>NC_134356.1:292546597-293816597 GCF_048569485.1 Anomaloglossus baeobatrachus | reverse complement strand
AAATTCGGCCTGCTGTGTTTCCTCAACTTGCTGAGAGCTATACTCTCGAGCATAGTTGTGGAGAACACAGCAGGCTTTAATCACAGTGTCAACGGTTTCTGTTTCTAACTGGATGGTTGTGTGTAGAATCCTCCACTGACTAGTCAGGATTCCAAAGGTGCACTCCACATATCTGCGTGCACGACTCAGCCTATAATTAAAAATCCTCCGCCGGGTATCCAGTCCCCTTCATGGGTATGGGCGCAGCAGGTTTGGCAATAAAGGAAATGCCTCATCCGATACCATCACAAAGGGGAGTGGATCTGTGGAGCCCGGTAAAGGTTGTGGGGCTGGGAGCGTTACGCAATCCTGGAGAACTTGCAGTCCAATCTGTGATGTTCGCAACACACGAGAATCCCCCGTACTGCCATAAGCACCGACATCGATGGCAAGAAATTTGTAATGTGCATCAGCCACCGCCATGAGGACCACCGAAAAATACTTCTTATAATTAAAGAAGAGTGATCCTGATCGCGGTGGCTTCTGCACTCTTACATGTTTGCCATCGACCGCACCTATGCAGTTGGGGAAGTTGGCCACAGTTTGAAAGCCCGCTGCAACCTGAAGCCAAGTCTCCTCGGTTGGGGAAGGCATCACCATGGGCTGCAATTTCTGCCAGATCACGCCACATGTGCACCTCACAATTTCAGAGATGGTTGATTTACCAACCCGAAATTGAAGGTGCAGGGATGTGTAGCTCTCTCCTGTGGCCAGAAATCTGCAAAATACAAAGACAAAGAATTAGAAATAGATACAAAGAGAAACATTGCATGCATGAAAATGAACTCTTCACATGATCCCAAATAAAATAAAAAAAAAAAAAAAAAATTGAAAGTATTTTTAAAAAATAATTACTGCAAGGTGATGAGCAGCCGCTCCTCAGCAGAAATTGACTTCCTCATCCGGGTATCCGCATAACATAAATCAGAATGTACAATTGATAATAGACGATCGAAGGCGGGAATAGTCAAGCGACAAAACGAAGTAAACTTTTCTGGAAATCTGGAAAAAAAATGACTAAATCAAAAAATGTGACACAGATAAATATGTAGACAGAGATAGATAAAGGATTTCTACAGACAGACATAGGTAGAAGGATATATTCAGACAGAAAGAGAGATGGATACATAGATAATAAATAGATACAAAAAGATAGATATATAGATAAATGGAAGGATGGATGGATATAGATAGATAGATAGATAGATAGATACATGCATAGATAGAGGGATAGATAGATAGATAGATAGAGGGATAGATAGATAGATAGATAGATAGAGGGATAGATAGATAGATAGATGGAGGGATAGATAGATGGAGGGATAGATAGATAGATAGATAGATAGAGGGATAGATAGAGGGATAGATAGAGGGATAGATAGATAGATAGATAGATAGAGGGATAGATAGAGGGATAGATAGAGGGATAGATAGATAGAGGGATAGATAGATAGATAGAGGGATAGATAGAGGGATAGATAGAGGGATAGATAGATAGATAGATAGATAGATAGAGGGATAGATAGAGGGATAGATAGATAGATAGATAGAGGGATAGATAGAGGGATAGATAGAGGGATAGATAGATAGATAGATAGATAGATAGAGGGATAGATAGAGGGATAGATAGAGGGATAGATAGATAGAGGGATAGATAGAGGGAGGGATAGATAGAGGGATAGATAGAGGGATAGATAGATAGATAGATAGATAGATAGATAGATAGATAGAGGGATAGATAGAGGGATAGATAGAGGGATAGATAGATAGATAGATAGATAGAGGGATAGATAGAGGGATAGATAGAGGGATAGATAGAGGGATAGATAGATAGATAGATAGATAGATAGATAGATAGATAGAGGGATAGATAGAGGGATAGATAGAGGGATAGATAGAGGGATAGATAGATAGAGGGATAGATAGATAGATAGATAGATAGAGGGAGGGATAGATAGAGGGATAGATAGAGGGATAGATAGATAGATAGATAGAGGGATAGATAGATAGATAGATAGATAGATAGATAGATAGAGGGATAGATAGAGGGATAGATAGAGGGATAGATAGATAGATAGATAGAAGGATAGATAGATAGATAGAGGAATGGATAGATAGATAAAAAGATAGATAGATAGAATGATAGATGAATAGATAGTCAAAAAATAAAAACTACCTTCGTAAATCATTATACAGGACTCTAAAATGTCCTTTTGTCTCCCGAGCCACAAGAAGCGGATGAATCCACATTTTTTTTTTTTTTGCCTAAAAAAAATTATATTATTAATGTCAAAAATTGTTTTTTTTCTATGATAAAAATGAAAAATAAAAAATTATACCTGTTCTCTACGGCGACGTAATAGTGTGACAACGGTCAGCAAAAGAAGTTGGAAATGTGGCGTGTGCAGCTGTGAGGAAAGTGCATTGCTTGGCATCTTGACTGAAGTAAATGGAGAATAAATACACCATAGAATATGGAGACTGAAGAAGAAGGAAATGACATCAAATATAATTTTTTTTTCTTGTTTTTTTCAACATGCTTTATTTATATCTACTGTAGTTTACAGCCTGAAAATCCGCAGGGAGCAACCTGCGGAAAATCCGCGGCAAATCCGCGGCAAAATCGCGGCAAAATCGCGGCAAAAACGCATGCGGATTTGGTGCGGATTTTTTCCGCAGGTCCGGAAATCTTTCACTGGCAGAAGTTTCTCGAGAAATTTTCTTGAGAAAGTTCACATCTCTAGTGCGCACATAGCCTTAGCCCACACCTACCTCTCTGCACCCCAGTTACCAACTACAAACTGTTCTCATTCCTGTTCACACCTGGCCTCTGCCATCAAGGTAACACTTCTCTTCAAGGTTATCTCTAGTTTGCCTCTACCTCACCTGCAGTTAGCCATTTCCTTGCTACAAGTCTCAGTTAGTTCTGATGGAAAGCACCAAACTGGATTCCTGGAATTAACTGCTTCTCTGCCAGTAGATACCAGTTTACTATTTAGTTATTATTCCTGTGTGTTTCCGCACACCTGGCTATGCTTGATCTGTGCTCACTGCTCTGTTTGTTAGTCTGCCATTTTGTCTACTCTGCTGTCCTCATTCTCAATGATCCATGTGTTGACCATCAAGACCATCTCTGCTGCAGGCAGCATTGCTTCTAGTCCGTGCTTTTAAAGCTGCTTTCACACTACGTTTTTTTAACATCCGTCATGAACGTTTTTTTAACGCAAAAACGGATCCAGTGCAAATGCGTTTTCATTTCAATGCATTTGCAATAGACTCGCGTCAACATGCGTTCACATGCGTTATAGTGAGGATCCAGCGACTTGCAGTTTTTTAACTTTTTTCAAAAACGCTACTTGTAGTGTTTTTGAGCTGCGTCCAACTACTGCAAATTGCTGGATCCTGACTAAACAGCATGAAAACGCATATGAACGCTGGCGTGCTGATAGGCAGGATCCTGCTTGCTCTACTGAGCATGCCCAGAAACCAGCCTTGGGTGATCAGTCCCTCTCTCCACCTCCCCCTCCCTCTCTCTGCACCTCCCTTCCTCCCCCTCCCTCTCTCTCCACCTCCCTCCCTCCCTCCCACTCCCTCTCTCTCCACCTCCCTCCCTCCCTCCCACTCCCTCTCTCTCCACCTCCCTCCCTCTCTCCCCCTCCCTCCCTCTCTCTCCACCTCCCTCTCTCTCTTCCCCTCTCTCCCTCACTCTCCACCTCCCTCCCTCTCTCCCTTCCTCCCTCTCTCCACCTCCCTCCCTCTCTCCCTTCCTCCCTCTCTCTCTCCACCTCCCTCCCTCCCACTCCCTCTCTCTCCACTCTCCCCTGCCTGAGAGCGGAGGACGCTCGTAACCAAGGTAAACATCGGGTAACTGCGGTCTTAGTTACCCGATGTTTATCTTAGTTACGTGTGCAGGGAACTGGCTCTAGCAGCTGCAGACACTCGTAACCAATGTAAATATTGGGTATCCAAGCAAGTTACCCAATGTTTACCTTGGTTACGAGACTCCACAGCTGTCAGAAGCCGGCTCCCAGTCTTTCACGTTCAGTTCCCCTCACTCCCGATCACATGACTCCAATGCCCGCCCATAAACTTAAAGTGACAGGATCCTGCAAAATAATACATGCGTTGGCATGTGTTTTTTTTGCTGTAAAAGCAGGATCCACTTTTGCAGCAAAAAAACGTTCATGACACATGTTAAAAAAACGTAGTGTGAAAGCAGCCTAACTCAGACAAACAGTTCAAAGAGTAAACCTCACCAGAAGATTCCATAACTGGTACCTCTGCAAATTAGTTGTTTGAAGGAGAAAATAAGTGCTACAGCCTCTTCTGCATGCCATTTATATTAGCACTGCAGTTATACTATTTTATTGCAGCATTGTTCTATTGAAATGAATATGACAATGCTGAAATAATCTTCACCGCTACTACTATGTAAACAGAAGACGGTTTAGTGTTCGCTAAATACTGCAGCCCCTTCAAACATCTGATTGGTGGGGGCACAGAGAGACATGAGAGGCCTACTGATCAGATATTGATGGCCTTTACTAATGGTGAGTTCACGTAGCACAATCCAGCCTGCTGAACAACCAATGATCGACTATATCCAAGTGGATAATTTACTAGCCTGCCTATCTGCACGGGCCAATGTAAATTCTACGGGCAGAAACTAATTGTATATATGATAATTCTGGACCAATTAAATATCATAATTATGGGCAGCACATCTCCTGTTGACATGGGGCAATGTGCTGTTGATAATGATATTTAAGTATGCCTTAAAATCCATGCACCTGGCAAAAGAGCAATTTTGCTGTTTTGTCAGGTGTTTGTTGACTTATTTAGACAAGCTTATATTTGGCAGCGAGCTTGTTAGCCAATCATCGCCTTGTCTCAATGGGCCATCAGGGCACACTATCAATATTCGTAACTTTGAAAATTCCTTTAAACATTTCGCTAGACAAATATCTCACACTTCATATTCTAGATGTGATGATAACTGGATTTTTACCGGTAACACTGATTAGTCTTTTCCATATGCTTTATCTGTGCTCAGTATCATAATATGGGGGTATGCTATGTGTGGCGCCCTAGACAAGCCAGGGGCCACAGAGAACAACACCCACACACCCCACACTCCCGGTCAGGCACACCGAAGTCAGACACAAAACCCTTGTTGCCTTCCTCCAGGGGCTGATGTTCATACCAGGGGGTGGGCCAGGCGGTTGGCCCCGCCCACCGAGGAGTTCACAGTCCTGGAGGCGGGAAAAGTAGGGCAGATGAGTTGAGGAGAGAGTAGAGATTAGTTTTGGAGGTGAAAGAGAGAGGAAGAAAAGTGGTAGTGGTGCAACTATCTGACAGCGTCCGGGTGTGTGGCCCGGGCGGTACAGCAAGGTTGTCAGACGGTGGTGACGTCTGCAGGAGTAGCCTATCGGAGTTTACCGTAAGGACCGTGGACGGGCGGTGGCCTGGCGATACCAGACCGGTACACAAAGAGAAGTTAGCACCATCTGGCAGGGGCTTACGGACCCCGGCAAGGCTAGGAGTCGCCGTGAATTTGCCAAATCCGTCAGCGAAGGGAACCTCCTGGGTTTCCCAGCAGCCAAGTCCCGACAGAAGGCAACAGTCCAACCGTGAGAGGGAAACACAGCCACCGCCAAGGCTACCGTTCCCAGGGCCAGAGCCTGCGGGCAAAAGGGGCTCCTCCAGCCCATATCCAAGCTGGGGAGCGGGTTACTTGTGGGAACCAATTGGAACCGTTTACAGTACATAGGTGCAGGGAAAGGCAGTCACCACCAACCTGCCGGGAGAAACAACACCGCAGCCGTCTGTGGGACCCGTCCATCCAGCCGTGTGTTTTACCGAGAACTGTGTCCTCATCATTGGCTGAGTGAGTACCACCGTGCCGTGCGGCACAGCGCTGCCCCCGCGACCCTGCACCTCACCAGGCCCTGTAACCCGCCTGTCATCCATCCCTACCCCATCACCGGGCCCCGGGACAACCAACCCCCTACCCACGGAGGGGAGGACTAACAACAAAGCTGCTCCCTGTCACCGCACCCGGGATCCCCGTCTAGAGCAGCGGTGGTGTCACCAATATCACCACAACCGTGGGTGGCGTCACGGACAATAACCAAATCCCCACCATCCAATCCCCAACCCCTTTTCACTCACGGGCGAGGAGCGCCGCTCGAGTCCCCGGGATCCGGCCCACCGCTCGAGCCACCACCGAGCAGCGGCAGCCGCAACAGCCGCGGCCGGACCCTAGCAGTGGGAGAGCGCAGCGTCCCCTCCTCCACCCGCGACACTATGCCAAATATTTGATTTATTTATTTTTATGCCATGATAGATGCACATAGCATCTGTGATTGGAAGCAGTCAGCTGACACGCTGTTACTCAGGGTGGAGGCGCATCTGACTGCAACCAATCACAGACGCTGGTGGGCGGGGAAAGCAGTGCATATGCATGAAGGTAAATGAGCGACCCCGGAAGTGAATGAGTGGACTGGAAGCAGTTACAGCGGTGCAAAAACCTCTGTAAGTATGATGCACTTGCTCCTATGCCCCTATCCCTTATACCACCATTTTTAGTTGCTGGATTCTGGTCCCAAAAGACCATCAATCCCGAGCCGTAACCGGGTTTTTTCTTAACCTGTTTAGATCCGCCAGTCCCAGTTATCTATGAGTCCGCCCATCACTACTCTGGGTCTATATAGAGTATGCTCTGTAAATTGGCTTAAAAAATAAGAATACAGCTGGTGTTAAGGATGAAGCAGATTATGCATCATCAACGCAGCCGAGGTACAACATTTCCTGACAAAACAGAAATGTTGGCAAGGGCCGTACAGGCTTCAGAATCAGTGTTGTCTCACCATGAACCGACTTTATTAATGGTTTGCTTATCTTCTGCTGTTCTGTACATAGTGCCAACGCCAAGTGCTGGTATATTGTCTCAGACGACACAAGAGACTTCACTGATATCACTCGCAGGGTATTCTTTTTTGATATGTAGTCATGTCTTCTCAATATTTGTACACTTAATGCATCCATTTTATTGCATTTAATGTTCTAGGAGATAAATCATTTACACTTAATTAACATTGCTGAGAGCTTGTTTGCTCTAGTTCTCTGTCCGTTTGCTTTGTCAACTTTAATTTGCACAATAAACATGACAGGGACATACATTCCAGACATTTCCCTTCTCTGTTAGCTCCATGTGCATTATTAAATAAAACAAATTGAGATATTAAAATTTTATTGGGTTTAGATGATTTTCTACAGTTAGGATCATAATATTGTACAAAGAAAACAGATGCTTTACTGGAACTCTAAACTATTCTGACATATTTATACCCACTGTCTTACCCAGAAGCTGACTTAAAAAAATAAAATATGTCCCATGTATGTTATCAGAGATAGCCACAATGTTACTATGAATTTTGCAGCAGTGATTCATATCATTATTCTTTATTGCATAGCCAATAAGACTACAGTGTAGTGTAATATAAGGAAGCCCCCTGGAACTCTGACATATGTGGACATATATTTTTAGTAAATATTAATGATTTTTGGGATTTTAATCAATAAATTAGACGTTTTTCATCTATTTTTTTGCAGGTGCTAGGTTTTATCTGTACCTTTTTGTGACTGACATATATACTTTTCCTAATTCCTAAAAAGAAGATATTTCTGGTGTATCAGCTTTCACTTCACAGTTTTTCTTCTCATCCATGGTGCAATGTCCCGATATCATTCTTCACACCCAGTTCTGGTAAATCCATTTCTAACCCCAGACATAAAACAGGAGATCATTTCATGTGTCAGAACACTATGCTGAGAAAGAGAAGGGAGCTGGCTTAGCAACTGAAATTATTAAATTAAGCCAGCTCCCTTTACACACGGCTCTGATGACATGCTGACACTGTGGAAAAGATGGAGTTAAAGGGGAAGTGACAGATGCGAGAAAGAGGACAGTAGGGAGGTGTCGAGAGGGGACAGTAGAGTTTAGGGTTCAAGTGAGAGAAGATGGCCTCAGTGCTCGGGTCGGTCGGTTAACCCTAAGGTAAACTCAAGAGGTACAGAGCCTATGGCTTACCCCGGTGGGATTAGAGAGTCATCTGGATAGAAAGCCGTCGGGGTCCAGCATCGGACGCAGGTGTGAGGAACAGGGGAAAAGGAGACACAAATCTCAGAGCTTGAGCATAAAGTCCAAGATAGTGGAGTGGGACAGGTCAAGGAGCAGTACCCCACACTCAGCGAAAGAAAGGGAAGTGTCATGTCTGTCATAATGGTTTGAAGAATAAAAGTAAACTATTCTGGTTGGCCAAGTTCACTTCAGTTTTGCGTGTATTACTGTCTATGATGGCGACTGATAGACACTAGCCTGAAAAGCACAGTAAGGTAGGCTTTACATATTGCGACATCGATCCAAAATATCGTCGGGGTCACATCGTTAGTGACGCACATCCGGCGCCGGTAGCGACATTGTAACATGTAAATCCTAGATGCGACGATAAACGATCGCAAAAGCGTCGAATATCTGTGTAGCGGCGTTCATTTTCATAATGTCGGGTCGACCGCAGGTACGATGTTGTTTGTCGTTCCTGCAGCTCCACACATCGCTGTGTGTAAACCCGCAGGAGCGACAAACATCTCCTTACCTGCGTCCCGACGGCAATGCGGAAGGAAGGAGGTGGGCGGGATGTTATGTCCCGCTCATCTCCGCCCCTCCGCTTCTATTGGCCAGCCGATTAGTGACGTCGCTGTGACGCCGAACGCACCTCCCCCTTGATGGAGGGATAGTTCGGCAGTCACAGTGACGTTGCCGAGCAGGTATGTGCGTGTGAAGCTGCTGTAGCGATAATGTTTGCTATGGCAGCAATCACCACATATCGCATGTGCGACGGGGGGCGGGTACTATCGCGCTTGGCATCGCTAGCCGATGCTAGCGATGTCGCAATGTGTAAAGTACCCCTAAGTGTCATGCACCCCACCTGAAGTCACATCCACTCTTGGAGACTCCTTGACAAAGCTGTGCGGTGCACAAGCAGCCTGGCGTCCCCCTTCATTAAGTGGCACTACGAGCAGGGTCATTTCCTGCTCAACCCAATAAAGAAGGCTGTGGGGAAGACACCTAAGATTAGAGGACTATTGGCTGCGAAAACAACAATTGCAGGACATGGGTTGGGTCAGAAAATGAGCCCCACCCATCATGTGTGGTACAGTGGAAAAAGAGTGTAAAGCTGGGCCCTGTTTGCTTGAAGGCGCCCGCCCTTCCCAAGAAGTTGATGGGGAACAAGCTGCAATGCTGAAGAAAGGGTGGAGGAGCTGGAAGAGGCTGTAGGGTGTTATCTGGAAGATGGAGACTTCCCTACCATTCCAGGCCGATACCATTTCGGAAACAGATGCTGAGGGAGTCTGCTCTCGCAGTGCAGTGACAGCATCATGGCTGAGCAATAGCATGTGGAAGAAGTGGCCTCTGCCAAGCCTCCTGGGCGTGGGAGTGGGGATCAACCACAGAGAGGGGAGGGAGAGGAAGGAAACAGCAGACCCTTGAGAGTGGGACCAGGACTGTCAAGTGTCCTGACAGGAGCAGGGAGGCGTATGGACAATGCTGGTTATGGCAGGAAAGGACTGTTGCCTTCGGGTGATGGCTTGTTTTAAATGTATAACCTTGTTCGGTCCCCGAAACAAAAGCGCCGCCTTTTGTCATAACTCATGTGGCTTACTCCTCTGGGCTTAACGTAGGAATAGAGAGAGCCATCAGGGCCCAGTATCAGCTGCAAGTGTGTGGAACAGGGAGAAAAGAGACACAGACCCTGAAGCTTGGTAGCAGAGAGGGACAGGTTGAGGAGTAGTACCCTACACTAAGTGAAAGAAAGGGAAAAGAAGGTTATGTCTGTCATAATGGTGTGAAGAATAAAAGTGAACGATTCTCATTGGCCAAGTGAACTCCAGTGTTGCGTGTGTTACTGTCTACAAAGGCGACTGCCAGTGGGGTGATGGACACCGATCTGAAGTATCCAGTAAGTATCATGCACACCACCCAAGTCACATCCACTCACGTGGTCTCCTTGGCAAAGCAGTGCGGCACACCAGCGGCCCGGCACTCCCTCCTTCACTCAATTGAGTATCCTGTTACAATGGCACCATGCTTAATTCCCTGTCTGATTTACAGCAACAAAACATGCAGGGATTGCCTGTTAATTATGGAAATGCCATAGCCATGTTGGCTACTGGCAGTAGTGTGATTGGCCAACCACATAACATAATCGGGTCTATATAAGACGCGATGATTCCATGTTCAGCGCGTTGTACCAGGAAATAGTGTAGGGAGAGCTTCTGATTCTAGCCTTACAGACCATACTGCTGCTACATAAAAAAGCAATTCTATAATAATACTGCTCTTATCTACATTTAGTGTAAGGCTAGCTGCTGGAGAAAGGATAGTGTATTAGAGGTATGAAGGCAGGAATTCTAGTCTTAAAAACCTTACTGCTGCTACATTAACCTAAAAGTCTTTTTCATAGTTAATTCAAATCTGTTCTATTTTCTAATAATACTGCTCTGAGCTGCAATTAGTGTAGTGAGAGCTGCTGAAGTGATAATATATTAGAGGGATCTAGGCAGTGATTATTGCCTTATATTTCTTGCTGCTGCTACATTAACCAAAAAGTCCTATTCAGGGCTAATTCAAGTCTAGGTTATTCTCTAATAATACCGCTCTTAGCTGCAATTATAGTAGGGCTACCTGCTTGAGAAGGGATAGTGTACTAGAAGCATGTAGGCAGGGATTCTAGCCTTACAGACACTGCTGCTGCTACATTAACCCAAAAGTCCTTTTTAGGCTTGTTAAATCTATTCTATTTTCTAATAATACCGCTCTTAGCTGAAAGAAGTGTAGAGATAGCTGATGAAGAAGGGATACTGTATTAGAGGCATATAGGCAGTGAATCTAGTGTTACAGACCTTGCTGCTGCTACATTAACCCAAAAGTCATTTTCTGGGTTAAATCAAATCTATTCTATTTTCTAACAATACTGTGCTTAGCTACAATTAGTGTAGCGCTAGCTGCTTGAAAAGGGATAGTGTATTAGAAGCATGTTAGCAGTCATTCTAGCCTTAGGGTACCTTCACACTTAGCGATGCAGCAGCGATCCGACCAGCGATCTGACCTGGTCAGGATCGCTGCTGCATCGCTACATGGTCGCTGGTGAGCTGTCAAACAGGCAGATCTCACCAGCGACCAGTGAACAGCCCCCAGCCAGCAGCGACGTGCAAGCGACGCTGCGCTTGCACGGAGCTGCCGTCTGGAAGCTGCGGAGACTGGTAACTAAGGTAAACATCGGGTATGGTTACCCGATGTTTACATTAGTTACCAGCGCACAGCTGTGTGTGCAGGGAGCAGGGAGCCGCGCACACTGAGCGCTGGCTCCTTGCTCTCCTACCATAGCTACAGTACACATCGGGTTAATTAACCCGATGTGTAATGCAGCTACATGTTCAGAGAGCAGGGAGCCGCGCACACTGCTTAGCGCTGGCTCCTTGCTCTCCTAGCTGCTGTACACATCGGGTTAATTAACCCGATGTGTACAGCAGCTACATGTGCAGAGAGCCGGAGCCGGCAGCACAGGCAGCGTGAGAGCTGCAGAGGCTCGTAACTAAGGTAAATATCGGGTAACCACCTTGGTTACCCGATGTTTATCTTGGATACAGCTTACCTCAGCTGTCAGATGCCGGCTCCTGCTCGCTTCATTTGTCGCTCTCTCGCTGTCACACACAGCGATCTGTGTGTCACAGCGGGAGAGCGGCTTTGAAGAAAACGAACCAGGGCTGTGTGTAACGAGCAGCGATCTCGCAGCAGGGGCCAGATCGCTGCTCATTGTCACACACAGCGAGATCGCTAATGAGGTCACTGCTGCGTCACAAAAAGCGTGACTCAGCAGCGATCTCGGCAGCGAGCTCGCTGTGTGTGAAGCACCCCTTACAGACCTTGTTGCTGCCACGTTAACCCAAAAATCCTTTTCAAGGCTCATTCAAATCTATTCTATTGTTTAATAATCTTAGATGCAATTAGTGTAAGGCTAGCTGATACAGACGTGATAGTGTATTAGAGATACGTAGGCATAAGTTCTAACCTTACAAACCTAGCTGCTTCTTTGTAAATCCATGCTATTCTATAATAATACTGCTCTTAGCTGCAATTAGTGTAGGGACAGCTGGCAAAGAAGGGATAGTGTATTGGAGGCATGTAGGCAGGGACTCTAGCCTTACAGACCTTGCTGCTACTGCGTTAACCCAAAAGTCCTTTTCAGGGCTAATTCAAATCTATTCTATTTTCTAACAATACCACTCTTAAGGCCCCTTTACACTAAACAACTTACCAGCGATCCCAACAACGATACAACCTGATAGGGATCGCTGGTAAGTTGCTAGGAGGTTGCTGGTGAGAGGTTACACAGTCAGACACTCCAGCGATCCCACCAGCAACCTGACCTGGCAGGGATCACTGGAGCATCGCTACACGGGTTGCTGGTGAGCTGTCACCAGCAACCAGTGAAAAGCCCCCAGCCAGCAGCGACGCACTGAAGCGATGCTGCGCTTGGTAACTAAGGTAAATATCGGGTAACCACCCCGATATTTACCTTGGTTACCAGCGCACGCAGCTACACGTGCAAAGAGCAGGGAGCAGCACACACTGCTTAGCGCTGGCTCCCTGCTCTAGTTACAGCACACATCGGGTTAATTACCCGATGTGTGCTGTAGCTACACGTGCAGAGAGCAGGGAGCAGCGCACACTGCTTAGCGCTGGCTCCCTGCTCTCCTAGTTACAGCACACATCGGGTTAATTACCCAATGTGTGCTGTAGCTACACGTGCAAGGAGCAGGAGCCGGCACTGACAGTGAGAGCGGCGGAGGCTGGTAACGAAGGTAAATATCGGGTAACCAAGGACAGGGCTTCTTGGTTACCCGATGTTTACCGTGGTTACCAGTGTCCGCAGAAGCCGGATCCTGCTGCCTGCACATTTAAGTCCCCTTTACACACTGAGACTTTCTAGCGATCATGTTGCACAGCGGGTAACAAAGGACCAAAGAATGATCCTGAACGATTTGTAGCGATCAGCAACTTCACAGCAGGGGCCAGGTCGCTGATGTGTTTCACACACTGCAATGTCGCTGGGGAGGTCGCTATTACGTCACAAAACCAGTGACGTTACAGCGATGTCGTTTGCGATGTTGCAGTGTGTAAAGCCACCTTTAGCTGCAATTAGTGAAGCGAGACTTGGTGGAGAAGGAATAGTGTATTAGAGGCATAAAGGAAGAGATTTTGTCCTTACAGACCTTGCTCCTACTTAGAAAATATACTATATTCTATAATAATACCGCTCCTATCTGCATTTAGTGTAGGGCAAGCTGTTGGAGAACTGATAGTGTATTAAAGGCATGTAGGCAGGAATTCTTGCCTTAAAGTCCTTGCTGCTGCTACGTTAACTCAAAAGTTCTTTTCAGAACTAAGTGAAATCTATTCTATTTTCAAATAATACTGCTCTTTGCTACAATTAGTGTTCGGAAATCTGGTGGATAAGGGATAGTGCATTAGAGGCAAGTAGTTAAGTCGCCTCACAGTTCATGTTGCTGCAACCTAGAATTAAAAGTCCTTTTCAGGCCTACATCTATTCTATTACTTATTACTACTGCTGTTAGCTTCATTTAGTGTAGGAATAGCTGTGAGAGGAGGAATAGTTTTGAATTAGAGGCAAATAGACAGAGTATACTGTTTTACAGTGATTCTAATGGTATACTGCTGCCGCAAGCTAGTTGCGTTGGCCAGACCACAGGTGATGTTATGGGACATATGCTGGTGTAAGGCAGGGATGGCACACTTGTTCACACCTAGTAGATGTGCTGGTCAGTCTTTTTATATTAGTATTACATTCCTTTCTGAGTGAGCACTCCGCCCTCCAGGCAGAGTGTGTTCATTTAGCTGGATCCTACCTGCCCATTACAAGGCGTATCTCTTTTTCCCTGTTAACATTTTCAGTGGAGAAGTGGTTGTGCCTATTATTATTTACACACGTGGTCAAAATAGTTGGTACCCATCATTTAATGAAAGAAAAACCCACAATGGTCACAGAAATAACTTGAATCTGACAAAAGTAAAAATAAATAAAAAATCTATGAAAATGAACAAATGACAGTCAGACATTGCTTTTCAATCATGCTTCCACAGAATTTAAAAAAAAAATAAAACTCATGAAATAGGCCTGGATAGAAATGATGGTTCCTCTGAAAATAATGTGACAAAAGGGACATGTTAAATCAAGGTGTGTCCACTAATTAGGTGTAACGCCTGCCTGGAGCCACAGATTCAGGCAGGCTTTGCATGTTGCGACATCACAAGCCGATGCTGCGATGTCGCACGTGATAGTCCCCGCCCCGTCGCAGGTACGATATCTTGTGATAGCTGGCATAGCGAAAATTATCGCTACGCCAGCTTCACATGCACTCACCTGCCCTGCGACCGTCGCTCTGGCGGGCGACCCGCCTCCTTTCTAAGGGGGCGGGTCGTGCGGCGTCATAGCGACGTCACACGGCAGGCGGCCAATAGCGGCGGAGGGGCGGAGATGAGCAGGATGTAAACATCATGCCCACCTCCTGCCTTCCGTAGAGCCGGCGGCGGCAGGTAAGGTGAAGTTCCTCGCTCCTGCGGCGTAACCCACAGCGATGTGTGCTGCCGCAGGAACAACATCGTACCTGTCGCTGCAGCATAATTATGGAAAAGTCGGAGCCTGCAACGATGATACGATAACGACGCTTTTGCGCTCGTTAATCGTATCATCTAGAATTTACACACAACGATGTCGAAAGTGACGCTGGATGTGCGTCACTTTCGATTTGACCCCACCGACATCGCACGGCCTCAGGCTGTAAGGCTATGTGCGCACTTTGGGTCGAGGTAGTTGCAGTTCTAAATGCATCCTCTGGCAGAAATGTTTTTTGCCAAAGTTGCTTTTGAGCACAGAAACGCGATAAATACGCGTGCGTATTTACCGCGTTTTAAGCGCTTTTTACATGCTTTTCCATTGCGTAAAGACAGATGCGTTTTGAACATAAAGACCCTGCTAAATAAAGTTTAAACAGTCAAACACTATGAAAAAAGGATAAAAAAAGAAAACAAATATAATTATTTAAATCATAACTAAAATAGTTATATTTAATTTAATTATAGCGGTTTATACTATTTATGGCTAAAATAACAATAAATTAATTTTTTTCATTAATTTAATTGTCGGACTATGTGTGTGTGTAAAGGGACATGTCATTCCATTATTTTGATGACCTAAACGCATGCATTTATGTAGTAAAAAATGCATGTTTTCTGCAGCTAAAAAGCATGGAAAACGCTGGAATTTTGATGTTGTTTGCTTTTTGCAACTTCTCATTGACTTCAATGTGAGCAAAACGCAGCCCAAATGGCAAAAACAATTGACATGCTGCTTCTTTGAACGCTGAGTTCTTTCCCAAAAATATGCAAACTAACGCTGCGTTTTGAACAGCAAAGTGCGGACAAGAAATCCCCATTTCCCATAGACTCTTTTTGAAAATCAAAACGCATGCATTTTGGCATGAAAACGCTGCAGTTCAAAGCACAGCTGAAACGCAGGTAAAAACGCAAAGTGCGCACATAGCCTAAAGGGAGGCTAGAGGAAAGCCGCTCACAAAACAGGAGCCCGAGAACTCTGCAATCCTTTAACCCCTATACAGGGATTTGGAATTACACAGGGCCCTGGAGATCACCACTTGTGGTAGGCTGCAGTCCGTGGTAGTCAGGCAGGGTCTAAAACCAGGAAATGCAATACAGGAACAGAATCAGAAGGCAAGGGCGTAATGAGGAAACAAAGCAGAGGTCAAATCCGGGACTGGCAGCAAGGTACAAAAACGCCAGGCAGGAGGGTAGTTAGAAAACAAGCTAAGGTCGGCGCACAGGAATTACTATACAAACAGAACAGGAACCAAGAATTCAGAACTATCTCTGACAGTGGTCAGCAGACAGGAGGGGGAATAAGAAGGGTATGGCATGTCTTTCTATTGGTTGGAGCTGAATGATGGTAACTTCAGCTGGAAGATACTCGCCACCTACAGTCAGACACTTGTACTGCAGATCCCAAGGAATCCCAGCCCAGTGGATGAACGGAGCCTGCGCCCACCAGCGCCGCTGGCATCGACTCCTCTCCCACCACCAGCACTATCCACAGCAGGAACACGGCATTGCCTGGTGATCGAAGCAGAAATCGCTGGAGCGGACTCTGGTGGGGATGTAACATTAGCATCACAGGTGTCTACAATCTTGTAATCAGTCAGTGGGTCTGAATAGAGGTCTACAGATACTCATTTTGCTGTTTGATGACATGGTTTGTACCACACTCAACATGGACCAGAGAAAGCAAAGGAAAGAGTTGTCTCAGGAGATTAGAAAGAAAATTATAGACAAGCATGTTAAAGGTAAAGGTTAAAAGACCATCTCCAAGAAGCTTGATGTTCCTGTGACTACAGTTGCACATATTATTCAGAAATTTAAAATCCATGGGACTGTAGCCAACCTCCATAGGCTCAAAGCATATCAAGAAAAGAACACCGTCCCTACTGTGCAATATGGAGGAGGGTCTGTTATGTTCTGGGGCTGCTTTGCTGCATCTGAGGTGTCTTGAATCTTTGCAGGGTACAATGAAATCTCAAGACTATCAAGGGATTCTAGAGAGAAATGTGCTGCCCATTGTCAGAAAGCTTGGTCTCAGTCGCAGGTCATGGGTCTGGCAACAGGATAATGACCCAAAACACACAGCTAAAAACACCCAAGAATGGCTAAAAGGAAAACATTGGACTATTCTGAAGTGGCCTTCTATGAGCCCTGACCTAAATCCTATTGAGCATCTTTGGAAAAAGCTGAAACATGCCGTCTGGAAAAGTCAACCTTCAAACATGAGAGAAGTGGAGCAGTTTTCTCTTGAGGAGTGGGCCAAAATACCTGTAGAGAGATGCAGAAGTCTCATTGACAGTTACAGGAATCGTTTGATTGCAGTGATTGCCTCAAAAGGTTGCGCAACAAAATATTAAGTTAAGGAACCATCATTTCTGTCCAGACTTATTTCATGAGTTTTATTTATTTTTTTTTTTTAAATTCTGTGAAAGCTGAAAAGCAATGTCTGACTTTCACTTGTTCATTTTCATAGATTTTTTATTTAATATTACTTTTGTCAGATTCAAGTTATTTCTGTGACCATTGTGGGTTTTTCTTTCATTAAACGAGGGGTACCAACAATTTTGACCAAGTGTGTAACTTCCCCGCGGCACTAACAGCATGCGTTTTGTCAAGATATGATTCATCAGGGAATCTGGCGGTCAGAAGGACGGTGAGAATGAGACCACAGATTCCATGTGGACAAGGTCTCATTCTCACCATGCTTCTGATCTCCGGATCCCCTGATAAGTTATATCTTGACGAAACGCGTTGGGTAGGAGAGACGTGAGTTGTGACTGATAACTGGGAATCTGGGCAAGTGTGTGGAAGCTGATGTCTGCCCCCCACCCTACCCTATGATTTATCCCACTACTGTTACTGGTCTCAGGACAGTAATTGGTGAGACCATTCTTTTATTTTTCACACACCTTATATGTCCTATTTGCACTTTGTTCTATGTTTGTTTGTTTGTTTGTCTATGTATGTATTATTTATACAGCCTAGATGTGATGGGTGGGTCTTGTGATTTATGTCTGTTTTGAATACATGTGTCGCAGACCACCGTGTTATCTGTTCTCTTTAGGAGTTGATTATCATTGGGTACTCAATTTTAACTGTGATATTAAAAGTTAAGTTTTATTATTGATCTTTCTACCTTGCTGTATTATCTAATTATATGCAGAGGTGTATCTAGGCTTTCTAGCACCCAGGGCAAGAATTCAGGTTGTCGCCTCCCCATGTGACCAATCATTCATATGTGATTTGCACACTTAAGGGCACTTTACACGCAGCGATATCGATAGCGAGCGTACCCGTCCCTGTCGGTTGTGCGTCACGGGCAAATCGCTGCCCGTGGCGCACAACATCGCTTACACCCGTCACACATACTTACCTGCCTAGCGACGTCGCTGTGGCTGGCGAACCACCTCCTTTCAAAGGGAGCGGTTCGTGCGGCGTCGCTAAGTGGCTGCCCAATAGAAACGGAGGGGCGGAGATGAGTGGGACGAACATCCTGCCGACCTCCTTCCTTTCTAAATGGCGGCGGCCGCAGGTAAGGTGAGGTTCCTCATTCCTGCGGTATCACACGTAGCGATGTGTGCTGCCGCAGGAACGACGAACAACCTGTGTCCTGCAACAGCAACGATAATCGGTAAAGGAACGACGCGTCAACGATCAACGATTAGGTAAGTAATTTTGATCGTCAACGGTCGTCCGTGCGTTTCACACGCAGCGACGTCGCTAACGAGGCCGGATGTGCGTCACGAATTCTGTGACCCCAACGATATCTCGTTATCGATGTCGTTGCGTGTAAAGCGGCCTTTAGTCACGTGATGACGAGCTGCTCTTAATAATTCTCTCGATGTTCAAAGAGAAACTTAGGAAGAAAAGCCAGTTGTCACATGCAAGTAAGAAAATCACATATACATTATGTAAGTAATAAGTTGGGAGTAACCCTTTAATTTACAAATATATACGGTATGATAAATGAGACGTATCTAGAGGATCCAGTGTTGGCCCATTAACAAACATTGATTTACTACATACAAGTCTGATGGGAACAGAGTGATCAATAATAGAATGGTTCTGTGCGGCATACAGCATCATGTTTTCAGCAGCCATGATTACATCGAGCGATATTGATGATTTTTAGCCAGCATAAACTATACGATCGCCCAATGAACAAATACCTTGCTTATACGTAAGGTGATTGCTAACATGTTTACAGGGCATGATAATTCACCAATTCTCACTCGTTCTAAATGCACCTGTGATGCCCCTGACTCTGTCAGGGTGTCACAGGGAACTGTACTCCTGTTTCTCATGGTGCAGAACTCACCCTCCATGGTTCTGGGATCCTAACTACTGGTATTGCTTCCATCAGCACTCAAATCCTAACCACACCTCACACCACACCCTGTCAGGCACACAAGTGGGTGGTCTAGCTGGAAAAGGGTCACCCGCCTGGGAGTCAGGCAGATTGGTGGGAGGGACATAGTCAGAACAGTAGTAGCCCTCAGAGAATGAGGAGCTGAGGGAGTTGTAGCTCCCTGTGTGACCTTGGTTGGGTCCCAGACGATGGTATGGTACCGGAGGAGTCGGAGACCCGGTTGCAGGGTATTGGAGAAGGGTGCCCAGACTTAGTTTTGGAGAACGGTCAGCACTGGAAAGTTCAGTAACCGGATAGTACCAAGCACGGCGGAGTACAGGACCCTAGATCAGGGAGTAGCTTCACGCAACCTGGTAATTCACCTGTGGAGGATAGTCTCTTTATGAACTTTCCCCAAGAGCTCAAAGATCGAAGGCACCAACACAACGAGGGGGATAGGGCTTTCCAGGTTATGCGGCCCACTTAAATCCAAAGTGTCAGCCATCGAGAGCACAGCTCCACTATTTAAATATAGGGAGCCGGACCCTGACAGCTTCAGGCCAAAGGGTCACTCTGAAACATCTACATAATTGTGCATGGAGGCAGGCTCCGGACCACTAAGCAATACCTGTGGGGACGGATACCTGGACAAGCTCCCTAGAGTGGCAGTGGCACCCAGATACTTGGTTTACTCCTGTATCAGAGTCTGCTTAATGGTTGCACCAACATCTACACAGCCTGAGTGGGTGCACTGCTCTCCCTGCATCCTGCCTGCCCGCATAGCCTTCACAACACCATCCGCCACTTATCTCCAGAGTCCCGGGGTCTCCCCTACCCATGGAGGGATCACCATCTCCCCCGGGTACTCCCATCGGCAGCAACGGTACTCCCCTTACCGCATCACGCGTGGCATCGCGAACATTTATTCCCTGTAAATACCCCCTTAAATTTTGAGTGACTGCAAGCCCCCGGGTCTGGAGACCCTCGAGCCACAGCAACCCCGGATCCGAGCAGTTTGAATGCTGCAGGGGCGGCACACACCTACACTGTGTGCAGAATTATTAGGCAAATGAGTATTTTGATCACATGACACTTTTTATACATGTTTTCCTACTCCAAGCTGTATAGGCTTGAGAGCCAACTACCAATTAAGTAAATCAGGTGATGTGCATCTCTGTAATGAGGAGGGGTGTGGTGTATTGACATCAACACCCTATATAAGGTGTGCTTAATTATTAGGCAACTTCCTTTCCTTTGGCAAAATGGGTCAGAAGAGTGATTTGACGGGCTCTGAAAAGTCCAAAATTGTGAGATGTCTTGCAGAAGGATGCAGCAGTTTTGAAATTGCCAAACTTTTGAAGCATTTCATGGCAAATAGCCAACAGGGTTGCAAGAAGCATGTTGAGCAAAATAACTGCCCATGAATTGAGGAAAATCAAGCGTGAAGCTTCCAAAATGCCATTTGCCACCAGTTTGGCCATATTTCAGAGCTGCAACGTTACTGGAGTATCAAAAAGCACAAGGTGTGCCATACTCAGGGACATGGCCAACGTAAGGAAGGCTGAAAAACGACCACCTTTGAACAAGAAACATAAGCTAAAACTCAAGGCTGGGCCAAGAAATATCTTAAGACTGATTTTTCAAAGGTTTTATGGACTGATAAAATGAGAGTGACTCTTGATGGGCCAAATGGATGGCCAGAGGCTGGATCAGTAAAGGGCAGAGAGCTCCACTCCGACTTAGACGCCAGCAAGGTGGAGGTGAGGTACTGGTATGGGTTGGTATCATCAAAGATGAACTTGTGGGACCATTTCGGGTTGAGGATGGAGTGAAGCTCAACTCCCAGACCTACTGCCAGTTTCTGGAAGATAACTTCTTCAAGCAGTGGTACAGCAAGAAGTCAGTATCGTTCAAGAAAAACATGATTATCATGCAGGACAATGCTCCATCACAGGCATCCAATTACTCCACAGTGTGGCTGACCAGTAAAGGTCTAAAAGATGAAAAAATAATGACATGTGGTCCCTCATAAAATGTAAAATCTACAGGGTGGGAAAACAGTACACCTCTCGGAACAGTGTCTGGGAGGCTGTGGTGGCTGCTGCATGCAATGTTGATCGTAAACAGATCAAGCAACTGACAGAATCTATGGATGGTAGGCTGTTGAGTGTCATCATAAAGAAAGGTGGCTATATTGGTCACTAGTTTTTTGGGGCTTTGTTTTTGCATGTCACATGTTTATTTCTAAATTTTGTTCAGTTATATTGGTTTACCTGGTGAAAATAAACAAATGAGATGGGAATATATTTGGTTTTTATTGAGTTGCCTAATAATTCTGCACAGTAATAGTTACCTGCACAAACAGATATCCTCCTAAGATAGCCAAATCAAAAAAAACACACTCCAATTTCCAAAAATATTAAGCTTTAATATTGTCATTTGGGTTGATTGAGAACATTGTTGTTGATCAAAAATAAAAAAAATCCTCTGAAATACAACTTGCCTAAAAATTCTGCTCGCGGTGTAAAGTCTCCAGGCTGTGATATGGTTAAGTACAAAACTTCCAAAAAGACAAGCTGAAAAAAATTCCTTTAACCTGGGCAGAGCGTGAAGTAAAGATCAAATGGCACAAAGGTTCTTGTTAGATCATTTTTAGGTGCACTACAGTCTCATTTGAAGCCCTGTATTTTTATACCAAACTTTGTATATTGTGGTCGTTGTGTGCACTGAGTATTGCAATTGGTTACCAGCATGTCATTGCTGAGTCATGGTCATGTAACTTGACGACACACTGCTGTGGGCACCAGTAGCTTCCTGCACATGTTGCTGGCTTGACCACTGGTTTTCTGCATATGTTGCAAACTAACCACTGGTTTCCTGCATATGTTGAACTGTAAGCGTTCCTTCCTCATAATAGTGGTTTGTTCAAGACCTACTGACACGTACTCTTCATCATGGTGAAATCGTGTCAACCAGAGGACACCTCTCTGATACTGAGTTTGGATGGATCAATAAGACCTGTGATCACTATCTTTTGATTAGGATTCCTATCTAATCACACTCATTCTTCAGTCATATCACATTGGTATCACAGATACTTCCAGAGCTGGTGGTGATTGCAGCAATGGTGTTAGGCCCTCTGGAGGTAGAGCTGTGCCTGGGAGATGTAACTGGGTAATAACGGAGACCACACCAGGTTGTCTTTAACAGTCTCTACTCACTCCAACCCAGGGGTTGCTGGTTCAGGTCCCATGGAGTATCAGTGCCAATATAGTGACCCAGGTTGCTCTGTCCCTGGCATTCTCTGTTGGTTGGGTCCCCGTAGCGAGCATGGAGAGTTTGGGGCCTGACTATCTCTTTTGGGGTACATTCTCCTTCTCTGTACGGCGGGCAGTGCGGACAATGTGGGGGGGTAAGTGTCCGAACCCCGATCCTAGTTTACTGCTGATGCCCACGGATTATTTGGTTCGGTGAAGTCCGTGAAGGTATCCTCACCGGGCAGGGATTTATCAAGCCATGTAGAACTGGCGCCTGATCTAGGGCCCTGTGCCCCGTTCGTGCTCCGGTCCCAGCAGTATCTCCGGTACCCAACCTGGCGACCTCTCTCCTGTGCTCCAGGGTCACCATTGCACGGACCCAGCTCAGGCACGTCCGCACTCCTCTCCTGTGTGCCACACTTCTCTAGACTCTCGACTAACCACTCACCCCTCCCACCAGGCTGGCCAATCCTCAGGGACTTGTTCCTTTCCATGGCGACCATCCCCTTACATGGTTAACCCTCTATGCCCGGTGTGAAGTGGAGAACTAGGATTTTGGTTGTGCTTTGGTGGTATTGGCACTGGCACTTCAGGTCCCAGGGGGTAGGTCCTGCATCCCCAAGAGGTTGCAGTTCCCTGTAGTGCCCTGAGTGTCTCAGGGGCGCTACATGGGGACATATTATATTTATAGCACTGTTAAATCCATGGTGCTACACATGAGGATATATCAGGATGGGCCCAGAATTGGGGTCATATATACTGGGATGGAGACATATATACCAGGACGGGCCCAGGATGGGGGGCATTAGTACAAGATGGGGTATAGCTACATAATGGGAGGGGGGACAAAATATGAAAATATATATCTTTAAAAGGGATTTGGAATGCTACAAAGTCCCATACATCTGACTAACATGCGGAAAGGAAGGGGGTCAGGCCCAAATCTTGCACCAGGGCCCACCAGACTCTAGTTACGCCACTGCCCACACCAAACTTAGTCCACACATGTTCAGTTTACTCTCTGTTTGCTGCAATGAAAGGTACAGAAGAAGCTGAACCACTTGTACATACATGGCCACCTATCCATCAGATATAATTACCAGCCTTGTATTTCGGTTTGATTTATTGCAGCAGCCTTAAGTCCTAAAATTGAGAACTAATGTATGCAAATACCTAAGTGTTATATAATATATAGAAATGAGGAGACAGATCTTTCATTTTTGAACACTTTATTAAATACAGTCTCTACCTATACCTAAAGCCATGGATCCAGAAGAAGGCAAAAAACCTGTACACGTTCAGCAAATTTGTGCCACAGGGAAAAAATTCCTTCTTGACCCCGGGAAAAGGCAATCAGTTCAACAACCCTGGACCAAGGCTATACTATAACTAACTAACTGAAATATTGGACAGTTACCGTTTTTTTTCGGATTATAAGACACACTTTTCCTCCCCAAAATTTGGGAGGAAAATGAGGGGAGCATCTTAAAATCCAAATGTAGCTTACGGGGAGGTGGAGAATAAGCGCTGTGCAGGCTGCAGTGGGCGCTGTGTGAAGCCGGGCAATGTGGCGGGTGAGAGGTTCCTGGCGGTGCGGGGCTGTGGTGGCTGCGGAGGGCGCAGTGTGGAGAAGGGTGGTACGGCAGGTGAGATGCTCTGTTGGCGGTACGACCATCAAATAAAGCCGCCAGGTGTTGACGTGTGTGCAGATAGAGCTCGGATTGTCATTGAGCTGAGAGGCCAATCTGCGCAGGCACCGATTCTGGGCGGCATTATATCAAAATCGAACCACTGACAGAGCATTTGGGTCACGCGCCACACCACCCTGCTCCACACAGTATTGTACTGCCAACAGAACATCTCATCAGCCGCACCACCCTGCTCCACACAGCCAGCACAGTCAGCAGAGAGTCTGCAGCAAGCCCAGCCAGCCACACAGCAGCCAGCACAGCTGGCCACACAGCAGCCAGCACAGCTGGCCACACAGCAGCCAGCACAGCCACCCACACAGCAGCCAACACAGCCGGAAACACAGCAGCCAGCACAGCTGGCCTCACAGCAGCAGCACAGCCGGCCACACATCAACCAGCACAGCTGGCCACACAGCAGCCAGCACAGCCGCCCACACAGCAGCCAACACAGGCGGCAATACAGCATCCAGCACAGCTGGCCACACAGCAGCAGCACAGCCGGCCACACAGCAGCAGCACAGCCGGCCACACAGCAGCAGCACAGCCGGCCACACAGCAGCCAGCACAGCCGCCCACACAGCAGCCAACACAGCCGGCAACACAGCAGCCAGCACAGCTGGCCTCACAGCAGCAGCACAGCTGGCCAAACAGCAGCCAGCACAGCCGCCCCTACTGCAGCCAGCACAGCTGGCCACACAGCAGCCAGCACAGCCGGCCACACAGCAGCCACCACAGCTGCCTCCCACCGCAGCCAGCACAGTCGGCCACAGAGCAGCCAGCATAGCTGGCCACACAGCAGCCAGCACAGCCAGTCCCCACTGCAGCCAGCCCAGTCGGCCACAAAGCAGCTAGCACAGTCGGCCACAAAGCAGCCGGCACAGTCGGCCACATAACATCCAGCACAGCTGGCCCCACTGCAGCAAGCACAGTTGGCGACACAGCAGCCAGCACACCCCACCATACAGTAGCCAGCACAGCTGGCCACAGAGCATTCCACACAGTAGACAACACAGCCATCTATACAGCGGCCAGCACAGCCGGCAACAGAGCGGCCAGCACAGCCGGCCACATAGCAGCCAGCACAGCTGGCCACACAGTAGCCAGCACAGCCGGCCACACAGGAGGCCACACAGCAGTCAACATAGCCGGCCACACAGCAGCCAAAACAGTTGGCCACATAACAGCCAGCACAGTCAGCCACACAGCATCCAGCACAGCTGGCCACACAGTAGCCAGCACAGCCAGCCACACAGGAGGCCACACAGCAGCCAGAACAGCCGCCCCACTGCAACCAGCACAGTCGGCCACACAGATGCCAACAAAGCTGGAACACTGGACAGCACACAGCAGCCAGCACAGCCAACCACATAGCACCTGCACAGCCAGCCACACAGCAGCCAGCACAGCCACCCACACAGCAGCCAACACAGCCGGAAACACAGCAGCCAGCACAGCTGGCCTCACAGCAGCAGCACAGCCGGCCACACATCAACCAGCACAGCTGGCCACACAGCAGCCAGCACAGCCGCCCACACAGCAGCCAACACAGCCGGCAACACAGCATCCAGCACAGCTGGCCACACAGCAGCAGCACAGCCGGCCACACAGCAGCAGCACAGCCGGCCACACAGCAGCAGCACAGCCGGCCACACAGCAGCCAGCACAGCCACCCACACAGCAGCCAACACAGCCGGCAACACAGCAGCCAGCACAGCTGGCCTCACAGCAGCAGCACAGCTGGCCAAACAGCAGCCAGCACAGCCGCCCCTACCGCAGCCAGCACAGTGGCCACACAGCAGCCAGCACAGCCGGCCACACAGCAGCCACCACAGCTGCCTCCCACCGCAGCCAGCACAGTCGGCCACAGAGCAGCCAGCATAGCTGGCCACACAGCAGCCAGCACAGCCAGTCCCCACTGCAGCCAGCCCAGTCGCCACAAAGCAGCTAGCACAGTCGGCCACAAAGCAGCCAGCACAGTCGGCCACATAACATCCAGCACAGCTGGCCCCAGTGCAGCAAGCACAGTTGGCGACACAGCAGCCAGCACACCCCGCCATACAGTAGCCAGCACAGCTGGCCACAGAACATTCCACACAGCAGACAACACAGCCATCTATACAGCGGCCAGCACAGCCGGCAACAGAGCGGCCAGCACAGCCGGCCACACAGCAGCCAGCACAGCTGGCTACACAGTAGCCAGCACAGCCGGCCACACAGGAGGCCACACAGCAGTCAACATAGCCGGCCACACAGCAGCCAAAACAGTTGGCCACATAACAGCCAGCACAGTCGGCCACACAGTATCCAGCACAGCTGGCCACACAGTAGCCAGCACAGCCAGCCACACAGGAGGCCACACAGCAGCCAGAACAGCCACCCCACTGCAACCAGCACAGTCGGCCACACAGATGCCAACAAAGCTGGTAACACTGGACGGCACACAGCAGCCAGCACAGCCAACCACATAGCACCTGCACAGCCAGCCACACAGCAGCCAGCACAGCCGCTCACTCTGCTGTCAGCACAGTTGACTACAAAGCAGCCAGTACAGCCAGCCACACAGTAGCCAGCACAGCCGGCCACACAGCAGGCCACGCAGCAGCCTGTACAGCCAGCCACACAGTAGCCAGAACAGCCGGCCACACAGCAGGTCATGCAGCAGGCTGTAAAGCCAGCCACACAGTAGCCAGCACAGGCGGCCACACGGCAGTCCGCAGAGCTGGCCATACAGCTGCCAGCACAGCTTGCCCCACTGCAGCCAGCACAGTTGGCAAAACAGCAGCCAGCACAGCTGGCCACATAGCAGCCAGCACAGCCGGCCACATAGCAGCCAGCACAGCCGACCCCACTGCAAGCAGCACAGTCGGCCACACAGCAGCCAGCACAGCCGGCCACAAAGCAGCCAGCACAGCCGGCCACATAGCAGCCAGCATAACCAGCCTCGTCGTAGCCAGCAAAGCCGCTCCTACTGCAGCCAGCACAGTCGGCCACACAGCAGCCAGCATAGCTGGCCACACAGCAGCCCACACAGCAGCCTGTACAGCCAGCCACACAGTAGCCAGCATAGGCAGCCACATAGCAGCCAGCAGAGCCGGCCATACAGCAGCCAGCACAGCTGTTCCCACTGCAGCTGTCGCGGGCGAGGAGGACGCCACTGCGCTGCGTTCACGCTCGGGTCCGGCGCTGCTGCGATGGCTGCTCGGTGGCTCGAGCGTTGGGCCGGATCCGGGGACTCGAGCGGCGCTCCTCGCCCGTGAGCGAAAGGGGTGGTTGGTTTGGGGAATTTAGTCTGTGACTCCACCCACGGGTCTGTCGTGGTGAAGATGGGCACCAGCGCTGCTGGTGACGGGGATCCCGGGAGCGATGGTAGGGAGCAGCTGGGATGTTGCTTTCCCCCTCCGTGGGTAGGGGTCGGTGGTCCCGGGGCCCGGTGATGTTGTGACGGGGAGGCAGGGTTGGTGAGGTGCAGGGTCGTAGGGACAGCGCGACGCGGTGCCAGATGGCACGGGTGTACTCGCTCAGCAAGAAAGGTACAAAGTCCTCAGTAAACCAAACGGCTGGATGGACGGGTCCCGCAGCCGGCTGCAGTGTCTCTCCCCGGACAGGTGATGGCGGCTGTCTTTCCTTGCACCTTGATGTTCTCTTTCTGACTACTATGGATTCCCAACGCTAGTCTGCTCCCCGGTGTACGGGTACCGGAGGAGCCCGTTTGCCCGCAGACGCTGGCCCTTGGGTCTCTAGCCTTAGGCGGTAGCTGTATACACTCACGGTGTGGGCGGTTGCCTTCAATCGGGACTTTTGCTGTTGTGAAACCACTGGGGTTCCAGTCACATTCGGATCTGACTATTGTACGCGGCTCCAAGCCTGGTCGGGGTCCGATGGCCCTGCTTGTGTGTGCTGGCTTCACTTCGCGTCCCCAGTCCTACGGTTCCGCGTTGCTCCACCACTCCTGCAGACGGCCACCACCGTCTGCCAACCTTGCTGTCAGTGCCTGGGCCACAAACCCAGACACCCAAGTGTTCACTCCTCTCACTTTAACCTCCTGAACTGAACTGTCACTTTTCCCGCCTCCAGGCCTGTGAACTCCTCGGTTGGTGGAGCCAACTGCTTGACTCCGCCCCACCTGGTGTGGACATCAAACACTGGAGGGAGGCAACAAGGGTTTTTGTTTGGCTGTGGTCCCTGTCTGATGGGGTGGGGGTGTTTGTGTGTTATCTGTGACGACCTGGCTAGGCCAGGGCGCCACATTCCCCCTTGGTGAAATGCAGACTCTCCACGGGCTACCCGTCCATCACCGGTTTTATTTTTCAACTGTAAAAAGATATAAATAACATGTAAAACATTTTAAACATACGCATTATTGTTAGGACACTTCAAACGTTGCACATATATAACATTTTTAATAACAGACGGACGGACGGATGTCTTCCGCTCTCCCACCCAAGCAACCTAGCCCTGATGCTACCCCTAAGAAGTGGGCAGCACCCCTTGACCCCAGTCCAGGTTCAGGCTGCCCGAGCGGGAACGGGTACAGTAACTCGCACCCGGCTGTCACTTCAGGGAACCCCACGTCCTTGGGGGACCCCTGACCCCCGGAGGATGGCCACTGGTCCTGGTGGTGGCCAGGCCCCAGCCTGCTCTGCTGCGGGTCCTTCCTCCAATCTGCCTCTCCAGAGGCGGCTCCGACGGAAAATCACCCCTCAACTTATTTACAAGCCCACAAGTTCATGGGTGGCCTGCCGGCCTTGTCCATGAGTAGTCTCTCATGCAGGTTGTAAAACACACAGGGTCCCTCCGGGGACAACTTGCCGGCAACGGCCGGAATAATCTCTTAGATAATCAGATGATGATCACGGTTCATTAAAGTCATTCAATTAAACTGCTGAGGGTCCCAACGGGGACAACGTTCTCTTTTTCCTCATCTTTAAACAGCAATCCTGATGCACAGCTGCGGTTGCTGCCGCTCCCGGTGTGGAACACCTTCTGCTTGCTGCGGTTCAGGCGGTGTGGGGGATGGGCTCAGACAGAGCCCCTCCGTGCCGGCTACGACCGGTACCTTCGATAATGAGGGACCCCGCTGTGACGTGGCTTGTTCTGCCTCCTGGTAGCTGCATCCCCGCCGTGCCTCAGCCGAGGCCCGGGGTCTGGTAGCAGTTTACGGGACTTGCGGTGCTGGCCTCTGGTCGAGGATCGCCTCCGCTGCGGCCGGGCGGGCTGCCGGGGCCGTCGTCATCTCTGTCGCAGTCGGGATGGAAGCCGGGACGGGTGCCGGGGCGGTGACAAAGGTAAGGCCCGGGGGCCCCAGGTCTGGGCCCTCTTCCACAGACGCTGCGGACTCCGCTACTGGTGCCAGGGGTAACGGGTCGGTCAGGGCGTTGGCCGCAGGCATGGGCAGTGAGGGAGGTAGCGTGGTGGGCGGCAGCAGGCCGGGCCCCTCAGCCGTATCGACCGATCCCTTGGGGACATAGGGGCGTGGGTCGCTTACTCGCTCCTCTGAGACCACCTCCACTTTGGATGCCCAAACGGTTGCGGCCAGGCCCTTCATCTCCGACGTCCACTTCGCCAGCATGAAGTGGACTTGGGCCTGGAGCTCCTGGCACATCTTTCGGCTGGATCCAGGAACGTGTTTCAGCAGAGTCCTGGCGTCCCTGCACGCTGCAGCACTAGTTACATGCCACCGCGGCTGCGACCGCCGCTCCTCCAACGGCTCCGTCAGGCGCAGACATCTTTTTCCCGTCCCCCCTTGGTACTCTTCAGCACTTCCGTTTGTTGGGGGCGGGGCTTCGCTTTCGTGCCTTCCCTGCTCGGAGAAGATGCTCGAGCGGGAGATTTTCGCGCCAAGATGGCGGCGCTTCAAAATTTTCGGCCGGACACCGCCGGCGGAGATCACAAGGCGCACTTCTACTGGTAAGTAGATGGGTTCAATCCTGTTCACAGCGCCAAGTTGTCGCAGGCGGGGAGGACGCCACTGCGCTGCACTCGCTAACGCTCGGGTCCGGCGCTGCTGCGATGGCTGCTCGGTGGCTCGAGCGGTGGGCCGGATCCGGGGACTCGAGCGGCGCGCCTCGCCCGTGAGTGAAAGGGGTGGTTGGTTTGGGGAATTTAGTCCGTGACGCCACCCACAGGTCGTGGTGAAGATGGGCACCACCGCTGCTGGTGACGGGGATCCTGGGAGCGATGGTAGGGAGCAGCTGGGATGTTGTTTTCCCCCTCCGTGGGTAGGGGGTCGGTGGTCCCGGGGCCCGGTGATGTTGTGACGGGGAGGCAGGGTTGGTGAGGTGCAGGGCCGCAGGGACAGCGCGGCGCGGTGCCGGATGGCACGGGTGTACTCACTCAGCAAGAAAGGTACAAAGTCCTCGGAAAACCAAACAGCTGGATGGACGGGTCCCGCAGCCGGCTGCAGTGTCTCTCCCCGGACAGGTGATGGCGGCTGTCTTTCCCTGCACCTTGATGTTCTATTTCTGACTACTATGGATTCCCAACGCTAGACCGCTCCCCGGTGTACAGGTACCGGAGGAGCCCGTTTGCCCGCAGACGCTGGCCCTTGGGTCTCTAGCCTTAGGCGGTAGCTGTATACCCTCACGGTGTGGGCGGTTGCCTTCAATCGGGACTTTTGCTGTTGTGAAACCCCTGGAGTTCCAGTCACATTCGGATCTGACTATTGTACGCGGCTACAAGCCCGGTCGGGGTCCGATGGCCCTGCCTGTGTGTGCTGGCTTCACTTCGCTCCCCGGTCGGTACCGGCGGGCCGTCGCCCGTCCCCGTTCCTACGGTTCCGTGTTGCTCCACCACTCCTGCAGATGGCCACCACCGTCTGCCAACCTTGCTGTCAGTGCCTGGGCCAAAAACCCAGACACCCAAGTGTTCACTCTTCTCACTTTAACCTCCTGAACTGAACTGTCACTTTTCCCGCCTCCAGGCCTGTGAACTCCTCAGTGAGTGGAGCCAACCGCTTGACTCCACCCCACCTGGTGTGGACATCAGACACTGGAGGGAGGCAACAAGGGTTTTTGTTTGGCTGTTGTCCCTGTCTGATGGGGGTGGGGGTGTTTGTGTGTTATCTGTGACGACCTGGCTAGGCCACGGCGCCACACAGCCAGCACAGTTGGCAACACAGCAGCCAGCACAGCCGGCCACATAGCAGCCAGCACAGCCGGCCAAATAGCAGCCAGCCTCACCGCAGCCAGCACAGCCGCCTTCACTGCAGCCAGCACAGCTGGCCACACAGCAGCCAGCATAGCCGGCCACATAGCAGCCAGCACAGCCGGCCTCCCCGCAGCCGACACAGCCGCCCCCACTGCAGCCAACACAGTCGGCCACACAGCATCCAGCACAGCTGGCCACACAGCAGCCAGCACAGTCAGTCAAAAGCAGCCAGGAAAGCAGGACACAAAGAAGCCAGCACAGTCAGCCACTCAGCAGCCAGCACAGCCACCCCCACCGCAGCCAGCACAGTCGGTCACACAGTCCCAAGCACAGCTGGCCACACAGCAGCAGGCACAGCTGGCCCCCACCGCAGCCAGCACAGTTAGCCATACCGCAGCCAGCACAGTCGGCCATAAAACAGACAGCACAGCTGGCCACACAGCAACAACAAAGCTGCCCCCAATGCAGCCAGCACAATCGGCCACACAGCAGCTGTGGCGCCACTGACCTGGTCAGGCACCACTGAGTACTGCACCCATGCTGGGGGCAGTGCAATACAGGTGATCCAGAAGGCTGACCGAGGTGTGACTACACAGGCGCATAGTAATCAGGTCTCACACTTCTACCTTTGAGTCGACCCCTGGGGAATCCAGGAGGGAGCATGGCCTTCATCTCCACTCAATGGCTGTGGTAGAGAGCCTGGTTGCTAGGTTGCGTAGGCAGACAGAGTAGGAAGGAGGGAGCTGAGTCTGAAGTGGAGCTCAGGGAGAGCAGACGCAAAGAGGAGACCTGAAGCTGCCACTAGTCAGACAACGTACACGCAGTACCTGGTTCCAGCCTGGTTCATCCCAGCTACGCCCAGGTTACTCACCCTACCATCAACTGTGAGTAAAAACCCTGAAAGACTGCCTGGACTGTGTTTGAGTCATTCTGTGCCTTGTGGTTCCACCCACTCAAAACGGGCCCTGGGGCCAGCCCTACTCTCGGGGGGCCACACCATCTAACTGTACCTACCAACAACCCCAGGCCTCCCTTAACCTGCAGTGGCTGTCCCCTGACCGCAATTGTGACCAGACCATCCCACGTGGAGTCCCTGAAGGTAATGCACCGACACAACACCTGCGGGTCTTAGCAAAGCCAGCCACACAGCAGCCAGCACAGCCAGCCTCCACCGCAATCAACACAGCCAGCCACACAGCAGCCAGAACAGCCTCCCCACTGCAGTGAGCACAGTCGGCCACACAGCAGCCAGCACAGCCAGCCACATGCAGCCTGCACAGCCAGCCACCCACACAGCAGCTAGCACAACTGCTCCCTCTGCAGCCAGCACAGTCGGCCACAAAGCAGCCAGCATTGCTGGCAACACAGTGGCCAGTAAAGCCGGCCACACAGCAGCCAACACAGCCGGCAACTAAGCAGCCAGCACAGTTGCCCCCACTGCAGCCAGTGCAGATGGCCACACAGTAGCCAGCACAGCCGGCCACACAGTAGGCCACACAGCAGCCAACACAAAAAAAACACAACACACAGAAAAATATTTTTATTAGAAATAAAACACAACACAATTAGTAACCCCATCTTTATTGAAATAAAGAACCCCCCTCCGCAGTAATCCTGGGTCAAGGGACCCGCACTGTCAAATCCGGATCCAATATCATCTGATCGGTTTGCTGGAAGGCAAAGCGATCAGATGATGTGTCAGGTTCAAGGGCCTGAATCACATGACACAGCAGCTGATTGTATAAACGACTTTTATACAATTAGCTGATGCATCAGTGCAAAAAAACCCCAAAAAACTACACACTTCTGTGCAGACTCCTGTCCGACAGCAGCAGCTGATAGTTTAGCCGGCCGGGCGGTAAAAAGCCGGGCATCACCGCTCGACTTATAGTGTCAGCTGATGCTGTCAGGTGACCGCATCAGCTGATCATCGCCAGGTCTGAGAGAGAGAAAAGAGAGAGAAAATAGAGAGAGAAAAGAGAGAGAAAAGAGAAGAGAGGGGGGGAGAGAGAAGATAGAGAGAGAAGAGAGAGAGAGAAGAGGAGAGAAGAGAGAGAGTGAGAAGAAAGAGAAGAGAGAGAGGAGAGAGAAGAGAGCGGGAGAGAGAGAGAGAAGAGGAGAGAAGAGAGAGAGTGAGAAGAAAGAAGAGAGACAGGAGAGAGAAGAGAGCGGGAGAGAGAGAGAGACGAGAGAGAAGAGAGAGAGAAGAGAGAGAGAAGAGAGAGAGGAGAGAGTAATGCAGCCTCATTCCGTGAACTGCTCCGATTTTAGAGGTATGTCCCGCGGCTCACAGCTGATGTCCGGCTCCTTCCCTCAGTGCATAATTAAATTAAATTATAATTTTAAATAAATAATAATTATAATTTAAAATTAAATTCTTTAACGGGACGGCCGGGACTCGAACTCATGAACTAATTTTCTTTAGGCAGTAGCTCTATCCATTAAGCCACTGCCTCTAATGAAAAGCATAGGAAGATTTGGTAATCTTGACCTCTATATTGCAGTAGAGAATCCGGAAGCAGATTGCTCAGCTGCAAGGATGGATGGATGGATGGTAAAAGGAGGAAACACTGGCACCATTCAGCACGCTAACTGCTCAATCTTCCTATTTCAGGTTTATGCACCCATTATATGGCTTGTAAATTTCCTTGCATTCTGGCCACGGTGCTCATTCCAATGAACAGTGAAAAGAGTAAACACTGGCACCATTCAGCGAGCTAACTGCTCAATCTTCCTATTTCAGGTTTATGCACGCATTATATGGCTTGTAAATTTCCTTGCATTCTGGCCACGGTGCTCATTCCAATGAAAGGCCACGCCTTTCCCCCTGACCTGATGGTCGTATAAAACAGCTTTTTTTACCGCATATTTGGTGAGTGCCTTCCGTCTTTTTTCACATGGACTGGATGGATGGATGGATGGAGGGATGGATAGATGGAGGGATGAATGGATGGAGGGATGAATGGATGGAGAGATGGAGGGAGGGATGGATGAATGGATGGAGGGATGGAGGGATGGATGGATGGAGGGATGGATGGAGGGATGTATGGAGGGAGGGATGAAGGGAGGGATGAATGGATGGAGAGATGTAGGGATGGATGGAGGGATGGATGGATGGGAAAGCAAACACCGGCACTACCGCACTCATCACCGCACACACGCAGGCACTACAACCATCATCATCACTGCACACATGCAGGCACTACGGCACTCATCATCCTCGCACACACGCAGGCACTACGGCACTCTTCATCCTCGCATGCACTCAGGCACTACATCCCCATCATCCTCGCACACACGAAGGCACTACGGCACTCATCATCCTCGCACACACGCAGGCACTACAAACCCCATCATCACCGCACACGCAGGCATTACCTTAGTGACGTCCCCGCTGACAGCGCAGCTTACTTCATTGCTCCGTGGATCTGACACAGAGCACACCTGTTCTACGGCGCTCCTGTCAGCTTCATGTAGCAGAGCTGAATGCGTCGCGGGACCTCTGTGGATTACGCCGGACATGGAGGGGTATTTGGGGATTTTAATAAAATGGTGAAAGAGGGTGTTTTTTTGTCTTTTATTCCAAATAAAGGATTTTTCAATGTGTTTGTTTATTTACTTTCACTAACAGGTTAATCATGGAAGGTATCTCAAGGAGACGCCTGTCATGATTAACCCCGTTATTACCCCGATTGCCACCGCACCAGGGCAATTCGGGATGAGCTGGGTAGAGTCCCGGGACTGTCGCATCTAATGGATGCGGCAATTCCGGGCGGCTGCTGGCTGATATTGTTAGGGTGGTGGGCTCCCCATGACGTGGCGCTCCCCATCCTGACAATACCAGCCTCCAGCCATGTGGCTTTATGCTGGCTGGTATCAAAATTGGGGGGAACCGCAGTTTTTTTTTTTATTATTTATTTATTTATTTTACTGCACGATATAGACCCGTCCGCCGGCAGCTGTGATTGGTTGCAGTGAGACAGCTGTCACTCATCGTGGGGGCGTGTCTGACTGCAACCAATCATGGGCGCCGGCGGGCGGGGAAAGCAGTGATTACCAGATTGAATAATGAAGCGGCAGCCATTTTCAAAAGAGGAAAAGCCGCCGGAGCTTTGTGACAGCCGTGCCGTGCCGTGTCCGTGATCGGTGAGTAGGAAAGAGAGAGGGATTGTGCTGGAGACGCAGGACGCATGCAGATACGCAACGTGCGCACATAGCCTTACTGTGAAGAGACACGCTTTTGGTGATCGAACAGTTATTGAACGTAACTCGAACAGCCAAACTTGAAGCAAACGACTCGAACACCACCCAAAATCACTCGAATTTGAAATTGGCGAACCGTTCGAATCGAACATCGCTCAACTCCACTCTTAACCTGTTTCTATCACGGTGCCACTACCATCTGTTTTTCCCAATTTTTTTTCTCATTTTGATATCTTGACTCCGTTCCATTTTCTCCTTAATTGGGTACTCCTGCTCCCCTTTTGTTTTATTACTTTCCTTATGCGGTGTGCAGCCGTATTCCGGCTACACATCCTAATTTCCTCTGCATCCATGGCTCTGCTGTGCATGTGCGCTCCCTTATCTCCTAAACTTTACTTGTTCCACCTGGCTTACCGTACTGCGTGTTCTGCGCATGCGCACGCGCTTGCATTTCATGAGGTCTGAACCACGCCAGTGCTCTTCTTACAGGAGATTTGTATAATTTTCAGTTCATGCCTGTACATAAGGGCTATTTTGGGGCTCAAATTTAGTATAGGGGGCTCTGTGTTGACTCATATTTTATGTAGAGAGCTACGTGTGGGCTCATATGGTATATGGTGAGGGCGTTAGTACACTTAATTATGCTCAATATTGATATAGAATTAATATTATTATAAAACAATAATTAATAATATGTTAATATTAATATTGAGAAAATATTATTTCAGCCTATTGGTTCAACACTCCACAACAGTAATGGACTCTCATGTTTCCCCATGGAAAAATTAATTGCCCACCCCTCGTATATACAGTTGTTTAGCTCTGCGTATACTAAGATCAAGAGGGCAGAGAAGTTAATATACCATCTCTGCCTTCTTCATGGGAAGTTTGCTTATGTCTGACAACCGGATTCTACCCCCTGTAGCTGCACAATCTGATGCTAGCAGTTTACTTTGCATTTATGTTTTAGAACATCAGTACAAAGTAAAGCACCGACTGGCTGGACATTTAAAGTCTAAGGACACTCCGGTACTGGTTAAATAATTTATCATTTTTAAAATTTCATTGCCATCTATCTTTCAATAGAGATACTTACATGGGTATAATGTGATTAATGTAAAACATTTGTTACCCTTTATTCTGAGCTCTGCCTGTCTTCCAAGCCCTTATTAACAGGTGACTTATTTCCCATATTTGTTGCCTGGAAAGCTTACTGGAAAAAAATCTATTTAATATTGTGTGTGCTCAAAAAGATATGTTAATCACTATTGCACAAGGACACATCAATAACAAAGTAGGTTAAAACCAAGATGTAGATAAATGTATTGCATGTGTAATCAGTAATATTCCTAGCTTACAAATGAAAAAATGCTAATACATGCCAATGTATTACACAGGAGATTTAATTTTCCAATTTTACATAATCATTAGAAAAAGAGTAAAGTAAAGCAGCTGTGAAATTCTGAACAATGTGGTAATTAGCAATGAAGTAGGGTTTAATAAATAGGGTCACATCCAAGGTCTTAGGAAAAAAAGAAATTTCACACTAATGCTCTCTGAACAGAGGAGACTGGATTTTAAAAGACCAGAATTTGGCTTCTACAGTGGCTGGACTCCAATACTACAAGGTAAGGGTTCGCTTACATCTGGATACATAGAATCACCCACATTCTCAGCCAGAAAAGTTGGCAATTGTCATGCGTATGTCATTCCATATGTTACGCAAGTGCTTGCTTGCATTCGTCTGTCATGTGAGTGCTATAAAAGTGTGATATTTTTTTCTTGTTGAGTAACCGTATGACATGCGTTTGACATACTATACCATACCGTCTGTATGCAATAACGACCCATGACGTACTGGGTACGTCATGGATCGTGTGAGGTTAATCCCCGCCCCCTGGCGTGGGCTGGTCGCCGAGATCCGCGCACATATCAGCTGATTTCAACAGACATGTGTGCCTGCTAGTCGCGGGTGGAATCGCTTCCACCCGCGGCCATTAACCCCTTACATCTCGCTGCCCAAATCTGGCAGCGATATGTAAATGAGCGCCGCCATGACAGTGACTTACCCGGCCCCCATCGGAAGTCACGTGACATGATCACATGACTTTCGGTGGTTGCCATGGTAGCACAGGGTCATGTGATGACGCCTGTAGCTAGCATGAGTCACTTCCTCTCAATGCCGGAATACAGCCGGCATTGAAAGTAAAGCAGCATATCTGCAGTTCTCAGCTGTGTAGCTCAGATCTGCAGATAGTGCAGAGCGATCGGATTGGTGATCCCTAGGGGGACTAGTAAAATAAAAAAAAAAGTTAAAAAAAGTTTTAAAAAATTAAAAAAAAATAAAAAAACCTAAAAGTTCAAATCACCCCCCTTTCACCCCATTGAAAATTAAAGGGTTAAAAAAATAAAAAATATACACATTTTGTATCGCCGCGTTCAGAAATGCCCGATCTATCAAAATATAAAATCAATTAACCTATCAGTAAACGGAGTAGCGGCAAAAAAATTCCAAACGCTAAAATTACGTTTTTTTGTCGCTGCAAATTTTGCGCAAAATGCAATAACAGGCGATCAAAACGTAGCATCTGCGCAAAAATGGTACCGTTAAAAACGTCAGCTCGAGACGCAAAAAATAAGCCATAGATCCTGAAAAATGAGAACGCCATGGGTTTTGGAAAATGGCGCAAAACGTGCGCCACTTTTTTTGGACAAGCTTGTGAAAATTTTTTAACCCCTTAAATACAAGTAAACCTATTCATGTTTGGTGTCTACAAACTCGCACTGACCTCAGGCATCACATTGATACATCAGTTTTACCATATAGTGAACACTGTGAATAAAATATCCCAAAAACTATTGTACAAGGAAACTAGAGTATGATCTCCAGCATTTCAAAGAAGGTTAAAAATATTTATTGAGGTTCTATTAAAAAAGATCCATCGATCATGAAAACAGTGAGGGGGGACACATTAAGAGAAATCCAACATGTTTCAGCTAGTAGAGCCTTATTCAAGGATTGCCAAAAAACTATTGTACGATCACACTTTTTTTGCAATTTTTCCGCACTTGGAATTTTTTTGCCGTTTTCCAGTATACTATATGGTAAAACTTCTGATTTCATTTAAAAGTACAACTCGTCCCGCAAAAAACAAGCCCTCATAAGGCAAGGTTGACAGAAAAGTAAAAAAAGGTTACGGCTCTCGGAAGAAAGAGAGGAAAAAAAACAAACCGGAGAAATACAAAATGTCCGGGGGCTGAAAGGGTTAAACACACTCTTTTACATACGATAATACGCTATGTACAGTAAAGGAAGTTGTCATAACTAATAAAGCAATATTATATAGGCATATAGATAGATCCATAGACATATATCATGCAGATATATAATTTCCCAACCCCCAACATATTATACATTTCCACGCTTTAGTGCCGTTCATGTGTCACTAAAGATTGTTTAGTTTTGTTTAACCTAATAAATAAATTATTTAAAAATCATGTGGGTACCCCTCTATTTTTGATATCCAGCCTGCAGCTGCCCCAGAAGTGGCATATCACATAAGATTTGGCAATTCTGGCGCTTCGTCTCTGCTCTTCCCAATTACCCTGGTGCATTCGCATTATGGGTAATGGTACTTTCGATTTTGACTCTAGTTCACCATTTTATTTAAAAAAAACCCAAACCCACACAGGTCCAACGTAATCCAAGTAATCTGATATAATCCAGGGAATCTGACAGTCCACAAATGGAAACCTGCAAAACACAAAAAAAAATACAAAAACAAGATACTGTTCCTCGTTCACCAATTTATTAGAAAGCAAAGTTACCATGCAGGTCCGACGGAGTTCAGCACTTCCCAAAATGTTTCCTGACTGTTGATCAAAGGCTATAAAGCATCATTCTAAAGCTTCATAGACTATGAGCAGCAGCCACTCCTGGTTTACGCTGCACTCTGCGAGACCTGGCAACTGTGAAGAGTGGAGACGTCAGTAACGTTACCACTTACTGACATCACTGCTCATCAGAGCCAAAGTTGGGGAGTGCTTTTTTTTTTAAATAAAGTATTTGTGTATGTGTTTTCTTTTTCTTTATACTTACTGGATAGGTAATGGAGGTGTCTCCAATGGTGGGACATCTCCCCATTACTGAGAAGAGATAAGCTGCACTCTACTACTGAAGGAACTGGTGCTCGGGAGAAAAAAGTTGTACAATAATTCAGAAAACCCCGGCACACAGATTGAGAAAAAGAGAATATCCAGTCAAAGGTTACTTTTAATATGCTGGTGTTTAATTTGTGAAAAATTCCATAACAGTCAGTGTGTGGCAATAAAAAGCAATGCAAGGTCCAACGTTTCGGCTCATATGAGAGCCTTCACCAGGGACATGAAATACCATATTGTGTAAAGGAAGAGTCCTGCACACACAGTATAATGTGGAAATAGAGACAATGTAGGTTATAGAAGCACAAGGCTACTAATAGAATCCGTGGTTCTGGATGGAGTCAGGGTAGAGGAATGTCCGGACAGTATTACGGCCGTATTATGTGACTTGTGGGGGCTCTCATGTGGAGGATACAATAAGCGCTGAACGCAGTATGAGATGATGCAATAGATTATGAAGATGAGTCACATCAAGAGAGGATTATATTCCGTGGCCAGGTAATTGGGGTAATTGCCCCATGAGTATAGCAAGGCTAATCAGAAATGGTGCAAGGACCAAGGGGTAATCTGGAATGCCTATTGCAGCATGTAGTCAGAATGAGGGAGAGCTCCCTCATTCTGACTACGTGCTGCAATAGGCATTCCAGATTACCCCTTGCATTGCTTTTTATTGCCACACACTGACTGTTATGGAATTTTTCTCACGAATTAAACACCAGCATATTAAAAGTAACCTTTGACTGGATATTCTCTTTTTCTCAATCTGTGTGCCGGGGTTTTCTGAATTATCTCCCCATTACTAACACCAGGGCTTGATGCAAGTTGACACTACACAGCTGATATCAACCCCAACTATCATTACCCTGATTACTACCTCACCAGGCCAATCAGGAAGAGCCGAGGTGAAGCATCAGAATTGGTGAATCTCATGTCATGCTCCACTTCTGGAGCAGTTGTGAGCTGATATTTTTAGGCTGGGTAGAGCTCGATAACCATGGAACTAAAGGGGGCTTTACATGCAGCAATATTGGTAGCGATATCGCTGGTTAAAGCACCCGCCACCATCGTTTGTGCGTCACGGGTAAATCGCTGCCCGTGGAGCCGTCGCACGGACTTACCTGCCTAGTGACGTCGCTGTCTCCGGCGAACCGCCTCCTTTCTAAGGGGGCGATTCGTGCGGTGTCACAGCGACGTCACTAAGCGGCCGCCCAATAGAAGCGGAGGGACGGAGATGAGCGGGCGTAACATCCCGCCCACCTCCTTCCTTTCTTATTGTGGGCGGTCGCAGGTACGGTGATGTTCCTCGGTCTTGCGGTGAGACACGTAGCGTAGCCTTACCTGCCTGGTAATATCAGCTTGTAACTGTCTGCCTTACTTTTGCTGGATTTCAGAAATAGGGGGGCCCTACATTTGATTTTTTTAAATAATTTTTTATATTTTTAGTTAATCAAGCCAAAAACACCCTTTAGTGTCACATAAAAGGAACTAAAGAGTGGAAATGATATGTGGAGGGCTTGGGAAATTTTATATCTGCTGGATATGTATCTATTCTATCATCTAGCTATCTTTAGCTTTTTATTATTTTTTTTCTTTCAGATGTGTTCATAAAAATTGGATATCATATGGAAGGTCTGTCTGCTGCCTGTTTTTTTTTCTTGTACCTATTGACTTGCATTGGCAAGGCTCGTCCGTCTTACACAGCCATACGCAGCAAGCTGCGATTTTCTTCTTCAGCCCGATTACAGTTGAGGAAAAACTCACAGATGAACCCTGCCTCATTGAATAACATTTGTGCAGTGCAATTTTTTTTTTTTGGCATATTTATACGCAGATGTGAGCAAATACGAAGTGCAAGGAACACTAAAGCCACCATGCTACCATGCTGAATGAACAATATAAAAAATTACTCATTTGACTATAGGACATACACAGGCTAAGGCAAAAGAAAAGAATATGTCATACTAAAACTTTCTAGGTGTTTTATGCAAGTGGAGAGGTAAATGTCAATAACTTTGTAACACTCAGTAAATTCCAAATAGTACAATGATGATAAGTACTAAAATGAGAAAATATGTTATATTTAGAAGACAGATTAATGTTTGTAAATGGAATGCAGTTGAATAGTAAAGGTAGTTAACATCTGTTATAGTTCAAAGAATCTGTGGGAAAAGGGATATAAATGGTACCAAGAATAAGGATGTGAACAACTCTGACAAATGTTTTGGCTAGATTAGGTCAGAACATCTCTAAAACAGAAGACCTTTTTGAGTATTTGCAGTATTCAGTGGTTAGTAACTACCAGTGGTGTAACTAGGGTCCGATGGGCCCCAGTGCAAAATTTGAATCTGGTCCCCCACATGAATGATGTATGGGCCCTTGTAGCATTCCAGATCCTATGAAGAATATGTGTTTGCAACCCCCAAGTATTAATAACGCCCATCCTCTAATAATGTTCTGATTCTGGCCCGTTACTGAAATAATGTAGTCCGTCCTGTCCCCTTACCAGTAATAATGTCTTTCATCCTGATCCTCTTCCAGTAATAATGTCCTCCATCCTTGGCCACTTCCAGTAACAACTAACAATGTCCTCATTTCTGTGTCCCTTCCTCAGATAATGTCACCAATTATGTTATAATGTTCTCTATCCTGGACCCCTTCCTCATATGCCCATTTCAGTAATAAAGTTCCCCATCCTAGGCCCCTTCCTGATATAATGTCCTCCATCCTGGGCCCCTTACAGTAATAATGTCACTCAGCCTGGGCCTCTTCAAGTAATAATGTCCTCTATCCTGGAACCCTTCCTGGTATAATGTCCCCCCTCCTAGTATATTATATGCCATCTTGGGCCACTTCCAGTAATAATGTCCCCATCCTGGGCCCCTTCCTGGTATAATGTCCACATTCTGGTATAATATTCCCCATCCTGGTCCCCTTCCTGGTATAATGTACTCCATCCTGGGTCACTTCCAGTAAAAATGTCCCCATCCTGAACCACTTTCAGTAATGTTATCTCCCAATCTGGGCTCCTTCCTAGTATAATGTCCTCCATTCTAGGCATTTTTCTGGTGTAATGTCCCACATCCCAGGTCCGCTTCCAGTAATAATGTCCCCCATACTAGTATAATGTCCTCCATCTTGGGCCCTCTCCTGGGATAATGTCACCCTTCCTGTATAATGTGATCCACTGTGATCATTACTCCCCTGGTACCTACTAAAAGTGATTCAAAGAAGGACAACCAGAGCGACAGCCACATGTTCATGAGTGCCTAAAGGCCCCGTCACACTAAGCAACATCGCTAGCAACATCGCTGCTAACGAACAACTTTTGTGACGTTGCTAGCGATGTTGCTGTGTGTGACATCCAGCAACAACCTGGCCCCTGCTGTGAGGTCGTTGGTTGTTGCTGAATGTCCTGGGCCATTTTTTAGTTGTTGCTGTCCTGCTGTGAAGCACAGATCGCTGTGTGTGACAGCGAGACAGCAACAACTAAATGTGCAGGCAGCAGGAGCCGGCTTCTGCTGAGGCTGGTAACCAATGTAAACATCGGGTAACCAAGAAGCCCTGTCCTTGGTTACCCGATATTTACCTTCGATACCAGCCTCCTCCACTCTCACTGTCAGTGCCGGCTCCTGCTCTGTGCACATGTAGCTGCAGCACACATCGGGTTAATTAACCCGATGTGTGCTGTAACTAGGAGAGCAAGGAGCCAGCGCTAAGCATTGTGCGCTGCTCCCTGCTCTGTGCACATTTAGCTGCAGCACACATCGGGTTAATTAACCCAATGTGTGCTGTAACTAGGAGAGCAAGGAGCCAGCGCTAAGCAGTGTGCGCTGCTCCCTGCTCTGTGCACATTTAGCTGCAGCATACATCGGGTAATTAACCCGATGTGTGCTGTAACTAGGAGAGCAAGGAGCCAGCGCTCAGTGTGCGCTGCTCCCTGCACGTGTAGCTCCGTGCGGTGGTAACCAAGGTAAATATCGGGTTGGTTACCCGATATTTACCTTAGTTACCAAGCGCAGCATCTTCCACGCGGCGCTGGGGGCTGGTCACTGGTTGCTGGTGAGCTCACCAGCAACTTGTGTAGCGACGCTCCAGCGATCCCTGCCAGGTCAGGTTGCTGGTGGGATCGCTGGAGCGTCGCAGTGTGACATCTCACCAGCAACCTCCTAGCAACTTACCAGCGATCCCTATCGTTGTTGGGATCGCTGGTAAGTTGCTTAGTGTGACGGTACCTTTAGGCTTATTGAATCCCTTGATATTGTAGAAGAGCTACTATAGCACAAACTGAAAAAGTTCACGTTGGCTTTAGTGGATAGTTGTCAGGAAACATAGGGCATCACAGCTTGCTGTGTTTGGGCTTGTGTAATTGAGGAGTAGCAAGAGTGACCATGCTGATTGTAATCCACTAGAAAAAGTGTCAAGTCTGGGCATGTGAATCACAAAACTGGGCCATTATCAAATAGGCCCACTTCTACTATCTGATGAACTATGTTTTCTCTTACATTATGTGGACCCCGTGTGTAGTGAGTTGCGTACTTGGCTAAGATATAGCACAAGAAAGGACTATGAGAAGTAAACAAGCAAGGGGAAAAGAAAAGAAAACCTTGGGCTTGGCATTGATATGAATGTTAATTTAACACCATCTAACAACAATTTAACAACAACTAATCATTGCTGCAGGCTTAAGGGTGGCTTTACACGCTACAATATCGCTAAAGCGATCTCATTGGGGTCACGGAATTTGTGACGCACATCCGGCCGCTTTAGCGATGTCGTTGTGTGTGACACCTATGAGCGATTTTGAATCGTTGCAAAAACATTCAAAATCGCTCATCGGTGACATCACCCCCTATTCCCAATTATTGTTGCTGCTGTAGTAACGATGTTGTTTGTCATTCCTGCGGCAGCACACATCGCTATGTGTGACGCCACTGGAACGACAAACATCTCCTTACCTGCGTCCACCGGAAAAGGAGGAAGGAAGGAGGTGGGCGGCATGTTCCGGCCGCTCCCCTCCTCCCCTCCTTTTCTATTGGGCGGCGGTTCAGTGACGCTGCTGTAACGTCGCTGTGACGCTAAACGAACCGCCCCCTTAGAAAGGAGGTGGTTTGCCGGTCACAGCGACGTCGCAGAGCAGGTATGTGCGTGTGACGCTGCCGTAGCGATAATGTTCGCTACGGCAGCGATCACCACATAGCGGCCGTACGACAGGGGCGGGTACTATCATGCTCGACATCGCTAGCAAATGCTAGCGATGTCGCAGCGTGTAAAGCACCCCTAAGGACAGTCCTCCATGGCAATGGAGTCTTTTAGTGACTCCTTCCACATATTCATATATGAAGAATATGATGAAGAGTTCAAAATGTTGACTTAACCACTCAATTTTCCAGATCTCCATCTCTGATCTGTAGGACATGCTGGCTAAAAAAAAAGTCTGATTCAACTTACAGTGCTTTAAGAGAACCTATTATCAGAAAATAATCTATTTAAATCAGATTTTTGTGCTACATGTATTTTTTGAATGTTGGGAATGTTTTCTTTTTTCCATATTATGATCTTTAATAAAAGGGAAATACTAAATTGGTAATCTTGCAAGTTTTATATTGATCATTTGGGCTTTTTTAAACTCTTGCTTTCTGTCATTTTCAAGAAGTTTTCAGTAGGCTCCTTATCATGAAATACTAGATTATAATGAAAGGTTTACCTCTATATACAGTTAATAACACAGGATCCTCTAATTACAATAAGTGATGTTACACCTGACTCTACTTCCCTTCTATTCACATTGGCTTTTACATTATTGTTCATTAGATACTCTCAAATTAGATACTCTCAATACAAAAGGCAGAGTTGGGGTTCTATGGGTGTAGCTATGTATATCTGTTATTTCCTGAAACAGCAGGTAGAATAAAAAAAAAGCCCCAGTTTTTAGTGCGAAAAATTAAATTTTTTTTTTTATTTATTTTTAATACTGATTGTGATATACCGTATTTTCCAGTTTGTAAGACACAATTTTTTTCCCCCAACACTGGGGGAAAAATGGGGTTGCGTCTTACAAACTGCATATGGCTTACTGGGGCGGCAGTAGTGCCGCAGGGTCGGTGATACCGAGGGCTTGGAGGGAGTGTCACTGTAGTGGAAAAGCTCAGGAGGGTCAGTGTATGTCAGCAATAGGTCGGCGACACTGCGGGGTGTCACGGCAGCGGGCACCATTGATCTGCTGGTGGGCTCGGAGGAGCGGGTGTCACAGCTCAAGAGGGTCAGTGTGCGGCAGTGGAGGGTCAGCGATACTGCGGGCTCATGGGGTGTCGCGGCAGTGGGCGCCATTGATCTGCAGGCTGCTTTGAATTGCATTGGACTTCAAGAAAATGGCTGTCGTGACACCCCATGAGCCCACAGTATCACTGATCCTCTGCACACTGACCCTCCTGCGCTGCGACACCCCTTCCTCCTAGACTGCAGTATCGCTTACCCTGCCTCCTGTGACTTTCATGAGCCACTCCACCACTGCCACTAATAAGTGGCACTAGGATTATAAGACGGACCCTCATTTTAACAGTAAAAATTATTTTTTTTCCTATTTTCCTCCTTTAAATTTGGGGTGCGTCTTATAAAACGAAAAATACGGTACATAAAACAAAAAACACATTGCAAACCATTTAATGAAAATAAATTTAACACTAAAAGTTGATTAAAACAATAGGTTATTTTCTGAAAATAACTTCCCTTGCTAACACCTTCATGCTAAATAACATGCAAAACCTTGAGAGGTCATTTGGAATCCATGCCTTTATAGGAGTCAGCGATTTTGGTGACAAAAAGGGGGACCACAAGGCCAATCTTTTAATATATGTCTTTATTTAAGCAGCAGAATGTGCATACTGCTCTGCTTTTACAAAACAGCACTGCTTTTACTAGATCTGTTACTAAGATTCAGATTAAAAGCCTGTGTATCTTCTAATTCTAATAAAACAAAAGTACAAGTAGAGCACATAATACGCAGACTGAATCATTCGTGCACTACACTATTAAAGGGAATCTGTCAGCAGATTTTGCTGTGTAAGCATCGGAAAGCATGCTGGAGAAGGTAAAAAACAAAAAGCAACTGTGCTTCTCTTACCAGTGTTTGTGCAATTGTTTATGTAAACTAAAGGGTTTATTACCCTATGATTAACATTGCAGGACTAGAAACACACAAATGCAGGACAGTCTGATACGCCATCTGCTGTAATAGACACCTCACAGTCACTGAACAATCTATTGAGAGCCTTGTATTAGCGGGAGAGCCCTGTTCTGTTCCTGACTAGAGATGAGCAAACCTGAGGTTCAAGGTTTGGGCTCAGAAACTGACTACCAAAAAAATAAGGTTCGGGTTCGAAGTTCAAGTTAGTTACGAGTGCAAACCACTCAGGCAAGCAGCGCTCTGCTTCAGTATGAGTGATGCTCAGCCCTGTGCGAGGCACTTGAAGTGTTTTAAACGGCTCACACTTGGGGTAAAATCAACGTGATCAGATGTAGTGTACACACACAAACACAAACATTTTTTGAAATACCTCACGTTCCCCGGGAAGTGTTCTGCTTATAGCTGGCAGCATGTGGGTGGAGCCACAAACTGCCCAATTACAGAATTCCAATGAGATTTGGATCAAGTCGTGGTCACAAACCAAACTTTTTTAAGATTCGGCTGTACCTGTTGAACCGAACTTCCAAAGGTTGTCTCATCTCTATTCCTGACTGTAAATTCTTGGATTGTTTCAGAATTTCTTCAGCCAGTGATCTAAGTGATACACCATTGGATTCAGAATCTCCTTTCCTACATTATATTGCTGTCAGATGAGATAGCAAAAACCTGCTGACAGATTCCCTTTAAGGAACTTGTCCAACACTTAAGCCTCCATGCCCATAAACTGCCATTTGACCTTTGGTAAAAGTGTTATGTTGTTTTTCAGGCTTTTGTAAAGCGGTGATACTACCCAGCATTTCTTAGCTGTGAAGTATGTATGGGCAATAGTCACTGAAATGTCTACTCAGCTCTATTGGTTTCATAATGATAATGGAAGAAGGATTGAGTTATGTATGTTGATTGGTGAAATCTTTATGAAAAGTTGGATGTTGACATCACTTGTCACATTCTGGCGTAGGGTGATCTTAAATATTTTAAACTTTCAAGTCAGCTTGAAAATGAAGGTATGACTGTATTGCATTACTATTGTTGTTTATGGAATACGCAGATGTAATGTCATATATTTCCAAAAATAAATGACTGAAACCTTAAAAGAAAGAAGACATGTACTGTATCTCTAATTACCATTTCTTGAGCATTAATCACGACTCTCTGCACTCCATAAATTTGGAGCTTTGTAGAACATAACATTTAGAAGTGGTATTGGATATGCAGTTTTAACAGTAAACAAGCATTGACGATGGAAACATTTGGAACATTTCAATATTTTTGGCAGGCTTTATACACCAATGTTTGCAGACACATTATAAACCAAGCTGTACATGGATTAATCAGACTTCTTGTTTATTTCTGTTTGACAAAAGCTCTATCTCAGTTACCAAATTGCTTTATTATTACAGTAAAATTCCTTCTGTTCACATATGCGCATGAACATTTTCTAAACCATTACAAAGTTACATAGTTTGAAAAAGACAGATCTAACACATTTTATTATATAGATCTTGTGCAAGCCTAGATAGGTCCATCAAGGTCTTCTCCACCATTTTCTTGATAGCATCAAACCATAAGGTTGCTGGTCTTCCTGATTGCTCTCTTTGTATAATGTGTCCAAAGCAGGCAAGTTGTAGCTTGGAGATCCTTGCTTCGAGTGACATGTCTGGCTTCATTTGTTCCAAAATTGATTTGTTTGTTCTTTTTGCCATTCATTTTGTGAAGATCTGAGGTTGTGGGTTGTAGTAATCACCTAGGTAGATCAACAATGCAATTATTTTTATTCTTCCAGCCATGGTGTTACAGCAACTCTGGGTACATGGCAAAACGAGATGCTCCCAGTCGACGAGTTCAAAAACCAAGACCAATAGTTCTGCTGTTCCCGTACCAGGTGATACCTACTGTTTCCCAACTTTTGGTTGGCACAGAGCTTTCGTATGTTCCCCAGCATGATCTGCAGTTACTGCCTATACTCCTCCAGATGACAGATACCATGACCACAACACGTGTATCTAACAGCAGCTGGAAACAAACCTTCATCCCCTCGTAAGTGCACTAAATACCTCAAGCCGGCTCCTGGGAAATACTCTTACCCCTGATGCTAACTGTACATTAGTGAAGGCATTTTCCTGAGACCAAGACTCTCACCTGGGACTGCATGTGATACCCACTGTGGTGATGGCTCCACTGGGTCTTCTACCACCATACACATAATGGGACTAGTAGCTGGGAGAACAATGGCTTAATTGAGGCCCCTGTGACACTAACAAGAATAATTAAATAATTGCTTTACTCAAATTATCAATCTTGTGCCTGGCCCTCTGTGTACCTTAACCCCTTAACGACCATGGGCAGTAATCTTATGTCCTAGCAGTCATAGTGTTAATCCCCGTGGACTGCTGCAAGTAGCCTGCGGCGATCAGCGCACATGTCAGCTGATTTGTATAGATGACATGTGTGCCTGCCAGGCATCATGTTCCACCCGTGCCTTTTAACCCCTTAAATAGCGCTGTCAAGATGTGACAGCGCCACGTTAATGGCGATCGCGGTAGATCTGTACCCACAGGCCGATACCGGAAGTCACGTGATGTAATCACATGGATCCGGTAGTTATCATGGTAGCACAGGGTCATGTGATGACTTCTATAGCTCAAATGACTCAGGTCCTGTAAGAACCAGCCAAGTACTGGCTGTTACAAGAGATGATCATTTCTCCTGGTCTGAGCGGTGCTGCTCTTATCAGGAGAAAAAGTTATGAGCGATCTGACAGCTGTTCCTTTTAGCCCCCTAGGGGTACTAGTAAAATAAAATAAAAAAAGTTTTAAAAACGGTTTTGAAAAATTAAAAAAAAATAAAAAAACCTAAAAGTTGAAATCACCCCCTTTCGCCCTATTGAAAATTAAAGGGTTAAAAAAATAAAAAATATACACGCATTTGGTATCGCCGTGTTCATAAACTAAATGCCCGATCTATCAAAATATAACATCAATTCATCTGACTGGAATTTTTTTTGCTGTTACGCCGTTTACCAAACTACAAAATTAAGTTGTTACAAATTTTGCGCAAAATGCAATAACAGGCGATCAAAACGTAGCATCTGCACAAAAATGGTACAGTTAAAAATGACAGCTCAAAAAAAAAGCCATCACTGAGCCATAGATTCTAAAAAATAAGAACGCCATGGGTTGTGCAAAATGGCGCAAAACGTTTGCCACTTTTTTCGTACAAGCTTCTGATTTTTTAACCCCTTAGAGAAAAGTAAACCTATTCATGTTTGGTCGCACTGACCTTAGGCATCACACTGAGAAATCAGTTGTACCATATAGTGAACACAGTGAATAAAATATCTCAAAAACAATAATACAATCGCACTTTTTTTGCAATTTTTCCGCATTTGGAATTTTTTTTACGTTCTCCAGTACACTATATGGTAAAGCTCATGGTTTCATTTAAATAGTACAGCTCATTCCGCAAAAAACGAGGCCTTACATGACCATATTGACTAAAAAATAAAAAATGTACGTCTCTCGAAAAAAGAATGTCGAAAAAAAATGGAAAGCGCAAAATTGGCAGATCGTAAAGGGGTTAATTTGACAAGCAATAAAATATCTAATAAAGCACAACAATGAGATCAATGTAACCAGCTCTCCATGCTGAAAAAAGTCTACATCCCTTAGAGACGTGAACTGCACTCTATGTCTATTGGTTCAATAGTCTTTAGTCCGCAGCCAGCTCTTTACACATGGTATTGATATTATCCTTCTCCAGTACCAAATTTCAAAGACATTGATACTCCTCCTGTCTTCTGCTTTTATAGTCCAGGTGTTGCATCCATACATTACCATGGAAAAGACCAGACTATGTCCAAGCAGTGTCTTCGTCATCAGTTAAATGTTCCTTGGTTTGAAGATCTTGTCCAGTGACTTCTCCTATTGACTTCTGGTGTCATTGCTGCATCCTGAGTGATCATTGAACCAAGTAAGTTGAAGTAATTTAAAACTTTCATTGCATTGCCATCCATCTCAAATGGGTCCAGGTTACATTTGATAGTTGTCAATATTTTTGTCTTTTTTGTATTAAGTAGAAGTCCCATGTTCGAGCTTTCCATCTTGACACTCATAATTCTCTAATTCTAGTTAGGCTTGTTTCTATCAATATTGTGTGGTCTGCGTAATTAAGATTGTCGACGTCCAGCAATTTTGATTCCTTCTTCTTTTTCCTTCTGCATGTAAATTGAAGAGGACTGGTGACAGGATGCAGTCTTGACTGACACCTCGCTCTACTTTGAACCATGCCGTGTCACCATGTTCAATTCAGAATGTTGCTTCTTGGTCTATGTAAAAGTTCCTAATGAGGCTGATTAGAAGCTTCTGCACACCCATATCCTCCATGATATTCCAAAATTTTTGGTGTTCAACACAGTCAAAGGCTTTGCTGCAATCAATGAAGCAAAAATAGAGCTCCTTGTTATATTCTTTGGCCTTTCCATCATCCATCTGTTAGCAATTATAACTTTTGTTCCTCTGCTTTTTCTAAATCCTGGTTTATCCTCTGGCAATTCTTTTTCAAAATAAGGCTGTAGCCATCTTTTTAGGATGTTCAGTAGTATTTTGCTGGCATGAGGTATGAGCACAATAGTCCAATAGTTTCCACAGTCGGCAGCCTTTCCCTTCTTCGGAATAGGAATAAACACTGATCTTGTCCAGTCCTTGGGCCATGTACCAGTTGTACATATCTGTTGGCATAGTTTGTGATGACATCAGCTGTTGCTTCAAAAGATTTTATTAGCTCTATTGGAATATTGTCAAATCCAGGTGCTTCTTTTTTACAGAAGTGTTATCTCAGCATCAACTTTGTCTTTCAAGATGTTTGGTTCGCTATACTTTCTAGCCTCAGTTTATTCCCGTATGACTGAGTCATTCTCATAGAGATTCTCCGTGTATTCTTTCCTTGATCTGTTCTGGCTCAGTTACTTTGTTTCCGCTGGTGTCTTTCAACATATCCACACTTGGTTGAAACTTTAGTCGTATCTCTTTGATCTTATGGAATGCTTTCTTGGTCTTGCCCTTCAGATATTCATTTTCTATCTCTGTACATATATTTTGGTAATAAAATTCTTTGCTCGAATGACTCTCTTTAGCTTTTTACTGATGTTCTCTTCATCCTGCTTGTTACCTTTTGCTGTTGCCATTTATCTTTCTTTGATGATCTTTTAGCGTCTCGTCTGTTAACCATGTCTCCGGCAGTCTTTCTGGTTTCTTCAGTAATAATATTCTTTATATATGTCCATATTCCTCAGGCTTTCTTTCAGCAATTCTGAAGACCATTCCAAAAAACTACAAGCATGTTGGTCAAATCGAAGTTGGAAACGACCTGTTGTCTCGTCCATTGCGCACCTTGACTCTAATCTTTGCTGTCAAAAGTTCATAAGCTCCAAGCTGACGTGCCACAAAGGACACGCTAAATTACTGTGCCAGGAGGCAGGCCACAGACCACCAGGTAGTACTGCAGGGGACGGGACTCGGACAAGCTCCTCTCAGGAGACAGCAGCAGTCAGAGACTTGGTTTACCCTGTTGTCAGCATCTGCTTTATTGCTGAGTGAGTACCCAATCAACCCCTGCAACCAGCGAGCCTGCGCTCCCTCTGCACTGTCCCCACCATCCAGAGTCCCGGGGCCTTCTCTACCCATGGAGGGAAAACGTCATCTAGCTGCCCCCATTCCATCAACCCTAGTACTCCCATCGGCAATGGCGGTACCCTCCGTTACCGAACACCACGGGTTGCGTCAAGAACTATATCTCCCCTGTAAATAATCCCCCTTTTTCACATTTGAGAGTGGCCCCTAGCCCCTGAGTCTGAAGACCCTCGAGCCACGAGTAATCACCCTCGGATCAGAGTGGTTCGACTGCTGCTGTGGCGGCACACCTCCATCTTTGGTCCACACATATACAGTCAATCTGATTCTTATAGGACCCTTTTGGTGATGTCCATGTGTAGAGTCTCCAGTTGTGATTTTTTAAGAAGGTGTTCATGATGGACAGTTGATTGTCATCCAAAAGTCAAGGGATCTTGCTCCAGCCATGTTTCGTTCACCAAGTCCAAAGTTTACAAAGGTTCCATGTTTATCATGCCCCACTTTGGCATTCAATTCTCCCATGACAATGATTAAGTTTTGTTTTGGTGTCTTGTTGATTTATTCTTGAACTTGATCATAGAACAGTTCAACATCCTCCTCCTCTGCATCTGTTCTTGGTGAGTAGACTTGTATAACTGTGACAGATTGGGGCTCGTAGTCTTATCGAGATGACTCTATCACTGACTGCATTGTACTTCAGGACAGTGCTGGCCAATTTTTGGTTGAGAATCAAAGCGACACCATATCTCTTTTTATCATTTTCAGAATAGTATACCAATGTTTGTTTGACTGGAAATGTCTAATTTGCTTGGTTTCATGGGTTGTACATTCCAAGTTCCAAACTTAATGATATCTCTGCAGCTGTTGATCTTCCCTTTCGACTAAGCGATATCAGCACCAAGACGTAATTGTGGCTTTGATCCTGGCGTGTCATGAGACATGATCATACTCAGGTCAATCATCGACTCTTCCACAGAGCTTGTTGAATGCCTTCTGACCTAGGAGTGCATCTTCCAGCACTATATCGAATTCCTTTTGTTGTACTCTTCATCAAGTTTTCTTGGTGTAATACGGAAGCAGATTGCCAGGCCTTTCTTTCGTGCAGTAAGGGGGCTCCTGTGAAGGAACCATGTTCAATCATATTCAACCTTTCTAAATCAATTGTCTATTATCAATCGCTAGATTTTTTTTACCCACATTGCCATTTGTTGTGAAAAAACATCATGCCCTTTTTTGAATGTGGTTATAATATCTGCTATTACTACCTCTTGTGGTAAGGCATTCCATAGTCTGAATGCTCTAACTTTAAAGAACCCTTTACTATTCAGCTGTCAGAATCGCCTTTCCTCCACATGTAATGAATGTGCTCCTGCTCTTTGTAAAGTCTTTGGGAGGAATAAATCATGTACTGGTCCCTTACAATAATCACACACGTATTGATGCTTCTGTGCCCTATATAGTAATACTACCCTTTTTTAGTGCCTCACACAATAAAAATGTGCTCACTTTGCACCTACGCAGTAATAATGTTTCCTCTGTACTTTCTCATAGTAATTATGCGCTGCTGTGCCTCCTTACAGTTATACAGCACCCTATAGAAATAATATCCCCTTTGCCTACTTTAATAATTATTCTCCTTCATTCTAATAATAATGACTCCATAACACCTCATTAGTGATTGGCGAATCTCCTCGGCGCTGCTCGGTACTTGATCAAGCATTTCTCAAAAGTAGGGCTGAACGGATCCGAACTGTAAAAGTCCGGATCCACGTGGTTTCAAAGATGCCCGGGTGCCGGACCCAGATCCGGAATTCCGGGTGCATGATCCAGATCCGGCACAGGGGAAAATAATTGAAAAATAGAGAAAAACAGAAATAAAACAGCGTTTCATACTTACTGAGACTCAGTGTCATGGCGGCACACTGCTTCCGGGTCGTGCATTCACTTCCTGTACTGTGCATCGTATACACACAGCTTTCCGTGATTTCCCCGGCCATCGGCCATCCTCTCATCAGTGATTGGTTGCAGTCAGACGTGATAGTATCTGCCTGCTGTGCAGTCATTGTGCTTCAGTCATTGTCTGCACAGCCAGCGGTCGTGCTCTATGGCCGCTGGCTGTGTTATGTAGCAGAGCTGAAGCAGTGTGGGACCTCAAGCGGATTACGCTGGACCTGCAGGGTGTTGGGGGTTAATAAAGAGGTGAAGGAGGGTGTGAGCTTTGTACTTTATACCAAATAAAGGATTTTTCTCTGTGTGTGTGTTTGTTTACTTTTACTTACAGGTTAGTGTGATGCAGGTATCTCATGACGCCTGTGCTGTCACTAACCTAGGGTTTATTAGCAGCTGTGCTCTGCTATTAATTCCTTATTACCCCAATTGCAACTGTTCCAGGGCAATTGAGAAGAGCCGGTAAAGCACTAGGATTGTCACATCTTATAGATGTGGCAATACTGGGCGGCTGCAGGCTGAGAATACCAGCCCCCAGCCGACTTTATCTTGGCTGGGGATGAAAATTAGGGTGGACTGCACGTCTTTTTTTATTTATTTAAATAATAAAAAAGAGCCGCATCACCACCACAGCCGTGCACACTTCTGACAGGAACATGCATGTGTTTCTGAAACAAATGCACGTTCACCATACAGACACTTGCACTGCTTTCCCTGCCCACCGTCCGTCCTGCCGCCTGTGATTGGTTGCAGTCAGCTGACACTCAGGGTGGGGGCACATCTAACTGCAACCATTTACATGCGCCGGTACATGGGCAAAACAATGAATATTGAATTGTCGACTCCGGAAAGGAAAAGCGTGACCCGGAAGGAATTTGCTGCCATGACACAGCCTCAGTTGAGTACACCGTGCACGCACCTATCCCCCTATCCCCTCCACAAACGTTTTTAATCTCCGGATTCTGGTCTCCATAGACTTATATGGGCACCGGAAACTGGAGCCGATCTGGATTATTTTTTAAATCCAGCAGTGAGCTGCCAATCCCGGATTTTGGTGGAGTTGATCAACTCTACTCAAAAGGCTGTTTTCGTTTTTAAATCTCTTGGAGTTTTATAAAAATAATAAAACTGTACGATTGGAACAATGTTCCCATCCTGTTCTAATGTCCTTCCAAGTATATATGTCCTCCATCTTGGGCCCTTTCCAGATATACAGTGGGTTTGGAAAGTATTCAGGCCCCTTTAAAATTTTTCACTCTTTGTGTCATTGCAGGCATTTGGTAAATTCAAAAAAGTTCATTTTTTTCTCTCATTAATGTACACTCTGCACGCCATCTTGACAGAAAAATCAGAAATGTAGAAATTTCTACAAATTTATTAAACAAGAAAAACTGAAATATCACATGGTCATAAGTATTCAGACTCTTTGCTCAGACACTCATACTTAAGTCACATGCTGGCCATTCCCTTGCGATCCTCCTTGAGATGGTTCTACTCCTTCATTGCAGTCCAGCTGTGTTTAATTAAACTGATAGGCCTTGATTTGGAAAGGCACACAAATGTCTATATAAGACCTCACAGCTCAGAGTGCATGTCAGACCAAATGAGAATCATGAGGTCAAATGACCTGCCCAAGAAGCTCAGAGACAGAATTGTGGCAAGGCACAGATCTGGCCAAGGTTGCTAAAGAATTTCTGCAGTACTTAAGGTTCCTAAGAGCACAGTGGCCTCCATCATCCTTTTAAATAGATGAAGTTTGGGACTTCCAGAACTCTTGCTAGACCTGGTCATCCAGCCAAACTGAACAATCGTGGGAGAAGAGCCTTGGTGAGAGAGGTAAAGAAGAACCCCAAGATCACTGTGACTGAGCTTCAGAGGTGCAGTAGGGAGATGGAGAAAGTTCCACAAAGTCAACTTTACTGCAGCCCTCCACTAGTCGGGCCTTTATGGCACAGTGACCCGACGGAAGCCTCTCCTCAGTGCAAGACATATGAAAGCCCGCATAGAGTTTGCACAAAACATATGAAGGACTCCCAGACTATGAGAAATAAGATTCTCTGGTCTGATGAGATGAAGATAGAATTTTTTGGTGATAATTCTAAGTGGTATGTGTGGAAAAAACAAGGCACTGTTCATCACTTGCCCAATACAATCCCAACAGTAAAACATGGTGGTGGCAGCATCATGCTGTTTGGGTGTGTTTAAGCTACAGGGACAGTACGACTGGTTGCAATTGAAGGAAAGATGAATGCGGCCAAGTACAGAGATATTCTCGAAGAAAACTTCTTCCAGAATGCTCTGGACCTCAGACTTGGCCGAAGGTTCACCTTCCTACAAGACAATGACTCTAAGCACACAGCTAAAATAACAAAGGAGTGGCTTCAGAACAACTCTGTGACCATTCTTGACTGGCCCAGCCAGAGAAATGACCTAAACACAATTGCACACCTCTGGAGAGACCTGAAAATGGCTGTCCACCAACGTTCACCATCCAACCTGATGAAACTGGAAAGGATCTACAAGGAAGAATGGCAGAGGATCACCAAATCCAGGTGTGAAAAACTTGTTGCATCCATCATGGCTGTACAAGCTCAAAAGGGTGCTTCTACTCAATACTGAGCAAAGGGTCTGAATACTTATGACCATGTGATACTTCAGTTTTTCTTGTTTAATAAATTTGCAAAAACTTACACATTATTGTTTTTTTGTTCTGACAAGATGGGGTGCAGTGTGTACATTAATGAAAAAAAAGAACTTTCTTGAATTTACTAAATGGCTGCAATGAAACAAAGAGTAAAATATTTAAAGGGGTCTGAATACTTTCCGTACCCACTGTAAATGTAAAAATTGAGACACTCATAAAAAAGGTCAGTTTTATGTGAGCCCAGCAGCCAGCATCAAGACGTATCTCACTTTGCTGGGTTCCTATTTAAATGCCTCTACCTGGGCTGAACAGCCTACAATTTTATGTGCAGGCAGAAACCTGATGAGAGAAAATTAAATATTGCTTTAAGATGGTGGAAAGGAGTGCTCAGTGAGATGCCTGTAATCTAAAATGAGAAAAACTGACAGCAGTTCCTAACATACAAATGTGAACAATGTGCAAACTAAAAATGCTGTATTCTCTAACAAATATACAGTGCCTACAAGTAGTATTCAACCCCCTGCAGATTTAGCAGGTTTACACATTCGGAATTAACTTGGCATTGTGACATTTGGACTGTAGATCAGCCTGGAAGTGTGAAATGCACTGCAGCAAAAAAGAATGTTATTTCTTTTTTTTTTAAATTGTGAAAAGTTTATTCAGAGGGTCATTTATTATTCAACCCCTCAAACCACCAGAATTCTGTTTGGTTCCCCTAAAGTATTAAGAAGTATTTCAGGCACAAAGAACAATGAGCTTCACATGTTTGGATTAATTATCTCTTTTTCCAGCCTTTCCTGACTAATTAAGACCCTCCACAAACTTGTGAACAGCACTCATACTTGGTCAACATGAGAAAGACAAAGGAGCATTCCAAGGCCATCAGAGACAAGATCGTGGAGGGTCACAAGGCTGGCAAGGGTTCCAAAACCCTTTCCAAGGAGTTGGACCTACCTGTCTCCACTGTTGGGAGCATTATCTGGAAGTGGAAGGCTTATGGAATTACTGTTAGCCTTCCACGGCCTGGACAGCCTTTGAAAGTTTCCACCCGTGCCGAGGCCAGGCTTGTCTGAAGAGTCAAGGCTAACTCAAGGACAACAAGGAAGGAGCTCCGGGAAGATCTCATGGCAGTGGGGACATTGGTTTCAGTCAATACCATAAGTAACGAACTCCACCGCAATGGTCTCCGTTCCAGACGAGCCCGTAAGGTACCTTTACTTTCAAAGCGTCATGTCAAGGCTCGTCTACAGTTTGCTCATGATCACTTGGAGGACTCTGGGACAGACTGGTTCAAGGTTCTCTGGTCTGATGAGACCAAGATCGAGATCTTTGGTGCCAACCACACACGTGACGTTTGGAGACTGGATGGCACTGCATATGACCCCAAGAATACCATCCCTACAGTCAAGCATGGTGGTGGCAGGATCATGCTGTGGGGCTGTTTCTCAGCCAAGGGGCCTGGCCATCTGGTCCGCATCCATGGGAAGATGGATAGCACGGCCTACCTGGAGATTTTGGCCAAGAACCTCCACTCCTCCATCAAGGATCTTAAGATGGGTCGTCATTTCATCTTCCAACAAGACAACGACCCAAAGCACACAACCAAGAAAACCAAGGCCTGGTTCAAGAGGGAAAAAATCAAGGTGTTGCAGTGGCCTAGTCAGTCTCCTGACCTTAACCCAATTGACAACTTGTGGAAGGAGCTCAAGATTAAAGTCCACATGAGAGACCCAAAGAACCTAGATAACTTGGAGAAGATCTGCATGGAGGAGTGGGCCAAGATAACTCCAGAGACCTGTGCCGGCCTGATCAGGTCTTATAAAAGACGATTATTAGCTGTAATTGCAAACAAGGGTTATTCCACAAAATATTAAACCTAGGGGTTGAATAATAATTGACCCACACTTTTATGTTGAAAATTTATTACAATTTAACTGAGCAACATAACTTGTTGGTTTGTAAGATTTATGCATCTGTTAATAAATCCTGCTCTTGTTTGAAGTTTGCAGGCTCTAACTTATTTGCATCTTATCAAAACTGCTAAATCTGCAGGGGGTTGAATACTACTTGTAGGCACTGTATAGCTGCACTCAGACGCTGGTTCCTGCCCTCCCATAAAATTGACCTTGATTTTGCTATCGAGTTTGGGTACACAGTTTCTACTCTTGTTAATCCTATTCAAGTATTCGCAATTGATAATTCTTCCCTTACCCAAAGCCTTGTTACTTCTAAGGTTGGGAATGTATGCATGAGAATGGGAGCCACCTGATTTTGCCTGGATCTCCAATAGCACAAGCAACAATGAACGAGAAAGCCATGGATCCCCCCTTGGGGAGGAGGGGCGACATGACCAAGGGGGAGTTAGGGAGTGATGGGGTTAATAGGGACAGTGTGGTAGGCAGGCCTATTATGGCATTAAAGGGTGGTTTTAGCTTGGGAGGAAGAGGAGGAGTAGGGAAAGGGTTAGTCTGGGAGAGGAGGGGGTTACCTCCTCTTCTTCTTCCGGACGCCAAGGGATCAGCAGCACGAGGACCACCATGGCTGATCTCCAGGAACTTCAGCGCTTGATTGCAGCAGCCATTGCAGTGCACGGGCCCCTGGCAGTGCAGACCCACATCAGGGCTGCCGGGGTTAACCCGTCGGCGCTTGCCCCTCGCTCCCCCAGCCGTGGTGTGCGCCAGTCGCGGCCCCCCCCGCAGGTATTCCCCGGGTGCGGGGGGGGCGAGGAGGAGATGCCAGAGTCCCTCCAGGGACCCTCCGCAGCGGGCCGAGCAGCAGCGCAGTCCGGCTGCTGCTCCCAGCAGCAGCGGGAGGAATCTGCGTTCCAGCCGCGGTGGTCGGGAGGTGGGAGTGGCCAGCGCGGGGCCTACTTCCGGTCCCGGCCTCCGGGCTGGATTTTCAGTGACAGCAGCGGCTCCAGGTCGGGAGCGCGCTCGGCGAGGGATGGAGGCCAGCAGTTCCCCCTGCAGTCGGCGGGGGGACCGAGGGGCTGCAGGCAGCGGTCGGTCCAGCGCCAGGGGGGGTCTGTGGTGCCTGACCCTGGCGCGGCAGTGAGCAGGGGTGACGGCGTGAGCCATGCGGCGACCGCCCGGTCACTCAGGACTGCTGTGCAGCCCCCGGATGTGGCGGTGTCCCGTGGGAGCGGGAGGACCCGGCGGCAGGAGGCCTGCAGCGGCCCAGGAGGGCCAGAGGCGGCGACGGCTGGGATCCAGAGCCGGGCGTCCATCCGTCCGTGTCCAGAGTCCCCTGGCAGTCGGCGAGGGGGTGGGCGCGGGCGCAAGAGGTCGAGGCATGGGGTGCCGGCGCGGGGGACAGGACGGTCTCCTGGGCTGTCGCCCCAGGGCAAGAGACGGAGCGGGGACGGTTCTGCCCACGCGGCGGCCCGGTCTGGCGGCCGTGGTGGGGGGGGTGCCGCGGCGGCGCCCCCCGGATGTCGAATGGAAGAAGATGTCAGCGGCGAGGATGAGGAGGTCGTGCTGTCGGATGAGTCGGATGGTCGGCAGACGGAGGACAGCGAGGCGGCGGTATCTGGGGACGCTGAGCCGCGGTTGGGTGAGATGGCCGCGGAGGCGGCAGGGGCTGCGCTGGCGGGGAGTGTTGGGGGCGGGAGGGCGGCTGTGGACACGGCAGCGCCCGGCGGAGTAGCAGTGTGGAGCCAGTTGTTGGGGCTGTTGCAGGGGTTGGCGGCGGTTGCCGGGGCTGGGGGGGGCGGCGCAGGCGCCGCCGGCGGCGTGGGTGGGGACGACAGGTCGGGGGGCGGCGCCGGTGGGAGGGGGGGACGGAGCGGGCGCGGCGGGAGGGGGGGGTGAAGGGGGGAGTGCGGCGGAGGGGGCAAAGGAAAAAGAAAAGGAGAAGGAGGATGAGGTGGTGCGCCTAGATGATAGGGCAAAAAGCGAAGTTTATGTTTGTTTTGAGGGCCCGCTGGGGGCTCATTTAAAGAAGGAGGTGCGGGAAAAAATTTGGAAAGGGGAATATGTGGAGATTTTTTCTCTGCTTCCCCTGGAGAAATTTAATTTGGATAGGGTTAAGCCGAGCGACTCCAAAAAGGAGAAGGACGAGGAGGAAAAGCGCCGTTATAGGCTTATTCCTCGGACTTTTGCAAACTGGTTGCAAGCGTTTGCGATTTTGGTGAGCGTGGTCGGGGAAAAGGAGTCGGAGCATTGTTCGGCCTTGTTTGGTTACATGGATGCGATAGGGGAGGCTTATCGGGTTTATGGCGGGCTGGCGTGGCTGCGTTATGACGAGCAATTCCGGCAGCGGAAGGCGTTGCGGCCGGATATGCGATGGGACCATAAGGATATTTCCTTATGGATGCGACTGATGTCGGCACCGACTCAGCCCTTTCGGGGGGGTGCCGGGGGACCGGGGGCCGGGTCCCCGGCAAGTCACAAAAAAGGTTTCTGTTGGCAATATAATGAGGGGCAGTGCAGGTTTGGAGCGGCATGCCGCTTTAAGCATGAATGCTCAGGTTGTGGGGGAGGACATGGCTTGTCCAAGTGTTTTAAAAAGGGGAAAGGAAAAGCGGGTGACGGGGTTGGAAAAAGGGATGACGCCGGTGAAGGTAGAAGTGATGGCCCCCTTTTTAAATAGGTATCCGGACGGCGAGGCAGCGGCGTTGTTATGGTTTGGTTTTTCTGACGGTTTCCGTATCCCGTCGGCTGTTAGTCCATCGCCCCTGCCGTACCGTAATTTACGTTCTGCTCGGGATCATGCGGATGTGGTGGATGAAAAGCTGAGAAAGGAGGTGGTTTTGGGCAGAATGGGCGGTCCTTATGACGCCCCGCCGTGTTCAAAGTTGGTGGTTTCGCCGTTGGGGGTGGTGCCGAAGAAAGAGCTGAACAAATTTCGGCTTATTCATCATTTGTCTTACCCAGAGGGGTTATCGGTGAATGATGGCATTGCACCGGAGTTAGCGGCGGTATATTATGTGTCATTCGACAAGGCGTTGGACCTGGTCAGGGCAGCGGGTCGGGGGGCGTTGATGGCAAAGGCTGATGTGGAAGCGGCGTTTCGGTTGTTACCGGTTCATCCAGATAGTCAGCATTTGTTAGGTTGCTGGTGGGATGGCAGTTATTATGTTGATCGCTGTTTGCCAATGGGTTGTTCAATTTCGTGTTCATATTTTGAGGCGTTTAGTTCGTTTGTAGAGTGGGTGGTTCGGGATGTGTCTGGGCTTACGTCCATTATTCACTATTTGGACGATTTTCTTTGTGTTGGGCCGGCGGGTTCAATGGTTTGTGCGGGGTTGTTATTTGCGTTGCAGAAAGTCGCGGGCAGCTTCGGAATTCCCTTGGCTCCCGATAAGACGGAAGGCCCGGCGCCTGTGATGCGTTTTTTGGGGATTGAGATTGATTCTTTTGCCATGGAATGTAGGTTGCCGGAGGAGAAGGTTCGTGATTTGAGGGCCGCGGTGGCAGGAGTGAAAGCGGCAAAGAAGGTGCGGCTTAAGGTGGTGCAGTCCTTGCTTGGAAAATTGAATTTCGCTTGCAGGATTATGCCGATGGGGAGAGTTTTTGCGAGACGTTTGGCAACGGCGACGGCAGGTGTGCGGTCGCCGACACATTTCGTGCGTATCACGAAGGCGATCAAGGACGATCTTTTGGTATGGGATCAATTTCTGCAGTGTTTCAATGGCCGGGCCCTGGTGATGGAGAAGGTGGCGTCTAACGGGGCGTTACAGCTGTTCACCGATGCGGCTGGGTCGGCAGGGTTTGGGGCCGTGTTTCGAGGTCACTGGTGTGTGGGTCGGTGGCCACAGGCGTGGCGGGAGAGCGGTTTGGTCAGGAATTTGGCTCTGTTGGAGCTATTTCCTATCGTGGTAGCAGTGGAGCTGTGGGGGTCGCGTTTTGCCGGGAGGAAGGTTTGCTTCCATTGTGATAACCAGGCAGTGGTGTTTGCTATTAACAACTTGTCTGCTAAGTCGGAGCCAGTGGTGGTGTTTTTGCGGCATTTAGTGTTGAGATGTCTGCAGTAGAGTTGAGCGCGGTTCGTGGTTCGTGGTTCTCCAGTTCGCGGCTCGAGTGATTTTGGGGCATGTTCTAGATCGAACTAGAACTCGAGCTTTTTGCAAAAGCTCGATAGTTCTAGAAACGTTCGAGAACGGTTCTAGCAGCCAAAAAACAGCTAAATCCTAGCTTGGTTTCTGCTGTAATAGTGTAAGTCACTCTGTGAATCAAACTATTATCACATTTCAGTGTATAGTGTGCGTGAACAGCGCCTTCAGATCACTGCTGTTTCTATAATGGCGATCGCCATTTTTTTTTTTTTTTTTCTTGTCTTCCTTCCCTAAGCGCGCGCGTCTTGTGGGGCGGGCCAGCATGTCAGCCAATCACAGAAACACACACACCTAAGTGGACTTTGAGCCAGAGAAGCAACGGCATGTGTGATAGGATCTGCATGTCACATGTCCCTGCATTATAAAACCGGACATTTTCTTCACGAACGCCATTATCTGCCTTCTGCGTCTTTGGTGTCAGACATCAGTGTCGCAGCTCCGTCCTCCTGAGTCCTATAGCCGATACAGCTGTATGCGCTGCATACACAGCGTTAGACAGCTTAGGGAGAGCACATTCTAGCAGTCCTTTTAAGGGCTCAAAGCGGCAGGGTCAGAGAGCCATAAGTGACAGGTCCTGCAAACAGCAACAGCGTCTGTGTAGCCCAGGTCAGGGATTTCCTCCCTGCATTTCACCATTAGGAGGGAATAGAAAGGCAGGCTTCCATTCCTCTACCCAGAGCACCACAATCCTGCCACTGTACCCTCTTGCCCTCTGCACACTCCAACTCATTCTAAGTAAGCCATTATACTAGCAAACACTCAGTGTACCTAGTGGCATCCTAAACGTGGCTATTGGACTTTGCTATAGTCCCACTAGTGCAAAGACATTAGCAGAGCACATCTGCCTGCATTGCACACTCCAAGTTTTTTAAACTAAGCAATTTTACTAGCAAACACTCAGTGTACCTAGTGGCATCCTATACGTGGCTATTGGACTTTGCTATAGTCCCACTAGTGCAAAGACATTTGCAGAGCACGTCTGCCTGCATTGCACACTACAACTTTTTTAAACTAAGCAATTTTACTAGCAAACACTCAGTGTACCTAGTGGCATCCTATACGTGGCTATTGGACTTTGCTATAGTCCCACTAGTGCCAAGACATTTGCAGAGCGCATCTGCCTGCGTTGCACACTCCAACTAATTATAACGAAGCCATTATACTAGCAAACACTCAGTGTACCTAGTGGCATCCTATACGTGGCTATTGTACTTTTGTCAATTCACAGTATTGGAACGTTATTTGCAGGACATCTGCCTGCATTGCACACTCAAACTTTTTTAAACTCAGCCATTATACTAGCAAACACTCACTGTACCTAGTTGTATCCTAAACGTGGCTATTGTACTTTTGTCAATTCACAGTATTGGAACGTTATTTGCAGGACGTCTGCCTGCATTGCACACTCAAACTTTTTTAAAGTCAGCCATTATACTAGCAAACACTCACTGTACCTAGTTGTATCCTAAACGTGGCTATTGTACTTTTGTCAATTCACAGTATTGGAACGTTATTTGCAGCACGTCTGCCTGCATTGCACACTCAAACTTTTTTAAACTCAGCCATTATACTAGCAAACACTCACTGTACCTAGTTGTATCCTAAACGTGGCTATTGTACTTTTGTCAATTCACAGTATTGGAACGTTATTTGCAGCACGTCTGCCTACATTGCACACTCAAACTTTTTTAAACTCAGCCATTATACTAGCAAACACTCACTGTACCTAGTTGTATCCTAAACGTGGCTATTGTACTTTTGTCAATTCACAGTATTGGAACGTTATTTGCAGCACGTCTGCCTGCCTTGCACACTCAAACTTTTTTAAACTCAGCCATTATACTAGCAAACACTCACTGTACCTAGTTGTATCCTAAACGTGGCTATTGTACTTTTGTCAATTCACAGTATTGGAACGTTATTTGCAGGACATCTGCCTGCCTTGCACACTCAAACTTTTTTAAACTCAGCCATTATACTAGCAAACACTCACTGTACCTAGTTGTATCCTAAACGTGGCTATTGTACTTTTGTCAATTCACAGTATTGGAACGTTATTTGCAGGACGTCTGCCTGCATTGCACACTCAAACTTTTTTAAACTCAGCCATTATACTAGCAAACACTCACTGTACCTAGTTGTATCCTAAACGTGGCTATTGTACTTTTGTCAATTCACAGTATTGGAACGTTATTAGCAGCACGTCTGCCTGCATTGCACACTCAAACTTTTTTAAACTCAGCCATTATACTAGCAAACACTCACTGTACCTAGTTGTATCCTAAACGTGGCTATTGTACTTTTGTCAATTCACAGTATTGGAACGTTATTTGCAGCACGTCTGCCTGCATTGCACACTCAAACTTTTTTAAACTCAGCCATTATACTAGCAAACACTCACTGTACCTAGTTGTATCCTAAACGTGGCTATTGTACTTTTGTCAATTCACAGTATTGGAACGTTATTTGCAGGACGTCTGCCTGCATTGCACACTCAAACTTTTTTAAACTCAGCCATTATACTAGCAAACACTCACTGTACCTAGTTGTATCCTAAACGTGGCTATTGTACTTTTGTCAATTCACAGTATTGGAACATTATTTGCAGGACATCTGCCTGCATTGCACACTCAAACTTTTTTAAACTCAGCCATTATACTAGCAAACACTCACTGTACCTAGTTGTATCCTAAACGTGGCTATTGTACTTTTGTCAATTCACACTACTGCAAATCTATGTGCAGCACCTCTGCATGACAACCTCGTGCTCTGTTTTTAATAAGCTATAATGATAGCACAAAATACTGCCATTTTGTGGCATCATAGAACTGGCTGTTGTATTCCATTTGTGCCCCACTGGTGACAAGCTATTTCTAGCACCTCTACATCACACCCTCATGCACATTTTGCTACGCTAATGTTATAGCAAACTCATGGAATTCATTGCTGCATTTCATAATTCGGAGGGATAGAAAGTCAGGCTTCCTTTAGCTTTTCCTTCTGTTCATAGACAGCATCTCCAAGACAAATTTCCCCTCCACGTCTAAGTGTGGAGAGGCAGCTAGTGCGCATGCGTGTGCCGATGTACCCCAGCTGCAGCATAATTACAGTGTTTCGCCTAGTGAGTATGCTCAGCCTGACTGTGCCATTCCTGACGCTAAGTTTTCATTTCGGGATACAGCGCATGCTCCCACACTAAGTGTGAAAAGCCTCTTTGCACAGGTGCTTGCATTCCGTGCTGGGTATAAGTCCTGTTTTGGGCATAGACACCATGCTAAAGCTGATAGTCTTTTTTCAGAGACTGTATTTCATGCTACTGAGCATGCTCAGGCACTTCCTGCATCAGAGACTAGGTCCGGTAATGAACTCTTTGGCCCTGGCCCTGATGTGGGGGTCCCATATAGACCACAGGGCATCAGGTGTCCTCCCAAATGGCTTGCAGAGGCCCACACCTATGACTTGTCACCGCATTATTGATGCTCAGACGATGACTGGTGAGGTGTTTGGGTCATGGCAGCCATGAGGTCATCATTGAAGTTGCGTTTCCAAATAGGACGCTAGTTATGCCACTCATGACGTGTCACTCTACTTTTGTCTCCAGGAGGTGCATTGTGGTTCACCCTGGTTTGGGGCGGACCCAGGTTATAAAAGGGGCTGGAGCCAACAAGGAGGTGCGCAGTCTTCTATTATGCTCCGAAAGAGCACACCTCCATGTGTTGAACCCATTGCGGCTTTAGGCCAGAGGTAGGCAGGGATCGGGTGGTGGATGCAGGCCACCACCACAGTTGGTAACGCAGAACGGTTAAGACCAGCTCCTGTCCTAACAGTCCTGCTTGTGCAGCCCAGTGGCATTAACAGGCCTGCTGCTGCTGATGCGCCTGCTGTCCACAGGTGTGGCCCCTACGCACACGGTCAGCGTACTCAATGGCCCCTGTGTTGTTAACAGGGAGTTCCTGGGCTGGGTGGGCATGTGGACCCTGTGACGCTAACAGGGCTCACAGTCTCCAGATCCGAATGGCGTCTAACTCGGTTCAGGCTACTATTAGTTTCATAGCCACACAGCTCTGTATCCTCCACCAAACCTTCAAGTTGCCAACCTCTCCTTTTCCAACTGGGAGCACGGTGGACACTGACTGCTGATGGGGATATATACCTTTCTCTTTCTTTTCTTATTAATTTTCGTTATATAGCGGTCACAGATTATATACCACTTTATCCAAATCTGCCAGTCCCACTGTAACAGATGTTGTTTCTTCAGCAAATGTTACAGTTGCTTAACCACCAAATCCACGGACCAAAACTTTTTTCCCCTTTCCAACACACCTGTTCCCCTTTCCAACAGCATCTGTCCTTTTTCAACTCATTTTGGGATATGACCAAAAGTGCAACTGTGCAGGGACACCGTACTCAACGCCATCTCAGCACAGCAGCCATCCCTCGGTCCCTCCGATGTGGACAAGTAAAAGACCATTTCCTCCTATCCATGACAAAGCGTTGAGATTCACTCTGTGCAGCACTGGTGTTTAGTGGACAAGTAGATCTAAGATTGCGTACCACATTCTGCAGATACTCCTGTATACGTGCGTCTATTTCTATGGCAGGAATTAGTTCGCCAAATTTTGTCTTGTACCGGGGATCTAACAGTGTGGCAACCCAGTATTCAGGATTAGTTCAAATTCATACAATCCGAGGGTCATGTAGGTAGTGCAGCAAGAAGGCGCTCATGTGTCTTGTGCATCCAGGAGGACCAAGTCCTTGGTGTGTTGGTGGCAGAGAGGTGAGAATCGTGCATCCTTCCTCTGCCCTCTCCCCCCAACCTCGCACAACCGAAATGTGAGCAAGCTCTCACTCATCTGCTGAGTCTTCCATGCCCATCGCCAGTTCGTCCTCCATTTCTTCATGGGCTCCTGCACTTTCATCAACACTTTTTGCTGATACTATGCGCCCTTGTTAATCCCTCTCCCTCACCATGACTGCCGCATAGGTGCCGCTGACCATCTGGACCTCGCAGATCTTGTTATCCCTTCCGCATATGACTCCTCCTGTACTTCCTCCCCTTCCTCTTGTCCCAACACCTGACTCCGAATAATAATTACAGTGTGCTCCATCATGTAGATGACCAGAATTGTCACGCTGAGAATGACATTGCCAGTGCTAAACATCTTCGTCGACATTTCAAAACTGTGTAGCAGGGTGCATAGGTCCTTGATCTGACACCACTCCAGCAGCGTGATCTGCACCACCTCTGGATCAAGTTATCCCAGGCTATATGTCTTACCGTATTTCAGCAGGGCTCTGCGGTGCTGCCACACACGCTGCAACATGTGCAGATTCCAATTCCTGCGTGTCGAAACATCGCATTTACGGCGTTTAACTGCCAGACCCTAAGACTTCCGGAGTGATGAAAGTTGTTGAGCTGCTGTGTGCGCACGATGGAAGTGAGCACATAGCGAGCGTGCCCACTGCACAAGGCCATGTAGGCCGTGATGGTGTTTTAAAAATTGCTGGCGAATTCGGTTCAACACGTGAGCCCTAAAAGGCACGTGTGTCACATTGCCCTGAGGATGGCCCGCAGCCAGGTTTGCATCATTGCCGCACACGGCTGTTAAGTCACCAACGGAGTCCGCTCCGTCAATTTGTACTCCGGTCGCCAGGTGACAACGTGTTCCTTTCATGAATAGTGCTGATGATGGGAGAGTAGTCGATGCCAGCGGCGCAGGTGGACGCAGGTTATGCTCACCCACTGGGCTGCATTACCTTGACAGATGCAGAATCTCTGGCTGAATGTAGCTGGTGGGTATCTCACAGATGAAATACCATCATTCAGCTACAACCAATGGGAAGACACCACACCCTTTTTTATGCCCATCCTGTCTGCAGACCACTGCCAGACATAGCTATGAACCTCTGGTTAATTTTACCCCCAGTTCAGTTTTATGATTTTGTGTGCTTGTTACCTGACTACTTTTCCTGCTTGCTGTTTATGTACCTTGTTGGCCGATACGCATTTCACCTCTGCTTGTTTTCTGATTCTTTCCTGGCCGTCCCATTCTGTTCCTGTTCCTCAATTAATGTTTTGACCCTGCCTGACTACTATTCTCTGTAATAGCGGTGTGACTCACATTTCCCATACATTTCAAAGTAAAACTTTGACCGCCTGATGGCATTGAGCTCTGCTGCCAGCATAGTAAGGAGGTGTGTGGTAGTCCTTGTGCGCAGTTGCAAGGAAGGGTGGCCTGACCACACAGGGTTTGCGCCAAGGTAGAGGACCCACACGAGGTTGAAGAGGCAGAAGCAGTGTATTAACTTCTACATACAGAACAAGGATTGAAACAACTCGTGGGGACGGCAAGACTTGTACAGCAGACCCTTCTCCATCTCTCACCATAGTTTGCCAGTGCCCAGTCAGTGACATGTAATGACCCTGTCTATGCTTACTGGTCCAAGTATCTGTGTTGAAATGCACCCTGTCGCACACAGATTTTCTCAAGGAAGTGGTGATGTTGTGTGCGACATGCTGGTGTAGCGCGGGCATGCTTTTCTTGGAGAAGCAGTGGTGATTGGGCATCTGGTACTGGGGCACAGCGACAGACATAAGGTCTGTAAAATCCTGTGTGTCCACTACGCGTAAAGGCAGCATTTCGGTAGCCAACAGCTTACAGAGGGATAGAGTCAACCACTTAGCTTTGTCATGGGTCGCAGTAAGTGGCCTTTTATTTGACCACATCTGAGGGACAGAGATCTGGCTGCTGTCTGTAGACGGTGTTGAGTAGGGTGTCCCTGGAAAAATGCAGGTTTGTGAGAAAAGTGCAGGCGGAGACATGATGTTGCCTTCATCTTGCCTTCAGATCTGTTCATCTTGTATCATTTTTAAAAAACACAGCAAGCAAGGGTTACTCCAAGCGGAGTCTACCTTTTTTCCCCAAATTGGGCACACAGACACCCCATCAGTGGCAGGACTTGTGCCCTAGTTGCAAACAGGATGTTTTGATTTGCATCAAGCACATTCCAAATCCACAAGCATTTACTCTCCCCAGGATGACACAGGGGTAGTAAATTCCTTCTGGATCCATGACTTGTTCATTTTGATGAACGTCAGTCTGTCCACATTGTCACTGGACAGACGCGTGCGCTTATCTGTCAGCACACACCCAGCAGCACTGAAGACACGTTCAGAGACAACGCTGGCAGCTGGACACGACAAAATCTTCAAGGTGTAACTGGAGAGCTCTTGACATTTTTCTAGATTTGAAGCACAAAAGGAGCAAGGCTCCATTTGCAAAGTCATTGCATCGATGTTCATTTGGAGATACTCCTGTATCATCCTCTCCATCCGTTGACTATGTGACACACTTGATGTCTCTGGTGGCCTTGCAAAGGAGGGTCTAAAAAAATTATGAAAAGATTCCATAAAATTGCTGTTACCAGCACCAGATACGGTCCTACTGGTACGGGTAGACTGTTGAAGATGACGAGGCCGTCCCATGTTTGTCAAGTTACAACTGGGAGAATCACTCCCTTCACCTGCACGGTTGTTTGGTGGAAAAGCCGAGCTAAGATCGAGTAACAGCTTCTGCTGATACTCCTGCATACGTGCGTCCCTTTCTATGGGTGGAATTATGTCACAAAATTTGGACTTGTCCCGGGGATCTAATAGTGTGGCAAGCCAGTAGTCATCATCACTTCTAATTTTGACAATACGAGGGTCATGTTGGAGGTAGTGCAACAAGAAGGCACTCATGTGTCTTGCGCAGCCATGCGGACCAAGTCCACGCTGTGTTTGTGGCATAGAGGTGCTAACCGTTCTTTCTTCCTCTGTCATCTCCCCCCAACCTCTTTCAACTTAAATTTGACCAAGGTCCCCCTCATCAGCTGAGTCTTCCATGTCCATGGACAGTTCGTCCTCCATATCTTCATGTCCTCCTGCACCTTCCTCAACATCTCGCCTGCTACCATGCGCCCTTGTTGATCCCTGTCCCCCATGGTCCCATGCCTGCCGCGTTGGTGATGATGAACGTCTGGACCTTGGTGATGTTGTTGTGTCTTGCGCATATGAATCCTCCTGTAGTTCCTCCCCTTCCTGTTGTCCCACCCCCTGACTCCGAATAGTGTTTAGCGTGTGCTCCAGCATGTAAATGACTGTAATCGTCATGCTGATAATGGCATTGTCAGCGCTAAACATATTCGTCGCCATGTCGAAACTGTGCAGAAGGGTGCATAGGTCCGTGATCTGAGATCACTCCATCAGGGTGATCTGCCCCACCTCTGCATCTCGTTGGCCCAGGCTATACGTCATGACGTATTGCACCAGGGCTCTGCGGTGCTGCCACAGTCGCTGTAACATGTGGAGAGTTGAATTCCAGCGTGTCGCCACATCGCATTTCAGGCGATGAACCGGCAGGCCGAAAGACTTCTGGAGCGATGCAAGTCGCTCAGCTGCGGCGCTTGAACGGCGGAAGTGAGCACTGCAGACAGTTTCCGTGCCCTGGTCAGAAGGCCATCTAGGCCGGGATAGTGTGTTAAAAATTGCTGGACAACAAGGTTCAACACGTGAGCCATACAAGGCACGTGTGTCACCTTGCCCAGGCGAAGGGCCGCACCCAGGTTTGCAGCATTGTCGCACACGGCCTTACCAGGCTGCAGGTTGAGTGGAGACAACCATTTATTAAACTCGGACCGCAGAGCTGACCACAACTCCTCAGCTGTGTGACTCTTATTCCCAAGACATGTCAAGCTAAAGACCGCCTGATGCCGTTGCGCTCTGCTGCCAGCATAGTAATGAGGGGTGCGTGATTCCTTCTGCGCAGTGAGAACGCTGGTGGCCTGACCAGGCAGGCTTGGGGCGGAGGTGGAGGACCCAGATGAGGTGGAGGATGCAGAAGCAGTGGCGGAACTTGGACAGACAGAGGATTGACACACAAGTCGTGGGGACGGCAAGACTTGTGCAGCAGACCCTTCACCATCTATCACCATAGTTACCCAGTGCCCAGTCAGCGACATGTAACGTCCCTGTCCATGCTTACTGGTCCAAGTATCGGTGCTGAAATTCACCCGTTCACACACAGAGTTTCTCAAGGAAGCGGTGATATTGTGTGCGACATGCTGGTGTAGCGCGGGCACACCTTTCTTAGAGAAGTAGTGGCGACTAGGCATCTGGTACTGGGGCACAGCGACAGATATAAGGTCTCTAAAATCCTGTGTGTCCACTAGGCGGAAAGGCAGCATTTCTGTAGCCAACAGCTTACAGAGGGATAGAGTCAACCTCTTCGCTTTGTCATGGGTCGAAGGAAGTGGCCTTTTATTTGACCACATCTGAGGGACAGAGATCTGGCTGCTGTGTGTAGACGGTGTTGAGTAGGGTGTCCCTGGAAAAATGCAGCTTTGGGAGGAAAGTGCAGGCGGAGACATGATGTTGCCTTCATCCAAAGTTGGTGCTATCGATGTCTGAGAGAGCTGTACACACTCACTTGTTTCCCCTTCCAAACCAACTGACGACCTACCAAGCAAACTGCCTGTTGCGGTTACAGTGGTGGAAGTTGTGGGTGGAAAAACAGGTGTGACAGCTGTCCCCACAGTCCTAGAAGATGACGAGCGCGCGGATGCCCTGGAAGGGGCAGGCGGTGGATGGTTGGCTCCACTAGGCCGCATTGCAGCACGGTGAGCTTCCCACCAGGCCATATGATATTTATTCATGTGACGATTCATGGAAGAAGTTGTCAAACTGCTGAGGTTTTGACCTCTACTAAGATAACCATGGCAAATGTTACAGATCACATAATTTGGCCGATCTTTTTTTATGTCAAAAAAGGACCAGGCTAGGCAAGGCTTAGAGGCCATGCGACCTGTTGATCCACCCCGAATAATGCTCAGAGGCAGAGTGGTGGCTGAGGATGCAGTTGTAGACGTGCTACCAGTGCTCCGACTGTGTCCAGGAAGGCGCCAGGTTACTTCGACGTCGGTTGCATCCTCCTCCACCGCCTCTATTGACCTCCTCGAGTGTCTGACTGTGGGTTGACAGTAGGTGGGATCTAGAACTTCATCATCAATTGTTGTGTTTGCACTCCCCTCCCCCTCAGACCGAGTTTCTTCTTGCCCTGACCGAATATTTAAGTTGTCATCCCAATCGGGTATCTGCGTCTCATCTTCATCAGTATGTTCCTCATTGCCTATAACCACAGTTGTTGGAAAGGCAGCATTTTGGTAGCCAACAGTTTGCATTTTATGAAAGTCAACCTCCAAGCCATGTCATGCCCTTCTAAAAGCATGTATAACACAGCGAGGGGACTCCAACCACAGTCTCCCTCGTTGCCACTCACTGGGCCACACACACCCCACTTGACTGGCATCGGTTGAGCCCCCTTTTGAAAAAGAAAAAGATGCTTTGCATGAAGCACTCTCAAAAATACGCGTGCCTTTCCCGTCCCCTGGCTGACCCCGGGGAAGAAAAGTCCTCTGAGAGCCATGACTTGTTCATCTTGGTTCTTTTAGAAACACAGCGAGGGGACTCCAACCACAGTCTCCCTCGTTGCCACTCACTGGGCCACACACACCCCACTTGACTGGCATCGGTTGAGCCCCCTTTTGAAAAAGAAAAAGATGCTTTGCATGAAGCACTCTCAAAAATACGCGTGCCTTTCCCGTCCCCTGGCTGACCCCGGGGAAGAAAAGTCCTCTGAGAGCCATGACTTGTTCATCTTGGTTCTTTTAGAAACACAGCGAGGGGACTCCAACCACAGTCTCCCTCGTTGCCACTCACTGGGCCACACACACCCCACTTGACTGGCATCGGTTGAGCCCCCTTTTGAAAAAGAAAAAGATGCTTTGCATGAAGCACTCTCAAAAATACGCGTGCCTTTCCCGTCCCCTGGCTGACCCCGGGGAAGAAAAGTCCTCTGAGAGCCATGACTTGTTCATCTTGGTTCTTTTAGAAACACAGCGAGGGGACTCCAACCACAGTCTCCCTCGTTGCCACTCACTGGGCCACACACACCCCACTTGACTGGCATCGGTTGAGCCCCCTTTTGAAAAAGAAAAAGATGCTTTGCATGAAGCACTCTCAAAAATACGCGTGCCTTTCCCGTCCCCTGGCTGACCCCGGGGAAGAAAAGTCCTCTGAGAGCCATGACTTGTTCATCTTGGTTCTTTTAGAAACACAGCGAGGGGACTCCAACCACAGTCTCCCTCGTTGCCACTCACTGGGCCACACACACCCCACTTGACTGGCATCGGTTGAGCCCCCTTTTGAAAAAGAAAAAGATGCTTTGCATGAAGCACTCTCAAAAATACGCGTGCCTTTCCCGTCCCCTGGCTGACCCCGGGGAAGAAAAGTCCTCTGAGAGCCATGACTTGTTCATCTTGGTTCTTTTAGAAACACAGCGAGGGGACTCCAACCACAGTCTCCCTCGTTGCCACTCACTGGGCCACACACACCCCACTTGACTGGCATCGGTTGAGCCCCCTTTTGAAAAAGAAAAAGATGCTTTGCATGAAGCACTCTCAAAAATACGCGTGCCTTTCCCGTCCCCTGGCTGACCCCGGGGAAGAAAAGTCCTCTGAGAGCCATGACTTGTTCATCTTGGTTCTTTTAGAAACACAGCGAGGGGACTCCAACCACAGTCTCCCTCGTTGCCACTCACTGGGCCACACACACCCCACTTGACTGGCATCGGTTGAGCCCCCTTTTGAAAAAGAAAAAGATGCTTTGCATGAAGCACTCTCAAAAATACGCGTGCCTTTCCCGTCCCCTGGCTGACCCCGGGGAAGAAAAGTCCTCTGAGAGCCATGACTTGTTCATCTTGGTTCTTTTAGAAACACAGCGAGGGGACTCCAACCACAGTCTCCCTCGTTGCCACTCACTGGGCCACACACACCCCACTTGACTGGCATCGGTTGAGCCCCCTTTTGAAAAAGAAAAAGATGCTTTGCATGAAGCACTCTCAAAAATACGCGTGCCTTTCCCGTCCCCTGGCTGACCCCGGGGAAGAAAAGTCCTCTGAGAGCCATGACTTGTTCATCTTGGTTCTTTTAGAAACACAGCGAGGGGACTCCAACCACAGTCTCCCTCGTTGCCACTCACTGGGCCACACACACCCCACTTGACTGGCATCGGTTGAGCCCCCTTTTGAAAAAGAAAAAGATGCTTTGCATGAAGCACTCTCAAAAATACGCGTGCCTTTCCCGTCCCCTGGCTGACCCCGGGGAAGAAAAGTCCTCTGAGAGCCATGACTTGTTCATCTTGGTTCTTTTAGAAACACAGCGAGGGGACTCCAACCACAGTCTCCCTCGTTGCCACTCACTGGGCCACACACACCCCACTTGACTGGCATCGGTTGAGCCCCCTTTTGAAAAAGAAAAAGATGCTTTGCATGAAGCACTCTCAAAAATACGCGTGCCTTTCCCGTCCCCTGGCTGACCCCGGGGAAGAAAAGTCCTCTGAGAGCCATGACTTGTTCATCTTGGTTCTTTTAGAAACACAGCGAGGGGACTCCAACCACAGTCTCCCTCGTTGCCACTCACTGGGCCACACACACCCCACTTGACTGGCATCGGTTGAGCCCCCTTTTGAAAAAGAAAAAGATGCTTTGCATGAAGCACTCTCAAAAATACGCGTGCCTTTCCCGTCCCCTGGCTGACCCCGGGGAAGAAAAGTCCTCTGAGAGCCATGACTTGTTCATCTTGGTTCTTTTAGAAACACAGCGAGGGGACTCCAACCACAGTCTCCCTCGTTGCCACTCACTGGGCCACACACACCCCACTTGACTGGCATCGGTTGAGCCCCCTTTTGAAAAAGAAAAAGATGCTTTGCATGAAGCACTCTCAAAAATACGCGTGCCTTTCCCGTCCCCTGGCTGACCCCGGGGAAGAAAAGTCCTCTGAGAGCCATGACTTGTTCATCTTGGTTCTTTTAGAAACACAGCGAGGGGACTCCAACCACAGTCTCCCTCGTTGCCACTCACTGGGCCACACACACCCCACTTGACTGGCATCGGTTGAGCCCCCTTTTGAAAAAGAAAAAGATGCTTTGCATGAAGCACTCTCAAAAATACGCGTGCCTTTCCCGTCCCCTGGCTGACCCCGGGGAAGAAAAGTCCTCTGAGAGCCATGTCCACATTGTCAGTGGACAGACACGTGTGCTTATCTGCCAGCAGACCCACAGCAGCACTGAAGACAGGTTCCGAGAGAACGCTGGCTGCAGGACACGACAAGATCCCCAAGACGTACGTGGCGAGCTCAGGCAATTTATCAAGATTGGAAGCCAAGAATGAGCAGGGCTCAAGTTGCACAATAATGGCATGTTTCCTTGCATATACTCATATATCTGTGTGTCCTCCTCTTTTTCCTTGTCCAGCTCTTTTGTTTTCGCATGAGTATATGTCCTTGTCACTTTCCCATGTGTTGTGAGTTGTTTGTGACCTTTTGGACACCTTTGAGGGTGTTTTCTAGGTGTTTTTCTGTGTTTGTGATTGCCTGCCATTGTTTCCTATGCAGTTCGAGTTCGGTTCGTCGAACGTTCGACGAACCGAACTCGAACGGGAGGTCCGTTCGGCGAACCAACCTCGAGCCGAACCGCGACCGGTTCGCTCATCTCTAGTCTGCAGCTGAATGTACAGGTGGTGGCAAAGCACGTTCCGGGAGTTGACAACGGGGTGGCTGACGCTTTGTCTCGTTTTCAGTTCAGCAGGTTTCGGGCGCTACTGCCTTGGGCGGACGAAGTCGGAGTGGAGTGTCCTGTGGATTTATGGAATCTGGTGAGGCGGTGATTTCAGAATTGATTCGGAATTCGGTGACTGAGGTGACTTGGTGCCGATATGCTAAGGTGTGGGCTGAATGGGAGGAGTTGCTGGGTCAGATGTTTGATGGGGTAAGCGTGGATTACTTGGTGGCATTACTGGCGTTGGTGAGTGGGGATTTCTCGGCCGGGCGATCGGCGTCGGCCGTGGCACATCGGGTGGCGGCGGTGGCGTTTTGGTTAAAAATGAGAGGGGAACAAGATGTTTCGCAGGATTTTCGGGTTCGACGGGCCTTGCGGGGGTTCCGCCGCGGTGTGCGGGAGAGGGACAAGAGGCGTCCCGTATCGTTTGGTTTGTTGAGACGGTTGGTGGGGAGCCTGAGCGGCATTTGTGAGTCGGTTTATGAGACTGTTTTGTTTACAACGGCTTTCGGTCTTGCTTTTTATGGGGCTTTCCGGATCGGTGAGTTGGTAAGCCCGTCCAGGGTGACAGGCGGCGGGTTGCTGCTTGAGGATGTGCGAGTGGGCGGTGATCAGGTGGAGTGCCGGATTAGTCGGTCGAAAACGGATCAGCTGGGCCGTGGTAGGTTGGTGGTGTTATACGCGGTCCCGGGGGAGGAGTTGTGCCCAGTACGTTTGGTGGAGCAATTCATGGCCGTAAGGGGGGGTTTACCGGGCCCGTTTTTGCGGCACGTGGATGGGTCTTTTTTTATCAAGGTTCCAGTTTGTAGCGGTTCTGCGGCGAAGTTTGCGGAACGTGGGGGAGCGCCCGGAGGATTTCGGGTCGCATTCCTTTCGGATAGGGGCAGCTACGGAGGCCGCTCGTTGGGGGCTTGGAGATGAGGTGGTAAAGCGTATTGGTAGATGGGAATCTTCTTGTTTTCGGCGGTACGTGAGGCCGCAGCTGTTGTAGCATTATGGTAACTTGGGTCTAGGTACAGGTGGTCTGGCGGTTTGGAAGTGGTTTTTATATAAAAAAAAAAAAAAAAAAAAAAAAAAAAGGGGTAAGGTACAAGTGTTGGAGGACAGAGGTAGAATGGGTTTTCTGAGAGGCATTGATGGTGGTGATGTTATTGGTTTTAATTTCTGTTTTCGTTTGTTTTTCTTTGTTGTAGGGATGTGCTTAATCTGGATTCTGGGGCATTCCTTCATGTTCTGGGGTGCTCGGCGGGCGGCGGTTCGCCAGAGTGGTCGGCAGCTAGGGCTGGATCGTGGGCAGGCGACTGTTCGGTGGATCGGTGTTCGGGGCATGGAGTGGGGCAGGGTGGTCCCAGAATTTGGTCGTTATTGTAAGGTTGACCGGCCTCCGGATGTGCTGGTATTACACGTGGGAGGTAATGATCTGGGAGTCCGGGCGTCACGGGATCTGATCCGGGATATAAAGATCGACTTGCTGCGGTTGTGGAAGCAGTACCCGGGTTTGATTGTCGTGTGGTCAGACATAGTGACCAGGTTGTCGTGGAGGGGGGCCCGGTCGGTGGAAAAGGTCAATAAGGCCAGGGCCCAGGTGAATCGGGTGGTTGCCAGGTTTGTGACCAGGAACGGTGGGATTGTGGTGAGGCACAGGGAGTTGGAGCCGGCAGATTGGCGGTTTCGGAGGGGTGACGGAGTGCACCTCAACGACATTGGAGTGGATTTATGGGCATTGGGCCTGCAGGATGGTGTTGAGCGAGCTTTTGGTGTGTGGCGGGTCCAGGCCACGTAAGGTGTCACGTGGTCTGTCCTGTGGCGGGGGGGTAGGTCTGGTCCAGAGGTTGGAAGTGACTGGTAACTGGACCGGGAGTCATTGTCTGGGTATGGTGGCTCTCGGTTCCGGGATGTGGCAGGCACGGGGTTCTGCCAAAGTGTGGGGGTGTCAATCCGTGGGTGATTGGCACCTCGTCTCTGGGTCGGTGTGTTGCGGCCAGGGGCAAGGGGAGTAGTAGTTATGGACTGGGCCTGCCCCCGGGAGGGTCATGTAATTGGCATTGTCTATTGTTATCTGTGTGTTGTTGTTCTGGGTCGCCCATTGGACGGCGTCCCTAAGGTGCTTAGTTTGTGAACAATAGGCAATAAAGGCTGCTGTGGCCATTTTTTGAACCAAGTCGCATGCAGTCCGTGTGTTTATTTTTAGGATAAGGGTTTTGGTAATACAGACATCACGACCGGAGAATACTCCCTCAGCTGGTCATGATAGAAGAAGAAAAGCAATGGGCTGTAGACTGGCATCACCACAGCTACAGTTGAAACCAGTTTGCATACACTAGTTATAAAGACATATATGCATGTTTTTCTCACTATCTGACGTGAAAACAGTATAAACCTTTCTTAATTAAGATTACCAAAATTACGGTATTTATATTTGCCAAGTGCCAGAATAAGGGTACCTTCACACTTTAGCGATGCAGCAGCGATCCGACCAGCGATCTGACCTGGTCAGGATCGCTGCTGCATCGCTACATGGTCGCTGGTGAGCTGTCAAACAGGCAGATCTCACCAGCGACCAGTGACCAGCCCCCAGCCAGCAGCGACGTGCAAGCGACGCTGCGCTTGCACGGAGCCGGCGTCTGGAAGCTGCGGACACTGGTAACTAAGGTAAACATCGGGTATGGTTACCCGATGTTTACATTAGTTACCAGCGCACACCGCATACTGAGCGCTGGCTCCTTGCTCTCCTAGCTACAGTACACATCGGGTTAATTAACCCGATGTGTAATGCAGCTACATGTGCAGAGAGCAGGGAGCCGCGCACACTGCTTAGCGCTGGCTCCTTGCTCTCCTAGCTACAGTACACATCGGGTTAATTAACCCGATGTGTAATGCAGCTACATGTGCAGAGAGCAGGGAGCCGCGCACACTGCTTAGCGCTGGCTCCTTGCTCTCCTAGCTACAGTACACATCGGGTAATTAACCCGATGTGTACAGCAGCTACATGTGCAGAGAGCCGGAGCCGGCAGCACAGGCAGCGTGAGAGCGGCGGAGGCTGGTAACTAAGGTAAATATCGGGTAACCACCTTGGTTACCCGATGTTTATCTTGGTTACAGCTTACCGCAGCTGCCAGACGCCGGCTCCTGCTCCCTGCTCGCTTCATTTGTCGCTCTCTCGCTGTCACACACAGCGATCTGTGTGTCACAGTGGGAGAGCGCCTTTGAAGAAAACGAACCAGGGCTGTGTGTAACGAGCAGCGATCTCGCAGCAGGGGCCAGATCGCTGCTCAGTGTCACACACAGCGAGATCGCTAATGAGGTCACTGCTGCGTCACAAAAAGCGTGACTCAGCAGCGATCTCGGCAGCGAGCTCGCTGTGTGTGAAGCACCCCTAATAAGAGAGAGAAACAATGTTTTTAAGCATTGTTATTCCTTTCTGCAAAGTCAAACGTTTTCATCCTAGATGGCCTTCAGGTGAATTACTTCTCAAGATTGCAGATGGTTGATTTAAGATTTTGTTAGCATAATGTTGATTGAGAGAGTCCAGGCATTATTTACCCTACCAGGGGATGAGGTCTCTATGCTTTTTCTTTGTCTGTCAGACCCTGGTCTGGACTCTCTCAACTTACATTATACAAATAAAATCTTCTATCAACCATCCACAATCTGGAGAACTAATTCACCTAAAGGACATCTATTCATGTACACCTATTCTGACAATGACCTACAGTACAGACCAAAAGTTTGGACACACCTTCTCATCTCTAGAACAACTGTTAAGAGTAGACTTTGTGCAGCAGGCCTTCATGGTAAAATAGCTGTTAGGAAACCATTGCTAAGGACAGGTAACAAGCAGAAGAGACTTGTTTGGGCTAAAGAACACATGGAATGGACATTAGACCAGTGGAAATATGTTCTTTGGTCTGATGAGTCCAAATTTGAGATCTTTGGATCCAACCATCATGTTTTTGTAGAAAAGGTGAACGGATGGACTCTACATGTCTGGTTCCCACCGTGAAGCATGGAGGAATAGGTGTGATGGTGTTGGGGGTGCTTTGCTGGTGATTTATTCAAAATCGAAGGCATACAGAACCAGCATGCCTAAAACAGCATCTTGCAGCGGCATGCTATTCCATCCGGTTTGCGTTTAGTTGGACCATCATTTATTTTTCAACAGGACAATGACTCCAAACACACCTCCAGGCTGTGTAAGGGCTATTTGACTAAGAAGGAGAGTGATGGGGTGTCACGCCAGATGACCTGGTCTCCACAGTCACCAGACCTGAACCCAATCGAGATGGTTTGGGGTGAGTTGGACCGCAGAGTGAAGGCAAAAGGGCCAACAAGTGCTAAGCATCTCTGGGAACTCCTTCAAGACTGTTGGAAAACCATTTCCGGTGACTACCTCTTGAAGCTCATCAAGAGAATGCCAACAGTGTGCAAAGTAGTAATGAAAGCAAAAGGTGGCTACTTTGAAGAACCTAGAATATAAGACATATTTTCAGTTGTTTCACACTTTAAGTAATTCATTCCATCCACATGTTTTAATTCATAGTTTTGATGCCTTTAATGTGAATCTACAATTTTCAGAGTCCTGAAAATAAAGAAAACTTTTTGAATGAGAAGGTGTGTCCAAACGTTTGGTCTGTACTGTATATTAACCCATTTTTAAAGTCATATGAATATATTCTTTTGTAAATAAATATGGATGATCCTTGTATCACATTTCATGTTTTGTCTAACAAAGTCTATAGTATTATTTTTTATTTACACTTCTATCCTCAAATTGTTGGTGTCACCATGGGGCATACATATAAATGTACTATCTATACCTATACCACGGTAAAGCAGACAGGTGGGGGCTGGTAATATCAGGTTGGGATGAGCCATGGATATTGCCCCCCCATCCTAAAAATACCAGTCCACTGCTGACCAGAAATGGCACATGACATTAGATTTGGCAATCCTGGTGCTTTACCCGATTCATCCCGATTGCCCTGGTATGGTGGCAATTGGGATGATATAAGGAGTTAATGACAGCTGTGATTTGTCTATGAGATACTCCCATTATTAATGAAAAGAAATAAAAGAAATGATTGTGAAAAGCAATAAAACACAAACACCAAAAAAAAGCTTTATTTGAAATAAAATACACACACCCTCTTTCATCCCTTTATTAACCTCAAAAACACCCCTGCAGATATGATGTAATTCAGATGAAGTCCCACAACGATCCTCAGCTTTGCTACATCCAGAGCCTGCAGAGAGGGTGAACATGTCTGCTGTCTCCAGGCTCCGGGAATCACTGATAGCCAAGGGGGACCCGGCTGTGAGCAGGTGACATCACTCAGTTCAACAGAGGTTCCCACAGTGTGACCTCAGGGGACTTGTCTGCTAGACTGTTCGACTGCAGACACGGACTGGACATGCAATCTGACAGTCAAGTCACCTGAGGTCACACTGGGGGTCCACTGCTGACCTCAGTGACAGCGATGCCGAATTGTTGGACTGTGGGACACGGCTGTGACCCGTGATCTGACAGTCCAACAGTCCCATAGCACTTTCACCGATGGCAGCAGGGGAGCTCCAGTCTGACCTTAAGTGAGCTGACTGCTGGACTATCGGATTGCGGGTTACAGCCGTGTCCAGCAGTCTGATAGTCCGGCAGTCACGTCGCCTGAGGTCACACCAAGGGAACCCGTATGTGACCTCCACTGAACTTAGTAATGTCACGTGCTCATAGCTGGGTCCACCTTAGCTGTCAGTGATTTCCAAAGCCTGCAGACAGCACATATATTCTCCCTCTCTGTGGCTCTGGAAACTTCCTATTACTAATCCAGAGCTTGATGGCAGCTGTCATTTTTTGACAAATCACAGCTGCTATTAACCTCTGATATTACCCCTATTATTGCCACTGAACCACGGCAATCGAGGTGAATCGAGTAAAGCACCAGGATTGGCATATCTAACGTGATGTGCCAATTCTGAGCAGCAGTGGGCTGGTCTTTTAAGACTGGAGGCCAATATCCATGGTTCCTCCCATCCTATTACCAGCCCTCACCTGTCTGCTTTACCGTGGCTGGTTATCAAAAATGGGGAGGACCCTATGCCTTTTTCCCCTCTCTATTTTGATAACAAGTCACGGTAGAGCTCAAAGGTGAGGGCTGCAACCTGTAACTGTTGTTTTACCTGCATTGGCTATCAAAATATAGCAGAATCCCATGTCATTTTTGAAAGTTTTTACTTATTTCTTTTTACACCATCATACAGCAAACTGACTGCAACCAATCACAGATGCAGACACAGGACGGGGCATAGCAGCCTACAACCAGAGAGACTGGCAGAGAGGGTGGGTGAGGGAAGCAGTGAATATTGATGAATGTTAATTAGTGGGCTCAGAAAAGAGTCTGACTGCTCTTACTACCATTTAACTTTATTTTGCAGCCCCCTAGCCCTTACTACGGCCATTTTACAGCGCAGAACTTCTCGTCCCCATTAACTTGTATGGCGTTCGTTGTCTGGGGTCAAGTTCGGCTGCCGAACCCGTTTTTGTTTGTTTTTTTGTTTTTTTTAGTCAGTGCTGGTTCAGGAAACCTGAATTTCCATCACGGATTTGCCTAATTCTTGTGGTAATACTATAGTTTGGGTTGTGGACCATTTCAGAGGACTGGGTGGATTTTCTTCCTTTGGTTGAGTTCGCTCTCAATAACTGCACCTCAATTACTACCGGTACTTTGCTTTTATTTTGTTGTGGGGGTTTTCACTCAGTTTTTGGTAATTTTTCTGATTTGCAGCCAGCGGCACCAGAGGAGGAAAGATATACTTCTTGTTTGATTAAGGTTTGGAGAGAAGATGAAAAAGGGTCTTTTGATAACTTATGATTGGACCAAGAGCACTGCAAAACACAGGCATTTGAGGGCTCCTGTCAAGGTAGATGTTGTGTTGCTATCCTAAAAAAAATCTCCGTGTAAAAGTACCATCAAGGAAATTTTCTCCTAAATTTATCGGTCCATATAAGATAATTAAAATCATTACTCCAGTGATGGTCAAGCTCTAACTCTTGGTTGCATGGAGGATTAATAATTCATTCCATTCCTCTCTTCTTAAACAGCTTGAGGTGACATTGGATGTAGTCTGTACAGGAACCGGCAGGGTCAGATGCAGTTTTTGTCACGGGGTGTGAGGATATAACAGGGGATTGGGGCTACTAATCTGGCTTTCAGGCTAGGGGACCCTAGCTGTCCCTGAACCCACAAATACCTCTGATGGTAAAAATGTGTGGGTTGCCTTATTTGCCCTGCTCCTGGACAGCCCTCATCTAATACCCCTTCTCCCCAACCCCAGGGGAGGGGCAGGACAGGAGTGGTTGAACCCACAGATATGGACAAACTGGGAAACCAAAACTCTTGACTCCGGAAAGTCTGACTGATCGGCCCTTACCTTGTCCAACCGACTATCACCCCCACCTACTACCCCAAACTGTACCTGAAATAAACACAAAGACTGCTTGACGTTGGATATAAAAAGGTCACAGCAGCCCCGTGTATTAAATAACTGCAAAACATCAAAAACATAAGTAACATTTTATTATACAATGAAAACACCCGAAAAGGAGGAGGGGTAAATGAAGGTACCAGAAACCGTTTTAATACAAAATTGACTCCACCAACTGCCCTCACCCGTACTACACCGGCTCGAGGGCACCCAGCCGAATGTTGCCCAACCCGTGTCCCGCTGAGACTCAACCCAGCAAGGACCCATGTTACCAATCACTTGCACCACCAGGGGTAACCCATACCTGCACTAGGTTCCCCCCTTCACTGTTTTGTGCAAAACCACACCTTCAAATACCCCCCTCCTTACCGCAGCTACTGCGACAAAGTCTCTTCTTCCACTTCTCCACGATGGTTGACAAACTGCTACAAGGGCGGGCGGGAACAAATCGGGTCGCCTTCCCAGGTAAAAGTGACCTACCCCCTGGGGAACTGACCTTTTATACTGCCCCCTTTAGCAGCACCCCTTAACCAATCAAATTGTCCCAAATCCCAACCGACCCTACAGCTCCACCCTATAATTTTCCAGCAAAAACACCCCCAGAAATTAACCCCTTCTCTGCCACTAAGGCTTTGCATCCCTCCTTAGTCATGCTGCCCTCCCTTAAGCCCCTTCAGGGCAGCAGTTCGGACTGTCCTTGATTCCGGAAAGTCTGACTAATCGGCCCTTACCCTGTACAACTGACTATCACCCCAACCTGCTACCCATAACTGTACCTGAAATGAACAGATAGACTGCGTGATGTTGGATATAAAATGGCCACAGCAGCTCCATTTATTAAATAACAGCAAAACATCAAAAACATAAGTAACATTGTATTACACGATGAAAACACCCGAAAAGGAGCAGGGGTAAATGAAGGTACCAGAGACCGTTTTATTACAAAATTGGCTCCACCACCTGCCCTCAGCCGCACTACACCGGCTCAAGGTCACCCAGCCAAATGTTGCCCAACCCGTGTCCCGCTGAGACTCAACCCAGCAAAGACCCATGTTACCAATCAGTTGCACCACCAGGGGCAACCCGTACCTGCACTGGGTTCCCCCCTTTACTGTTTTGTGCAAAATTCCAGCTTCAAATACCCTCTTCCTTACCGCCATAGCGAGCACGCATGACACCTTGTGCGTGCAAGTCCCGCCACAACAACAAAGCTTTTTCCACTCCATCTCTGAGCCCTAAAGCCCACATGTCATTGCCAATGGAATTCAAATGTCCTCCATCCCGACGCAAGAACTCTGGGGATGGCGACTCAATTTCCCTGTAATGAACCGCAACACCACCCACCTGTGACACAAAATGAGTGACCTTCTGGTTAACTTTGGCCTGTGCCTTGTTTACCTGCTCCACCGACCTAGCATGCCTCTAAACTAAGCGTGCCACTATATTAGACCACACGAGCACTAGGCCCGGGTGGGAAGACAAAAGCCGAAGGCAATCACACTTGATATCACGAATCAAGTCCCTGGAAGCCCTCACACCCAAATCATTCCCCCCCACGTGCAGTATCAACACATCCGGTGGACTGTCTAACTCAGCGTGATACCGCCAAGCGGGTAAGACTCCACTCCATAACATTCCCCGGACCTGATCCATCAAACCATTGCCGTCGTCCTGGGGACCCCCAATTGGCGTCCGTCCAGACGCACACCAGCCCAAAGAGCATCCCAGACAAACGAGTGTCCTAGCACCCATACCAACAGGGGAAGTCCTCCAAAACACTAGGTGAAAGGACGGAAAAGGGGGAAGGGACAATTGGGACCAACCTGAAGCCAACCAAAATCCCCCTCACCACCCTATACGTTCTCATAACATGGTTGGCCGAACATAGGACCGATACCTGGTCGACTCCCAGTGGCCTGCGCGCCCAGTCCCCAACGGGCAGCCTGAGTCGCTGCCCCAATTCTAAAAGAATGGGAGGAGAACTCTGCCTCGTTGAGACCGCAACACTGCAGGCACCTCCGGAAAATGCACACAAATTGATAATTAGACAGAGCCGAGCCGTCAAAATGCTGCAACAAGGAGCCAGGCCTCATGCCCCTAACCACCAGAAACAACAACACTTGTTTGACTGGACATTCAGACAAGCCCTGGACACCCCAGAGCTCAACCACATGACATCTACCATACTGGTCAAACTTAGACCGCCAGAGGCGGCACCGCAAAACATCTAAACCACATTTGACATCATCCAGCAACAGACCACCGTGACACTTGGAGTTCCTGCTGACCAGTTCACTGATCCGAAAGGCCCCGAAAATTGTTTAAAGCCAGCTTTAAACAACTTACACTCATAATCTGAATAACACACTCTGGACAATACTGCCAACAACCTTCGTAACAGATCAAAAGACACTGACCTGCGCCAATCCTGGTGCACCACTTTCCTGGGAAAACCCTTTAAAATCTGTCTTACCAAAAAATCCTTTGTAACATCTTCCCAGCCAAGTAGCTTAAAGAAAAACGCTATGCTCGCCAGCCTGCCAGAAACCGCTGACAAAGACAATCCGTCTTTCTGCACTTTACCCACCATAAACAACAACAGATAAACCCTATCATCCGCTGGGACATTAGCACTTACTGCATCGACCAGCTCCTGCCATCAATCCCACAATGCTGTATAACTTTTACACGTGTTCGATGCCACTGACTCTTTAATCAGTTGCCAGGCTGAACGCAGACCAGATCCCACAACCAAACGGGCCAGACGGTCTCCTGCTGCTCCGACTCCAGTGCCAGCATTTGAAAATGGTCCCACTGGAAAGGAGTGAGCGCGTCAGCAACAGAGTTCAAAACACCAGAAACATGCACAGTGCAGATCCACATATTTAGATTAAGACAGCCCAGCACCAAATGCCTCAGGAGATCCACCACTGGAGGAGAATCTGCCGTCAAGTTATTGACACACTGGACCACCCTTAGGTTGTCATACATGAAGCGCACCTTCCTGTCTCTTAGCTCCTCTGCCCCCAAACCTCCAGAGCCACAACAATGGGGAGGAGCTCAAGTAAAGCCAGGTTCCTGGTTAGTCCCGCAGACTTACACGAATCAGGCCAGCTGCCCACACACCATCGTCCCCCGAAATATGCCCCGAAGCCACTGGACCCAGCTGCATCTGTATAGAGGACCGAATCCTCATTAGACACAACCTCCCGAGTCCACAACGACCGTCCATTATACAGTTCGAAGAACCGAGACCACACTCTTAAATCCGCCCTATGTTCGGCCTTTAGATGGACAAAGTGTAACGGGCGGGACACACCCGCCATGGCACGCGCCAACCGTTGGGAAAAGACTCTTCCCATAGGCAAAATTCTACAAGCAAAATTAGGCTTTCCAAGTAGGGACTGCAAATCCCACAAACGAACCTTTCTGGCCTCTAAAGTTTTTTTAACGCAACATCTCAAATCTAAAACCAACGCTTGAATACAGATTTACAGATTTAATGGAATACTTTCCATTACATACAAAGAAATTATGAGTCAGTATGTATTCCATCAATTTCAATGTGAACCTGCTGTGTTTCTCGAAATGGGTACCTCTACTGTCCAGAAAATATTTCAATGCTTTTAAACCCAGTTCATGAGGTATAGAACTATACAAGGCCTCTAGATCTATTGAGGCAAATATAGTTCCATTGTCAATCATCACACCGTTTATCTTCGTCAAGAGGTCACTTGTATCCCGGAGGTACGATGATAGAGATACCACAAATGGTCTGAGAATAGTATCCAGGTATAGACCAACGTTCTGTGTGAGGGAGTTGATTCCTGCTACAATAGGTCTCCCTTTTAAAGGAGAGGTTCCTTTGTGCACTTTGGGTAGTGTATAGAACGTTGGTGTAACCGGAAACTTCTCATACATAAATTCCAACTCATTTTGAACTGAGAAAGCGGATAGGGGAGCATCTGGGAGACTTGCGAAATGAAAGAGAGACTTCGGTTTCTAGACACATCAGACAGGTCCATGGGGGAGATCTAAACTCCATTCATTTTAAAATCATTGAGGTCGTCCCAGAACCAATTAGGGAAGGCAATTGGAACAAACTCCTCTTACAGAGGGAAAGTAAGTGGATATATCGCTTTGATTGTATATATCCTAAGGGTTTGAGCGAACAACTGACATTTGGATGTTTTCTTTAGAAGCGTCTGTTCGTGAATGGAGACACCCCTTTCTGCATTAACTCTTGACCTGTACCCATCTGGCTAATATAATTCCGTGAAGGAATAAGCTATAGTTGGAATGGTGGGGTAAATTAATCCCACCTTCATTGAGATTTTGAATTTACATAATTGTTCTATCGTTTAGTACCTCATACCTGAGTCCATGTGGTGCTTTGTTATTAACGTACACAGCAGAAACAATATAATAGGATTTTAACATTCTTATTCAATATCTCCCATTTATCCCTGGATCCACTGGCGAATGTAATAAGTTAAAACTAAGTCTAAATCCCTCTGTTTGAGAGAGGACCCTATATATAATGGGGTGTGTCACCCTCTGAGCCAGATCAGTATGCTTTTCTGTGATCTATTTTACAGGTACATTAGGTCACTCAGAGAGGATGCCAAGGGAGGTGGAGTCGTAGCGATATTTACTGATCTCTGACTTATGACTGGGTATTAGTAATCCCATCCTGTGGCAAAGGATGGAGGATATAACGATAGTGCTCTATTAGTGCTCTATGTGATGGGGTCATTGTCATTTTGTCATTTTTAGTTAATGGGTTGAGGACCATGGAGAGCCCGGATATCTTCGCATAAGAAACAATACTGCTGAGGGACCTATGACCCGAATATATCTCAGATAAGTGACTATTTTGTTGTTTTCCTATAATATCTAATGATATGACCCGATAGGTCCTACCTGACAAGAAGTGAGGTCAGGAATATCACAGGAGGGAATGCCGCCGAGGAATGGGGGCACCATTTTACCTTTAGGGTGCATGTAACGTAAGTTATATCTCCATTGGTAGGTAGAGAAAGAGAGGACGGAGCATTGCCCCCCCCTCCCCCCCCCGGGGCATTTGCGGAGGCCTGCATGACCCCTGATTGGTGGGGAGGTCAGGGTGTCATGGGAGGGGGGAGGGGGAGCGAGCCCGTTTTGAAAGGATTGGATGGGCAAAGGGGAGGAGCGGCACTTTCCCGCTCCCCTGGCTGAAGGAAGAGTCGCAGCCACCTTACCTGCGGCAATGGAGTCTGTGGAAAACATCCTGGAGCGGCTGCGAGCGGCGGCTGGCGACCATCCTCCAGGCTGGCTGCAGGCGTCTGTGCAGGGACTCATCGGAGGGAGTCGGGAGGCGGTGGGGGCTCCCCCCCCCACGTGAGCGGCGCCTCCAGAGATCCAGACCGCCGGAGCGGTTATCACCTGAGGTGACTCCCCGGGCCCAGCGACGCATTAGAAGCCCCTCCGGGGACCCTCCAGGCCAGGCGCCATGTGCAAAAAAGTCCAGCAGGCCCCGGTCTGGGAGGAATTCAAGAGTGCGGCCGGGTCCAGCGGTGGAGAGCAGGCCTTTCCTGGAGTTGGGGGCGGGGCCTGCTCCCACTATGTCAACGGTGCCTGTCGGAGCTGCGGCGGGGCGCTCTGGTGATGTGCCGGCCGAGCTCCCTGAGCCCTGTCTGCGGTGGAGGTCGGATGAGGGGGCGGGCCCTAGCGGAGGGGGCGGATCGCGACGGCTGGAATCTGTAGTGCACCGGGCCTGGCGTGCAGGGCCCTCATCAGCAGAGGCCCCGAATGCCGGGGGGGCCCCGTGGAGTGGGATGTGGGAGCTGCGTCGGCAGGATCCAGAGGACCGCAGACAGCCCCCTGTGGCAGCCGGCTGGGGTGGCGGACATCAGCCACAGGATCAGCTCCTGGAGGGATCTTCCGGCCCTGCAGCAGCAGGGGCCAATGGCGGCGAAGCGGAGGCGCGGAGCCAGGAGTCTACTGAGCAGCCGGAGGGACGTCAGGAGTCTGGTAGTCCGGCTGACGGGGCCGCTACCCTCGTGCAGCCCGGTGAGTATGGTTCTATGTCTTGTTTGTCTGCCCAGTATTGTCAGGTACAGAACGCAAGGGGGGATGTAGGTCACCCAGGGTTTAGGCAGGGGATACCCACGGGGGGTGGAGGATATGTGTCAGGAAGGGGGGAGGTGGTGGAGCTTATAGGTTGTGTGCGTACGTTGCTGGAGCGGATTGGGGGGGCACGGGAACACTCAGGGCCAGTGGGGGCTTGGATTAATCCGCCTCCCTTGGGCATTAGTGAAACGCCGGTGGCGGGTATTGCTTCCCCGGTGTCGGTGTCGGTTCAGACGGAAAAGAATAAGGAGGACAGGCTTCATTTGGATGATCGGGCGCGGGGCGAGGTTTTCGTCTGTTTTGAGGGTCCCTTGGGTTCCCATCTTAAGACAGAGGTGAAGGAGAAGATATGGAAGGATGAATACGTAGAGATCTTCTCCCTGCTGCCGTTGTCAAAATTTAATTTAGACAAAGGTAAAAAGGATGAGAGTAAGAAAGAGGAGGAGAAGAAGCGGCGATGGCGCTTGATCCCTCAGACGTTCACTAATTGGTTGCAGGCTTTTGCTATTTTGGCGAGTGTGATAGGCGAGAAGGCGCCGGAGAACTGTTCACATTTGTTTTGCTATATGGACTCTATTGGTGAGGCGTACGGGGTGTATGGGGGACAGACATGGCTTAGGTATGACGAACAGTTTCGTCAGCGGAAGGCCGTTCGACCTTCTATTAGATGGGACCAAAAGGACATCGGGTTGTGGTTACGGGTTATGGCGCCGTCGAGATATGGCCAGCCCTTTCAGGGCGGGGCCGGGTCTGCCGGCCAGTCCGGAACGCAGGGTGCCGGTAGTCAGCAAGGTCAGGGGGGTTCGCAAAAGCCCGGCGTGTGTTGGCAATTCAATGAGGGGCAATGCAAGTTCGGGGCCACCTGCCGTTTTAAGCACCTCTGTACCCATTGTAATGGGACCTCACATGGAGCGGCAAAGTGCTTTAAGAAAGGCAAATCCAAGCCCGGCACCACTCATACCCAAGGGTCTGACGCCGGTGAGCTTAGCCGCGATGCTTCCGTACCTAAATAGGTACCCTAATAGGGAGAAAGCTGAAGTTTTGCGGTTGGGATTTGGGGAGGGTTTCAGAATTCCGGCTCCCACTTTTAATGTGCCGGCGGCGACGAAGAACCTTTTGTCAGCTTATCAGCATTCGGGGGTTGTGGCCGAGAAATTAGGCAAGGAAGTGGCTTTGGGGAGGATGGCGGGGCCGTTCCAGGCCCCTCCTTTTCCTGATCTAGTGGTCTCGCCGTTGGGGGTGGTGCCAAAAAAGGAGCCGGGAAAATTCCGGCTGATTCACCATCTGTCTTACCCAAGAGGTAGGTCGGTAAATGACGGGATACCGGCTGAACTGTGTTCGGTGGTTTATACGTCATTTGATGAGGCCACAAGTTGGGTAAAAAAATGCGGAAAGGGAGCACTTATGGCTAAGACGGATATTGAATCAGCTTTTCGGCTTTTGCCAGTGCATGCAGATTGAGTCCGGTTGTTGGGTTGCTTTTGGGAGGGGGCGTATTTTGTAGATCGCTGTTTGCCCATGGGGTGCTCAATCTCATGCGCATTTTTCGAAACGTTTAGTTGTTTTTTGGAGTGGGTTGTTCGGGACGTTTCAGGCTTGTCAGCATTGGTGCATTACCTCGATGATTTTTTGTGTGTAGGTCCTGCCGAGTCGGCTCAGTGTGCCGGGATTTTGGCAACTATGGAGTGGGTTGCGGACCGATTTGGGGTCCCCCTGGCGCCTGAAAAAACGGTGGGACCAACTACTAGTTTAAGTTTTCTGGGCATTGTAATCGATTCAGTGGCCTGGGAAGTCCGGCTTCCTGAGGACAAGGTTGCGGCCATGAGGGACGAGGTGGCAAGGGCACGGCGGGTGAAAAAACTGCAATTAAGGGAAGTGCAGTCCCTACTGGGAAAACTTAACTTTGCTTGTAGGGTGATGCCAATGGGCCGGATTTTTTCGCGACAACTGGCCAGGGCAACGGCGGGGGTGCTTGCTCCGCACCATTACGTTCGGTTATAAGCAGACCACAAAGCGGACTTAGCAGTGTGGGGACAGTTTTTGGAACACTACAACGGTCGTTCCTTGATAATGGAGGATGCAGTGGACAATTTTGATTTGGAGTTGTTTACGGATGCGGCGGGCAGTTCAGGTTTCGGAGCTTTCTTCCAGGGTCAGTGGTGTGTGGGTCGGTGGCCGGACAACTGGACGGCTGAAGGCCTGACAAAGAATGTGGCGCTGTTGGAAATTTTTCCAATAATGGTGGCACTTCATCTTTGGAGAGGCCAGTTGGCAAACAAAAAGATTCGTTTTAACTGTGACAACATGGGGGTGGTGCTGGCGATTAATCAGTTTTCGGCGTCCTCTCCTCCGGTCGTTCGGGTGTTACGGGAATTGGTGTTGGTTTGTCTGCAAATTAACGCATGTATTACGGCGACTCATGTGCCAGGTGTTCAGAACCTAATAGCTGATTCCCTCTCTCGTTTTCAGTGGGATCGGTTCCGGGTTTGCGCACCAGAGGCAGAGTCCAGCGGGTTGGAGTGCCCAGCACACCTTTGGAACGTGGTCTTCGGGCAGCGGGACCACTAATTCGGGCGTCCTTGTCGGGTAACACGTGGACAGCATATCAGGCAGCATGGGGGCTGTGGGAGCAATGGTTGGAGGGTGGGGATTTTTCTGAAGAGGATCAGTTGGGTATATTGTTGGAAAAGTTGGGGGAAGCGGCAGTAGCAGGATGGTCGGTTGCGAAGGCAAATCGTTTCATGGCAGGGTTAGCATTTGGTTTTCGGTTACGAGGGTTACGAGATTTAACTAAGTGTTTTTTGGTTGTCCAGGCGTTGAAGGGTTTTCGAAGAGGACGAAAGGTATTGGATGGTAGACGACCAGTGTCATTCGGATTATTGGAACGGCTGGGTGGGGTGTTGGGGGGGGTCTGTACATCTCCGTTTGAGGAACATTTGGTTAGGTTAGCGTTTTCCTTGGCGTTTTTTGGAGCCCTGCGGGTTGGGGAATTGGTATCTCCCAGTAAGGTGTCCCCCGGGGGTTTGAGTCGTGGTGACATTATGGCGGTGGACAGGGGAATTGAATTTTGGATAAGTAAATCTAAAACTGATCAACGGGGGGCAGGGAAGCGAGTGTGTTTGGGAGAGGTTAGGGGATCGGATATGTGCCCGTTGAGGTGTTTCAAGAATTTTGAACAGATTCGTAAAAAGGTGGACGGCCCGCTGTTATGTCATGACGACGGGTCTTTCTTATCACGATATCAGTTTGTGAGTGTTTTCAGGGCGTGTTTGAAGTCGTTGGGGTTAGATCCTAAGTCTTTCGGATCGCATTCTTTTCGCATAGGGGTGGCAACAGAAGCATCCAGGTGCGGTTTGTCTGAAGACGCGGTTAAACAGATTGGTAGGTGGAAGTCGGGGCGTTTTAAGTTATACGTCCGCCCCTAGGCGGTGGTCGGAAACTGAGTGGGGACTCTTACGGTGAATGGGGGGGGGGCGGCCGGGGTGTGGGTGTTTCGTTTGAGGGTATCAGGCACTAAAATGGTTGTTTGTTTGTGCTTTTGTATTGCAGAAACACCCCTTCTCCCCCCCCCCGCTGGTCTGGATCTTGGGCCATTCGTACGTGTATTGGGGAGCCCGGCGAGCGGATGCGAGAAGGAACGGGAGACAGTTAGGCTTCGCCAGGGACGTGGCTCTCGTACGATGGCTCAGGGTTCGGGGGTTAGGGTGGAGCAGGGTGTTACAAGAGGTGCATAAATATGCCCGATTGGACAGGCCTCCTGACGTGTTGGTCTTACACGTTGGGGGGAACGATCTAGGGGAAAGGCCTTTCAGAATCCTAATAAAAGACATCAAGCACGACTTGTTGCGGCTATGGGTGTCTTTTCCAGGGATTACGGTAGTTTGGTCAGAGATGGTGGCGAGAAGGAGTTGGCGGAAAGCGCGGTCTGTTGAGAGGCTGAACAAGGCGCGGGCGAAGGTTAATAGGGCGATTTCAAAGTTTGTTAGTCGGAATGGGGGTGTTTGTATCCGGCATGTGGAGCTGGAAAGGACGGAAGAGGAATTTTGGTTGGCGGACGGGGTACACTTAAATGCGGTAGGGATCGATTTGTGGACCCTCGGCTTGCAGGGAGGTATTGAAAGGGCCCTGAGGTTGAGGGGGGTCTCAGGCACTTGAAGGTTATCAAGGTGCCTTCGTTGTGGCGTGTTATTGGTGGGTCCTTGAAGTTGGTTTAAAATTGTTCGGGGAATCCATACGGGTGTGGATCCCCTCATTGGCATAATTGCTGGTCACCTGGTGATTTGGAGGGGAATCCCGACGGGGATATCGGGGCCCCTGTGGGTGTGTTGGGGTTAATGAAGGATTAACCCTTACAGTTTGGTGCGCCTGAGCCAGTGTGGGTAACGGCTGGGAGCAAGTTGGTTTTATGGTTCGGTTTATGGGGATCACCAGGGTTGTAGCTTCAAGGACCTTACCATATTGCAATTTTATTGGGTATGTATTTATGTTAATAAAATGGCTGCTATGGCCAGAATTATCCAAAGATATTCGGTGTCTGCGTAGTCATTTTAGATAAGAATGGGAATGGTGGAAGGAGACGGGAGGAAGACCGGAGTCAGCAATTCCAGGGTCAAGAGAGGACGGAGCATTGCCCCCCCTCCCCCCCGGGGCATTTGCGGAGGCCTGCATGACCCCTGATTGGTGGGGAGGTCAGGGTGTCATGGGAGGGGGGGAGGGGGAGCGAGCCCGTTTTGAAAGGATTGGATGGGCAAAGGGGAGGAGCGGCACTTTCCCGCTCCCCTGGCTGAAGGAAGAGTCCCGCCCGCCCTCCCTGATATTTATGGTATGTCTGGTTGTGCATCATATGATAGACGGGGGGGGGGGGTTTATCGGGTCGTAGTGGCTGATTGGCGTGTTATTGGTGGGTCCTTGAAGTTGGTTTAAAATTGTTCGGGGAATCCATACGGGTGTGGATCCCCTCATTGGCATAATTGCTGGTCACCTGGTGATTTGGAGGGGAATCCCGACGGGGATATCGGGGCCCCTGTGGGTGTGTTGGGGTTAATGAAGGATTAACCCTTACAGTTTGGTGCGCCTGAGCCAGTGTGGGTAACGGCTGGGAGCAAGTTGGTTTTATGGTTCGGTTTATGGGGATCACCAGGGTTGTAGCTTCAAGGACCTTACCATATTGCAATTTTATTGGTTATGTTAATAAAATGGCTGCTATGGCCAGAATTATCCAAAGATATTCGGTGTCTGCGTAGTCATTTTAGATAAGAATGGGAATGGTGGAAGGAGACGGGAGGAATACCGGAGTCAGCAATTCCAGGGTCAAGGAAGAGATTGAGGGTCATCTAGATACTATCCTCTTAGCAGTACTGTCAATCTGATGTTTTGAGAAACTAACAATTTTGGTTCCCTTGATAGGAATTATTGTGGTTGTCCCATGGTCCTGGGATTTTTTGTGTGTGTGTCATTTTTTCACAGTGTGGGATGTTTAGTAATTTTAACAAGTTGAAATAAAAGTGTTTTTTATATATACTAATTGAGGTAGCTTTCTGAGGTAAAACATCTCAAATCTAACAACTTATTCTTGGGCAGCCAGCACTCCATCAGGACCGTATCCAATTCAATGCCCAAAAACTTCAAAACAGTCACTGGTCCTTCCATCTTTTCCAGTGCCAGTGGAACGCCAAAACGCCAAGCCACCTGCTCGACTGTGCAAAGCAAAAAAGAACATTGTTGAGAGCCAGCCAGCCCCATACACAAGAAATCATCCAAATAATGCAATACCAAATCAAGGTCGGCTTCCCCCTTAACAACCCATTCAAGAAAATAACTAAATTTCTCAAAAAAACAAGATATTGAACAGCCCATAGGCAAACAACAATCCACATAAAACTTATCCTCCCACCAACACCCCAGGAGGTGAAAACTGTCAGAATTGACTGGCAAAAGACGAAAAGCAGCCTCAATATTAGTTTTAGCCAATAGTGAACCCCTGCCCAGCTTTCTTAACCACTCAACCGCCTTATCAAAACGGACATACGACACGGAAACCAACTCCGGATCAATACCATTATTCTCCTATTTCCCAAGAGGGTACAACAAATGATGGATTATCCTAAACTTGTTAACCTCCTTTTTTGGAAGCACCCCCAGTGAGGAAACCACTAAATCTGTCAATGGAGGGTCATCAAAAGGCCTCGCCATGAGCCCCAGTTCCACCTCTTTATGTAACTTCTCAGCAACCAACTCGCTATGCAAACGGGTCGACTTAAGGTTCTTAAGCCGGATTTCACCCAGCTCGACAGCTGAAGGAATCCTATAACCAAAACTAAAACCTTCCCGCAACAACTCCGCCATTTCCTGGTCAGGGTACCTATTTAGAAATGGCTCCATCCGATCTACCCTCACCGGGGTCCTCCCTCTTAGCCACAGACTCTGTGGTTTTCCCTCTTCCTTTCTTAAAGCAGTTAAAGTAACTGTGGGAGCCTCCACATCCCGAGCATTCGTGCTTAAACTTACAAGCGGACCCGAAGCGGCATTCTTTGTCATTAAACTGCCAACACAATCCCTTCTTGGGCCCAGGGGAGAAGGCAGATGACCCCGCTGCTCCCCCCAAACTCCCAGGAAAGGACTGAGAAGCCGCCTTAGGCGCAGCCATCAGCTGCATCCACAGACTAATATCCTTGTGGTCCCACCTCAAGCTGGGCCAAACCGCCTTACGCTGCCGAAATTGCTCATCATAACTGAACCAAGCAGTACCCCGATAAGTCCTAAAAGCCTCACCAATCGAATCTAAGTAACAAAAAAGCACCAAGGAGTTATCCGGAGCCTTCTCCCCCACGACACTAGCCAATATCACGAACGCCTGCAGCCAATTGTGAAATGTCCGGGGAATAAGGCGATAATGCCGCCGCTCCTCCTCATCCTTCTTACTCTCGTCCGGCTTCACCCGGTCAAGATTAAACTTCTCAAGAGGAAGTAATGAGAAAATCTCCCTGTACTCATCTTTCTATATTTTCTCCCTAACCTGCTGTTTCAGGTGTGCCCCCAGCGGCCCATCAAAGCAAACATATAATTCTCCTCTGGCCTTGTCATCCAGCCAAACCATATGAACAGCGGCACCCGAAGCCGGGGTGGATGCTGCCACCACCGACACGCTAGAAACACCCTCACTAGCTACAACAGCACTCATTGGAGCCACCAAGGCTGGACTATTGTCCGCCGCACCAACACCCCCAACGACCACCCCGCCAGCTTCCGTACCCTGCCATACCGCACTAGGACCTGTCACTGTGGTAAATAATCCCCTAACCAACCGAAACAATTCCGAAGCCAGACTACCATCACCAGCAGCTGCATTCAAACCCTGCACGCCACTCAAAACACTAGACACACCACCACCAACATCCACTCCTGACACACATGAAATAGGGAAATCTGTGGTCTTACCAGGCTGACTTTGAGGGGACCCTGGAACAGCCGTCACATGTCCTCCGCGTCGAGCTCCTGCAGCTCCATCACTGTCAGACGAGATTCGACCCTCCTCCTCAGAGCTGGACCCAGGTCCGGGAAGCCCACCAGCCGCAGCCGGTGCGCTCAACCCGTAACCCGACCCGCCATGTAATCCAGACAAATCCACCTGACTTGTCATTGCCATCCGTGGATCCACAGAAACCCATCGACCATTGCCAGAATTGCCGGGAGCACACCTACAGACACCCCTGCGTCGCTCTGTCACCGCCATACTCCTTCCGCCATCTTGCCCCGCCGTCTCGCTCCTTTGCTGGCCTGCTCTCGCTGCACCAGACCGCTGGCACATGTCGACGGTCACCAAGGCCCTGTGCCCCAGCACAGGCCGCAGCTCCGGATCATCCAGACCTTGCTGCTGTGTCACCCGATCCCGAGAAGACAAATCCAGGTCTTAAGCCGCTGGATCCGGGTCCCGCAATTCCAGATCCAGATCCCGCGATCCCGGATCCGGGTTCCACGACATCACTTCCGGGTCAAATGATCGGGCCTCTGGTGCACGTGACCACGTTGCCGGACCTCGTGACCGTGCCACCTGATCACAAGGCCGCGACGCCCGCGTCGCAGCTCCGCACCGCGACCCGGAAGTGGGATGGGGGCCAGTGCTGTCACTCACTGCCCCGCTGCGTGACTTCCGGGTTGAACTTGCTGGCGTCACTGCTCCACTTGCTGCCGCCAACGCTGCAGATCTCCTACTAGGGCTCCGTATCCGGCGCTGGACTCCCTGGACCGCCTTCGGACTACGCTGCGGGAACCTGGAACGTCACTGGCGCTTCGGAGGCAGAGGGGTCTCGACATCGTCCAAGCTCCTGCCGGCACCATCCATGGTCCACAGCACCTGCTGCTCCGGAAGCCAACGTTGTTCTCGCTGCTCCGCCATCGTCTTCATATGCTCCATGAGGACCTCCATCTCGGACGGACGTGGGATCCTGGAACAAATCGGGTCTCCTTCCTAGGTAAAAGTGTAAGTAAACATGACACTCCCGGGAATGATTGCAATGTGTATTTTATTTCATTCAATGTGTAAAGAATGTTTTTGGTCCTACACTTCCTCAGTCGCACTGTATACAGACCAACATGAATATCCATTAATACATGGACAAAAGGAATAAGTATGCAATGCTTATCTTTCATCTTTACTAGACAGTAGTCGGGAACACACGATCAATACCACTAAAGCCTGCTTTACACGTTACGATTAAGCATACGATATCGTATGCGATCGTAACCGCCCCCATCGTATGTGCGGCACGTTCAATTTGTTGAATGTGTCGCACAAACGATTATTTGCCGTCATACGTACTTACACTTCCATACGACCTCGATGTGGGTGGCGAACGTCCACTTCCTGGAGTGGGAGGGACGTTTGGCGTCACATCGACGTCACGCGGCAGCCGGCCAATAGAAGCGGAGGGGCGGAGATGAGCGGGACGTAAACATCCCGCCCACCTCCTTCCTTCCGTATAGCACACTGCGATGTGTGCTACCTCGGGAACATTGAACAACCTCACGTTCAATAGCAATTGAACAATGTGCATGCGATGACGTTTTAACATTCAATCGCAATCGTACGAAGCTGTCACACGCTACAATATAACTTACGATGCCGGATGTGCGTCACTTACGACGTGACCCCGCCGACACATCGTAACATATATTGTAGCGTGTAAAGCCCGCTTTAGAGAGATGAGAAAAGGATCCCTTTCACCCACACAATCCATCCTTTTGCGGTTAGATTACATAGGACAATTCGGAGAAATTGGCATATTCTGACACAGGGTTACCCCAATATCCCGGAGTTTAAAGTTCCTTTTCTACCTTGTTACAAAAGACCGCCGAATATTAAAGACAAACTTATCAGGGCGGATGTGGGCCCCATTCTCAAGACTCCCAAACAAAGATTTTTAGGCACACCTAAATTTGGTACATTTCCCTGCCTTAGTTGTCCCCAGTGTAATAATGTCCAAAAAGGCGACTGCTTCCATAACCCGCACACTGGCAAACAATATCCAATACAAAACTACTTCACATGTAAATCCATAAATGTGATTGTGCCGTCCCCGTGTCAGCAGCCGGACTGCCCGGATCCGGATCCTCGGTGGCTCAATGGGTCTCCAAACCCGGGAGGGGTTTGTGCGGCTCCTCAAACAAAGGTTTTTTTTTACAGGGGATATGTTAGAGTTTGTGACGCCACCCGTTGTTTGTGATAATTTGGGAGTACCACCGCTGCAGTTGGGAGTACCCGGGGAGATGGAATGGGGCAGCCAGGTGTTAGGACCCTCCACGGGTAGGGGAGATGGCCCAGGACTGGGTGATGGCGTTGGCAGGTGCCGTGGGGAGCGCAGGGGCCACTTTCGTACTCACTCAGTCCATAAAGCTGACACCGAGAACCGGATAAACCAAAGTTCTGGACACTGCTGCCACTGAGGGGAGCTAGTTCGGGTCCTCTCCCCGATGGTGTTGCCTGGTGATCAGTGACCTTCCTCCTGGCACTAAGTTACTTCTCTTTTGGTCCCAGAAGTCTGGAACTAGCCGGGTCCCGCTCCCCAGTATGGCTAACTGTGGGAGCTTACTTTCAGGGTTCACGCTTGGGATTTTCTGGACCGTATTTGTGGAAAGTCCTATCCCCCTCGTTGCGCTAGTACCCAGATTTTGGAGCAGGTGGAGAACGGATCTTGAAGGCTCCGTTCTCGTCGGGTAAGTTGTCAGGTTGCCTGGAGCTACTCACTGACCTAGGGTCCACGTACCCCGTCGTGCCCTGGTCCCAGCCTGGTGATGGTGCAAGGCCGCCGGCTGGCTTCCTCGACAGTTCCGTGCCCCTTGCCACGATCCCCTGCGACCGGGGGTCCAGCTCCTACTAGATCCAGACCACGGTCTGTCACCTAGTACTTCCAAGGAGCCCGGCTCCTGACCTCCTCTCTCCTCCACTTCACTGACTTACTCCTGACACTCCTGACCTCCCCTTAACCAACCCCCCAAGTGGGCGACCCTATTCCACTCAGGCCGTCCACTGGTGTGTCTGGTGGGTGTGGTGCAGAGTGTACCTAGGACTTTGTTTGACTGCTGTTGACAACACCATTAGTTGGGGACCCATAACCAAGGAGGAGGTGGATATTGCACAGAAGGGCAGATTGCACAATACCCTGTGACGACCTGACAGGCCAGGGCGTCACATGATCTATATCATTAAATGCCCCTGCAGTCTCCTCTATGTTGGAGAGACCACATAACATATAGCAGACCGCATATCAAAACATAAGTCCACTATCAGGTGTGAAAATCTCCTTTTACCTGTTCCACACCATTTCAAAAATGCCAGACATTCAATTTCACAAACTAAGGGCGGCGTCACATGGGACAATCTATCGTGCGATCGCACGAGCGATCGTACCCGTCCCCGTCGTTTGTGCGTCATGGGCAATTAGTTGCCCGTGGCGCACAAAGTCGTTAACCCCCGTCACATGTACTTACCTCCCGGACGACGTCACTGTGGGAGGTGAACATCCTCTTTCTGTAGGGGGAGGGACGTTCGGCGTCACAGCGACGTTACACAGCGGCAGGCCAATAGAAGCTGAGCGTAACATCCCGCAGACCTCCTTCCTTCCGCATTGCCGGCGGGACGCAGGTAAGCTGTGTTAGTCGTTCCCGGGGTGTCACACGGAGCGATGTGTGCTGCCTCGGGAACGATGAACAACCAGAGCACAGAAGGAGGACCGACATTTTGAAAATGAATGACGTGTCAACGAGCAACGATAAGGTATTTTTGCTCGTTCACAGTCGTTAGTAGCTGTTACACGCTACGATATGTCTAACGATGTGCGTCACGTAATCCGTGACCCCACGACATATCGCCCGATATATCGTAGCGTTTGACGCCGCAATTAGGTTTGCTTTTATCATTATCGGTTTTCTTTTACCATGGGTTAAAAAGACCACAAAGACAATTTTTCTTTTAATCTAACAAGTGAAGTAAGGTATAAGGAGTTTGGGGGTATGTTAAAATCAAAAGAAAAGTGAAGGAGACCATAGGAGTCCAGCAGAATCAAAAAGGTGAAACAGTCAACAAGGTGGAACAGCAGGTGGAGATATTAAATTCGTATTTTGTGTCTGTCTTCTAACAAAAAACTAATGCAAGAATCAACAATAATCATGATATAACTGATGGTCAGGAGGAGTCCAAGTTGGCAATAAGCAAAGAATTGATATTAGAACACTTAGCCAAGTTAAAAGAAACCAAGTCCCCAGGTCCAGACGATTTACATCCTACAGTCTTGAAAGAGATAGCTGAGGAAATAATAGTACCGCTTGCAATAATGTTCAATAAGTCATGGGAAACAGGAGCGGTCCCTCTAGATTAGAAAAGGGCAAATGTGGTTCCTATCTACAAAAAGAGGGTTAAGGAATATCCAGGGAATTACAGGCCAGTAAGCCTGACCTCTATTGCAGGAAAAATCTTTGAGTAAATTGTCAAAGAACATTTACTTAGGTACCTGGATGGGAAGGCATTAATCAACCAAAGCAAGTATGGCTTTATGACCAATAAATCTTGTCAGACCAACCAGATTTCCTTCTACAACAAAGTCACTGAATGATTGGACCAGGGGAATGCTGTGGATACAGTATACCTTGACTTCAGTAAGGCATTCGATAAGGTATCACGTGACATCCTCATTGAGAAGATGATCAAGTATGGAATTGACAAAAAATCAGTTAAATGGATTCGCAACTGGCTTAATGATCGGGCGCAACGAGTAATACTAAATGACTATGTAGTGTCCCTGAAACTGGTCGCTACAGGGTATATTATTATATCCTTCCCGGAATGCAAGAGATTAGCCCGGTAAGTTTACACACACCTCACATAGCTCATCTAAACACAGTCAGGAAGTGACTCAGCCAGTTCCTAGCAGACACAGGCACTAGGGGAACTCCAAGTCACCATAACAACAAACTGTATCATTGCAAAGGTGGGGATGAGGCAGAAGTAGGAATAAGTTACAAAGCAGACAGGAAGTTCCAGTCAGACAGAGACAGAGCAGACACGCTGTGGAGCAGCTCCCTGAGGGGTTGCTGCCAGGCACCCCTCAGGGAGGCAGAACAGAACCGTCTGGGATGTAACACCACACCGACTTCTGCAGGAGTCTCCTGCAGAGGGGAGCCAGCCAGACTAAGGCTAGTAACACCTGGAGGGACGGGACCCAGTACCAGTAATTGTGGGCTCAAGGCGGACAGTTGCCAGGCTGAGTATGGTGTGAGTACTCACGGGACCGAGCACAGGCGGGGTGTAGAACCCTAGTTCAGGAAGACTCTTCAGGCTCACCTGATAAATCCCATCAAGGACCTCACCGACGTTAGTGTCTAGGTCACAGCAGCAAAAAGAGAACCCGGGGAACGGGGACAGACATCCAGCCCAATAGAGGTTCAAGCTGCTTGCCATATGGGCCAAGACAGAGAGAGCAGGAGAGGATCCCAAGAATTTTCAGACCACGGGGACCCACCAAGTACAGAGTTGTGCACGGAGGAGCAAGCCCACTGATTACCAGATCAGACTGGACTGCTGACCTTCCCGGGATCGACCGGAGTCTCTGACAGTGAGGACCAGCACCTGGGGTGCGATACCATCTTAACCAGAGAATAAAAGCATCTGGAACCTATACCCAGTGACTCTGTGAGTAAATTCCACGCCCTGCGCTCCGGCGCTCCTGTGGACTGCCGCCCCGTTCTCACCAATCTCCCGGGGTCCCGCTCCGCCTGTGGGGAACGATATCATCCTGCTTGCACCCAACACCTGCCCCGGAGAGACTCTGCAGCGGCAGCTAATTCTTGGCCGCACACCACGGGTGGCGCTGTGAAGCATCCCCCATTCTCGTCCAACACTGCTCCTGGGAGAGGAAAAGTCACAGGAAGGGTCTGTGGCAGAGGAGGCCGAGACCCAGTCGCCATTGCAACCGGCGACATGCTTCCCAGGGACCCATTGCCCTCCTTACATCCCCATTTACACTGGACACCTGTTTGTTTGTCTCTTCATGTAGGCGATGGGGCAACAGAGCCGGGTCAGGCCAGTCACAGCAACCCCAAGAAACCACTGGCCCGGTGACGAATGCCCTAAGGCCCCGTGGGGCGCTACAGCTACACAACCTGGAAGAAAGTCAAACGCAGGGTGCCACAAGGCTCTGTCCTGGGGCCAGTGATGTTTAATATCTTTATAAATGATATGGATAATGGAATTATTGGGAAACTCATAAAATATGCAGATGATACTAAGATAAGAGGAGTAGCCAACACTAGAGAGGAAAGAGAACGGATTCAAAATGATGTAGACACACTTGAACAATGGTCTGAGGAGAACAGAATGGTTTTTAACAGGGACAAAAGCAAGGCTCTATATCTGGGTAAAAGAAATGTAAAAAGCATATATATATAGTATATATAGTATGGGAGGAATAGAACTAGGTGACAGAATCAGGGAAAAGGACTTGGGCATGATAGTGGATTCCAGATTCAACATGAGCCAACAATGCGGAGCTGCAGCTAAAATGGCCAAAAAAATTCTGGGATGTATCAAGACAAGCATTGAATCTAAATCAAGAGAGGTCATTATTCCACTATACTCTGCCCTGGTCAGACCCCACCTGGAATACTGTGTACAGTTCTGGGCGTCCCAATTCAAGAAAGACATCAATATATTGGAAAAACACAAATAAGCAATTTAGTTCAGCTCACCACTCCAAAGCAGGTATCTCTAACTTCTGGTCCAGTGCACGGAACAAGTGGTTTGGCTTCCACAGCTAAATAATCAGTCACATCAAGAGGAGGAGGGGAGGAGAGAAGATCCAGCACCGACGTAATAAAAAAAATCTTTTTTTTTTATTTATCTTTATTAAGTCCAGAGAAGAGCCACCAAAATGGTAGAAGGTCTGCACATCATGTCATATGAAGAACGGTAAAAAGAACTAGGGATGTTTAGTTTTAAAAAGAGAAGCTGAGAGGAGACTTAATAGCGGTCTACAAATATCTGAAAGGAAGTCACAGTGCAGAGGGAACTACATTATTCTCATTAGCACAAGAAATTACAAGAAGCAATGGGATGAAACTTAAAGGAAGGAGATTCAGATTAGACATTAGGAAAAACTTTCTGACAGTGAGGGCAATCAGGGAGTGGAACAGGCTACTATGGGAGGTGGTGAGCTCTCCATCAATGGAAATCTTCAAGAGGAAGGTGGATAAACATATAGTTGGGATGATTTAGGAAAGCCTGCACTCGCACGGGGTTGGACCCGATGGCCCTTGAGGTCCCTTCCAACTCTACCATTCTATGATACTATGATTCTATGATTAACAATAGATTTTATTACCGTGCTTAATAACGAAAGTACAAGTTTATAAAGGCATTTGATATTGTGCCACATAACCATTTTATAATGAAGTTCCCGATGCAAGGACTAGGGAAACTATAAGCAGATGGGTAAGGTATTGGCTAAAAGATAGGAAACAAAGAGTCATCATAAATGATATATTCTCTAAATGGGCTATAGTCAGCAGTGGGGTACTGCAGGGATATGTGCTAGGACCAATTCTATCTCTTTATTAATGACCTTGTGGATGGAATTGAGAGTAAAATGTCAGTCTTTGCTCACACCAAACTATGTAGGATATTAACAACTGACCTTGATAGTACAATATTACAAAAAGATCTGGATAAGATGTCGGAATGGGCAGACACTTGGCAAATGAGATTTAATGTTGGTAAATGTAGAGTAATGAATATAGGTTGGAGTAATCCTATACCTGCATATACATTAAATGGAAGTAAACTTGGGACTACAGAACAGGAGAAGGACTTGGGTATTCTCATTACAAATAAGCTGAGCAGCAGCACTCAATGTCAAGCAGCAGCTGCTAAAGCAAACAAGATTTTAGGGTGTATAAAAAGAGAGATTAGATCCCGTGATCCCAACGTATTGTTACCCCTCTATAAATCACTTGTAAGGCCACATCTGGAATATGGGATCCAGTTTTGGGCTCCACATTTTAAAAAGGACATTCAAAAGTTAGATTAAGTTCAAAGGCAGGCAGCTAGATTCTTCCAAGGAATGGAAGGCCTCCCATATGATGAAAGGTTGAAAAAGTTGGATTTGTTTAGCTTAGAAAAAAGACGTCTCAGAAGAGATCTCTTTTAAATGTAAAAATACATGTGTAGTCAATATAAAGAACTGGCACATGAAGTATTCCTTCCAAATACTAAGGACCAGGAAACACTCACTGCGAGTGGAAGAAAGGTGATTCTGGCAGCTAAATAGGAAAGGGTTCTTTGCAGTTAGAGCAGTCAAACTCTGGAATGCCCTACCACAAGAGGTAATAATGGCAGACACTATAACAACTTTTAAAAAAATCTGCATGATTTCCTCAGTACACACAAGATTGTCAGTTAGAGTGACAAAATGTTGAATGGTGGAGGAAGGTGGAACTAGAAGGACTTAGGTCATTTTTTTAACCTATGTAATTACGGTATGTAAGTTTGATATTTTTTGGACATTACACTAAAATTAAGTTGGTGATTTCTAAAGATTTAAGTCTGTCAGACTTGTGAGGCTATTATGCAGATATTAATTCATTAACAAAAAAATAACAGTAGTAGTGACCAAAGTTAAAGTGGCCCTCCACCTCAGAAACCTAAACATGACTACGGTATATCTTTCCTTCTGCTTCCTCTGTCAGATCAGTGGCCTATTCTCTGTTTCTTCAAAGTGGCCACCATGTAGTCATAGGCAGCACTCTAGAACTGTATCTCCTCTGCCCTTGCTTTCCCATTTGTCTAGAACTATCCCGTTCCGATAAAGCGTTTATAGAAAACACGTTACAAGTGAAAAGGTTTTGGTACCGTGTTAGCCAGTTGAAAAATTATTGAATGTTCTCAGTGAGAGGAACAAAATTATAATCTTGTGATACCTTGTGATATCATCAGACTCTCCCCTACCGTGGAAAGCTTCAAGAGGAACCTCAAGACCCACCTCTTCCAACAAGCCTACAACCTACAATAGCCCTCAGCCCAGTAGACCACTGCGCAACCAGCTCTGTCCTCACCTATTGTACCATCACCCATTCCCTGTAGACTGTGAGCCCTCGCGGGCAGGGTCCTCTCTCCTCCTATACCAGTCTGTCTTGTACTGTTAATGATTGTTGTACGTATACCCTCTTTCACTTGTAAAGCGCCATGGAATAAATGGCGCTATAATAATAAATAATAATAATAATAATAATAATAATAATAATAATAATAATACCTTTTAATGGCTAAAGCCACTAGCTGTACTACCCGGCTTCGCCCGGGTTAATAACTGTTGTTAACAAAATAGAATGTATTAACAAAAATGTATTCTGCACACAAAACCCAGAAAACAAATAGATAGAAATGTAATTATTAAATTGTTGCCTATATTAACCAATCAGAGCTCAGATTAATTAACTGTAGCAAAATAGAAGCTAAGCTGTGATTGGTTGCTATTGGCAGCCTGATAAATCTCCAGGCAACAGAAAGCCCTCCCCCTGACAGTATATATTAGCTCACACATACACATATATAGACAGGTCATGTGACTGACAGCTGCTGTATTTCCTATATGGTACATTTGTTGTTCTTGTAGTTTGGCTGCTTATTAATCAGATTTTTATTTTTGAAGGATAATACCAGACTTGTGTGTGTTTTAGGGAGATTATGTGACGAGGTTGGTGTATGTGTGGTGAAATGTGTGCTGAGGGTGGTATACCGTGTTTTTTCAAAAATAAGACCTCCCCCAAAAATAAGCCCTAGCAGGGATTTTCAGCATTTTCGGAGAAAGGCTTAAATATAACCCCTCCCCCGAAAATAAGCCCTAGTCCCGGATCAATAATGAAGTGTCCGTACAGCTAAAAAAGTTACAGATACTGCAGGACACTTCATTATACACAGCGGCACCTGGCAATCACACTCACCAGACACTGAGCAGCAGGACCTGCAGTGATCACACACCCACACACATCAGCTCTCTCTCACACACACACACACACACACAATCAGATCACACACACCAGATCTCACACACAAACATCGGATCGCACACACAGTCAGATCGCACACATAATCAGATCACACACGCAAACATCGGATCACACGCAAACATCAAATCACACACACACACACAAACATCGGATCACACACACATTGGATCGCATACACACTCACCTCATCCAGTGACACCGATCTCTTCTCGCCGGGAGAATCCTGAGAGGCAGTGCGGTGCAGCGCGACGAACAGGACCTGCCGTCCGGACACATGACTTGCTCTCATTCCCTGCTGCCGTAAGTGCTGGATGTTATGTGATGTGTGTGTGTGATCTGTTGTGTGTCTGCAATCGGCTGTGTGTGTGTCTGCGATCGGCTGTGTTTTTCTGCGATCGGCTGTGTGTGTCTGCGTTCAGATGTGTGTTTCTGTGATCGGCTGTGTGTGTCTGTGATCGGATGTGTGTATCTGTGATCGGCTGTGTGTGCCTGTGATCGGATGTGTGTATCTGTGATCGGCTGTGTGTGCCTGTGATAGGATGTGTGTATCTGATCAGCTGTGTGTGCCTGTGATAGGATGTGTGTATCTGTGATTCGCTGTGTGTGCCTGCGATCGGATGTGTGTATCTGTGATCGGCTGTGTGTGCCTGCGATCGGATGTTTGTATCTGTGATCGGCTGTGTGTGCCTGTGATAGGATGTGTGTATCTGATTGGCTGTGTGTGCCTGTGATCGGATGTGTGTATCTGTGATTGGCTGTGTGTATCTGTGATCGGCTGTGTGCCTGCGATCGGATGTGTGTATCTGTGATCGGCTGTGTGTGCCTGTGATAGGATGTGTGTATCTGATCAGCTGTGTGTGCCTGTGATAGCATGTGTGTATCTGTGATCGGCTGTGTGTGCCTGCGATCGGATGTGTATATCTGTGATCGGCTGTGTGTGCCTGCGATCGGATGTGTGTATCTGTGATGGCTGTGTGTGCCTGCGATCTGCTGTGTGTGATCTGCTGTGTATATCTGCGATCTGCTGTGTGTGTGCCTGCCTGTGATAGGATGTGTGTATCTGTGATCGGCTGTGTGTATCTGTGATCGGCTGTGTGTATCTGTGATCAGCTGTGTGTGCCTGTGATCGGATGTGTGTATCTGTGATCGGCTGTGTGTGCCTGTGATCAGATGTGTGTATCTGTGATCGGCTGTGTGTGCCTGCGATCGGATGTTTGTATCTGTGATCGGCTGTATGTGCCTGTGATAGGATGTGTGTATCTGATTGGCTGTGTGTGCCTGTGATCGGATGTGTGTATCTGTGATTGGCTGTGTGTATCTGTGATCGGCTGTGTGCCTGCGATCGGATGTGTGTATCTGTGATCGGCTGTGTGTGCCTGTGATAGGATGTGTGTATCTGATCAGCTGTGTGTGCCTGTGATAGGATGTGTGTATCTGTGATTCGCTGTGTGTGCCTGCGATCGGATGTTTGTATCTGTGATCGGCTGTGTGTGCCTGCGATCGGATGTTTGTATCTGTGATCGGCTGTGTGTGCCTGTGATAGGATGTGTGTATCTGATTGGCTGTGTGTGCCTGTGATCGGATGTGTGTATCTGTGATTGGCTGTGTGTATCTGTGATCGGCTGTGTGCCTGCGATCGGATGTGTGTATCTGTGATCGGCTGTGTGTGCCTGTGATAGGATGTGTGTATCTGATCAGCTGTGTGTGCCTGTGATAGCATGTGTGTATCTGTGATCGGCTGTGTGTGCCTGCGATCGGATGTGTGTATCTGTGATCGGCTGTGTGTGCCTGCGATCGGATGTTTGTATCTGTGATCGGCTGTGTGTGCCTGTGATAGGATGTGTGTATCTGATTGGCTGTGTGTGCCTGTGATCGGATGTGTGTATCTGTGATTGGCTGTGTGTATCTGTGATCGGCTGTGTGCCTGCGATCGGATGTGTGTATCTGTGATCGGCTGTGTGTGCCTGTGATAGGATGTGTGTATCTGATCAGCTGTGTGTGCCTGTGATAGCATGTGTGTATCTGTGATCGGCTGTGTGTGCCTGCGATCGGATGTGTATATCTGTGATCGGCTGTGTGTGCCTGCGATCGGATGTGTGTATCTGTGATGTCTGTGTGTGCCTGCGATCTGCTGTGTGTGATCTGCTGTGTATATCTGCGATCTGCTGTGTGTGTGCCTGCCTGTGATCGGCTGTGTGTATCTGTGATCGGCTGTGTGTATCTGTGATCGGCTGTGTGTATCTGTGATCAGCTGTGTATATCTGTGATCTGCTGTGTGTGTGTGTGTGTGTGTGTGAGATCTGCTGTGTGTGTGATCTGCTGTGTGTGTCTGGGATCGGATGTGTGTATCTGTGATCGGCTGTGTGTTCCTGTGATAGGATGTGTGTATCTGATCGGCTGTGTGTGCCTGTGATCGGATGTGTGTATCTGTAATCGGCTGTGTGCCTGCGATCGGATGTGTGTATCTGTGTTCGGCTGTGTGTGCCTGTGATAGGATGTGTGTATCTGATTGGCTGTGTGTGCCTGTGATAGGATGTGTGTATCTGTGATCGGCTGTGTGTGCCTGCGATCGGATGTGTGTATCTGTGATCGGCTGTGTGCCTGTGATCGGCTGTGTGCCTGCGATCGGATGTGTGTATCTGTGATCGGCTGTGTGTGCCTGTGATAGGATGTGTGTATCTGATCGGCTGTCTGTGCCTGTGATAGGATTTGTGTATCTGTGAACGGCTGTTTGTGCCTGCGATCGGATATGTGTATCTGTGATCGGCTGTGTGTGCCTGCGATCGGATGTGTGTATCTGTGATGGCTGTGTGTGCCTGCGATCTGCTGTGTGTGATCTGCTGTGTATATCTGCGATCTGCTGTGTGTGTACCTGCCTGTGATAGGATGTGTGTATCTGTGATCGGCTGTGTGTGCCTGCGATCGGATGTGTGTATCTGTGATGTCTGTGTGTGCCTGCGATCTGCTGTGTGTGATCTGCTGTGTATATCTGCGATCTGCTGTGTGTGTGTGCCTGCCTGTGATAGGACGTGTGTATCTGTGATCGGCTGTGTGTATCTGTGATCGGCAGTGTTTATCTGTGATCGGCTGTGTATATCTGTGATCTGCTGTGTGTGTGTGTGTGTATGAGTATGAGTGTGAGATCTGCTGTGTGTGTGATCTGCTGTGTGTGTCAGCTAGCAGCAGGGTAGGACGGCGTGCAGCACCGACCGGAGATCACAGGAGGACCTGGGAACCACGCAGACGTCCTGGTCTGGTGAGTATGAGTCTTCTGGGAAGTGGGGGGGTCTGCTTTTTTGGGGAGTAAACTTACCCCCAACCGTGTTTCTCCAAGAATAAGACCTCCTCCAAAAATAAGCCCTAGTGCTTTTTTGGGGGGGGGCAAAAAAAATATAAGACAGTGTCTTATTTTTGGAAAAACACGGTATGTGTTCAAGCACGTGGTAGTGTGTGGCGCATTTTGTGTGTGTGTTCATATCCCCGAGTGTGGTGAGTATCCCATGTTGGGGCCCCACCTTAGCAACTGTACGGTATATTCTCTTTGGCGCCATCGCTCTCATTCTTTAAGTCCCCCTTGTTCACATCTGGCAGCTGTCAATTTGCCCCCAACACTTTTCGTTTCACTTTTTCCCCATTATGTAGATATGGGCAAAATTGATTGGTAAATTGGAACGCGTGGGGTTAAAATTTCACCTCACAACATAGCACCCGGCGTTGCCCGGGATAGTAACTGTCTCTGTTTCTCTCCCATTCTCTGTCTGTCTCCCCCTCTGTATATATCTCTCTGTCTCTCTCTCTCTCTATCTCTTTCTCCGTCTGTCTCAATCTCTTTCCCTGTCTGTCTATCTCTTTCTCTGTCTATCTATCTCTGTCACTTTCCCTGTCTGTCACTTTCCCTGTCTGTCACTTTCCCTGTTTGTCTCTTTCCCTCTCTTTCCCTGTCTGTCTCTTTCCCTCTCTGTCTCTTTCCCTCTCTTTCCCTGTCTGTCTCTTTCCCTGTCTGTCTCTTTCCCTGTCAGTCTGTCTCTTTGTGTCTGTCTCTTATTCTGTCTATGTCTATTTCTTACCCTGAAGAGAAAATCTGAGGAGGGAAAAGGCGCAAGAAATAGGGTCTTACCCGGTATATGGGTTTAAGGCTAAAAGGAATGAATACACTCACCTGATCAGGTTGTGCCAGTCACAACCCCTGTGCAGACTTGTGTGAGTGTTGGAGTGGTTAAAGCAGCGGCCCCGTTAGAGAGAGCTATAAATGTTCAAAGTGAAAGGACGGGTTTTTTTTACCGCGCTATAAACCACAAAGGGTGTTTATAAAAATAAAGATTCTTTTATTAAAACATTCCTACGCGTTTCAGAGGCATGCACGCCTCCTTCTTCAGGGAAAAAATCATACAGATGTAAGAAATACAAGAGTTTATATAGGAGTATCCAGGAGAAGTCACGCTCCTGAAAAAAACCATTTAACTCATGACTCATAGCCACGAGGAGTGAGACTACGTCATGATTGAAAAAAACGTCATGATTGAAAAAAACACACAATACTGCATGGTGTTACACATTAAATAAAGGGTTTTCCCTCTACCAGGTTTATAATGGAGAGCATACCCTTCGTGGAATAATTAAACCAGAAAAAGGAGAAAAGAAAAAAGAAAAGAGAAAAATAGACCGTTGTTTTTTTCGGCAAGAGAAAGAAGAGAAAAAGGAAAAAAGATGTTCAATATAAGCATGATCGGACTTGAACCTAAGGGAGTGTCAAGGGGACAATGGGAGAGAAATTCTCTACCCACTATTCTATCCTTTGAGGGGTACTGTGAAGCAGTGGCTACAAGAGATCTATGAGGCTTAAATCTAAATTGTGAACTATAAATCTATAAATAAAAAGGAAATGTGTGTGATCCTTTTATTAGTGCTTGTACAAAGATGAAAATTAGGATAGCCTGGGGCTTCCGTATAGAAACAAAAAAGAAACGAGCTGATGTCTCCCTGAAGTGAGCAAAAAGTGGATGTTACCTCAAAAAGGAGGGGGGGGGGAAATAAGGTAGGGAAAAGAACAAGAATTCTTGCGAGGGGAATAGGTATCCCTATAGTAAAAGGATAAACTAAAAGTTCGGACCGTGGGAAAAACTGAGGGGACGCATGCGTAGAACAGAGAGAGTGAGCGGTTTCCAATAATGAAAGGTGGTTTGAGTTCAAACCGTGGGAAAAAACAGTACAGCGCATGCGCTGGACGGGGATTTGAGAGAAAGTAACCAAATCCACCGCTATATGCAGGAAAAAAGGGGGGGGGAGGGGGGTTTAGGGGCTTTGTGTTTTTAAGACTAGGTAAATATATAAAAAAATATAAAATATATAAAGGAGATCGCTCTATAAGCACTCCGTATGAAAAAAAGGGGGTATAATGTGAGAATCCTTGTGCCTCTTCATTTGAAGAAGGGAAGGGGAAGGATAGGGGTGGGGGAGGGGGGGGGTTGTGGATATTGTGAAACAGAAATATAGGAAAATCGCTAATTTCAAATAAAGCAGACCGAAAGATAAATATATAAAATCAAAACATGATAAAAATAGAGAAACGCGCTTGGAGCAAAATTAAAAGTACATCTATCACATGCCATGGATGCTACTTGCTTTTATTATCTATGGCATGTGATAGATGTACTTTTAATTTTGCTCCAAGCGCGTTTCTCTATTTTTATCATGTTTTGATTTTATATATTTATCTTTTGGTCTTCTTTATTTGAAATTAGCGATTTTCCTATATTTCTGTTTCACAATATCCTCTCTTATATATGACTATATCTTTATTTCAACTCTATACACAGGCTCAACTCCTGGAGATTTTATCATTTCACGTTTTTCACTCATTTCATTAAATACACCTAATTAAATACCCTCTCCTTTTCTCAGAATAATCCTATACACAGTTTTATTCCATTCCCTAGTTTTTTCACAATTTTATGATCCACACTCACTCTATAGCATACACTGGAATAATTTTAATAATTTTAATCCCACACAATCTTATTTCCTAGTGATTTCACAATTCTAAAACACACTCAATAAAATAATCCCTTTCTATAACGACCCCCCTTCCCAGAACCCCACAACCCCCCCCCTCTCCTTCCCCTTCCCTTCTTCAAATGAAGAGGCACAAGGATTCTCACATTATACCCCCTTTTTTTCATACGGAGTGCTTATAGAGCGATCTCCTTTATACATTTTATATTTTTTTATATATTTACCTAGTCTTAAAAACACAAAGCCCCTAAACCCCCCTCCCCCCCCCTCCTTTTTTCCTGCATATAGCGGTGGATTTGGTTACTTTCTCTCAAATCCCCGTCCAGCGCATGCGCTGTACTGTTTTTTCCCACGGTTTGAACTCAAACCACCTTTCATTATTGGAAACCGCTCACTCTCTCTGTTCTACGCATGCGTCCCCTCAGTTTTTCCCACGGTCCGAACTTTTAGTTTATCCTTTTACTATAGGGATACCTATTCCCCTCGCAAGAATTCTTGTTCTTTTCCCTACCTTATTTCCCCCCCCCCCTCCTTTTTGAGGTAACATCCACTTTTTGCTCACTTCAGGGAGACATCAGCTCGTTTCTTTTTTGTTTCTATACGGAAGCCCCAGGCTATCCTAATTTTCATCTTTGTACAAGCACTAATAAAAGGATCACACACATTTCCTTTTTATTTATAGATTTATAGTTCACAATTTAGATTTAAGCCTCATAGATCTCTTGTAGCCACTGCTTCACAGTACCCCTCAAAGGATAGAATAGTGGGTAGAGAATTTCTCTCCCATTGTCCCCTTGACACTCCCTTAGGTTCAAGTCCGATCATGCTTATATTGAACATCTTTTTTCCTTTTTCTCTTCTTTCTCTTGCCGAAAAAAACAACGGTCTATTTTTCTCTTTTCTTTTTTCTTTTCTCCTTTTTCTGGTTTAATTATTCCACGAAGGGTATGCTCTCCATTATAAACCTGGTAGAGGGAAAACCCTTTATTTAATGTGTAACACCATGCAGTATTGTGTGTTTTTTTCAATCATGACGTTTTTTTCAATCATGACGTAGTCTCACTCCTCGTGGCTATGAGTCATGAGTTAAATGGTTTTTTTCAGGAGCGTGACTTCTCCTGGATACTCCTATATAAACTCTTGTATTTCTTACATCTGTATGATTTTTTCCCTGAAGAAGGAGGCGTGCATGCCTCTGAAACGCGCAGGAATGTTTTAATAAAAGAATCTTTATTTTTATAAACACCCTTTGTGGTTTATAGCGCGGTAAAAAAACCCGTCCTTTCACTTTGAACATTTATATTTCTTACCCTGTCTGTGTCTGCCTATTTCTCTGTCTGTGTCTGTCTCTTTCCCTGGCTGCATTGTAACACGCCAACATTCCATATAAGGGCGTGGCTGCGCATTCTTCTGAAGTTCTGGCTGCACTGTGGCTCCCAGCTCCATTCGCTTTAATGGAGGCAGGTTTTTTGGTGAATAACTGTAAATAGCGGGGTTAAAATTTCCCCTCAAGACATAGCCTATGACTCTCTCGAGGTCCAGAAGTGTGAGTGTGCAAAATTTTGTGGCTGTAGCTGCGACGGTGCAGATGCCAATCCCGGACATACACACACACACATACACACACACATACACACACACACACATACACACATTCACACACACATACACACATTCACACACACATACACACATTCAGCTTTATATATTAGATTAAAAGGTATCATAAGATTATAATTTTGTTCCTCTCACTGAGAACATTCAATAGAAAACATGTGTTGCAGTTTTTTGGCTAGTCTAAACAGGCCAGAAATCTTGTGACAAATGACCAAAACACTTACACATTTGGGTTAAATTTTAGCTACCTTAAATATCATTCTTCTCAGTGCATTGACTTGTGTAAACAGGACATGTTGCAATGAACATGATGTTCTGATGCAACAAAATGATCGTATTAATGACCAATCTAAACCGACCATTAAATGACTGTTGATCAGCTGGCATATAGCAAAACGCGGTTGATTTAATGTTCTTGGGCGGTCTGTCCAAATGAGTCACTGCTGGAGATGATGAAAAGATTGGATTTGTTTATTTGATTTTTCTGGGCCAGAAAAGAAAACCCAGGTTTGCCCAAATGGTAAAAGAATACAGCTGCTCCACTGCAGTTACTCGAGAACACATTTCCTGCATTATTTTTTTTCTTTGGAAACATAAAGTACACTTATTTTATGACTTACTTGGCCAAAATTATTCTGTGGATTTTAGGAGCAATATTTATTGGATATGACAGTAAATTTACATCTCGATTGCCAAATTTACATTATTTTTTTCTTAAATTGGTTATTTTAAGCAGTAACAAAAAATGGAAAAGGAAATACAATTAGTGAGTAGTCATCATATGACCAGAATAACAACATCCATTCAGTACTATATAACATTATGTGTCCATGTGCCTTAATTTGAAGGAATTATAGACATAGCTGTAGCATGGTTCTCTACACCTCTAACTACTACAGAGTGTTAATAAATTCCATACTATTCCCCCATATGCACCAAATTCACAAGCGATAATTAACTCCAGATGTATTTTACAGAGGCATACAGAGGCCCATTGTATACTTCATTGAAGACTGTATTCTACCTTGAAAGCATTGATATAACAGTGCTATACAAAGGCAGAATTTGGGGGCACAAGGAGTACCTTCAGTTCAGTGCTACAGAAGAATAAATTCTGAATGTGTCACCACACTAATTACACAGCTCCTACAAAGAAGTAGGCTAGGTTGACATATAGGGTCACCAGTAGAGACCAATAATGATAAAGTGCCAGACACGAAAAATGAATCAAAGTAATAAATAACTTTTATTGAAAAAATGATTAAAGACTAAACAGTTAATGGTAACTGTCCCAACACAGAGGCCACAATTGACATGTTGGTGGGTGAACTGTCGGTCCAGTTTATGTCCATCTAAAGCTTTTCATCAGAAGATCTATTGAACGAATAATGATGGGATGACTATAGAACCCCAGGTTTAATGCTACAATCCTGTATAGAAGATTCCTAAAATTGCCTGTTGGGAGAAGTTGCTGTTTGGATACCATTATTTATTTATGGCATTGTTCTTAGGTAAGATTGTACAAACAGTAAGATAAACCTGGCTCAACTATCAAAATAAGTAGGTGTTCTGGAGAAAAAGAAGTCCAGTACAATAAAGTAACTCCGGCACACTAAAGAAAAAAAGGGGATATGTCCGAAATAGTGCTTCAAAAAATATTTATCGAACACTTGTATGCAGAAACATGGAAAAGTAGTCCAACGTTTCAACCCAGTGATGGGTCTTTTTCAAGGACCAAAATGTCTATATGAACTACCCAGTGATTCGTCTTTATGCACCAAACATGCTAACAGATGTCTTTTGGACTATAAATTGGCAAGTCTTAGCAACCTCAAAAGACTATAGGAGCGTCAGTATTCCTTTGTTCTTATATACATTATACCACAAAAAGCAGTAACATATGGAAATCTCTACAGATGAGATCGGCTGTCTAAGCCACCTATGGTGCTTATGTGAAGTCCTCCTGAATCTATTCTTACAGTTACAGTTAGGTCCAGAAATATTTGGACAGTGACACAATTTTTGCGAGTTGGGCTCTGCATGCCACCACATTGGATTTGAAATGAAACCTCTACAACAAAATTCAAGTGCAGATTGTAACGTTTAATTTGAAGGTTTGGACAAAAATATCTGATAGAAATTGTAGGAATTGTACACATTTCTTTACAAACACTCCACATTTTAGGAGGTCAAAAGTAATTGGACAAATAAACCAAACCCAAACAAAATATTTTTATTTTCAATATTTTGTTGCGAATCCTTTGGAGGCAATCACTGCCTTAAGTCTGGAACCCATGGACATCACCAAACGCTGGCTTGCTTGTTTGTGGGTCTTTCCGTCTTAAGTCTGGATTTGAGCAAGTGAAATGCATGCTCAATTGGGTTAAGATCTGGTGATTGACTTGGCCATTGCAGAATGTTCCACTTTTTTGCACTCATGAACTCCTGGGTAGCTTTGGCTGTATGCTTGGGGTCATTGTCCATCTGTACTATGAAGCGCCGTCCGATCAACTTTGCGGCATTTGGCTGAATCTGTGCTGAAAGTATATCCCGGTACACTTCAGAATTCATCCGGCTATTCTTGTCTGCTGTTATGTCATCAATAAACACAAGTGACCCAGTGCCATTGAAAGCCATGCATGCCCATGCCATCACGTTGCCTCCACCATGTTTTACAGAGGATGTGGTGTGCCTTGGATCATGTGCCATTCCCTTTCTTCTCCAAACGTTTTTCTTCCCATCATTCTGGTGCAGGTTGATCTTTGTCTCATCTGTCCATAGAATACTTTTCCAGAACTGAGCTGGCTTCATGAGGTGTTTTTCAGCAAATTTAACTCTGGCCTGTCTATTTTTGGAATTGATGAATGGTTTGCATCTAGATGTGAACCCTTTGTATTTACTTTCATGGAGTCTTCTCTTTACTGTTGACTTAGGGAAAGATACACCTACTTCACTGAGAGTATTCTGGACTTCAGTTGATGTTGTGAACAGGTTCTTCTTCACCAAAGAAAGTATGCGGCGATCATCCACCACTGTTGTCATCCGTGGACGTCCAGGCCTTTTTGAGTTCCCAAGCTCACCAGTTAATTCCTTTTTTCTCAGAATGTACCCGACTGTTGATTTTGCTACTCCAAGCATGTCTGCTATCTCTCTGATGGATTTTTTCTTTTTTTTCAGCCTCAGGATGTTCTGCTTCACCTCAATTGAGAGTTCCTTAGACCGCATGTTGTCTGGTCACAGCAACAGCTTCCAAATGCAAAACCACACACCTTTAATCAACCCCAGACCTTTTAACTACTTCATTGATTACAGGTTAACGAGGGAGACACCTTCAGAGTTAATTGCAGCCCTTAGAGTCCCTTGTCCAATTACTTTTGGTCCCTTGAAAAAGAGGAGGCTATGCATTACAGAGCTATGATTCCTAAACCCTTTCTCCGATTTGGATGTGTAAACTCTCATATTGCAGCTGGGAGTGAGCACTTTCAGCCCATATTATATATATAATTGTATTTCTGAACATGTTTTTGTAAACAGCTAAAATAACAAAACTTGTGTCACTGTCCAAATATTTCTGGACCTAACTGTATGTGCAAAGTGGAGATACTTCTTCGTATTTTAGGGATGTGAACAATATCAGTCTTAGGGGAGAAGTGTATAGGTAATGGCCTCAGGATTAAGGTTTACTGGTTCCAGGGGTTGTTCCTTACAGGGGAGGGTGTATGGACAGTGTCCCTAGTGTGCTAGCTGATAGGTTCCCCTGCTTTGGTGGACAAAGTGGTGACAGAGGTGAGGAGGTAAAATTGTGACTGAGACCAGTGCCTTGGAAGAGAATCAGCTCTATAGATGAATGGTCTATGGATACTTTATCATTGACACAAGACTCATGGTAATGTCACCTTTTCTTTTCTGGACAACCATGAAGTGTTGTTGTATAATTATCTCCATACTGCTATTGCTACTGTCAGTGTGCGAACCAAGGAATTAAGAACAGTAACCTTTCTCTGTTTGCCGTGCTATGTGTAGGAGACATCACAGCAGCTACTCTCCTCCCACCAGCTCAGTCAATTGCAAATTAGGAAATAGAGCAAACACTGCAAAAACTGGTGAAAATGTCTGATACAAGTCTTATAACAGCCAGATATGATGTTATTTCTCACTTATACACACAACAGCTTATTTTCAAAAGCAGTGAGGTAATACTAGTTGGTGCTCACATTACTGGATCCATTGGGCCGCAGCACTTGTTCACCTGAAGGGTGTAACTAGGCACTTTCCGGGTTTTTACCAGAGCCTCTGATGAAGAGGTTGATCTTGGCTGCTGGTAACCACTAGGTGTTACTCAGGGATCTGGGTAAGGATACGGACAGTGTCTGATGTTGGCAGGTGTAACTGGCAAGGCAGATGCAGACTGGATGGCTGTGAGCAGCAGGGATGTAGGATTCGGCTGAGGCGGCATATGTAGAGGATGCGGATGGGACAGCAAGTAGTAACAGGTGTAGCCAGTTTGGCTAGTACAGCAGGCACGGATGGTACAGTGGGTGCAGCTGGTACAGCCGGCATCTCAGGTACAACCGGCATGGCTGTACAGATAAGTGCATCAGGTAAAGTGTATATTAGGACACAAACTCATGTTCGAGAACTCAGCAAAGGTACAGCAAATGGTTACAGGACCTGACACCTAGCAATGCATCTCTAAGGATATATCACATTGCCCAGACACCTCCCATAGGTGTGGGATGTCTTAAGTACCTAGTGCCTGTCAGCTATAGGCTGAGATGCTCTTCCTGGTTAGGGTACACTAGCTCCTTTAAGAATAGGGGACCTGGGCAGCATGCGCAGGCCCTGGGCGCTGGCAGCAGGTACCGGGAACACAGAAGCCACAGCTAAGCAGTTGGGAGGATGAGTGTGGCGGCTTTCCCGCCAGGGGACAGGGGCAGGACTGCACAGGAACACCAGTAATGTCATTACAAGAGGTATAGGCAAATGGAACATGTGCCCCAGTAAGCAAAGAGGGAAGGAAACACCAAAGAACAAGGGGGTATTCACATGAAGGCAGGTCTAGTCAGGTGTTATGATCCAGTAACCGTGGAAGATTACAAAAAACTCCCATTAGTGGAAAAACACCAAGAACAACAAGAGTAGTTGGAACCTGAGCTGACCGCAATCTCCTAACTATCAGACCACATTAGAAAAAGCCGTGGAGCGTTCCTAAACACCTAGACGCCTCATCACAGCCTGAGAAACTAGCTATGCCTCATAGATAGAAATGAGGAAATCTACCTTGCCTCACAGAAGTCCCCAAAGGAGTAGATAGCCCCCCAACATATAAATATTACGGTGATATAGGAAAACACCATACACAGATAGGAAAAATGGATTTAACAAAGGCGAGGCCCGACTAACTAGATACAAAGGAAAGGAAAGGAAACTGATTGTGGTCAGTATAGAAATCCTGCAGAAAAAATACCAATCTCCTGAAAGTAAAATGGCCCTTGAGGTCGAATGACCTCACCCCCACTATATCAGGTACTCTTGTAAATAATGGGAGAGACAAAATACCAAGAAGAACACAAAAATACAACAGTGCAAATAATCAAGTTAGACAGGGAGAAACTGTCTTTTCTTGCAAAAGAGCTAGCAAAGGGGGAACCCTCATGCTTACCAAACTAGAAAAGCAAATCTTCACCTGCAAGAAAACAAATACAAAGCAAAACAAAAACAAACAAACACCCTAAGGTGTAAACCAGGAAGGACGGAAAAACCTAACAAACTTATCTGCAGAAGTCTTGCACAGGGAAACAGGGAAGGACGGAACTCCAAGCCAGGTCCAGAGACTGAGGAAAATTAAATTATAACCAGCACCAGCAAGGCAAAAAGTGCTCTCCTATATACACCAGGCTTGTCTGCAATAGAACTTCCTTAATTCCCAATTAACGCCGACACCTGTCTGAGTCACAGGCTCAGATTCAGATGCTCTACCATTACTGGCCACCAGAGGGAGCTCCAAAACAGCACCCACACAGACGACATTCACAACAGCCAGGTAAGTGAAGATGCGAGTGGCAGGGACTTACAAAGATCCTACTGTTCAGGGCAAAAATTTCATAAATAACTAGTAGCTTTGAAGTCAGATCAAGAATAATCAATAGTGTCCAGTGTCATCAGGCAGTCTATGTCAGGCTTCATTAATACGTCTTATTTTTGTGTACTAGTGATATCCATAGTTTTCAAGCCTAACACTCATACCTGTGATATGGAACCATTCAGATGTCCATAATTTTTCACAGACTATGCGACCAACAGAAAATTACAGAGACATTTCCATTTTGATCCAAGGGTTGGATAAAGATTGGAAATGAAAGTCTATGGGTCCGAGAAAAAAGTCAGACTGTACTTGGATGACATCTGAGTGGGGTCCGATTTTCACAAACTATTAGAAAGGAGTGGGTTGAGCAACTTTTTATTCTCTGCGCATGAGAAAAACTGATGCCACTCTGACCACACTCTGATCAAACTCGGCTCGGCTTATGGCTCATACAGATGTCAATTTTTCACATACAAGTTATATCATTGTTTTTTACCATGTGATGTGGAGGTCATGTGAGCCTTTACTGACTGATGTAAAGTTAGGACAGTGTATTATACCAGTTTTCCTTGAATATATTTTTCTCCAAAAGTCACATTTATGACAGATCATGGACTGTAATTAACATTACCATATTTATGATTACTGGTGATCATATAGTGGTAGATTACATTCCTGCAGAACATATAGATTACAGTACAGTTATATATAGTGACTCTCAGCTGATGTTTGTTCTTATGGAGTACTTCATTTTTCCTGTCTTTTCCATTTGGCCCAGACCAAAATGAAAACTTCTTCCATTGATGACTCATCTACAGAGATTACAACAAAGACACATCTGACTTCTCATATTTCCAGCACTGTTCCCATCTATTCCTAGCTGTCATATGTGTCCCTATTACTGCCCCTGCTCCTCTTATCGCCCCACATAGTATTGCCACCACTTTGCCCCTTACATGAAAATGATTGCACCTTTGTGTCCTCTAGATGGTAAACTTTCTCTCAGAAAATATTCATGCCTTGTGCAAATGCCCTACAAAGGTGTCCACATTTTGCTCCTAGAAAGTAATAATGCCCAACGTGCACCTTTGTCAATCACAATATCCTGAGTCTCCCAATAACAATAATGGTAACAATAATGGTTCTCAAGTGCCTACTTAACATTTAATAATGTCCCTTGAGTCTCACTGACACACTGTTTATTGATCCCCACAGTAGCCCCCACATTGTATAATGTTCTCCATAGTAGTCCCCACACTCTATGAAGGCCTTTAAAGTATCCTCCAAACTGTATATTGTCCCCCAAAAATAGTTCCCCCAGTTTATAACAGCCCACCACATTAGCTCCCACACAGTATAATCCATCCCACATTAGCTCCACACTGTGTAATGACCCCCACATTAGCTCCTACACTGCATAAGGGCCCACACATTGTAAGAGGGTCCCCACACTGTATATGTGCCCCCACACTAATGGCTTAACTATATTCCGTTGGGCACTGGTGCAAGATTTGGACCTGCCCCCCCCCCCATTCCCAACGCCTGCATGTTGGTAAAATGTATAGGCCCTTGTAGCTTTCTAAATCTTATTAAGACATATGTGTTCCTCCTTCATTATGTAGTAATGTCCCCCATCCTTTACTAATGTTCCTTGTCCAGGCTCCTTCCTGGTGTATATGTGCCCATCCTGGGCACATCATGCCATATATGTCCTACATCCTGGTATATATGTCGCGGGCGGAGGGGCACACTCTCCACGCTCGGGTCCGGGGCTTCTGCTGCTGCTGCTCGGTGGCTTGAGCGGTGGGCCGGACCCGGGGACTTGAGCAGCGCTCCTCACCCGTGAGTGAAAAGGGGGGATTTGTTTAGGGAGATAGTTCGTGACGCCACCCACGGGTTGTGGTGAAGATGGGCACCACCACTGCTGGTGACGGGGATCCCGGGAGTGATGGTATGGAGCAGCTGGGATGTTGTTTTCCCCCTCCGTGGGTAGGGGTCGGTGGTCCCGGGGCCCGGTGGTGTGACGGGGAGGCAGGGTTGGTGAGGTGCAGGGTTGCAGGGACAGCGCGGCGCGGTGCCGGATGGCATGAGTGTACTCACTCAGTAAGAGATGCACAAAGTCCTCGGTAAACCAAACGGCTGGATGGACGGGTCCCGCAGCTGGCTGCTGTGTCTCTCTCCGCACAGGTGATGGCGGCTGTCTTTCCCTGCACCTTAGTGTACTGTCTTGACTACGATGGGTTCCCAATGGTAGTCCGCTCCCCGGTGTATGGGTGCCGGAGGAGCCCGTTTGCCCACAGGCGCTGGGCCTTGGGTCTCTAGCCTTAGGCGGTAGCTGTATACCCTCACGGTGTGGGCGGTTGCCTTCAATCGGGTCTTTGGCTGTTAGGAAACCCCTGGGGTTCCTGTCACACTCGGATTTGACTGTTGACGGTGACTCCAAGCCTAGTCGGGGTCCGATGGCCCTGCCTGTGTGTACTGGCTTCACTTCGCTCCCCGGTCAGTACCGGCGGGCCGTCGCCCATCCCCGGTCCTACGGTTCTGCGTCAATCCACCACTCCTGCAGACGACCACCACCGTCTGCCAACCTTGTTGTCAGTGCCTTGGCCACAAACCCAGACACCCTTCACTTCACTCCTCTCACGTCAACCTCCTGAACTGATCTCTCACTTTTCCCGCCTCCAGGCCTGTGAACTCATCGGTGGGCGGGGCCAACCACTTGGCTCCGCCCCACCTGGTGTGGACATCAGACCCTGGAGGGAGGCAACAAGGATTTTGTGTTTGGCTAATGTTACTGTCTAATGGGGGTGGGGATGTGTTTGTGTTACCTGTGACGACCTGGCTAGTCCAGGGAGCCACATATATGTTCCCCATCCTAGTATATACTGTCCTCCATCCTGGTATATACTGTATGTTTCCCACACTGGTATATATATCCCCATCCTGGTATATGTGTCCCCCATCCTGGTATATATGTCTCCCATTCTGGGACCATCCTGGTATATACAGTTAGGTCCAGAAATATTTGGACAGTGACACAATTTTCGCGAGTTGGGCTCAGCATGCCACCACATTGGATTTGAAATGAAACCTCTACAACAGAATTCAAGTGCAGATTGTAACGTTTAATTTGAAGGTTTGAACAAAAATATCTGATAGAAATTGTAGGAATTGTACACATTTCTTTACAAACACTCCACATTTTAGGAGGTCAAAAGTAATTGGACAAATAAACCAAACCCAAACAAAATATTTTTATTTTCAATATTTTGTTGCAAATCCTTTGGAGGCAATCACTGCCTTAAGTCTGGAACCCATGGACATCACCAAACGCTGGGTTTCCTCCTTCTTAATGCTTTGCCAGGCCTTTACAGCCGCAGCCTTCAGGTCTTGCTTGTTTGTGGGTCTTTCCGTCTTAAGTCTGGATTTGAGCAAGTGAAATGCATGCTCAATTGGGTTAAGATCTGGTGATTGACTTGGCCATTGCAGAATGTTCCACTTTTTTGCACTCATGAACTCCTGGGTAGCTTTGGCTGTATGCTTGGGGTCATTGTCCATCTGTACTATGAAGCGCCGTCCGATCAACTTTGCGGCATTTGGCTGAATCTGGGCTGAAAGTATATCCCGGTACACTTCAGAATTCATCCGGCTACTCTTGTCTGCTGTTATGTCATCAATAAACACAAGTGACCCAGTGCCATTGAAAGCCATGCATGCCCATGCCATCACGTTGCCTCCACCATGTTTTACAGAGGATGTGGTGTGCCTTGGATCATGTGCCATTCCCTTTCTTCTCCAAACTTTTTTCTTCCCATCATTCTGGTACAGGTTGATCTTTGTCTCATCTGTCCATAGAATACTTTTCCAGAACTGAGCTGGCTTCATGAGGTGTTTTTCAGCAAATTTAACTCTGGCCTGTCTATTTTTGGAATTGATGAATGGTTTGCATCTAGATGTGAACCCTTTGTATTTACTTTCATGGAGTCTTCTCTTTACTGTTGACTAAGGGGTGCTTCACACACAGCGAGCTCGCTGCCGAGATCGCTGCTGAGTCACGCTTTTTGTGACGCAGCAGTGACCTCATTAGCGATCTCGCTGTGTGTGACACTGAGCAGCGATCTGGCCCCTGCTGCGAGATCGCTGCTCGTTACACACAGCCCTGGTTCGTTTTCTTCAAAGCCGCTCTCCTGTTGTGACACACAGATCGCTGTGTGTGACAGCAAGAGAGCGACAAATGAAGCGAGCAGGGAGCAGGAGCCGGCGTCTGACAGCTGAGGTAAGCTGTATCCAAGATAAACATCGGGTAACCAAGGTGGTTACCCGATATTTACCTTAGTTACCAGCATCTGCAGCTCTCACGCTGCCTGTGCTGCCGGCTCCGGCTCTCTGCACACGTAGCTGCTGTACACATCGGGTTAATTAACCCGATGTGTACAGCAGCTAGGAGAGCAAGGAGCCAGCGCTAAGCAGTGTGCGCGGCTCCCTGCTCTCTGCACATGTAGCTGCATTACACATCGGGTTAATTAACCCGATGTGTACTGTAGCTATGGTAGGAGAGCAAGGAGCCAGCGCTCAGTGTGCGCGGCTCCCTGCTCCCTGCACACACAGCTGTGCGCTGGTAACTATTGTAAACATCGGGTAACCATACCCGATGTTTACCTTAGTTACCAGTCTCCGCAGCTTCCAGACGGCAGCTCCGTGCAAGCGCAGCGTCGCTTGCACGTCGCTGCTGGCTGGGGGCTGTTCACTGGTCGCTGGTGAGATCTGCCTGTTTGACAGCTCACCAGCGACCATGTAGCGATGCAGCAGCGATCCTGACCAGGTCAGATCGCTGGTCGGATCGCTGCTGCATCGCTAAGTGTGAAGGTACCCTTAGAGACAGATACACCTACTTCACTGAGAGTGTTCTGGACTTCAGTTGATGTTGTGAACGGGTTCTTCTTCACCAAAGAAAGTATGCGGCGATCATCCACCACTGTTGTCATCCGTGGACGGCCAGGCCTTTTTGAGTTCCCAAGCTCACCAGTCAATTCCTTTTTTCTCAGAATGTACCCGACTGTTGATTTTGCTACTCCAAGCATGTCTGCTATCTCTCTGATGGATTTTTTCTTTTTTTTCAGCCTCAGGATGTTCTGCTTCACCTCAATTGAGAGTTCCTTAGACCGCATGTTGTCTGGTCACAGCAACAGCTTCCAAATGCAAAACCACACACCTGTAATCAGCCCCAGACCTTTTAACTACTTCATTGATTACAGGTTAACGAGGGAGATGCCTTCAGAGTTAATTGCAGCCCTTAGAGTCCCTTGTCCAATTACTTTTGGTCCCTTGAAAAAGAGGAGGCTATGCATTACAGAGCTATGATTCCTAAACCCTTTCTCCGATTTGCAGGGCCGTATTTGGGGTTTTTGCTGCCCTAGGCACTGTCAGTGGTGGCGCCCCCTTCTGATTAGTCAGATTACGGGTATGTGCACACAGCTTTTTTTTTTTTTTTCCAGACAGATCCGCCCTATAACCCGCCCAAAAAACCCAAACTCTAAATATTAAAGAAATGAACTCATACACTGCAATGTAAAACGACTTGCTGTTCATATGTTCAGTCTTTGGAGTTTTTTTAAGCGCGTCAGGTTTCCTCAGACATGAAGCGGCTGACAGTGACCGGTCCTTTATATGGCGCCTGCTGCTTGGATGCCGCTTACTAGTTGTGACCGGTCCATTATATGGCGCCTGCTGCTTGGATGCCGCTTACTAGTTGTGACCGGCCATTATATGGCGCCTGCTGCTTGGATGCTGGTTACTAGTTGTGACCGGCCATTATATGGCGCCTGCTGCTTGGATGCCGCTTACTAGTTGTGACCGGTCCATTATATGGCGGCTTCTGCTTGGATGCCGCTTACTAGTTGTGACCGGTCCATTATATGGCGGCTTCTGCTTGGATGCCGCTTACTAGTTGTGACCGGTCCATTATATGGCGCCTACTGCTTGGATGCCGCTTACTAGTTGTGACCGGCCATTATATGGCGCCTGCTGCTTGGATGCCGCTTACTAGTTGTGACCGGCCATTATATGGCGCCTGCTGCTTGGATGCTGGTTACTAGTTGTGACCGGCCATTATATGGCGCCTGCTGCTTGGATGCCGCTTACTAGTTGTGACCGGTCCATTATATGGCGGCTTCTGCTTGGATGCCGCTTACTAGTTGTGACCGGTCCATTATATGGCGGCTTCTGCTTGGATGCCGCTTACTAGTTGTGACCGGTCCATTATATGGCGCCTACTGCTTGGATGCCGCTTACTAGTTGTGACCGGCCATTATATGGCGGCTACTGCTTGGATGCCGCTTACTAGTTGTGACCGGTCCATTATATGGCGCCTGCTGCTTGGATGCCGCTTACTACTTCATTTAAAAAAATAAGTAAAATCCAGTAGCTAATAGATGTTGGAAAAAACAACCAAGAAGCCACAGCAAAAAAAATAAATATTTGCTTCAGGATAAAATGATGACTGTCCTAAAGTGTTTCCTGTCTGAATAATTCCGGGGGTTCACAGACCACTACAAGACGTGTGCACATTCCCTGATAGAGCCCAGAGCCTTCAGATAGTAGTTAAGACCTCCATACACATTAACCTAAAGTTGTCTAAACCCGCCAATATTGACAGGTTCTGCTGATAGCCCAATGTGAACAGGGGCTCTCAATTCTGATTGTCAGGGGAATAAGGATCCAGCATGTCCAATTACGGAGTGTAGATCCTATTATCCTCTAAATGATAAGCAGCAGCGGCTCTAATAAAGAACACAGAAACACTTGGCAGAATGAGTGCTCCTGTATATTGGAGAGCCGAGCAAGATAGCTGCCGGCCTAAAAATCAGACTATAGTGTATGGGGGCTTTAGTCTATTACTTATTCGGCTGACAGACATGCAGATAGCTGTATTTTTAGTCCAGCACGCTGACCCTATGTTTTAGGATCAAGACTGATAAGGTAAAGATTACAACAGCCACATGACTATCACCAGAACCACCATCAGTACAGTAATACATAACTAAAACCACACTACATACTATAATACGTAACCAAAACCACAGTTAGTACAGTAATACATCAACAGAACTACTGTCAATACAGTAATATCACCAAAACCACCCTAAACACAATAACATCACCAAACACACCCTGAAGACAATACATCGCCAAAACCACCATCAGTACATGAATACAATGCCAACTTCACACAGCAATCAAGTGCAGTGTCAGGTTAGACCCATATACATCTATGTATTGCATTAACGTACAACTCTCAGTATGTCCTTAACAATGGTAAGGAGATGCTGGTAGTTGTTACCAGACATCATTAGACTGTGGACCATATAAGAACCACAATACTGATTAGTCCCAGGCAGTAGACTTAACTTTTGGACGAGATCTTATAGGTTTAGGTCCATTAATTCTGAGGAGATTAGTAGGGCAGAGGTGGGCTCAGTAGGGAGAAGGGGCATCATGGGGTGGGACTTTAGACCCCAACCAATTGCTCAAAAGACCTTTTAAGTGCACAGCTCAGGAGACGGGACTATGAAATTTTACTCCCGGAATCCATTCTGTCTGCATGTTCTGGTTCTGGGAAACACTCGGGGCCACGGTAGTCGGACCCCCAGCGATTGGAAAGTTATTCCCCATCCCAAGGATAGGGGGTAAGATCCCAATGTGAGAAAACCCCTTTAAAAGCAGCATTCACACTGCAGCCAAAGATGGGAACCTGATTTATCTAAACAGTGTCCATCACCCGATGCACGACAAAAAAACTTTCATTCGTCAGGTGAGATGATTTTTAAGCTGACTTAAAGGGAATCTGTCACCCCAAAATGACACCTAGACCGCAGAAATATTTATATGGGGGACATGATCTGTGGAGAAATAAACCCACCCATAGAGTTCAGCTTAAAAGGAACTGGTCACGACCTTTAATATTAAACTGCTCCATTGTCTTGTTAGTCAGAAAATGTGCATCACTTACGTTGCATCACTAACAAGAGGGGGGGCAGTTTAAAATTGAAAAAGGGTGTAACAGGTTCCCTTTAATGTTCACTGAAAAAGCCACATTTATTTGATATGAAAATGAGGACATTTCTGCGCGGCCTAAGCCTGGTGCACCGATACCACCGAATATAGGAAAATACTAGCCAGGCCTTTGTCTTAATAGTGATCCATTGGTGAGAGTGAGCACCGTAACACCAGATCTCCTGCTGCACCGCACCCAACACTGCGGCACACTCCAAGCGTCAGTGCGGGTGTGCACACAACACAGGAGGAGCACAGCGGCACACGCCAAGCGTCAGTGCATGTGTGCACACAACACAGGAGGAGCACAGCGGCACACTCCAAGCGTCAGTGCATGTGTGCCTCCAACACAGGAGGAGCACAGCGGCACACTCCAAGCGTCAGTGCATGTGTGCATCCAACACAGGAGGAGCACAGTGAGGAGGGGCACACGGCGCTGTGATGTGCTGTCTGCTCACTTCAACAACCTTCCTCATTGAATCAGCAGTCAAATACAGGCAGCAACCAGGTGTCAGAACGTGCCTGCATCACATTGCATGCACACCCACGCGGACACTGCAGTCACATTGCAGGCGCACCCACGCGGACACTGCAGTCACATTGCAGGCGCACCCACGCGGACACTGCAGTCACATTGCAGGCGCACCCACGCAGACACTGCAGTCACATTGCAGGCGCACCCACGCAGACACTGCAGTCACATTGCAGGCGCACCCACGCAGACACTGCAGTCACATTGCAGGCGCACCCACGCAGACACTGCAGTCACATTGCAGGCGCACCCACGCAGACACTGCAGTCACATTGCAGGCGCACCCACGCGGACACTGCAGTCACATTGCAGGCGCACCCACGCGGACACTGCAGTCACATTGCAGGCGCACCCACGCGGACACTGCAGTCACATTGCAGGCGCACCCACGCGGACACTGCAGTCACATTGCAGGCGCACCCACGCGGACACTGCAGTCACATTGCAGGCGCACCCACGCGGACACTTCAGTCACATTGCAGGCGCACCCACGCGGACACTGCAGTCACATTGCAGGCGCACCCACGCGGACACTGCAGTCACATTGCAGGCGCACCCACGCGGACACTGCAGTCACATTGCAGGCGCACCCACGCGGACACTGCAGTCACATTGCAGGCGCACCCACGCGGACACTGCAGTCACATTGCAGGCGCACCCACGCGGACACTGCAGTCACATTGCAGGCGCACCCACGCGGACACTGCAGTCACATTGCAGGCGCACCCACGCGGACACTGCAGTCACATTGCAGGCGCACCCACGCGGACACTGCAGTCACATTGCAGGCGCACCCACGCGGACACTGCAGTCACATTGCAGGCGCACCCACGCGGACACTGCAGTCACATTGCAGGCGCACCCACGCGGACACTGCAGTCACATTGCAGGCGCACCCACGCGGACACTGCAGTCACATTGCAGGCGCACCCACGCGGACACTGCAGTCACATTGCAGGCGCACCCACGCGGACACTGCAGTCACATTGCAGGCGCACCCACGCGGACACTGCAGTCACATTGCAGGCGCACCCACGCGGACACTGCAGTCACATTGCAGGCGCACCCACGCGGACACTGCAGTCACATTGCAGGCGCACCCACGCGGACACTGCAGTCACATTGCAGGCGCACCCACGCGGACACTGCAGTCACATTGCAGGCGCACCCACGCGGACACTGCAGTCACATTGCAGGCGCACCCACGCGGACACTGCAGTCACATTGCAGGCGCACCCACGCGGACACTGCAGTCACATTGCAGGCGCACCCACGCGGACACTGCAGTCACATTGCAGGCGCACCCACGCGGACACTGCAGTCACATTGCATGCGCACCCACGCGGACACTGCAGTCACATTGCATGCGCACCCACGCGGACACTGCAGTCACATTGCAGGCGCACCCACGCGGACACTGCAGTCACATTGCATGCGCACCCACGCGGACACTGCAGTCACATTGCAGGCGCACCCACGCGGACACTGCAGTCACATTGCAGGCGCACCCACGTGGACACTGCAGTCACATTGCAGGCGCACCCACGCGGACACTGCAGTCACATCGCAGGCGCACCCACGCGGACACTGCAGTCACATTGCAGGTGCACCCACACTGACACTTGGAGTGCTACTCTGCTCCTCCAGTGTCAGGACACGTGCAGAAATGCTGAGTGATTTTAGACAGCACTGACTCACCTAAGGACGAGGGACTGTCTTTAATATGCAAATAGGACGGTGCACATCTGCACCAAGACACCGGCCGCACCAGGGGGGACAGAACAGTTTGCATATATATAATATTAAGGTAAAACTGTACATGCCAGAGCGACGTCCCCTGTATAAATGTGTATGCAGATTAATTGCCATTTTGGGAGTAAAAGTAAAATGTCATCGCTCTTAGCAACACATTGTCCTGCGTCTCCCAAGACTCCCCTCTTGTCTGGTCTGCTGCAGCACATACTGCAATGGTGCCCGTATAGGGAATCTGTCACCAGGTTTTGCTCCCCCATCTGAGAGCAGCATAATGTAGAGACAGAGCCCCTGATTCCAGCGATGTGTCACTTACTGAGCTGTTTGCTGTCGTTTTCTATGCTGCAGATCTCGCAGTTATACAGAGCTCATGAATATGCTGGACTACCTGCAGCACACCAAGTAGTCCTGTAATGATAACTACTGCTGATTAAACAGTGATGTTATCAAAACTACATTAAGCAGCCCAGTAAGTGACAACACTGGAATCAGGATCTCTGCCCCTACATTATGCTGCTCTCAAATTAGGTGGCAAAAACCTGGTGACAGACTCATAATTCTCACTAAAGAGTAACCACCCGAAGTAAGCCCAAGGCTGTGCCCAAGAATAAATAACTGCCCATCACTGATCTCACAGCACAAAGAATGACCACACACCGTGTCACTTACAGTATACATCCCCCACATTCTCTCCTATAACATTCCCACTACACTGCCCCCTCACATGAAATCCCCACTGTCCTCACCACTGAATTATACCCTCCAGACCTTCCTCACTTATGAACTATGACCTTCACTGTCCCCACCTCTCCATGCAGCCCCCACTTCACTGTCCCCCTCATGATGTCCCCACTCTATAATGAGCCTTATGCTTCGCATTCTGTATACCCAGCCCTTCCAGGCTCCTAACTGAGCGCTCCCCATGCTGCCCCTTCTCCATATCAAGCCCCCTCCATACCAAGCCCACCATGGTTCCCCTTCCATACAGAGTACCCCCCATGCTTTCCCATTCTCCATACCATGCCTCCCCCCGTGCTACCCCATTCTCCATACCATGCCTCTCATTCTCCATACCATGCCCCCCCCCATGCTACCCCATATTCCATACCATGCCTCTCATTCTCCATACTGTAACTCCCATTTGCTATACTGTCCACCACCCTCCCTCATTTTCCCATTCTGCTCCATCCCCCATGCTGCACCCCCACATCATGCTCCATCCCCATGTTGCGCCCCCACATCCTCCATGTTGCGCCCCCACATCATGCTTCATCCCCCCCATCCTCCATGTTGCGCCCCCACATCATGCTTCATCCCCCCCATCCTCCATGCTGCGCCCCTACATCATGCTTCATCGCCCCCATCCTCCATGCTGCGCCCCCACATCATGCTTCATCCCCCCCATCCTCCATGCTGCGCCCCCACATCATGCTTCATCCCCCCCATCCTCCATGTTGCGCCCCACATCATGCTTCATCCTCCATGTTGCGCCCCCACATCATGCTTCATCCCCCCCATCCTCCATGTTGCGCCCCCACATCCTCCATGTTGCGCCCCCACATCATGCGGCATCCCCCCCATCCTCCACGCTGCGCCCCCACATCATGTTCCATCCCCCATGTTGCGCCCCCATATCATGCGGCATCCCCCCCAGCCTCCACGTTGCACCCCCACATCATGCGGCATCCCCCCCATCCTCCATGTTGCGCCCCCACATCATGCGGCATCCCCCCCATCCTCCATGTTGCGCCCCCACATCATGCTGCATCCCCCCCATCCTCCATGTTGCGCCCCCACATCATGCTGCATCCCCCCCATCCTCCATGTTGCGCCCCCACATCATGCTGCATCCCCCCCATCCTCCATGTTGCGCCCCCACATCATGCTGCATCCCCCCCATCCTCCATGTTGCGCCCCCACATCATGCTGCATCCCCCCCATCCTCCATGTTGCGCCCCCACATCATGCTGCATCCCCCCCATCCTCCATGTTGCGCCCCCACATCATGCTGCATCCCCCCCCCATCCTCCATGTTGCGCCCCCATATCATGCTGCATCCCCCCCCATCCTCCATGTTGCGCCCCCATATCATGTTCCATCCCCCCATCCTCCATGTTGCGCCCCCATATCATGTTCCATCCCCCCATCCTCCATGTTGCGCCACCATATCATGTTCCATCCCCCCATCCTCCATGTTGCGCCCCCATATCATGTTCCATCCCCCCATCCTCCATGTTGCGCCCCCATATCATGTTCCATCCCCCCATCCTCCATGTTGCGCCCCCATATCATGTTCCATCCCCCCATCCTCCATGTTGCGCCCCCATATCATGTTCCATCCCCCCATCCTCCATGTTGCGCCCCCATATCATGTTCCATCCCCCCATCCTCCATGTTGCGCCCCCATATCATGTTCCATCCCCCCATCCTTCATGTTGCGCCCCCATATCATGTTCCATCCCCCCATCCTTCATGTTGCGCCCCCATATCATGTTCCATCCCCCATCCTCCATGTTGCGCCCCCATATCATGTTCCATCCCCCCCATCCTCCATGTTGCGCCCCCATATCATGTTCCATCCCCCCCCAGCCTCCATGTTGCACCCCCACATCATGTTCCATCCCCCCCATCCTCCATGTTGCGCCCCCATATCATGTTCCATCCCCCCCATCCTCCATGTTGCGCCCCCATATCATGTTCCATCCCCCCCCAGCCTCCATGTTGCACCCCCACATCATGTTCCATCCCCCCCATCCTCCATGTTGCGCCCCCATATCATGTTCCATCCCCCCATCCTCCATGTTGCGCCCCCATATCATGTTCCATCCCCCCATCCTCCATGTTGCGCCCCCATATCATGTTCCATCCCCCCCATCCTCCATGTTGCGCCCCCATATCATGTTCCATCCCCCCATCCTCCATGTTGCGCCCCCATATCATGTTCCATCCCCCCATCCTCCATGTTGCGCCCCCATATCATGTTCCATCCCCCCCATCCTCCATGTTGCGCCCCCATATCATGTTCCATCCCCCCCATCCTCCATGTTGCGCCCCCATATCATGTTCCATCCCCCCCATCCTCCATGTTGCGCCCCCATATCATGTTCCATCCCCCCATCCTCCATGTTGCGCCCCCATATCATGTTCCATCCCCCCCATCCTCCATGTTGCGCCCCCATATCATGTTCCATCCCCCCCATCCTCCATGTTGCGCCCCCATATCATGTTCCATCCCCCCATCCTCCATGTTGCGCCCCCCCCCCGGGTTGCTTGTTCGGCGCTGTCTTTGGCTGTAAAGCGCTTACCTGCTCCAGGCTGCATCTCCCGTTCTCCACGGTGGCGGTGGCGGCGGCGGCGGCATCTGACATCTTGCTCGGCGGCTCCATCTCCGGCGGCGGCTCCATCTCCGGCGGCGGCTCCATCTCTGGCGGCGGCTCCATCTCCGGCGGCGGCTCCATCTCCGGCGGCGGCTCCCGTCCTCCTCTGCGCGGCCTCACGCTCCTGTGACCTCTGCACAGTGAGCGCACGGCAGCACGTCGGGGCGGGGAGCTGATTACAGCTCCTCTGACCCCGGAAGTAAGTGCCGGCACGCTCACAGTGTCATTTATAGTCGCGTGTTATAGACGCGACTATAAATGACTGTGCGCTCCCTCCCTCCTCCAAAAAGGCCCCGGATTTAATAAAGAGTTTGGAAGAGGGAGGGAGGAAGATTTAAAAAAAAAAATTATTTTTTTTTTTTTAAATTTTGGTTTGGGCGCCGCCCCCCTGGAAGGCGCCGCCCTAGGCACGTGCCCTCAAGTGCCTAATGGCAAATACGGCCCTGCCGATTTGGATGTGAAAACTCTCATATTGCAGCTGGGAGTGTGCACTTTCAGCCCATATTATATATATAATTGTATTTCTGAACATGTTTTTGTAAACAGCTAAAATAACAAAACTTGTGTCACTGTCCAAATATTTCTGGACCTAACTGTATGTCCTTCATCCTGATATATATGTTCCCCATCCTGTTATATAATGTCCTCCATCCTCAGACCATTCTGCTATATATTGTATGTCCCCCATACTGGTATATATGTCCCTTATCCTGGTCATATGTCCCTCATCCTGCTATATATCTCCCTATGCTGGTATATTTGTCCCCCATCCTAGTATACAAGTCCCCATCCTAGTATATATGTCCCCCATCTTGGTGTATATATCCCCCATCCTGGTATCTGTTTCCCCCAGTCTTGTGCCATCCTGGTTTATTTGTCCCCATCCTGATATATCTGTGGTCAATCCTCATATGCAGTATATGTCCCCATCATGGGATATCTCTCACCATCTTGGGCCCTTACCTGGTATATGTGATCCCCATCCTGGTATATATGTCCCCATTTTGGTATATATGTTACCCATTTTGCTTTAAAAAAAAGAATAAAAAACATCATATACTCACCTAATGCAGGGTTTTGAAGTATCCAGCGTGGGCAGATCATTACGCTGTCAGCACAAGAACAGGACATCAGAGTCGCGCACTGTACAATGAAGTCACCACACTGGGAAGTTCTGTGAGTGCGCTATCATCCTTCTGTTCTGTAGACTGCAGGCTTATAGATCCCTGTGGTCTACATATCAGAGAGCGACAGTAGTAGATCATGTCTCCCTGCTCTGCCGCACAGATTTAGTATAGCGGAGCACACCGATATAGCTGACAGTGGCAGTAGCTCCGGGTGGGCACCTGTGATCGTGGGCCTCTGGCGCCCTCAAACTCTGCCCAACTGGTAGCTAGTTCGTATCACTATCTTCCATTACTGCTATGTACACGTTTCTAGTAACAGTAGATTTGTATTTTGTATATTTTTTGGCCATTTTTGCAGAACCCTACTTAGCACTTCCTATGTCCTAAATTTATAATATATTTTACTTCACACAATCTGATCATGGGTAAGCCAACCTCAGTCCGCACAGCAGTATACATAGACACAATACACAATAGTCTTGTCGTAGGGTATACATTTAGTGTTACACAACCATTTAAAATTTATAAGGTGTTTAGCCTGCTACCTTTTGACATGTTTTATTAATGGAAATCAAAGAGCTACTAAACACACAGCAGTACAGAGAACAATAACGTCTTTATTTTTACCCTTTACAATCCAAAGACTCCTTTTTCACAATAACTATGTAAGCACAGCTGTAAGTGGCCCCATTGAACCTCTGTGCAGTTAAATCACATTCACCATTTTTGTTAATAGTCTTGGCTTTTGTATATATTAAAAAAGTTTTAACCCACGACCTGTTCAACACCATTACTTATCTAAAACATGACAATAAGCTCTTTGTATCTCATCTCGCTCCAGGTGCTACTGGCAGGTGCTAATGTCGCGGGCGGAGGAGGGGACGATGCGCTCTCCCACTGCTCGGGTCCGGCTGCTACTGCTGCTCAGTGGTGGCTCAAGCGGTGGGCCGGATCCCGGGGACTCGAGCGGCGTTCCTCGCCCGTGAGTGAAAAGGGGGGTTTATTGTTGGGATTTATTGTCCGTGACGCCACCCACGGTTGTGGTGATAATAGTGACACCACCGCTTCTCTGGACGGGGATCCCGGGAGCGGTGACAGGGAGCAGCTTTGTTGTTAGTTCTCCCCTCCGTGGGTAGGGGGTTGGTTGTCCCGGGGCCCGGTGATGGGGTAGGGATGGATGGCAGGCGGGTTATGGGGCCTGGTGAGGTGCAGGGTCGCAGGGGCAGCGCTGTGCCGCACGGCACGGTGGTACTCACTCAGCCCAATGATGAAGACACAATTCTCGGTAAAACACTCGGCTGGATGGACGGGTCCCACAGACGCCTGCGGTGTTGTTTCTCCCGGCAGGTTGATGGTGACTGCCTTTCCCTGCACCTATGTACGGTTGATGGTTCCGATGGGTTCCCACCGGTAACCCGCTCCCCAGCTTGGATGTGGGCTGGAGGAGCCCCTTCTTGCCCGCAGGCTCTGGCCCTGAGAAACGGTTGCCTTGGCGGTGGCGGTGTCTCCCTCTGTTGGTTGGACTGTTGCCTTCTGTCGGGACTTGGCTGTTTGGAAACCCAGGAGGTCCCCTTCACTAACGGATTCGGCAAATTCACAGCGACTCCTAGCCTTGCCGGGGTCCGTAAGCCCCTGCCAGATGGTGCTGGCTTCTCTTCGTGTACCGGTCCGGTACCGCCGGGCCACCGCCCGTCCACGGTCCTCATGGTAACTCCGATAGGCCACTCCTGCAGACGGTCACCACCGTCTGCCAACCTTGCTGTCTCGCCCGGGCCACACACCCGGACGCTGTCAGTCAGTTGCTCCTTTACTACACTTTTCTACTTCCACTTTCACTTCCCTAGCTTCACTGAGCTCTTTTCCCGCCTCCAGGACTGTGAACTCCTCGGTGGGCAGGACCAACCGCCTGGCCCACCCCCTGGTGTGATCATCAGCCCCTGGAGGAAGGCAACAAGGGTTTTTGTCTGACTTCGGTGTGCTTCTGGGAGTGTGGGGTGTGTAGGTGTTGTGCTCTGTGGCCCCTGGCTTGTCCAGGGCGCCACACTAACAGCAGTAGGAACATTGATGTACCTCAATTTCAATCTTGTGTCTAGGTGTGGCACTTATACTAAAGAAAGCTGGCACCAGGATTTTGCTACCTCATTTGAGAACAGCATAATGTAGGGAAAGAGACCCTGATTCCAGTGATGTGTCACTGAATTTACTGGGTGCTAGTTGTGATACCATTAGAGTTTTTTCTGCTGTAGATGTAGCAGTGCACAGAAAGCAAACTCCACCACATTACTGATTAGCGGATTTCTATGTACAGTGTGTATTGACAGTAACCTTTTAGTTAGTACTGGGGGCATGGTTGGACCAAGAGGCACGTGGGCAGCTAGTCCGGTAGTGATAATATACTGTTGATAAAACACTGTATTGAAAAACAGCACACAGCCTAATAAGTTATACATCACTGAAATCAGTGTCTCAGGCCCAACCTCATATTCTCCTTAGATTACATAGCAAAAAACCTGCTGACAGATTCCCTTTAAAGTTCTACTCCAGTGATTTTATTATCTGCTCTCTGTTATCTATTAGACATCATGTGTTTAAGAATTAATAAGGTAGTATGTTCGGTCATCGTCTTTGACTAGTTTCAGGGACGTTCTAGTCCATTCCAGCACTATTTGACCTCCTCTAATCACAGTGGAGAGTGATGGTTACGCTCTCAATTTAAGGTTATGGGGCTCACAATTAGGCTTTCTAGCCTCGTTCTGAGTTTCATAGATTTGCATTGAGAAAATAAGTGACCTTTCGCTCCATACAAAAACAATTGTGTGATTCGACAGATCAAAAATGCATTCAAGCGGTGCCGTAACAGATCAGAGCGCCGCTGAAACTGGAAGACGGCGACCAGTGATTATATTACTACCTCCATTATACACATGATCTCTAACAAAGGGAAAAATAAAAAAAATCACTGGGGTGGGGCATTAAACTCCGTCAACGGCTTCTAGGCAGGTTCCTCCGGTAACTGCTTCTAGGCAGGTTCCTCCGGTAACTGCTTCTAGGCAGGTTCCTCCGGTAACTGCTTCTAGGCAGGTTGTTCCGTTAACTGCTTCTAGACAGGTTCTTCCAGTAACTGCTTCTAGGCAGGTTCTTTCGTTAACTGCTTCTAGGTAGGTTCCTCCATTAACTGCTTCTAGGCAGGTTCCTCCGGTAACTGCTTCTAGTCAGGTTCTTGGTTCATAGGTAAGGATGGTTGACCTTAGGGAGATCAACATCCAGCACCGTGGAGCACCATCACGTGTTTCTCAATGCAGTGATTCTAGAGGAATGCCCCCTGGGAAATATGCAAAACAAGGAAGCCGCGGAGACACCATCACATGTTTCTCAATGCTGGCATATTGTTTTGCATATTTCCCAGGGGGCATTGCTCTAGAATCACTGCATTGAGAAACACGTGATGGTGCTCCGCGGTGCTGGATGTTGATCTCCCTAAGGTCAACCATCCTTACCTATGTAGTCTTCTACTAGGCATTGCTCCCACTAGCCAGTTTCCTACTCCATACTGATTAGGGGCAAATACCCCGAAACAGCTGTCTGTGGATGGATACCATGTTTTGGCATAGGTGGTCTCCTTGACTGGAGACTGCCCTTCCCGTGGTTGTTCCTTCCCGGTGAAAGACCTGGCTAGTTTCCTGCCAGCGTTGAGAAACATGTGATGGTGTCTCCGCGGCTTCCTTGTTTTGCAAAGTTCTTGGTTCAGTCCTTCACACAGGTTGCAGAGGATCTACCATGTTGTAATTCATGCCCAATCACTTTTTTCCCTGACAAGTGCTATCTAAGAGCAGTTTCGCATAAAATACTCTTGGACTCCAGAACTATTTCATGCTTTACCTGGAGCTATAAAATTGCCACCCCTGACATGAAGATTATACAGCCATTTTGACATGTTTTGTAAAATCTATACATCAGCCTAATAACTTTTAATAGATCTGTGTAGTAATGTATACAGTTCGTACTGGGAATCTGGAGACAAATCCGCTTTAAATGCCTTTCTTCTCTTTGGATAGAAACAGGGTGCGTTCACACAAAGGAATATGATAAAAACTATTCCTTCAAACCTGAAGGCAATCAGAGGATAAAACTAAAAATAATATTTAATAAAGCATATTTGCACAACCATTAGATGCTACTTTCTGTCTTGGGAGCCTCTGTCTCCTTGGAGTATGACATAATGTTTTTTGAAAAGGGCTTATGTCATTACAGGAGCAGCAGAAATTGTGAAAAGAAGGTTTAAGAAATTATACGATTTTTTTCTTATTTCATAGTTAATCCGTTCCCATTCCAGAAAGTTTATGATTTTTCATTCCTTACTTACCTTTTTCCATGATTTATATTTTTTTAATTTTCCAATCAACATAGCCATCAGTGTTTTTTTATTGTAGCAGTTAAAAAAAATAAATTATTTATGTGGTGCCAACATATTCTGCAGCACTTTACAGTTCAAAAGGGACATATTCAGACAATTTCAGACATAAAAGAGAAACACAATTCAACAGATACTAAGAGGAGTGAGGGCCCTGCTCATAAGCTTACAATCTATGAAGAAATAGGGGAGACACAAAAGGTGAATGGTAAAAAAGGCTTGGATCGTATAGTCCAGCTATGAATATAAGAAATAAGGGATTCACATATCGCTGCATGAACCAGTCACCAGCCAGGAGGTGTACAAGTACAGGAATAGACGGCTATTCAATACATAGAGGGTGTAAACAGATGATAAAAACTACCAGATTTGGAAGAAAATATTGTAAGAGCAAAAAGGAGAACATTAGATAACTGAGCTGAGATGACAGCCTAGTTTAAAGAAATGTGTTTTTAGAGCACACTTAAAACTGTTGGTATTGTGAAATAAGCAAAATTCTTGGGTAGTGCACTGCAGAGAATTTGTGCAGCTTTTGAGAAGTCTTGGAGAAGGGAATCAGATATTTGGATTATAGAGGATGTCAGTCTTTGTTCATTAGTGGAATGGAGGGTACAGGTAGGGTGATAGAGATGAGGGAGGAAGGGTGATAGAGAAGAGGGAGGAGATGTAGAGCAGTACAGAACTGTTGCGAGCTTTGTGGTTGAGAGTGATAAGTTTATATTGGACTCTGTAGTGGATGGGCAACCACTACAATGACTGGCACAAAGTGGAAGCAGCGGTGTAGCGGTTGGAGTGGAATATGATTCTGGCTGCAGCATTCAGGATGGATTGGAGAGGGAAGCGTTGAGTAAGATGGAGACCGATTAGAAGAGAGTTGCAATAGCCCAGACGAGAATGAATAAGAGGAACAGTAAATGTTTTGGCAGCGTCAACTGTAAGAAAAGGTCGAATTCTAGAGATGTTTCTGAGGCAGAGATGATATAAGCAAGCGAGTGAGTGATTAGATGTAGGGAGTGAAGGAGAGATCTGAGTCAAATACAACACCAAGACAGAGGGCATGATGCTGAGGAGTAAAGATCGAACCATGCACCAAAAGGCTAATATTGGGTTTAGGAAGGTTAGGAGAAGGGGGAACATGAGAAGTTTAGTTTTTGACAGATTCAGTTTTAGATAGAGAGAGGACATGATGTTGGAGACAGCGGACAGACAATCACTAGTATTTTGTAATAATACTAGGGTTAAGTCAGGAGATGATGTGTATAATTGTGTATCTTCAGCATAGAGATGATACTGGAAACCAAATCTGCTGATGGTTTGTCCAATAGAAGAAGTATATAGAGAGAAAGGGAGGAGCTTGGGACTTAACCCTGAGGAACCCCGACAGTAAGAGGAAGAGGAGAGAAAGTGGAGCCGGTGAAGGAGCGGTCAGAGAGATAAGGTGATAACCATGAGAGAGTGGTGTCATTCAGCCAGATAAAGAGGAGCAAAGCGACAAGCAGCTGGTAATCTACACTGTCGAAATGAGCAGAGATATCCAGGAGGATCAACAAGGAGTAGTGACCATTAGATTTTGCTGTTAGGCTAGGTTCACATTACTGTTGTTTTAAATCCGTCAGGTCCGTCAGCGACGGACCCATCATTTTTTAGATGTCAACTGACGCAACGGATGTGTTTTTCACAGGATTCCGTTCACAGGAATCCTGTGAAAAAACTGATCTATTACGTCCGCTGTGCGTCATGATCCGTCATGATTCGTTTGTTTTTGGGACAGCCCAGTGGGTGAGCCAAACATGCTGGACATGCTCAGTAGAGCATAACGGAATCCAGCACTGGATTCCATCGTAAGACGGATTACGACGGAATCTAGCACCATAGACAAACATTACAAGCGTGACAGATTGCGACGGATTCCTGCGTGGTGCGTTAATTTTGACGGCCCAAAAAACATTACATTCTCCATTGTTTCCGCCGGCGGTCAGTCCAAGAACGACTGACCGCCGCGCAGCGGATGCAACGCAAGGTCATCAGTCGCAATCCGCCACTAATACAAGTCTATGGGAAAAAACGGAATCCGCCAAACGGATTCCGTTGTTTACCAGTGCCGCGGATTGGGACTGATACATTTTGGCGGAAATGTGAACCTAGCCTTAATAGATCATTAGAGACTTTAGTAAGAGCAGTTTAAGTAGAGTGTAAGGAGCGGAAACCAGATTGTAGATTTTCAAGAAGAGAAGTATCTGACAGATTGTGGATTAGATGGGACTCGACCAAGCATTCCAGAAGCTTGGAGATGACAGGGAAATTATACACAAGTCTGTAGCAGTTTTTCATTCAGGGATGTTTTTTTTTAATAATGGCTGGATGCTGGTGTGTTTGAAGGTGGCAGACACCAGATGAGAGAGAGAGGATAAATATTTGTTAGGGGAGTGGTGAAAGGGGGAAAAGGACTACAGGAGATCAGGAGATGTAGGGTAATTGGGTCACTGATGCAGGTAGTAGTGCAAGAAGATGCATGTAGCCTGGTAACTTCTTCTGTGACAGAAAATGAGCTAGATGAGGTGTAGGAGGGAAGAGAATGTACGATATTAGGAGACCGGGAAAAAAATTTCCTGTTGAATATAGTCAATTTTTTCTTTAAAATAATTGTCCTAGTCGTTCGCGCTGAGGTTGGTTTTTTGGAACCTGCACTCTTAAACCGCGGAGGGAATGAAAAGCGTAAAAGAGTCGTTTAAAATTGTTGGCTAGTGAGGTGATGAAGGTGTTGAAGTAAGCTTGTTTGGAGAAGTGAAGGTTAGAGTTATATGTTTTAAGCATAAACGTATAATGGATGAAATCTTCGGCCAGATTAGATTTTCTCCACAGACATTCAGCACACTCACAGCACCGCTGCACTGCAGAAAACATGTTTGTAGCGTGTGCCAAGGCTGCCACAAGCTGTGCCGAGTTGCTCTGTGTGTGAGAGATGCAGCTTCATTCAGGGAATTTTACAGTGTTTTATTTTAATATTTTAGAGCAGAGTCAGGACTTGAGAAATCGGGGCCAATGATGAGTGCAAATTTTCATATATTTCTGGATATTAATGGTTCATATATTCCGATAAGTATAGTAAGTGGGGCGTCCTGTGTGGGGTGACAATTCTTACCAGAGAATAAAAAAAGGTTGTGGTCAGAGAGTGGGAGAGGGGAGTTGGTAAAATCATGCACTCAGCAGCGACAGGAGAAGGCCAAGTCCAGCGTATTCCCTGTCTTCATGTTTAGGAGAGTTAATAAGTTGTAAAAGGCTAAGAGAGGAGGTTAGAGAAAAAAGATGAGAGGCAGATGGGGAGAGGAGATCATCAGTAAGGATGTTAAAGTCCCCCATGATGAGAGTGAGAATATCACAGGCTAGAAACTGTGTAAGTCAAGTTGCAAACTGATCGAGGAACTAACGGGGAGGGCCTGGAGGGCGATGCACAACTACCACTCACAGGGAGAAGCACCTGTAAAGTCTAAAAGTGTGGTGCTCAAAAGAAGGGAAGATAAGTGAGGATACAGGAAAGATAACCTGAAAAGCACAATTTGTTGAATTTGCAGACAAACACCTCCACCTGGTGGGTTCTCAGGTTTGGTGGTATATGAAAATTGTAGGCCACCATACCAGAGAGCCACAGAGATGGTGGAGTCCCACTGCTGAATCCAGGTCTCAGAAAGAGCTAAGAGTTTAAGTGAATTTGAAAGGAAACGGTCATGAGTATAGAAGAGTTTGTAACATACTGATCGTAGGTTCCAGAGGGCATAATTAAAAGGAGAGAAGCAAGGAATACCTGAAAAAAAAAAAAATGTTGTTTGTTTGACATTTTCTCTGACGTTTTTATTTTTATGTTGATGGATTATTTATCATCTCTATTTACCCGTCAATCTAGTTTACATATTGACAACATACAGTACATGGAGAATTCTAAGCCATCTAAGCATTTTTGTGACAAACGTAGACTCAGCAACACATGGACTCCTAACAGTCCATACAAAAGTGATGCAGCACTGTCTAACTGATTAAAAAATGTAGAATCAAAAGGAAATATTATCAAATATTCTTACTTTCTGGTAATGAGTGCAGGATCGGTTTACTGTCAACTATTTTCCGGAATATAGAGCCTCAAGCTCTAATTGCTCCACCTAATGAACTTTTTATTGCATCGCTAACGGGAATATTATTGGCGTGTATGTCACTTCCCAGATAATGCTCAGCTGTAGAAATAAATAAATCTGTTCTCGCTCCAGTGTTCTCTTGTATCTCATAAATCATTGTCATTGATAAAAAGCATCAAATCACTGGTATTGAAATAACTGATTCAAGAGCTTTATAAACATGTGGCTGCGTTTTATCACTACAATTGAAATGCGTTTTCCACCCCTTTTTTATAATAAATGTACAGCTGAAGTCTGCTGTAAAATAAAATGTAATATCACATACCCAAGGTTCCCCCGCTACGCCTCTGTTCTGCTCTCCTCTTTTTCTCATCCAGCCCAGCCAATGCCTCATTGACTGCAGTACTCACGTTTCAACCAGGCTGGTAGAGAAGGAAAGGAGAGCTACTGAGGACCCAGCTAGGGGGCACAGAAGCATTCGGGAATCTATCCCCCCGCCTGATTGAGAGCTGCAGATTGTACTGAGCAGTGTCAGATCTCAGCAGTAGAGATGAGCGAACCGGTCGCGGTTCGGCTCGAGGTGGTTCGCCGAACGGAGGTCTCGTTCGAGTTCAGTTCGTCGAACGTTCGACGAACCGAACTCGAACGTATAGGCTATAATGGGAGGCAATCACAAACACATAAAAATGCATTATAAATGTACACAAACAGTTAATAAACATTGCCATAACACTTACCGGTCCTCGCGATCCCTTCTGCACTCTGTCTCCTGCCGCTATTCCATCCGATGATCGCTGAATCCTCCCGGTGACCTGCACTGCCAGCAGAGATGCAGGACCTATCGTGACGTCAAAATAGCCATGTGACCAGTCATGTGGCTATTATCTCATTGGCTACAGACTGGTCACATGACTATGACACGTCATGTAGGACCTGCGAGTGCATCTCTCCGGTACACGGTGCACATATGTGTATCGCCGTGTACCGGCGACATGCTCTAGCACACGGTCGACTCCCCGTTCCGTTAGGGACCGGCTGACACAGCCGGTCATTAACGGAGATCACCGTTGCCATAGCAACGCAGTTAGCGGTGACGTCACCGCTAACCGCGGCTCCGAGAGCACCGTTGCTATGGTAACGCGTCTGTCAGCGTTACCGCTAGCAGCCAGCAGTGATCACTCACGGAGTGAAGGCTGCACGCTGCTGCACGATTGTAGTGAGCATTGTAGTGAGGATGGAGGTTCCCCAGCCCCAAGTGATGAGCTGGTGAATCTCATCCTTCCTCACTACAATCGTCACTACTACTACACTAGAAAGAAAGAAGACAGAAGAGCAGGGTCGTGGAGGGCTGACAGGGGGTAATAAAGATGGAGTCTCTAATGTGTCTGTGTATTTATTTCTATTAAAGTATTTTTCCTCTGTGTGGTGTCTTTTTTTTAACCCTTTATTGGAGATTCTTAATGGCCGGGTCAAACGTGCCTGACATTAAGAATCTCTGGCTTAATACTGGCTAGTAAAACAAAGCCAGTATTAACTCATGATTACCCAACAAGCCACCCGGCTCCAGGGCTGTTGGAAGAGTTGGATACAGCGCCAGATGATGGCGCTTCTATGAGAGCGCCATTTTCTGGGACGGCTGCGGACTGAAATCCGCAGCAGAGGCGCCCACAAACCTCGGGCTAACCTGTGCTGCGTATTCCAATCCCCAGCTGCCTAGTTGTACCCGGCTGGACACAAAAATAGGGCGAAGCCCACGTCATTTGTTTTTTAATTATTTCATGAAATAAGTGAAATAATTAAAAAAAAAACCGGGCTTCCCTATATTTTTGGTTCCCAGCCGGGTACAAATAGGCAACTGGGGGTTGGAGGCAGCCCGTGGCTGCCAGCTGTACCTGGCTAGCATACAAAAATATGGCGAAGCCCACGTCATTTTTTTGGTGGGCAAAAAACTTCTGCATACAGTCCTGGATGGAGTATGCTGAGCCTTGTAGTTCTGCAGCTGCTGTCTGCTCTTCTCCATACAGACAGACAGCAGCTGCAGAACTACAAGGCTCAGCATACTCCATCCAGGACTGTATGCAGAATTTTTTTGCCCCCTGAAAAAATTATGTGGGCTTCGCCATATTTTTGTATGCTAGCCAGGTACAGCAGGCAGGTACGGCTGCCCCCAACCCCCAGTTGCCTATTTGTACCCGTCTGGGAACCAAAAATAAAGGGAAGCCCTTTTTTTATTATTTCATGAATTTCATGAAATAATTAGAAAACAAATGACGTAGGCTTTGCCCCATTTTTGTGTCCAGCCAGGTACAACTAGGCAGCTGGGGATTGGAATCCGCACCACCGGTTGGCCTGAGCTTTCTGGGCCCCACTGCTGCGAATTGCAGTCTGCAGCCACCTCAGAAAATGGCATTTTCATAGAAGCGCCATCTTCTGGCGCTGTATCCAACTCTTCCAGCACCTGCCTGCTATACCTGGCTAGCATACAAAAATATGGCGAAGCTCACGTCCTTTTTTTGTAGTTTTTTTGGCAAAAAAAATAAAAAATGCTTCCCTGGATTTTCCATTGCCAGTGAAGGTAACACCAAGCAGTGGGGGTTAGCAGCCAGTAGCTGCTTGGATTACCCTTAGCTAGCAATACAAAAAATGCAGCGGGAGCCCATATATATTTTTTTTAATTATTTATTTAAATAACTAAAAATAAAATGGGCTTCCCTGTATTTTGATTGCTGGACATCACAGTGCTGTAAAAATAAATCTTTAAAAAAATGACGTAGCGCTCCGCGGTATTTTTGATTCTCAGCGCAGATAAAACAGACAGCTATGGGTTGCCACCCCCATCTGCCTGCCGTTACCTTGGTTGTCAATCAAAATACAGGGAAGCCCATTAATTTTTTCTATTTAAAAAATAGTTAAAAAAAAAAATTATGTTGGGTCCCCCCATTTTTGATAGCCAGCTAGGGTAAAGCAGACGGCTGTAGCCTGAAAACCACAGCTGGCAGCTTTACCGTGGTTGGGGATCCAATGTGGAGGTCCCCTCAGGCTCTTTTTTATAATTATTTTATAAATATTAATAATTACACAATAAAAGTAGGGTCCCCCCCAAAATTGGATCACCAGCCAAGGTAAAGCGGACAGCTGTGGTCTGGTATTCTCAGGGTGGGAAGGTCCATAGTTATTGGGCCTTCACAGCCTAAAAATAGCAGGCCGCAGGCACCCCAGACGTGGCGCATCCACTAGATGCGCCAATCCTGGCGCTTCACCCCAGCTCATCCCGTGCCCTGGTGCAGTGGCAAACGGGGTAATAAATCGGGTTGATACTAGCTGTAAAGTCACCTGAGATCAAGCCCAGCAGTTTGTGATGTCATGGCGTCTATTAGATACCCAACATCATAAACTGTCAGTACTAACAAAAACAAAAAATCGACAAAAGAAATTTATTTGAAAAAACAGTCCCCAAAACATTTCCTCTTTCACCAATTTATTGTAAGAAAAAAAATAAAGGGGTCCCACGACGACTCTGGACCGTCTAGAATATGGGGGGGAGACACTCAGGGAACGTATCCCCCATTTTCTAGGAGTGCGGACCCTTCATGTGAGGAGTGTGGGTGCAATGAATCTGCACTCACTCTCCCCGGGTCCACAGCAGCAGAGTCCATGTCATAATGGTTGCTACCAAAGCTGCAATGCCCTGCTCATGAGGTAAGGGCATGCCTAATCAGGAGAACTACTGTAGAGGAAGCTCTGCTCACTGGTATATAGGTGCTCAGAGGTAATAATAGATAAAATTAGTGAGTAACCTCGGCACTCTAAATCTCCCAGACTAAGTCAGTAAGTCCCAATGGATAGTAATGCAAAATCACTCTTTATTGGTCCGTATTAAGAACATTTTTTTTTTCATAAGCATATATGTTTTTGTCCAAAACAAGTTACAAATGACGTTTCGGCCTGAGCCTTCGTCAGATTGGACTTATCTGCATGTAATCATGAAAAATGACAATAATCAGTATCACATAAGAGTGAGAGAACAATAACATAAACTCGAACAATGTAGAGGTACAATTGGGATGCAGCAAAAAAATTGCAACACAGCAAGAAATGAAACACATGATACAAATGTCATAATACAGTACAAGGACAATATAGTAATGACAAATATGGGGTCAGAGTAGGCTTAGACAGCTCTGGTACGAAAGAGATGTCAATCATAAAGTAACATGTGCAGTAGGTGTAGAGCTACAGTATGCATGGCAGAGCTAATGGGTAGACTGACCATAGAAAAAGAACGGTGAAAAAGTGGAGAAAAAGTGGAGAAAAAGTGGAGCATAAGAGGAGAAAAAGTGGAGAAAAAAGTGGAGAAAAAGTGGAGAACAAGTGGAGAAAAAGTGGAGAAAAAGTGGAGCATAAGAGGAGAAAAAGTGGAGAAAAAAGTGGAGAAAAAGTGGAGCATAAGAGGAGAAAAAGTGGAGAAAAAAGTGGAGAAAAAGTGGAGAAAAAGTGGAGCATAAGAGGAGAAAAAGTGGAGAAAAAGTGGAGAAAAAGTGGAGCATAAGAGGAGAAAAAGTGGAGAAAAAAGTGGAGAAAAAGTGGAGAAAAAGTGGAGCATAAGAGGAGAAAAAGTGGAGAAAAAGTGGAGAAAAAGTGGAGAAAAAGTGGAGAAAAAGTGGAGTATAAGAGGAGAAAAAGTGGAAAAAAAGTGGAGCATAAGAGGAGAAAAAGTGGAGAAAAAGTGGAGCATAAGAGGAGAAAAAGTGGAGAAAAAAGTGGAGAAAAAGTGGAGAAAAAGTGGAGCATAAGAGGAGAAAAAGTGGAGAAAAAGTGGAGCATAAGAGGAGAAAAAGTGGAGAAAAAGTGGAGCATAAGAGGAGAAAAAGTGGAGAAAAAAGTGGAGAAAAAGTGGAGAAAAAGTGGAGCATAAGAGGAGAAAAAGTGGAGAAAAAGTGGAGAAAAAGTGGAGAAAAAGTGGAACATAAGAGGAGAAAAAGTGGAGATTAAGAGGAGAAAAAGTGGAGAAAAAGTGGAGAAAAAGTGGAGCATAAGAGGAGAAAAAGTGGAGAAAAAGTGGAGCATAAGAGGAGAAAAAGTGGAGAAAAAGTGGAGAAAAAGTGGAGCATAAGAGGAGAAAAAGTGGAGAAAAAAGTGGAGAAAAAGTGGAGAAAAAGTGGAGTATAAGAGGAGAAAAAGTGGAGAAAAAGTGGAGAAAAAGTGGAGAAAAAGTGGAGCATAAGAGGAGAAAAAGTGGAGAAAAAAGTGGAGAAAAAGTGGAGCATAAGAGGAGAAAAAGTGGAGATTAAGAGGAGAAAAAGTGGAGAAAAAGTGGAGCATAAGAGGAGAAAAAGTGGAGAAAAAGTGGAGCATAAGAGGAGAAAAAGTGGAGAAAAAGTGGAGAAAAAGTGGAGCATAAGAGGAGAAAAAGTGGAGAAAAAAGTGGAGAAAAAGTGGAGAAAAAGTGGAGAAAAAGTGGAGATTAAGAGGAGAAAAAGTGGAGAAAAAGTGGAGCATAAGAGAAGAAAAAGTGGAGAAAAAAGTGGAGAAAAAGTGGAGAAAAAGTGGAGAAAAAGTGGAGCATAAGAGGAGAAAAAGTGGAGAAAAAGTGGAGCATAAGAGGAGAAAAAGTGGAGAAAAAGTGGAGCATAAGAGGAGAAAAAGTGGAGAAAAAAGTGGAGAAAAAGTGGAGAAAAAGTGGAGCATAAGAGGAGAAAAAGTGGAGAAAAAGTGGAGAAAAAGTGGAGAAAAAGTGGAGAAAAAGTGGAGCATAAGAGGAGAAAAAGTGGAGATTAAGAGGAGAAAAAGTGGAGAAAAAGTGGAGCATAAGAGGAGAAAAAGTGGAGAAAAAGTGGAGCATAAGAGGAGAAAAAGAGGAGAAAAAGTGGAGAAAAAGTGGAGCATAAGAGGAGAAAAAGTGGAGAAAAAGTGGAGAAAAAGTGGAGAAAAAGTGGAGCATAAGAGGAGAAAAAGTGGAGAAAAAAGTGGAGAAAAAGTGGAGAAAAAGTGGAGCATAAGAGGAGAAAAAGTGGAGATTAAGAGGAGAAAAAGTGGAGCATAAGAGGAGAAAAAGTGGAGAAAAAGTGGAGCATAAGAGGAGAAAAAGTGGAGAAAAAGTGGAGAAAAAGTGGAGCATAAGAGGAGAAAAAGTGGAGAAAAAAGTGGAGAAAAAGTGGAGAAAAAGTGGAGAAAAAGTGGAGATTAAGAGGAGAAAAAGTGGAGAAAAAGTGGAGCATAAGAGGAGAAAAAGTGGAGAAAAAGTGGAGCATAAGAGGAGAAAAAGTGGAGAAAAAGTGGAGAAAAAAGTGGAGAAAAAAGTGGAGAAAAAGTGGAGCATAAGAGGAGAAAAAGTGGAGAAAAAGTGGAGAAAAAGTGGAGCATAAGAGGAGAAAAAGTGGAGAAAAAGTGGAGAAAAAGTGGAGAAAAAGTGGAGCATAAGAGGAGAAAAAGTGGAGAAAAAAGTGGAGAAAAAGTGGAGAAAAAGTGGAGCATAAGAGGAGAAAAAGTGGAGAAAAAGTGGAGCATAAGAGGAGAAAAAGTGGAGAAAAAGTGGAGAAAAAGTGGAGAAAAAGTGGAGAAAAAGTGGAGAAAAAAATGGAGAAAAAGTGGAGAAAAAGTGGAGAAAAAGTGGAGAATAAGAGGAGAAAAAGTGGAGAAAAAGTGGAGAATAAGAGGAGAAAAAGTGGAGAATAAGTGGAGAAAAAAATGGAGAAAAAGTGGAGAAAAAAATGGAGAAAAAGTGGAACACCCTTTGGTACCTTTCATGTGGCACTAAGGGATGCTTAGCTTTGTATTTAGCCAAAAAAATGAAAAAAAAATGACGTAGGGTTCCCCCTAGTTTTGTAGCCAGCTAGGGTAAAGCAGACGGCTGCAGCCTGCAGACCACAGCTGGCAACCTCACCTTGGCTGGTAATCCAAAACTGAGGGCACCCCACGCTGTTATTTTAAATTAAATAAATAATTAAAAAAAAAAACACGTAGGGGTCCCCCAAAATTGGATCACCAGCCAAGGTAAAGCAGACAGCTGGGGCCTGATATTCTCAGACTAGGGAGGTCCATGGTTATTGGAATCTCCCCAGCCTAAAAATAGCAGGCCGCAGCCGCCCCAGAAGTGGCGCATCCATTAGATGCGCCAATCCTGGTGCTTCGCCCCAGCTCATCCCGCGCCCTGGTGCGGTGGCAAACGGGGTAATATATGGGGTTAATACCAGATGTGTAATGTCACCTGGCATCAAGCCCTGGGGTTGGTGAGGTCAGGCGTCTATCAGATACCCGACATCACCAACCCAGTCAGTAATAAACAAAAATAGACGACAAACACATTTTTATTTGAAAAAACACTCCCCAAAACATTCCCTCTTTAACCAATTTATTAGAATGAAAAACAAATCCAGGTCTGGTGTAATCCAAGGGGTTGCCATGACGATCCACACTGTCCCAGTCAATGAAGAGCAGGATGTTCCCCATTGGCTGGGAGAGCAATGCAGTGACCTGAGCTAACATCAATGGGTGAGCCCAGGTCACTGCAGGGGATGACAAGTGCTGCTGTCAGCGAGGTACATTACCTGCGCTGATCTCCAGCACTGCCGACAGCCCCTGTCACTGAGGTCAATGACCGGCGCCTTCACATCAAGTATCGCGAGAGGTCCGTGACGTCTCGGGTGGGAAGCGAGAGGTGATGTGACAAGCGGCGGCCATGGAGGACAGTGACAGCGCTGAGGTCTGGATGGCGGGACTTCACCACCGCAGGTAAGCCGAGCGGGGGGGGGGGAGGGGGGGTGCGTGTGTGAGAGTGTGTGTGTGTGTGTGTGTATATGTATGTATACATGCCGCGGGCAGGAGGGGGCGGAGCGAGCTGAGCGGGAAGTGTGGGCTTCCTGCACGTAACTAAGATAAACATCGGGTTACTAACCAAGCGCTTTGCTTGGATACCCGATGTTTATCTTGGTTACCAGCTTCTGGCAGGCTGCCAGCGATGGCTCCTGCACACTGCAGCTGTAAAAAGCCCTGCTTTTTGCTGCTAGAACCGTTCTCGAACGTTTCTAGAACTATCGAGCTTTTAGCAAAAAGCTCGAGTTCTAGTTCGATCTCGAACAGCCCAAAAATCACTCGAGCCTAGAACTGGAGAACCACGAACCGCGAACCGCGCTCAACTCTACTCAGCAGCAGCATGAAATAATATTAATTTTTTTTCTATAGTTCCAACATATTCTGCAGCGGTTTACAATTCAGAGGAGCCATGTACAGACAATATCACACATTAGAGATTAATACAGATACCAAGAGGAGTGAGGAACCTGCTCACAAGCTTACAATCTATGGAAGCGGGATAGTGGAGAGCTGTCTATCAGGCTAGGTAGATGTAGATTTTTGTTTAAAAAAGCAAAAAGAATTGTACAGCCGCTGACATGGATTTTCATAGTAAGCACACAAGACTCATCAGGTTTAATCCTGTACAGTGGGGAAAAATAGTATTTAGTCAGCCACCAATTGTGCAAGTCCTCCCTCTTAAAAAGACGAGAGAGGCCTGTAATTGAAATCATAGGTAGACCACTGTAACGCCCCTGAGCTGGTCAGGCACCACTGAATACTGCACCCAGTGCTTGCAGGTAAATAAAAAAGGCCGAAATAGGGTGTGTACGCACAGACACATAGCAACCAGGTCTCCCACACCTAAGAGGGGACCCTTGGGATGACCGAAGAGGGGGCGTTCCTCCACATCTCATCTAGGGGTGTAGGGGAGGGGCTGGAAGCTAAGGTGGCAGTGGCTGTAAGGAAAGTAGAGGAGTTAAGGCTACTTTACACACTGCGATATCGGTCCCGATATCGCTAGTGTGGGTACCCGCCCCCATCTGTTGCGCGACACGGGCAAATCGCTGCCCGTGTCGGACAACAGCCGTCACACATACTTACCTGTCCGGCGACGTCACTGTGACGGGCGAACTGCCTCCTTTCTAAGGGGGCGGTCCGTGCGGCGTCACAGCGACGTCACTGAAGCGTCACTGAACCGCCGCCCAATAGCAGCTGAGGGGCGGAGATGAGCGGGACGTAACATCCCGCCCACCTCCTTCCTTCCACATAGCGGCCGGGAGGCAGGTAAGGGGAGCTTCCTCGTTCCTGCGGCGTCACACGGAGCGATGTGTGCTGCCGCAGGAACGAGGAACAACTTCGTTACTGCTGCAGTAACGATTTTTAAGAATGGACCCCCATGTCGCCGATGAGGGATTTTGCACGTTTTTGCAACGATGCAAAATCGCTTATCGGTGTCACACGCAGCAATATCGCTAATGCGGCCGGATGTGCGTCACAAATTCCGTGACCCCAACGACTCCGCATTAGCGATGTCGCAGCGTGTAAAGCCCGCTTTAGTCAGTCTGACAGCAGAAGACGCAGAAAGGAGAAGGAGAGACGCGTGCTTACATGCTAGTCAGACCCTGCACGTGTAGTAGCCGTTGGCGGGGGAGAACGGTCACCAGCAAGTTGGACAGAAAGACGCTGATGAAGTCAGCTGGTTGTGTACGGAGACTTCTGGTGACAAGGCACACACAGGGAACAGGACCCTAGAGTAGACGTCCATTTACTGATCTGCTAAACCTGCCGGTGGGGGGGACCACAAGTCCCACACCAACCAACTAGAGTCCGAGCATCAGCAGCAACGATGGGGCCCTTAAGGAGGATCGAGCCTGGAGCCATCTTCCTTGGTCCATGTGTGGCGCCCTGGACAAGCCAGGACGTCACAGGTACTACAACAACACACCCCACACCCCGGCTAGGCACACCGAAGTCAAACACAAATCCTTGTTGCCTCCCTCCAGGGGCTGATGTCCACACCAGGGGGTTGGCCAGGCGGTTGGCCCCGCCCACCGAGGAGTTCACAGTCCTGGAGGTGGGGAAAGGAAGAGAGTTGAGAGAGATGAGTTTTGGAGAGGAGTTGAGGAGGAGTGAAGTGAAGTGGTAGTAGAGGAGACTGAAGGCGTCCGGGTGTGTGGCCCGGACGGAACAGCAAGGTTGGCAGACGGTGGTGACCGTCAGCAGGAGAGGCTGATTGGAGTGAACCGTAAGGACCAGGGACGGGTGGTGGCCCGACGGTACCGGATCGGGGAGCAAAGAGAAACCAGCACCATTCGGCAGGGCTTACGGACCCCGACCAGGCTAGGAGTCGCTGTAAAACTGGTCAAATCCGTTAACGAAGGGAACCTCCGGGGTTTCCCAGCAATCAACACCCGATTGAAGGCAACAGCTCACACCGTAAAGGGAAACACAGTCACCGCCAAGGCTACAGTTCCCAGGGCCAGAGCCTGCGGGCAAAAGGGGCTCCCTCAGCATCCATCCAAGCTGGGGAGCGGGTTACCGGTGGGAAGCCATTGGAACCGTAAACACAACACAGGTGCAGGGAAAGGCAGTCACCATCAACCTACCGGGAGAGCTACCGCAGCCGTCTGTGGGACCCGTCCATCCAGCCGTTTGTTTTACCGGAGACTTTGCATTCATCATTGGCTGAGTGAGTACTACCGTGCCGTGTGGCACAGTGCTGCCCCCGCAACCCTGCACCTCACCAGGCCCCGTAACCCGCCTGCCATCCATCCCTACCCCTCGCCGGGCCCCGGGACAACCAACCCCCCTACCCATGGAGGGGAGAAACAGCATCCAAGCTGCTCCCTGTCATCGCTCCCGGGATCCCCGTCCAGAGCAGCGGTGGTGTCACAACCTCACCACAACCGTGGGTGGCGCCACGGACAATATCCCTAAACCAAACCACCCCCTTTCACTCACGGGCGAGGAACGCCGCTCGAGTCCCCGGGATCCGGCCCATCGCTCGAGCCACCGAGCAGCAGCAGCCGGACCCGAGCAGTGGGTGAGCGCAGCGTCCCCTCCTCCGCCCCCGACACATGCTACCAGCAAACGGGCCAAAAAGGGGAGAAAAGGCAGTAGCGACTTCCCTGGATGAATCCCATGGTACTTCAAGTCAGGGGTTATCCGAAACAAGAAGTGCTAGGAAGGCGAGTTAACGGTTACCCTTAGACCGGCCTAAAGGATACCTGGTTCCTCCTGGTTTATCTCAGTATCACCCGGGTTACCTCACAAAACCATCGGAAAGTGAGTAAACAAGTTGAAAGACTTTCTGGACTGCGACTGAGTTATTCTGTGACCTGTTGTTCTACACACCCGAGCCCCTGGGGCTAGCCTCACTCACGGGAGGCCACACCACCAGACTGCAGACTCCATCAGCCCCAGACGCTCGTTAAACCTGCAGTGGCGGACACACATAACCCTGACCGCAAGCCGTGAGTGGCATCACGACTCTCATGTAAATAAACCTGACATATCTGTTGCCAGCGGTAATCAAGTGGAGCCCCTGTGGCGTCCCAGAAGGTGGAGTGACGTCCCTGAGGCGACTGCTACAGGTGGGCGACACATTGTCTCTGGCGTCACGAACAGGATCAAGGACTAGACCTGTTTAGACAGGTGACAGTGCGCCTTAGAGGTCCGATCAGAAAATTTGAACTACCGCCATTTTGTTGCTGTTAAAAGTGCGCAAATTAAGAAGCTGCAGCCCGCGCAAAAGAAGAGGTAACCGCCCACGAAGAGGTGTGGCTGCTCCAGCTTGGAGGGGGCGCTCTGGCGGAGTGAACAGAGAAGATGGGGGCGGATCTGTCCCCGGACTGCAGGGATGTCCCAGTCTGAAGGGAGGAGAACAACCAGAAATGAAACTAAGACGGCAGCATGACCAGAACCTGGTGAGCAGCGACAGAGATAGGATGGCGTCTGCAAGAGGTGACCAGGAAGAGCAGGGTTGGACCTGGCCCATGACCGCAGAGGAGCTGGAGGTAGAAGTGGGAGAATTGCCAACGGTATGGAAGAGCGGAGCAGGCAAGAGATAGCCGCTTGGAAGAAGGCGAAGATAATTGCAATTAGAAACCTGCGGTTGTCGGTGCAGCGAGGCCCGCCTAGAGGCACCGCCCATGCTCAACTGGAGTCGTCATCGGCAATGGCGACCCTGTTGCAGGATATCTACGGCCCAATCCTGGGTGAGTCCTACACTGCCCCTGCCCAACCTGGTATGCTGACCCCACTGGCATTGCCATCGGATGCTGGTGCGATGCCTGATGCGATGCCTGATGCGATGCCCGATGCAATGCCCGATGCGACATCCAGTGCGGCACCCGGTGCGATGCCCAGTGCGACACCCGGTGTGACGCCCACGGCCAGACCAGACCAGGCCGCAACGCCTCCTGTCCCGGCCAGACCAGATCAGGCCGCAACGCCTGCTGTCCCGGCCAGACCAGACCAAGCCGCAACGCCTCCTGTCCCGGCCAGACCAGACCAGGCCGCAACGCCTCCTGTCCCGGCCAGACCAGACCAGGCCGCAACACCTCCTGTCACGGCCAGACCAGACCAGGTTGCGCGACCAGAGATGGTCACAGTGCCCCAGTCGCTGACTGAGGAATCAGCACCTGCGCTCCGACCTGAAGTGGACAAAGAAATGGCTCAGTTAAAGAAGGAACTGGAAGCTCGGTTCCCTGCACACATGGTGGAGAAGTATCTGATCCCCAAGCTGCCATCCCGACCTGAAGCGGTCACAGCACCCTCTCCGCTGGAGAGGGACTCCTCATCCTACCTGGCTGATGAAAGCTCGTCCCCAGAGCTGCTCCTTGCCCGACCGGAGGAGGTCGCAGCACCCTTTGCGAGAAAGGGAGGCCCTGAGGTCACGCTGCTGTTCCCACAAAGACCGGAAGAGGTCGCAGCACCCTCCACCAGGGAGGGAGAAGAGGACTTACAACCATCATTACTGATCCCCTGCCGACCGGAGGAGGTCGCAGCACCCTTTGCGAGAAAGGGAGGCTCTGAGGTCGCGCTGCTGTTCCCCCAAAGACCGGAAGAGGTCGCAGCACCCTCCACCAGGGAGGGAGAAGAGGACTTACAACCATCATTGCTGATCCCCTGCCGACCGGAGGAGGTCGCAGCACCCTTTGCAAGAAAGGGAGGCCCTGAGGTCATTCTGCCGTCCCCCCAACGATCAGAGGAGGATGCAGCACCCCCTGCCAGGGAGGAAGACCAGGTTGTATGCAATCCCAGCATGTATGTGACCTGGTTACCTGCTGATGTAATGCAGAGACCAGCCCGCAGAGGGCAGCATAGTGTGAGAGCCAGACACCCCCTTGAGAAGCCCACCCCAGAGAGAGCAAGTGGAGGCCAGGGACCTTCAGGAAAAACAGTCCCTGCGGCGGGCCAGACACCAGGCCAGAGGTCCCCTCCACCGTGGGGTAGTGGAAGAATTCAACTGCCGCCCAGGGTGGGGCTTTATAGTGGAGGCCGGAGTGAAGGAGGGGATCTTTGTCTCCAGACCGGACATGCAGTCCCACCTACAGCGGGGTCACCCTGGTCGTGATCTCTATGTGGGGGATATGGTAGAGTATACAAGGCATATGGGAGAGAGAGGCTGGTTTGCCTTGGACGTGGTTCAATGTCCGAAGGAAACCTTGGTGAGCTCAGACTCCATCCCCACTGCTGCTACCAGGTCCCCAGAGTCATCACCACCAGAAGACTCCCAAAACACCCAAAACAACCAAAAGCCAACCTCCAGGTATCAGAGGATTGAAAGAAAGAGCCCTGATCTAGAGAGAAGAAAGTCTGTCTAGATTAAAACTGTTTTATAGAGAACCTGCTTAGTTTAAAAATGTTTGACCTGTTTACAGTTAAGTAACGTTAAAGTGAAAGGTGCCCACAAGAACTTTTGTGTGAACTGTTTGAGCATTTATTTGTTTTAGCACCAGGTTACGTGCACTTTAAAAATGGACCACATGCTATGAACTGGCTCTAGCCACAAACTCTCGCATTGTAAAAATTTACCCCAGTGGTACCAACCTCAGAGCACGCCTGTTTATGGGGCCTGGCTCTGCACCACCCTCAGAGCACGCCTGTTTATGGGGCCTGGCTCTGCACCACAAGGGAGCACGTCTGTTTATGGGGCCTGCTCTCCAACACACGGAAGCTGGTACACCTGTTTATGTGGTCTACCTTACACCACCCTCCTCAGGAGAGGAAGATTGGAGGAAAGGTCTGGGATACAGATGGCCCAGACCTGGTCACCAAAGAGACCGGTGACCTGCCTCCTGGAAGTTTCTGGGTGGGTCCAGGACTTGTGGGTGGTAGGTGGTGGTGGAATGGTACCTGGTATGTCTTAAATGTGAATGACTCCCCTGTGTGGGAAAAGTTGTATTTAAAAATCTTCTTGTCTTTGCAGCCCGAGGACGTGCTGTTGATAACCAAGGGGGAATGTTGCACCCCTGACCTGGTCAGGCACTACTGAGTACTGCACCCATGCTGGGACAGTGCTTCCAGGTAAATCCAAAGGCCGGAATAGGGTGTGTGCGCACAGACACATAGCAACCAGGTCTCCCATACCTTATAGGGAACCCTTGGGCAGACCCAAGAGGGGGCATTCCTGACATCTCATCTAGGGGTGTAGGGGAGGGGCTGGAAGCTAAGGTGGCAGTGGCTGTAAGGAAAGTAGAGGAGTTAGTCAGTCTGAGAGCAGAAGGCACAGAAAGGAGAAGGAGAGACACGCGCTGACACGCTAGTCAGACCCTGCACGTGTAGTAGCCGTTGGCGGGGGAGAACGGTCACCAGCAAGTTGGACAGAAAGACACTGAGGAAGTCAGCTGGTCGTGTACGGAGACTCCTGGTGACTAGGCACGCACGGGGAACAGGTCCCTAGAGTAGACGTCCATTTACTGATCTGCTAAACCTGCCGGTGGGGGGGACCACAAGTCCCACACCAACCAACTAGAGTCCGAGCATCAGCAGCAACGAGGGGGCCCATAAGGAGGATCGAGCCTGGAGCCATCTTCCTTGGTCCACGCTGCCAGCAAATGGGCCAAAAAGGGGAGAAAAGGCAGTAGCGACTTTCCTGGATGAATCCCATGGTACTTCAAGTCAGGGGTTATCCGAAACAAGAAGTGCTAGGAAGGCGAGTTAATGGTTACCCTTAGACCGGTCTAAAGGATACCTGTTCCTCCTGGTTTATCTCAGCATCACCCGGGTTAGCTCACAAAACCATCTGAAAGTGAGTAAACAAGTTGAAAGACTTTCTGGACTGCGACTGAGTTATTCTGCGACCTGTTGTTCTACACACCCAAGCCCCTTGGGCCAGCCTCACTCATGGGAGGCCACACCACCAGACTGCAGACTCCATCAGCCCTAGACACTCGTTAAACCTGCAGTGGCGGTCACACAAAACCCTGACCGCATACTGTCAGTGGCGTCACGACTCCCATGTAAATAAACTTGACATACCTGTTGCCAGCGGTAATCAAGTGGAGCCCCTGTGGCGTCCCAGAAGGTGGAGTGACGTCCCTGAGGCGACCGCTACAGGTGGGCAACACACCACAACTATGAGAGACAAAATGAGAAAACAAATCCAGAAAATCACCTTGTCTGATTTTGCAAGATTTTTTTGCAAATTATGGTGGAAAATAACTATTTGGTCAATAACAAACGTTCACCTCAATATTTTATTATATATACTTTGTCGACAATGACAGAGGTCAAACATTTTTGTAAGTATTCGTAAGATTGGCACACACTATTGGTGGTATGTTGGCCCATTCCTCCATGCAGATCTCCTCTAGAACAGTGATGTTTTGGGCTTGTCGCAGGGCAACATGGACTTTCAACTCCTTCAAAAGGTTTTCTATGGGGTTGAGATCTGGAGACTGGCTAGGCCACTCCAGGACCTTCATATGCTTCTTACAAAGCTACTCCTTCATTGCCCTGGCGGTGTGCTTGGGATCATTATCATGGTGAAAGACCCAGCCACGTTTCATCTTCAATGCCCTTGCTGAAGGAAGGAAGTTTGCACTCAAAATCTCACAATACATGGCCTCATTCATTCCTTTATGTATACGGATCAGTCGCCCTGGTCCTTTTGCAGAGAAACGGCCACAAAGCATGATGTTGCCACCCCCATGCTTCACAGTAGGTATGGTGTTCTTTGGATGTAACTCGGCATTCTGTCTCCTCCAAACATGACGAGTTGTGTTTCTACCAAACAGTTCTACTTTGGTTTCATCAGACCATATGACATTACCCCAATACTCTTCTGGATAATACAAATGCTTTCTAGCACACTTCAGATTGGCCCAGACACGTACTGGCTTAAGCAGGGGAACATGTCTGGCACTGCAGGATCTGGGTCCCTAGCGGCGTAGTGTGTTACTGATGGTAGCCTTTGTTACAATGGTCCCAGCTCTATGCAGGTCATTCACTAGGTCCCCCCGTGTGGTTCTGGGATTTTTGCTCATCGTTCTTGGATCATTTTCACCCCACGGGGTGAGATCTTGCGTGGAGCCCCAGATTGAGGGAGATTATCAGTGGTCTTCCATTTTCTTATTATTGCTCCCACAGTTGATTTCATCACACCAAGCTCCTTGCCTATTGCAGATTCAGTCTTCCCAGCCTGATGCTTGGCTACAAGTTTGTTTCTGGTGTCCTTCAAAAGCTCTTTGGTCTTCACCATAGTGGAGTTTGGAGTGTGACTGTTTGAGCTTGTGGACAGGTGTCTTTTATACTGATAACAAGTTGAAATGGGTGCCATTATTACAGGTAATGAGTGGAGGACAGAGGAGCCTCTTTGTGAGAGCCAGAAATCTTGCATGGTTTTAGATGACTAAATACTTCTTTTCCACCATAATTAGCAAAAAAATCTTGCCAAATCAGACAAGGTGATTTTCTGGATTTGTTTTCTCATTTTGTCTCTCATAGTTGTGGTCTATCTATGATGCCAATTACAGGCCTCTCATCTTTTTAAGTGGGAGAACTTACACAATTGGTGGCTGACTAAATACTTTTTTCGCTACTATATCTTGTAGTTTGAATTGTAAAAATCTCATGAAAGATCTAATTTAACCAGTTCAGGACTGGGCCATTTATCTTATTCATGACAAAAAACATTATTGGGATTTATTCTATTTGCGCTTTTAATGGCGCTGATATTTTCCCTACTTTGGAAATTCAAAAAGTGTTTGCCTTGTTTTTTTGTGATATATGAGCCTTAATTTTTGTTATTTTTATATTCTCTTTCTTTTTACTATCTGGCAAAAATGTAAAGAAAATAGGACATGCTTATTTTTCAGATTTTTTTTTATTTCTTATTTACGACCAACGATTCAGACTGACGGTATCTGTTCTTTAGTTTTTTTTAGGTCTGTCTTATTCATTTTTTCTATCTTTCTATCTACAAAATTCTGATTTTTTTTTCACCACTCAAATAAAAAACAAAACAAGTTTGCAAGCAAAACCCCCCAAAATAATGTAAAACTTTGTTTTTTTCACCAGCTACTGCAGTCAATTTTTTTTTTCCCGTTTTACAGTACATTTTATGGAAAAATGAATGGTGTCATTTAAAGGTGGAAGAAAAAAATGCAAGCACAAAATTATCCACAGCAGGAAAGAGTTAAGAGTTTGTATTTCAGAACAACGCAAGCATATGTTTAGAATTGCATAGTATATACTTGATAATTCTCACCATGTACAATCTAAATCATACCTCCCAACCGTCCCGGATTCAGTGAGACTGTCCCAATTTCAGGGCTCTCTCCTTCAGTTCTGCAGCTGTTGTCCCGTCTCCTCCTCTCAGAACAGTGAATAAATTAACAGTGCTTAAATTAAATTCTCATTTGCTCTGGGTTACCTGGACTGCCAGGACTCACAGTCGTTAGCTTATTGTCCAAAGGAAGCAGCTCTACCATCAAGCCACTGCCTATATTGAAAGCTATAGGATGATTTGGTAATCTTGACCTCTATATTGCAGACAGAAAAACCAGAAGCAGATTATTCCACTACATAGATATATGATAGATAGATACATAAATATAAATATATATTAAATTTATAAACATGTGGCTTTGTTTTATCACTGCAATTGAAATGGGTTTTCCACCCCTTTGTTATAATAAATGTACAGCTGAAGTGTGCTGTAAAAAAAACGTAATATCAAATACCCAAGGTTCCCCCGCTACACCTCTGTTCTGCTCTCCTCTTCTTGCCTGACAGACAGACAGACTGCATCTCTATGTAGGTGAAGGAAAGAGATTAATTTGTTCCCATAAAATTGCTATAAAGAAATGAGAAAAAAAAATACAAACATACATGTTTTTCACCCTCCTTGGACTCAAACCAGCAACTTTTAAACATGTGTCCAGCAGCCCTTAGCTGTTGAGCCACAAGGAATGATGATGTCCAAAGGAGGATTTTATATAGATGAACCTGCATTGCAGCCTCTTACACAGCAGATTACACAGGACACAGAGCTCGATTGTACAGAGCAGCATCTCTATCTATGTCCTGTTTTCTACACGAAGAGAAAGAGATTTTTTTTCTTCTAATAAAATTACTAAAAAAAATAAAAAAAAATAAAATAATGTAATTCTTATTGCGCTTTTTTTTTTTTATAAAATAATAAACATCACAAATCAGCAAATAACATTGACATATTTAGTATCCCTGTAACCGTAATGACCTGAACAACACATCGATCAGATTATTTAAGGGGATTGGTAAATAGCATAAAAAAATGGGGCAATTTATTATTTTTCTTTATTAAAACTCATAAAAAATGTATCACTGAGACCGCGTTCACATGCAGCGTAAATGCTGTGTTTTTTTGCAAGTGTCTGCACCACACAACACAATAACAATCCTCTCTGACTATTACATGTTTGCGGTATTTTTTATGCATTGACCCCCTTATTTGATACATGTTTGTTGCAGATGTGAATCCAGAAGCTTATAAAGAAAAAAAACACCAAAACTGCACAGTTCAGCAGCATCTTTAGACGCACCAGGGGTGGAGATTTCATCACATCTCTTTCCAGTTTGCTTGGACATTTAGTCCGTGTTCACATGTAGCGTAAATGTTGCATTTTTTTCTGCTGTTTTTTTGCACATATATTCTGCTTTGTTTAATTGTCCAAACAAAGTGGGTGTGATTCCATGAAAAGAGGCCGCTGAACTCTGCGGTTTTGGTGCTTTTCTTTCTCCAGAGGTTTCTATGTGGAACTTAAAAAAATGCAGAAAAAAGTTTCTGTACTATAAAACAGTTAAAAAATGCAGATTTACATCTGAACCAAAAATGCATGAAATAATAGTGAAAAGTCATAAAAAAATGCAGCAAATATGGAATAACCAGAGAAGATTGTTATTGTGTAGTTTGGAGCAGACAGCGGCAGAAACACAGAAACAGAAGTTATGCAATGTGTGAACATGGCTTTATAGGCACAAATAAGCAGCATATCTTATAGTGATGCTTATATAAATACAAAAAAAATTCTGGCAGCTATGACTATGAATGAACAGTGACAAATGGGTGTGGATAGGGGCGTGTTCAAAATTGCCTTGGCGCGCCGCAGAGTTTGTCCCTCTTTCCTTTCTTCAAAAGTTGGGCGGTATGTCTAAATATTTGTATGCGACATGCAGTCATCATACATCACATTGCCCAATGTCTTACTGCATTTGCCTGTGTATTATAAAATGATTTATAATGTGTGTGATATGCAGTAATTTAAAAGTACATTTATCAATATATCACCAGAAAGTGCAGCTTGTCCTCACACGTAACCTACAATTATGAGCTAGTTTCATATCTGTATCAATAGGTGGTCTTCCTCAAGTTCTGACATTTCTCGGATATTTATGGATGGCAATGCTTTTGTGCAGGGGTCAGATCAAGGGGATGCCAATGTCAGGGCTCTTTTATTAACATCTGTTCACAAGTCTCTCTTGATGAATACAATTTCTCGCATGACAAAGATGCCAGTCACTTCAGGCATTTCCAGAAAAGTCTCAGCCTGATCCTGATGAAGCTGCGAGAGCTTCATTCTCGGTAATGATTTTAGGACACAGTTCTGACAAGTCATTTGCACTGGAGGATGTTTGGACTTGTTCCCTCTCATAACTGGCAGACGGCTACTTATGTGAATTCTTTTTCTGCATCCTTCAAGTTGATTTATTTCACAATAAACAGTTTGATTGAGATTACCATCAATATACATATTTACTTCTCTTCTAGATGGGAATGAGTCACATGTGATAACATCCTTACATGCAGGGGTGGACATATTGGTGCAAAGAGGGCCAAAGAGGTGAGGGGGGAGGTCCACTTGTAGCGCCCCTGAGACCATCAGGCAGCTACAAGGTACTACATCCCCATCAGGATGCATGGCCTACCCCCAGGGTACACAGAAGACCAGTGTCGGTCACAACCAAACATTCCAGTAAATCCCTGTTTTTCACCAAAATCCCCATAGACTGGTACCAGGCTAGGGTTGGGCCAATGGATGGCCACTTAGAGGTGGAGCCGATCCAGTCCACTAGATGACCAAGTGGGAGGGGCAGAAGGAGATAGTAGAACGGGGCTTTCATACACCGCGCCAAAGATCACTGATGAATTCTTGGATTAATGTAAACTTTTATTCTTGCACAGGTCTACGCGTTTCAGGAGCCTCAGCTCCCTTCCTCAGGACAAACAGGCATAAGATACATCAAATTTCTATTCTATCCTATTGCGCTTTCTTTTCCACAGGTTTCTTATTGTTTTTCCAGGTGGGAGGGGCAGACAGTGGACAGTCAGAAAGACAGTAGAGAGTCGAGAGTTGCAGTGAAAGAGAACCGACGCACTGACAGGAGTGTGACAGTATTCTAAGTCTGAACTGGGTGCAAAAACCCTAATAAACTTCACTATATAGAGAGAAGGGCTGCACACCAATGGCAGTGCAAGTGAAATAAATGTAAATCAGAAACTGCTGTATGAATACTGGCATGGAAAATACAATAGCTATATGTGAGAATGAAAATATGACAATGGAATCTGCATAACTGCCATGAACTTAAGAATAAAGAGAAACTTAGCTATTGAATTGATCAATACAACAGAGCCCCAACTCCTCGTCACGGTATTCTCTTTCATTGGGGTCCCTAGCTAATGTGTGTCCTCTCTTGCAGTTAAAAAACTTATCATGTGTGCGCCCCTGAAGCCATCAGGGAGCTACTAGCTACTGCACCCCTCATCAGGATGCAGGGCCTACCCCCTAGGGACCCAGAAGACCAGTGTCGGTAACATACAAACACTCCAGTTAATCCCTATTTTTCCCCAACATCCCCCATAGAATGGTACCAGGCAAGGGTTGGACCAATGGATGGCTGCCTAGAGGTGGAGCCAATCCAGTCCAATAGACAGCCAGGTGTGAGGGGCAGACAGTGGACAGTCAGACAGTTGACAGCAGTCATTGAGGAGAGACAGTGAAAGTGAGCAGACGAACAGACAGGAGTGAACAGTGACCTGAGGGCCCAGGCAGTTGGTTGCTGGTGGAGTATGGTGGAGTACTCCCGGAATCACGCACCGACGGGTTACAGAATCCTAGGTCAAGAGCTTCAGGCTTCAGGCAGACATGATATAATCTGCACAATGAGGGGACTATCAAGGACCTCTGTGGCGCCTTGGACTAGCCAGGTCGTCACAGGTAACACTCACACACCCCCTCCCCCACCAGACAGTAACATTAGCCAAACACAAAACCCTTGTTGCCTCCCTCCAGGGTCTGATGTCCACACCAGGTGAGGCAGAGCCAAGTGGTTGGCCCCACCCACCGAGGAGTTCACAGGCCTGGAGGCGGGAAAAACAGTCAGTTTAGTCCAGGAGGTGGAAGTGAGAGGAGTAAACACTTGGGTGTCTGGGTTTGTGGCCCAGGCACTGACAGCAAGGTTGGCAGACGGTGGTGGCCGTCTGCAGGAGTGGTGAATCGACGCGGAACCATAGGACCGGGGTTGGGCGTTGGCCCGCCGGTACCGACGGTCTGCATTTCAACAAGTGAGTACACCCGTGCCATCCGGCACCGCGCCGCGCTGTCCCTGCAACCTTGCACCTCACCAACCCTGCCTCCCCGTCACACCACCATGCCCCGGGACCACCAACTCCTACCCACGGAGGGGGGAAAACAACATCCCAGCTGCTCCCCACCATCGCTCCCGGGATCCCCGTTACCAGCAGCGGTGGTGCCCATCTTCACCACAACCCATGGGTGGCGTCATGGACTAAATCCCCCAAACCAACCACCCTTTTCATTCACGGGCGAGTCCCCGGATCCGGCCCACCGCTCTAGCCACCGAGCAACAGCCGCAGCAGCGTCGGACCCAAGCGTTAGCGAGCGTGCGGCAGCGGCGTCCTCCCCGCCCGCGACACCTCACTGACCTTGAAGTTCGGGATACAGTAGCAAAGGGAGGACCAGGGACAGGACCAGAGACTCCAACCCCACAGGGTTCACGCTATCGTCATACGGACTGCTTTAAGAGACAACCAGGAGGGGACCCGCAGCCGCTCCAAGCCACGGGGACCTACCAACCAAAGACAGGTGCAGGGGAAAGAAGCCTGCAGGTCACTAAACTGGTACTGGGACTAAGGGGACCTGCGGTTGAAAACAGCTTTCTCCAGGTGACCTGTTACAACTGAAAATGAGTAAAAGAACCAGTTATACTGCAACCCAGTGTGTACACTGCCTTCTTTCGACACCCGTTTACATCGCCTACCCTCGGGGGGCCTGGCCCTGCTTGTGGAGGGCCTAACATCCAGGCTGCCATTAACACCAGCCCCATAGCAAGAACTGTACAGCGGCTGCTCCATCCCCATAGTCGCAAAACCGCAAGTGGCGTCACATGTGAACTTTATTCAAAATCCCCTTAAATAATCCTATTTTAAAAAGCACCTAGGGCACGGGACCGGGCAACGGCCATCAAAGTAACATTTCCCAGTTATACACCGCCCGGGACCGAGTACCCCAGAACCCTGGGCGACACACACTTCTATCTCCAGAGTAGGTGAAATTGTGCTTTATGATGAGTTATAGGATGCAAAGGGCCCATATATTGTTCTTACACAGGGGGCCTTTTCTGTCTGTGTCCACCACTGCTAACATGCATGCAAGTGTCGACTTTTTGATTTTCCATGTCTTTTAAATTACCCCCTTTTCCATAATCAGTAAATGAAAAGCTTCACTATCCCAGCCAAGTCTGCTAGGCAATCATCTTAGTTCAGGTCTTCAGGCTGCCCCCATTGCTGTTAACCTCCTAAAGGGACTCTTTCAGCAAGGGTTGACTGTTCAAACCAAGCATAGGATCTTGGTGTATCATGGCGGGGCTAATCATGAAAGTGCACCTTCCCATCTGCTGGTTTTCCATCAATCTCCATATTTCTATGGCTCTAAGAAGCCAGAGCGGTCAATCAAAGAAGAGGAGGAGGTGGAAATTGAGGTAAAACAAGTGGGTGGGAAGTTGCACTTAAAAGATTAGCCACGCCATGATGCACTGAGCTCCTTTGCTTGGTTTGAACAGTATTCCTGTTCTCACAAAGTCCTTTTAAATACCGCTGTCAGTCTTTGACAGCGGCATTTATATTATGCAAACAAGAGGGTGCGCTGTTCAATGCGCCTATCATTGCCCCCATGACTTGATTGCTGATGGGTTGTTATGGCAGTGCTCCTTGTAAGACTTCTCTATGACTGACGTTCACAGGGGGACCATGATTTTTCTTATAACCTACTATACTCTGGTATCACAGTATCTAGCTAGTATAAGTGTGCAGAGGCTCGCAGGTTGCTAAGGGGGATTGAAAAATTAAGTTGAAGCTAAAAGATATGTTTTAAAAAACAGTATTAAATAAAATAAAGAAATAATAAAAATTAATCATATGTGGTATTGCTTTGGCCTTAAAAGTCTGATCTATTAAAATAAAAAATAAATTAACCCGATTGGTAAACACCGTAAAGAGAGCTAAAAATCAAAACATTCGCCTACTTTTTATTTACCATAACACTACAAGAAAATGCCATAGTAAGCAATAAAATGTCATATCTTTCCCAAAGCTATATTAATAAAAGTGGCAACTCACCATACAACAAGCCTTTACACACCTCCATTGTTGGACAAATTAATACATTACGGGTCTTGGAATATAGCGATGCAAGTGCAATTTATATTTTTTTCTCCATTTAACATATATATATATATATATATATATATATATATATATATATATATATATATATATATATGCACACACACACAGTACAGACCAAAAGTTTGGACACACCTTATTCAAAGAGTTTTCTTTATTTTCATGACTGAAAATTGTAGATTCACATTCATTGAAGGCATCAACACTATGAATTAACACATGTGGAATTAAATACTTAACAAAAAATTGTGAAACAACTGAAAATATGTCTTATATTCTAGGTTCTTCAAAGTAACCACCTTTTGCTTTGATTAATGCTTTGCACACTCTTGGCATTCTCTTGATGAGCTTCAAGAGGCAGTCACTGGAAATGGTTTTCACTTCACAGCTGTGCCCTATCAGGTTTAATAAGTGGGATTTCTTGCCTTATAAATGGGGTTGGGACCATCAGTTGTGTTGTGCAGCAGTCTTGTGCATACACAGCTGAAGTCCTACTGAATAGACTGTTAGAATTTGTATTATGGCAAGAAAAAAGCAGCTAAGTAAAGAAAAATGAGTGGCCATCATTACTTTAAGAAATGAAGGTCAGTCAGTCCGAAAAATTGGGAAAACTTTGAAAGTGTCCCCAAGTTCAGTGGCAAAAGCCATCAAACACTATAAAGAAACTGGCTTACACGATGACTGCCCCAGGAAAGGAAGACCAAGAGTCACCTCTGCTGCAGAGGATAAGTTTATCGAAGTCACCAGCCTCAGAAATTGCAGGTTAACAGCACCTCAGATTAGAGACCAGGTCAATGCCACATAGAGTTCTACCAGCAGACACATCTCTAGTACAACTGTTAAAAGGAGACTTTGTGCAGAAGGCCTTCATGGTAAAATAGCTGCTAGGAAACCACTGCTAAGGACAGGCAACAAGCAGAAGAGACTTGTTTGGGTTAAAGAACACAAAGAATGGACATTAGACCAGTGGAAATCTGTGCTTTGCTCTGATGAGTCCAAATTTGAGATCTTTGGATCCAACCACTGTGTCTTTGTGCGACACAAAAAAGGTAAACGGATGGACTCTACATGTGTGGTTCCCACCATGAAGCATGGAGGAGGAGGTGTGATGGTGTGGGGGTGCTTTGCTGGTGACACTGTTGGGGATTTATTCAAAATTGAAGGCATACTGAACCATCATGGCTACCACAGCATCTTGCAGCCACATGCTATTCCATCCTGTTTGCGTTTAGTTGGACCATCATTTATTTTTCAACAGGACAATGACTCAAACACATCTCCAGGCTGTGTAAGGGCTATTTGACTAAGAAAGAGAGTGATCGGGTGCTACGCCAGATGACCTAGCCTCCACAGTCACTAGACCTGAACCCAGTCGAGATGGTTTGGGGTGAGCTGGACCGCAGAGTGAAGGCAAAAGGGCCAAAAAGTGCTAAGCATCTCTGGGAACTCCTTCAAGACTGTTGGAAGACCATTTCTGGTGACTACCTCTTGAATCTCATCAAGAGAATGCCAAGAGTGCGCAAAGCAGTAATCAAAGCAAAAGGTGGCTACTTTGAAGAACTTAGAATAGAAGACATATTTTCAGTTGTTTCACACATTTTGCTGTTAAGTATTTCATTCCACATGAGTTAATTCATAGTTTTGATGCCTTCTCTGTGAATCTACAGTTTTCAGAGTCATGAAAATAAAAAAAACCTCTTCGAATGAGAAGGTGTGTCCAAACTTTTGGTCTGTACTGTGTGTGTATATATATATATATATATATATTATATATATATGTGGCGCCCTGGCCTATCAGGTCGTCACAAGGGTGCCGTGCAATCTGCCCTTCTGCATGGTTTACTACGGTACAGGGACTCTTATTATTGTGTTTTTGCAAAGACTTCCACGTTTTTATAGTTAAAAATGGACCAAGGTCACAGGACTGCCGTGACCAACAAACTTGTGTCTTGTAAAAAGACTACACCTGTTGTGCCAATTGGAGTCATCTGGCACACCCCGGGACCTTAACCTGGCCCAAAAACCCATCTAGGTTTCCAGGGGAACCAGGTTGTTTGGGAGGGGGGTTATTGGGATCCGGGACGTTGGGACTGGACTGTAGCAAGGAGGGACCACAACGTGGAAGGTTGGGTCCCCGCTGCCACTAAAACCGGTGGCGTCCCCTGTTGGTAGGCGAACTCATAAATGTTAGTAACGGTTCAAGAAAGTGCCTCCCTAATGTGGGATGAATTTGTTAAATAAATGTTAACCTTTTTTCCTTCCTTTAACAAAATAAATGCTTGGTGTTCTGTAGCTCGCGGACGAGCTACGTTTAACCAAGGGGGAATGTGACGCCCTGGCCTATCAGGTCGTCACAAGGGTGCCGTGCAATCTGCCCTTCTGGATGGTATCCGCTCCTCCATGGTTACGGGTCCTGTCAGTTTGGTGTTGCTACCAACAGGTGTACATAAATCCTGAGGAACACTCTGCACCACACCCACCAACCACCCATTTGGCAGCCTGAGGGGAATAGGGCCACCCAGATGGGGGGATGGAAGAGGGAGGGCAGAGATGTCAGTTGTTGAGTAGAGTTGAGCAGGAGTGAGACAGCGGTGACAGTGCAGGTCACCCTGTGTAGCTGGGCTCCTGCACCCGTCCCAGGTGCCAGACGTTGTCCTGGCCAGAAGGAGCTGGAACCCCAGTCGCAGGGGGTAGTGACAGGGGGTACGGTGCTGCTACAAAGAGCAGACTGGCTGCCTTGTGCTACAACTGGGCAGTGGCCAGGGCACGACGGGGTACGCGGACCCTAGGCTAGGAAGTAGCTTCATGCAGCCCAGTAATTCACCCGACGGGAACGGAATCTTCAGGAACCGTTCCCCACCCGCTCCAGAATCAGGGTACTAGCGCAAGGAGGGGGATAGGACTTCCCAAAATCGTCCAGAAAATCCCAAGCGTGAACCCTGAGAGCAGGCTCACTTTTCTAGCCATGCAGGTGAGCGGGACCCTAGTAGTCTTAGGCAAAAGGGATCCACCAAGTTACACACAGTGCCAAGGGACAATGCTTCAGACCAACCAGCAACACCAAAGGGGCACGGACACAGCGTGCTTGACTAAGAGAAGCAGAGCATTTCAAGAGTTTGGTTTACCTGGTGTCAGCGTCAATGACTTTGGACTGTGTGAGTACCCGATATCCCTTCTTCCCCGACGGGTTCCCCACTCCATCCCATCACCGGGCCCCGGGACACCAAACCCCCTACCCACGGAGGGGTTGAAACATCCTGCTGCTTCAACATCGTCACCGGGCTCCCCAACAGCAGCGGTTGTCTCTTCCATTATGACGCACCGTGGGTGGCGTCATGAAAAATATCCCATTCACCACCCCAAAACACCAATTCTCCCCCTTTTATTTCCGAGGTAGTGTCGCGCGTCCCTGCCTCGGATCCGGAGACCCCTCGAGCCACTGCGGATCCGGGTCCGAGCAACCCGTCGGCTGTCGTGGGGCGGCACACCTATATATTTATATATATATATATATATATATATATATGTAAACTTTTAGTATCACCGTAATTGTACTGATCTGAAGAATCAGGTAATTTTTATCACACAAACAACGGCATAAAAACAAAATACAAAAACAGTTGTAGAATTACATTTTTTCTGCAATTTCACAAAACTTAGACTGTTTTTCTTGTTTTCCAGTACATTGAATGGTAAAACAAATAGTGGCGTTCAGAACTACGACTCGTCCTGTTCATACGGCTATTTGGATGGAAAAACAAGAAAGTTATGATTTGTGGATAGCGGGAAAGAAAAAACAAACGTGCAAAAATGTAAAAATTGCCATGTGAAGAAGGAGTTAATGGGTTAAAAAGTAGCTGTCCTGCATCCTTGAAAGATAGTAGGAATAGTGCTACTGTTGTTAATATATACGAGTATAATTGCTATTAAGTATTTAAATCCTCCTATTTCCTAACCCTGGATTACTACTATTGCGTTGCCAATTACCTATTTAGTATATAATGCTGACATAGACTATGATATCATTACATTAATACTAGTCTTTGTCCCCATGCGGCTTACAAACCGTTTCCCTATCTCTACACATACCCGAGGTACAAAGAAAACCAATTAACGTAATTGACAAATTAGAGAGCTACATTGAAAATGCTGATTAGGAGGTGCATGTTCAGCGTTTTGTGTAGTTATTGGAACAAGGTGACTATATTTGACTATAACTCTCTACCTGCTGAATAACAGTATACAAATTGATCAGATTAAAAAAAATAAATAAATAAGAATAAAAAAATAAAAGCATAAATTGCACATACTGGAGATCTAGAATAGGATGGCAATATGAGTAGGAATGATCGAATCCCTCAAATATTCCGAATAGGTTGCCACTATTCAACTATTTGCGAATATTCGATGCACAATGTAAGTCAATGGGAAACCCGCATAACAACTATGCGGAACTATTTGGGCTTCTCATAGACTTACATTGCGCATTGAATATTCGCATAGCGGCGAGTTATTCGTCGAATATTCGCGAAGCCAAATATTTGAGGTATTCGATCATCCCTAAATATGAGTCATTCTAGAAAGAATAGCATGAAAATCTGGTCTTTGAAATAAGTTGTGAATTGTAAAAACGATCAAAGACGATAATTGTCATATTAACACAATTCTTTTTGCTGGTTTGAGCTAATTGCTATATAGTTCTATGCATGTTTTAATGAAATTCAGACCTTTACAATAGTTACCTTAAGTAGAAAATTAACCACTCACTTGAAAATACACAGGTTTACTTTTGAAGCTGTTACAGGGCAAAAATATAATATTTCATATTTAGTATTTAAAGGGGATGTCCACCACTAGGACACTCCCTTCTGATTCCACATGTTTACCCCAGGTAAAATACTAAAACCTATACTCACCTCCCTTCCAGTGGTGCCGCGGTTTGCGGTGCCAGGGCTCTTGTGACGTTGTGACGTCACACAAGCCCCATGCCCAATCAGTGGCGGCTTCTATCTCCTTTGGACCAAATGAGCAATCAACAGGAAGTGAGCACAGCGGCAGCACTTACTTCCTGTTGATTAAGTTGTTTGGTCTGAATGTGGAGAGGCAGAAGCTAGCATTGATTTGACGTGGGTCTCGTATGGCATCACAACGTCAAGAGCTCCCCGACACCACTGAATGGGTGCTAGTACCGGAATGAATATAGGCTTTTTTTTACCTGGGGGAAACGTGGAATCAGAAAAGGTTGTCCTAGTGGTAGACAACCCTTTTAAAGAAATGTATTCGTTCCATAATAATCATTTAAATGGTTGCTGATTTTTGTTTATAGAAAGCGTACATGATACATAAATATACAACGATTTAGAGAGGTGATGAATAGTCTAAAATGGATTTCCTCAGTTAAGCTACATTTACACTGCAGCATTACCAGAAATATTTCAAGAAATGTGTCTCTCAATAATCATGGGGTTTAAATAGACTGTCCATGAACAGATGAACGAGTAAAATGCCCTTTCGTTTGGTGAAAAAATCTTTTGGTTTGCCCAAAAGATCACTGTTCTCGGCAGCACTTTGTCCTGAGTAAACAGAGCTTTGCTGGCAAGAACAATGGCTACCTATGTGCACTGAACAATCTATTACAGATTGTTTGTGTATGTAAATAGGCTTTTAAATAACCAACGATTAGCAAGTAACTGATCGGCGGTTGTTTTGTGACATCCGTTGCCTAGTGTAAACTGACATCTAGACAATGAATGGTTGCATGATGTAAAGAATGTCATGAATAGATGTAGTAGAAAGATCTCTCACTTGGAACCTACGTTGTCTAATGCGGGCGTCACACGAGACGATCTGTCGTGCGATATGTCGTAGGGGTCACGGTTTTCGTGACGCACATCCGGCATTGTTTGCGATGTCGTCCTGTGTGACACCTACGAACGTCTGTAAACGATTGCAAATCGGTTACAAATCGCGAATCGTTTACACGACGCTCATTTTTACAAAATCATTTATTCTACTTTGCGCTGGTTGTTCATCGTACCCGGGGTAGCACACATTGCTCCGTGTGACACCCTGGCAACGATGAACACAGCTTACCTGCGTCCCGGTGGCAATACGGAAGGAAGGAGGTGGGCGGGATGTTTACGTCCCGCTCATCTCCGCCCCTCCGCTTCTATTGGCCGGCCGCTGTGTGACGTCGCTGTGACGCCGAACGTCCCTCCCCCTTCAGGAAGTGGACGTTCGCCGCCCACATCGAGGTAGTCTGGGAGGTAAGTACGTTTGACGGCGGTTTAACGACTTTGTGCGCCACGGGCAACTAATTGCCCGTCACACACAAACGACGGGGGCGGGTACGATAGCTCGTACAATTGCACTATAGATCGTATTGTGTGACACCCGCATTAGAAAGAGCAGCTAGCCAATAACAGCTAGCAACCCTCATTCTGGTGGGCCTAGCCTGATGCAACAAGGAAATAAATTACCAGATAGAAAAAGTAAAAGCAGCACAAGTCCATTGTGGCAATTACATGCCCAATAGTTGTGGGCACCACTCTACGTAATTCAAATGCAAAAAGGCCTGTGGGTTTGCCCATATGCATAGTGGCAATGTTTTGGCTCATTAAAGCACCAGGTTATCTTTTTTTTTACTGCTGCAGTACTGCTTTTAATCTAAAGTCCCTTCCTCTAGCCTTAGGCGGGCTTTACACGCTGCGACATCGCTAGCAATTGCTAGCGATGTCGAGCGCGATAGCACCCGCCCTCATCGTACATGCGATATCTTGTGCTTGCTGATGTAGCGAACATTATCGCTACAGCAGCTTCACATGCACATACCTGGTCGGCGACATTGCTGTGACCGCCGAACAATCCCTCCTTCAAGGGGGAGGTGCGTTCGGCGTCACAGCGACGTCACCGCGACGTCACTAAGCGGCCAGCAATAGAAGCGGTGGGGCGGAGATGAGCGGGACATAACATCCCGTCTACCTTCTCCCTTCCGCATTGCTGGTGGACGCAGGTAATGAGATGTTTGTCATTCCTGCGGTTTCACACACAGCGATGTGTGGTGCTGCAGGAATGACAAACAACATCGTATCTGCAGCAGTAATGACATTATGGAAATGAACGATGTGACACAAATCAGCGATTTTTTACGCTTTTGCGCTCGTTCATCGTTGCACCTAAGATTTACACATTGCAATGTCGCTACCGGCGCCGGATGTGCGTCACTAACTACGTGACCCCGACGATATATCGGTAGCGATGTCGCAACGTGTAAAGCCCGCCTTATACTCAGACCTTCACCTTTTAACTACGCTGCTGCGTTCACGTGGTGCTATCTTGTGCCCAAAACTTCTGACAGCCCAGAAGTCAGAAGTTACATCACAAACTCTCAATGCAAGTCTATGAAAGCCAGACCGAGGCCAGAACGAGGCTCTAACAGAGATGTATTGTAGAGTTACCTCCGGCACACTCCATGAAACACTGGAGATATCCGGCAGGTCACAAACAGGAGCATTGACAATAGAAATGGAAGATGCCAGATTGTGAATATAAGAGTGGGGTCAAGAACCTTAGATTTAAAGCACTGCTCCAATGGTGAAAAAAAATAAAAAAAACTGCTGGAGTGGTGCTTTAACAATTGAGCCTTTATCAATTAACAATGTGTGGAATAGCAGTGTAGTATAAGATAGCTTATGTGTCAGGTAATATGATTTTGGTGGTGAGAGGGAGAGTGGGAGAGAGACATAAAGAGAGAGGGTCGAGTGGGTAAGAGGGAGAGTGGGGAGAGACAGAAAGAGAGAGGGGGAGTCAAAGAGAGGGAGAGAGAGAGTGTGGGAGAGTGAGGGAGAGTGGGAGAGAGATAGAAAGAGAGGTGGAGTGGGAGAGAGAGTGGAATTGAGACAGAGAGACACTTAGGGCTGCTTCTCACTTGCGAGTTTCTCGCAGTAGAGCAATGCGAGAAAAACTCGCATTGGAATCGGACACATGTTAGTGAATGATTCAGCTCTCATCTGCGATTTTTTTCTCAGTCCAAATCGGACTGAGAAAAAAATCGCAGCATGCTGCTTTTTTGCGAGTTTCTCGCACCATTTGTCCCAATGATTTCCTATGAAAGGGGATTAAAAGTAGCATCACACACGCGCACCAGCGTTCACATTTGCGAGTGTGGCAGTAACTTCGCTCATTAGATGAATGTGACAGCACATTCCCATAGGTTAATTAAATGACACATGTGTAATAGCTTTTATCTAATTAAGATGTTGCATGACACTAGCATCGCAATCACAACACACACGCGAGCAAAAAGCATCGCACTTGCGTTGCACTCGCACCTAACGTGAACTAAAATCAGCCGAGTTTTTTTCAGCCCAGTCGGACCGATTTTACTCGCATAGATGTGTTTCCACCCTTAAGGCTACTTTCACACCTCCGGTTGTAGCAGTGCGGCACAATCCGGCGCTCTGCTGAAAAAACGAAACCGTTTTTTTTTGCCGCCGGTTTCGTTTTTTCCAGCATTGACTTGCATTGGTGCCGCATTGTGCCGCATGGGCTTGCGTTCCGTCCGTTTTTTGTCGCATGCGGCAGATTTAGCCGATGCGGCGGCCGGATGGAACGTTCCCTGGCACGTGTTTTGCTCCGGCATAAAAACAGCATCGCGCTGCATCCGGCCGCTGCGGCACATTTTTCAATACATGCCTATGGACGCCGGATGCGGCGAAAAACCGCATCTGGCCGCAGCTTGCGGTTTCTTCCACTGCGCATGCTCAGTAGCGTGCCGCAACCGGAAAAAAACGGACAGGCCGCATGTAATAACTTATGCAAAGGATGCGGTGTTTTCACCGCATCCGTTGCATAGGTTTCACAGCCGGATTGAGCCGCAGTGCTCAAACCGGATGTGTGAAATTAGCCTTAGCCTGCTTTACACCTTTCAATTCTGCATACGATATCGTATGCGATGTGACATGCCCCCATTGTATGTGCGACATGTTCAATTTGTTGACTGTCGCACAAATGATTAATTGCTGTCACACGTACTTACCCTTCCATACGACCTCGTTGTGGGCGGCAAACATCCACTTCCTGGAGTGGGAGGGATGTTCGGCGTCACAGCGACATCACGCAGCAGCCGGCCAATAGAAGCGCAGGGGCGGAGATGAGCGGGAAGTAAACATCCCGCCCATCTCCTTCCTTCCGCATTGCCGGCGGGAGCCGCAGGACACAGGTAAGATCTGTTCATCGTTCCCGGGGTGTCACACACTGCGTTGTGTGGTAACTTGGGAACATTGAACAACCCGATGTGCAATTTTATGGAAATGAACGACGTGTATGTGATGAACGGTTTTACGTTCAATCACAATCGCACATAGCTGTCACACGCTACAACAACACTAACGATGCCGGATGTGCGTCACTTACGACATGACCCGCCTACACATCGTTAGATTTGTTGTAGCGTATAAAGCCCGCTTTAGTTACTATCTTGGGCAACACCGGGTACTACAGCTAGTATAACTATATAACTTAATTATAACTATAATTAACTATAACATTTATAACTTAATTGTAATGGCTCGGCCCGGATTCCAGATAGCAACTGAGGGACACTTCACTAAAAGATTTTCACGGGCACCGGCGGTGACTGACGACTATCCGGGATCGGGTAGAGCCCATCTTGGCAGAGGACGGTACTCTGGGGCAGCGCTTGAGCAACCTGTGAGTAAAAAGACTTGGAACCGCAGCCCCTGCCTCTCCTTTAACCGTCGCTGTCGCCCAGCGCTGTGGCGTCAACGGGGTCTACTACCACCCCCGCCATCATCCCCCAGGTAATCCCGCACCACCTGTGGGGAGCGACACCATCCCAGCTGCACTTAATATCTGCCCCGGTGAGAGACCCTGCAGTAGCGGCCCCATCTCTGGCCACGTACAACAGGTGGCGTCACGATCATCCTAATAGACTTTCCTAAATACCCAATCTACTACCTCCATCCTCCCTGCCACCATCCAATCCTCGTTCCTGTATGCCTCGGGGCAGCGGAACCAGGCTATGCCACCCCGTGACGACGCAGAGAATCTGCACCCCCAGCCCGGCGACGAGTAGGTTAAAACACCTTCCTCATGGGGCGCTACACAAGTCAATTGGTCCATGAAAAAATTGAACCACACTTTGGTGGCATCCAAGTGTGGTCAAATTTTCATGGACTGTCAGAATGGAGATGGCAGAGAATTTTTTTTTTTTGTTATTTTTTAATTAATTTCTCCACTTACAAGAAAATTTGATAACACTCATACCACACTCTGATCAAACTCTGATCAGAGTCTAATCAGAATAATCAGTCTGCTTTTCTCATACCTGGAAAAATGGGACACATTTATATATGTTTTTTGTATTTATCTTATTAGCTAATGAATGTGTGCCGCCCCCGTGCCAGCAGCCGGGCTGCTCGGATCCAGATCTGCGGTGGCTCGAGGGGTCTCCGGACCCAGGGGTCATGTGGCCACTCAAATGAAGGGGGTATTTACAGGGGGTTGTGTTAGAGTTCGTGATGCCACCCGTGGTATGTGGTAATTTAGAGTACCACCGCTGCAGTTAGGAGTACCCGGGGGTGATGGAATGGGGCAGCCAGGTGTTGGAATCCTCCACGGGTAGAGGGATTGCCCCGTGACTTGGTGATTTTGTTTGGGGAGTGCCGTGGGGAGTGAAGGGGGTCACTTGCGTACTCACTCAGTCCATAAAGCTGACACTGACAACTGGATAAACCAAAGTTCTTTATACCGTTGCCGCTGAGGGGAGTTTATTCGGGTCCCCAATGGTGCTGTCTGGTGATCCGTGACCTTCCTCCTGGCACTAAGTTTACTTCTCTGTTGGTCCCGGTAGTATGGAAATTGCCGGGTCCCGCTCCCCACTATGGCTAAGCGTGGGAGCTTGTTCTAAGGGTTCATGCTTGGGATTTCCTGGACCGTTTGAGTGGAAAGTCCTATCCCCCTCGTTGCGCTAGTACCCCGATTTTGGAGCAGGTGGAGAGCGGACCTTGAAGACTCCGTTCTCATCGGGTAAATTGTCAGGTCGCCTGGAGATACTCCCTGACCTAGGGTCCATGTTCCACGAACCTCGTGGTGCCTTGGTCCCAGCCCGGTGATGGTGCAAGGCCGCCAGCTGTCCTCCTCAACAGTTCCGTGCCCCTTGCCAAATCCCCTGTGACCGGGGGTCCAGCTCCTTTAGGCCCAGACCACAGTCTGCCCCCTAGATAGCTCTCTAGGAGCCCTGCTCCTGACCTCCTTTCTCTTTCACTTCCAACACACTTCTCCCTACTCCTGACGCTCCTGACCTCCCCTAACCAACCCCCCAAGTGGGCTACCCTATTCCGCTCAGGCCGGCCACTGGTGTGTCTGGTCGGTGTGGTGCAGAGTGTAACTAGGATTTTGATTATCTGATGTAGGCAACACCATGTAGTTGGGGACTCATAACCAAGAAGGAGGTGGATATTGCACGGGATGGCAGATTGGGTAATAACCTATTGTAATGAGGCGCCAGGGGCGCCTCCGGCCTTTTAGTCATGGCCTTTGTTGATTTAAGGCTCACCCCTGGCTCCATCACTACTTCAAGGTCGGGAGCTGACTTGGTGGGGCAGAGTGTGGTGGTGTCGTCGCTGGTCGTTGTACAAACAGTCTTCAGGCAGGATGTGGTGAAAACAAAAGACATCTTTATTTACACACGCAGTCTCAATCCGGCTGTTGCAGAAAAACACTTCTTGGGGCTGGGGGACAACCTGCCCTAACGTACCCTCAAGTGGGGATGTTCCCTGGTTACTCCACTTCGCCGGGCTCCCACTGGCGGTTACACACACACCGGACCCACACCGGTTGCTTCACTCTCTGAGGTTCCGTACACTCCCGTTCTCTCCGGCGTCCCCGCTGGATTCAGCCCCCACACTCTGCCCCTTGATCTTCACTCTCTCACGTCCCGGATCCAACTGCAACTCTCTCACACACACTCACACGTACACTTCTCCTCCCTCCCCTTGGTTTCTGCCGGCTCCTCCTTTCGCGATGGGCGAGGGTGTCTCTGGGTCTGGGTTTGGAAGGATCCCCGGAGGCCGATTCCCCACCGGCAGCGGATTAGTATAGGTCACCCGGACCTCCGTTGTGGTTCCCCCGGTCACGGCATCCCACGTGGTGATCCATGTTATTTTAGACGGGCGTCCTTGTCCTCCAGGAGCGGCCGGTAGCGCAAGCGGTGACACATCCGCAGCTGCAGCCGCAGACTGCTTGGGGCGTCCTCTACCCAGGCTGGTGAGCGCCATCGCAGTTTCTATCTCCTGCTGCTGTCCGGCGGTCTCCATCATGCAAACGCTCGGTAGCTCTGACAATGGCGACGAGGTCAGTGGAGATACTGGAGGAAGTGGAGGCGGGCCTATTTTTTCGCTCTTGAGCATACTCCACCCCCAGTCTCACACATCATATCGACCCCTCCGCGGCGGTTCTTCTTTTTCTTCAAAACACGGCCCACTTTGCATGTTTTTCTGCGTGCCCTGGGACTGGCACCTCCCCTCTTTGGGTGGAGTACTCCGAACTTCTTTTTCGGCACCGGCCAGCCCCAGGCTCTTCTTTTGGCGCCAACTTTTCGCGCGCTTTCTTCCTCTTCACAGACGACGGCCATCTTGCCGCCATCTTGTGCCCGGTCCAACGCTGCAGGCACTGTTTCTTCCTCCCACCATGGGACTGGAAATCTTCTCTCATAGTCCGGATCCTGTGCCCTAGGCACCACTCGATCTCCGGCTTCTTGGGTCCCTGGCAGGGAATTCGCATCCTGCCGACTACGCCACATGTAATGAGGCGCCAGGGTCGCCTCCAGCCTTGTAGTCGTGGCCTTTGTTGATTTAAGGCTCACCCCTGGCTCCATCACTACTTCAAGGTCGGGAGCTGACTTGGTGGGGCAGAGTGTGGTGGTGTCGTCGCTGGTCGTTGTACAAACAGTCTTCAGGCAGGATGTGGTGAAAACAAAAGACATCTTTATTTACACACGCAGTCTCAATCCGGCTGTTGCAGAAAAACACTTCCTGGGGCTGGGGGACAACCTGCCCTAACGTACCCTCACGTGGGGATGTGCCCTGGTTACTCCACTTCGCCGGGCTCCCACTGGCGGTTACACACACACCGGACCCACACCGGTTGCTTCACTCTCTGAGGTTCCGTACACTCCCGTTCTCTCCGGCGTCCCCGCTGGATTCAGCCCCCACACTCTGCCCCTTGATCTTCACTCTCTCACGTCCCGGATCCAACTGCAACTCTCTCACACACACTCACACATACACTTCTCCTCCCTCCCCTTGGTTTCTGCCGGCTCCTCCTTTCACTGTGGTGACAGCCGTCCCACCCGGCCACTAGGGGTGCCCTAACACAATACAAATAAAACACTTTTATTAATGACATCTCCGGTTAACTAGCTCTCTTTATAGGGGGTATGCTCACCCACTACACTATGACGACTTGATAGTCCAGGGGCGTCACAAGTGTATTATAACTTGTTAGTTATCTCTGTTTATATTGTATAATTTTTTACTATATTCATTGTGTAATTGATAAGCTACAAGTATGCTAATCAAGCTGTACTTATAAAAAAACATTGCTATTCACTATGTTGTTGCTTGACAAAGGGTCAATTGTTACTGAGTTGAAACGACATGTTCCTTTACAGCATGTTCTGTACACACCTAAACCAAATTGAATGCCTTATGTTATGAATTTGTGTTCTTGAGGAAGAATTTATAAGATTTTCCTCAACTACTTTATTTTCCAAAATCTTGGTGTATACTTTCTCAGACTAGTGTCAGCTGTTAAAAAAGCTACACTTGCACAGTATAGAATTGAGGCAGCTTTTTAAACATTTTTGTTGCATTAAGCAGCCGCCATGTTGCAGTATTATGCAGCACCCATGTAGCAGCATTATGCAGCCCCCATATCATTTAATGCAGCCCCATAGTCGTCTGGCCACCGTGATTAATTGAGCCGCATCCCTTTTAGGGGCACTTTTCACACTACGACATCACAGGTGCGATGTCGGTGGGGTCAAATCGAAAGTGACGCACATCCAGCGTCGCTGTCGATATCGTAGTGTGTAAATCCTTTATGATACGATTAAAGAGCGCAAAATCGTCGTAATCGTATCATTGGTGTAGCGTCGGTCATTTCCATTAATTAGGAAATACCGATGTTACGATGTTGTTCATCGTTCCTGCGACAGCACACATCGCTGTGTGTGAAGCCGCAGGAGCGAGGAACATCTCCTACCTGCGTCCTGCGGCTCACGCCCTCCGCTTCTATTGGCCGCCTGCAGTGTGACGTCGCTATGATGCCGCACGACCCGCCACCTTAATAAGGAGGCGGTTGGCCGGCCAGAGCGTCGCAGGGCTGGTGAGTGCATGTGAAGCTGCCATAGCGATAATGTTAACTACGGCAGCTATCACCATGATATCACAGCTGCGACGGGGGTGGGGTCTATCGCGCACGGCATTGCAACATCGGCTTGCGATGTCGTAGTGTGCAAAGTGCCCCTTAGGATCATCGCCACATCCTTGGTCAGCTTTTGTACCTAGGAACACAAGTCATTTGCAGCACCAGAGGGCGCAGCCTTTCTATTAGCCTCTACCATGGTTAAGGAGGAGGGCTCCACTCGCAAAGGTGAAGTATTGAAGTATTGAAGGACTGAGGGGCAGAGTCTGTGGTCGCAGGGTATTGCAGGGCTTTTATGGCCCGGTCCTTTAAAATAACAAACTCCATATCCAGGTGTTCCAGGGCCCATAGGCGCAGCTGCTTACGGTCCTCCACTGATTGTAACTCCTGCAGGAACTGTTCAATCATCATCTTGTTCCCTTCTGGATCACTTATGGGGTCTACATGTTTCAAGGTCCGCAGTGCTTCTTGTAATGTTGAAGCATAGTCTCTGATACTGTCCTGTGACCTCTGTTTGCAATTGTAAAATCCCATTCTCAGCTCTGTCTCTGTACAGGTTTCATAAGCAATTTTTAACTTTTCACCTGCAGAATATAGTACGGAAAGCCTTGAAAGTATGATGCCTGGTGATGACGTTGAGGTGGGCGGAGGTGTTGGCGCCACATTTAACAGGGGAACAGTCAAAGGCCTCTTACGACCTGGCCCTGCAGAATACAAAAGAGTACGCTAAGTTGAAAACTGAAATCTTGGCATTTCTAGGAGTAACAATATATGTCAGTGTGCAACGAGTGCACTATTGGGGCTATCACGATGACAGCCCCCCCAAACCAATGTTTGGCTTATTACACCTGTTCAGAAGTGGTTGCGACCAGAATCTTTTTTCCCAGTGCATATGGTCGAAAGAGTCATCATTGACAGGTTCATACACTCCCTTCAAAGGGCAGTACAGTAATGGGTTGCCCAATGAGATCCCCGGAGTGAGATGACCTCGTGAGCATGGTAGAAAGGTAAAAGGCTGTTGAGAGGTCCTTGGGGAAATAAGGGTCGTATCTTCTCCTTACTGGGGCTCCTGAAGAGAGGCCGACACCCAAAAGAAAGAAACTAGAGCCATAAATGGGGTGCCTCCAAAGATCCAGGGTTTTTCTGAGTTGTTGCTGAAAAAACAGCTAAGAATATGATTTGCTGGAGAGGTCATGGTCCAGATCATATAGCCGCCTGTTGTCCCATGACCAAAGAGCAGACAGACTCTGACTTAGGTCGTTGCTTGTTTTATACATATCCGACCTGCAGTGCTGAGTAGCCGCAGCCATGTCATCTGTCAGTGAATGGAGTGCCAATAATTGGTCTGTTGGACCTTAGTAAGGGCCACACTTCCTCACCGGCTTATTCCTGGAAAGATGATCGGAACCCGATGTATTCTTAGGAATGATAAGGACAACCCTGTGGCCCGGGTGGACATAAAGACAAACTGGAGCACCGAGTGCCATCATGTTGGGATAGTCAAGGACATGTTACACCCTGTTAGAATAGGGAGGGACTTTGCCTTTCTTTGGGACTTGTGGGAGAAAAGGAAATTGCTGGGTTGCACAAACAACCAATGCACCACTAATGAAACCCCGTCGAAGCCTGAGTCTCATGGGTTTACTTTTTTTGTGTGTTGGTTGACAATGAAAGTTATGCCAACATCCCTGAGGGCAACATTCCTGAGCTGGGGATATCCGAGAAGACATTTGGAACCGTCCATCTAAGGGATCTTACTCTTAAAGTGGCGTTTAATAATGTAGATTTTAAATAAGGGTGCTCAAGAGCTGGAAACTGACACCAGGTACCCATATTTTGCAATAAGTGGAGAGTAATTATATCATGTCAGCAAGCAACAAGATGATGTTGTAGAGCATTTGTTGGTACCGGTTCCCTACAGATGTATGGTACCAGACATGGTCCATACGCATGTCTCAGGTGGTCATCTGGGTATAGACAAAACATAGGAATGTGTCGCGGGTGGAGGAGGGGACGCTGCGCTCACCCACTGCTCGGGTCCGGCTACTGCTGCTGCTGCTCGGTGGTGGCTCGAGCGGTGGGCCGGATCCCGGGGACTCGAGCGGCGTTCCTCGCCCGTGAGTGAAAGGGGGTGGTTTGGGTTTAGGGATCTTGTCGTGACACCACCCACGGTTGTGGTGAGGTTGTGACACCACCGCTGCTCTGGACGGGGATCCCGGGAGCGATGACAGGGAGCAGCTTGGATGTTGGTTCTCCCCTCCGTGGGTAGGGGGTTGGTTGTCCCGGGGCCCGGTGAGGGTTTGGGATGTATAGCAGGCGGGTTACGGGGCCTGGCGAGGTGCAGGGTCGCGGGGGCAGAGCTGTGCCGCACGGCACGGTGGTACTCACTCAGCCAATGATGAGTACAATGTCTCCGGTAAAACAAACGGCTGGATGGATGGGTCCCACAGACAGCTGCGGTGTTTCTCCTCCCGGCAGGTTGATGGTGACTGCCTTTCCCTGCACCTGTGTCGTGTAGACGGTTCCTATGGGTTCCCACTGGTAATCCGCTCCCCAGCTTGGATGTGTGCTGAAGGAGCCCCTTTTGCCCGCAGGCTCTGGCCCTGGGAACTGTAGCCTTGGCGGTGACTGTGTTTCCCTCTATCGGTTCGACTGTTGCCTTCAATCGGAACTTGGCTGCTGGGAAACCCCGGAGGTTCCCTTTGCTAACGGATTTGACAATTTCAGCGGCGACTCCTAGCCTTGTCGGGGTCCATAAGCCCTGCCGGTTGGTTCTGGCTTCTCTTTGCGTACCGGTCCGGTACCACCGGGCCACCGCTCGTCCACGGTCCTTACGGCTGGCTCCAATAGGCCTCTCCTGCAGACGGTCACCACCGTCTGCCAACCTTGCTGTACCGTCCGGGCCACACACCCGGACGCTGTCAGACTGCTCTTTTTCCACTTCACTTCTCAAACTCCAAACTAATCTGCTCTACTTTTCCCGCCTCCAGGACTGTGAACTCCTTGGTGGGTGGGACCAACTGCCTGGCCCACCCCCTGGTGTGAACATCAGCCCCTGGAGGGAGGCAACAAGGATTTGTGTTTGACTTTGGTGTGCCTAACCGGGGTGTGGGGTGTGTTGGTGTAGTACCTGTGATGTCCTGGCTTGTCCAGGGCGCCCCATTCCCCCTTAGTAAAATGCAGACCGTCCGCGGGCTGCCCGTCCATCACCGGTTTTATTTTCAAAACTGAAAAAGATAAAACGGTAACATAATATAATACAAGTATATTAACTCTTCCCACATCGGGAGGCACATTCTTAAACGTTGCTAACGGTAACGGCTTCTGCTCTCTCCCACCCAAGCAACCTGGCCCTGATGCTGCGCCTAAGCAAATGGGCAGCATCCCTTGACTCCAGTGCAGCACAAGTTACCCGAGCGGGTTCTGTCCTTTTCAGGGGACCCACGTCCATGGGGAACCCCTGAAACCCCCCGGAGGATCGCCACCGGTTGCGGTAGTGGCGGGCCTGGGCCATCCCTTTCCTCCAGGCCCATCCTCCAAATCAGCCTCTCCGGAGGCGGTAACGGTAAAAGCCATAAAAACATATTTTATTTACAGACCACAAGTTCGTGGTTGCCCTGCCAGTTCTCGGGCTTGTCCGTAGCAGTTTCTACGCATTGGGTTGCAAACAGTCCCCACGGGGACAACAGTTGCCGGCAACGACCGGTTCAAATCAGGGTTGGTCAATCAGGGGACATCTTCGGTTTATTCTTATCATTCACAACTTTCAAAACGGTACTTTGGTGGTCCCAACGGGGACAACTTGCAACGGGACTCCGCTGCCATTACTCGGACTCTTCGGTGTCGGCCGGGGGAGGGGGCACGGTAGACACTCGGGCCTCTTGGCTGCCCCTCAGCTTTGCATCCAACGCGAACCACCCCCTCTCCCTGCAGTGCCGGGTGTACTGCACTGGGTCTCCCGGCATTAGGTTGCGGCCCGGGTGCTCCTCCGGCAGGTGGGCGTTGACATCCCGCCGGGCTACAAAGACTTCGGCCTCCAGGCCAGGCTCGTAGATAAAGCCATAGCCCCGGAGGACATCAAACCGCCTCACCTGCCCTTCGTAGAGTGGGCCCCAAACACGGAAGGTTGCTTGACGGAGGCTTTCCTTTTTCCCGGATCGTGCGGGCCACCAACTCCGCCTTCTTTCTCTCCCTCTCGGCGATCTCCGGGCCCAGCGGCGTCGGCTCCCAGTCCCAATACGGGGCTTCTGCGAGCTCCGGCACACGGGTCGGGCCCCGCGAGACCTTCTGGACACTGCCCACCACTGGCAATCTGGATGGAAGGTCCCGCGGTGACTTGGCCTGGGGTGCTGCCTGCAACGGCAACCCGGCGCAACCTCAGCCGAGGTGTGGGGGATGGGCGCAGGGGTCCTCTTCCGCTGGGCCTCCTGCACGGAGCGGCCTGTCGGCCCCGGCTCGGGGGAAGTCTCCGCAGATGCCTCCGGTTCAGGTTTCGGCACCTTCCGCGGAAGCAGTTCCGATTGGTCACGGGCTCCGGCTGCAGGCCGATTCGCCTGGGCGAATGTGCGGGGTACTGCTACCAGTGGCGGTGGTAGCGGGCCTAGTGGTGGGGTCGCGGCAGCCAACACGGGTAGCGGGGGAGGTAGCAGGGCGAGCGGGTATGGACCGGGTCCCTCGGCCGCAATGACCGACCCACTAGGGGTACAGGGGCGTGGGTCACTCACCCTCCCTTCCGAAACTTCCTCCTCCTCGCGTCTCCGTACGGTCGCCACAACCTCCGCCATGTCGGCCTCCCACTCCTCCAAGAGGAGTTGCATTTTGACCTGCAGCCGTTGTTGAAGCTGAGCGGTCCGGACCTCCACCTACGCCGCGGTTACAGGCGCGGGGGCTATGGTGCTGCGGGACGGCATATACATGGCTCCGGCGGCCTCTTCCAGGAACCAGCAACAAGATGGCCGCAGGGTCCTGGCGTCCCTGCTTTTATAGCCGCGGGCTACATGCGGCCAGACGCCATCAGTCCCCCTTAGTCTTTTTCCGGCTCCTCCTCTACAGGGGCGGGGTTTCGGTTTTCGCGCCTCCACTGCTCGAGGAGACGCTCGAGCGGGGACTTTTCGCGCCCAAGATGGCGGCTTCTCAAATTTTTCGGACGGACACCTCCGGCGGTCACGAGGCGCACCTCTACCAGACGGCAGAGCGGTAAGATCCTGTTCGTGACGCCAAGTTGTCGCGGGCGGAGGAGGGGACGATGCGCTCACCCACTGCTCGGGTCCGGCTACTGCTGCTGCTCGGTGGTGGCTCGAGCGGTGGGCCGTATCCCGGGGACTCGAGTGGCGTTCCTCGCCCGTGAGTGAAAGGGGGTGGTTTGGGTTTAGGGATATTGTCGTGACACTACCCACGGTTGTGGTGAGGTTGTGACACCACCGCTGCTCTGGACGGGGATCCCGGGAGCGATGACAGAGAGCAGCTTGTATGTTGGTTCTCCCCTCCGTGGGTAGGGGGTTGGTTGTCCCAGGGCCCGGTGAGGGGTAGGGATGTATAGCAGGCGGGTTACGGAGCCTGGCGAGTTGCAGGGTCGCGGGGGCAGCGCTGTGCCGCACGGTACGGTGGTACTCACTCAGCCAATGATGAATACAAAGTCTCCGGTAAAACAAACGGCTGGATGGACGGGTCCCACAGACGGCTGCGGTGTTTCTCCTCCCGGAAGGTTGATGGTGAACGCCTTTCCCTGCACCTGTGTAGTGTAGACGGTTCCAATGGGTTCCCACCGGTAACCCGCTCCCCAGCTTGGATATGTGCTGAAGGAGCCCCTTTTGCCCGCAGGCTCTGGCCCTGGGAACTGTAGCCTTGGCGGTGAGTGTGTTTCCCTCTATCGGTTCGACTGTTGCCTTCAATCGGGACTTGGCTGCTGGGAAACCCCGGAGGTTCCCTTCGCTAACGGATTTGACAATTTCAGCGGCGACTCCTAGCCTTGTCGGGGTCCGTAAGCCCTGCCGGTTGGTTCTGGCTTCTCTTTGCGTACCGGTCCGGTACCGCCGGGCCACCGCCCATCCACGGTCCTTACGGCTGGCTCCAATAGGCCTCTCCTGCAGACGGTCACCACCGTCTGCCAACCTTGCTGTACCGTCCGGGCCACACACCCGGATGCTGTCAGACTGCTCTTTTTCCACTTCACTTCTCAAACTCCAAACTAATCTGCTCTACTTTTCCCGCCTCCAGGACTGTGAACTCCTCGGTGGGCGGGACCAACCACCTGGCCCACCCCCTGGTGTGAACATCAGCCCCTGGAGGGAGGCAACAAGGATTTGTGTTTGACTTCGGTGTGCCTAACCGGGGTGTGGGGTGTGTTGGTGTAGTACCTGTGACGTCCTGGCTTGTCCAGGGCGCCACAAATGGATCCTCCAGAGGTTCTACTAGCCCAGCTGTTACTGAGAAATTGTGAATTATTGAAGGTCCTGGCCCATCTGTCAGCTAAACTGCCCTGATCGATCTTTTACATTAGAAATCTGTTATTGCCATTACCCATCATTGAGGTCCCGTGTGATTGTATAGCAATGGATTGAAGAGGACACTTTGTCAAGTTTGCTAGATGGCATAAGTATATCCTAGTTGTCAGGGAGTATGGTACTACGTGATATCCGGAGGCAGTGCCATTGATAAATTTCTCTGCTAAGAGTATAGCCAGAAAACTGGTCCAGATCTTTTCCTAAACTGGACTACTGAAAGAGATTCTGATGGACCAAGGAACCCCATTCATGTCAGAGGTCAAGAGGGAATTGTGCAAATCCCTGAAAATTATTCAACTTAGGACCTTGGTATACCACCCACAGATGGACGATCTTGTGGATCGGTTTAATAAAATCTTGAAGGCCATGCTAAAGAAGGTGGTAGAGAAGGATGGCTGAGACTAGGACTGCATCCTACCATACCTGTTATCCTCTATAGAGAAGTCCCACATGCCTCTACAGGGATTTCCCCATTTGAGCTGTTGTATGGCCAAAACCCCAGTGGTCTTTTGGATATAGTGAAGAGAACTAGGAACCAAAGGTTACACCCTAAAGGAGAATAATCAAGCATGTAGCCCAAATGCAAGAGAGGATTGCCGAAGTGATAGCCATTGTGACTGAACACCTCCTCCAGGCACAAAAGGCCCAGTCAAGGGTGTACAATCTATCACAAAGGGTGAGACAGTTCGGCACTGGAGATCTGGTACTCTGTATATCTCAAGCGATAGGATGATCGCAGCTTTAAGTCCTCTAAGGGGACTACTAAATACAGTAAAATGTTTTGAAAACGTTTTTTTTTTAAATATGAAAAAATAAAAAAACACAAAAGTTCAAATCAAACCCCATGTGCCCCATTGAAAATAAAATAATTAAAAAAAACAATATATATATATATATATATATATATATATATATATATATACGTATTTGGTATCTCTAAACTGGCAGATCTATCAAAATTAGAGTTGAGCGAGTACCTAACTATTCGTACTCGCTATACTCATAACGAGTACTGTCTATTACTCTCGTATGCAATACAAGTCAATGGGGAATACTCGCAATGTAACGAGTAACTCGAATGCTGTAGTATTCGTGCGAGTAGCAAATAGTGCGGAATTCGGGTTCGTTACTTTGTGAGTGTTTCCCCATTGACTTGCATTGCACACGCTATTCAGAATGAATGCGCAAGTATTAGACAGTACTCGTACGAATAGTTAGGTATTCGCTCAACTCTAGTGAAGGGATTAATGAAGCTACTGCTCATAACCAGCATTGCAGCCTCCCTCATTCAGAGGATCTCTGAGGTCCTAGGATTTAGATGTCCATGATTAGAAAGCGATAGCATATCTTAATGATAAGCCATTCGTCTCTTTGATGAAAACCCCTTTTTACCTAATTAATAAAAAAAATATTATTTACCCATTTAAACGTATTTCTCTAAATCTGCTTGTGAGAAGTGAAATAGTTAAGGATGTAGTCACACACATAATTACACCTCCACACAAAATGACACATTTTTCTATGACAATGAATTAAGTGCGTGTGATGATTTCACAATATTGTGATTGCATTATAACTAAAAGAAAACCTCACTTATTTCTCAAGTCTTCCGAGATAATTGTTTAATGTAAATGAGTTAGACATACAATATCATTCTTGGCTATCATTTGTGCCAGCCATAATTAAATAGCTCGTCTTATGTTTTCTTTCAGGTCTGGGTAAGCTATCCCAAGTTTAACAAAGGGTCCCCTGTTTTGCATCACATGTTCAAACATTGATCCACATCACCTCAAGGCATAGTCACGGGTCAAAAGCAGATCCACCCGTTTTCTGTGAAAAGCACTACAGACTACAATCATCTTGTTCATAGTATAATATAATAATATATTGCATGAAATATCAGTTATGCCTGGAGCCAATTTAGAATTCTCTTGTAGCTTTACTAAATAATAGTGCTAGGATCTTAGAAGAATATTGGAAAATAAAGGGTGAGAGAGTTCATAAATCTAGCCGGTTCTCTGCTTATATTGGTAATTATACAAAAGAATGTATTATGAGAAAGTATTGTTGTTTATGAGTTTCTAAATGATTCATAAATCGATGGATAACACTGGTGTACAGTGATTTTGGTGCCAACTATGTGTGAACGGTTTTAGATTAAGTTTATGGCGCTGATTAAGAAAATGACTGTTTTTTCCAGATTGGCTCTAGTTTGTGAGATATTTAATAGTTAAGTAATTAATAGGGATGAGCGAATGTATTCGCCACTATTCGGTATCCGACGGATAATGGTGTATTCGAGGTATTCGCTATCCGACGGCTAATATGGTATTCGCTCCGATACTTTCATTTTCATTTCTGGACTTCCTGGCGCCTTTTTCCAGCCAATGAACACATCTGATGTTGCTTGCCCTCATAGTAACGCCGCAGCCATCTTTGTTGTGGTGTTACTATGATTGGCTTGGCCGCACAGCGTCATAGGGGCTGTATAAGCCAGCGGCCATTTTGGTCAGTCGGTCTCTCCCTCTCTTACTCACCGATCACGGGCGCGGCGCTGCACGGCTGTCACACTGTGACAGGTTCTCCAGCTTTTGAAAATGCCGGCCACACGTTATTCCATCTCGTATTCCCTGCTTCCCCCGCCCACCGATGCCTATGATTGGTTGCAGTCAGACACACCCCCACGCTGAGTGACAGCTGTCTTACTGCAACCAATCACAGCCGCCGGTGGGCGGGTCTATATCGTGTACTAAAATAAATAAATAAATAATTTAAAACAACGACGTGCTGTCCCCCCCAAATGATACCCAGCTGAGGTAAGCACACAGCAGCGGGACGGTATTCTCAGACTGGGGAGGGCGAGGGCCATGGTTACAGCCCCCCTCTCACAGCCGAGAATATTAGCCCGCTGCTGGCCCGAGAATGTTGCATCCATTAGATGCAACAGTCCCGGCGTGTCACCGGCCCTTCCCGATTGCCGTGATGTGGTGGCAATCGGGGTAATAAGGAACTAATAGCAACCCATAGCTGCCACTAAGTCCAAGATTAGTAATGGCAGCATCTATGACACGTGATCACTAATCTGTAAGTACAGTTAGGTCCAGAAATATTTGGACAGTGACACAAGTTTTGTTATTTTAGCTGTTTACAAAAACATGTTCAGAAATACAATTATATATATAATATGGGCTGAAAGTGCACACTCCCAGCTGCAATATGAGAGTTTTCACATCCAAATCGGAGAAAGGGTTTAGGAATCATAGCTCTGTAATGCATAGCCTCCTCTTTTTCAAGGGACCAAAAGTAATTGGACAAGGGACTCTAAGGGCTGCAATTAACTCTGAAGGCATCTCCCTCGTTAACCTGTAATCAATGAAGTAGTTAAAAGGTCTGGGGTTGATTACAGGTGTGTGGTTTTGCATTTGGAAGCTGTTGCTGTGACCAGACAACATGCGGTCTAAGGAACTCTCAATTGAGGTGAAGCAGAACATCCTGAGGCTGAAAAAAAAGAAAAAATCCATCAGAGAGTCCAGAACACTCTCAGTGAAGTAGGTGTATCTGTCTCTAAGTCAACAGTAAAGAGAAGACTCCATGAAAGTAAATACAAAGGGTTCACATCTAGATGCAAACCATTCATCAATTCCAAAAATAGACAGGCCAGAGTTAAATTTGCTGAAAAACACCTCATGAAGCCAGCTCAGTTCTGGAAAAGTATTCTATGGACAGATGAGACAAAGATCAACCTGTACCAGAATGATGGGAAGAAAAAAGTTTGGAGAAGAAAGGGAACGGCACATGATCCAAGGCACACCACATCCTCTGTAAAACATGGTGGAGGCAACGTGATGGCATGGGCATGCATGGCTTTCAATGGCACTGGGTCACTTGTGTTTATTGATGACATAACAGCAGACAAGAGTAGCCGGATGAATTCTGAAGTGTACCGGGATATACTTTCAGCCCAGATTCAGCCAAATGCCGCAAAGTTGATCGGACGGCGCTTCATAGTACAGATGGACAATGACCCCAAGCGTACAGCCAAAGCTACCCAGGAGTTCATGAGTGCAAAAAAGTGGAACATTCTGCAATGGCCAAGTCAATCACCAGATCTTAACCCAATTGAGCATGCATTTCACTTGCTCAAATCCAGACTTAAGACGGAAAGACCCACAAACAAGCAAGACCTGAAGGCTGCGGCTGTAAAGGCCTGGCAAAGCATTAAGAAGGAGGAAACCCAGCGTTTGGTGATGTCCATGGGTTCCAGACTTAAGGCAGTGATTGCCTCCAAAGGGTTCGCAACAAAATATTGAAAATAAAAATATTTTGTTTGGGTTTGGTTTATTTGTCCAATTACTTTTGACCTCCTAAAATGTGGAGTGTTTGTAAAGAAATGTGTACAATTCCTACAATTTCTATCAGATATTTTTGTTCAAACCTTCAAATTAAACGTTACAATCTGCACTTGAATTCTGTTGTAGAGGTTTCATTTCAAATCCAATGTGGTGGTATGCAGAGCCCAACTCGCGAAAATTGTGTCACTGTCCAAATATTTCTGGACCTAACTGTAAAGTAAATAAACAATAAATATATAAAACACCAAAAAGCCCCTCTGTCACCACTTTATTAACCCCCCAAATATCCAGGTTCGGCGTAATCCACACCGATTCAGTGACATCTGTGAGCGAGTGCTCAATGCAGCCTCATTCCGTAAACGATGCTACAGAACTTCAGTGCTGCCGTAAAGCACAACTCAGAGTGACGTCACTGACCGGCAGTGACCCTGCGAGAACTCAGATCCAAGCTCCCACAGGGTCACTGCTCCATCACACATACTGTTGTGGGGGGGAAACACATACATCACAAATAAAAGCTGTAATATCATCTATCTATCCATCTATCTATCCATCTATCCCTATATCTATCTATCCATCTATCTACAGTATCTATCCATCTATCCATTATCTATTTATCTATCTCTCTTTCTATCTATCTATTAATTATCTATCAAATCAAATCAAATAAGCTTTATTGGCAGGACCAAATACAAATTAGTTTTGCCAAAGCAAGTGTACATTAGGGACTGGGGCTGTGGGGATGGTGGGTGGGGACTGTAGGAAGGATAGATGGGGCACATCCAGGGTGGGGACTCTGGGGGCACTTCTAGGATGGGGGCTATGGAAGTCCATGGCTTATGATGGGGCATATCCAGGGTGGGGACTGTAGTAACGGTGGATTGGGAATATTCAGGGTGGGGTCTGGGGGGTCACATCTGGGATGGGGGGCTATGGAAGTCCATGACATCATAGTTCTCTTTCTCGAAGTCTATGACATTCGCTCACATACCACGCTGCTATCTCCACTGCGCTCTTTTTTTCCCCCAGCAGGATATATATTTTCTCTTCCTAGTTCATGGAGCTGAAATCCGGGAAGAGATGGGAGAGTCTCCTGAAGTGAGTGTCCCTCACTGTTGAGTACTTGATGCAGTGTAGCAGGAAGTGGGTTTCATCCTCCAGGGCTTCCAGGTCACAGTGTTGGAAAAGTCTGTCCTCCCTGGGCTTGTAGCTCTGCTTGTGTCGGCCGGATTTGATGGCTAGACTGTGGGCACTGAGTCTATATCGGCTCAGGGTCCTGCAGTCTCTGGGATCCGGGAGTTTTTCCAGATATGGGGCCAGTCTGTAGTCTCTCTGTAGTCTCTGGTACGTGGTCAGTTTCTGTGAGGTGTTGATGTCGGTCCTCCAGTCATTGACATACCTCTCCTAGCCCTCGTCTACAATCTTCCTGATTCTGGTTCTTGTCAGGCTGCTGTGATTGGTTATTTTGTCCAGTTGGGTTTGGGAGAGCTGTGCCAGGGGTCCTGGTTCATCTGGCCCACGTATATATATCAGAGCTTTGTGGTGATGGCAGCTTGGATTGCTACTCTGTAGGTTAGCCTGAAATGATAGTGACCTCTTCAGAGCTGCTAGATGTAGAGGGAATCTGCCCAGCTCAGCTCGACAGGCACTGTTGGAGGTGCTCCGATGGACCTGGAGAAGGTGCTTACAGAATTCCAGGTGGAATATTTCTGTTGGGCTGGAATCCCACCATGACCAATCTTGGTAAGTGTGAGGGCCCCAGACTTCGCTGCCATACAGGAGGATTGGCGCAATGATGGAATCGAAGATTTTTAGCCAGACCCTCACTGGTGGCTTCAGATGATCTTCCTTCGGATGGCATAAAAGGTTTTGCAGGCCTTGTTTTTCAGGGTCTCTATGGCTTGTTTGAAGCTCCCTGACTGGTGAATTTCCAGGCCCAAGTAGGTGTATTTGTCTGTTCCTGTAAGAGTGCAGTTGTTTAGGACAATATCTATCTATCTATCTATCTATTTATCTATCCATTATCTATCTATCTTTCTCTCTTTCTATCTATCTATGTATCCATTATCTATCTATCTATCCATTATCTATCTATCCATCTATCTATCTATCTATCTATCTATCTATCCATTGTCTATCTATCTATCCATCTATGTTTCCATTTTCTATCTACCTATCTATCTATCTATCCATTATCTATCTAGCCATCTATATATCTATCTTTCTATCAATCTAGCTATCTAACTATCTATCCATCTATCTATCCATCTATCTATCTATCTATCTATCTATCCCTATTTCTATTTATCCATTATCTATCTATCCACTGTCTATCTATCTATCTATCTATCCCTCTATCTATCTATCTATCTATCTATCTATCTATCTACCTATCCATCCATTATCTATCTATCTATCATCTATCCATCTACCTATCTATCTATCTATCTATCAATCTATCCATCTATTTATCCATTATCTATCTACCTATCTATCTATCTATCCATTATCTATCTATCTATCCCTCTTTCTATCGATCTATCTATCTATCCATTATCTATCTATCTATCTATCCATCTATCCATCTATCCCTCTATCTATCTATCGATCTATTATCTATCTATCCCTCTATCTTTCTGTCTATCTATTTATACATTATCTATCTATCTATCTATCTATCTAACTATCTATCCATTATCTATCTATCCATCTATATATTTATCCTCTATCTATCTATCTATCTATCTATCTATCCATCCCTTTTCTATCTACCTATCCATTATTTATCTATCTATCCATCTATCTATCTGATTGATAGATAGATAGATAGAGGGATAGATAGAGCGATAGATAGATAGAGGGATAGAGAGGGATAGAGGGATAGAGAGGGATAGAGGGATAGAGAGGGATAGAGAGAGAGAATGGATAGATAACTGGATAGATGGATAATAGATATAGATAGATATAGATAGAGATAGATAGATAGATAGATATAGATAGATAATGGATAGATAGAGGGATAGATAGATAGAGGGATAGATAGAGGGATGGATAGATAGAGGGATGGATAGATAGAGGGATAGATGGAGAATAGATAGATAGATGATAAATAGATAGATAATGGATAGATAGATGGATAGATAGGGGGATACATAGCTGGATAGATAGAGGTATAGATAGATGGGTAGATAGATAGATAAAGGATAGATGGATACATAGAAAGGCAGACCGATGTCAAACACATATATAATGTCCCACCTCCCTGCATATTCTAAGCTGGCACTCTTTAGTGACTTTCATGTGGCAATAAGTGGTTCCTAGCCTTGTATTTAGCCAAAAAAAAAATATTTAAAAAAAAGCGACGTCGGGTCCCCCCCATTTTTGATAGCCAGCGAGGGTAAAGCAGATGGCTGCAGCCTGTAGACCACAGCTGGCAGCTTTACCTTGGTTGGGGATCCAATTTGGAGGGCCCCCAGGCTCTTTTCTATAATTATATATAAATAAATAATAATAAAAAAAAAAATAAAAATGGGGTTCCCCCCAAATTGGTTCACCAGCCAAGGTAAAGCGAACAGCTGTGGTCTGGTATTCTCAGGGTGGTAAGATCCATAGTTATTGGCCCTTCCCAGCCGAAAAATAGCAGGCCGCAGGCGCCCCAGAAGTGGCGCATCCATTAGATGCGCAAATCCTTGCACTTCGCCCCAGCTCATTCCGTTGCCCTGGTGCGGTGGCAAATGGGGTAATAAATGGGGTTGATACTAGATGTGTAATGTCACCTGACATCAAGCCCAGCAGTTGGTGATGTCATGGCGTTTATCAGATACCCAACATCACCAACTGTCAGTAATAAAAATAGAGAAAAAAATAGACGACAAAAAAAAAATAATTATTTGAAAAAACAGTCCCCAACCATTTCCTCTTTCACCAATTTATTGTAAAGAGAAAAAAAATCCCCTGTAATCCATTTTGGAAGTCCCACTACGACTCTGGACCTTCTAGAATATGGGGGGCACGCTCAGGGAACTTGTCCCCCATTTTCTAGGAGTGCAGACCCTCCATGTGAGGAGTGTGGGTACAAAGAATCTGCACCTACCCTCCCCAGGTCACAGCAGCAGTGTGCGTGCAGCCAGCGCAGCTCACACTGAACACAGGAAGCTGAGCTGACAGCCGCGCCCTGCGCATGCACCTAGCGTTTATTGTGATGGAGGAAGGACGCAGGGGATCAACTCTGCAAAAAGGTAAAAACATCGGGGGAACACCGGGAAACACCTGGGGGTTACAGGGAGGTTACTTATCTGGACCCGAGGAGGAGTTTCACAGGAAGAGGCTGAATGCGGGCGGCGTGTTAGTGTGCGTGCCGTCATCTTGGATGAATCGAGAGGGGGCAGAAATGCAGTGAGGCACCTTCTACAGGCTGTGCCCATACTGTTTCTGCCTTTTCCTATCCATTTCAGCCATTTCCTCCACACCGCAGGTCACCGACGGGTCCAACATGAAATTTCCCATAGACTTGCATTGGGGGTCGAATATTCGCGAATACTTGAATAGCTGCAAGGTATTCGTCAGATATTCGGCGAACTGAATAATAGGGTATTCGATCATCTCTAGTAATTAAGTAATGCAACAGAATTGAAAGGCATTCAGAATTGCAAGAATATTATTATTTTTGTTACACCTCCTAAGTAAACTGTTTAAAATCATACAAAAAAATAAAAATAACAGGAAAAAAAGTTACGTCCCATCTGCCATCATGTGTACATTCCGTCTGCCATCATGTGCACATCCCGTCTGCCATCATGTGCACATCCCGTCTGCCATCATGTGCACATCCCGTCTGCCATCATGTGTATGTCCCATCTGCCATCATGTGTCTGTCCCATCTGCCATAATTTGTATTTCCCATCAGTTATCATCTGTACGTCCCATCAGCCATCATGTGTACATCCCGTTTGTCATCATGTGTACATCCTATCAGCCATCATGTGTACATCCTATCTGCCATCATGTGTACGTCCCATCTGCCATCATGTGTACAGTACATTCTGTCTGCCATCATGTTGTGCACGTCCCGTCTGCCATCATGTGCATGACCTGTCTGCCATCATGGGTATGTCCTCTCAGCCATCATGTGTATGTACCATCTGCTATCATGTGTATGTACCATCTGCTATCATGTGTATTTCCCATCAGCAATCATGTGCACGTCCCATCTGCCATCATGTGCATGTTCCATCAGCCATCATGTGTATATCCCATCAGCCATCATGTGTACGTCCCATCAGCCATCATGTGTACGTCCCATCAGCCATCATGTGTACGTCCCATCAGCCATCATGTGTACGTCCCATCAGCCATCATGTGTATGTCCCATCTGTCATCATGTGTATTTCCCATCAGCCATCAGGTGTATGTCGCATCAGCTATCATGTGTACATCCCGTCTGTGGTGCCCCTGAGGCTTCAGTCGCCACAGAGTATTGCAGCCAAATATGGGTGTAATGCTGAACCCGGACACTGAGGAGGTTAGTCCCGGTTTCACCACTTACACACTCAAATACACACCAGGTTGCGCCTATTCCCACTGGGGACTGGGCTAGGGTAGGGTAATAAAGGGGTTGCCGACAGAGTGGCATTTACAGGATGCCCTCATACTGGGGCCCCAGTCCCACTAGCTTAGGACCTGGGAGGGAGGAGGTGCAGCCAGCAGGGGGAGTCAGGAGCCAACACAATAGTTAAAGATTTCTCCAGCAGGAGAGGAAAGGAGCAGACATGTTTCACAGGTGCTCCGGTGGGAAGGAGGAAGAGTTCACAAGGTTGCCGTGGGGAGAGGGCATCTGCTCCCCTTGGAATTGGCGCCACACAGGGCGGCAGGACCCTAGGGAAGATCATACTTCACGTTGGTTTTCCAGAATCTGCCTGGACGGGGAAAGTTTCAAGCTTCCCTGGCCACACAGCGCCCAAAAGCACAGTGCCAGAGAGGATCCGGGGTCTCACATAGCACTGGACCCCATATCGGAACCGCAGCACCTGCATATAGGGACAAGAGTACTACTCGTGAAAACCGGGGTCCCCATGCTTCAAGCCAGTGGATCCACTGACATGCGCTACAAGGAGGGAACCAACCGAACACCACACCGGACTAATCTCTAAAGAGATTCGGGTTCGACGGAGCCCATCATAGCAAGTGACTGGTATTACCTGGGTGAGTGGCACAGCACAAAAGTGAGTAAACAACCTGGAACCACAGCCATAGACTGTATCTTTATTACCGGTACGACCGCTCCGCGCAGGGGTGGGATTCAGCCGGTTCTGTCTGGTTCTGGAGAACCGGTTGGAAAAATAGCAGCCGGTTCCCAGAACCGGCAAGAAACAGCTCTGGCGATCCGGTTCCCTGCTGTATTCATTTGTGTTAGTGTCTCTTTAAGACTCTAGCACAAATGAATCTGCATACCTCTGTGCCGCACTTCCTGGTTCAGTGCAGCCTGTGCTCCCTGACCCGGCGTGCAGTGACGCGCTGACGCTGCAGATACAGGTCACGGCAGTGAGGACGGGAGACACAGGAGAGACTGCCGCTGCTTGGATCAGGTAAGCCGCTCAGTGAGCCGAAGCTGCAGGGAGAGGAGCCACATAAGATAGGAACGGTTACTATGTGTGGCTATATGGGGATGGTATCTGCAGAGAGAAAGGGGCCATAATAGGATGGGATCTGCAGGGAGAAAGGGGCCATAATGGGATGGGATCAGCAGGGGGAAAGGGGTCATAATAGGATGGGATCTGCAGGGAGAAATGGGTTATAATAGGATGGGATCTGCAGGGAGAAAGGGGCCATAATAGGATGGGATCTGCAGGGAGAAAGGGGCCATAATTGGATGGGATCTGCAGGGGGAAAGGGGCCATAATGGGATGGGATCTGTAGGGGAAAAGGGGCCATAATAGGATGGGATCTGCAGGGAGAAAGGGGTCATAATAGGATGGGATCTGCAGGGAGAAAGGGGCCATAATAGGATGGGATCTTCAGGGAGAAAGGGGCCATAATAGGATGGAATCTGCAGGGGGAAAGGGGCCATAATGGGATGGGATCTGCAGGGGGAAAGGGGCCATAATGGGATGGGATCTGTAGGGGAAAAGGGGCCATAATAGGATGGGATCTGCAGGGAGAAAGGGGTCATAATAGGATGGGATCTGCAGGGAGAAAGGGGCCATAATAGGATGGGATCTTCAGGGAGAAAGGGGCCATAATAGGATGGGATCTGCAGGGGGAAAGGGGCCATAATGGGATGGGATCTGCAGGGGGAAAGGGGCCATAATGGGATGGGATCTGCAGGGGGAAAGGGGCCATAATAGGATGGGATCTGCAGGGAGAAAGGGGTCATAATAGGATGGTATCTGCAGGGAGAAAGGGGCCATAATGGGATGGTATATGCAGGGAGAAAGGGGCCATAATAGGATGGGATCTGCAGAGGGAAAGGGGCCATAATAGGATGGGATCTGCAGGGGGAAAGGGGCCATAATGAGATGGGATCTGCAGGGGCAAAGGGGCCATATTGGGATGGGATCTGTAGGGAGAAAGGGGCCATAATAGGATGGGATCTGCAGGGGGAAAGAGGCCATATTGGGATGGGATCTGCAGGGGGAAAGAGGCCATATTGGGATGGGATCTGCAGGGGGAAAGAGGCCATATTGGGATGGGATCTGCAGGGGGAAAGGGGCCATAGTAGGATAGAATCTGCAGGGGGAAAGGGGCCATAATAGGATGGGATCTGCAGGGGGAAAGAGGACATAATGGGATGGGATCTGCAGGGGCAAAGGGGCCATAATAGGATGGGATCTGCAGGGGGAAAGAGGCCATATTGGGATGGGATCTGCAGGGGGAAAGGTGCCATAATAGGATGGGATCTGCAGGGGGAAAAGGGCCATAATAGGATGGGATCTGCAGGGGGAAAGGGGCCATAATAGGATGGGATCTGCAGGGGGAAAGGGGCCATAATAGGATGGGATCTGCAGGGGGAAAGGGGCCATAATAGGATGGGATCTGCAGGGGGAAAGAGGCCATAATGGGATGGGATCTGCAGGGGGAAAGAGGCCATAATGGGATGGGATCTGCAGGGGGAAAGAGGCCATATTGGGATGGGATCTGCAGGGGGAAAGAGGCCATAATGGGTTGGGATCTGCAGGGGGAAAGAGGCCATAATGGGATGGGATCTGCAGGCGGAGAGAGACCACATGGGATGGGATCTGTATGGGGAAGGTCGTCCGTTCCAATTTAGCAATAATTTTTAGTAATAATTTTTAAAAACTGTAGAAAAACCATTTAATACAATATGACTGACAGTGACTGGAACAACTGGTGCTGGACAGGGGAGTGAAGGTATAGGAGGGGAAGAATGGGAAAGAGATTATACTTTAAATTACTTGTATTTTTGGTTGAGGAAAGTGCGTGAAAATGGCTGTGGCTAACAAAGTGGGTGTGGTTACAGAATGGGTATGGTTTTCAAATGGGCGGGGTTTACAGAGAACCTGTTGTTAAAAATTTGAATCCCACCCCTGGCTCCGCGCTTCGGTGCCCGCAATTACTACTTCCCTCATCATCCTCCCTGGGGACCGCTCCACCTGTGGTGAGCGATACCATCCATTGCTGCTACCACCATCCACTCCAGAGGACAGCGACAGCAGAGGTGGCAGATTCCCTGGCCGGATACCACAGGTGGCGTCATGACATTCACCTCACTATTACGCCCAACTTCTCTCCCCTGAAATCTTCTGTGCGCCTCGGGGCAACGGAGCCAGGCTAGGCCGCCCGTGACAACAACAGTCGACGGCCCGGCGATGAGTTGGTTAACCGTCTGCCCCATTGGGCGCTACATGTATTTCCCATCAGCCATCATGTGTACGTCCCATCAGCCATCATGTGTATGTCCCAATTGCCATCATGTGTATTTCCCATCAGCCATCATGTGTGTGTCCCATCTGCCATCATGTGTATTTCCCATCAGCCATCAGGTGTATGTCGCATCAGCCATCATGTGTACATCCCGTCTGTCATCATGTGTACGTCCTATCAGCTATCATGTATACATCCCATCTGTCATCATGTGTACGTCCTATCAGCCATCATGTGTACATCCCGTCTGCCATCATGTGTATGTCCCGTCTGCCATCCTGTGTATGTCCTGTCTGCCATCATGTGTATGTCCCATCTGCCATCATGTGTATTTTCCATCAGCCATCATGTGTATGTCCTACCAGCCATCATGTGTATGTCCCATCTGCTATCATGTATATGTACCATCTGCCATCATGTGCATGTCCCATCTGCCTTGATATCTGTTCTCCATCACCTTCATAGCCTGGTGGTAATGGAACCTCTCACCTTGTTTCTCACTGAAGCCTCCAAGGTTATCTGGAAATCTATTAAAATGGCTATGGAGAGAGTACATCTTTATGCTCATATTAACTTCCAACCTTCTGAAGTTAGTGAGCATATCTTGCACCGATTCTTCATAATTGTCTGCTTTGTGATTACCCAAGTAGCTGCTCCCAACAGAAACAAAACTCTTCCAGGCCGAACCCTCAGTGTCATTTATGCATGTGGTAAAATTGGAATCATCCATGAAGTTTACGAATATTGGGACTGTCAAGGATTCCACCTTTCAGTTTTTCCATACTCAGTACAGGGAATGATCTACATATGTACTTGACGCAATTACCCGGTTTAACCAAAGCCCTAACAAATTATTTTGTGTATCCAGATTACTGTCCAAGCAAGAAGTTCAAGAAGTTCAGATGAACACAAATCGACCTCTGATATTCATGATAATGGATTTTCTGTAATACGATTTTCACATTTTCATATTCTTTTTTAAGTTTTGTTGAGTGAGCAATGGGAAGAGACGCATAACGGTTATCATTGTGTAAAAAAACACATGACCATTGAGGAAGGATTCTCCAGTCGTGATGCTCGTGTTACCTTCACCATTAACCACTTACAAATGAAAACACAGACTGCTTGCGACTTGGTTCAAAATTGGCCACAGCAGCCTTTATTGCCTATTGTTTACATACTAACATAAAAGGGGTCGCCGTCCAACGGACAACCCCAACAGATAACAGTAGGTAACACAATACAACCAATACCGAACAGATAACCCTAGGTAGGCCCAGTCCAGAAAACCACTTCTTAACCCCCAATATCCCTGGCCGCAACACACCGACCCAGAGATGAGGTAATAATCACCCCACAAATTAATACCTCCTAACTTTTGCAGAACCCCGTGCCTGCAATTTCCCGGAACCCGGAGCCACCATACCAAGACAGTGTCTCTCGGTCCAGTTGCCATTCCCTTCACACGGCCTCTGGACCAGACGTACCCCCGTCACAGGACAGGGCACGTGACTCCTTACGTGGCTTGGACCCGCCACGCACCCAAAGCTCGCCCAACGCCCACAAATCTGAACCAATCTTGTTAAGGTGCACCCCATCACCCCTCCGAAACTGCCAACTCGGAGACTCCAAATCTGTATGCCTCACTGCAATGCCACTATTTCTCCTCACAAAACGAGCCACCACCCTATTTACCTTTGCCCTGGCTCGATTGATCATTTCAACAGATCGGGCCCCTCTCCACACCAAACTGGCCACAATATCAGACCACACCACAATTAACCCAGGGCATCTCGTCCACAAACGCAACAAATCAATCTTAATATCCCTAATCATCTCACGAGACACCCAAACTCCCAAATCATTGCCTCCTACGTTCAGTACTAACACATCTGGAGGTCTGTCAAATCTGCAATAGTATGCAAACTCCGGTATGACCCTGCTCCACTCCATTCCGCGCACACCGATCCACTTAACCGATGCCAGCGACCTGTCAAATCCCACCTGGTGACCATTTGGATGAGCCTTGGCCCGACGGGCCCCCCAAAAAACAAATGAGTGCCCTAATATCCAAATTAGGCACACCCCTACAATAAAACAAAACAGATGATAAGTACAATACAATACAACTGAAAATATGTCTTATATTCTAGGTTCTTCAAAGTAGCCACCTTTTGCTTTGATTACTACTTTGCACACTCTTGGCATTCTCTTAATGAGCTTCAAGAGGTAGTCACCGGAAATGGTTTTCCAACAGTCTTGAAGGAGGTCCCAGAGATGCTTAGCACTTGTTGGCCCTTTTGCCTTCACTCTGCGGTCCAGCTCACCCCAAACCATCTCGATTGGGTTCAGGTCTGGTGACTGTGGAGACCAGGTCATCTGGCGTAACACCCCATCACTCTCCTTATTAGTCAAATAGCCCTTACACAGCCTGGAGGTGTGTTTGGGGCCATTGTCCTGTTGAAAAATAAATGATGGTCCAACTAAATGCAAACCGGATGGAATAGCATACCACTGCAAGATGCTGTGGTAGGCATGCTGGTTTTGTATGCCTTCAATTTTGAATAAATCCCCAACAGTGTCACTAGCAAAGCACCCCCACACCATCACACCTCCTCCTCCATGCTTCACGGTGGGAACCAGGCATGTAGAGTCCATCCGTTCACCTTTTCTACAAAGACACGGTGGTTGGAAACAAAGATCTCAAATTTGGACTCATCAGACCAAAGCACAGATTTCCACTGGTATAATGTCCATTCCTTGTGTTCTGTAGGCCAAACAAGTCTCTTCTGCTTGTTGTCTGTCATATGCAGTGGTTTCCTAGAAGCTACAGTTAGGTCCAGAAATATTTGGACAGTGACACAAGTTTTGTTATTTTAGCTGTTTACAAAAACATGTTCAGAAATACAATTATATATATAATATGGGGTGAAAGTGCACACTCCCAGCTGCAATATGAGAGTTTTCACATCCAAATCGGAGAAAGGGTTTAGGAATCATAGCTCTGTAATGCATAGTTTCCTCTTTTTCAAGGGACCAAAAGTAATTGGACAAGGGACTCTAAGGGCTGCAATTAACTCTGAAGGCGTCTCCCTCGTTAACCTGTAATCAATGAAGTAGTTAAAAGGTCTGGGGTTGATTACAGGTGTGTGGTTTTGCATTTGGAAGCTGTTGCTGTGACCAGACAACATGCGGTCTAAGAAACTCTCAATTGAGGTGAAGCAGAACATCCTGAGGCTGAAAAAAAAGAAAAAATCCATCAGAGAGATAGCAGACATGCTTGGAGTAGCAAAATCAACAGTCGGGTACATTCTGAGAAAAAAGGAATTGACTGGTGAGCTTGGGAACTCAAAAAGGCCTGGGCGTCCACGGATGACAACAGTGGTGGATGATCGCCGCATACTTTCTTTGGTGAAGAAGAACCCGTTCACAACATCAACTGAAGTCCAGAACACTCTCAGTGAAGTAGGTGTATCTGTCTCTAAGTCAACAGTAAAGAGAAGACTCCATGAAAGTAAATACAAAGGGTTCACATCTAGATGCAAACCATTCATCAATTCCAAAAATAGACAGGACAGAGTTAAATTTGCTGAAAAACACCTCATGAAGCCAGCTCAGTTCTGGAAAAGTATTCTATGGACAGATGAGACAAAGATCAACCTGTACCAGAATGATGGGAAGAAAAAAGTATGGAGAAGAAAGGGAACGGCACATGATCCAAGGCACACCACATCCTCTGTAAAACATGGTGGAGGCAACGTGATGGCATGGGCATGCATGGCTTTCAATGGCACTGAGTCACTTGTGTTTATTGATGACATAACAGCAGACAAGAGTAGCCGGATGAATTCAGAAGTGTACCGGGATATACTTTCAGCCCGGCTTCAGCCAAATGCCGCAAAGTTGATCGGACGGCGCTTCATAGTACAGATGGACAATGACCCCAAGCATACAGCCAAAGCTACCCAGGAGTTCATGAGTGCAAAAAAGTGGAACATTCTGCAATGGCCAAGTCAATCACCAGATCTTAACCCAATTGAGCATGCATTTCACTTGCTCAAATCCAGACTTAAGACGGAAAGACCCACAAACAAGCAAGACCTGAAGGCTGCGGCTGTAAAGGCCTGGAAAAGCATTAAGAAGGAGGAAACCCAGCGTTTGGTGATGTCCATGGGTTCCAGACTTAAGGCAGTGATTGCCTCCAAAGGATTCACAACAAAATATTGAAAAAAAAAATATTTTGTTTGGGTTTGGTTTATTTGTCCAATTACTTTTGACCTCCTAAAATGTGGAGTGTTTGTAAAGAAATGTGTACAATTCCTACAATTTCTATCAGATATTTTTGTTCAAACCTTCAAATTAAACGTTACAATCTGCACTTGAATTCTGTTGTAGAGGTTTCATTTCAAATCCAATGTGGTGGCATGCAGAGCCCAACTCGCGAAAATTGTGTCACTGTCCAAATATTTCTAGACCTAACTGTATTTTACCATGAAAGCCTGCTGCACAAAGTCTCCTCTTAACAGTTGTCTAGGGATGAGAAGGTGTGTCCAAACTTTTGGTCTGTACTGTGTACTGTACTTCCTCCTTCTTAATGCTTTGCCAGGCCTTTACAGCCGCAGCCTTCAGGTCTTGCTTGTTTGTGGGTCTTTCCGTCTTAAGTCTGGATTTGAGCAAGTGAAATGCATGCTCAATTGGGTTAAGATCTGGTGATTGACTTGGCCATTGCAGAATGTTCCACTTTTTTGCACTCATGAACTCCTGGGTAGCTTTGGCTGTACGCTTGGGGTCATTGTCCATCTGTACTATGAAGCGCCGTCCGATCAACTTTGCGGCATTTGGCTGAATCTGGGCTGAAAGTATATCCCGGTACACTTCAGAATTCATCCGGCTACTCTCGTCTGCTGTTATGTCATCAATAAACACAAGTGACCCAGTGCCATTGAAAGCCATGCATGCCCATGCCATCACGTTGCCTCCACCATGTTTTACAGAGGATGTGGTGTGCCTTGGATCATGTGCCGTTCCCTTTCTTCTCCAAACTTTTTTCTTCCCATCATTCTGGTACAGGTTGATCTTTGTCTCATCTGTCCATAGAATACTTTTACAGAACTGAGCTGGCTTCATGAGGTGTTTTTCAGCAAATTTAACTCTGGCCTGTCTATTTTTGGAATTGATGAATGGTTTGCATCTAGATCTGAACCCTTTGTATTTACTTTCATGGAGTCTTCTCTTTACTATTGACTTAGAGACAGATACACCTACTTCACTGAGAGTGTTCTGGACTTCAGTTGATGTTGTGAACGGGTTCTTCTTCACCAAAGAAAGTATGCGGTGATCCTCAACCACTGTTGTCATCCGTGGACGCCCAGGCCTTTTTGAGTTCCCAAGCTCACCAGTCAATTCCTTTTTTCTCAGAATGTACCCAACTGTTGATTTTGCTACTCCAAGCATGTCTGCTATCTCTCTGATGGATTTTTTCTTTTTTTTCAGCCTCAGGATGTTCTGCTTCACCTCAATTGAGAGTTTCTTAGACCGCATGTTGTCTGGTCACAGCAACAGCTTCCAAATGCAAAACCACACACCTGTAATCAACCCCAGACCTTTTAACTACTTCATTGATTACAGGTTAACGAGGGAGACGCCTTCAGAGTTAATTGCAGCCCTTAGAGTCCCTTGTCAATTACTTTTGGTCCCTTTAAAAAGAGGAGGCTATGCATTACAGAGCTATGATTCCTAAACCCTTTCTCCGATTTGGATGTGAAAACTCTCATATTGCAGCTGGGAGTGTGCACTTTCAGCCCATATTATATATATAATTGTATTTCTGAACATGTTTTTGTAAACAGCTAAAATAACAAAACTTGTGTCACTGTCCAAATATTTCTGGACCTAACTGTATATATATATATATATATATATATAAAAATATATATATATATATATGTATATATATATTACTATATATATATATTACAGTCTTATGAAAAAGTTTGGGCACCCCTATTAATGTTAACCTTTTATCTTTATAACGATTTGGGTTTTTGCAACAGCTATTTCAGTTTCCTATATCTAATAACTGATGGACTGAGTAATATTTCTGGATTGACATGAGGTTTATTGTACTAACAGAAAATGTGCAATCCGCATTTAAACAAAATTGGGAAATGGAAGAACACAGGTACAGTTCTTGTTAAGCCCAGAAGTGGCAGGCCAAGAAAAATATCAGAAAGGCAGAGAAGAAGAAAGGTGAGAACAGTCAAGGACATGACCACTGAGGAAGGATTCTCCGGTCGTGATGGTTAGTATACCCAACTTAACCTAAAAATAACACACCGACTGCATGCGACTTGGTTAAACAAATTGGCCACAGCAGCCTTTATTACCTATTATTAACATACTAACACAAGGGGGCGCCGTCCAACGGGCAACCCCAAACACACACACATAGGTAACACATAATAAACAATACATGAAAACCTGATGTAGGCCCGATCCAGAAACCAATTCCTACGCCAATATCCCTGGCCGCAACACTCCGACCCAGAGATGAGGTATTAATCACCCCATGGATTAATACCCCCAAACTTTGCAGAACCCCGTACCTGCAATTTACCGGAACCCGGAGACAGCATACCCAGACAGTGCCTCTCGCTCGGTCCAGCTACCAATCCCTTACAACCGCTTCTGGACCAGACCTACCCCCGCTGCTGCGACATACATACATCCCTTTCAACGGTATTTTTTTTTTTTTATATATATATATATATATTACCTTTCCCCTTTTTTTTTTTTTTTTTTTTTGAACATAGCTAAAAAAAAACAAAAACAAAATGAATACACAAACCACAAAGGGAGGGTGGGCGGGAATCTGTCGCCGTCCGGAGTCAAAAGGGGAGGTAAGACCCCTCCCCATTACTTATATACTTCCCCCCCCTCCCCTATAGGGACCCTTTTCCACCAATCCCCTTATATCCTCCCATAATGCCCTATTTCAACTTTATTAACCCCCTCACTCCCTCCCTTCCCTCTGGTCATGTCGCCCCTCCCCCCTATGGGGTCCATGGCTTTCTTGACCACTGAGGAAGGATTCTCCGGTCGTGATGGTTAGTATACCCAACTTAACCTAAAAATAACACACCGACTGCATGCGACTTGGTTAAACAAATTGGCCACAGCAGCCTTTATTACCTATTATTAACATACTAACACAAGGGGGCGCCGTCCAACGGGCGACCCCAAACACACAATAATAGGTAACACATAATAAACAATACATGAAAACCTTATGTAGGCCCGATCCAGAAACCAATTCCTACGCCAATATCCCTGGCCGCAACACTCCGACCCAGAGATGAGGTATTAATCACCCCACGGATTAATACCCCCAAACTTTACAGAACCCCGTGCCTGCAATTTACCGGAACCCGGAGACACCATACCCAGACAGTGCCTCTCGGTCCAGCTACCAATCCTTTACAACCACTTCTGGACCAGACCTACCCCCGCCACAGGACAGGACACGTGACACCTTACGTGGCATGGACCCGCCACACACCCAAGGCTTGCTCCACGCCATCACGCAAACCCAGGGCCCATAAATCGGAACCAATATCATTAAGGTGAACCCCATCACTCCTCCTAAACTGCCATTTCGGCGACTCCAGGTCCACGTGCCTCACCACAACACCCCCATTTCTCCGCACAAAAGGCGCAACCACCCTGTTCACTTGTGCCCGGGCGCGATTAAGCTTTTCCACCGACCGAGCCCCCCTCCACCATAATCTGGCCACAATATCCGACCACACCACTATCAAGCCCGGATACCTTGTCCATAAACGCAAGAGGTCCATCTTAATGTCCCTGATCAGATCGCGCGATGCCCGCGAACCCAGGTCATTCCCCCCCACGTGTAAAACTAACACGTTCGGAGGTCTGTCCATCCTGCAATAATATTCGAACTCTGGCACGACCCTGCTCCATTCCATGCCACGCACTCCAATCCACTTGACCGACGCCAGCGATCTGTCCACACCCAACTGCCGACCATTCGGACGAGCGTCAGCCCGACGGGCCCCCCAGAAAACGAAAGAGTGCCCCAGAATCCAGATCAGACACACTCCTATGATAAAAGAAACAACTTTAATAAACAACAGCACCATTCCAAATTGCACCAAGGAACAACAACCCCAACAGCAACACAAACAAAAAACTCCAACCCGAAACCTCAATGAGATAACAACTGTGGGCGCACATAACCCCGAAAACGAGAGGACTCCTACCGACCAATCCGTCTCACCACGTCATCTCCAAGGCCCCAACGAGAAGCCTCCGTCACTGCCCCGATCCTGAAGGAATGAGACCCGTAATCCTCTGGGCGCTCCCCCGCCCAGCGCAGACAACTCCTCAGCACTGCTACAAACTGGTAACGAGACAACCAAGCCCCGTCCTCGTGACGTAACAGCGGGCCCGGAAGACCGCCCCACAATCCACAAAACTTACTCACCACCTGCACCGGGCACAACTCATCCCCTCGCACCGCATACAACACAACCAACCTGCCTCGACCCATCTGGTCCGTTTTGGACCGCCGAAGCCGACACTCCACTCTCTGTCCCACTACCGACACATCCTCGGATAGCAAACCGCCCCCATTAACCCTAGTCGGGCTCACCAACTCCCCAATCCGAAAAGCCCCGAAAAAAGCTAACACAAAAGCGGTTTCAAACAGCACCGTCTCATATACTGAGACACAAAGAACCCACAAACCATCCACCAATCGCCATAACAAGTCCAACAAAATGGGACGCCTAGTGTCCCGCACCTTTACCCCTTTCCGAAAACCCTTCAAGGCCTGCCGCACGCAGAAATCCCACGAAACGTCCTGCTCACCCCTAACCTTTAACCAGAAGGCCACTGCCGCCACCCTACGTGCCACTGCCGATGCTGACCTCCCAGCCTTAAAATCCTCACTCACCAATGCCAAGAGCGCCAATAAATAATCCACTCGCCCGTTGCCAAACATCGCTCCCAGCACTGCCTGCCACTCAACCCACACTTTAGCATAACGGCACCAAGTCACCTCGGTCACCGAATTTCTAATCAAGCCCGCAATCACTGCCTCACCAGGCTCCACAAGTCCTCTGGACACACCGCTCCGATCTTGTCCGCCCCCGGCATTAACTCCTGAAACCTGTGGAACTGAAAACGAGATAAAGCGTCAGCAATCCCGTTATCCACCCCCGGCACATGTTTTGCAACCACATGAATATTCCACAGTAAACACTTGAGCACCAAATGCCGCAGATATGCCACTACTGGTCCAGACTTTGCTGACAAGCTGTTTATTGCATGCACAACCGCCTGATTATCGCAATGAAAGCACACTTTACGTCCCGAAAATTGCGACCCCCACAACTCCACCGCCACCACGATTGGAAACAACTCCAGCAAGGCCAGATTTTTTACCAGGCCACTCTGCCGCCATTCCTCAGGCCACCTCCCAACGCACCAATGTCCCTGAAAAATAGCGCCGAAACCCGCCGACCCGGCTGCATCCGTATACAGCTCTAGCGCACCATTAGGCACCACCTTCTCCAACCACAAAGCTCAGCCGTTAAAACGCCTCAAGAAGACATCCCAAACCAACAAATCTTCCTTGATCTCCCGCGTGACCCGCACAAAATGCCCCGAGGACCGCACGCCTGCCGTAGCTGTCGCCAACCTCCTGGCGAAAACACGCCCCATTGGCATAATCCTGCATGCAAAATTCAGCTTCCCAAGCAAAGACTGTACCACCTTAAGCCGCACTTTTTTCGCTGCCAGCATCGCCGCAACTGCGCTCCGCAAATCCATAATCTTGTCCTCCGGCAACCTACATTCCATAGCCAGAGAGTCAATTTCAATCCCCAGGAACCGCATAACCGGCGCCGGCCCCTCCGTTTTTTCTTGCGCCAAAGGGATCCCAAAACGATCCGCCACTCTCTGCAAGGCGAACAACAAACCAGCGCACACTATGGAACCCGCCGGACCAACACACAGAAAATCATCCAAATAGTGGATAATGGAGGACAAGCCGGACACGTCCCGCACCACCCACTCAACAAAGGAGCTAAAAGCCTCAAAATACGAACAAGAAATTGAACAGCCCATAGGCAAACAACGATCAACATAAAACTTTCCACCACCAGCAACCCAGAAGGTGCTGACTCTCCGGATGCACCGGCAATAAACGAAACGCTGATTCTACATCCGCCTTTGCCATCAATGCACCGCGTCCCGCCGCCCGTACCAAGTCCAGCGCTTTGTCAAATGAAACGTAGTACACCGCCGACAACTCCGGCGCAATGCCATCATTCACCGACGACCCCTCCGGAAATGAAAGATGATGAATGAGCCGAAATTTGTTTGGCTCCTTCTTTGGCACCACCCCTAGCGGGGACACCACCAGATTACTGCATGGCGGGCTCTCAAATGGGCCCCCCATCCTGCCCAGCTCAACCTCTTTACCCAACTTCTCACGCACAACCATAGGGTGGTCCCTTGCCGACCATAAGTTACGACAAACCGGAGGCAATGCCTCAACCGCCGACGGAATCCGAAAACCGTACAAAAAACCAAACCGCAAAAGCGACGCCGCTGCCCCGTCCGGATACCTACTTAAAAACAGCGCCATCGCCTCTATTTTCCCCGGCGTCCTCCCTTTTACCAGACCTGTCCCCAGCCTTGCCTCTCCCTTTCTTAAAACATTTGGACAAACTATGTCCCCCCCCCGCAGCCGGAGCACTCATGCTTAAACCTACACGCTGTACCAAATTTGCACTGGCCTTCGTTAAATTGCCAGCACAATCCCTTTTTCTGGATACCCGAGGGCCCGGCTCCCGTTCCCCCGGTGCCCCCACGAAAGGGCTGGCTCGGGGCCGCCATTAAACGCATCCATAAGGAAATGTCCTTATGGTCCCACCGCATGCCGGGCCGCAACGCCTTCCGCTGCCTAAACTGCTCATCATACCGCAGCCATGCCAAGCCCCCATACGTGCGATACGCCTCCCCGATTGCATCCATATAGCCGAACAGAGCTGAGCAATGCTCCGGCTCCTTTTCCCCTATCATGCTGGCCAAAATTGCGAACGCCTGCAACCAATTGGAAAAGGAACGAGGAATGAGCCTATAACGGCGTTTTTCTTCCTCCTCCTTTTCCTTCTTGGAATCGCTCGGCTTCACCTTGTCTAGGTTAAATTTCTCCAGGGGTAGTAGGGAAAATATCTCCACATACTCCCCTTTCCAAATTTTTTCCCTCACCTCTTTTTTGAGGTGCGCCCCTAGCGGTCCCTCAAAGCACACATACACCTCGCTCTTCACCCTGTCATCCAGCCGCACCACCTCATCCTCCTTTTCCTTCTCCTTTTCTCCCGTTTTGTTGCCCACGGACTCCACTACTCCGCTAACTGTACCCGCCCCCACCGGTGCCTTCTTGCCGTTGGCCGCTGCTGCGCCATCTGCCGCTGACACCGTCCAGGCCGCCGCCGCCGGCGCTCGCGCTAAACCCTGCAAAAACCCCAGCAACTGACTAAGCAAAGCTGACCCCTCTGGCGCTGCCGTGCCCGCAGCCACCTCCCCAACACCAGCACCCCGCGCCGCAAGCAATGCCGAATCCACGGCTAGCTCACCCGACTGTGACGCAGAGATGGAAATCGGTACTGTGACGTCCTCTGCCATCTGCTCCTCTGGTTCGTCCCCCGACCTGAGGGCTCTTTCTTCTTCCTCGCTGTAGTCGTCCTCCACCATCCCAGCTCCAGAGGACGCAGCCGATGCGTCCCCTCCACCACGGCCGCCCTCCTGGGCCGCCGCGTGGGCACTGGCAGTGGGCGTCCTCTGCTTTCTGTGCGGCGACAGCCCACAAGACCGTCCTGTCCCCTGGGCCGCCGCCGACCGCGTCCTCTTCCTGGAGGAGCCTCTCCCCGGGCTTGGGTGGCTCCCCACCATCGTTTCCTGCCCTCCAGGACCTCCGACCGGGACCTCCCGCTGGGTCCTCCCCCGCCCGAGGGAGACCACGGCCGCCGGATGTAGTGCTGCTGACCTGAGGGACCTGGCAGTCGCAGCAGGGCTCCCGCCGTCCCTCCTTCTCTCCGCAGCCTCGCAGGTATCCGGGTGGCGCCTGCCCACACCGGTCCCCCTGCTGGCTGCCTGCGCCTGGCCCCCCCACCGTCCTCGGGGGGTACAGCTGGCCTCCATCATCCGCTGGGCCCGCACCTGTGTAGGAGCAGCCGCCGGGACGTGCTCCACCGCCGGGGGCCCAGCATCCAGATCAGGCCCCAGGCCGGACACGCCCCCTCTCCGTGCCTCCGATCCACGTTGGGCACATCCCGGATCCCGGGCTGCCGCTGGCCTGCCAAATCTAGCCCGAGGCCTGGGACCGGAAGTAGGCCCCAGGCTGGGCCCGCCTCCATCCAGGCCACCGCTGGCCTCAGTCCATCGCCGGGCTCGCTCCTGGCCGGGAGACGCCACTGGGCTCTGCACTCCAGCCCGAGGCCCGACATCGGAAGAAGGCCCCGGGCTGGCCACGCCCCTTTCTCGGCTGCCGCGGCCTCGCCGGGGATTCCTCCCGGCAGCCAGGGCAGACGCTGGGAGCTGCTGCCGCCCACCCCGCCGCGGAGGGTCCCAAGGGGGGCTCTCGCTGGGCCTCCTCCCCCCTGCGCCCGGAGAGTACCTAAGCGGGGGCCTGGAACGCCGCCCGCGGCTAGAGGGGGAGCGAGGGGCAGGTGCCGACGGGGAAACCCAGGCAGCCCTGACGTGGGACTGCACTGCCTGGGCCCCGTGCACCACCATTGCCGCTCGTTTCATCCGGTCCAACTCCTGAAGGTCCGCCATGTCCACGCTGCTGACGTCCTGGTCCTCGTCCTGGTCCTGGGAATCTGTCCAATCTGTCGCCGTCCGGAGTCAAAAGGGGAGGACCCCTCTCCATTACTTATATACTTCCCCCCCCTACCCTATAGGGACCCTTTTCCACCAATCCCCTTATATCCTCCCATAATGCCGTATTTCAACTTTATTAACCCCCTCACTCCCTCCCTTCCCTCTGGTCATTTCGCCCCTCCTCCCTATGGGGTCCATGGCTTTCTATCCACAGACCACCTCCAAAAACCTGCAGCTTCATCTTGCTGCAGATGGTGTCAATGTGCATCGGTCAACAATACAGCGCACTTTGCACAAGGAGAAGCTGTATGGGAGAGTAATGCGAAAGAAGCCATTTCTGCAAGCACGCCACAAACAGAGTTGCCTGAGGTCTGCAAAAGCACATTTGGACAAGCCAGTTACATTTTTGAAGAAGCTCCTGTGGACTGATGAAACAAAGATTGAGTTGTTTGGTCATACAAAAAGGCGTTATGCATGGAGGCAAAAAAACACGGCATTCCAAGAAAAGCACTTGCTACCCACAGTAAAATTTGGTGCAGGTTCCATCATGCTTTGGGGCTGTGTGGCCAATGCTGGCACCGGGAATCTTGTTAAAGTTGAGGGTCACATGGATTCAACTCAGTATCAGCAGATTCTTGACAATAATGTGCAAGAATCAGTGACGAAGTTGAAGTTACGCAGGGGATGGGTATTTCAGCAAGACAATGATCAAAAACACCGCTCCAAATCTACTCAGGCATTCATGCAGAGGAACAATTACAATGTTCTGGAATGGCCATCCCAGTCTCCAGACCTGAATATCATTGAAAATCTGTGGGATGATTTGAAGCATGCTGTCCATGTTCGGCGACCATTAAACTTAACTGAACTAGAATTGTTTTGTAAACAGGAACGGTCAAATATACCTTCATCCAGGAACTCATTAAAAGCTACAGGAAGCGACTAGAGGCTGTTATTTTTGCAAAAGGAGGATCTACAAAATATTAATGTCACTTTTATGTTGAGGTGCCCATACTTTTGCACCGGTCAAATTTTGTTTAAATGCGGATTGCACATTTTCTGTTAGTACAATAAACCTCATTTCAGTCCAGAAATATTACTGAGTCCATCAGTTATTAGATATATGAAACTGAAATAGCTGTTGCAAAAACCCAAATTGTTATAAAGAATAAAGGTTAACATTAATAGGGGTGCCCAAATTTTTTCATATGACTGTATATGATGAGGCTGCAGCATTATATGGAGAGCAGCATCCTCTTTATTATCTATGAGACACAGCTCTGTAGGGAAAATAGTGGCTTCAACAGGTCCTGCACCTAAGACCAATAAATTATTATTATTATTTATTATTATAACGCTATCAATTCCATGGCGCTTTACATGTGAAAGGGATATACATAATAGGGACAAGTACAATAATCATAAACAGTACAAGACACAGACAGGTACAGGAGGAGAGAGGTCCCTGTGTTAAGGTGAACTCATAACCAGAGATGACTAGTTGCCTACTGCCTGGCCGAATTGATATGGGCCAAGTGCATGCATAAAAGAATCCACACCAGACACAGTCGGATATGTAATCTCTTCTTGGTCACAGTAGAAAATGGCACCAAACAGACAGAGAAGAGCATGCGTCCTCTTGATATAGGCTAGGGGCGTACACAAGTTCAGATATGCACATTTAGTGGGACAGTTCATGAGCTAGCCAATGGGGAGATCCGTGTTGCTGTTGATGGGTGCGTCTGACTTCAGTGGATGAAACCATGATGATGGGAGGGACGTCATCTGGTGCATCCATGCTGATGGTTTGGTCTGTCTTCCCTTATATGGTGGTCTTCTTTCATCTGGACATTCCTTGCATTCCAGGCAAGGTGTGGAGAAACAGGCAATGGTGGCCATCTTTATATCTGTGTCATGTATATGATCTGAAACCTGAATTATGTAAGGCAAATCGATATATTTCCCACAATCCCTTGTCAAGAAGTTAATTAAGTATTTCATCTTATGGCTCTCCTCAACAGTCCCCCCTAAATACTTTATTAACCTTCTGACCCTACCATGGTCCTCTAACACATCAGCTCTAATGCTTTAACTGCAACCTTTTTTCATTTTTCTATCCGCTATACAAGCAATACTAAGCCTTTGCCCCACTGGTACAGACTGCTAATCAGAGAGTTGATCACATCCCGCACACACAGTTCACAGAGGCACAGGTAACTAGACCAGATTTATTTAATGCTGAAGAGCTTACTCAGAATTTGAGATTAATCGATTAGAAAGAGTAAGGCAATTGTAAGAATAAGCTTCTTACTGTTATGCTGCAGCTTTTAGCGTTACTATTTCTGAAAGACTGAATCTCAGTCAACATCTGAGTGCTGTCCGCGTCTTCGAGACTTTTCTACCCGAATACACCTGATTGTATCACAACACTAATGGATCTCTTCTTGTCTCGGGTCTATAATCTACCACCAGGAGGCCTTTAACAAGATTTCCCTTACACATGGATCCGATTACCTTCAGTAACACAGAGTAGCACTTTTACGGCTTCAAATACCAACAAATAAAACAATACCAGTTACCTATAAGTGTATGTTATCCTTAAGTCACTTAAACCCTTAAAATAATTGATTGGTTCAGGTCAGATAATGTTTTTCCCACCATGAGCCCTTATTTGTGTAATGTTCCTGTACCCATTGTTCCCTTATCATGGTTATTTCCCATATTTCATCCCCAATCTAGAAATTCTCCATAAGGTTCTATGTGAGATAATCCAGCACTATGTGTGTTGTGACCCCCATTCTGCTGGCACGATGGACTCTTTACAGCGGCTGTTGTCTCCAGATGGGTTTTCCCTCAAGCTTCATGGAAGTTGCTGCGGTTGGGAAAAGCTGGATCGGCCCATCTGATTCTGACTCATGGCTCATTCTGACTTGTCTTTTTAGGATCACCCGGTCTCCTGGCTGGAGACCACGTGCTCCTGACACTGATTTAGGATCTGGAATTGGAGGATACACATGTTTAACACACTATACAGGCAGTTGTATACGGCTCGTACATCACTGGTCAGGATATCACACTGTATCTGCAGTATCTGTGAGAAATATAATCACGTTCTACGTACTAAACCAAAAATACCTTATATAAAGATCTACAGTCAGGGCCAGAAATATTTGGACAGTGACACAAGTTTTGTTATTTTAGCTGTTTACAAAAACATGTTCAGAAATACAATTATATATATAATATGGGCTGAAAGTGCACACTCCCAGCTGCAATATGAGAGTTTTCACATCCAAATCGGAGAAAGGGTTTAGGAATCATAGCTCTGTAATGCATAGCCTCCTCTTTTTAAAGGGACCAAAAGTAATTGGACAAGGGACTCTAAGGGCTGCAATTAACTCTGAAGGCGTCTCCCTCGTTAACCTGTAATCAATGAAGTAGTTAAAAGGTCTGGGGCTGATTACAGGTGTGTGGTTTTGCATTTGGAAGCTGTTGCTGTGACCAGACAACATGCGGTCTAAGGAACTCTCAATTGAGGTAAAGCAGAACATCCTGAGGCTGAAAAAAAGAAAAAATCCATCAGAGAGATAGCAGACATGCTTGGAGTAGCAAAATCAACAGTCGGGTACATTATGAGAAAAAAAGAATTGACTAGTGAGCTTGGGAACTCAAAAAGGCCTGGGCGTCCACGGATGACAACAGTGGTGGATGATCGCCGCATACTTTCTTTGGTGAAGAAGAACCCGTTCACAACATCAACTGAAGTCCAGAACACTCTCAGTGAAGTAGGTGTATCTGTCTCTAAATCAACAGTAAAGAGAAGACTCCATGAAAGTAAATACAAAGGGTTCACATCTAGATGCAAACCATTCATCAATTCCAAAAATAGACAGGCCAGAGTTAAATTTGCTGAAAAACACCTCATGAAGCCAGCTCAGTTCTGGAAAAGTATTCTATGGACAGATTAGACAAAGATCAACCTGTACCAGAATGATGGGAAGAAAAAAGTTTGGAGAAGAAAGGGAACGGCGCATGATCCAAGGCACACCACATCCTCTGTAAAACATGGTGGAGGCAACGTGATGGCATGGGCATGCATGGCTTTCAATGGCACTGGGTCACTTGTGTTTATTGATGACATAAGAGCAGACAAGAGTAGCCGGATGAATTCTGAAGTGTACCGGGATATACTTTCAGCCCAGATTCAGCCAAATGCCGCAAAGTTGATCGGACGGCGCTTCATAGTACAGATGGACAATGACCCCAAGCATACAGCCAAAGCTACCCAGGAGTTCATGAGTGCAAAAAAGTGGAACATTCTGCAATGGCCAAGTCAATCACCAGATCTTAACCCAATTGAGCATGCATTTCACTTGCTCAAATCCAGACTTAAGACGGAAAGACCCACAAACAAGCAAGACCTGAAGGCTGCGGCTGTAAAGGCCTGGCAAAGCATTAAGAAGGAGGAAACCCAGCGTTTGGTGATGTCCATGGGTTCCAGACTTAAGGCAGTGATTGCCTCCAAAGGATTCGCAACAAAATATCGAAAATACAAATATTTTGTTTGGGTTTGATTTATTTGTCCAATTACTTTTGACCTCCTAAAATGTGGAGTGTTTGTAAAGAAATGTGTACAATTCCTACAATTTCTATCAGATATTTTTGTTCAAACCTTCAAATTAAACGTTACAATCTGCACTTGAATTCTGTTGTAGAGGTTTCATTTCAAATCAAATGTGGTGGCATGCAGAGCCCAACTCGCGAAAATTGTGTCACTGTCCAAATATTTCTGGACCTAACTGTAATTATTAAAGGAAAACGAACATTTGTTACATGATTTGCAGCGTTCACCATTATCTTGTGGATCATTACATGTTTATGTTATAATCATTAAAATTCCAAACAACATACACCCATGTGACTATAGACACAATTAGATATTCCAATAAAGGAGGGGGCAGGGATTGGGGCAATAGCCCTAAACTCTCCCTACCTCGCAGCGGAGGTCGGCACCCTATAAGGCGAATTGGCGCCCCCGCTCAGCGACGGCTCACCCTCCCTATCCCTACACTACTAAGCTAATACGTGCTGCTAATGTCAGTGAGGGAATATAGAAACCGTGAGATACAGGGATAAAGAGGCGTCAATATGCAATTATATATATCCAATTCATTCCCAAAGATTAAATATTCACACTCTGTATTTACATAGCTGTTTGGTAGCTTAAATCAATATGATACAGCAAAATTGAAGGACCAAACCCTAAAATAAATTAAATATCTCACATGTATAGCATGTACCCACCGTATCAATATAATAATAATAATAATAATAATAATAAGGCCAGGTAAAGTCATGAGGAGATCTCGTCCAATCACAGACCCTCCGCTGTACAATTCACACTCAGGCTAATAAAATAAACGCATATTTGTCAGACACTTAGCATGAAAGAAGCGCAACGCATGTCTCCCCTCTTCACAATGGCAGACGGGTTCATCAGGTACTGATCTCTATAGTGACCTCTGCTATAGAATATGTACTTTTTAACACTTTTTAGGAACTCCATCTTTACATACCACCAGCACCATGAGTTTTTCAGCAGTAATGCTTTCCACACTGGATATGTTTCAGAGCAGACCTGAAAAGAAATTCACTCAACACGCACAAAACTCATATAAACCTACTCATGGTAGATGTATATGACTAATCTGCAATCACTGGAGCAGTAGAGCGGATGAGGGGGGTGTTTCTACGAGGTCTTTATAGTTTTGTCTACCTTAATAGGCACACGTCTTACAAGACTGGAGGTGTCTCGCCACCTGGGTACTGAGCAGTGGTGCCGCCCAGATCTTGTCCATCCCAACACCTTTGTCACATGGGTTACCTGGGCCATTATTGAGTAGAACGCTCATGGCAGAGAAAGCTTACCGCCCTTTATCCACAGACCTTCCTCAGTCACGGGCTCCCTGCGTCTCACACTCCGTTCCTTGCTGAATCGCTTGTTCCTGTAAGGATTTAAGAACACAAGGAGTGACCAATGTCACGGACGACATGACCGGAGCCACCGAGGTACTGGTCTGATTTGTATAAGGACTCTCAACTCTAGGCCCATTCACTGCTTCTTTGTTGCCTGCTCCATCAGTCACCAGCTCTTTTGATAACAGGAGAGCGCCTCCACCTGGGCTCATATACACTCTCTACGGTCTTTATAGATTTATGGTGTCACACTCCACATTTTCCTATCTTACCCCTTTCCGCTCTACAAACCACAGTGATCGCAAATCTTCATCTCATTCTCCTATTCCGATGGGAGAGGAGTGGTTTGATTTTTATTACCTCATGTTGTGTAACCTCAGCATATCCAGTGTAGAATCAACCAGCATCATGGTATCTGGATCCATCTACGGAAAAACTCAAAATCTGCATTAGCAATGGCCTCATCTGAGACATGTTCAAAACCTGACGATTCTTGTTACATCAGAGCAATCATGAGATATGTGTGACTGCTGTATCCTCCTTACAGATAAAAATATAAAGAACACTTAATAGAAAAACTCAATCGATGAACAAATTAAAACCTTAAATAATACGTGTGTCTTTCCACATCATCTTTCCCCCCCTTTTTGAATCTTTTATCCAAAACATAATTAGATTCAAAAAGTGTGTGGCCCCGGAGCTCTACATTTAGGCATGAAAGTCACATTGTGTAGATTGTACCTAATCAGGAACACCAGAAATATTGTTTTTATCTGTAACTTAATAATGGAAAACCCTTTCAATGGCTTTTATAACCTTTGCTTGGACCACAGAAATCTGCACTGCAATCATTCTTTCTATAAAAAGAAAGCAGATTATTCAATACATTAAATATAAAACACAGAATTCCATAAATAATCCACATTCCTTAAATCAAATTATTGTAATTATTAATAAATGATTATGATTATGATTATTATTATTATTATTATTATTATTATTATTATTATTATTATTATTAATAACTATAATAATAACGTAACACAACCTCTGGATATTGGAAGTAGAGGTGTTCATATTTGAAACATTGAGGAGATTATCAGCATCTCTGTGATACTGTCCTATAACTTGAAGGGATAAAAGAATCTAGAACAAATAAACTGGCCATGTGGAAAAACAAAATGTTGATTTGCCATAGAAAAATTATCCAACAGACCTCTATGCTTGAAAAGCTATCAATGAATCTAAACATGTCCACAGTTGACTTTTATTTCTTTGGGATAAAATTAGTAAAAATAAAACTACTGTCAATAACCTTTTTCCAATATAATTTGCAATGAATTAAATGCAGGATAAACCCCCCATGTTTGGCCTGTTGGTTTTTTGTTTTTTTTTCACAGCTGACTCACAATAGATCGAAGGTGAGATAAAAATCCTGCACTACAGGTTTTTTTTTTTTTTATCTCTAAAAGTTGCTCCTTCCCCCAAAAGCCAGAAACACACTGTTCATTTTCCCTGGACACAAGTGAAATCAATTTCCCTCCTTCTGTTGGATTTTTTTTTTTTTTATTATTATTTATTTATTTTCTTAAAACATTCAACTCTCAGGATTATTCGCCACATTCGTAATTGGAATATGTATTATTTATCATGACATCTGCCGCAAAGGTACGTTTATTTTAAGGTTTTTCTCTTATTCTTTTATTGCATATTAATTAATAAGATATTGCTCCTTGTGACTGTCCTGACTCAATCCAACCTGCACACTGGATCTATATTAAGTGTCTTCCACAACTACCCAATCATACAATATTCCATCTTTTATAGCTATAAACATTTACTAACACTTCATAGGTTATTCAGTGAGAGCAGTTTTGTCAGCTGCACTGAGGCCTGTAGAAAATGGCTCACTCTGTCTTCTTTGTCTCAGTCATGCCTCAGCCATGTGCTTCATCCACCATTTTAAAATCTGTAGGAACATGTGGCAGAGAAAAGGGAAAACTGACCTCACATCTGCTCAAACTCTTTCTCCCCTCTTTTTTATAGTCTGTACTTATACATATATATATTTATACACACACACACATATGTCCTAGATCTAAGTCTAATTATAGATAAAAACACTTATTTTTCGGTCTAAGTATATAGTACTCCATCCAATCCATTGCTCAAACATTTACAGAGCACATGGTCTTCTTCACACAAACCCCTGACTCACTTTGTTTTCTTTGTCTCAATCATGCTGTAGCCATGTGCTTCGTCCACCATTTTAAAATCTTACCTAAAATGTCTGCCTCCATGACTAGCACATGGTTTATCACAGGATTGCAGCCTAGAGTCCCCACATCTCAACACAGTCCACTCATCCGGATCTTTCCGGCACAACTAGACACCGCTTCATCAATTTTTCCATCTTTCTCTCAAGATAAACAACACCAACAAAACCAACAAACAAACACAGGAGTAGATGACTCACAACTGACACACAACTTGAACACTAAGTAAAGTTTTGTAAAGTCTGCAGCAGGCGCCTCGTCACGGTGTCCCTGCCCAGTTTCTACATGGTCCGTAATTCATAAAGACACCAATGGTGTCACCCCTGGCTACAAGGTGCCCGTACCAGCCGATTCACGTCCAGCGCTTTTTCTAGACTCCAAGACACCTCATACCAATTATATCACCCAAGCTTGCACTAAGCCCCAATGGTATTCGTACCAGCCATTTCACGTCCAGCGTTAGGCCCCAAGACTACCACGTACCAGCCACAATGCGCAACTTAAACGCTATGCCCCAATGGTATCCGTACCAGCCATTCCACGCTAAACTGCCCTAGGCCCCAAGATTACCACGTACCAGCAGTCCCACGTATTTCCTCACAGAGCCATAAACTGTACCACAGGCGACAACCGTATACTATACCACAGACAATATCCTTTACCATATCAACAAATTTGAGAGCCCGTGAAAAACACGTGCCTAACCTGACCAATTAAAACCTGCCCTATATCTCTAGGTCTTGTACCAAACCGTATTAACTACTTAAGTTTCCACTAGAACCACAAACCATATCACAGGCGACAACTAACAGAACTCATAAACCCACATGCTCTCTTCACAAATACACAACAGGCAGCAGGCAACTGAATATGTGACGGTTCTTCCGAGATTAATATGGCCAATAGCCGTGAGACCCGTCTGCCCGTCAACAGATACCCCAACAAACCGGACACAGTCAGGCAATCAGTGCCACACACCCCACCGAGACCACGGGAAGACTACAGATTATGAAAAATCAGCAGACTTACCATACTCTCATTAGGAAGTGATCAGTTTCCTGGGGTGTCCAGCACGTCATGCCATTCCAGTTGCCGGTTCATCAGGATTTCAGGTGTCTCCGTCTATTGGCCCCACGTTGGGCACCAATAATGTTAAGGTGAACTCATAACCAGAGATCACTAGTTGCCTACTGCCTGGCCGAATTGATATGGGCCAAGTGCATGCATAAAAGAATCCACACCAGACACAGTCGGATATGTAATCTCTTCTTGGTCACAGTAGAAAATGGCACCAAACAGACAGAGAAGAGCATGCGTCCTCTTGATATAGGCTAGGGGCGTACACAAGTTCAGATATGCACATTTAGTGGGACAGTTCATGAGCTAGCCAATGGGGAGATCCGTGTTGCTGTTGATGGGTGCGTCTGACTTCAGTGGATGAAACCATGATGATGGGAGGGACGTCATCTGGTGCATCCATGCTGATGGTTTGGTCTGTCTTCCCTTATATGGTGGTCTTCTTTCATCTGGACATTCCTTGCATTCCAGGCAAGGTGTGGAGAAACAGGCAATGGTGGCCATCTTTATATCTGTGTCATGTATATGATCTGAAACCTGAATTATGTAAGGCAAATCGATATATTTCCCACAATCCCTTGTGAAGAAGTTAATTAAGTATTTCATCTTATGTCTCTCCTCAACACCTGCCCGCGAGGGCTCACAGTCTACAAGGGATAGATGAGGATACAGTAGGTTAGGGTAGAGCTGATTGTGGGGCGCTGAATAAATAGGCCTCAGCTGTAATACTGGATGTAGCCGTAACTACATGTTATATGGCCGTGTTACACAACCTACAAGTGCACAAAGATATTACACATTCACCAAGCGACAAGTCGGCCTGTGCACCCCCAAATGCCAGGGCTAAATTTTAGTCCCAGTATAGCCCTGGTTAACACGCTACGAACACTAATCATAAACACAACCACTGAAACACACACACACACACACACACAAACACACACTTTTTTTACTCCCCACATCCCATGAAGACCATGGAGTCAAGGACAGAGATACTATCAACCTGCAGACATTATAGAGAGAAGGCAATGAACACAGCCTCATGCTCATGGCCTGCTGTTTTACCTCCATTGTCTGCAGTGCTGTGACTCCTTTACTTCCTCTATGCTCTGCCCAACACTAGAGGTTCCTGACAGATTTCACACTACTGCCTCAGATGATTATTGCACCAGACGCTGTATACACAAAATATTTTGTGAATACAACAGCTGATTGCTGCTGGAAGGTGATCTTTGTGTCTATTTGCTGCAGCAACAATCACCTGTTCTGGACTGCTGTGTCTCAGGTGTCCCCATCTCCCCCACTGCTTCTGAGGTATACGTTCCGCCTGACCTCCCTAGGCATGCCCCTGCCTTATGATGACGGTAAATAACACCCAAATACAATCTCTGCATCCAGGATTCTGACAATTATTTGCATAGACCATGTGTTCCAAACCTGTGACTCAGGAGCCACATGTGGCTTGTGGACCCATAATGTGGGGCTCGTGGCTGTCAGCTTTTTACATTGCACCAGGTCAGGAAACAGCTATGAAAAGCAGATGTATTTTGTTAGTAGCTCTGCACTGAAGAGCAGGTTGGGCTGTGAATACACTGGAAAGGGGTAGATAAGTTGATATTGCCAGTCACAGGGAGTGCTTGAAGGCGGATGGGATAGTGTGTTGGGAGTTCTTGATGCAAGAATACCAAACAGTAGTAAATTGGGATCTAGTGAATGTAAGTAGACTGCCCATAAAGGAAAATAGCACAAAGTTTCAATGTGATTTCTGTGGGTAAGCTTTGACTATCATACTTGGCGCTGGCTATCACTAATATCGGGGGTGGGCTTTTGATGTGGCAATTCTTCAGAACTGAATGTGGCTTTTAAGATAAAAAAGGTTGGTAACCAATACTCTGAAATCCGGAGATTAAAGTTATTTTTAAATTCATATATTCGACCAAATGAATAACAGACTTTGGAGACTGCTTAGTGGACAGCAAACATATTATATATTAGAAGATTATTAAAACAAAGCACTCTGTCAGCAAACATCTATAATACAAACTTTGTGATATGTTTATACATGTTTTCTGGATCCTCCAATGTTTTCTTTGGAAGATGATATATATATACTATCCTGATATAACAGGTAAGTCAATAACAAGTCACATTAGCGTCTTTCATTGAAATCAATACAGTCTTCTATTGAGTTATTGACATCGAAGACAATAAGCTAAAGACTGGATGCCGGCATTAGCCATGGAATGTGTATAGTGGGTTGGACACATGAAAGAGGGAGCGTCCATAGGGTCTTAAAAGATTGTATACCACTGTTGCTGTTATTCCTGGACTAAATATTACCTACATACAAATACACATTATACAAAGAGAAAAAACAATATCACAAAATTTACCACTGTACAAGGCCTAAGAAGTGCCGCTACACCATGACCACTACCAGTACAACTACAAAGTGAATAAAAATGAATAACCATAAATCTACAGAACAGCGCACACACTGTGCAAAGATCAATATTACCAATCACACCACTAATACCTATCTATTACCTAATCACGAATTGCATTGAAATGTTCCTAAATAAAAAAGCATAAAGTAACACTCCTCCTATACTGTGACCATAGTCAGGTAGATACTAGAGAGATGAGTGAACCTTTCAAAGTTTGGTTTGCTGATCTTTACTGAGCCTCCCAGTGTTTGCCGAACAGTTCGGTGAACTTGTTCGTCAAACATACCGATCCCAATGAAATCAATGGGAGGCCAAACTTATGTTTTGTAAAATGGTGTTGAGGCTGTAAAAGAAAGAATAAAAAGCAGGACATACTTACCAAGTCTCTGGCACGGCTGTAACTGCTCCCATGGCTGTGCTTCTGGTGCCGTTCATTATCCTTCATCCATATTCACTGCGTTTCTGATTGGCTGCAGTCAGACCCCACCCCAAGACAGCATTTGTGATTGGTTGGAATCACAGACACTGTGTGCGAGTCTCTATCTTCGTATAAAATAAATAAATAAATAAAATCATTGGCGTAGGGCCCCCCATCTATTGATACCAGCACAGATAAAGCCCAAGGCTACAGGCTGCAGCTCACAGCCAGGGAGGAGGCGTTAGTTTGTTAGGAATCCAACAAAAAGAGGTTGCTACATAAATTGGCCATTTTCGTGTGCTAGGTAATTTCCCATATTCATTGTTGCACATATCTTAGCACTGCAAAGTGCAGCTGTATGGTTTTTGTTATCAGTAATTCGCATCGTCACATTTACAATCACAACATTTTGCACAGACACCCTATGTGGATCAGGGAACGTCATAGACTATGTTTTGACAGGAAAATTTAACCCCGTGCTTTACAGTTACTCTCCAAAAAACCTGCCTCCATTAAAGTCAATAGAGCTGCGAGCTATAAGTTATTAATAAGAGCTGTGATTGGTTGCTATAGGAACAAAATAAATTTAGTATAAGAAGCTTATGTATGAGGTAATAAGATGTCGGTGGGAAGACGGATAGAGAGAGACAGAAAGAGACAGACAGACATAGGCACAGACAGAGTAAGAAGCAGACAGGGAAAGAGTCAGAGAGAGAGACAGTCAAAAAGACAGGCAGAGGCAGACAGACAGTGAAAGAGACTGACAGAGAACGAAAGACAGACAGGGAAAGATATATAGAGAGACGGACAGTCAAAGAGACAGAGGTAGACAGACACAGACAAGGAAAGAGACAGGCAGACAGGGAAAGAGACAGACAGGGAAAGAGACAGAGACAGGCAAAAAGACAGACAGGGAAAGGGACAAAAACAGGAAGAGAGACAGAGACAAGGAAAAGACAGGGAAAGAGACAGAGACAAGGAAAAAGACAAGGAAAGAGACAGACAGATGGGGAAAGAGACAGATGGGGAAAGAGACAGACGGGGAAAGAGACAGACGTTGAAAGAGACAGACCTGGAACGAGACAGACTTGGAACGAGACAGACCTGGAATAAGACAGATTGAGAAAGAGACAGATTGGGAAAGAGACAGATGGAGAAAGAGACAGATGGGGAAAGAGACAGGCAGAGACAGACACACAAAGACAGACACAGAAAGAGACAGACAGAGAGACACACAGAGACAGACAGGTAAAGAGAGAAACAGACACACAGAGACAGACAGGTAAAGAGACAGACAGAGAGACAGACAGGTAAAGAGACAGACAGAGAGACAGACAGAGAAAGACACAAAGACAGACACAGAGACAGACACAGAAACAGACACACAGAGTCAGACACAGAGACAGACACAGAGACAGACACAGACAGAAAGAGACAGACAGAAAGAGACAGACAGACAGAGACAGACACAAAGAGACAGACAGACAGAGACAAACAGACAGAGACTGGGAGAGAGACAGAGAGACTGTTACTATCCCGAACAATGCCCAGGTACTACAACTAATTTGAAATAAAAGACAAAAAACACCCTTTTTCACCAATTTATTAACCCCCAAAACACCCCTGAAGGTCCAACACAATCCACATGCAGTCCCACGAGGATCCCGGCTCTGCTACATCTGAAATTACAGCATGTGGCCAAAGAACATGAGTGCCCGCTGTAAGTGCAGACAGAGAATGAACCATGGCGATCAGCGGTGACATCACTAAAGGCCGCTTTACACGCTGCAATCTCAGCATATCGCTGCCCGTGGCGCACAAAATCACGCGGGCCCATCACACTACTTACCTGCCTAGCGACGTCGCTGTGACCGGCGAACCGCCTCCTTTCTAAGGGGGCGGTTCGTTCGGCATCACAGCGACGTCACTAAGCGGCTGCCCAATCAAAACGGAGGGGCGGAGATGAGCGGGACGAACATCCCGCCCACCTCCTTCCTTCCTCATTGCTGGCAGGATGCAGGTAAGGTGAGGTTCCTCGTTCCTGCGGTGTCACACGTAGCGATGTGTGCTGATGCAGGAACGACGGACAACATCGTAACTGCAGCAGCAATGATAATTGAGATTGGGGGGGATGTCACCGATTAGCGATTTTGAACGTTTTTGCAACAATTCAAAATCGCTAATAGGTGTCACACGCAACGACATCGCTAACGAGGCCGGATGTGCGTCACAAAATCCGTGACCCCAACGACATCACGTAGCGTGTAAAGCGGCCTTAAGGTGAGTTACCACAGCCCTCCACCTGTGACTGCAGGTAACCTGACCTCAGGGGGCCTCAATGAACTCAGTGACCTAACCTCAGGTGAGGTCACTGAGTTTAATGAAATCACCTGTCTGTGGGTCTATCATACTGTAAAAATAAATAAATAAAAAAATTGGCGTAGGGTCCCCCCATATTATTATACCCAGCACAGGTAAAGCATATGGCTACAGGCTGCAGCCTCCAGCCATGCTTTTATCTTAGCTGTGTATCAAAATAAGAGGAACCACATGCAAGCTTTTAAAAAATTATTTAAATAAATAATTTTAAAAATCGATGTGCGATTCCCCCCAATTTTGATACCCAGCCATGATAAAGCCAACAGCTGGGAGCTGGTATTCTCAGGCTGTGGAAATCCATGGTTATTGAGCCCCCAGCGTAAAAAAAGCAGCTTGCAGCCGCCCAAGATTGCATTGGCAATCGGGGTAATAAACGGTTAATTGCAGCTCACAGCTTTCACTAAGCCCTAGATTAGTAATGGGAGCCATCTATGAGACCCCCCATTACTAATCTGTAAGTGAAAGTAAATAAACACAAACACCAAAAAAATCCTTTGTTTGAAATAAAATACAAAAAAAACCTCTTTGACCACTTTATTAACTCCCAAAACATCCAGTTCCGATGCAATCCACACAAGGTCTCACAACGATTCAAGCTCTGCTACATCTGAAGTTACACTGAGCGGTCATAGAATATGACTGCTCTCTGTAATTTCAGGCAGAGACTGAGCCTCATCGATCAGTGTGACATCACTCAGGATAGCCGTGGCCATAGCTGAAGGTTTCCACGGCCCTCCACCTGTGTCCACAGGTAGCCTGACCTAAGGGGACCTCAATGAACTCACAGACCTGCATCTCCTGGCAGAAAACTGTTTTTTTGCCAAGAGATGCAGATTTGGTGCTGAAATTTTGACACCATATTGCTGCACCCAATCTACACCTCCTGGCAAAAAAAAATCGCATCACTATTGCATGCATTATCATGCGTTTTTTCATGCGTTTTTAAGCCAGGAGGTGTAGAGTGGGTGCAGGAATATGTTGTAGGAATTTCAGGACTAAATTTGCATCTCTTGGCAAAAAAATGCACAAATGCGGTTTTGACACAGTTTTGGCGCAGTTTTCTGCCAGGAGGTTTAAATTTGGTCCTGAAATCTGATGCCGACATTTCAGCACCAAATTTGCACCTCCTGAAAGAAAACTGCACTGAAACTCCATCAAAATCGTTTTTGAGCATTTTTTGACTGCCCGTTGTAACTGCATGTGATAGTGATGCATTTCTTTTGCCAAGAGGTGTAGATAAGGCGCAGGAATATCATGTAAAAATTTCAGCACCAAATCTGCATCTCTTAGCAAAAAAACACACAGTTTTCTGCCAGGGGATGCAGGTCTGTGAACTCAGTGACCTCATGTCCCCTGAGGTCAGGTTACCTGCGGTCACAGGTGGTGGGCCGTGGGAACCTCCAGCTGTGGCCGTAGCTCACCTAAGTGACGTCACCACTGATAGCCGTGGTTCATTCTCTGCCTGCAGTTACAGTGGGTGGTCATGTTCTTTGGCTGCACTCTGTAACTTCAGACATAGAGGAGCCAGAGTCATTGTAAGACCTTGTGTGGATTACGGTGGACCTTCAGAGGTGTTTTGGGGTTAAAAAATTGGTGAAAGAGGGTGCTTTATGTCTTTTATTTCAAATAAAGGATTTTTTCGGTGTTTGTGTTTATGTACTTTTACTTACAGATTAGTAATGAGGGGGGTCTCATAGACCCTTCCCATTGCTATTCTAGGGCTTAGTGGTAGCTGTGAGCTGCGAGTAACCCCTTATGATCCCGATTGTCACCTCTCCAGGGCAATCGGGAAGAGCTGGGTAAAGTGCTGGGATTGTCGCATCTAATAGATGCAGGCTGCTATTTTTATGCTGGGGGCTTAAAGCCTGAGACTATCAGCCCCCAGCCGTTGGACTTTATCAGGGCTGGGTATCAAAATTGACAGCATGCCATTTTTAAAATTATTTATTTTAAATAATGGGAAAAAAAAGCTGCATGCGGTACCTCTTATTTTGATACACAGCCAAGATAAGCGCATGGCTAGGGGCTGCAACCTGTAGCCATGGGCTTTATCTGTGCTGGTATCAATAGATGGAGACCCTACACCAATTGTGTTATTTATGTTTTTTATACCATGAGAGAGATCTGCAGACAGGGTCTCTGATTCCAACCAATCACAGACACTGTCTGTGGGTGGGGTCTGACTGAAGCCAATCAGAGATGCCGGTGGCCGGAGAAAGCAGTAACTATTGATGAGGGATAATGACTTAGTAAGTATGTTGTGCTTTAACGCTTTTGCTTCCTTTTTTTACAGTGATTTCCCTGGCCAATCACAGCCATGCCAATACTTGACATAGTTGTGATGAGGCTGGGAGTGGGTTTTGTGCAAACAAACAAGTTACCAAACATTGCTGATTTTTGGTCAAAGTGTCCATATAGCCGAACCCGAACGAACCGGCCAAGGCTCATACTGAACCTAAACAAAGACTTTCAACAAAAATCATTATATAATAATGTCTACAATAAACAGATATGAGTAGAAAAATATTTTATTATAATGCTAGGTACATACATAGGTGTGACACAGAGCACAACATGTGGATAAACACAAAATGGCAGAAACAGGGCAGCGTGATCAATAGGGTCACAGAAAATGAGATAAAACAATAATAATTGTGCTTAGAACATGCCAGATCTATATGGCCTCCATAATTCTCCCTATACACAGTATTACACATTAGAGTCCCGGTATAACAGAATATAAATACAGAGGCTAAAATACACAATACAAATTAAACCAATAAATAAACCAAATTTACACCATATGGAGGCCATATAGATCAGGCATGTTCTAGGCACAATTATTATTGTTTTATCGCATTTTCTGTGACCCTATTGATCACGCTGCCCTGTTTCTGCCATTTTGTTTTTATCCACATGTTGTGCTCTGTGTCACACCTATGTATGTCCCTTGCATTATAATAAAATATTTTTCTACTCATATCTGTCTGTTGTAGACATTATTTTATAATGATTTTTGTTGAAAGTCTTTGTTTAGGTATCTTATGACAATAGAGTGACTTTCCATCCATACACCATTAATATGGACCTTGGTATTCGGTTGTTGTTGATACAAGGCTCATACTGAATCTGAACTTGGCGAACGAGAACCAAACAGGATCACTCATCTCTAGTAGATACCAATCCTACCATCCATACAACAAAAGGGATTACAGTATACTTTTATACAACATATTTACTTACAGCTGATACGCAGGATTCATTGGATTATTCCCTTTTCTCATCTTCTCCATCTGGCCCAGACCAAGATGATGACTTTTTCCATTCACAAATCATCTGCAGAGTTTATAAAACAAGACTTATTTAACCTCTCACATTTGAAGCCTTACAAATTTATTCTCAACCTATAAAAAATGTACATCCAGCCTGCTCCTACAACAGTGACAACAATATTTCAAAAATTATATTATTACTATAATCACTTCTTCCACAAACAATAATACACATAGAATATGCAATATAAGTAGTGCCTCTAATAATAGTGTCCCATAGAAACTAGTAATGACCTCACTTTGCTCCCTAGAAAATATTGCCCTGTATATTCCTAAGGTTATAATGCTCCCATGAAGTGAAAATTACCTTAGTGTCTCCTTAAAGTAATACTGCCCCAAATTCTCCTTTAAAAAGTAAATGCCATCTTAGAACAAATATTGGCTCAATTACCCACTAAAAAAGTAAGAGTGCCAACAATTAAACAAATAAGGTCCTGATGGTATGAGATTCCACGCAGCTCCCTTGTCATGTGTTTGGATTCAAACCCCTGAGTCTGTACTCTGTGGCCTGCTTCTCTGGCCTCAAACCCACAGTAGATACACCTTTTGTCTGGGTGTTTAGTGTCTGTTATCATTGCTTTAGTTCTATTAGGATAACAAGTGTATTAAATTACTCATTTGCCTGCCCAATTACCTCTTGGGTGTGTCTTTAAATGCTCTCCTCCTGCTTGTATTTCCTGCTGGTGATATTTCAATTTGATGTCCAGCCATATTGCAGTTAGTTACTGCCAGTCAGTGGGAGACCTGCTAGGATACCTCTCTTTGTTGTTCATTTTCTCCACTCTAAACCTATCTTATGTTGGTTGTCAGTAATTAGGCTGCATATTCTTTAGCAATATTTACCCTCTATGGTAGTTTTTTTTTTACTCATTCTGGGATCATCTTCTACTTCAGCACAATTTACCTTCTGTAGGTAATTTACACTCTGCTTTTCCCCCCGGTTCCTTAAGAGGAACTTGAAGTGCTCAACGGCGTATCAGTGTTACAGCATTGGTGGATAGGGACAGGGTCCTTCAGGCTAGCGGGCAATAGCTATCCCTAATCCCAGAGTTACCTCTGATGGTGAGGATATCTGGACCACCTTCCTTTCCCTGCTCCTGATGAACCCTGATCTTATACCATTCCCCCCACCCATGTTGAGGGCCGGGCAGGAGTGATAAAGCCAACAGAAATAAACAGGGGAAGCCAAATCTCTATCTCATGGCACACACACACAGAGGTATAAGACAAAAAGCTTAGGAGGAAAATATGAGCAGGGAGGAAAGAACAAGACAACGGGAAAACTCCCCAACAACTACACACACAAAGTAATACAATCACCAGCAGGACTGAGATACAACAGCACGGACAGGTTTATCAAAAGCTATTGTCACGAGGGTAACGTAGTAACTGGGAATAGGGGCTCCTAAACTGGCAAGGGGGAAATAACTGTTCCTTATCCCTGAAATACTTCTGAAGGTGAAAAGGTCTAGACCGCCAGTATAGCCCTGACTCCTGATCAGCCCGAGGTCTAATATCCCATCACACCCAAGCCAGGAGAGAGCCTGGACTGGAGTGGTAAATCCCACACAGAAAAACAGACTGGCGGAAAACCAAACACAAACTCACAGCAATCACTCACAGAGGTATAGACAAAATGTGCTTAGGAGGAAATAAAGAAAAAGAAGGAAATAATCAAATGACAGGAGAATTTACACAACACACCAGAATAGTAAAGCGGGGGACAGCGTCATGGCTGGCAATGCTTCCCCTTGCTTCATTAAATGTATATATTCATGTGATTCTTCTGTTGGAGCATGAGGCACTTTTAATTATGTCCGGTGTTACCTCCATCTTGTTTGTTGGTCCTTTGCATAGACGGGGATGGAGACACAATTGACACATCAGTCCTTTGTAAAACAACTAAGGAATCATTTTATTTAAGGTCACCACTTTGTTCTTGCTTCAGGCCCTTAGGACCGCTTGTGCTGCTTCTGGTCTCAATCGGGAAGACTTCTAAACCTGGCCAGCACTCACCCTGGAAACCTTCCTCCAGCTGCTGAGTCCACACCATGCTTCTTTTCATTGGTAACCGTTTCCTGGGACTGCCATACCTCACTAAGGCCCTCAGACAACTTAGCAGCGCTCCCGACCAGTTCCGGGTCCCACGGCAGTTTTTCTATATCCCGATGTCCCACTAGTCACAGGACACCCTACAGCCCTTCCGCAGGGTAAGAACTTGGCACACGGGAGGATTCCTCCCTTCCTGGGCAGACCCTAGCTCTGGGCCCTGTCCGTACACTTCAGCTTCTGCCACTTCACTAACTACCTGCCTCCCTGTCTTCCTAAACCTTCTCTGCTCACTCCTCCCACCTTGTCTCCATCTCTCAGGTAACCACTTTTCTACTTGTCTGTGTTCCTATTTTATCCTATTAACTAACTACCTACCACTGACATCCCACTATTGTACACTTGGTCCCTAGTTCCACTACACTAAAACATCCTATCTTATCCTTAACCCTTTATCTACAGTACTTCTGGCCCTCCATACTCTGTCTCCCATCTGAGAGGAGCCAGTATTCTGCATTCCATATTACACAGTGTTTATAGTATTCTAATCATATAATCCAATACACTTCTTACTACAAAACATATACCATCTGTGATCGCAAGATGGAACCGAACGTCGTGCCCGTTCAGCTCTGCTACATTCTACATTATATATACAATACAACTTTATATACATTTATAATACAATACCACTTTTATGTAGGAGGGGGTGCTATTCGCCCCCCAACTACAATAGCATACAGCAGTTCACCAGAAGCTGGATAACCATGCACATAGATTGGAATAGCAAAAATTATTATTGGCATGGAGGAGAAGATTCCACCATCTTTTAAAGGGCGGAGGTGACCGCGATAGGTCTCACGAAACCCATGACCCTAGCAGCAATTCACGGGCCAGCAGCAATTAACTGCTGCTAGACTGATACTTAGTAAGCACATAACAGATCAACACCTGGCTCTCAGTGAGCAACTCAAAAGCAACATGTGGTGTGTCAGACTCTGCAGTATGAATGTAATGCCCCTGCAACTTGGTCGTTACAGGGTATTAAATGATACCCCATTTTTCCCGGGCAGGTGGAGTGAAGTACACACACACACTCACATAACACTGGCAGGAATGAGTTAATAGCTTTTGCAGCATGTAGTTTTGAGCCTATGACTCATCCTGTCTCTTTAATGAACAGGTGGCTGCACACAGGCAGGTTTCCATGACAACTCAAGGGGAGGGGGGCCTGAATAGGAGTGAGTTTAGTGCAGAGCACACAGAAGTTTTAGTCAGAACGTCAGAGGCTGCAGGAGAGTGCAGACGTCCACAGGACAGCTCCTGTTGAGGAGATGCCACGAGACCAGGGCTGATAACACCTAGAAGAAGGGAATGGAGCTGAGGACTGGGGATCCCTGGAGAAAGTTGTACCCGGTGGCAGTTGGTGTTGTACGCTACCGGGATGAGAGAGACAGAGAGGCGGCGAGTTCCCAAGATGCTCCATGCCACGGGGACGGCACTAACGCACACGAAAGGGAGAGACCCCCAGGACACCTCACCGGACCCCCCTTCCTCCTACCTGCCCGGGACTGACCAGAGGTTACAGACGGTGAGGACCAGCACCCGGTGCGATGTGGAACGGACTTTTAATAAAGAACTGGAACCGCACTCCGTGACTGCTGTGAGTAATGCCGCCGGCCTGTGCCCCTGAGGACTGTTGCCCTGGGTCTCATTAACCTCCCGGAGCTCCCCCGCTCCACCGGTGGGGAGCGATTCCATCCGACTGCCCGTAACAACTGCCCCGGAGAGAGACTGTGCAGCGGCGGCTGAACACCTGGCCGCAAACCACGGGTGGTGCTGCAAGCATCCCCCGTCCCCATCCCGTACTGTTTCCTGGGGGTGAGCGATGGCAAGCTCTCCCGGAACCCCGTTACCCTCCTTCCATCCCCCTTGTAACACCGGCCTGCCTTTGGGACTTTCCTTTTATTGAAACCCGCCGGGGGTCATGGACCACTCACAGCCTGACCCCGAATACCACCGGCCCGGTGACCGTGCGAGCCCTGCAAGCCCCGGCGCGGGCGTTTCATGAACAGGGTCAGAAGGCACCATGACAACTGGTGAGTTTACCACTGAACACCGTATGACAGTTAGGCTAGGGACATGAGCATATAGCATCTGATGTGATATGATAATGACCCTTGGCTCCTGCTCTGCTGCGAGCGTAAGTTGAGTGTCATGCTCCTGTGATCCGATCTGGCGATCAGATCATAGCTGCGGAGGGGAGAGAGGGATTATTCACTCCATCTCCTCCATTGTCAGCTGATATGTATATTGCTCTGCACTCGGCTATCATCCGAGTGCAGTCCGATGTTTCACGGTCACCCATAGACTTGTATGGGTTTGAGGGACATGTTTCTCGCGAATACTCGTAGCATGCTGCAAGTGCTTTTTTGATCCAATTATGGCTGACAAAAAAAAAATGCAGATCGAAACAGCTCCATAGAGTAACATTTGTCTAAGTGGAATGTGATTTTTTTTTATCTTATACTACTCATATGATTTTACTCACCGTGTGTCCTAGGCCTTACAGTCGGCATGGGAAAACAGGATCCACCATCTTAAAAAGGTGGTGAGTGCCTGTGATAGGTTTCCCACAACATGCGTTCCAAGAGGTAACCAGCAGGCTAGCAGAAATTAACTGCTGCAAGCCTGAGCACTAATGAGAAGACAGCTGGTCTACGTCCGAGCCTGTCTGTGTAACTCATAAGCACCAAAGGAGGCATAGTATGGAGTATCAGATTCAGCAATGTGAACAGCGTTAAATGCCGCCATGACACTCAGCAAGTTTAGAGCCAAACAGAGTGTGAAAATCAGGCCCGAATTGCCATCATTTAGTCTGTTATCAGGGCTATTCCAACTCCCGCAAGAACTAGTAGGGACTGCGGGGTTGAGTGCTGTAGTCTCTAAAGGAACGGCACTGTCAGTTGCAATTTTTTAGTGTTACCTTTACCTCTTGTGAGTTGCTATATGAACATAACATTGCTATGCATGGCATGCTGTCCCCCACTGCCCCCTATATACAGTTTAATGGCCTCACAGCTCCCTATACACAGTATCATATGTTCAACTGTATTAATCTCAGAAGAACCAATAATGTTAAGGTGAACTCTTAACCAGAGATTACTAGTTGCTTACTGCCTGGCCGAATTGGTATGGACCAAGTGCATGCGTAAAAGAATTCACACCAGACACAGTCGGATATGAAATCTCTTCTTGGTCACAGTAAAAATGGCACCGAACAGACTGAGAAAAAGCATGCATCCTCTTGATATAGGCTAGGGGTGTACACAAGTTCAGATATGCCCATTTAGTGGGACAGTTCATGGGCTAGCCAATGGAGAGATCCGAGTTGCTGTTGATAGGCAGGTCTGACTTCAGTGGATGATACCATGGTGATGGGAGGGACATCATCTGGTGGATCCATGCTGATGGTTTGGTCTGTGATGTCATTGGGGGCCATCTTGGCTTCCTCTTAAGAGTGACTGGCTTATGTATAGAGAATTGATTTAATTGAACACACTTCTCACAGTGCTCTATGTCCAGAGGTTAATTAAGTATTTCATCTTATGGCTCTCCTCAACAGTCCCCCCTAAATGCTTTATTAACCTTCTGACCCTACCGTGGTCCTCTAACACATCAGCTCTAATGCTTTAACTGCAACCTTTTTTTTTCGTTTTGCTATCCGCTATACAAGCAATGTTAAGCCTTTGCCCCCACTGGTACAGACTGTTGATCAGAGACTTGATCACATCCCGCACACACAGTTCACAGAGGCATAGGTAACGAACCAGTCCTTAGAACAGACTATTTAATGCCGAAGAGCTTACTCAGATTTTTGAGATTAATCGATTAGAAAGAGTAAGGCAATTGTAAGAATAAGCTTCTTACGGTTATGCTGCAGCTTTTAGCATTACCGTTTCTGAAAGACTGATTCTCAGTCAATATCCGAGTGCTATGGGGAGATAAGGTATGCACACCAGTGACTATGTTAGGGGAATACATGAAATAGCAGAAACTGCTGTGTGAATACTGACTTGAAAAATCCAATAGCTATATGTAAGAGTGAAAATGTGAAAAAATGGAATCTGCATTACTGCCATGAACATATGAATCAAGAGAAATTTAGCTACTGAATTGATCAATGCAATAGAGCCCCAACACTACGCCAAAGTATTTCTCTACGTTGGGGTCCCTAGCTTGTGTGTGTCCTCTCATGCAGTTAAAAAACTTACCGTGTATGGGAAGCTGAGACCCAGGCTATTTATGCGTATGATATGGATTGGCAATAGGTGTGGTTGGGGAGGGTTCACAAACGAAAAACTACTAACAAATAAGGAATAACGTTTGGAACACCATTCTAAGTCTGAACTGGGTGCAAAAACCTTAAAAAATATCACTATGGGGAGATAAGGTATGCACACCAGTGACTATGTAAGGGGAATACATGAAATAGCAGAAACTGCTGTGTGAATACTGACTTGAAAAATCCAATAGCTATATGTAAGAGTGAAAATGTGAAAAAATGGAATCTGCATTACTGCCATGAACATATGAATCAAGAGAAATTTAGCTACTGAATTGATCAATGCAATAGAGCCCCAACACTACGCCAAAGTATTTCTCTACGTTGGGGTCCCTAGCTTGTGTGTGTCCTCTCATGCAGTTAAAAAACTTACCGTGTATGGGAAGCTGAGACCCAGGCTATTTATGCGTATGATATGGATTGGCAATAGGTGTGGTTGGGGAGGGTTCACAAACGAAAAACTACTAACAAATAAGGAATAACGTTTGGAACACCATTCTAAGTCTGAACTGGGTGCAAAAACCTTAAAAAATATCACTATGGGGAGATAAGGTATGCACACCAGTGACTATGTAAGGGGAATACATGAAATAGCAGAAACTGCTGTGTGAATACTGACTTGAAAAATCCAATAGCTATATGTAAGAGTGAAAATGTGAAAAAATGGAATCTGCATTACTGCCATGAACATATGAATCAAGAGAAATTTAGCTACTGAATTGATCAATGCAATAGAGCCCCAACACTACGCCAAAGTATTTCTCTACGTTGGGGTCCCTAGCTTGTGTGTGTCCTCTCATGCAGTTAAAAAACTTACCGTGTATGGGAAGCTGAGACCCAGGCTATTTATGCGTATGATATGGATTGGCAATAGGTGTGGTTGGGGAGGGTTCACAAACGAAAAACTACTAACAAATAAGGAATAACGTTTGGAACACCATTCTAAGTCTGAACTGGGTGCAAAAACCTTAAAAAATATCACTATGGGGAGATAAGGTATGCACACCAGTGACTATGTAAGGGGAATACATGAAATAGCAGAAACTGCTGTGTGAATACTGACTTGAAAAATCCAATAGCTATATGTAAGAGTGAAAATGTGAAAAAATGGAATCTGCATTACTGCCATGAACATATGAATCAAGAGAAATTTAGCTACTGAATTGATCAATGCAATAGAGCCCCAACACTACGCCAAAGTATTTCTCTACGTTGGGGTCCCTAGCTTGTGTGTGTCCTCTCATGCAGTTAAAAAACTTACCGTGTATGGGAAGCTGAGACCCAGGCTATTTATGCGTATGATATGGATTGGCAATAGGTGTGGTTGGGGAGGGTTCACAAACGAAAAACTACTAACAAATAAGGAATAACATTTGGAACACCATTCTAAGTCTGAACTGGGTGCAAAAACCTAAAAAAACATCACTATGGGGAGAAAAGGTATGCACACCAGTGACTATGTAAGGGGAATACATGAAATAGCAGAAACTGCTGTGTGAATACTGACTTGAAAAATCCAATAGCTATATGTAAGAGTGCTGTCCGCATCTTCAAGACTTTTCTACCTGAATACACCTGATTGTATCACAACACTAATGGATCTCTTCTTGTCTCGGGTCCATAATCTACTACCGGGAGGTCTTCAACAAGATTTCCCTTACGCATGGATCCGATTACCTTCAGTAACACAGAGTAGCACTTTTACGGCTTCAAATACCAACAAATAAGACAATGCCGGTTTCCTACAAGGGTATGTTATCCTTAAAAAGTCACTTAAACCCTTAAAATAATTGGTTAGTTCAGGTTAGATAATGTTTTTCCCACCATGAGCCCTTATTTGTGTAATGTTCCTGTACCCATTGTTCCCTTATCATCGTTATTTCCCATATTTCATCTCCAATCTAGAAATTCTCCATAAGGTTCTATGTGAGATAATCCAGCACTATGTGTGTTGTGACCCTCATTCTGCTGGTATGATGACTCTTTACAGCGGCTGCTGTCTCCAGATAGGTTTTCCCTCAAGCTCCATGGAAGTTATTGTGGTTGGAAAAAGCTGGATCGGCCATCTGATTCTGACTCAGGGCTCATTCTGACTTGTCTTTTTAAGATCACCCAGTCTCCTGGCTTGAGACCACGTGCTCCTGACACTGATTTAGGATCTGGAATTGGAGGATACACATGTTTAACACACTATATAGGCAGTTGTATAAGGCTCGCACATGACTGGTCAGGATAGCACACTGTATCTGAAGTATCTGTGAGAAATATAATCATATTGTACTTGCTAAACCAAAAAATATCTTATATAAAGATTTAATTATTAAGAAAAAGGAAAATTTGTTACATGATTTGCCAGCATCCACCCTTATCTTGTGGATCGTTACATTTTTATGTTATAATCATTAAAATTCCAAACAACATACACCCATGTGACTATAGACACAATTAAATATTCCAATAAAGCAGGGGGCAGGGATTGGGGCAATAGCCCTAAACTCTCCCTACCTCACAGCGGAGGCCGGCACCCTATAAGGCAAATTGGCGCCCTCGCTCACCGACGGCTCACCCTTCCTATCCCTACACTGCTAATGCTAATACTTGCTGCTAATATCAATGAGGAAATATAGAAACCGTGAGATACAGGGGATAAAGAGGTGTCAATATGCAATTATATATATCCAATTCATTCCCAAAGATTAAATATTCAAACTCTATATTTTACATAGCTGTTTGGTAGCTTAAATCAATATGATAAAGCAAATTCAAGGACCAAACCCTAAAAGAAATTAAATATCTCACATGTATAACATGTACCCACTGTATCAATATAATAATAAGGCTAGGTAAAGTCATGAGATCTTGTCCAATCACAGACCCTCCACTGTACAATTCACACTCAGGCTAATAATATAAACGCATATTTGTCAGACACCTAACATGAAAGAAGCCCAACGCGTTTCTCCTCTCTTCACAGTGGCAGACGGGGGTTCATCAGGGGCATCCCCAGGTATTGATCTCTATAATGACCTCTGCTATAGAATATGTACTTTTACCGCTTTTTAGGAACTCCATTTTTACATACCACCAGCATCATGACTTTTTCAGCAGTAATGTTTTCCATACTGGATATATTTCAGAGCAGGCCTGAAAAGAAATTCACACAACACGCACAAAACTCATATAAACCTACTCATGGTAGATGTATATGACTAATCTGCAATCATTGAAGCAGTAGATCGGATGAGAAGGTGTTTCTATGAGGTCTTTACAGTTTTTTCTACCTTAATAGGCACACATCTTACAAGACTGGAGGTGTCTGGCCACCTGGGTACTGAAGCAGTGGTGCCGCCCATATCTTGATCATCCCAACACCTTTGTCACATGTATTATCTGGGCCATTATTGAGTAAAGTGCTCATGGCAGAGAAAGCTTACCAACCTTTATCCACAGACCTTCCTCAGTCAGCTGGCTCCCTGTGTCTCACACTCCGTTCCTTGCTGAATCGCTTGTTCCTGTAGGGATTTAAAAACACAAGGAGTGACCAATGTCACGGACGTGACAGGAGCCACTGAGGTACTGGTACTGGTCTGCATTGGTAAAGGACTCTCAACTCTAGGCCCGTTCACTGCTTCTTTGTTGTATGCACCTGTGCGAACATCTCCTATGGCTCCTTTGATAACAGGAGAGTGCCTCCACCGGGGCTCACACCCACTCTATGGTCTTTAAAGGGTTAATCACGTCACAATCCACATTTGACTATCTTACCCCCCTCCGCTCTACGAACCACAGTGATCGCAAATCTTCATCTCGTTCTCCTATTCCGATGGGAGAGGAGCGAGTGGTTCGATTTTTATTACCTCATGTTGCGTAACCTCAGCATATCCAGTGCAGAATCAACCAGCATCTTGATATCTGGATCCATCTACAGAAAAACTCAAAATCTGCATTAGCAATGGGCTCATCTGAGACATGTTCAAAACCTGACGATTCTTGTTACATCAGAGCAATCATGAGATATATGTAAATCTGCTGTATCCTCCTTACAGATAAAAATATAAAGAAAACTTAATAGAAAAACTCAATTGATGAACAAATTAAAACTTTAAATAATGTGTGATTTTCCATATCATCTTTCCCCCCCTTTTTGAATCTATTATCCAAAACATAATTAAAAAACAAACAAAAACAAAGCTAAGCAAAGGGGTAGCTCAAGAAATTGCAATTTTTTTGCCAAAAATCTCAAAATTTTTATAATAAGTACAGTTTGGAATTTTTAGTGCTGAAGTGCACATTTAGTGCTGGCTTTTTTTTTTTTATCCAAAACATAATTAGATTCAAAAAGTGTGGCCCCGGAGCTCTACATTTAGGCATAAAAGTCACATTGTGTAGATTGTACCTAACCGGAAACACCATAAATATTATGTTATGTGTAATGGAAAACTATTTCAATGGCTTTTCAACCTTTGCTTGAACCACAGAAATCTGCATTACAATCTTTCTTTCTATAAAAAAGAAAACAGATGATTCAATACATTATATTTCAAACACAGAAAGCCATAAATCATCCACATACTTTTAAACCAAATTATTGTAATTATTAATAAATATATTAACAAAAAATATTATTATTATTATTACTAACTATAATAATAACGTAGCACAACCTCTGGATATTGGATATAGAGGCGTTCATTTTTGAAAAATTGAAGAGATCATCAGCATCTCTGTGATACTGTCCTTTAACTTGAAGGGATAAAATAATCTAGAACAAATAAACTGGCCATGTGGGAACAGATATGAAATAAAAATTAATTTTCCAAACAAATCACTACAAAATTCTGATTTGCCATAGAAAATTATCTATCTAACAGACTTCTGACTTCTATGCTTGAATATCTATCAATAAATCTAAACATGTCCACAGTTTATTTTTATTCCTTTGGGATAAAAGTAGTAAAAATAAAAAACAAAAAAAACAAAAAACTAGTTTCAGTTACGTTTTCCAATACAATTTACAATGAATTAAATGCAGAAAGTCCTCTTTTTTTTGTTTTTTTGACCAACATGACCATGTTTGGGCTGCTCTTTTCACAGCTGGCCCACAATAGATTCCACTGTGCAAAGGGAGGCAAAAAAATCCTGCTCCACAAGTTTTTAAGGTTGCCCCTCCCCCCAAAACCAGATGCAAAGAGGCTTCTTCAGCTGCAGGAGAGAAGTCAAATCTCCCTTCTTCTGTTGGATATATACATCTTCTATTGATTTTTTTTTTTTTTTAAACATGCAACTCTCAGGATCAATCTGTCAGATCCATAACGGGAATATTTATTATTTACTTCTTTATCATAACCTCTACTGCAAAGGTACGTTATTTAAGAATTTTTATCTTAATGCTTTCCTAATCTATAATTTTTCAATATTGTAATGGACATTAATTATTAATCCCTAAGTCTCACACTGCAAATACTCATTTCATCTAATTCCTACTAAAGATGGCTGCACAGCACATGGTCTCCTTGCTAGAATAGGACCATGTGGGAAAGGAGGGTAAACTGATTTTTTTCTTTTGCTCAACTATTTCCCCCTATAGTCTATAGTCTGTGTTTTACACACACACACACACACACACACACACACACACACACACACACACACACACACATTTATATATCATACACACACATATTCAGATGTCTACAGTCCTGGTCCAACTACAGCTGAAAACACTCATTTATTTATTTATTTTTCAGTCCAAATATGTAGTACTCCATTCAATCCATTGTTCAGACTTTCATATAACCTATGATCTTCTGGTTACCTTACACATCACCCTACTCACTCTCTGTCTTTGTCTCAATCATGCCTCAGCCATGTGCTTCGTCCACCATTTTGCATCTGACCTAAAATGGCTGCCTCCATGACTAGCACATGGTTTATCACAGGATTGCGGCCTAGAGTCCCCACATCCCAAAAAAGTCCACTCTCATCCGGATTTTTCCGACCACAACTAGACACAACATCAATTTCTTAATCTTTCTTTCAAGATAAACAACACCAACAAAACCAACAAACAAACACAGGAGGAGATGACTCACAACTGACACACAACTTGAACACTAAGTAAAGTTTTTGTTAAGTCTGCAGCAGGCGCCTCGTCATGGTGTCCCTGCCCAGTTTCTACATGGTCCGTAATTCATAAAGACACCAATGGTGTCACCCCTGGCTACAAGGTGCCTGTACCAGCCGATTCACGTCCAGCTCTCTTTCAAGACCCCAAGACACCTCATACCAATTATATCATCCAAGCTTGCGCTAAGCCCCAATGGTATCCGTACCAGCTATTTCACATCCAGCGTTAGACACCAAGACTACCACGTACCAGCCACAACGCGCAATTTAAATGCTATGCCCCAATGGTATCCGTACCAGCCATTCCATGCTACACTGCGCTAGGCCCCAAGATTATCACGTACCAGCAGTAGCACGTATTTCCTCACAGACCCATAAACTGTACCACAGGCGACAACCGTATACTATACAACAGACAATATCCTTTACCATATCAACAAATTTGAGAGCCCGTGAAAAACACGTGCCTAACCTGACCAACTAAAACATGCGCTTTATCTCCAGTCATTACATCCCAGCCTCTTATCTAGGCCTTGTACAAAACCATATCAACAAATTTGAGAGCCCATGAAAAACACGTGCCTAACCTGACCAATTAAAACCTGCGCTTTATCAATTTGAGAGCCCTTGAAAAACACGTGCCTAACCTGACCAATTAAAATCACGCTATATCTCTAGGTCTTGTACCAAACTGTATTAACTACTTAAGTCTCCACTAGAACCACAAACCATATCACTAACTAACAGAACTCACAAACCCACATGCTCTCTTAACTACCAGTCAATCTCCCCTCTTCACAAATACACACAACAGGCAGCAGGCAACTGAATATGTGACAGTTCTTCTGAGATTAATATGGCCAATAGCGGTGAGACCCGTCTGCCCGTCACACTGAGACCACGGGAAGACTACGGATTATGAAAAATCAGCAGACCTACCGTACTCTCGTTAGGAGGTGATCAAATTCCTGGGGTGTCCAGCACGTCATGCCATTCCAGTTGCCGGTTCATCAGGATTTCAGGTGTCTCCGTCTATTGGCCCCACGTTGGGCGCCAATAATGTTAAGGCGAACTCTTAACCAGAGATCACTAGTTGCCTACTGCCTGGCCGAATTGGTATGGACCAAGCGCATGCGTAAAAGAATTCACACCAGACACAGTCGGATATGAAATCTCTTCTTTGTCACAGTAAAAATGACACCGAACAGACTGAGAAAAAGCATGCGTCCTCTTGATATAGGCTAGGGGCGTACACAAGTTCAGATATGCCTATTTAGTGGGACAGTTCATGGGCTAGCCAATGGAGAGATTCGAGTTGCTGTTGATGGGTGGGTCTGACTTCAGTGGATGATACCATGGTGATGCGAGGGACGTCATCTGGTGGATCCATGCTGATGGTTTGGTTTGTGATGTCATCGGGGGCCAATTAGGAGGTTAAGTATTTCATCTTATGGCTCTCCTCAACACAACAGCTTCCTATATACAGAATGAAGACAGACACAGCTCCCTAAATACAATATGATGTCCCCCACAAACATTACATAAAATATGAAGTCCACATTGCACCCTTTATAGAGTGTCAGGTCTCCCCAATTCTCTATACACACTATGATGGCCCCACAGCAACCTATATACTCTATGATTCCTCACAGCTTCCCTACATACAGTATAATGCACACACATGTCTTTTACATACAGTCTGATGGCCTCACAGCTATCTATATACAGTATGAAATCTTATGTATACAGCATGGTACCCCCAGCTCTTATAGATAGTTTTAAGCCACAAAAGCTACCTATATACAGTATGATTCCCCCACAGCTCCATATATACACTATGATGGACCCCATAGCCTCTGTATATAGCATGATGTCTATATAGTTCCCTATATACAGTATGGATCCTCCAAAATTTTCTATATACCATATGATGGCCTCACAGCTACAGATATACAGTATGATGCCTCCACAGCAAACTTATATACTGTATGATGACCCCACAGCTCCCTATAAATAGTGTACTGGTCCCACAGTTCCCTGTATATTGTATGATGGCCCTCACAGGTCTCATGACTTTGGCATAGTAGAGTTCCGGTGACCCCTACTTCAGCTCTCTTTCCCCACCATATTAACTTACCCACTACGAAATAACCACAGACACGAAGCTGGATGAAATGGCCACAGCAGCCTTTATTTAAGACATACAGTACAGACCAAAAGTTGGACACACCTTCTCATCTCTAGAACAACTATTAAGAGGAGACTTTGCGCAGCAGGCCTTCATGGTAAAATAGCTGCTAGGAAACCACTGCTAAGAACAGACAACAAGCATAAGAGACTTGTTTGGGCTAAAGAACACAAGAAATGGACATTAGACCAGTGGAAATCTGTGCTTTGGTCCGATGAGTCCAAATTTGAGATTTGTGGATCCAACCACTGTGTCTTTGTAGAAAAGGTGAACGGATGGACTTTACATGCCTGGTTCCCACAGTGAAGCATGGAGGAGGAGGTGTGATGGCGTGGGGGTGCTTTGCTGCTGACACTGTTGGGGATTTATTCAAAATTGAAGGCATACAGAACCAGCATGCCTACCACAGCATCTTGCAGCGGCGTGCTATTCCATCCAGTTTGCCTTTAGTTGGACCATAATTTATTTTTCAACAGGACATTGACCACAAACACAGCTCCAGGCTGTCTAAGGGCTATTTGACTAAAAAGGAGAGTGATGGGGTGCTACGCCAGATGACCTGGTCTCCACAGTCACCAGACCTGAACCCAATCGAGATGGTTTGGGGTGAGCTGGACCACAGAGTGAAGGTAAAAGGGCCAACAAGTGCTAAGCATCTCTGGGAACTCCTTCAAGACTGTTGGAAAACCATTTCTGAAGACTACCTCTTGAAGCTCATCAAGAGAATGCCAAGAGTGTGCAAAGTAGTAATGAAAGCAAAAGGTGGCTACTTTGAAGAACCTAGAATATAGGACATATTTTCAGTTGTTTCACACTTTTTTAAGTATTTCATTCCACATGTTTTAATTCATAGTTTTGATGCCTTCAATGTGAATCTACAATTTTTAGAGTCATGAAAATAAAGAAAACTCTTTGAATGAGTAGGTGTGTCCAAACTTTTGGTCGGTACTGTAAATAACAAAATGAACATTAATAGGGGTGTGGTCCTCGAAGCCCATAAATCTGGTGATTAAAAATGCCCAAACATTACCTTCCCCCTGAACCAACTTACTCCCAGCCACAACCACCAACTCGAGAGCACCAATGTAAAAGAGAAGGAGGAATGGTTAAACCACCACAGGCGGGACCCGACAATCCATAGCCGGCGTTCCCCCAAAATCACCAGACCACCCACCAAAGCAAGAAATTAAAGGCATCCACATCTCCCTGGACCTCAATCCAATTTACACCAACTTCGAGGACCCACCCCAACGGCAAGAATGAGAGCACTTTGACCCCTCAAATGCTCAAGACCCTCGCGCCTGGCAAAGCCATAGCCCTCTCTATACCTTCTTGGATCCCCAAAGACCATAAATCCATCCCCACCGTATTCAGGCAGACCCCATCAGCCAGCCAATAATCTTGATCCACCGCCTCCAAATCAAAATGACGTACAGCCACCCCACCATTCCTTGCTACAAAAGTCGAGATTGCTTGATTAATCTTAATCCGCCTCTTGTTAAGCCTCTCCAGCGACCGCACCTTACGCCACATCTCTGACCAGACCGTCCGAAGTTCTGGCAGGGATACCCAAAGCTGCAACAACTCATGCTTAACATCCCAGATCACCTCCCGGCCCGCCATCATCCCCACATCGTTCCTCCCGACATGCAAAACCAAAATATCAGGGGCACCATCGAGGCAAATCGCCCTATTAGACTTCAGGCAACACCCCCACCCAACGCATGCCCCGAAAACCCAACCACCTGATAATCACTGCACTTATCGCAAACCCCAGCTGCCTGCCTTCCACACGGACATCCGCCCGGATCGCCGCCCAATGCACAAACAAGTGGACTAAGATCCACACCAACCGAGGAACCTCTCCTGTAAAACAATAACAAAACCATGACAGAACCGAAAAAACAGGCCAGCCACCTTCGCAAGCAAAACGACCCCCCTAATGTACAACACCCTGAGGGGGCACGTAGCCCTGATACCTCCTGGACTCCCAGCAACCAATCCTCTGCACTATCTCAGGACTTAAACCACACACAGCCACCTCAGTCGCCGCTCCAATCCTGAAAGAATGCGGCGCATAACAACCCAGATGCAGACCAATGGACTCTACACACCTCCGAAAAATAATCCTGAACTGACAGTTGGATAAAAATGAACCATCTTTATGGCAAAGCAATGGTTCATCCACCCGAGGCCCCTGCTCCAAAAGCTCCCGTAAGCACCGCACCGGATACATCTCCGAGCCTGGAATGACCCCAAGCACCACACGCTACCCTTGCCTGCCTGGTCCGTCTTTGACCTCCTAATCCAAAACTCCACCCCTCTGTCAAATAAAACCACATCCTGTGCCTGAACTCCCCCACCGCCATGTCGACTGACCATAACCAGCTCCCCAATCCTAAGGGCACCAAAAAATGCAAATGAAATCTCCAACTGAAACAAAAACACCTCAAAGCTCGAACTACACACAGAACCCAATTGCGCCCCCAACCGCTCCAACAAAGCAAATGGCACCGGCCTTCTCCGGTCCAACCTGGACCCACTCCGATGAAAACCCTTTAAAGCCTGTCATACCAAAAAATGTTTCGGTAAATCCGGTCCATTACGCAGCTTGAAACCGAAAGCTAAACATGCCACCAACCTACCCGCCTTTGCCGGCGACCAACCCCACACCAACCAATGTCCAACCCACAACAACAACGCGCTTACCTGGTCCTCCTCCGACCGCAGCAAACCAAAAGACTCCACCCAATCCTCCCACTGCTGTCACACCTGCTGGTAAGCAGTCCAAGTCGCCTCAGCCAAAGAATCCTTAATCAAGTATCCAACGGCCCTGATACCACACTCCAGAGTTGAGCAAGGCATTCCAATCCCACGGCCATAGCCCCTGGGGCCAATGCCATGAAACGCTCCCACTGAAAATTAGAAAGAGCATCAGCAATGGAATTCAGCACACCTGGGACATGAGAAGCAGTCACACAAGCATTTATTGACAAACAGGCCAACACAAACCTCTGGAGCACGCTAACCACCGGCGATATAATATTAATCGCCATCCTCACCCCCATGTTATCACAGTAGAACGAATCCGCCGATTACGTAATCGCTCCTGCCACAATGTGACAGCCACCAGAATGGGGAAAATCTTCAACAGCGCCATGTTCTTTAGCAAACCTGATGAACACCACTCGTCAGGCCATAGCTGCGCACACCACTCCCTTCCAAAATTGACCCCAAAACCGTGACCCCCAGAAGCATCAGTAAACCAATTCAACTCCGAATTGCCCACCTGAGGCTCCATTAACAAAGAGCATCCATTCTAATCCACCATAAACTTGCCCCAAACGTCCAAGTCCGCCTTGACCTCCGCCGATAGTTAAACATATTGGTGCGGCGCGACCACCCCAGCCGTGGCACTAGCGAGACGATGCGAAAAAAACCTGCCCTATAGGCATCTCGCGGCACGCAAAATTAAGCCTACCAAGCAAAGATTGGACCTCCCGCAAGGTACGTTTCTTGACCTTCAGGGTCCATTCTGAGGGCCACCACTTTGTCCACCGGCAGCCGAAATTCCCATCTCTCGGAGTCAATGACAATGCCAGGAAATGAAATACATGTTGCCGGTCCCTCCGTCTTCCCTGGTGCTAATGGAACGCCGTAATGCCCCGCCACCCACTCTATCGTCACAAGAATATTCTGAGAAACCAACTAGTCACCTGGACCAACACAGAAAAAGTCATCCAGATAGTGAATAACAGACTCCAAACAGGAGACATCTCTTACCACCCATTCCAAAAATGAACTAAAGGATTCAAACAGTGAACAAGACAATGAACAACCCATGGGTAGGCATCTATCCACAAAGTATGCCCCCTCCAAAAAACAGCCGAGCAAACGAACACTATTAAGATGCACCGGTAGTAAGCGAAACGCCGATTCCACATCCGTCTTTGCATCAGAGCCCCTCTGCCACACCGCCGCACCCAATCCGCTGCCTCGTCAAAATGACGTATACGCCACCGAGCATAATCCCGGATCGATCCCATCATTTACTCAACCTCCCCTTGGATACGACTAGTGGTGAATAAGGCGAAACTTATTCGCCTCTTTCTTCGGAACCACCCCTAAAGGCGAGACTACTAAATCAGGAAAAGGAACTAAACGGCCCTGCCATATGACCCAACAACACCTCCTTCCCCAACTTTTTCGAACCACCTCAGAATGCTGGCTCGCTAACTGCAGATTCTTAAAATTCCGACGCCCGGGACTCACTACTGACGGAATCCGAAACCCGACTCAAAACCCCTAATCAATAGCTCCGCCTCCTCCCGTTTAGGAAACCTATTTAGATAGGGGAGCATTGCTTGAAGCCTCACCAGTGTCTCCCCATTTTGGATTAGTGGGCCCTGACTTGAGCTTATTGCACCGTAAACATTTTGAGGCCCTGTGAGAGGTTCCGCTACAGTGTGAGCAAAAGTTTTTACACTTACATTTACATTTCTCCCGAAACTTGCACTGACCCTCGATAAACTGCCAGCACAAACCTGGTTTTTGGGATCCCGAATGCCCCCTTGCCCCACCGCCGAAGTGCTGCCCTGAGAGCCGCCCTGCCTGGCCGGTGGACCCGGCCCCCCGAAAGGAATGCCCATACCTCATCAGAGCCATAAAACTCAACCAAAGATGATGTCCTTCTTATCCTACCTAATGGACGGACAAATAGCTTTTTGCTGACGGAACTGCTCGTCATAGCTCAGCCATGCTTGTCCCCCATAGACTCTATAAGCCTCCCTGATCGAGTCCATATAGCAGAAAAGGTGCGAACAATTGTCCGGTGCCTTTTCCTCTATCACACTCGTCAAAATTGCAAACGCTTGCAACCAATTCGTGAAAGTCTGCGGGATCAGCCGCCACCGCCGCTTTTCCTCATCCTCCTTTTTATTCTCATCCTTTTTAGGCTTGCCCAAATTAAATTTTTCTAATGGCAACAGGGAAAATATTTTGACATATTCGTCCATCCAAATTTTTTCCCTGACCTCTTTCTTCAAATGCGACCCAGCGGCCCCTCAAAGCACACCTCTCCCCATGTCTTATCATCCAAATGAATCCTGTCCTTCTCCTTCTCAGTCTGAACCGATACTGAAACAGGCTCCACCACCACCCTGCTGACACCCACCTGACCCGATGCCGCTAGCCCAGCTTTTGAGACTCCCATACCAAACCGCACAGACGTCCTACCACCCTCCAGACAGGCCAGCAACTGCCTGATCTCTGACAACACATCCACAGCGCCTTCTTAGACTGACACATACCCCCGTCCAACCGACATCGAACTACCCCCAACCACAGACACCGCCAGACCCGACAAACGACCCTGAACACCTGTAATCAAGGGAGACGAACGAAACATAGATCCATACTCACCGGGCTGTGCAGGAGCTGTGATCCCGCCAGCCGAAAATTCGGAATTCCGCCACCCGATAGGATCTGTAGTTGGTACGATACCCTCCAGCCGTCCATCCTCTCCTCCCTCGATTGGTGATGGTAGCCTTGGATTGGCTAGTCCCGGACCCCATCCAGGCAAAGCCCACACTGCTGATCCTGGTACCAGACCACCAGGCTGCTGATAAGACACGGAGCCAGCCAACCCCGTTCCGCTGTCCTCTGGCCCGGAAGACTGCCGCACTTGAGAAACCACTGACGTGGTTAAGCCAGGCTGCCTGACAGGTGCATCGCCAGCACGGCCCGCCACCGATCCTGGATCCTAGAGACATGAAGTAGCAGTAGCCCCCCCTCTCTTTGCAGGGTGAGGCCTACCTGCTGCCACCGACCTTTGCTGCGCTCGTGAATTTCTTCCAGGGTGGGGGCGGCTCCCACGACCAGACTTCTTCCCCACCACCTCCCATGAGGGGCTTCCACGCTGCCGCTGAGACCCCACCGGCATATCATTAGACAGCCCCAGCTCCAGCCGGGGCCGGTGAGCAGGCCGCACCTGTGCTGCAGAGGATCCTGGCGCTCCAGGAGAGAGACACTCCGTAGGCCAGGACCTGCGTTGTGGACGTCCCTGTGCTGCTGGAGAGGCAGCTCCCCTGGCCTGGATCCATGAGAAGGCCGCACCTGCAGCCTGGCTGGAACGGAGGTGACCGGCGCCACACCGCCACTCAGTATGCCCGAAAATACTCCTCCAGCCACCAGGAGGGTGGCAAACAAGAGAAATTTACGACCAGAGTCCAAGGTACAAAAGTGAAAAAAACTTTATTGGGTGGATAGGTGCAGGGCGGCACAAAACAAGTGTGGACATTGGCAGGTGATCTTATCAGACTGCTAACAAATAATTAACAATCCATACATATAATACGCAGTAATTGCATATAAACCAATTTGCATATATATATACAATTAAATAGTCAGCAGTCCACCAGGAAAGCCGCATGAGATATTAGCCTCAATACATGAGGGCCCCAATCTAGGACAGAGAACCTCCTATAAGAATCATGGCAATCATATACAATGTATATGGGATAATCCAATTTAAAGTGGATTGCACAATATTTAAGTTAAGAGGTGGGGGAGGGACCCTGGTGCCCCAGACACCAAGGGGACAATGAATAATTCAAAATTGCCGCTATTACCTGGAGAGGTGTAGTGATCAGTCAGAGCCTGTGTCCAACCCCCATGGCTGAACCAGAAATGCCTGTGCAAAACACAGTAATATTAATATTCAAGAAAAGCCACAGCCACACCATGATTTACCAGGAAAGTATGTGACAGTATACCCAGGAGGGTGGTGCCTGGCTTCCGCTCGCAGCTGCTCCCAGAGGCCTCCATCTGACACCGATCCAGGTAAGTCCGCCATTAGACAAAGGGGGTGATAGACAACACAATCCCCAGGGGAAACCGCGGGCCAAAAGATCCCTCCCCCCCAGCTAAACCTTATATACACTAACGGTCCCTATATCACTACCCCATCCCCACTGGTCACCTCCCCCCCTGCCAAACTCATGCCGGCCTCCACCCGGGTGGGGGTTCCGGCCGTGTACTTTATAGACAGTATGTTGGCTCCCACAGCTCTCGTATATACAGTATATGGCCCCTACAGCTCCCCTATATATATACACAGTATATATTAATCAATTTTGCTGATGAGCAATTCTATTAATGCTAGTTACTATATTCAATGAAGTATTCACCTTAATTTTGTGGTGTCATTTTTGCTATTGAAATATAACATAAGAGTTCATAAAGTGTGCGTAAGTTATACATTGGTCAGTTTGCTTTGTATTACATAGTAATTTTCCCACTAATGGTTTGATTAGATCAAACATGACATTGGTTGTGTAATATCTTCAATCCTGTGAATACTCACCTTCTGTCTTCAAAATTAGTCTTAGATTCTTCGGCTGGGACATGCATTTTCTGCTTTTCTCTATTTACACTATGACCTTATTGAATGCTTGCATTGTTCATTACAGGCTTGATGGAACATGACCTATGAAGAAAACATTCTTGTTATGAAGCACTTCACACAGCTTCTATTTTGTACTGCTCATACATTTTTAGGGAAACCTCCTTTGCATATGGTGTGATTTTTGTTATACTGTGTATTGAATTACAAATATTTATGCAATTTATTATATAGATCAGGGGTGTCAAACTCATTTTCACTGAGGGCCACATCATTATTATGGTTGCCTTCAAAGGGTCACTTATATTTTTAAGGACTCATGCAGATCTCAGTGCAACACGCTACGAGCACAGATTGCAATGCACAAACTGGCAAGGGGCTATTGGAGAGCTGTCCCTGGGTTGTAGGGTTGTACAAGAGCTCCACCTGGGTAGTAGGACTGTACCCCAACTTTCCATGGTACTCGGGCTATACAACAGCTGTCTCTGGGTAGTAGCACTATAAAAGAGCTGTCCCTGGGTAGTAGGGCTATGTGAGAGCTGTCCCTGGATAGCAGGACTATACAACAGCTGTCCCTAGGTAGTAGGGCTAAGGGCACTGACCCTGGGTTGTAGGGCTAACCAAGAACTGTTCTTGGGTGGTAGGGCTAAGGGCGATGTTCTTGGGTTGTAGGGCTAAGGACTAGAGATGAGCGTTGTTCGAATCGAACCGTTCGCCACTTTCAAATTCGAGTTGTTTTTGGCGATGTTCAAGTCGTTCGACGAACTCGAACGATTTGCTTAACGTTCGACCATTTGAGCTATCGTTCAATAACGGTTCGATCACCAAAAGAATAACTGTAGCTTTTTACAGCTACGTGTGCAGGGAGCCAGCGCTGGCAGCCTGCATTAAGCTGGTAACCAGGGTACATATTGGGTATCCAAGCAAAGCGTTTTGCTTAGTAACCCGATGTGTACCCTGGTTACCAAGCACAGCATTGTTACACGGGTCTCTGGTGGCTGGTCGCTATGGTGATCTGCCTGATTGACAGCTAACCAGCGACCATGTAGCGACGCACCAACGATCCCTGCCAGGTCGGATCGCTGGTCGGATCGTTGGTGCATCGCTTTGTGTGACAGGACCCTAAGCGTTTTTATGACTATAAACACAGCTATAAACGCAAGGGGTGGGTAGTACAATCACGTGTACAGGAAGAGGATTTCCTTGTGTTGGTAAACACAGAAGAGTGGACCCTCCCGATACCACCACTCCTGCTTCCACCTCCCGTCCGGCGCCATGTCCAGGCGGGAGGTGGAAGCAGCTGCGAAATCAAAAATGAGCAGTAGAAAAAAAATATCATATTCACCTTTCTGCAGACTCCCGACATGTCCGCTCCCAGCTCCTATTCCTGGTACCGCCACTCCCGCTCCGGCTGTGTGCAGACTCCCTGGACACATCCGATGGCTGCAGGACGTGGCGATGATCAGCTGATGTGGTCACCTGACGGAATCAGCTGACAGTATAAGTCCAGCGACGAGGCCGGCTTTTTACCGTGGCTCAGGAGACTTCATCAGATGATTACCGGCAGCTCCTGCAGCGATCAGACGGGAGTCTGCACAGAAGTGAGTAGTTTTTGGTTTTTTTTGCACTGATGCATTAGCTGATTGTATAAAAGCCGTTTATACAATCAGCTGATGTGTCATGTGATTCAGGCCCTTAAACCTGACACATCATCTGATCGGTATGCCTTCCAGCAAACCGATCAGATGATATTGGATCAGGATTGGACGGATTGGCGGGACCCTTGACCCAGGATTACTGCGGAGAGGGGTTCTTTATTTCAATAAAGATGGAGTCACTAATTGTGTTGTGTTTTATTTCTAATAAAAATATTTTTCTGAGTTGTGTTTTTTTTATTTGTACTAGAAATTCATGGTGGCCATGTCTAATATTGGCATGACACCATGAATTTCGGGCTTAGAGCTAGTTGATAATATACAGCTAGCCCTAACCCAATTATTACCCAGCAAGCCACCCGTCACCAGGGCAGCTGTAAGAGTTGGATACAGCGCTGGAAGATGGCGCTTCTATGAAACCGCCAATTTCTGGGGCGGCTGCGGACTGCAATTCGCAGCGGGGGTGCCCAGAAGGCTTGGGCACCCTGCACTGCGGATTCCAATCCCCAGCTGCCTAGTTGTACCTGGCTGGACACAAAAATTGGGCGAAGCCCACGTTTTTTTTTTTTTTTTAGTAATTTCATGAAATTCATGAAATAATTAAAAAAAAAGGGCTTCCATATATTTTTGGTTCCCAGACAGGTACAAATATTCAGCGGGGGGTTGGGGGCAGCCTGTAAATGCCTGCTGTACCTGGCTAGCATACAACAATATGGCGAAGCCCACATCATTTTTTGGGGGGGCAAAAAACTCATGCATACAGTCCTGGATGGAGTATGCTGAGCCTTGTAGTTCTGCTCCCCCTGCCTCTCCCTCCAGCATACAGTCCTGGATGGAGCATGCTGAGCCTTGTAGTTTCGCAACTGTCTGCTCTCCTGCATACACTAGTGGAGAATGAAGAACATATTGAAGAAGAAAATGACATCAGATGACATTTTTTTTCAACAATCTTTAAAAACGCATAAAAACGCAGTGAGCAAAAACGGAGCGTCAAAAAACGCAATGTGTGAACTTACCGTAAGCGTTTCTATAACTATAAACGCAGCTATAAATGCAAGGGGTGGGTAGTACAATCATGTGTACAGGAAGAGGATTCCTTGTGTTGGTAAACACAGAAGAGTGGATCCTCCCAGTACCGCCACCCCTGCTTCCACCTCCCGTCCGGCGCCATGTCCAGACAGGAGGTGGAAGCAGCTGCGAAATCAAAAGTGAACAGTAGAAAAAAAAAATATCATATTCACCTGTCTGCAGACTCTTGGGACACGTCCGATGGCTGCAGGACCTGGCGGTGATCAGCTGATGCGGTCACCTGACAGCATTAGCTGATCATATAAGTCCAGCGGTGAGGCCAGCTTTTTACCGCCCGGCCGGCTTAAACTATCAGCTGATGCTGTCAGGTGACCGCATCAGCTGATTACCGCCGGGTCCTGTAGCGATCGGATGGGAGTCTGCACAGAAGTGTGTAGTTTTTTTTTCTCTACTTATGCATCAGCTGATTGTATAAACAGCTTTTATACAATCAGCTGATGTGTCATGTGATTCAGGTCCTTGAACACCGGACACATCATCTGATCACTTTGCCTTTCAGCAAACCGATCAGATGATATTGGATACGGATTGGACATCACAGGACCCTCGACCCAGGACTACAGCGGAGTGGGGGGGTTCTTTAGTTCAATAAAGATGGAGTCACTAATTGTGTTGTGTTTTATTTCTAATAAAAATATTTTTCTGTGTGTTGTTTTTTTTATCTTTACTAGAAATTCATGGTGGCCATGTCTATTTTGGCATGACACCATGAATTTCGGGCTTAGTATCATCTGAGAATACAAACCCGCTATTAACCCCTTTATTACTCAGCTAGCCACCGCCATCACGGCCGCTGGACGAGCCAGATAAAGTGCCTGGAAATGGCGCTAAGAAACAATGCGCCATTTCCAGGGGTGGCTGTGCGCTGCCGTGAATCCCAGCTGCCTGGCTTTACCTGACTGGCGATCAAAATATGGCGGGAGCCCACGTATTTTTTTTTTAATTATTTTTTTAAATAAAAAAAATGAATGGGCTTCCCTGTATTTTGAGTGCCAGCCAAGGTAACGCCAGGCAAATGGGGGTGGCAACCCTTAGCTGTCTGCTTTATCTGCGCTGAGAATAAAAAATACCACGGAGCGCTACGTAATTTTTTTAATGATTTATTTTTACAGTACTGTGATGTCAGGCAATCAAAATACAGAGAAGCCCATTTTTTTTAAGTTATTTAAATAAATAATTAAAAAATACGTGGGCTCCCGCAGCATTTTTTGTATTGCTAGCTAAGGGTAATTCAAGCAGCTACTGGCTGTTAACCCCCACTGCTTGATGTTACCTTCAAAGGCAATGGAAAATCCAGGGAAGCATTTTTTTCAAGTTTTTTGCCAAAAAACTTAAAAAAAAAAACCGTGCGCGTCGCTATATTTTTGTATGCTAGCCAGGTACAGCAGGCAGGTACGGCTGCCCCCAACCCCCAGCTGCCCATTTGTACCCGGCTGGGAACTAAAAATATAGGGAAGCCCTTTTTTTAATTATTTCATGAATTTCATGAATTAATTAAAAAAAAAACCCACCTTGGGCTTCGCCCCATTTTTGTGTCCAGCCAGGTACAACTAGGCAGCTGGGGATTGGAATCTGCAGCACAGGTTGGCTCAAGCTTTCTGGGCCCCTCCACTGCGAATTGCAGTCCACAGCCGCCCCAGAAAATGGCGCTTTTATAGAAGCGCCATCATCTGGCGCTGTATACAACTCTTACAGCGGCCCTGATGCAGGGTGGTTCGCTGGGAAATAAGGGGTTAATACTAGCTATGTTTTACTAGCCAGTATTAAGCCAGAGATTCTTAATGTCAGGCAAGTTTGACCCAGCCATTAAGAATCTCCAATAAAGGGTTAAAAAAAAGACACCACACAGAGAAAAAATACTTTAATAGAAATAAATTCACAGACACACTTAGAGACTCCATGTTTATTACTCCCTCTCACTCCTCGACGATCCTGGTCTTCTGTCTTCTTTCTCCTTCAACCCATGCAGCTCTGCTACATCAGACAGCACTGCATGGGAGGAAGACGCTGCTGCTCCCGTGCAGTCTAATCACTCATTGAGTGAGCAGAGGCTGTGGGTTGGTAAGCGGTGATGTCCCCACTGCCACCGTTGCAATAGTAACCTGACAGGTGGGTTACTATAGCAACGGTGATCTCCGATCACCTGATTCCCGGCGCCGCTATTCACCGGCTGTGGCATCCAGTCCCTGCATGTTGGCTGACTCTGTAAAGAGCGCTGACATGCAGGGACGGAGAGCCAAGCATGTGCCCGAGTATCTCGCCGCTACTCTCCGAGTATACTGAGTACGGAGAAGCTCGGGTGAGCACCGCATACTGGCGACATGTACTGACAAGATCTAGCATGACGTCATAGCCATGTGACCAGTCTGTTGACAATGAGATAATACACACGTGACTGGTCATATGCTATGACATCACGGAAAGGTCATATCATCAGTGCTGGTTACCGGGCGGACACAGCGATGATTGGAAGGAGAAGCGGCGGGAGACAGTCTGCAGGACGCTTCGCGGGACCTGTAAGTATATTGGCAATGTTTATTATTAACTGTATGTGTATATGTATAATGTGTTTGTATGTGTTTTTGTTTGCCTGAAATTGTTTCAATGGGGTTCGAAGGTGTTCGTCGAACCGAACCGAGCTCGAACACTAGGGAGGTGGCTTATCTCTACTAAGGATGCTGTCCCTGGATTGTAGGGCTAAGAGCGCTGTCCGTGTGTTGTAGTGCTAAAGGCGCGGTCCCTGGATTCTAGGACTAAAACCACTGTCCCTGGGTTGTAGGGCTAAGGGCGTTGTCCCTGGGGTGCAAATCCTACCACAAGCTTCCCCCTCAGCATTGCACATACCCCATATTCCACCACAAGCATGTCCCATCATTATAGACTCCCAAATCTCACCATAAGCATCCCACCCCAATATCACACACTCGCCAAAATGCCACCATAGGTGTCCCCCCACACAAACCCTTCAAACCCCCACCACAGGCATCCCCACAGCATTATACACCATAACCCCACTGCAGGCATCCCCCAGCATTGTACACCCCGCAAATACCACCATGGGCATACCTACAGCATAATACATCCCAAAAAAATCCCAATTAACATCGCACACCTCCCAAAATTCCAAGACAGGCATCTGTATAACATCACACCTATCCAAAATCCCACCACAGGAGTAATGCCAGCATTGTAAACTCCGCAAATCCCACAACAGACATCCTTGCAGCAATGCACACCCCCTAAATACCAACACAGGTATCTCTATGCCATTATTGACCCTAAAACTCCCATCACAGGCATGCTCCCAGCATTGTACATCTCACAAAACCCACCACAGGCATCCCCCGACATAATAGACCCTACAGATCCCACCAAAGGCATCCCCCTGTATTACCCTACCAAACCCCATCACAGGCATCCCTCCAAAATTATAGACCCGCCTAAACCCCACCACAGGCATACTCACAGCGGTATAGACTCCCCAAATCCCACCCTTTGCCCTTTTTCACCTGCAGCTTCTCATTGATACATTAAACTGGCGCTAAAGTTTGGGAGCTTGTATCACATCTCTCCTGAGTCCCAGCTACTCCCCTGAATGGCACACTGTGCTCTGGACTGGGAGTGATGTGACCAACACTTCAAGGAAATGACGTCACACCTATCAGGAGTCCATACATTCTAGCATCTACTGTTTGCACTGCACATGGCAGACCTTTTAGCGCATGTGCAGTAAAAAATGGAAAAATCTGTAAAAAAAATCATGGACTGCGCTTTTCTCTACCAGACGCTATGGACGACTGAGAAGAGCATACGAGTTTTACATGCAATCCTGATTGTGGGACACATAAAATGATTTGGCGGGCTGGATTTGGCACCCCTGATAGAGATACATAAAATATAGTTTTACTGAAGCTTGCTATAGCATAAATATATATTATATATACTGTATATATATGCATATATAAATAGTGCTGGCCAAAAGTATTGGCACCCCTGCAATTCTGTCAGATAATACTCAGTTTCTTCTTGAAAATGATTGCAATCACAAATTCTTTGGTATTATTATCTTCTATTATTTTGCTTGCAATGAAAAAACACAAAAGAGAACAAAACAAACATCAAATCATTGATCATTTCACACAAAACTCCAATAATGGACCAGACAAAAGTATTGGCACCCTTAGCCTAATACTTGCTTACAACCTTTAGCCAAAATAACTGTGAACAACCGCTTCCGGTAACCATCAATGAGTTTCTTACAATGCTCTGCTGGAATTTTAGACCATTCTTTTTTGGCAAACTGCTCCAGGTCCCTGAGATTTGAAGGGTGCCTTCTCCAAACTGCCATTTTGAGATCTCTCCACATGTGTTCTATGGGATTCAGGTCTGGACTCATTGCTGGCTACTTTAGTAGTCTCCAGTGCTTTCTATCAAACCATTTTCTAGTGCTTTTTGAAGTGTGTTTTGGGTCATTGTCCTGCTGGAAGACCCATGACCTCTGAGGAAGACCCAGCTTTCTCACACTGGGCCCTACATTATGCTGCAAAATTTGTTGGTAGTCTTCAGACTTCATAATGCCATGCACACGGTCAAGCAGTCTAGTGCCAGAGGCAGCAAAGCAACCCCAAAAGATCAGGGAACCTCCGCCATGTTTGACTGTAGGGACCGTGTTTTTTTCTTTGAATGCCTCTTTTTTTCCCCTGAAAACTCTATGTTGATGGCTTTTCCCAAAAAGCTCTACTTTTGTCTCATCTGACCAGAGAACATTCTTCCAAAACGTTTTAGGCTTTCTCAGGTAAGTTTTGGCAAACTCCAGCCTGGCTTTTTTATGTCTCGGGGTAAGAAGTGGGGTCTTCCTGGGTATCCTACCATACAGTCCCTTTTCATTCAGACGCCGACGGATAGTATGGGTTGACACTGTTGTACCCTCGGACTGCAGGGCAGCTTGAACTTGTTTGGATGTTAGTTGAGGTTCTTTATCCACCATCTGCACAATCTTGCGTTGAAATCTCTCATCAATATTTCTTTTCCTTCCACATCTAGGGAGGTTAGCCACAGTGCCATGGGCTTTAAACTTCTTGATGACACTGCGCACCATAGACACAGGAACTTTCAGGTCTTTGGAGATGGACATGTAGCCTTGAGATTGCTCATGCTTCCTCACAATTTGGATTCTCAAGTCCTTAGACAGTTCTTTGGTCTTCTTTCTTTTCTCCATGCTCAATGTGGTACACACAAGGACACAGGACAGAGGTTGAGTCAAATTTAATCCATGCCAACTGGCTGCAAGTGTGATTTAGTTATTGCCAACACCTGTTAGGTGCCACAGGTAAGTTACAGGTGCTGTTAATTACACAAATTAGAGAAGCATCATATGATTTTTCAAACAGTACCAATACTTTTGTCCATCCCCTTTTTTATGTTTGGTGTGGAATTATATCCAATTTGGCTTTATGACAATTTTTTTTTTTTCATTGAAGACAAATTAAATGAAGATAATAATACCAAAGAATTTGTGATTGCAATCATTTTCAAGAAGAAACTGAGTATTATCTGACAGACAGAATTGCAGGGGTGCTAACACTTTTGGCCAGCAATATATATATATATATATATATATATATATACACAAACAGTACAGACCAAAAGTTTGGACACGCATTCTCATCTCTAGAACAACTGTTAAGAGGAGACTTTGTGCAGCAGGCCTTCATGGTAGAATAGCTGCTAGGAAACCACTGCTAAGGATTGACAACAAGCAGAAGAGACTTGTTTGGGCTAAAGAACACAAGGAATGGACATTAGACCAGTGGAAATCTGTGCTTTGGTCTGATGAGTCCAAATTTAAGATCTTTGGATTCAACTACCATGTCTTTCTAAAAAAGGTGAACAGATGGACTCTACATGGCTGGTTCCCACAGTGAAGCATGGAGGAGAAGGTGTGATGGTGTGGGGGTGCTTTGCTGGTGACACTTTTAGGGATTTATTCAAAATTGAAGGCATACAGAACCAGCATGGCTACCACAGCATCTTGCAGCGACGTGCTATTCCATCCGGTTTGCATTTAGTTGGACCATAATTTATTTTTTAACAGGACAATGACCCCAAACACACCTCCAGGCTGTATAAGGGCTATTTGACTAAAAAGGAGAGTGATGGGGTGCTACGCCAGATGACCTGGCCTCCAGAGTCACCAGACCTGAACCCAATCGAGATGGTTTGGTGTGAGCTGGACCGCAGAGTGAAGGCAAAAGGGCCAACAAGTGCTAAGCACCTCTGGGAACTCCTTCAAGACTGTTGGAAAACCATTTCCGGTGACTATTTCTTGAAGCTCATCAAGAGAATGCCAAGAGTGTTCAAAGTAGTAATGAAAGCAAAAGGTGGCTACTTTAAAGAACCTAGAAAATAAGACATATTTTCAGTAGCTTCAAACCTTTTTAAGTATTTCATTCCACATGTTTTAATTCATAGTTTTGATGCCCTCAATGTGAATCTACAATTTTCAGAGTCCTGAAAATAAAGAAAACTCTTTGAATGAGAAGATGTGTCCAAACTTTTGGTCTGTACTATATATATATATATATATATATATATATATATAACAAAATATGTGTAGACCAGCTCACCGGTCCAAGCTCAAGATGTAATAAGTAGAGATGAGCGAACCGGTCCCGGTTCGGCTCGAGGTCGGTTCGCCGAACGGAGGTCCCGTTCGAGTTCGGCTCGTCGAACGTTCGACGAACCGAACTCGAGCCAATAGGCTATAATGGGAGGCAATCACAAACACATAAAAATGCATTATAAATGTACACAAACAGTTAATAAACATTGCCATAACACTTACCGGTCCTCGCGATCCCTTCTGCACTCTGTCTCCTGCCGCTATTCCATCCGATGATCGCTGAATCCTCCCGGTGACGGCACTACCAGCAGAGATGCAGGACCTATCGTGACGTCAAAATAGCCATGTGACCAGTCACGTGGCTATTATCTCATTGGCTACAGACTGGTCACATGACTATGACACGTCATGTAGGACCTGCGAGTGCATCTCTCCGGTACACGGTGCACATATGTGTATCGCCGTGTACCGGCGACATGCTCTAGCACATGGTCGACTCCCCGTTCCGTTAGGGACCGGCTGACACAGCCGGTCATTAACGGAGATCACCGGTGCCATAGCAACGCAGTTAGCGGTGACGTCACCGCTAACCGCGGCTCTGAGAGCACCGTTGCTATGGTAACGCGTCTGTCAGCGTTACCGCTGTTACCGCTGACAGCCAGCACTGATCACTCACGGAGTGAAGGCTGCACGCTGCTTCCCGATTGTAGTGAGGATTGTACTGAGGATGAGGTTCCCCAGCCCCAAGTGATGGGCTGGTGAACCTCATCCTCACTATAATCGTCACTACTACTACACTAGTGAGGATTGTACTGAGGATGAGGTTCCCCAGCCCCAAGTGATGGGCTGGTGCACCTCATCCTCACTACAATCGTCACTACTACTACACTAGAAAGAAAGAAGACAGAAGAGCAGGATCGTGGAGGGCTGACAGGGGGTAATAAAGATGGAGTCTCTAATGTGTCTGTGTATTTATTTCTATTAAAGTATTTTTTCTCTGTGTGGTGTTTTTTTTTAACCCTTTATTGGAGATTCTTATTGGCCGGGTCAAACGTGCCTGACATTAATAATCTCTGGCTTAATACTGACTAGTAAAACAAAGCCAGTATTAACTCATGATTACCCAACAAGCCACCCGGCTCCAGGGCTGTTGGAAGAGTTGGATACAGCGCCAGATGATGGCGCTTCTATGAGATCGCCATTTTCTGGGACGGCTGCGGACTGAAATCCGCAGCAGAGGCGCCCAGAAACCTCGGGCTAACCTGTGCTGCGGATTCCAATCCCCAGCTGCCTAGTTGTACCCGGCTGGACACAAAAATGGGGTGAAGCCCACGTCATTTGTTTTTTAATTATTTCATGAAATAAGTGAAATAATTAAAAAAAAACGGGCTTCCCTATATTTTTGGTTCCCAGCCGGGTACAAATAGGCAACTGGGGGTTGGAGGCAGCCCGTGGCTGCCTGCTGTACCTGGCTAGCATACAAAAATATGGCGAAGCCCACGTCATTTTTTTGGTGGGCAAAAAAATTCTGCATACAGTCCTGGATGGAGTATGCTGAGCCTTGTAGTTCTGCAGCTGCTGTCTGCTCTTCTCCATACAGACAGACAGCAGCTGCAGAACTACAAGGCTCAGCATACTCCATCCAGGACTGTATGCAGAAGTTTTTTGCCCCCTGAAAAAATTATGTGGGCTTCGCCATATTTTTGTATGCTAGCCAGGTACAGCAGGCAGGTACGGCTGCCCCCAACCCCCAGTTGCCTATTTGTACCCGGCTGGGAACCAAAAAAAAAGGGAAGCCCTTTTTTTATTATTTCATGAATTTCATGAAATAATTAGAAAACAAATGACGTAGGCTTCGCCCCATTTTTGTGTCCAGCCAGGTACAACTAGGCAGCTGGAGATTAGAATCCGCAGCACAGGTTGGCCTGAGCTTTCTGGGCCCCACTGCTGCGAATTGCAGTCTGCAGCCGCCTCAGAAAATGGCATTTTCATAGAAGCGCCATCTTCTGGCGCTGTATCCAACTCTTCCAGCACCTGCCTGCTATACCTGGCTAGCATACAAAAAAATGGCGAAGCTCACGTCCTTTTTTTGTAGTTTTTTGGCAAAAAAAATAAAAAATGCTTCCCTGGATTTTCCATTGCCAGTGAAGGTAACACCAAGCAGTGGGGGTTAGCAGCCAGTAGCTGCTTGGATTACCCTTAGCTAGCAATACAAAAAATGCAGCGGGAGCCCATATATATTTTTTTTAATTATTTATTTAAATAACTAAAAATAAAATGGGCTTCCCTGTATTTTGATTGCTGGACATCACAGTGCTGTAAAAATAAATCTTTAAAAAAATGACGTAGCGCTCCGCGGTATTTTTGATTCTCAGCGCAGATAAAGCAGACAGCTATGGGTTGCCACCCCCATCTGCCTGCCGTTACCTTGGTTGGCAATCAAAATACAGGGAAGCCCATTAATTTTTTCTATTTAAAAAATAGTTAAAAAAAAAAATGACGTTGGGTCACCCCATTTTTGATAGCCAGCTAGGGTAAAGCAGACGGCTGTAGCCTGAAAACCACAGCTGGCAGCTTTACCGTGGTTGGGGACCAATGTGGAGGTCCCCTCAGGCTCTTTATTATAATTATTTTTATAAATATTAATAATTACACAATAAAAGTAGGGTCCCCCCCAAATTGGCTCACCAGCCAAGGTAAAGCGGACAGCTGTGGTCTGGTATTCTCAGGGTGGGAAGGTCCATAGTTATTGGGCCTTCACAGCCTAAAAATAGCAGGCCGCAGGCACCCCAGACGTGGCGCATCCACTAGATGCGCCAATCCTGGCGCTTCACCCCAGCTCATCCCGTGCCCTGGTGCAGTGGCAAACGGGGTAATAAATCGGGTTGATACTAGCTGTAAAGTAACCTGAGATCAAGCCCAGCAGTTTGTGATGTCATGGCGTCTATTAGATACCCAACATCATAAACTGTCAGTACTAACAAAAAAAAAAAAATCGACAAAAGAAATTTATTTGAAAAAACAGTACCCAAACATTTCCTCTTTCACCAATTTATTGTAAGAAAAAAAATAAAGGGGTCCCACGACGACTCTGGACCGTCTAGAATATGGGGGGAGACACTCAGGGAACATATCCCCCATTTTCTAGGAGTGCGGACCCTTCATGTGAGGAGTGTGGGTGCAATGAATCTGCACTCACTCTTCTCGGGTCCACAGCAGCAGAGTCCATGTCGTAATGGTTGCTACCAAAGCTGCAATGCCCTGCTCATGAGGTAAGGGCATGCCTAATCAGGAGAACTACTGTAGAGGAAGCTCTGCTCACTGGTATATAGGTGCTCAGAGGTAATAATAGATAAAATCAGTGAGTAACCTCGTCACTCTAAATCTCCCAGACTAAGTCAGTAAGTCACAACGGATAGTAATGCAAAATCACTCTTTATTGGTCCGTATTAAGAAAAAAAAAATTTCATAAGCATATATGTTTTTGTCCAAAACAAGTTACAAATGACGTTTCGGCCTGAGCCTTCGTCAGATTGGACTTATCTGCATGTAATCATGAAAAATGACAATAATCAGTATCACATAAGAGTGAGAGAACAATAACATAAACTCGAACAATGTAGAGGTACAATTGGGATGCAGCAAAAAAATTGCAACACAGCAAGAAATGAAACACATGATACAAATGTCATAATACAGTACAAGGACAATATAGTAATGACAAATATGGGGTCAGAGTAGGCTTAGACAGCTCTGGTACGAAAGAGATGTCAATCATAAAGTAACATGTGCAGTAGGTGTAGAGCTACAGTATGCATGGCAGAGCTAATGGGTAGACCGACCATAGAAAAACAACGGAGAAAAAGTGGAGAAAAAATGGAGAAAAAAATGGAGAAAAAGTGGAGAAAAAGTGGAGAAAAAGTGGAGAAAAAATGGAGAAAAAATGGAGAAAGAGTGGAGAAAAAGTGGAGAAAAAGTGGAGAAAAAATGGAGAATAAGTGGAGAATAAGTGGAGAAAAAATGGAGAATAAGTGGAGAAAAAATGGAGAAAAAGTGAACAAAAAGTGGAGAGAAAGTGGAGAAAAAATGGAGAATAAGTGGAGAAAAATGGAGAAAAAATGGAGAAAAAGTGGAGAAAAAGTGGAGAAAAAAATGGAGAAAAAGTGGAGAAAAAGTGGAGAAAAAGTGGAGAAAAAAATGGAGAAAAAGTGGAGAAAAAGTGGAGAAAAAATGGAGAAAAAATGGAGAGAAAGTGGAGAAAAAATGTAGAAAAAGTGGAGAAAAAGTGGAGAAAAAAATGGAGAAAAAGTGGAGAAAAAGTGGAGAAAAAGTGGAGAAGAAGTGGAGAAAAAATGGACAAAAATGGAGAAAAAGTGGAGAAAAAGTGGAGAAAAAAATGGAGAAAAAGTGGAGAAAAAGTGGAGAAAAAGTGGAGAAAAAATGGAGAAAAAGTGGAGAAAAAGTGGAGAAAAAATGGAGAAAAAATGGAGAGAAAGTGGAGAAAAAATGTAGAAAAAGTGGAGAAAAAGTGGAGAAAAAAATGGAGAAAAAGTGGAGAAAAAGTGGAGAAAAAGTGGAGAAGAAGTGGAGAAAAAATGGACAAAAATGGAGAAAAAGTGGAGAAAAAGTGGAGAAAAAAATGGAGAAAAAGTGGAGAAAAAGTGGAGAAAAAGTGGAGAAAAAGTGGAGAAAAAAATGGAGAAAAAGTGGAGAAAAAGTGGAGAAAAAGTGGAGAATAAGTGGAGAAAAAGTGGAGAAAAAGTGGAGAAAAAGTGGAGAAAAAGTGGAGAAAAAATGGAGAAAAAATGGAGAATAAGTGGAGAAAAAATGGAGAAAAAATGGAGAAAAAGTGGAGAAAAAGTGGAGAAAAAAATGGAGAAAAAGTGGGGGAAAAGTGGAGAAAAAGTGGAGAAAAAGTGGGGAAAAAATGGAGAAAAAGTGGAGAAAAAGTGGAGAAAAAGTGGAGAAAAAATGGATAAAAAATGGAGAAAGAGTGGAGAAAAAGTGGAGAAAAAGTGGAGAAAAAATGGAGAATAAGTGGAGAAAAAGTGGAGAAAAAGGGGAGAAAAAATGGAGAAAAAATGGAGAAAAAGTGGAGAAAAAATGTAGAAAAAGTGGAGAAAAAGTGGAGAAAAAAATGGAGAAAAAGTGGAGAAAAAGTGGAGAAAAAGTGGAGAAGAAGTGGAGAAAAAATGGACAAAAATGGAGAAAAAGTGGAGAAAAAGTGGAGAAAAAAATGGAGAAAAAGGGGAGAAAAAGTGGAGAAAAAGTGGAGAAAAAGTGGAGAAAAAATGGAGAAAAAGTGGAGAAAAAGTGGAGAAAAAGTGGAGAATAAGTGGAGAAAAAGTGGAGAAAAAGTGGAGAAAACGTGGAGAAAAAATGGAGAATAAGTGGAGAAAAAATGGAGAAAAAATGGAGAAAAAGTGGAGAAAAAGTGGAGAAAAAGTGGAGAAAAAAATGGAGAAAAAGTGGGGAAAAAGTGGAGAAAAAGTGGAGAAAAAGTGGAGAAAATGTGGAGAAAAAGTGGAGAAAAAGTGGAGAAAAAATGGAGAAAAAGTGGAGAAAAAGTGGAGAAAAAAATGGAGAAAAAGTGGAGAAAAAGTGGAGAAAAAGTGGAGAATAAGTGGAGAAAAAATGGAGAAAAAGTGAAGAAAAAGTGGAGAAAAAGTGGAGAAAAAGTGGGGAAAAAATGGAGAAAAAGTAGAGAAAAAGTGGAGAAAAAGTGGAGAATAAGTGGAGAAAAAATGGAGAATAAGTGGAGAAAAAATGGAGAAAAAAATGGAGAAAAAGTGGAGAAAAAATGGAGAATAAGTGGAGAATAAGTGGAGAAAAAAATGGAGAAAAAGTGGAGAAAAAGTGGAGAAAAAGTGGAGAAAAAATGGAGAAAAAGTGGAGAAAAAGTGGAGAAAAAATGGAGAATAAGTGGAGAATAAGTGGAGAATAAGTGGAGAAAAAATGGAGAATAAGTGGAGAAAAAATGGAGAAAAAAATGGAGAAAAAGTGGAGAAAAAGTGGAGAAAAAGTGGAGAAAAAGTGGAGAATAAGTGGAGTAAAAGTGGAGAAAAAGTGGAGAATAAGTGGAGAAAAAATGGAAAATAAGTGGAGAAAAAAAGGAGAAAAAAATGGAGAAAAAGTGGAGAAAAAGTGGAGAAAAAATGGAGAAAAAAATGGAGAAAAATTGGAGAAAAAATGTAGAAAAAATGTAGAAAAAGTGGAGAAAAAGTAGAGAAAACAATGGAGAAAAAGTGGAGAAAAAGTGGAGAAAAAAATGGAGAAAAAGTGGAGAAAAAGTGGAGAAAAATAGGAGAAAAAAATGGAGAAAAAGTGGAGAAAAAGTGGAGAAAAAGTGGAGAAAAAGTGGAGAAAAAAATGGAGAAAAAGTGGAGAAAAAGTGGAGTAACAGTGGAGAAAAAGTGGAGAATAAGTGGAGAAAAAATGGAGAATAAGTGGAGAAAAAAAGGAGAAAAAATGGAGATAAAGTGGAGAAAAAGTGGAGAAAAAATGGAGAAAAAAATGGAGAAAAAGTGGAGAAAAAATGTAGAAAAAATGTAGAAAAAGTGGAGAAAAAGTGGAGAAAAAAATGGAGAAAAAGTGGAGAAAAAGTGGAGAAAAAAATGGAGAAAAAGTGGAGAAAAAGTGGAGAAAAAGTGGAGAAAAAATGGAGAAAAAAATGGAGAAAAAGTGGAGAAAAAGTGGAGAAAAAGTGGAGAAAAAATGGAGAAAAAGTGGAGAAAAAGTGGAGAAAAAAATGGAGAAAAAGTGGAGAAAAAGTGGAGTAAAAGTGGAGAAAAAGTGGAGAATAAGTGGAGAAAAAATGGAGAATAAGTGGAGAAAAAAAGGAGAAAAAAATGGAGAAAAAGTGGAGAAAAAGTGGAGAAAAAATGGAGAAAAAAATGGAGAAAAAGTGGAGAAAAAATGTAGAAAAAGTGGAGAAAAAGTGGAGAAAAAATGGAGAAAAAAATGGAGAGAAAGTGGAGAAAAAATGTAGAAAAAGTGGAGAAAAAGTGGAGAAAAAAATGGAGAAAAAGTGGAGAAAAAGTGGAGAAAAAGTGGAGAAGAAGTGGAGAAAAAATGGACAAAAATGGAGAAAAAGTGGAGAAAAAGTGGAGAAAAAAATGGAGAAAAAGTGGAGAAAAAGTGGAGAAAAAGTGGAGAAAAAGTGGAGAAAAAAATGGAGAAAAAGTGGAGAAAAAGTGGAGAAAAAGTGGAGAATAAGTGGAGAAAAAGTGGAGAAAAAGTGGAGAAAAAGTGGAGAAAAAGTGGAGAAAAAATGGAGAATAAGTGGAGAAAAAATGGAGAAAAAATGGAGAAAAAGTGGAGAAAAAGTGGAGAAAAAAATGGAGAAAAAGTGGGGGAAAAGTGGAGAAAAAGTGGAGAAAAAGTGGAGAAAAAGTGGAGAAAAAATGGAGAATAAGTGGAGAAAAAATGGAGAAAAAATGGAGAAAAAGTGGAGAAAAAGTGGAGAAAAAAATGGAGAAAAAGTGGGGAAAAAGTGGAGAAAAAGTGGAGAAAAAGTGGAGAAAAAATGGAGAAAATGTGGAGAAAAAGTGGAGAAAAAGTGGAGAAAAAGTGGAGAATAAGTGGAGAAAAAATGGAGAAAAAGTGGAGAAAAAGTGGAGAAAAAGTGGAGAAAAAGTGGGGAAAAAATGGAGAAAAAGTGGAGAAAAAGTGGAGAAAAAGTGGAGAAAAAATGGATAAAAAATGGAGAAAGAGTGGAGAAAAAGTGGAGAAAAAGTGGAGAAAAAATGGAGAATAAGTGGAGAAAAAGTGGAGAAAAAGGGGAGAAAAAATGGAGAAAAAATGGAGAAAAAGTGGAGAAAAAATGTAGATAAAGTGGAGAAAAAGTGGAGAAAAAAATGGAGAAAAAGTGGAGAAAAAGTGGAGAAAAAGTGGAGAAGAAGTGGAGAAAAAATGGACAAAAATGGAGAAAAAGTGGAGAAAAAGTGGAGAAAAAAATGGAGAAAAAGGGGAGAAAAAGTGGAGAAAAAGTGGAGAAAAAGTGGAGAAAAAATGGAGAAAAAGTGGAGAAAAAGTGGAGAAAAAGTGGAGAATAAGTGGAGAAAAAGTGGAGAAAAAGTGGAGAAAACGTGGAGAAAAAATGGAGAATAAGTGGAGAAAAAATGGAGAAAAAATGGAGAAAAAGTGGAGAAAAAGTGGAGAAAAAGTGGAGAAAAAAATGGAGAAAAAGTGGGGAAAAAGTGGAGAAAAAGTGGAGAAAAAGTGGAGAAAATGTGGAGAAAAAATGGAGAAAAAGTGGAGAAAAAGTGGAGAAAAAAATGGAGAAAAAGTGGAGAAAAAGTGGAGAAAAAGTGGAGAATAAGTGGAGAAAAAATGGAGAAAAAGTGAAGAAAAAGTGGAGAAAAAGTGGAGAAAAAGTGGGGAAAAAATGGAGAAAAAGTAGAGAAAAAGTGGAGAAAAAGTGGAGAATAAGTGGAGAAAAAATGGAGAATAAGTGGAGAAAAAATGGAGAAAAAAATGGAGAAAAAGTGGAGAAAAAATGGAGAATAAGTGGAGAATAAGTGGAGAAAAAAATGGAGAAAAAGTGGAGAAAAAGTAGAGAAAAAGTGGAGAAAAAGTGGAGAAAAAATGGAGAAAAAGTGGAGAAAAAGTGGAGAAAAAATGGAGAATAAGTGGAGAATAAGTGGAGAATAAGTGGAGAAAAAATGGAGAATAAGTGGAGAAAAAATGGAGAAAAAAATGGAGAAAAAGTGGAGAAAAAGTGGAGAAAAAGTGGAGAAAAAGTGGAGAATAAGTGGAGTAAAAGTGGAGAAAAAGTGGAGAATAAGTGGAGAAAAAATGGAAAATAAGTGGAGAAAAAAAGGAGAAAAAAATGGAGAAAAAGTGGAGAAAAAGTGGAGAAAAAATGGAGAAAAAAATGGAGAAAAATTGGAGAAAAAATGTAGAAAAAATGTAGAAAAAGTGGAGAAAAAGTAGAGAAAACAATGGAGAAAAAGTGGAGAAAAAGTGGAGAAAAAAATGGAGAAAAAGTGGAGAAAAAGTGGAGAAAAATAGGAGAAAAAAATGGAGAAAAAGTGGAGAAAAAGTGGAGAAAAAGTGGAGAAAAAGTGGAGAAAAAAATGGAGAAAAAGTGGAGAAAAAGTGGAGTAACAGTGGAGAAAAAGTGGAGAATAAGTGGAGAAAAAATGGAGAATAAGTGGAGAAAAAAAGGAGAAAAAATGGAGATAAAGTGGAGAAAAAGTGGAGAAAAAATGGAGAAAAAAATGGAGAAAAAGTGGAGAAAAAATGTAGAAAAAATGTAGAAAAAGTGGAGAAAAAGTGGAGAAAAAAATGGAGAAAAAGTGGAGAAAAAGTGGAGAAAAAAATGGAGAAAAAGTGGAGAAAAAGTGGAGAAAAAGTGGAGAAAAAATGGAGAAAAAAATGGAGAAAAAGTGGAGAAAAAGTGGAGAAAAAGTGGAGAAAAAATGGAGAAAAAGTGGAGAAAAAGTGGAGAAAAAAATGGAGAAAAAGTGGAGAAAAAGTGGAGTAAAAGTGGAGAAAAAGTGGAGAATAAGTGGAGAAAAAATGGAGAATAAGTGGAGAAAAAAAGGAGAAAAAAATGGAGAAAAAGTGGAGAAAAAGTGGAGAAAAAATGGAGAAAAAAATGGAGAAAAAGTGGAGAAAAAATGTAGAAAAAGTGGAGAAAAAGTGGAGAAAAAAATGGAGAAAAAGTGGAGAAAAAATGGAGAAAAAGTGGAGAAAAAAATGGAGAAAAAGTGGAGAAAAAGTGGAGAAAAAGTGGAGAAAAAATGGAGAAAAAGTGGAGAAAAAGTGGAGAAAAAGTGGAGAAAAAGTGGAGTAAAAGTGGAGAAAAAGTGGAGAAAAAGTGGAGAAAAAGTGGAGAATAAGTGGAGAAAAAATGGAGAATAAGTGGAGAAAAAAAGAAGAAAAAAATGGAGAAAAAGTGGAGAAAAAGTGGAGAAAAAATGGAGAAAAAAATGGAGAAAAAGTGGAGAAAAAATGTAGAAAAAGTGGAGAAAAAATGGAGAAAAAGTGGAGAAAAAGTGGAGCACCCTTTGGTGCCTTTCATGTGGCACTAAGGGGTGCTTAGCTTTGTATTTAGCCAAAAAATGAAAAAAAAAATGACGAGAAAAAGTGGAGAAAAAGTGGGGAAAAAATGGAGAAAAAGTAGAGAAAAAGTGGAGAAAAAGTGGAGAATAAGTGGAGAAAAAATGGAGAATAAGTGGAGAAAAAATGGAGAAAAAAATGGAGAAAAAGTGGAGAAAAAATGGAGAATAAGTGGAGAATAAGTGGAGAAAAAAATGGAGAAAAAGTGGAGAAAAAGTGGAGAAAAAGTGGAGAAAAAGTGGAGAAAAAATGGAGAAAAAGTGGAGAAAAAGTGGAGAAAAAATGGAGAATAAGTGGAGAATAAGTGGAGAAAAAATGGAGAAAAAGTGGAGAAAAAATGGAGAATAAGTGGAGAAAAAAATGGAGAAAAAAATGGAGAAAAAGTGGAGAAAAAGTGGAGAAAAAATGGAGAAAAAGTGGAGAAAAAGTGGAGAAAAAGTGGAGAAAAAGTGGAGAAAAAATGGAGAAAAAGTGGAGAAAAAGTGGAGAAAAAGTGGAGAATAAGTGGAGAAAAAATGGAGAATAAGTGGAGAAAAAATGGAGAAAAAAATGGAGAAAAAGTGGAGAAAAAGTGGAGAAAAAGTGGAGAATAAGTGGAGAAAAAGTGGAGAAAAAGTGGAGAATAAGTGGAGAATAAGTGGAGAAAAAATGGAGAATAAGTGGAGAAAAAATGGAGAAAAAAATGGAGAAAAAGTGGAGAAAAAGTGGAGAAAAAGTGGAGAAAAAGTGGAGAATAAGTGGAGTAAAAGTGGAGAAAAAGTGGAGAATAAGTGGAGAAAAAATGGAAAATAAGTGGAGAAAAAAAGGAGAAAAAAATGGAGAAAAAGTGGAGAAAAAGTGGAGAAAAAATGGAGAAAAAAATGGAGAAAAATTGGAGAAAAAATGTAGAAAAAATGTAGAAAAAGTGGAGAAAAAGTAGAGAAAACAATGGAGAAAAAGTGGAGAAAAAGTGGAGAAAAAAATGGAGAAAAAGTGGAGAAAAAGTGGAGAAAAATAGGAGAAAAAGTGGAGAAAAAGTGGAGAAAAATAGGAGAAAAAAATGGAGAAAAAGTGGAGAAAAAGTGGAGAAAAAGTGGAGAAAAAGTGGAGAAAAAAATGGAGAAAAAGTGGAGAAAAAGTGGAGTAACAGTGGAGAAAAAGTGGAGAATAAGTGGAGAAAAAATGGAGAATAAGTGGAGAAAAAAAGGAGAAAAAAATGGAGAAAAAGTGGAGAAAAAATGTAGAAAAAGTGGAGAAAAAGTGGAGAAAAAAATGGAGAAAAAGTGGAGAAAAAATGGAGAAGAAGTGGAGAAAAAAATGGAGAAAAAGTGGAGAAAAAGTGGAGAAAAAGTGGAGAAAAAATGGAGAAAAAGTGGAGAAAAAGTGGAGACAAAGTGGAGAAAAAATGGAGAAAAAGTGGAGAAAAAGTGGAGAAAAAGTGGAGAAAAAGTGGAGAATAAGTGGAGAAAAAATGGAGAAAAAATGGAGAAAAAAATGGAGAAAAAGTGGAGAAAAAGTGGAGAAAAAATGGAGAAAAAAATGGAGAAAAAGTGGAGAAAAAATGTAGAAAAAATGTAGAAAAAGTGGAGAAAAAAATGGAGAAAAAGTGGAGAAAAAGTGGAGAAAAAAATGGAGAAAAAGTGGAGAAAAAGTGGAGAAAAAATGGAGAAAAAAATGGAGAAAAAGTGGAGAAAAAGTGGAGAAAAAGTGCAGAAAAAAATGGAGAAAAAGTGGAGAAAAAGTGGAGTAAAAGTGGAGAAAAAGTGGAGAATAAGTGGAGAAAAATGGAGAATAAGTGGAGAAAAAAAGGAGAAAAAAATGGAGAAAAAGTGGAGAAAAAGTGGAGAAAAAATGGAGAAAAAAATGGAGAAAAAGTGGAGAAAAAATGTAGAAAAAGTGGAGAAAAAGTGGAGAAAAAAATGGAGAAAAAGTGGAGAAAAAATGGAGAAAATGTGGAGAAAAAAATGGAGAAAAAGTGGAGAAAAAGTGGAGAAAAAATGGAGAAAAAGTGGAGAAAAAGTGGAGAAAAAATGGAGAAAAAGTGGAGAAAAAGTGGAGAAAAAATGGAGAAAAAGTGGAGAAAAAGTGGAGAAAAAGTGGAGAATAAGTGGAGAAAAAATGGAGAATAAGTGGAGAAAAAATGGAGAAAAAAATGGAGAAAAAGTGGAGAAAAAGTGGAGAAAAAGTGGAGAAAAAGTGGAGAATAAGTGGAGTAAAAGTGGAGAAAAAGTGGAGAATAAGTGGAGAAAAAATGGAGAATAAGTGGAGAAAAAAAGGAGAAAAAATGGAGATAAAGTGGAGAAAAAGTGGAGAAAAAATGGAGAAAAAAATGGAGAAAAAGTGGAGAAAAAATGTAGAAAAAATGTAGAAAAAGTGGAGAAAAAGTGGAGAAAAAAATGGAGAAAAAGTGGAGAAAAAGTGGAGAAAAAAATGGAGAAAAAGTGGAGAAAAAGTGGAGAAAAAGTGGAGAAAAAATGGAGAAAAAAATGGAGAAAAAGTGGAGAAAAAGTGGAGAAAAAGTGGAGAAAAAATGGAGAAAAAGTGGAGAAAAAGTGGAGAAAAAAATGGAGAAAAAGTGGAGAAAAAGTGGAGTAAAAGTGGAGAAAAAGTGGAGAATAAGTGGAGAAAAAATGGAGAATAAGTGGAGAAAAAAAGGAGAAAAAAATGGAGAAAAAGTGGAGAAAAAGTGGAGAAAAAATGGAGAAAAAAATGGAGAAAAAGTGGAGAAAAAATGTAGAAAAAGTGGAGAAAAAGTGGAGAAAAAAATGGAGAAAAAGTGGAGAAAAAATGGAGAAAAAGTGGAGAAAAAAATGGAGAAAAAGTGGAGAAAAAGTGGAGAAAAAGTGGAGAAAAAATGGAGAAAAAGTGGAGAAAAAGTGGAGAAAAAGTGGAGAAAAAGTGGAGTAAAAGTGGAGAAAAAGTGGAGAAAAAGTGGAGAAAAAGTGGAGAATAAGTGGAGAAAAAATGGAGAATAAGTGGAGAAAAAAAGAAGAAAAAAATGGAGAAAAAGTGGAGAAAAAGTGGAGAAAAAATGGAGAAAAAAATGGAGAAAAAGTGGAGAAAAAATGTAGAAAAAGTGGAGAAAAAATGGAGAAAAAGTGGAGAAAAAGTGGAGCACCCTTTGGTGCCTTTCATGTGGCACTAAGGGGTGCTTAGCTTTGTATTTAGCCAAAAAATGAAAAAAAAAATGACGTAGGGTTCCCCCTAGTTTTGTAGCCAGCTAGGGTAAAGCAGACGGCTGCAGCCTGCAGACCACAGCTGGCAACCTCACCTTGGCTGGTAATCCAAAACTGAGGGCACCCCACGCTGTTATTTTAAATTAAATAAATAATTAAAAAAAAAAAACACGTAGGGGTCCCCCAAAATTGGATCACCAGCCAAGGTAAAGCAGACAGCTGGGGCCTGATATTCTCAGACTAGGGAGGTCCATGGTTATTGGACTCTCCCCAGCCTAAAAATAGCAGGCCGCAGCCGCCCCAGAAGTGGCGCATCCATTAGATGCGCCAATCCTGGTGCTTCGCCCCAGCTCATCCCGCGCCCTGGTGCGGTGGCAAACGGGGTAATATATGGGGTTAATACCAGATGTGTAATGTCACCTGGCATCAAGCCCTGGGGTTGGTGAGGTCAGGCGTCTATCAGATACCCGACATCACCAACCCAGTCAGTAATAAAAAAAAAATAGACGACAAACACATTTTTATTTGAAAAAACACTCCCCAAAACATTCCCTCTTTAAACAATTTATTAGAATGAAAAACAAATCCAGGTCTGGTGTAATCCGAGGGGTTGCCATGACGATCCACACTGTCCCAGTCAATGAAGAGCAGAATGTTCCCCATTGGCTGGGAGAGCAGTGCAGTGACCTGAGCTAACATCAATGGGTCAGCCCAGGTCACTGCAGGGGATGACAAGTGCTGCTGTCAGCGAGGTACATTACCTGCGCTGATCTCCAGCATTGCCGACAGCACCTGTCACTGAGTTCAATGACCGGCGCCTTCACACCAAGTATCGCGAGAGGCCCGTGACGTCACCGCTAGTCAGTCTCGGGTCGGAAGCGAGAGGTGATGTGACAAGCGGCGGCCATGGAGGACAGTGACAGCGCTGAGGTCGGGATGGCGGGACTTCATCACCGCAGGTAAGCCGAGCGGGACCATGTGTGTGTGTGTGTGTGTGTGTGTGTGTGTGTGTGTGTGTGTATGTATGTGTACATGCCGTGGGCAGGAGGGGGCGGAGCGAGCTGAGCGGAGAAGTGTGGGCTTCCTGCACGTAACTAGGATAAACATCGGGTTACTAACCAAAGCGCTTTGGTTGGATACCCGATGTTTATCTTGGTTACCAGCTTGTGGCAGGCTGCCAGCGATGGCTCCTGCACACTGTAGCTGTAAAAAGCCCTGCTTTTTGCTGCTAGAACCATTCTCGAACGTATCTAGAACTATTGAGCTTTTGCAAAAAGCTCGAGTTCTAGTTCGATCTCGAACAGCCCCCAAAATCACTCGAGCTTAGAACTGGAGAACCTCGAACCGCGAACCGCGCTCAACTCTAGTAATAAGTGTTCATGTTTCCCCTTATAATGCTCAGATCCAGACAGGGAGCAAGTCCTAGGTATGCAGAAAATAGGAGAGATCCAGCAAAGAATCGAGAGAAATCTAGGTGGCATAAAACTTGTAGATTTATTCGTAGAAATTTTTTTAAAAAATATGACAGAGCTGAAGACATAAACTAAATGCAGGACAAATGCATCACGGACAACGCATTTCGGCGGTGAAAACCACCTTCTTCACGGTCCAAGCCAAAACTCATTTTTGGACCCGGTCAAATCGGGTGACGTGTGTCTTAAAAACTGTGTTTTATAGACTGCACTTTATTATTGGAAAAACCGCCGCCATTTTGCTGTGGAAAATAACTGCGCCACAACAGACTAAAAGGCGAGAAAAGAAACCCCGCCCATGACCCCTGTAAGCGCGGGCGAATAAAAGGCAGTAGCCTGACCTGGAAGTTCCCAGAGGTGCTCCAGTCCCGCGAGAGTGGTAAAGAAAAACCAAGAGGGACTGGAAAAATGCAGTCGCCTGATAGCGGAAATGCAGCAGAGGCCCTGCACCAGAATGCCTCCAGGACTGTTACTGACAACATGTCTGCTCCAGGGGATCGTGCCAATGTCCCAGTTCAACCAGGGACCTGGACGGCAGAAAGGCTAGAGGCAGAGGTCCAGCGGCTGTGCTGGACTCTGCAAGTGGAGCACCTGCAGCGAGTTGAGGAGTGGAAGGCGAAGATGATGGAGGTGGTGGCAGCCATGCAGGCTCATGAGAGTGGAGCGCTGCTTGACCAGGCTGCACCGATCCAGCTTTCGGGATCCGTCCTCGAACAGGCAGTGTCACTGCCAGGGCCAGAGAGACCAGAAGCGGTCGCATCACCTTCTCCGTTGGAGAAGGACAAAGTGTTGCCAGCGTCCCCTGCCAGACAAGAAGCGATCACATCACCTTCTCCGCTGGAGAAGGAGCAAGCACCATCTGACCTAGTGACGGCAGCTCAGGTGATGACATCATCGGGAGCTGTGGAGGAGGCCGCCACCAGTGCTGACGACTGTCCCCACGTACTGTACCCAGGGACCTGGCAGTGAGCTACCCTGAATCAGGTAGCGGGAAGTCAGCAGTCATCATCTGTGAGCGGGATCAGTGTACTCAGACTCTAAGTGCTGATCCCAGGAGGCCACAAGAACCTGATGGCCCCTACCCAGTACCAAGGTAGCCATGACCTGATATGCTACCAGTTAAACTGTTTATTGTTTTGTTGTTTGAATATTGAACTGTTCCTGAAAAAGGGGAAAAAGTTACCAGTTATGTTTGATTTGAAAAAAATGGACCCAGGCTGCAGGACTGGCAGCAGCCAACACAGACTTGTGTTTCTGTACAAAGTTGAACCAGTTCTGCCTCACCAGGGTACACCCATCCAGCAAACGTTGCTGTGAGCACCGCCACCAGGAGAGGCCGGGAGCAGGAAAGTTCCGGGACAGAGATGGTCCAGACCTGGTCACCAGCAGGACCGGTGACCTGCCTACTTAGAAGGGTCCTGGGACCAGGATCTTTGGGTGCTGGGTGCAGGGAGGGATACCCAGGTTTATAATGTTTAAAGTGATAAACCTCCCCTGCAAGAGATGACCAGTGATATTTTACATGAAAATAAAATTAAATGTGTGTAACCAGTTTTACCTTGCATCCCGAGAACGTGCTGGAATTGACCAAGGGGGGAATGTAGCGCCCCTGAGACCATCAGGGTGCTACAAGGTTCTGCATCCCCATAAGGATTCAGGGCCTACCCCCTTAGGGACCCAGAACCCCAGTGCCGGTACCAACAAAAACTCAGGTAATCCCAGTTTTCCCCAACAATCCCCCATACAATAGTACAATAGTACCCAGCTAGGGTGGGACCAATGGATGGCTGCCTAGAGGTGGAGCCAATCCAGTCCATTAGTTGACCAGGTGGGAGGAGCAGATTATGGACAGAAAAGTCAGTTGAGTATTGACTGTAGAGGTGTAAAGGTGAAAGCAAAGTGACATCCTGACTCGGGTTAACGGTGACCAGGTACCCAGCAGAAGTGGTTGCCGGTGGCGTACTCCGGAACTACGCACCGACTGGGTACAGGATCCTAGGACAGGAAAGAGCGTCAAGCCGACCTGTTAACACCTGCACAGCAAAGGGGACTTTCAAGGACCTTGCTGACCCTAAAGAATCCAAAGACTCAGTAGCAATGGGAGAACCGGGGACAGGACCAGAGACTCCATCCCCACAGGGTTCACACTACCGTCAGGCGGACAGAGGTGGACAGAGGTGGACAAACCACAGAACGGGGACCCCCAGTGTTCTATACCACGGGATCCCACTTACCAGAGACAGGTGCAGGGGAAGAAGGTACCAGAGAAACCACACTGGCACTGGGAAGAAGGGAACCTGGAGGCGAAACCAGCCAGCCTCAGGACTCCAGTTACCGTCTCAAGAAAGTGAGTAAACCAGTTGCACTGAATACCTGTGTGGACTCCCTTCTACCGATGCCCACTGCATCATACACCCGCTGGGACAAAACCCTACTTGTGGAGGGACTACCATACTAGTTGCCAATACCACCAGCGCCAGTATAGACATTCAGCAGCGGCGGCTCCCTACACTTAGCTGCAACACCACAAGTGATGTCACATATAAACTTTATTCAACAATCCCTTGTAAATATCCCCATTACAAAAAGGGTCCAGGGCATGGAACCGGGTAATGGCCACCACCGTGACATTCCCCAGACGTACACTGCCTGGAACCGAGTACCCCATATTCCTGTGTACATACACATTTCCTATCCTGTGACATTCCCACTCTCATTATGGGGGACCTTAACATCCCTATTGATGATCCCCTCTAACCATCTACCACTGATCTTTTATCTCAGTCCTCCTTTCTTGGCCTTTCACAACTTACTAATTCTCCTACACATGAAGACAGAAATACACAGGGCCTAATGTTCTCCTGTCGCTGCTCAATTCATGATTTTACTAACTCCCCTCTCCCACTCTTTAGCCACAACCTTATTTCATTGTCTCTTAGGACTGTCACCCCACTCATGACACCCCCTACTACTTACCACACTTATGGGAATATACGTGTCATTAATACCCTGGAATTTATGAAGAATTTGCAGTCATCATTGGCCCCAATCTCCTCCCTCTCATTTTTTTACTCTGCTCTGAAACATTATAATGAAACCCTGCAAAATGCACTGAATGAAGCTGCATCTCCTACACATAGAAAAACTCGGCATAGATGGCAGTAACCCTGGTACACTGTGCAGACACTTTATCTATACCGCTGTTCCAGGTGCATCCATGGATTAAATCCCATTTTGGCGAAGATTTCATCCATTATAAGTTTATGCTTAAAATTTGCAACTCTGCCCTTCACCTTTCCAAACAAGCTTACTTCAACACCCTCATCACCTCATTATCCAACAATCCTAAACCACTCAACACTTTTCATTCCCTTCTAAGTTCAAGAGTGAAGGCTACAACCACCAACTTCAGTGCTGACAATCTGGCCAATTATTTTAAAGAAAACATTGACCATATTAGACAGGAAACGTTTCCCAATCCCCTAATATCATACATTCCCTTCGTTCACACACTTCATCCAGCTCACTTTCTATCTTTGAATTGGTCTCGGAAGAAGAAGTTACCAGGCTCCTCACATCTTCTCGCCCTACTATCTGCACCAGTGACCCTATTCCCTCACATCTCCCTCAGTCTCTCTCCCCCTGGCTGTTACCACTCAACTAAATAAAATATTTACCCTCTCCCATTTGGTATATTTCTCTCCTTTAAACACGCCAGTATACACCCATTACTATAAAAAAAAAATCCCTCGACCAAAACTATTCTGCTAATTACAGACCTGTCCTTAATCTCCCCTTCATTTCTAAACTTCTGGAACATTTAGTCCACTCCTGTCTATATCACTGTCTTTCAGACAATGCTCTTCTTGACCCTTTACAATCTGTTTTCAACTCTCTACTTTTATTGAAACTAAAGTCTACAATGATTTACTAGCAGGTAAATCTAATGGTCCCTGCTCCCTGTTGATTCTCTATCTCTCTCTCTGCAGAATTTGACACTGTGGATCACCCGCTTCTCCTCACTATACTCCACTCTATCAGGCTCAAGGATACTGTTCTCTCTTGGTTTTCCTCCTTTTTCCTTTCTGAACGCTCCTTCACGTTATATTTTACTGTCTCCTTCCTCTACTCTTCCCTTTACTATTGGGGGTTTCCTCATGGTCAGTGGAAACAAAATTTGGACCTGGGCCACCCCACCATACACTGACATACCTCCCAACTTTTGAAGAAGAGAAAGAGGGACAAGCGACACCCTAAACCACAGCCATTTGGCAGTGATGGATGTTCAGCAGATCCGGACTGTTCATTCATGCATAGCAGCCAGAACTTCTCATATTTATATACCGTAAGCATCACTATATGACAGGTTACTTTTTTGTGTCTATATGGCCGTCTTCACATGTTGCAGAAATCTTGTGGTTTTTTGTTTTCTGCAGGCGTTTGTGCCAAATTATACAATGACAATCTTCTCTGATTATTGCATTTGTGCTGTGTTTCTTATGCCTTTTCCCCATTATTCCTTGCGTTTTTGGTGCAGATGTGTATCTGCGTTTTTATAATACAGAAAAGCTTTGACTCTGCACTTATAAAAGTAACTTCAGTTCTTTCCATGTATTTTTTTAAGCTCCACATAGAAGACCCTAGAGGAAAAAAAAGCACCAAAACCAGTTCAGCAGAGTATTCTCATGAAATCACATCCACTTTGCTTGGAAAGTTAAACACAGCAGAATTTATGTGCAAAAAATGCAGCAGAAAAACCCGACATTTACACTACATGTGAACACGGCCTAAATATCCAAGTAGAGTGAATGTAATTTCATGAAAGCTCCACTCTCCATGTGTCTAAGGCCTCTTTCACACGTCCGTGTCTCCGGTATGTGTTTGGTCCGTTTCCTCACGTACCGGACGTACCGGAGACACGGGCACACATAGACCCATTAAAATCAATGGGTCTGCGCTCAAATGCGTGTTCTGCCATGGACCGTGTGTACGTGTGGAGCATACGTGTGCTCCACATGTCAACATGTCCGTTTTTCTCCGGCATCACGGGTGTTACACGGAACGCAAACGGCCCACACGGAGGCGCTGGAGAAAACACACGTGTTTGAGAAAAAAAAAAACTTTACTCACCTTCTCCAGCCCTCCTGTCTCTGCCGCTGCTGCCACTTGCTTCCGACCGCCGCTCATTATGCTCATTGCATATTCACTTCACTGCAGCTGGAAGCTGCAGCAGCGGGGAGTCGGCAGGACCGGAGACCGAAGATCAGCACCATGGACAGCAATGCCAGGGACAGGTGAGTAGAAAGTTCCCGTTCTGCATGTGTTATCACGGATAACACACGGAGAACACACGTGTGCCATAAACACGGCTCACGGAGGGCAAAACGCACCTCTGACACGTCCGTGAAAAACGTGCATGGTTTTTCACAGACGTGTGAAAGAGGCCTAAAGACGCTGCTGAACTCTGCGGTTCAGTGGTTTTATTCCCTATAGGTTTCTTTGTGGAGCTTGAAAAAAAATGCAAGTTAAATAAAAAAAAAGTGCTGTTACATTTTTAAACAGAGAATCAAAGCTTTTCTGGAGTATTAGGCTATGTGCGCACGCTGCGGATTTAACGCGGATTTTACCAAGGATTTACCACGGATTTGCCGCTGATTTGCTGCAGAAAATGTTTCTAACATTCCGCAGCAAAATCTATGGGTTTAAAAAAATGCTGTGCGCACACTGCGTTTTTTTTATACCTGCGGATTTATCAGCGGAATATCCGCTGCGGAATAATTGTGCATGTCACTTCTTTTCCGCAGGTACCTGCGGTTTTTGCCATAGATAATGGTAAAAATCCACATGGACCAACCTGCGGCAAAACCGCTCCAAATCCACGGGAAATCTGCACCAAAACCGCAGCAAAACCGCATGAGGATTTCGTTGCGTTTTTTTACCGCAGGTGCGGGATTCTTTCAGGGATTTTCCCTAAGAAAAAGTCAATTTCTAGTGCGCACATGGCTTTAAAATGCATTAAAAACCTGGATTCACATCTGCAGCAAACATGAATCAAATATTGGGGAAATTGAATAAAAAAAACAAAGAAAACACTCAATAATTAGAAAAGATTGTTATTGCGTTGCGTGCTGCAGACACCTGCAGAAAAAAATGCAGAATTTACGATATGTGTGAACACAGCCATTAGCAATGCATTTTTATTACATTTATTATGGGTTTTAATAGAAAATAATAATTGTGCATTTTATCACCATTTACCGATCTCCATAAGTAATCTGATCACTGTGTTGTTCGGGTTGTTTCGATTAGAGGGACACCAAATATGTGCATGTTATTTGGTGATTTGTGATGTTTATTATTTTTTTTAAAAAAATTGCAATAAAAATTAAATTGTTCTATTTTTTTTAGTATTTTTAAGTAATTTTATTAGAAGAAACAAAATCTTTTCCTCTCCCTGTGGAATAGAGAACATAGCGATGTTGCTCTGCACAATTGAACTATGTTCAGTGTAACCTACTGAGAAGTCAGGGGCACTAATGCAGGTTCAGCTATACAAAAACCTTGCTGTGACATCATCAAGGCTGGTGGCACAACAGCTAGGACATCTAGGGCTGTTGTTATGTGCATGAAGGTTGCTGGTTTGATTCCAAGGATGCGGTGAAAAATAAAATTATATTCTTGTCATTTTTTTCCTGATTTTTTTATAGTAGTTTCATGGGAACAAAAGAAGCTGACTTCTTCCTTCAGCTACATGGAGATGCGTTATATATCTATATACATCTCTATTTAGCTAAATAACTTGCTCCTGTTTTCTCTGCCTGCAAGGCATAGGAGATTAACAAATCCTCTTATGCCTTTCAATACAGACAAAGAATATAAATAGTATCGTGTGCTGAAAATATCTGCGATATATATATATAAATAATCAATATACATATTACATGATTACATGATTATACAGCAACACCTGAGATGAGAACAATTACATAGAGGACAACTTTCAAAAGTGCAGTGAGTGAGCCTTTGATAGCACTATGAGTGCACCGTCACATACCCGTTCACACTCTACCCTCCCTGAAGTCAGAAAAGCAGCCATGGCTATAATATATATCTCAACGAGAAGGGAGGAAAACGGTGAGGCATATTACCGATCAGGATGTCAGCGCTACGAAAAGCAAGCCGGTAGGAGAGACTCCTGTGGAGAACCCGACGTATGTTTCGCAGTTTTTACGATGGCTTAATCATGGGTAGATTAATCATGATTAAGCCATCATAAATACTGCAAGACACTGTGGCTTGTACGCCTCTCCAGGTCTCCGTCTAACCATTAGATGACCAGGTGTTGGGCAAAGCTGAAAATTAGACTCATCAGAGAAGATTACCTTACTCCAGTCCTCTATGGTCTAATCCTTATGGTCTTTGGCAAACTTCAGCCTGGCTCTCCTTTGCTTCTCATTGATGAAAGGCTTTTTTCTAGCTTTACATGACTTGAGCCGTGCCTCTAAAAGCCTGTTAAGAACTGTTATTGGCGTGCACTTCACCCCAGCTGCTATTTGCCATTCCTTTTGTAGGTCACTTGATGTCAGTCATCCTGGTCAGTGGAGAATTGCTTCCGCCCTCTGCCGGCTGTACTCTGGTTGGACTTCAAGTGACACTGGAATGGAATGGCTTTCAGGCATGCACAATATTACATTTATTGTATACCATATACAATTATATAATAGTTTGTCGTGTTTATATATTATATGCCCACTTCTATACTCTACCTACATACACACTGTATACAGACCATTAGATGTAATTACCTATACTGAAGTTAGTTGCCAGGATCAGCAGGGCCCTCACATCTTTGCACCATCCCAGGACAACAGCCATGACCAGTGCAGGAAATAGAGGACACAGCACAAAGCAGTACTGAGAGCTCAGCTGCCCCTGTCACTGGCTCTACTACTACAACAGCTGCCATGTCCTCCTCCCTTCTCCCTTTGCTCTCAGTCCCGACTGTTCCTAGTGGCAAGACGAAGGGAGAGGAAGGGGTTGAGCAGACCATTCACTTTCCCTGCAGCTCACAATGACGGCAGTACAACCCCCTCTCCCCGCAACAGCCATACAGGTTGGTGTCCAGGGTGATAGAGACCTCCCCAGCCTCAGCTCAGGCTCTGCACACTTTATGTGTGACTGCTCCCTCCCACAGTCTCCTGCACAAACCCTGCCAGCAGCAGCTTCAGAAAAAGCAGGGCCCATGACAACATCATTAGAAGAGTGCAGCAAAGCGCCCCTATATCTGCAAATGACGTCGGAAAGGCCCCTGCTTCTCCTTTCTGCAGTCACTGATAGACTGAGTTTCAACAGTTATTTACCCCTCACCCCCCCTCCTTAGGTGCAACTATGTCACTAGTTCTTTTTTATAGCAGCACACCTGATCTGGCTTATTCCCTCATTCTATCACAATAAATATGTATGTTCCTAATAAAATAGTATGCATGTTTATGGTGGATTCTGGGAAACAAAGCTATTGGTTAAATAAATGTTTGCCTGATAGTTATTTCATGTATGTGGCTAGTTCAGGGCTGTTTGGTTTCCTTACCATAACTTTGCAAAGAAATGAAATGTGACATTAAGGCTACTTTCACACTTGCGTTGAACGGCATCCGTTGCATTGCATTGTGTAACGCATGTGACGGATGCCTTGCAAATAGTGTGATATAAAGGCAACGAATTCCTGGGAAATAACGCGTTGCGTTAAGTTTTCTAGCCGCGCGCGAGAGAGAGACCATTATCACCGCACATGCAGGCACTACCGCACTCATCATCATCACACACACATCCCGGCACTACAGCCCCCATCATCATCACACACCCCGGCACTACAGCCCCCATCATCATCACACACCCCGGCACTACCGCACTCATCATCATCACACACATCCCGGCACTACCGCACTCATATTCATCACCGCACACGCAGGTACTACCGCACTCATCATCATCACACACATCCCGGCACTACCGCACTCATATTCATCAACGCACGCGCAGGTACTACCGCACTCATGATCATCACACACATCCCAACACTACTGCACCTATCATCATCACCGTACACGCAGGCACTACCGCACTCATCGTCATCACACACATCCCAGCACTACAGCCCCCATCATCATCCCACACCCCGGCACTACCGCACTCATCATCATCACACACATCCCGGCACTACCGCACTCATCATCATCACTGCACATGCAGGCACTACCGCACTCATTATCATCACACACATCCCGGCACTACCGCACTCATCATCATCACCGCACATGCAGGCACTACCGCACTGATCATCATCACACACATTCCGACACTACCGCACCCATCATCATCACACACACACAGGCATTACCTCAGTGACATTCCCGCTGACAGCGCGACTCCCTTCAGTTTCTGTGTGGAGCTCACAGGAGCGGCGGTGTTCTACTGCCACTCCTGTCAGCTTCATGTAGTAGAGCTGGATGCGTCGTGGGACCTCTTGTGGATTACGCTGGACCTGGAGGGGTATTTGGGGATTTTAATAAAGTGGTAAAAGAGGGTGTTTTTTATCTTTTATTCCAAATAAAGTATTTTTCCGGGTGTATGTGTTTATTTACTTTCACTTACAGGTTAATCATTGTGGTGTCTCATAGACACCTGCCATATTTAACCTAGGACTTAGTGGCAGCTATGGGCTGCTGCTATTAACTCATTATTACCTCGATTGCAACCGCACTAGGGCAATTCGAGATGAGCCGGGTGGAGTCCCGGGACTGTCGAATCTAATGAATGCGGCAATTCCCGGCGGCTGATGGCTGATATTGTTAGGCTGGGGAGCTCCCCATAACGTGGGGCTCCCCATCCTGAGAATACCAGTCTTCAGCCATGTGACTTTACCTTGGCTGGTATCAAAATTGGGGGGGACCGCACTCCGTTTTTTTAAATTATTTATTTATTGTACTGCACAATATAGACCCGCCCACCGGTGGCTGTGATTGGTTGCAGTGAGACAGCTGTCACTCAGCGTGGCGGCGGGTATGACTGCAACCAATCATAGGCACCGGTGGGCGGGGGAAGCAGTGAATACTAGATGGAATAATGAGCGGCCGGCATTTTCAAAAGAGGAAAAGCCGCTGGAGCTTTGTGACAACTGTGCAGCATTGCGCCTGTGATCGGTGAGTATGAGAGAGGGGGTGAGAGCGGGGAGAGAGACCAGGAGTGACTTTAAACGATTTAGATCGTTCTGCTGGACATGCTAAGCATGCTCAGTAGAACGTGATGGAATCCATCAGCGGATTCTGCCGCTTAGCGAATCCGCCACCATAGACAATCATTAGACACCTTGGCGGACTCCAATGGAATCCGTCAAGGTGCGTTATTTTAATGACACAAAAACGCTACATGTAGCGTTCCCTCCGCACGGCGCTGCGTCAAAATAACGATGCAGCGTTGTCCAAGCGGATGAAACGCAGACACTTGTGTTACAGTGCGCCGTCAATGCAAGTTTATGGAGAATAGCGCAGTGCGTTAATGGACTGCGCTATTCTCCATAGCGGCGGATTGCGCTGAATGCAAGTGTGAAAGTAGCCTAAGTGAATGTAGATGATGTGGCATATTTTACGTAATTCTGATCAATGCTAATATCAAAAGCATCATCCAAACGCCTCGATCTCAGACATTTTCTGTTTTTGTTTTTTTTTTGTGAATTCCCATAAAAAGATGTCATTAACTCTTTTATTACTGGTAAGACCTCAATGCTCCACTGTTTAGATTTTGATAATCATCCAAAACCCAAACAGAGCTGTTAACTGTAGTCTCCTCTGTGAACTGCCTTGGGCCTGTACCACCAACACAGTACTTTCTGATAGAAGATGATAATATCTGAATGCTCACTGAGGTTATTTGCTAGTAATTATACAGAGGCCTAAATGATTTCCCAGCATGTGGATTTATTAGTCACCAAATATGGATACTCGGTCATGTCAATGAATAGCACATTTTTAAGAGAAACATGTCACACAAGTGTAATATTGTCCACCAAGACTATAATTCTTAGCGAAGACACTGGTATCGGGCAGGATCAAGTCTGACAACATATCAAGATATTGGTTCACCTCCAAGGTTAATACTGCATCTTACCATATATTGACAAAGCGGAAAGATTCTTCAGTCATACGCATCTGGCTTACCATTAGATCCATTACTTTTTAATTAAATCATTGACTGCTATTTTCACATATAATTCACCTTTTTTTCTCCATTTTCATTCTGTTGCTGTTTTGCACTTTTCCTTTTTTTAATTTCTGATTTTATTTTATTAGCAATAATTACAATTTTAGCATGCAGAGCTTATTTTTAATTCAGGTCTACAAAAAACTCAAAACTATTAAAGTGATTATACAATAAAAACTGCATATAAATTAAAGACATTTTTAGACTTAATGTGACTGGTGTACTTACTTTAAAATCCACATCAGAATGGATATAATCCTTTGTGAAAATGCAAACTCAATCTCTCTGACATCCTACCCTGATTAGCAGCTCCTTTTCCAGGAAATCTTCCGGAGAAATGCTCGACTTCCCCATTGACTTCTATTATACTCGGGTACTTCAGTTTCTCCCATCCAAACATCCAACTGCTCATTACGAGTACCGAGCACCCGAGCATGGTAGTGCTCACCACTACTTATGATTATGAGCTTTTTCTACCTACAGCTGGACTCATACAATGCTCATTATAATATCAAGATCATACAGCCAATCGGACATGGATTTTAAAAGCAAGCACACCAACCTCAACATAATAATATATTCAGTATGTACTGTAAAATATGTTGATAGAATCCATTTTGAGTTAACAGAGCTCCAAATTCTTTTTTACTCTAAAGTATTTAACCCCTTAAGGATGGGGAGATTTTTTGCTTCTGTACTTTCGTTTTTTCCTCCCCTTATAACAAAGGCAACATTTTTTACATTTTTTTACCCACGTATAAGAGCTTGTTTTTTTTTTGGGAAAAGTTTAACTTCTGAATGACACTATTCATGTTATCAAATGACAAGGGTATATCCTCTGAAGGGCAAACGGAGCAGCCATCAGGGGGGTGCCGTTGGCCCTCTGGTGCAGCGGTCTGAAATGTCTCCCCAGTAGTAGCATTGTTCTGCCCTCCCAGTCCTAGGATTCAGCCATTCTCTAAGATAACTGTCAAGCTGACAGCCGGCTCAGTGAAAGTGCTGCGTGACGGCTCACAGTCATCAATTGTTCTTGTGCCTTCCAGACTCAAGTCAAATTGATGCCATGACCACCAACACTTCCGTGTCAGGGCAATTTCAGCAGCGGGATCAGGTCATTTGATCACGCTGCTGATGTCATTTGCTGATGCCGCAGAGGTGCAATCAGCGTTGGTGGTAAGTTCTCCATTGAAGCTGAAGACACTGAAGATTTATTGTAATTTGGGGGGGATTATTTGAGCACACAGTTTTGGGAGAAAGGGGAGATGGGTGCTGACACAGAATAATGAGTGAGGGGAAGATGCGTTTTGAAATTGAATAGGGAGCAAGGAGATACATTTCAGGACCCAGTTTGGGAAATGAGGAAGGGGATGGGTGCAGACAGTTATGGGGAGCAAGGTGGATGGGTGAAAACACAGTATGGGAAATGAGGGGGGAGATGAATGCAGACACAGTATGGGAACTGAGGGGGGATTGGTGCTATTTCCCAGCCTAAAACATAGCCTGCAGCTGCAGGAGGGGAGCAAATAGTGCTCACTCCTACGTAGAGGTGTTATCGTAATGTAATTATAATGTATATAAAAAGGTAATGTATATAATGTAGGATGTAGCAGAGCTGAATGGGCGAGGCATTCGGTTCCACCTAGCAGCCGCAGGTATTACATGTTTTATGGTAAGACAGGTATTTGATTATATAATGTATGTTTTAGAGAACTGTAAATACTGTGTAATGTAAAATGCTTGCCCCTCCTGCTGTGTCAGGCGGGAGATGGGATGTGCAGGATCACGAGTAATGTAGGTAAAGCGTTAAGGATAAGATAGATATATCATTAATAAGATAGGATGTTTTAGCTTAAGTGTAACTAGGGACCAAGTTGTGCAGGAGTGGGAAATCAGTTTTAGTTAGTTGATGTGGTAGACCAGAACACAAACAAGTAGCAGTGGAATGGTTACCAGGGAGACAGTGACAAGGTGGGAGGAGAGAACAGAGAAGGTATAGGGAGACAGGGTAAAACAGTCAGTGAAGCCACAGGAGCTGAAGTGTACAGACAGAGCCCAGATCTTGGAACTGTCCAGGAATTGAAGAATCCTCCCGTGTGCCAAGATCTCACCCTGTGGACAGGCTGTAGGGCGTCCTGAGACCAATGGGATGTCGGGGTATAAAGATCGCCAGTGCAACCCTCAACTGGTGGGGAGCCGCTAAGTTGTCTGAGGGCCCGAGTGAGGTACTGCAGTCACAGGGAAAGGTTACCATGTGGACTCAGCAGCTGGAGGAAATTTCCCATGGTGAATGCCGGTCCGGTATTGATTTTTCCCCCAATGGAGAGCAGACACAGCACGAGCGGCCCTAAGGGCCTGAAGTATAGAAGAAATGTGAGTTACAATAAAATGGTTCCTGTTTGTTTACAAGAGACTGGTGTATGCTTTATGTCACCCTCCCTATCTACGACGAGGACCAAACAAGTTAAGATGGAGGTAACACTGGATTTAATTTCAAATGCTAAAGGCCCCAACGGTAGCACCATATGAACATATATATTTAATGAAGCAAGGGGAAGCACTGTCGGCCATTGCCCACCTCCCCTCTTCACAACCACCCCAGAATTGGTGTTTCTATAAGATTTGTCAATTCTGGCATTTTCTCTGGCTCATCCTGATTGCCCTGGTGCGGTGGAAATCAGGCAATATATGGGATTTGTCAAAAATCACAGCTGTCATCAAGTCCTAGGTTAGAAATGGGTAGAGGTCTATGAGACCTTCCAATTGTTAACCATGAAAGTAAAAAGAAACACACAGAAACATCCTTTATTTGAAATTAAAAACACACACACCCTCTTTCACCCGTTTATTAACCCCCAAAACAGCCCTACAGGCCTGTCGTGATCCACACAACATATCACGATGATCCAGGCTCTGCTACATCCAGAGTCTGCAGTGATGGAAAACATGTCCGCTCACTGCAGCCTCTGGAAAACACTGACAGCCACAGAGGAACCGGTTGTCAGAAGCTGCTATGTCAAACAGAGATCACTGGAGTTCATAGCCAAGGGCTTCCCCTCTGCTCTCAGTGAACTCAGTTGAACCCTCTGCTACAATGCCGAATTGGGGACATGGCAGCACAGCAGTCTGGCAATCTGGCAATAGGTTCAACTTTCACTGAGAGCAGCAGGTTCAACTATTACTGAGGGCAGTGGAGAGCCCCCAGTATGATCTCCGATGACCTTCAGGATTGTCAGACTGCTGTGGTGCCGTATCCCACAATCCAAAAATTTGACAGTTAGGTTACTAGAGGTAACACCGGGGGCTCCCTGCTGCCCTCAGTGAAAGTTAAATCCACTGCCGGATTGCTATGTGGCTATGTCCCACAATCTGATAGTCCAGCAGTGGGTTCAACTTTTACTGAGAGCAGGGAGTTTAACTTTCATTGAGGGCAGCAGAGATCCACCAGTGAACTCCTGTGATCTGACAGCCGGATTGTTGGACTGCTGTGGCACTGTATTCTGCAATGCAACAATACAGTAGTTAGGTCACCGGAGTTCACACTGGGGGATTCCTGCTGCTCTCAGTGAATGTTGAACCCTCTGTTCTCAGTGAAAGTTGAACCTGTGCTAGACTGTCAGTTGGCGGGACACAGCCACATGGCAATCTGGCAGAGAGTTCAACTTTCACTGAGAGCAGTGGGTTCAACTTTCACTAAGGGCAGCGGGGAGCCCCCAGTGTGACCTCCGGTGACCTGACTGCCTGTCAGGTTTCCAGGTTTTCCAGTTCTCTTTTGAATGAGCTTGCCCTCGGTTAACATGGAGTTTACTGTTCTGTTGCCCTACTTCCTGTCCAGCTGCTTAAAAGGCCGCCTCTAAGCCTAGTCCAGTGCCTGAGTATACTGCTTGCTGTGTGCTCCTGCTTTGCTGCTGCTAATCCTGTTTGCCTTTGGATCCTCCTAAAGACTACCGACCGACCGACTCTGGACCTTACCCGGTTTCTCAAGCTGTGCCCGGATTCCGTCTGCCATCTTCGGTCAGCACTCTGCCCGGTACTCTCTGGTTCGTAACCACTCTGGACATTCATTCCGTACGGACACTCCTGGACTTTTACCGCTTGCCCCTTGTGTCCCGGCTGCTGCGCATTTAGGCCTTCCGGGGTGATTGCCGGACAGTCCCTGTATAGGGGTTCGCTCTGGTGGTCTCCCTGGGGGAGTCCGGTGCGTGGCCCCGGGAATTCCCTTCGCTCCGTTTCGGGAAGGTATTGTGTGTATTTGTACCGCTGTGTTTTCCGTTGTGTATCTACCGTGGTTACATATTATAAAATATCTTGTACCAAGAACTCGTCTCTGATTGTCATTGCCCTACGCTATCGAAATCCTCAGAACATATATAAGTATTATATTATACTCAGGCCTTAAGAGGATTTCGCTGGGGCAATGACTGAGACACGAGTAGATCAGCTCTTCTCCATGATTAACTCCCTGCAGCAGGAGATGGAGGCGGTGCAGAATAAACTTAGAGATGTGGAGGCACAGCTGGGCCATGATCACCAGGTACTGGGGCCGGCTATACAGGATTTGCAAGTCAGAGTGGAGGCTCAGGAAGCCGTCCCCACTACGTCCGTATCAACTGCCGGTATGCCTAGGTTACCCCCATTCCGTTTCAATGGTGATCGTAGTCAGTTCCGTGGATTTGTTAACCAATGTATACTGTTTTTCGATGTACATTCTGATTATTACCGTTCTGATCGGTCAAAGGTGTTATGTATCATCATGTTATTAACCTCACGAGCACTGGCTTGGGCTAATCCCATGATAGAGAATCGGGACATCCGTTTGAATCACCTGGATGACTTTCTGAATGCAATGGCGCAAATGTTTGATGATCCGAATCGCCGTGCTACCGCTGAAGCGGCTCTCCTTTCCTTACGTCAGGGAAAGCGTTCTGTCGTTGAATACGCCACTGAGTTCAAGAGGTTAGTGGTAGACACCGATTGGGGAAACAGTGCTTTATTGTCTGTTTTCAGAAAAGGTTTGTCCGGTACCATCAAGGACGAGTTAGCCCGTTCCGAATCTCCAGGGGATTTTGAACTGTTTCTCCAGCACTGTGTGCGCATTGATACCCGTTTGACGGAACGTAGACAGGAAAAATGGGCAGCTGTAAACCGTGTAAACAATATTGCGTTTCCTTCCAGAGAACCCGCTCTCAGGACGCCACGGGAGGCCGAGGACGTACCTATGCAAGTGGACTCTCTGCAAAAACGAGAGACCAATGAACGTCGTGAACACCGGCTCCGTGAGCGTTTGTGTTTCTATTGCGGTCAATCGGACCATTTCTTGATCGACTGCCCGAAACGTCCAAATCGCCCAAATAAGGTATTGGCAGCCATGGCAGAGTGTGACAACACGGACGCAGAGTCCGATATCTCTGAGGCAAGTGGACACTTGGATGCGGTGTTTCCCTTGACGGTAATGTCTACCTCACCAAAGGACTCAGAGGGGAAATATACCCATTGCTCACTCCCCATTCAGATCCGTTGGGAGGGACAGCTAATTCCTACCTCTGCAATGATAGACTCTGGGGCAGGGGGAAATTTCATGGACTCTTCCTTTGCCAGGAAACACGGTATCCGGACTCAGCAAAGATCCTCACCGGTTACTATGGAGACGGTAGACGGATCTCCGTTAATCTCTGGACCAGTGGATCGGGAAAAAGTACCGCTCGAATGCGTGATGAAGCCAGGTCAGCAGGGGACCCTTGTTTTCATGATAATTTCTTCTCCTCATTTTCCGATTATTTTAGGTATTCCGTGGCTACGGTCTACAAATCCCGTCATCGATTGGGAGACTAAAGAAATAACCTTCCCACCACAGAGTGGTCCGACCATTTGTCCAACTGTTCCGGTTCCAGTAACATCAAATACGGAGGGCACTGTACAGGTACCTGTTTTACCCCCGGTTTACCGTGACTTCGCTGACATATGCGACAAAAGAAAAGCCGATCAGCTTCCCCCGCATAGACCGTATGATTGCCCCATAGACTTACTCCCAGGGGCGGAGATTCCGTTTGGTCATGTCTACCCGTTGGCGGCACCTGAGCTAGAAGCACTAAAAGAGTATATTGATGAAAGCCTAGCCAAGGGATTCATTCGTCCGTCTACCTCACCCGCAGGGGCACCCATCTTTTTCGTGAAAAAGAAGGAGGGGACTCTGAGACCCTGTATTGACTACCGGGAACTGAATAAGATAACCATCCGGAACCGGTATCCGTTACCATTGATTCCTGAGCTATTGGAGAGGGTCCAACAGGCAAAAATATTCACCAAATTAGACCTCCGTGGGGCATATAATCTGCTTCGTATACGTCCCGGAGACGAGTGGAAGACCGCGTTCCGATGTCGGTACGGACATTTTGAGTACCTAGTGATGCCTTTTGGACTTTGTGACGCTCCCGCGGCATTTCAACATCTAGTTAACGATATTTTTAGGGATATCATGGACCAATTCATGGTGATCTATCTGGACGATATCCTAATCTTTTCTGATTCTTTACAGGAACACCAGGAGCACGTTAAGACCGTACTTACCCGGCTGAGGGAAAACCACCTGTACATTAAACTGGAGAAATGCGAGTTCCACTGCTCACAAATACAATTCTTAGGTTATGTCATCTCTCCTCAGGGACTGAACATGGAATCTAGCAAGATACAAGCCATTCTCGACTGGCCGGAACCGGGAAACATCAAAGAGGTACAACGCTTTGTCGGTTTTGCCAACTTTTACCGATGCTTTATCCGTAACTTTTCAGAGATTGTTCGTCCCATCACTCTGTTAACCAAAAAAGGACAGAAGTTTGTGTGGTCCGCCCAGGCCCAGGAAGCATTTCATCATCTCAAGGTATGTTTTACCTCAGCGCCAATATTAGTACATCCGAATCCCGCACTTCCCTTTATCGTGGAGGTTGACGCTTCCGACTATGCATTAGGGGCCATTCTTTCTCAAAGGACTGGGGACAAGAGTCTCTTGCATCCGTGTGCCTTCTTTTCCCGCCGGTTGTCCCCTGCAGAAAGGAACTATGACATTGCGGACAAGGAATTATTGGCGATTATTTCCGCTTTCAAGGAATGGAGACACCACTTACAGGGAGCCGCGCAGCAAGTGATAGTACTCACAGATCATCGTAATCTGGAATTTCTTAAGTCTGCCAGGTGCCTGTCTCCACGGCAAGCCCGTTGGAGCCTATTTCTTAACCAATTCAATTTTATCGTTACCTACCGTCCAGGTTCACGTAATGGGAAAGCCGATGCCTTGTCCCGAATCCACGCCGTGGACTCCGTGCCTGGAACCCCGTCTCAGACCGTGTTATCGGATGCCAATTTCGTTGGAGTAATCCAGGACCAGGACTTGTGGAAGGACATCAAGCTGGCCTATGATGGTGACGTATTTCTTGCTGCCCCCCCGAATGATGTAACTCTTGTTCTTCGGAATGGTGTGTGGTTGAGAGAGCGACGCATTTATGTCCCGGAGGCCGTAAGACTTCGGGTTCTCAAATTGGTCCATGACTCCGTGTTGGCTGGTCATAGGGGGGTACTGAAGACGCAGGAATTTCTGAGCCGTTTTTTCTGGTGGCCTACCTGTTTAAAGGATGTGAAGGACGATGTCCACTCATGTGTGGTTTGTGCCCGGTGCAAGGTCCCTCGTGTGGCTCCTACGGGACTCCTCCAACCGTTACCCGTGCCATCTCGCCCTTGGGGGTCTATCTCCATGGATTTTATTGTGGAGTTGCCAGTCTCAGGCGGGCACAATACCATTTTAGTGGTGGTGGATCGATTGACTAAAGCTGCTCACTTCATTCCGTGTACCGGTCTTCCCTCAGCCGCAGAGACAGTGGATTTGGTTATCCAGAACGTATTCCGATTGCATGGGGTACCAGACGAGATCATCTCTGACCGGGGCGTGCAGTTCACGTCTAGATTCTGGAAGGGGTTTTGTACGGCACTCCAGATTGATGTCTGTTTGTCTTCTGCATACCATCCTCAGACAAATGGGCAAACCGAACGGACAAATCAAACCCTGTAACAATACCTTCGATGTTATGTCAGCCATCTCCAAGACGATTGGTTGAAGATGCTTCCGTTGGCGGAGTTCTCATACAACAACACTCAGAGCAGCTCCACTAAGGTAACGCCCTTTTTCGCTAACCTGGGTTACCATCCGACTGTTTTGCCTAGGTCGCCGGTTGCGGTTTCGGTGCCAGCGGTGGAGGACAGATTGACAGAACTACGACAAAATCTGGAGGTTCTAAAGGACACTGTGGCTACGGCCCAGGAGCGTTACAAGAGGTCGGCAGACACTCACCGGAAACCGGCACCCATGTACAAGGTAGGGGACTCTGTATGGTTGTCTACCAAAAACCTGAGATTGGGTGTTCCTTCGCAGAAGCTGGGACAAAAATTCATCGGTCCGTTTAAGATCACCGGGATCGTGAGCCCTGTGGCCTGTCGGCTACGGTTACCGCACCATCTAAAGGTACACCCGGTTTTTCATGTGTCTCTCCTCAAACCCGTTTCCCCTAATACGTTTCATGGTCGTGTTGTGCCTCCTCCTCCGCCTGTGATGGTCGACGGCGAGGAGCAGTTCGTGGTTGAGGACATTATTGACTCCCGGCTCCATCGTCGTCGGCTTCAGTATCTGGTACGTTGGCAGGGGTACGCCCCCGAGGACGATTCCTGGGAACCGGTGGGTAACATTCGGGCACCCCAGAAGATTGCTCAGTTTCATCGACGTTTCCCGGACAAGCCAGGCCCTGATCCGTCCTGAGGTCGTCTCTGGGGGGGGGGAGTAATGTCAGGTTTCCAGGTTTTCCAGTTCTCTTTTGAATGAGCTTGCCCTCGGTTAACATGGAGTTTACTGTTCTGTTGCCCTACTTCCTGTCCAGCTGCTTAAAAGGCCGCCTCTAAGCCTAGTCCAGTGCCTGAGTATACTGCTTGCTGTGTGCTCCTGCTTTGCTGCTGCTAATCCTGTTTGCCTTTGGATCCTCCTAAAGACTACCGACCGACCGACTCTGGACCTTACCCGGTTTCTCAAGCTGTGCCCGGATTCCGTCTGCCATCTTCGGTCAGCACTCTGCCCGGTACTCTCTGGTTCGTAACCACTCTGGACATTCATTCCATACGGACACTCCTGGACTTTTACCGCTTGCCCCTTGTGTCCCGGCTGCTGCGCATTTAGGCCTTCCGGGGTGATTGCCGGACAGTCCCTGTATAGGGGTTCGCTCTGGTGGTCTCCCTGGGGGAGTCCGGTGCGTGGCCCCGGGAATTCCCTTCGCTCCGTTTCGGGAAGGTATTGTGTGTATTTGTACCGCTGTGTTTTCCGTTGTGTATCTACCGTGGTTACATATTATAAAATATCTTGTACCAAGAACTCGTCTCTGATTGTTATTGCCCTACGCTATCGAAATCCTCAGAACATATATAAGTATTACACTGCCGGATTGTCAGACTGCAAACCGGCAATCTGATGGCAGGTTTACTGGCGATCTCAGTTGGTACTGTGGGGACCCGGCTGTGACCTCCAGTGAATTGAGTGACATCACCACTTCCCACACCGGGGTCCCCTGCTGCTGTCAGTGTTTCCCGAAGGCTGCAGTGAGCGGATATGTTTTTGGATCACTGCATACTTTGGATGTAGCAGATCTGGGATTGTTGTGGGACATCGTGTGGATTATGACGTACCAGCAGGTGTGTTTGGGGGGTTGAAAGAGGGTGAATGTGTTTTTTATTTTAAATAAAGGATTTTTTGGTGTGTGTTTATTTCTTTTGACTTACAGAGCTAGTAATGGGGGGGTTCTCCTAAACCCCTACTTAATACTGACCTAGGGCGTAATGACAGCTGTGATTTTTGACAAATCACAGCTGACATCAACCACATATATTAGTCCAGGTATACTATTTTTAGGCTAGGAAGGGCCAATATCCATGGCTCGTCCCACCCTGATAATACCAGCCCTCACTTCTCAGCTTTATCTTGGCTGGTTATAAAAAATGGGGGAGACCCCACGCCATTTTTTTTAATGATGGAATCCCCTCTATTTTTTATAACCAGCCATGGTAAATCAGATCGCAGAGGGTTGTACCCTGTAGCTGCTGCTTTACTTGCTCTGGTAATTAAAACAGGGCGTGAGCCAATGTCATTTATTTATTTTTCTTACTGTAGTTTCCTTGGTCAATCACACCTATGCCAATACTTGACATGGCTATGATGGGGCCAGAGGTGCCTACACTGAAAAAGCTTGCTGATTGGCTGCTTCACAACCTTTTAGCAAGCTTTATTTGGATGACAAACTCAAACAGGAACCAGACGTACAGTCAAAAAGTCAATATTCGGGGTTCAGCATCGGACACAAAGTATTTGGTATGAACCTCAAACTTTACAGTTTGGGATGGCTCATCCCTAGCAGCAGCATCAAGGTCTGTAACATCATGACATACTGTATGTCCTCTAATATATGTTCACATAACATTCATGAAAATCAAAAGGGTGCACCACATCCAAATACAGATCAACAATGGAGACACCAGGTGAACACAAGTCAAAAATAGTAATAAAATATAATTTTTATTAACAAAATATATAAAATTCAATAAGATTACAATACAGAAAGGTGCCTCACAAAGGAAGGACCTGGACAGCAGTAAGATATATACAGTTAGGTCCAGAAATATTTGGACAGTGACACAAGTTTTGTTATTTTAGCTGTTTACAAAAACATGTTCAGAAATACAATTATAAATATAATATGGGCTGAAAGTGCACACTCCCAGCTACAATATGAGAGTTTTCACATCCAAATCGGAGAAAGGGTTTAGGAATCATAGCTCTGTAATGCATAGCCTCCTCTTTTTCAAGGGACCAAAAGTAATTGGACAAGGGACTCTAAGGGCTGTAATTAACTCTGAAGGCGTCTCCCTCGTTAACCAGTAATCAATGAAGTAGTTAAAAGGTCTGGGGTTGATTACAGGTGTGTGGTTTTGCATTTGGAAGCTGTTGCTGTGACCAGACAACATGCGGTCTAAGGAACTCTCAATTGAGGTGAAGCAGAACATCCTGAGGCTGAAAAAAAAAAGAAAAAATCCATCAGAGAGATAGCAGACATGCTTGGAGTAGCAAAATCAACAGTCGGGTACATTCTGAGAAAAAAGGAATTGACTGGTGAGCTTGGGAACTCAAAAAGGCCTGGGCGTCCACGGATGACAACAGTGGTGGATGATCGCCGCATACTTTCTTTGGTGAAGAAGAACCCGTTCACAACATCAACTGAAGTCCAGAACACTCTCAGTGAAGTAGGTGTATCTGTCTCTAAGTCAACAGTAAAGAGAAGACTCCATGAAAGTAAATACAAAGGGTTCACATCTAGATGCAAACCATTCATCAATTCCAAAAATAGACAGGCCAGAGTTAAATTTGCTGAAAAACACCTCATGAAGCCAGCTCAGTTCTGGAAAAGTATTCTATGGACAGATGAGACAAAGATCAACCTGTACCAGAATGATGGGAAGAAAAAAGTTTGGAGAAGAAAGGGAACGGCACATGATCCAAGGCACACCACATCCTCTGTAAAACATGGTGGAGGCAACGTGATGGCATGGGCATGCATGGCTTTCAATGGCACTGGGTCACTTGTGTTTATTGATGACATAACAGCAGACAAGAGTAGCCGGATGAATTCTGAAGTGTACCGGGATATACTTTCAGCCCAGATTCAGCCAAATGCCGCAAAGTTGATCGGACGGCGCTTCATAGTACAGATGGACAATGACCCCAAGCATACAGCCAAAGCTACCCAGGAGTTCATGAGTGCTAAAAAGTGGAACATTCTGCAATGGCCAAGTCAATCACCAGATCTTAACCCAATTGAGCATGCATTTCACTTGCTCAAATCCAGACTTAAGACGGAAAGACCCACAAACAAGCAAGACCTGAAGGCTGCGGCTGTAAAGGCCTGGAAAAGCATTAAGAAGGAGGAAACCCAGCGTTTGGTGATGTCCATGGGTTCCAGACTTAAGGCAGTGATTGCCTCCAAAGGATTCGCAACAAAATATTGAAAATAAAAATATTTTGTTTGGGTTTGATTTATTTGTCCAATTACTTTTGACCGCCTAAAATGTGGAGTGTTTGTAAAGAAATGTGTACAATTCCTACAATTTCTATCAGATATTTTTGTTCAAACCTTCAAATTAAACGTTACAATCTGCACTTGAATTCTGTTGTAGAGATTTCATTTCAAATCCAATGTGGTGGCATGCAGAAGCCCAACTCGCGAAAATTGTGTCACTGTCCAAATATTTCTGGACCTAACTGTAAATAAGTTAATAAATTTACCAGGTGAAACAATCAGCCCACAGTTACCTAGTAAGTGCAATACTGTAAATAGTTAATTAGTATGTAAATAAGTAAATAAGTGTCAAAGTGCACTAAATGTAAGCTAAAAAAAAAATAGTAACAGATATGAAGTAATTACCTGTAGCTGTATTAATGTCCAGCGTCCCTCCACCCCGACTCGCGTTTCATATAACTTTCTCAGGGGGCGTGCGTTGGGGTGGAGGGATGCTGGACACCAATACAACTACAGGTAATTACTACTTATCTATTACTCTACTTTCAGCTTACATTTACGGCACTTTGTTCCTTATTTACAATATAACACATCCTAAATAAACTATTTATAGAATGGCACATGCTAATTAATTATTTATTGTATAACAATTGCTAATTGACTATTTACAGTATTGCACATGCTAGTTAACTGTGGGTTGATTGTTACAGCTGGTAAATTTATTAACTTATTTATACAACTTTCTGCTGTCCAGGTCTTCCTTTGTGAGACACCTTTCTGTATTTTAATCCCATTGATTTTTAATATATTTTGTTAATAAAAATTATATTTTATTACTATTTTTGCCTTGTGTTCACCTGGTGTCTCCATTCTTGATGTGTATTTCAATTTGTTGCACTCTTTTGATTTTCATCAAAATCTGCAAACTAGAATTCCTGAATACAGGCCTCTAATACTCTATCCTAACACCAGAAGAACACACAGAGAACAGATTGTATTTAAATTAGCCCTGAAAAGGACTGTTGGTTGTACCTGGCAGTACCAAGGACTAGAAAGCAATGAACCCTGTATAAATGCCTCTAATACACTAATCCTACTACAGCAGCTTGCTTTACACTAAATGCAGCTAAGCAGCTAAGACCGATATTATTAGAGAATAGATTTTTAACATAGCTAGAGCAGCAACAGCATGGTCTGTAAGGCTAGAATCCCTGCCTACAAGCCTCTAATACACTATCCCCACTCCAGCAGCTTGCCTTTCACTCAATGCAGCCAAGAGTGGTATTGTTAGAGAATAGAATAGATTTTTTTATGTAGCAGCAGCACAGTCTGTATGCCTAAAAGTCTTGTCTACAGGCCTCTAATACACTATCCCTACTCCAGTGACTGATCCTAATTGCAGACTTATGCGGGCGTCACACGAGATAAGCTATCGCGCGATGCATCGTCGGGGTCACGGTTTTCATGACGCACATCCGGCATTGCTTGCAACATCGTTTCGTGTGACACCTCCGAGCGATGCAGAATTGCTCTCAAATCGTGAATCGTGTACTTGTTGCTTATTTTTAAAAAATTGTTTATTTTTAATGGCGCCAGTTGTTTATCGTACCCTGGGCAGCACACATCGCTCCGTGTAACACCCAGGAACGATGAACACAGCTTACCTGCGTCCCGTGGAAATGCGGAAGGAAGGAGGTGGGCTGGATGTTTACGTCCCGCTCATCTCCGCCCCTCCGCTTCTATTGGCCGGCCGCTGTGTGACGTCGCTGTGACGCCGAACGTCCCTCCCCTTCAGGATGGATGCCCACAGCGAGGTCGCTCAGCAGGTAAGTACGTGTGATGGCGGTTTAACGACTTTGTGTGCCACGGGCAACTAATTGCCCGTGACGCACAAACGACAGGGGCGGGTACGATCGCTCGTGCAATCGCACGATAGATCGTACCATGTGACGCCCGCATAAGAGTTGTATTATTAGAGAACGGAATAAGAATATAATTTTTAGGCAGCAGCAGCATGTTCTGTAAGGCTAGAATTCATGCTTACAGGCTTCTATTACACTCTCTCTACTCCAGCAGCTTGCCCTACACTAAATGTAGCTAAGCCCGGTATTATTAGAGAATAGATTTTTTTACATAGGGGCAGCATGGTCTGTAAGGCTAGAATCCCTGCCTAAATTCCTCTAATATACTCTCCCTACTCCATCATCTTGCCCTTTACTCAATGCAGTCAAGAGTGGTATTATTAGAGAATAGAATAGATTTTTTATGTAGCAGCAGCACAGTCTGTAAGGCTAAAATCTCTATCAACAGGCCTCTAATACACTATCCCTACTCAAGAAACGGACCCTAATTGCATACTATTAGCAGTATTTTTAGAGACTAGAATAGTATAAGAATAGATTTTTAGGCAGCAGCACACTGTGGTAGGCTAGAATCCATGCTTACAGGGTTCTGTTACACTATTACAATGTCCCTACTCCAGCAGCTTTCCCTACACTAAATGCAGCTAAGAGAGATATTATTAGAAAATAGATTTTTATGTAGCAGCATGGTCTGTAAGGCTAGAATCCCTGCCCAAATGCCTCTAGTACTATCTCTACTCCAGAAGTTCAACCTACACTAAATGCAGACTAAAAGCGATATTAGTATGCAATAGATTTCAATAAGCCTATTGTTACACCAACAGGTACTGTAATGCTATAACAGACTGTCCTTTCTCCAGCAGAATCTCTCCCTAGTCCCCACACTATTTCCGGGTTCAGTGCAGCAAGCATGGCATCAATGAGTCTTATATAAAGGCAATAATGCTATGTGGCCTGCCAATCACATTAATGCCAGTAGCCAACATGGTATAGCCTTAAAATGACTGGCAGGCATGTTTAGTGACTGAAAAAAATCTGCCAAACATGCAGGGCGGAAACTCGAGTATGGTGCCCATGTACCGAGCATGTCGCGCATCCCGATGCTTGATCAAATAACGAGCATTCCCAAGCACACTCGGCCATCGCTAGTAAAATACTTTTTTATGATATTACTGGTAATAACTTGATGGTAGTTATTGCTGTATCTAGTAGAAAAAAAGCAGTGGTTAAGCCCATGATATCGTTAATAGGTAATAGATATTGGTCTCTAGTTTTTAAGTTGTTAATAGACAACCCGATTCAACATACATTTTGGATAAGCCCTTAATTGAAAACACCTATCAATTGTAGTACATTCTTGTATGTATGAAGTTTAATTGGTACATCTTCTAGCACGTATATATTCCCCCACAGGTATCTTCCAGATTACATGTCTAGGATGGCAGTATAGTAAAGAATTGCCTGCTGTAGGTTTGTGGAAAATACCACATTCAATGCTATTGTTATGAATGTTGCCTGATAGTCGTACGCCTAAAGAAGGAATTTTTGTATAGTGATATTGATGAGAAAATGAAATATTATATTTTTATTGATGTAATATATGAAGTCCTGAGTTGATGTCTCAGAACCACACCAAATGATCAGTATATTGTCTATGAAACATAAAATAGCTGTACAGATTAGATATGAAGGGGCCAGAAGATGTACCAATGAAACTTCTTAAGCCTGCTTTGCACGTTACAATTGATTGTGCGATCGCATTTGCGATCGCACCCGCCCCCATCGTTTGTGCGGCACGGGCAATTTGTTGCCCGTGTCGCACAATCCTGTAACCCCCCGTCACACGTACTTACCTTCCAAACGACCTTTGCTGTGGGCGACGAACATCCACTTCCTGAAGGGGGAGGGACGTGCAGCGTCACAGCGACGTCACACAGCCGCCAGCCAATAGAAGCGGAGGGGCGGAGATGAGCAGGACGTAAACATCCCGCCCACCTCCTTCCTTCAGCATTGCCGGCGGCCGCAGGTAAGCTGCAGTTCATCGTTCCCGGGGTGTCACACGGAGCGATGTGTGCTGCCCCAGGTACGATCAACAACAGGACGTGCGATTTTTAAAAAATGAGCGACCTGTCAGCAATGAACGAGAAGGTGAGTATTTCTGCTCGTTCATAGATGTCACACGCTACGATATCACTAACGATGCCAGATGTGCGTCACTTACGACGTGACCCCACCGACATTTCATTAGATATATTGTAGCGTGTAAAGCCCGCTTTAGACACAAGAAGTGCTGCAATTGATTGGCATTTTCAATTAAAGGGTTATCCAAAATGTATGTCTATTGCCAACTTAAATACCATATACCAATATCTTTCTCAGAATAAAAGCCTATTACCAATACCACGGACTCACTGTTTTTTGCTACTTGATACAGCAATAACTACCAAGTTATTAATTTCATCAAAAAGTATACCCAGTTTGAGTAATAGCATTAAAAATGGAATTAAGCTAATATCAACCAGAGGAACAGCTAATGGCAGTATGATTTCCCCCTGCAACCACTCCACAAAAAAATTACAAAAATTACCACACCCATAGAAATTGGTTATCAACTGTCGGATTATATAAATTTGTTAATGATGTGGTTTATGTCACTATATGAAGACTACTAAGGTATCATGTTCCCTAGCTACACAAAAAGAATATAAAATTAATTGTTTTATTAACTGTGGTAGCCCCACACAATCTATGTCATTTCATGTCAAAAATTCAATTTACAGTATGTGGGATAAACTACACATCCCATTAGAAGACATATATCTGATCATATACAGTATACGATGTCCAAAACAAAACAACGCGCAGTTTTTTTAAATGCACGTAAAGGGGATGTTAGGGATTTTAAAGTTAAAGCCATCAAAAAAATTCATGCTCTTAAATGTGGTGGAGATATATTGAGCATTTTACATCATAGAAAGGCTTTTTGGAAATGTAATATGGATAGTAGAGTTCCTAAAGGAATGAACATCAAATAGCACCTTAGGTATATCTATTAAGACAATCTCCTGTTTGCATTGTTAACAGCTTGTTAATTGTATGATTGCTTTTCGTCTTTAATTTCCTCTTTCTTCTTTATTAAAAGGAAACATTTGTGTACTGAGATCACATTATGATTAAGAACACGTATGTTCGAAACGCGTAAATGTCTATCTTTTTTGGGGAAGGCTATCCCTCTTATTTTTCTAACCAAGTGTTTTTAATACATTTTCAATAATTCTTGATGTTATACTCACTTTGGACATTGTTGCCGGAAATCCATCATTTTCCTTCTCATTGCAGCTGGCACACCATACTTTCATGCACCGCCCAAGTGAACTACTTCCATCAATCAATAAACGGTGAGCCGGACTAATAATTCTTCCTCCCTTCATTAAGTATAAGCCTCTACATAGCCCTCCTATATACAGTATGAACCCCACATAGCCATTTGTTAAATGATAAAGGAGAACTCCAATATTAATTATTAATGTCAGTTTTGACCACTAATAACTAATATCCAATGCTAAAATGACACCTTAACATTATCTGTTCCTTTTGCTAAATATAAATGAACAGTGACTAAATGAGATGAATCTATGTACTAAAAAAGAATATTTATTATACAGACCAAATGTACAGTTGAGAAAATAAGTATTTGATACACTGCCGATTTTGCAAATTTTCCCACTTACAAAGAATGGAGAGGTCTGTAATTTTCATCATACGTACACTTCAACTGTGACAGACAAAATGGACAAAAAAATCCAGAAAATCACATTGTATGATTTTTAAATAATTAATTTGCATTTTATTACATGAAATACCATATTTTACGTTTTATAGGATGCATCGGATTATATAAGACACCCTCCAAATCTAGAGTTAAAAAAAAGTTAAAAAAGAAAAATATGGGGTCTGTTTTATCCGAAAGTGTCTTACCGGGGAGGTGGGGTGGCAGCGGTGGTTGAGCGGGGTCACAGAAGACAGGGGTGGTGCTGGAGTACGGCGATGTTGCGGGCGGTCAGAGGGGGCCCAGTTGCTCACTGCAGGCTGCGGCGCTGTGCTGGGGCAGCCGGTGCTGCTCTGTGCCCATGCTCACTGTGGGCGGTGAGGCACTGGCCATTCTGAAGATGTTGGCAGTGCGGGCTTCAAAGGAATGGTGGCCAGAGTTGGCGTGTGCGGAGATGAGAGCTTGAGCCGAGATCTGCATCTACGCACGCGCTGACTCTAGGCACCATTATTTGAAGCTCTTACAGCCAACATCTTAAGAATGGCCCGTGCCTCGCTGCTCACCGCTCAGAGCCTTGTTGCCCACCACACAGTGCAGGATTGCTCACCGAACAGAGCCGTGCAGAGCAGGGCCGCCAGCCGCACAGAGTATGGTCGCCCACCAAACAGAGCCGCACAGAACAGGGCCACCCACCATACAGAGCCGCACAGAGTAGCGCCGCCTGCCGCTCAATGCAACACCGCAGAGATGAGCACGCTAGCTACATTTGGATTTTAAGATGCACCCCTCATTTTCCTCCTAAATTTTTGGGAGGAAAGGTGCGTCTTATAATCCGAAAAATATGGTATTTTGTCACCTACCAACCAGCACGATATCTGGCTCTCATAGACCTGTTATTTTTTCTTTAAAAAGCCCTGCTACTTTGCATTCATTAGCTGTATTAATTGCTCCTGTGTAAACGTGTTACCTGTATAAAAGACACCTGTCCACACACTCAAACAATCTCAGACCAACCTTTCCACCACGGCCAAGTGTTAAAAATATACTCTTAAATATATTTTTCTTCAAATACGTAAAAGCGCATGAAAGAAAGAACTTCAAAAATGTAAAAAATAAATGTATTTTATCTATTTAAAATGGTTGCCAAAATTCAGTTACAGAAAGGAAAAATAATATACTTCATTAGCTTACGTAAGAGAGTTCAATAAGTCTTTCTTGAGTTACTGAGAAAGCAGCCATATCTTGCTTCGTCTTGGGTAAATGCAGGATCAAAGGAACAGACAGACATGCTTCTTAGAGGCTGGCTGAATGGATGGGATGGATCAGCTTCGACATGTGTGGATTGACTCTCGGAGCAGGAGTGAGCAGCCACCCCCTACCACCGTGTTATATGACAACTGTCCAATCCATATAGGGTGTTTTAGCTGAACACAGTTACACATGACATAATCACTAGAAGTTTCAAGACGGAAGGATATATATATATATATACAGTTAGGTCCAGAAATATTTGGTCAGTGACACAAGTTTTGTTATTTTAGCTGTTTACAAAAACATGTTCAGAAATACAATTATATATATAATATGGGCTGAAAGTGCACACTCCCAGTTGCAATATGAGAGTTTTCACATCCAAATCGGAGAAAGGGTTTAGGAATCATAGCTCTGTAATCATAACCTCCTCTTTTTCAAGGGACCAAAAGTAATTGGACAAGGGACTCTAAGGGCTGCAATTAACTCTGAAGGCGTCTCCCTCATTAACCAGTAATCAATGAAGTAGTTAAAAGGTCTGGGGTTGATTACAGGTGTGTGGTTTTGCATTTGGAAGCTGTTGCTGTGACCAGACAACATGCGGTCTAAGGAACTCTCAATTGAGGTGAAGCAGAACATCCTGAGGCTGAAAAAAAGAAAAAATCCATCAGAGAGATAGCAGACATGCTTGGAGTAGCAAAATCAACAGTCGGGTACATTCTGAGAAAAAAGGAATTGACTGGTGAGCTTGGGAACTCAAAAAGGCCTGGGCGTCCACGGATGACAACAGTGGTGGATGATCGCCGCATACTTTCTTTGGTGAAGAAGAACCCGTTCACAACATCAACTGAAGTCCAGAACACTCTCAGTGAAGTAGGTGTATCTGTCTCTAAGTCAACAGTAAAGAGAAGACTCCATGAAAGTAAATACAAAGGGTTCACATCTAGATGCAAACCATTCATCAATTCTAAAAATAGACAGGCCAGAGTTAAATTTGCTGAAAAACACCTCATGAAGCCAGCTCAGTTCTGGAAAAGTATTCTATGGACAGATGAGACAAAGATCAACCTGTACCAGAATGATGGGAAGAAAAAAGTTTGGAGAAGAAAGGGAACGGCACATGATCCAAGGCACACCACATCCTCTGTAAAACATGGTGGAGGCAACATGATGGCATGGGCATGCATGGCTTTCAATGGCACTGGGTCACTTGTGTTTATTCATGACATAACAGCAGACAAGGGTAGCCGGATGAATTCTGAAGTGTACCGGGATATACTTTCAGCCCAGATTCAGCCAAATGCTGCAAAGTTGATCGGACGGCGCTTCATAGTACAGATGGACAATGACCCCAAGCATACAGCCAAAGCTACCCAGGAGTTCATGAGTGCAAAAAAGTGGAACATTCTGCAATGGCCAAGTCAATCACCAGATCTTAACCCAATTGAGCATGCATTTCACTTGCTCAAATCCAGACTTAAGACGGAAAGACCCACAAACAAGCAAGACCTGAAGGCTGCGGCTGTAAAGGCCTGGCAAAGCATTAAGAAGGAGGAAACCCAGCGTTTGGTGATGTCCATGGGTTCCAGACTTAAGGCAGTGATTGCCTCCAAAGGATTCGCAACAAAATATTGAAAATAAAAATATTTTGTTTGGGTTTGGTTTATTTGTCCAATTACTTTTGACCTCCTAAAATGTGGAGTGTTTGTAAAGAAATGTGCACAATTCCTACAATTTCTATCAGGTATTTTTGTTCAAACCTTCAAATTAAACGTTACAATCTGCACTTGAATTCTGTTGTAGAGGTTTCATTTCAAATCCAATGTGGTGGCATGCAGAGCCCAACTCGCGAAAATTGTGTCACTGTCCAAATATTTCTGGACCTAACATGGACCTATTTGCACCATGCTATGTCAGCATCTATCCATACTTAATACAGATACCTTATTATTTATTCCTTATAAAAACTTTATCAATAAGCTATGCCCTTCCAATATAGACAAAACTGTGAAAACATATAATATGTCCTACTATAAAATGTTTGATAACTAGATGTATTAATTTTAATGTTTTTACAATTCCCCCTTGAAGCGGGTGAATTATTATTATTAATGAGACCCCGAAAATTAATACATCATTAAAATAACAGATCTTTTTCCCTTATTTGCCGATAATGGATTAATATCAATAATAATGATGAATAATAATCAATTTGCATTATTCATGTTGTAAGTTCAATAATATAATAATGTAGATTCATGTTATGGTAGGCCGTGACTGATAATCATATAAAAAAAAAATATATAATTATACTTTCCTAAATTTAAAAGATGCAAAACAAATCTGGACACCATATGATGTCCTCTGGGTTGATGTCTTCTTATCTCCCATGCAATCTGGCATAAACACAGTCTCTTAGAAATAAATCCTTTGATAAAAAATGAATGGTTACCAATTTAATACAGTCCCGTATTGCGTTTATCATCGTCAGATCAAGTCCATAAACTTTATTCTTTATTACAAAGTCCATAGCCAATGTTGATAAACCACAGTTCATGAGTGTAGCAGAATAGCATCAGTCTTTGTTGTCTGTGCAGTGTAATTTACATTAGTCACCTTTATCCTCCGCGCTGCCTGTTGTCAAATCCTGGAACAGATGTTAAGACGTTCTTGGTCAGCAGGACAGGGGTTAACTTTAACACGCTATTGCTCTCCTTAGTAATTGTAGTGAGGTCTTAAGGCACAGACCATGTGTCAGGGTTGTCCATCCTGGAACCATAAGATCACTGTCTTTCTGAGGTCTCGCAGTGGTAAGTGTATTATATATAACACAGTCTTATTTGAGACGTTACCTTTTGGACCGTTGAGTTTCAGCCTTTTAAAACCTTTTTGTAGAATCCCTTTTAACTTTAGAAAAATTAATAAAAGTCTTTTATCTTAATCTTGATTGAACACTTCATTCCTTAATCTAAATACCAAATATGGCAATGATACTATCACTAATAATGTCACAGCGTATCATAACTCTAATACTATAATACCATGTCATTATTATTATCGTAGAAGTATTAATATAATTGATACTTAGAATGATAAAATAATACTGCATAATGGTATAGACAATAGTATTCTCATGTAATAACCTTTTTTGTCATTGTCATTGGTGTAATTACCTTTCCAAACCCATAGGTGGCAATGTGTTGAATGTAACCAAAATGTAATATAAAATATGAAATAATATAATGTGTACCTATAACATGTACCATATTATAAATATGAAAGGCAACAATGTGGCTTATTTAGTTAGATCATTTATAAAATTATAAACCAAAGCAAATAACCTTTTAGAAAAGACTGGATGATTCCATCAAAACACAATAATACCCATTATAAATTATTATTGATTAAAAATATAATATATATGTTATTTGTAAATATAGGAAGGTAAACCTAGATGTTCCTCGATCTTCCATCTTTATTACTCTAATTTAATTTATTTGATTTGCCTATTATATATTAAATTACCTACTATATAAGAAAATGTGTAACTATAAGTAATGTTTCATCCTTATTGTGTTAACATACTAATATAAGAATAATGTATTACTAGGAAGTAAATAATTGTATATATTGATGAAGGAAGTATTCTTTTCTTCCAAAAAAGTGGAACTTTCCCTTTTAATATGATTCATATTTAATAAAGTAATATTCTTATATTTTATATTACTTAACTAAATATTGAAGTGTTTTCTCAATTGAGATATTTAAAATTTGAAGGAACAATAAAAAATTGTAGAATTAAAATTTTGATTAAAAATTTGAATATTAAATAAAAATAATTAATATAAAAAATAGGAATAAAAGGAAAAATGAAAATCGGAATAAAAATAAAAATTGAAATAAAAATAAGGCCTTCTATGTATATAACACCTATGTCTTTAATAATACATAACCTAACCTTAATATTACCAGTATCTTACAGGATTTCCATACCTATCATATCAGTAACCTATAAAAATAATTAAGTCATGTAACTTTGCAAATAATACTCTTCTCTTACTATATAAATGCATTATGATATACTTCAAATATATATATTTTTTCCAATTCTTCCTTTGTACTTGAAATATTAATTATTAAAGTATTCTGTAGACACATATATTAATCAAATATAAATGTGTGATTGAGACCAAACCTTTTTCTTTTAATATCATCAAATATGATGTTATAAAAATGAATATGTCAAGATTAAATTAAATTAAAATTTATGTTGTATATCTTCAAGACCATATTATAAATATCACTTCCATATTTGAAAAGAAAAATGATTACCAATCTGTGTATCAATAAAAAGAAGTAAGTAACACAAACCTGTATAAAATCAAAACGTTAAAACCTTATTCTAGAATGTAATTCTTCAGAATAAACCCTTAATAAAGATCCTAACATATCTATACTAAAGAAATATGTCTATATTTAAAATATATTCTGTATAAATTCCTTCATTATTTATACTTATGTTCTATAACTTATTTATTCTAAATAATATACATACATATATATATATATCCTTGAAGTTAAAACAAAAAAATTCTTTATTTTTTTTTTCTTTGGAAGCTTCAAAAACCTCTTAACCAAGTAATTGACATCGGCAGCTGCTCAGACAATCAATCATTCATAGACACATCTATTCACACAAAACTGTCATGGTTCTTTAACATATACATCCACATAGAAACATTGACAGACACATATCCCTGTTTTTTATTTTCATTTTCTCTATGCACATTTCAAAAATGATACTAATATGAAGTACTTCTTGAAGTATACGAATAATTTATTACATATACTCATGAGAAATAGGTACCTTTAATAGTCACATACTGTACATTTGACCATAGAACAAACAGACATTTATTATTAGCTTTAGTAATTCAAAAGTCACATGCTCTGGTTACGTGCAAAGAACATTCCATTCCAAAACAGCAAGCAGTTTTTAATTACTCCACTTCAAAACTCAGATTACATTTTTAATAACTCTAAGGAAGATATATATTCATAAAAGAAACGTTAAACTAATGGTCCTCTGGCAATTGGTACCTGAGAAAATAATAATTATTATTAATCATGCTTTCGCGATCAGTCTTACACAATAAGATATATGTTACCTGATTGTGGACAAGAACAAATTTATAAATAAAAAGTTAATACTTCATCAATCTGCTTTACTGATAAATTCTGAGGGAAATAAAAGAATAAAATTATTATCATATTTATAATAAAAATGAAACACTTAGAATCAGTTACTTTCTCTTATTATTACATTTTAAATATTATTATTCATATACAGAGATCAAATTATTAATTTATAACATTTTAGACTATCATAACTAAATGAAGATATGACTTTGATTATACTATCACTACTTTTAATATATATATATATATATATATATATGTATATATATATATACATATATATATATATATATATATATATATATATATATGTAATGCATAGATTCACTGTATATGAATAATCATGATTATCAAATAGCAAAATTATTTTATCCAGAAAACCTTTTTTATCCAGCTAAAACCCAAACCTCAATTTTTTTCAAGATCCGATCTATTACAGTAATTTCCAGAATATTGGAATGGAAATTATTTTTTAACTCAACTTTTCTCCTTAAATGAGAAAAAGAGAATTTTGTTTACTTACCGTAAATTATTTTTCTTATAGTTCCGTCTTGGGAGACCCAGGCCTTGGGTGTATAGCTTCTGCCTCCGGAGGACACACAAAGTACTACACCTATAAGGTGTAGCTCCTCCCTCTGAGCCTATACACCCCCTGGTGAACCAGTCACAACCAGTTTAGTGCAAAAGCTGAAGGAGAATAGCCACCCACAAGTAGAACAGAGCAAGAGCCGGAAAAACCGGAGACTCTGTTCACGACAACAGCATGTGAAAACACACGGAACAAGAAAATTGCCAACAGGCAACAGGGAGGGTGCTGGGTCTCCCAAGACGGAACTATAAGAAAAAGAATTTACGGTAAGTAACAAAATTCTCTTTTTCTTTATCGTTCCTATGGGAGACCCAGACCTTAGGACGTTCCAAAGCAGTCCCTGGGTGGGAAATAAACAGAAAAAACTAAGTAGTAGGCAGAACCTAACTTCACAAATGGGCGACCGCCGCCTGAAGGATGCGTCTGCCCAAGCTCGCATCTGCCGAAGCATGAGCATGCACTTGGTAGTGCTTCGAAAAGGTATGCAGGCTAGCCCAAGTGGCAGCCTGACAGACTTGTTGAGCCGTAGCCTGGTGCCTAAAAGCCCAAGAGGCACCGACAGCTCTGGTCGAGTCTGCTTTGATCCCCGGCGGGGGAGGTGCCTGCGTACTCTGATAGGTGTCCGAAATGGTCGACCTAATCCAACGGGCTAAGGTCGGCTTAGAAGCTGGGAGGCCCTTGCGCCGACCTGTGGTTAGCACAAAAAGAGAGGTGCACCGCCTAAGTGCAGCGGTGCGAGACACATAGATCCGGAGAGCACGCACCAGATCTAGAGTATGCAGAGCTTTTTCAAAGCGATGAACAGGGGCCGGACAGAAGGAAGGTAAGGTAATGTCCTGGTTAAGGTGGAAGGGAGAGACCACCTTAGGAAGAAAGTCCGGAGTCGGACAGAGAACCACCTTGTCTTGATGAAAGACTAAAAAAGGTGACTACGAGGAGAGCGCAGCCAAATCAGAGACTCTCCTGAGAGAAGTTATGGCAACCAGAAAGGCCACTTTCTGTGAAAGACGATACAAAGAAACCTCCCTAAGAGGCTCAAAGGGGGGTTTCTGCAAGACCGTGAGAACCAAGTTAAGGTCCCAGGGGTCCAAGGGCCGCCGGTAAGGCGGAATGATGTGAGACGCGCCCTGCATGAAGGTGCGGACCTGAGCCAGCCGAGCGAGACGCCGCTGGAACAGAACTGACAGAGCCAAAACTTGTCCCTTGAGAGAGTTGAGGGACAGTCCTAGCTGCAGACCGGACTGTAGAAAAAACAGAAGAGTCGGCAAGGAGAATGGCCAAGGAGGATGGCCGGTAGAGCGACACCAGGACAGGAAAATTTTCCAAGTCCTGTGATAGATCTTGGCGGAGGAAGACTTGCGGGCCCGAGTCATAGTGGAGATGACTTCAGGGGGAATACCAGAAGCCGTCAAAATCCAGGACTCAAGAGCCACGCCGTCAATTTGAGGGCCGCAGAATTCGGGCGGAAGAACGGACCTTGCGAGAGTAGGTCTGGACGGTCCGGGAGATGCCACGGCATCTCTACGGACAGTTGGAGCAGGTCTGGATACCAAGCTCGCCTGGGCCAGTCCGGTGCAATGAGGATGACTCGACGACCCTCCATTCTGATCTTGCGCAGGACTCTGGGCAAAAGAGATAGAGGGGGAAACACGTAGGACAGACGAAACTGGGACCAGTCCTGAACCAGAGTGTCCGCGGCGAAGGCCTGAGGATCGTGGGAGCGAGCCACGTAAACAGGAACCTTGTTGTTGTGACGGCATGCCATTAGGTCCACGTCCGGAGTGCCCCATTTGCGGCAGATCGACTGAAACACTGCCGGGTGCAGGGACCACTCGCCACCGTCCACGCTTTGACGGCTGAGATAATCTGCCTCCCAGTTGTCCACGCCTGGGATGTGGACTGAGGATATGGTGGACCTGGAGTCCTCCGCCCATTGAAGAATGCGTTGTACCTCCATCATTGCCAGGTGGCTGCGTGTCCCGCCTTGATGGTTGATGTAGGCAACCGCTGTCGCGTTGTGTGACTGGACTCGAATGTGCCTGCCCGCCAGCAGATGGTGAAATGCTAGGAGAGCTAGAAGTACGGCTCTGATTTCCAGCACATTGATTGAAAGGGCTGACTCGGACGGAGTCCAAGTGCCCTGTGCTCTGTGGTGGAGACATACCGCTCCCCAGCCGGATAGACTAGACTGGCATCCGTGGTGAGAATCACCCAGGATGGGGCCAGGAAGGACCACCCTTGGGACAGGGAGAGGGGCCGAAGCCACCACTGAAGAGAGCTCTTGGTCCGTGGCGACAGAGCCACTGACTTGTGTAAGGAGGAAGGCCGCTTGTCCCAACAGCGGAGAATGTCCAGCTGCAGGGGGCGCAGATGGAACTGGGCAAAGGGAACAGCCTCCATGGACGCCACCATTTTACCCAGCACCTGCATCAGACGCCTGAGGGTATAACGGCGGGGCCTCAGGAGAGAGCGCACCGCCAACTGGAGTGACAGCTGTTTGTCTAAGGGCAACTTCACAAGTGCCGGCAGAGTCTCGAACTGCATCCATAGGTACGTGAGACTCTGGGTCTGAGTCAGAGTGGATTTGGGAAGATTGACAAGCCACCCGAATTGGGCTAGAGTGCTGAGAGTGAGCGAGACACTCCGCTGACAGTCTGCAATGGATGGCGCTTTGACTAGAAGGTCGTCCAGGTAGGGGAGCACTGCCAACCCCTGAAGGTGCAGAACCGCAATCACGGCTGCCATGAACTTGGTGAAAACCCGAGGGGCCGTGGCTAACCTGAAGGGGAGAGCCACGAATTGGAAATGATCGTCTCCTATTGCAAAGCGTAGCCAACGCTGGTGTGAAACCGCAATGGGCACTTGCAGATAGGCATCTCTGATGTCGATGGACGCCAGGAAATCCCCTTGGGTCATTGAGGCAATGACTGATCGCAGGGACTCCATGCGAAAGTGCCGCACCCGAACATGCTTGTTGAGAAGCTTGAGATCCAGGATGGGCCTGAAGGTACCGTCCTTTTTGGGAACTAGGAAGAGGTTTGAGTAGAAACCTCTGAATCATTTCCGGGCGGGAACTGGTACAATTACTCCGTTGGCCTGCAAGGCTGCCACGGCCTGTGAAAAGGCGGCGGCCCTGGAGCAGGGGGGAGTTGAGAGAAAAAATCTGTTTGGCGGGCTGGAAGAAAATTTTATCCTGTAGCCGTGAGAGATGATGTCTCTCATCCACTGATCGGAGACTTGTTGAAACCAAGCGTCGCCAAAGTGGGAGAGCCTGCCACCGACTAAGGACGTGGCTGGATCGGACAGAGAGTCACGAGGAGGCTGTCTTAGTGGCTGGACCTCCTGCGGTCTTCTGCGGACGCGCTTTGGAGCGCCAGTTGGATTTCTGGTCCTTGGCTGAGTTAGCGGACGAGGCGGAGGGCTTAGAGGACAACCAGTTGGAGCAACGAAAGGAGCAAAACCTCGATGAATCCTACCCTGGGCAGGTTTCCTGGTCTTGGTTTGTGGCATGGAAGTACTCTTCCCGCCAGTAGCCTCTTTAATAATTTCATCCAGCTGTTCACCGAACAGCCGGGAACCAGCAAAAGGGAGCCCAGCAAGGTAGTTCTTTGAAGAAGCATCTGCCTTCCACTCTCGAAGCCACAAGGTCCTGCGGATAACGAGGGAATTAGCCGAAGCCACCGCAGCACGGTGAGAAGCCTCCAGCATGGCAGACATGGCATAAGAAGAAAAAGCTGAAGCTTGAGAAGTTAAGGCAACCATCTCGGGCATAGATTCCCTGGTGAGGGAATGCATCTTCTCCAGACTATCAGAGAAGGCTTTGAGGGCCCACACTGCTGCAAAAGTTGGAGAAAACGCGGCCCCCACCGCTTCATACACGGATTTGGCCAGAAGGTCAATCTGACGGTCAGTGGCATCCTTAAGGGAAGTGCCATCAGCCACCGACACAACGGTCCGGGCTGAGAGCCTAGACACCGGAGGGTCTAACTTTGGGGAGTGAGCCCACTCCTTGACCATCTCAGGTGGAAAGGGAAAACGGTCATCAGAACCACGCTTTGGGAAGCGTTTGTCAGGACAGGCCCTGGGTTTGGTCACAGCGGCCTGAAAACTGGAGTGGTTAAAGAACACACTCTTTACTCTCTTAGGCGAGGTAAACTGGTGCTTTTCTGCCAGAGAGGGTTGCTCCTCTGATACTGGCGGATTGAGATCCAGTACAGAATTAATGGAAGCAATCAAGTCACTAAATTCTGAGTCACCCTCGGAAGGAGCAATGGGGCACATGGAGTTAGCCTCCGAGCCCCCTGTATAGGCATCCTCTTCATCCTGCGAGTCCTCAGCCCTTGAATCAGAGCCACGAGATGAGGAGGGAGAGGGAACCCTGCAGAGCCTCTTAGACGGACGGGGTCCGTGCCCTGATGATGAATCCTCTGTGAGCTCCAGACCTAAAGGCCCCTTAGCAAGAGCATTAGAGGCACCCTGTGAAGGGGGCTGATGCATATTCATCAAAGTCCTGGACAGAAGTCCCATGGACTCAGCAAATGACTTGGAGATAGACCTAGAAAAGGACTCTACCCAGGCCGGGGGTTCAGCCACATGTGCAGGAGCAGCCTGAGAGACCACTGGGGCCGAGACCCCAGGCCGTGGCACCTCCAAGTTAGAGCAGACCTCACAATGTGGATAGGTGCTCGCTTCAGGCAGCTGAAGCTTACATGCAGCACATACAGCATAAAGCTTTGGAGCCTTGCTCCTTGTGTGAGACATGCTGCCTGAGTGGGGGGAAACAGCTTCTATAAAGGGAATGAATCCCAGGGAGAATATAGCAGAGGTCCACAACCGGTGACCGGCTGTGGCTTACCAGACCGCTGGAAGCGGTGTTGTGTGCCCTCCAGATCCCGAAGCCCGGACCCCCAATGCACAGCACCTCAGCAGGGATGCAGAGTGCAGGACGGGCCAGAACAGAGTGAAACCTGACCAAGAAAATGGCCGCCGGAGCGAAGAGAGGGGGCGGGACTTGGGGGCGTCCCTGTAGGAAGGGCGGAATCTGGAGGGCCATAGAGGCCTGCAGGGGGGGAGTCGCACACAAGCAGTGAGGAGGGTCCCTCCCCTGTGCAGGACGGCCACCGGGAGGGGCCATGCCTGTCCCTCAGCATGAGTGACATGCGAGGGGAGGTAACAGAAACTAGGCCTCCGGTGAAGCCGGGGCCTAAATTTAAGCAGCGAGGCCGACGCGCAGGCACCATCGGCGCGGTTCTTGAGCGAAAAGCCAGAGGACCGGCCGGAAATGCTAATAAACACAGTAAACACACTCTCCCCCCACAATAAATGACAGGGACCCCCAACATATGAACGTCTCAAGGTACTTAGCTGCTGAGACGCAGGGCCAGGTCCCTGGGGGTGAGTGCTCCAGTCCAGCAGGGTCCTCAAGGGGCTGTGGCCGGAGACCGGTCTCCTGCCAGGCATGGAGACCGTGCTGGCTCCCACTTCAATCCAGAGCCCAGGAGGGATGGTGAAGGAGCACGGCATGTAAGGCTCCAGCCTTGGAAATCAACCTTACAACACCACCGACACAGTGGGGTGAGAAGGGACATGTCGGGAGTCCAGACGTGGACCCGCGCTTCTTCAATCTTCTTCCAAAAAAAGAAAAAAAAAGGAAAAAATCATATGAGAACGCATGTGTGGATGTATGCCTCCTGAACACAAAGCGAAAAAACTGGTTGTGACTGGTTCACCTGGGGGTGTATAGGCTCAGAGGGAGGAGCTACACCTTTTAGGTGTAGTACTTTGTGTGTCCTCCGGAGGCAGAAGCTATACACCCAAGGTCTGGGTCTCCCAAAGGAACGATAAAGAAAGAATGTCTCTCTCTGAAAAACCACCCAGCTGTTGCTGGCTGTCAAATTCTCTGGACAACTTTTTTTCTTCTTTCACTAGTGACAAGGGGAGAGAATCTGCACAAGACACCTGTTTCTGTCTTCCAAAGCTTTTACTCATCATTTGTCTGGGATCATCAATATCTGATCCTGTGACCAATCCCTTCACTGGAGACAAGGGAAACAAAGGTTTTTCCTGTGGAAAAAGATTTTTAGATGATAATAATTGTGATGGATTGTATGGTTTGTAATTTATATGCAATTTCCTGCGAATTTCATACATTTTGTCACAGAAATATCTGGATCTGGGAGACACTGTTTGTTTTTCACAGAATCTCTCCCTTTTTTGTGTTGGTTTTTCAGAATTAATTAATTTCTGTTTTGATTGACTTTGGTGATTTCTAACAAAATCGATAAATGTCGTACATTCGAATAGGGACTTTTTATTTAATGCCACCGTACAGGCTGCATTATCAAGGAAATTAAATTTCCTTATGAATGTGGAAATTAAAGATTTTAATCTGACATTTGGAATGACCGCCCTATATAATCGTTCAAAAACGGACATAAATGAGAACGTACTTTCATTCTCTTCAATTTGTAATTCCTTTAACATCTCATAATCTGGATTCGCATCATTTCTTTCACAGAAGATGAGATTTTTCAGTCTTATGATATCGTTATCATTTGAACAATCAAATGTCTCATTGTCAGAAGACTTTTTTAATGCCAATTGTCTGAAAAAATGCTGAGGTATCCATATACGAAATAACTGAGGCTTTTCACTATTGGTTAAATTTAATTTTTCAACGGAGCTTTCAAATATCTCTGAATTTCTGCAAATATGTATTTTAGGATTATATGCGGGAATTAATTTGCATAAGTCCAATAGATTCTTTCTAAGTTTAATCCCTAACTTAGTCTGTTCTATTTTTAGAAACTGATCGTCGCCATTTTCTCTCTGCACGTGTCCTACTTTGGCTCCTCCCCCTTCTGGCTTCTCTACATCATTTCCTGCTTCTTTCCCAGTGTCCTGAAAGTCACCTTGAATACACGGCACATGCCTGCCGCCATTGTCAAGATTCTGATTTGCAAAATTACAGTCTAAATCTGACTTTTCATTTGCAACATTACAGTCAGAATTCACAATATAACTGACTGACATTCCAGGTTCTAAACAGTCTTTGGATTTCTCTATCACTGACTTTCCTGACAATTCAGGTTCTCTATTTCCACCATTTTTACATTTTTTTATGATTAACTTGTGAAATTCATAGACTAAATGACAGACATTTCTGATTTTCTGTTTCTCTCTATTAAAAGACCTTGCACATTCTACACGTGAATTCTCAAGTTCACACTCCCCATAAAAGCTTAACCAAAGCTCTTCCACATTAGAAATATCTGAATAAGTGAACTGAAGTTTACTTTGCTTAACATATGAAGAGATAAAATCCATTTTCTTACCTGAAATGATCAGATGATCTCATGGATAATCCTCTAAGACTTGATTCACCTTGTTCAGCACGTCCAATACTTTTTATGAACTGACTTATTCTTTCTTGTTCAAAAACACGTCAAAAGTTAACTTCTGTGGCTTTGTAAAGTCTTTAAAGTTCATTTAAAAAAACATTCATGCAACTTGACTTATACGTATTTCCTAGGTTCTGCGTGATTTTTATAAATTGTCAATTCCCTGTCACTTTGCAGGAGGCATCCGTCTCTGTCCCCCCTTATGCAAAGTGAAGGAAGAAGTACAAAAACTAAAAAACACGAATGGCTGGCTCTCCAAAATGTTAAAAATATACTCTTAAATATATTTTTTTTCAAATACGTAAAAGCGCATGAAAGAAAAAACTTCAAAAATGTAAAAAATAATTGTATTTTATCTATTTAAAATGGTTGCCAAAATTCAGTTACAGAAAGGAAAAATAATATACTTCATTAGCTTACGTAAGAGAGTTCAATAAGTCTTTCTTGAGTTACTGAGAAAGCAGCCATATCTACTTCGTCTTGGGTAAATGCAGGATCAAAGGAACAGACAGACATGCTTCTTAGAGGCTGGCTGAATGGATGGGATGGATCAGCTTCGACATGTGTGGATTGACTCTCGGAGCAGGAGTGAGCAGCCACCCTCTCCCACCATGTTATATGACAACTGTCCAATCCATATAGGGTGTTTCAGCTGAACACAGTTACACATAACATAATCACTAGGAGTTTCCAGAAGGAAGGATATATATATATATATATATATATATATATATATATATATATATATATATATATATATATATATAATATATATATATATATAAATAGGCACCATGCTATGTCAGCATCTATCCATACTTAATACAGATACCTTATTATTTATTCCTTATAAAAACTTTATCAATAAGCTATGCCCTTCCAATATAGACGAAACTGTGAAAACATATAATATGTCCTACTATAAAATGTTTGATAACTAAATGTATTAATTTTAATGTTTTTACACCAAGTCCAAAGAGCTGTCTAAGGACACCAGGGACTAAATTGCAGACCTGCACAAGACTGGAATGGGCTACACAATAATAGGCAAGCAGTTTGGTGAGAAGGCAACAACTGTTGACACAATTATTAGAAAATGGAATTAACACAAGATGACTGTCATGTCAATCTTACTCGGTCTGGGGCTCCATGCAAGATCTCACCTTGTGGGGTATGGATGTTTCTGAGAAAAGTCAGGAATCAGCCGAGAACTACACGGGAGGACCTGGTCATCGCCCTGAAGAGAGGTGGGACAACAGTCTCAAAAAATCACCATTAGGAACTCACTACGTTGTCATGGATTAAAATCCTAAAGAGCAAGCAAAGTCACCCTGCTCACACCAACACATGTCCAGGCCCATTTGACATTCACCAATGACCACCTGGAAGATCCAGAGGAGGCATGGGAGAAGGTTATGTGGACAAATAAGACCAAAATAGAATGTTTTGGTATCAACTACATTTGCAGTCTTTGGAGGAAGGATGAGTTCAACCCCAAGAACAGTGTCCCAACCATGAAGCATGGGGGCGGAAACATCATACTTTGGGGGTGCCTTTCTGCAAAAGGGACAGGAAGACTGCATCGTATTTAAGGGAGGATGGATGAGGTCATGTATCGTAAGATTTTGGCCAACAATATTGTTCCCTCAGTAAGAGCATTGAAGATGAGTCATGGCTGCATCTTCCAGCATGACAATGACCAGAAACACATAGCCAGGTCAACTAAGCAGTGTCTCCGTAAGTAGCATTTCAAGGTCCTGTAGTGGCCTAACCAATTTCCAGAACTGAATGTGTGGCGCCCCTGACCTGGTAAGGCACCACTGAGTACTGCACCCATGCTGGGACAGTACTTCCAGGTAATCCTAAAGGCCAGAATGAGGTGTGTACGCACAGACACATCGCAACCAGTTGTCCCACACCATTAGATGGGACCCTTGGGCAGTCTCTAGAGGTGACTGGCCTTCAATTCTTATCAATGTGTGTAGCAGAGGGGCTGGGAGCTAAAGTGCAGAGGTTGTAAGGAAAGGAGTGGAGCGAGTCAGTCTGGTAGTGGTGAGCGTGGCAGTTGCTAGGGGATACGGGTGCGGCCACTAGCCAGACCCTGCACGGTGTAGTGACAGTTGGCGGGGGAGAACGGTCACCGGGTAGTCAGAAAAAGAGGTGCTCCTGGTGACTAGGCACGTACGGGGAACAGGTCTCTAGAGCAGACTTCAGTTTTAACTATCTGCTAAACCTGCCGGTGAGGGGAACTACAAGTACCTCACCAACCTCACAGAGTCCGAGCCTCAGCAGCAATGCAGGGACCCATAAGGAGCCAGAGCCAGAAGCCATTTCACCTGGTCCACGCTGCCGGCAAACGGTCCAAAAAGGGGAGAAAAGGCAGTAGCGACTCCCTGGATAGACCCCCATGGTACTTCAGGTCAGGGGGTTATCCGAACATAGAACTGCTAGGAAGGTGAGCTAACCTGTTACCCTTAGACTGGGCTGAAGGAGCTCCTGCTCCTACCTGGTTCATCATGGCAACACCTGGGTCAGCTCACCATAACAACTGAAGTGAGTAAAAAGCAGTTGAAAGACTTTTGGACTCTGCCTGAGTTATTCTGGGACCCATTATTCTACACACCTGAGCCAATGGGGACTGCCTCACTCACGGGATCCTACACCATCTGACTGCAGACCCCATCAGCCCCAGACGCTCATAAAATCTGCAGTGGCGTTTATCCATACCCCTGACCGCAAGCCGTGAGTGGCGTCACGACACATACAAAAATCTGACATACCTGTTTTCCATATTAAAAGAAGACCCTGAGGCGTCCCTGAAGCTGGATCGATGTCCCTGGGGCGACACAAATGTAATTTATTTTTTTTAGGGAGCTGAAACTCAATGTTGCCCAGCGACAGCCCCAATACCTGAATGATCTGGAGAAGACCTGTATGGAGGAGTGGGCCAAAACCCTGCTGTGGTGTGTGCAAACTTGGTAAAAAACTACAGGAAATGTCTGCCTTCTGTAATTGCAAACAAAGGTTTCTGTACCAAATATGAAATTCTTTTCTATTGTAGTAAATACTTATTTCATGCAATAAAATGCAAATTAATTATTTAAAAACCATACAATTGCACATGACTGTAAGTGTGCAAATCACATATGAATGAGAGGTCACATGAAGACTGTTTGGCGGGGGGGGTGGGGGGATGATTCTTGCCCAGGCTGCTGGAAAACCTAAATATACACTACAGACTAAAAGTTTGGACACACCTTCTCATCTCTAGAACAACTGTTAAGAGGAGACTTTGTGCAGCAAGCCTTCATGGTAACATAGCTGCTAGGAAACCACTGCTAAGGACAGGCAACAAGCAGAAGAGACTTGTTTGGGCTAAAGAACACAAGGAATGGACATTAGACCAGTGGAAATCTGTGCTTTGGTCTGATGAGTCCAAATTTGAGATCTTTGCATCCAACCACCGTGTCTTTGTAGAAAAGGTGAACGGATGGACTCTACATGGCTGGTTCCCACCGTGAAGCATGGAGGAGGAGGTGTGATGGTGTGGGGGTGCTTTGCTGGTGACACTGTTGGGGATTTATTCAAAATTGAAGGCATAGTGAACCAGCATGGCTACCACAGAATCTTGCAGCAGCATGCTATTCCATCCGGTTTGTGTTTAGTTGGACAATCATTTATTTTTCAACAGGAAAATGACCCCACACGTACCTCCAGGCTGTGTAAGGGATATATGACTAAGAAGGAGAGTGATGGGGTGGTACGACAGATGACCTGGTCTCCACAGTCCCCAGACCTGAACCCAATCGAGATGGTTTGGGGTGAGCTGGAACACAGAGTGAAGGCAAAAGGGCCAACAAGTGCTAAGCATCTCTGGGAACTCCTTCAAGACTGTTGGAAAACCATTTCCGGTGACTACCTCTTAAAGCTCATCAAGAGTGTGCAAAGTAGTAATGAAAGCAAAAGGTGGCTACTTTGAAGAATCTAGAGAATAAGACATATTTTCAGTTGTTTTACGCTTTTTTAAGTATTTCATTCCACATGTTTTATTCATAGTTTTGATGCCTTCATTGTGAATCTACAATTTTCAGAGTCCTGAAAATAAAGAAAACTCTTTGAATGAGAAGGTGTGTCCAAACTTTTGGTCTGTACTGTACAAGTACCTCTGCTTTCCTGTACAGCTAAACAAATGGTATGCAGATTCCAATCGGCCAGAAGGACAACGTGCTAGTGTATGACCAAATGAGGAGCAGAGGAAGTGTGCAGGATTATAGTATAAGATGCATAGTAGGATAGACTATATAGGTCTAGAAGGGGCTACATGGATCTACTACTTGCCCTTCCTACCAGCGGAGAGTGTCTTAATGTTCTGAACACCCCCCGCTCCAGATGGCTAACCCTGACTGTCCCTGCTCTTAACTGGTCTATGCCCACCACCAAACCAGGTGAATTGTGTAAAAACAGGACAAACGTATAAAACATATTCTGTTGGTTCCTGAATTAGACTTGAACAAACTTGACTTGTTCCAGTCAAGATACTGTAAAAAACAGCAGTTAGGATCAAGCTAGGGAAGCTTGGGGTACCGGCCTAATAGGTGGACCTAGGAGCTTGATCCTAACTGCTGTTTTTTTATATTTATATGTTTGTCCTATATTTTATATGTTTGTCCTGTTTTTACACAATTCACCTGGTTTGGTGGTGGGCATAGACCAGTTAAGAGCAGGGACAGTCAGGGTTAGCCATCTGGAGCGGGGGGGTGTTCAGAACATTAAGACACTCTCCGCTGGTAGGAAGGGCAAGTAGTAGATCCATGTAGCCCCTTTTAGACCTATATAGTCTATCCTACTATGCATCTTATACTATAATCCTGCACACTTCCTCTGCGCCTCATTTGGTCATACACTAGCACGTTGTCTTTTGTCCTCTATTGTCTATAGACAATTGGTGTCTTTATATGTGTTTTTATGATTATATCTATATACCTACAAATAATTGAAGAGCAATATTTATTGGGCTGGCATACCTTTATTAAAATAAAATACAATAATTATGTGTTTTTTTTATTGTATCAATATTCAGCATAATACCTTTTTACGATGAACTAATTCTATGTTAATTTGCATTTTATGTGTATATTATGTGCTATAAAACCAAATTTTTTGAACTCCATTTAAATGATGAGTAACACAGATTAAATTAATTTATCTGCATGCATTCTTTGTCCCTCATAGGAATGTCTCTGTTTGATGTACTTTTGTATTATTGATATTTTTATTCTTATATGAAATATTATAATTAAAATATTTATGCATGAATCTCTTGTATCCATTGTTTTATTATAATATTATTATTATTATTTATTATTATAGCGCCATTTATTCCATGACGCTTTACAAGTGAAAGAGGGTATACGTACAACAATCATTAACAGTACAAGACAGACTGGTATAGGAGGAGAGAAGACCCTGCCCGCGAGGGCTCACAGTCTACAGGGAATGGGTGATGGTACAATAGGTGAGGACAGAGCTGATAATAATGATATTGTTGAGTAAATAATTGATAAAATGTCCTGCACTTACGCTGTTTTGGGACTATTGTAATACTACATGTGTTAAGCTCTGATGCTTCGGTTTTATTTCCGATACCTTCTTTCTTCTTCCTTAGAAGGAAAGTTGTTAACGAAGGTGGCTGATTTAGAACTGAGCAGATATGTTGAATAACAGCATGAAGAGGTTGCTCGGGGCTGTGTGACTGGTCACCACGTCCTAGTAAATTGTATTGCACAATAGAAATAATATGTCCATTGAATAGAGATTTACACAGCCAGGGAACTTTAGAAGTCACTTCGTAGCATCTTTACCATTGTTTTAAAGACAATGTTCATTTGAAAAAGAAAAAAAAATTTTCTCTTCTAATATTATACAGCTCATTTCTATCACAAACACATCTGCAAAAGTTTTTGTACAGTATGTTTCAGATGCCATTTACCATATTTTTCGGACTATAAGACGCACTAGACCATAAGACGCACCCTGGTTTTAGAGGAGGAAAATAGGGAAAAAACATTTTAAGCCAAAAATGTGGTCATGACACACTGTTATGGGGCGAGGATCTGCTGCTGACACTATTATGGGGGTAATGTTCCCAAATTCTCTGCTAAGGTACCCCATCCTGGTATATGCCCTCATCCTGCTATATACCCCCATCCTGCTATATACTGCCATCCTGGTATATACCCCCATCCTGCTATATACCCTCATCCTGGAATATGCCCTCATCCTGCTATATACCCCCATCCTGCTATATACTGCCATCCTGCTATATGGCCCCATGCTGCAATATACCCTCATCAGGCTATATTACGCCATGCTCCTATATTACCCCATGCTCCTATATGGCCCCGTGCTGCTATATTACCCCATGCTCCTATATGGCCCCATGCTCCTATATGGCCCCGTGCTCCTATATGGCCCCGTGCTCCTATATGGCCCCGTGCTCCTATATTACCCCATGCTTCAATATGGCATGTATCCTGCATCACACAAAAAACAATAAACGTTTATACTCACCTTTCCTCGCTCCATGCAGCATCGCTCCTCCCCCTGTCTGTGGCGGCAGCAGCACCGCTTACTGTGTGGAGCCATCACCGTTCACTTCCGTGCAGCATCATTCGTCCTCCAGTCTGTGGCGGCAGCAGCACCGCTTACCAGCATGGAGCCATCACCGGTCACTTCCGTGCAGCACGCGATTTCCTCCAGTCTGCCGGTCAGCTGACCTGCGTGACTAGCGGCGCACAGCGATGACGTCATAGCTGTGCTCACTGCTTTCTACACAGATCAGCAGACCGGCAGACTGCAGGTGAGTATGTCGTACTTATTCACTGCTCCCCGCAATGATGATGCGCGGGGGGCAGTGAATACAGCCGCACATGAACACTCCAGGCTGTAGTTGCCAGGGGTGATCATGGCCGGCTGTTAATTATGCGCGCACCCCCTGCCTATCACCCCGCCCACCTGTCAGTGACGGCTTCAGCACTGAGAGATAGGTGGGAGGATGGGTGTGCATATGAAATGAGCGGGCCCACGTGGTCACGGCAGGCTGCTACAGCCTGCTCGTGTCCCCGATTACCCGCTCCACCGCAGCACCCTCATTCCCGGCCGCAGCCCTATAGTCAGACCATAAGACACACCCCCAACTTTCCCCCAACATTTGGGGGAAAAAAGTGCGTATTATGGTCTGAATAATACGGTATATTAAATGTTTGTCACATAGAATAGATTTTGAATTATTACTATATTTATTTTACACCTGGACTATCACCTTATAATAATTTTTTATTGGCATTTGATTGATAACATTCGATGGCTGCATTTAAAATATTTGATGGTTGCAGCACAGCTCACCACTAGTGATGATGTCACCACTAGTGATGATGGAGTGTACTCGCCACTGCTTGATAATCGATCAAGTATCTGGGTGCTCGCTACTCAATTAAGTATCCTGGTGCTCAGGTGCCATACTCAAGTCCCCGCCCTGCATATTTCGTAGCTGCTTTTCAGCCACTAAACGTGTGGAGATTCCTTGCCAATCACGGTAAAGCCGTAGCCATGTTGGCTTCTGGCATTGCTATGATTGGCCAGCCTCATAGTATCATTCAGCCTATATAAGGCCTGGTGACACCATGTTAGGCACACTGTACTCATATATACAGTGGGGAAACAAAGTATTTAGTCAGCCACCAATTGTGCAAGTTCTCCCACTTAAAAAGATGAGAGAGGCCTGTAATTGACATCATACGTAGACCACAACTATGAGAGACAAAAGTGAGAAAGCAAATCTAGAAAATCACGTTGTTTGATTTGGCAAACATTTTTTTGCAAATTATAGTGGACAATAAGTATTTAGTCACCTAAAATCGTGCACGATTTTTGGCTCTCACAGACCTGTAACTTCTTCTTTAAGTGGCTCCTCTGTCCTCCACTCATTACCTGTTTGAACTTGTTGTCAGTATAAAAGACACCTGTCCACAACCTCAAACAGTCACACTCCAAACTCCACTACGGTAAAGACCAAAGAGCTGTTGAAAGACATCAGAAACAAAATTGTAGCCCTGCACCAGGCTGGGAAGACTGAATTTACAATAGGCAAGCAGCTTGGTGTGATAAAATCAACTGTGGGAGCAATAATAAGAAAATGGAAGACATACAAGACCACTTATAATCTCCCCCGATCTGGGGCTCCACACAAGGTCTCACCTCGTGAGGTCAAAATGATCACAAGAACGGTGAGCAAAAATCACAGAACCACACCTAGTGGGGACCTAGTGAATGACCTGCATAGAGCTGGGAACACTGTAACAAAGGCTACCATCCGTAACACACTAGGCTGCAAGGGACTCAGATCCTGTAGTGACATGTTCCCCTACTTAAGCCAGTACATGTCTGGGCCAATATGAAGTTTTGTTAGGTCCTGGTGGTGGATCCTCTGGGCCGTGTACCGGACTCCTCCAGTGAGGCAACCCGGAGCTAACCCCTGACAGGGACTGTCCTGTCACCCCACCAGAGGGCCTAGATGCACGGTAGCCGGAGCACTAGTGGTACAAGGTCAGCGTCCTTCAGGGGACTGGTAGCAAGATGTCTGTAGAGTCACAGAGTTCCTGGAGGCAATGCAGATGACGGAGACCAGGTTCAGGTACTGGATAGGAATATCAGGCGAGATCTGGATCCTGCTGCACGTAAGGGCCGAGATCACAAGGTGAAGTCGGGGATCGGAGACAGGATCAGGCTGAAGGCAGATGATGGGAGTCCAAGCCGACAGTCACCGGAGGACTTCCTGGGCAATCCGCAGTCAGGACCAGGTTAAGGTAGCAGGGCTGGTTCTGTTGAAGACACAGGATTAGAGAGAGGCAAGGCACTAGGAGACCTGAACACCTAGCTTACAGAACACATTAATCAGGGGCTGCCCACATGGAAAGGGGAGTCTTATATACTCTGCACCTGTCTCAGCCTTATCCTGTTTCAGGAGTGCTGGGCCTATAAGACAAGGTGAGTGGGCGCGGCCCCACCCTATACACATGCATGTGCCTAAGAATCAGAGTCAGACTCAAGATACCAGGAACAGGACGCAAGAGAGCACGAGCGGGAGCGGCAGCCGTGATCGGTGGGCACGTGGACCGGATCAGTGGGTAAGTGGTGGTGCCGGGACACCGGGAGCGTGACAAGTTTGCTAGAGAGCATTTCGATTATCCAGAAGAGTATTGGGAGAATGTCATGTGGTCTGATGAAACCAAAGTAGAACTGTGTGGTAGAAACACAACTCATCGTGTTTAGAGGAGACAGAATGCATCCAAAGAACACCATACCTACTGTGAAGCAGGGAGGTGGAAACATCATGCTTTGGGGCTGTTTTTCTGTAAAGGGACCAGGACGACTGATCTGTGTACATGAAAGAATGAATGGGTGAGATTTTGAGTGCAAACCTCCTTCCATCAGCAACGGGATTGAAGATGAAATGTGGCTGGGTCTTTCAGCATGATCATGATCCCAAGCATACCACCATGGCAATGAAGTAATGGCTTCGTAAGAAGCAAATGAAGGTCCTGGAGTAGCCTATCCAGCTTCCAGATCTCAACCCCATTGAAAACCTTTGGAGGGAATTGAAAGTCTGTGTTGCCCAGCGACAGGCACAAAACATCCCTGCTCTACAGGAGATCTGCATGGAGGAATGGGCCATCATACCACCAACAGTGTGTGCCAACTTTGTGAAAACTTACAGAAAATGTTTGAGCTCTGTCATTGCCAACAAAGGATATATAACAAAATATTCAGATGAACTTTTGTTATTGACTAAATACTTATTTTCCACCAAAATTTGCAAAAAAAATCTTGCCAAATCAGACAAGGTGATTTTCTGGATTTGTTTTCCTTATTTTGTTTCTCATAGTTGTGGTCTACCTATGATGTCAGTTACAGGCCTCTCTCATCTTTTTAGTGGGAGAACTTGCACAATTGGTGGCTGACTTAATACTTATTTTCCCCACCGTAGTGTAGGGAGAGCTGCTGGAGATGAGATAGTGTTTTAGAGTAAATATTGCCTTATGTTACTTACTGCTGTTATGTTAACCCAAAAGTCATTTTCAGTGCTAATTGAAATATATTCTGTTCTCTTATAATACCATTCTTAGCTACAATTGGTGTAGTGAGAGCTGGTGGAAAAGGAATAGTGTATTAGAGGCATCTAAGCAGTGAATATTGCCTTACATTCCTTGCTGCTGCTACATTAACCCAAACGTCCTTTGCATTTTTGGTGCATTTGTAAAAATGAGATCAATGAATTGAAGGGTTCAACAATGCAGGGAAAAATCCATCAAGAATTGACATATTGTACATTTTCTGCACCAAATCTGTAGGAGAAAAAAAGCAACGTGCATAGAGCTCTACACAATTCTCATTGAGTTTGCTGACATAAGGCTAGACATGCAGATTTGTGATAAATCTGCATCAAATCTTCTGCACCAAAAAAACACATCAAAAATGCATTGTGCACACTCCTTACATTTCCTGGTGAACTTTTTTTCAGCATTAAAAGCAATAAAAAAAAAAAAAGCAAAAATGCTACATGTAAACATTGGCTAAAGGGGAGGAGTTTCATTTTTTGTTTACTCTTTTTATTTTGCCTTTCATAAAAGTCATTATACGGGAAAGAATGTTTCTGAACGTTTTTTACTGTAAAATGTTATTTAGATTGGGTTTTGAAGCTTTTATTGTCACCGTAAAAGTGGCGTAATACTCTGACAACATTATTCCCAGAAACAAAATGCCAAAATGCATCCAGGCATTTCCTCATGCTCTTCCCATTCAGTTTTAACACTTTTCCATCCACTGCAGCATATGTACAGCCCTCCCAGACCTACTTCCAAGGTCCACCAGAAAATTATTTGAGTTTCCCATTGACTTGCATTGGGTTCGGTATCACTACAAATACACGAATAGTGGAAATTATTTAAAAGAAAACTCTAGTGCTCACGGAAAAAGATGAAAGGGGACAGTATCAACTCTAAAAAAAATGGGGTTTATTGAGAAGATAGCTAGTCTCACAATTTTGAAAGCTGCAAGCAGTGGACAGGGTCCACATGAACCTGTCAGGGTAAAAAAACAAAACAGATTTATGTATATGACTGCTGCGCTAATAAAGGAAACACAGTGAGAAGCAAACTGGATAAAATATGAATACATAAAAATATTAAAAATATTTTGGATACCTGCAGTTTTGGAGGTTGATTGAGTGATCTTTAAGGAGGTAATGTAGATCCAAAGTAGTATGCAGAGTTTCACTAGTGAAAGTGGGGGGGAGGGGAGAGGGGAAGGGGGTAATGGATTACAGTGGGGTCATAGGTATAAACTTGCCTTTTTGGGTTCCCGGATGGAGATAGGGTTTGTAGTTCCCTAGATAGTGGACTCTGAAAGGGCAGCAAGGGTGTATGGGTGACTGAATGTTGCCTAAAGGTACCGTCACACATAACGAGATCGCTAGCGAGATCGCAGCTGAGTCACGGTTTCTGTGACGCAGTAGCGATCCCGTTAGCGTTCTTGTTATGTGTGACACCTACCAGCGATCAGGCCCCTGCTGTGAGATCTCTAGTCATTGCAGAATGGTCCAGGCCATTTTCTTCAAAGGCGATGTCCTGCTGGGCAGGACACATCGCTGTGTTTGACACTGTGTGACAGGGTCACAGTGACTGCTGAGATCGTTATACAGGTCATAGTATCATAGTATCATAGTTTTTAAGGTTGAAGGGAGACTCTAAGTCCATCTAGTTCAACCCGTAGCCTAACATGTTGATTCAGAGGAAGGCAAAAAAAAACCCAATGTGGCAAACAAGTTCCAATGGGGAAAAAAATTCCTTCCTGACTCCACATACGGCAATCAGACTAGTTCCCTGGATCAATCCCCTGTCATAAAATCTAATATACATAACTGGTAATATTAAATTTTTCAAGAAAGGCATCCAGGCTCTGCTTAAATGTTAGTAGTGAATCACTCATTACAACATCATGCGGCAGAGAGTTCCATAGTCTCACTGCTCCTACAGTAAAGAATCCTTGTCTGTGATTATGATTAAACCTTCTTTCCTCAAGACGTAGCGGATGCCCCCGTGTTCCAGTCGCAGCTACTGCGACCTGTATTGTTCCTGCGTCGCTGGTAAGATCTGACTGTGTGACATCTCACCTGCGACCTCCCAGCGACTTACCTGCGTCCTCCCAGCATCTTACCTGCATCATTTTCGGGATCGCTGGTAAGTCGTTGTGTGTGACTGAGCCTTAAGGGAATAAAATCAGTGAATGGGGGAGGTTAAGATTAGGTAATACTGTTACAAGATAGGATAGTATAGTTATGCTAATACCTGGCATATGGGGGTTGTCTGATCGAGCTGTCCAAATATGTAATGCCCAGATTAGATTAGATGTGCTGTCCAAAGTAGGATTAACAGGCTGTAAATATACAAATACAGTGGAACCTTGCTTAACGAGAACAATCCATTCTGGGACTGTGCTTGTTAATAAAGTTACTCGTTCAGCAAAGCAAGATTTCCCATAGGAATGCAATGCTGACAATTCGTTCCACAATGTGTTAAATGTCCCATCCTGGTCCCCTATTCTATCATTCCACACATGCACAAATGCACACAAACATGTACAAACACACACAAACACACAGAAACACACACAAACTCACACAAACACACAAGCACACATGCACACGCACATATTATATGCTCACCTTACCTTCCGTTCCATCGCCGGTCTCCTGGGACTTGCTGTTCTCCGGTGCAGGCCGTGTATTGGGTAACCATAACGACGAGGGCGGAACTTCCTGCCAGAGCGCTGACGTCAAAGGCAGAGCCGCTTGCCTCTGATTGGCCAGCGCGCTGCCTTTGAGTAGCGGTGACAGGAACCAGGAAGTTCCTGCTTCGTCGCTATGGATGCTGATGCCTGGAGTGGAGCGGAGCGGCGCGGCGCACTACAGGACCCAGGAGACCAGCGATGAAACGGAAGGTACACATATTATATGCTCACCTTACCTTCCGTTCCACCGCCGGCCTCATGGTACTTGTAGTTCGCCGCGATGTACCCGGGAACTACAAGAACCATGAGACCGGCGGTGGAACGGAAGGTAAGGTGAGCATAATACTGTATGTGTGTGCGTGCGTGTGTGTTTGTGTGTGTTTGTGCGTATATGTGTGTGTTTATGTGGACTGCAAGTGCGGATAAGAGCGCGGTGGATGTATGGAACCGGAAGTGTGTGCGGTGAGGATTTCGCTCGTACAGCAAAGCTTTCTCGTAAAGCAGGTTACAAATTTACAGAAAGCTTTGCTTGTTAAGCGTAATTCTCGTTAAGTGGGTTACTCGTTAAGCGAGGTACCACTGTATACAAAGATAGTTTGAATAGTTACAGACTTAACAAAATAACTAAAAATCTGCCTGGTGCAGGAGAAGAACGTATAGTCACTTATGGCGCCCTGGACAAGTCAGGTCGTCACAGATACTACAACAACACACCCCACACCCCGGCTAGGCACACCAAAGTCAAACAAAATCCTTGTTGCCTCCCTCCAGGGGCTGATGTCCACACCAGGGGGTGGGCCAGGCGGTTGGCCCCGCCCACCGAGGAGTTCACCGTCCTGGAGGCGGGAAAAGGAAGGTAGATGAGTTTTGAAGTTTGAGAAGTGAGGAGTGAAGTGAAGTGGCAGTAGAGGAGACTGAAGGCGTCCAGGTGTGTGGCCCGGATGGAACAGCAAGGTTGACAGACGGTGACCATCTGCAGGAGAGGCTAATTGGAGCGATCCGTAAAGACGGGGGACGGGCGGTGACCCGACGGTACCGGATCGGGGAGCAAAGAGAAGCCAGCACCATTTGGCAGGGCTTATGGACCCCGACCAGGCTAGGATTCGCCGTAAAACTGGTCAAATCCGTTAGCGAAGGGAACCTTCGGGGTTTCCCAGCAGTCAAGACCCGATAGAAGGCAACAGCTCACACCGTAAACCGTAAAGGGAAACACAGTCACCGCCAAGGCTACAGTTCCCAGGGCCAGAGCCTGCGGGCAAAAGGGGCTCCTTCAGCATCCATCCAAGCTGGGGAGCAGGTTACCGGTGGGAAGCCATTGGAACCGTAAACACAACACAGGTGCAGGGAAAGGCAGTCACCATCACCCTTTCGGGAGAGCTACCGCAGCCGTCTGTGGGACCCGTCCATCCAGCCGTTTGTTATACTGGAGACTTTGTATTCCTCATTGGCTAAGTGAGTACCACCGTGCCGTGCGGCACAGTGCTGCCCCCACGACCCTGCACCTCACCAGGCCCCGTAACCCGCCTGCCATCCATCCCTACCCCTCACCGGGCCCCGGGACAACCAACCCCCCTACCCACGGAGGGGAGAACCAACATCCAAGCTGCTTCCTGTCATCACTCCCGGGATCCCCATCCAGAGCAGCGGTGGTGTCACAACCTCACCACAGCCGTGGGTGGCGTCACGGACAATAAATCCCCACAACCATTCCTCTTTTCACTCACGGGCGAGGAGCGCCGCTCAAGTCCCCGGATCCGGCCCACCGCTCGAGCCACCGAGCAGCAAGCGAAGCAGCAGCAGTGCCGGACCCGAGCGTGGTGAGCGCAGCGTCCCCTCCCCACCCGTGACAACTTGGCGTCACGAACAGGATCTTACCGCTCTGCCGTCTGGTAGAGGTGCGCCTTGTGACCGCCGGAGGTGTCCGGCCGAAAATCTTGAGAAGCCGCCATTTTGGGCGCGAAAAGTCCCCGCTCGAGCGTCTCCTCGAGCAGTGGAGGCTCGAAAACCGAAACCCCACCCCTGTAGAGGAGGAGCCGGAAAAAGACTAAGGGGGACGGATAGCGTCTGGCCGCATGTATCCTGCGGCTATAAAAGCGGGGACGCCAGGACCCTGCGGCCATCTTTTTGTTCCTGGAAGAGGCTGCCGCAGCGATGTACCAACCGTCCCGGTGCACCGTAGCCCCCACGCCCGGGACCGCGGTGTGGGTGGAGGTCCAGACCGCCCAGTTACAACAACGGCTGCAGATCCGGGTGCAGCTCCTCTTAGAGGAGTGGGAGGCCAACATGGCAGAGGTGGTAGCGGCCATACGGAGACGCGAGGAGGAGGGGGTTCTGGAAAGGCGGGTAAGTGACCCACGCCCCTGTACCCCTAGCGGGTCGGTCATCGCGGCCGAGGAGCCCGGTCTACACCCGCTCGCCCTGCTACCTCCCCCGCTACCTGTGTTGGCTGCCGTTGCCCCGTCACTAGGCCCGCTACCATCACAATTGGTAGCGGTACCCCGCCAATCCGTCCTGGCGGACCGGTCTGCAACAGAAGTCCGTGACCATCCAGAACCGCTTCCGTGGAAGAAGCCAAAGGCCGAGGCCGTTGGTGAAGCTGTACCGGAGGCACCTGAGACCGTGCCTGGCCCCGCACCTCCCCCGGCAGCCGGTTTCGTGCAGGAGGAGGCGGAGGCTCAGCGGGAGAGGACCCCTGTACCCGTTCCTCATGCCTCGGCTGAGGCTGCGCCGGGTCGCCGCTGTAAAGCAGCACCCCAGGCCATGACACCGCGAGACCTGCCACCCAGAACACTGGCGGTGGCCAGCGTGAAGGAGGATTCGCGGGGCCCGATCCGTGCGCAGGGGCGCACCATATCCCGTTACTGGGACAGGGAACAGACCCTGCTGGGCCAAGAGATTGCCGAAAGGGAGAGGAAGAAGGCGGAGCTGGTTGCCGCACGATTCGGGAAAAAGAAAATCTCCGCCAGGCCACCTTCCGTGTCCGGGGCCCGATCTATGAGGGGCAGGTGAGAAGGTTTGACGTCCGTCGGGGGTATGGGTTCATATACGAACCGGGCTTGGAGGCCGAAATCTTTGTGGCCCGACGGGACATCCACGCCCACCTACCCGAGGACTATCCAGGCCGCAACCTGATGCCGGGGAACCAACATCCAAGCTGCTCCCTCTCATCGCTCCCGGGATCCCCGTCCAGAGCAGAGGTGGTGTCACAACCTCACCACAGCCGTGGGTGGCGTCACAGACAATAAATTCCCAAAACCATTCCCCTTTTCACTCACGGGCGAGGAGCTCCGCTCGAGTCCCCGGATCCGGCCCACCACTCGAGCCACCGAGCAGCAAGCGAAGCAGCAGCAGTGCTGGACCCGAGCGTGGTGAGCGCAGCGTCCCCTCCTCCGCCCGTGACACACTTGCCTTGCGCTGTATACACAGGAACAAATTTTCCTTAGACGTGTGCTTAGAGGCACCGTAGATCTGATGGGAGCAGTGGGTGCTCTAATTTGGGAAGTGAAATGCAGTACACGTGGAGGAGAGTTCCGGCTGGAAAACTACTTCCTCCAGTGACCGCGCACAAGGGAAACCTGGGTCACATCACTCACTGAGGATTACAGAAGCAAGTAATGGGCAAAACAGAAGCAAGATCCAACGCGTTTCAAAGGTATTCGGGCCTTCTTCATTAGGGATAGCTAGTGCTTCTGTAGATGGTCCTTAAATAGCTGTGTAAGAGTGCCTTAATTGCTGCTCATCAGTTTAACTAGTTCTCCTAATTACCTTTAGGAGCCTGCTGTGTAAAAGGAGGATGATAGAATCGGTGATAGAAGAATATAGTGAAAATCAAGTTAATTATACATGACACTTTATATTTATCATGGAAAGTACAGTGAAGTCATTATTAGGAAGGTTTTAAAAGCATTTTATTTTATTTAATAAATTAAAATCAAAATATGTAGAAAAAACTTGTGAATAATACAACATTAAAATAATTAAAGCATGTTAAAAGGGAATGTCCATATATAAAGTGGTAAAATAGAGCATAACCAGGGATTCCCAGCCAGTCTCTCATGCCAGTACTGGCCCAGCCTCAAACATCATAGCGGCTGCAATCTGACGACGGCAGGCTCATTCAGCTTAGAGCTGCTGTTGATGATAAAAGTGTTAAAATAGGTACAGAGGGACGTGTTGGAGAGTTCATATAAAAAATGCCTATAACGGCTATGCACAAGAATTACATAGAGGACTTGAATGGGTGGGGTGCTTGGATGACATGTGCCTGAGCATGTTGGTGGTGGTCAGGCTGGTAGTGGTCAGTTGTTTCCTGGGTTTCAACATGGTGGGAGTAAAGGGGATCAGGGTGAGGATTATGTGATCCAGACTCTTGGCAAGTGAAATTGGACCGTGTGGAAGACAGGGTGGTGCTGATAGACATACTGGAAGCATTATCAGCCATCTAACCGACCACCTTTTTTCACTGTTCTGCCTTCAAGTGTGGTGTCCCTCGCTCCGCTGCAAAGTGAGACAGGAAGCTAGGCCTTGTGGATGAGAATGTTGGTTGTTCCCCAGCAGAAGGAAAGCTTCATCTAGTCCATGGCCTTAGCTTCTGCGTGCACCATCAGCAGCACGACCACTTTACCGCACGCCTTGTGCAGTTTAAATTAAGTAGCTACTACAGTAGATCACAAAAGTGAGTCCATGTGTCCCATTTTTGTAAATATTTTATTATATTTTTTCAAAGCACATCAATGAAGATATGACACTTTGATACAAAATAAAGCAGTCAGTGCACAGCTTGTATAACAGTGTAAATTTGGTGTGCCCTGTAAATAACTGAACACAGCCATTAATGTCTAAACAGCTGGCAAGAAAAGTGAATATGTGGCGCCCCTGACCTGGTCAGGCACCACTGAGTCCTGCACCCATGCTTGGACAGTACTTCCAGGTAGTTCTAAAGGCCAGAATGAGGTGTGTACGCACAGACACATATCAACCAGGTCTCCGACACCATTAGATGGGACCCTTGAGCAGTCCCTAGATGGGTCAGGCCTTCAATTCTTGTCAAGGGGTGTAGTGGAGGGCCTGGGAGCTAAGATGTAGAGGCTGTCAGGAAAGAAGGGGAGCGAGCCAGTCTGGTAGTGGTGAGCGGCGGTTGCTAGGAGACGGAGACGTGCGCTCACACTAGTGAGACCCTGCACGTGAAGTAGTCGTTAGCGGGGGAGAACAGTGACCAGTTAGTCAGTCAGAAAGACAGAGAGAGAGTCGGTCAAGTACGGGGACTGCTGGTGACCTTCTTCATCCTTCTGTACTTCAACCGTCACTTTTGCAACCAGGGATTTTTTTTCTATTTTCATTTTTAAGTTTACTAGGTGCAAAAAATATTCTTGACCGTTACCCCCTCTCCCCTACGAAATGTAATACCAGGTTCGGGGGAAATTGAGCAATAAAACCAAATTTAACACACCTGCTCCCAATTCTCATTTGAGACTGTCTAATACTAATGAGTCACATGACACAGGGAGGAAAAATAGCTAATTGAGCACAATTTGGCCATTTTCACTTATGGGTTTATTTGTGGTGCCCCTGACCTGGTCAGGCACCACTGAGTCCTGCACCCATGCTGGGACAGTGCTTCCAAGTAGTTCTAAAGGCCAGAATGAGGTGTAAACGCACAGACACATAGCAACCAGGTCTCCCACACTATTAGATGGGACCCTTGGGCAGTCCCTAGATGGGTCTGGCCTTCAATTCTTGTCAAGGGGTTGTAGTGGAGGGCCTGGGAGCTAAGATGCAGAGGCTGTAAGTAAAGAAGGGGAGCGAGCCAGTCTGGTAGTGGTGAGCGGCGGTTGCTAGGAGACACAGACGTGCGCTCACACTAGTGAGACCCTGCACGTGAAGTAGTCGTTAGCGGGGGAGAACGGTGACCAGTTAGTCAGTCAGAAAGACAGAGAGAGAGTCGGTCAAGTATGGGGACTGCTGGTGACTAGGCACGCATGGGGAACAGGTCCCTAGAGTTGACGTCCATTTATTGATCTGCTAAACCTTCTGCTATTTAGCATTATACGATGAACTGAGATCTTTTATATTGCATGTAAGTGCTCTATGCAGTGATTAATTGTTATTTACTAGTGGGCTTCATTTTTACTTAGGACATATTATTCCACATAGTGTTGCTAAATATCTTTGAGATCCTGAACTTACCATGTGAGATATTTATTAATCTCTGATTGATGGTAAAACTTTTCAATCATTATACAGTGGAACCTTGGTTTAGGAGAACAATCCGTTCTGGGAGTGTGCTTGTAAACCAAGTTACTCGTCTAGCAAAGCAAAATTTCCCATAGGAAATAATGCAAGCTCAGACAATTCGTTCCACAACTTGTGCAATGTCCCATCCTGGTCCCCTGTTGTGCCATTCCACACAGCACAAACACGCACAAACACACACAAACACACATATTATGCTCACCTCCGCTGCCAGTGCGCTGACATCAAAGGCATGAGCCACTTGCCTCTGATTGTTCAGCGGGCTGCCTTTGAGAAGCAGCTGACAGCGGAGGTTCCTCCATCATTGCGATGGTTACCCGATACACATCCTGTACCGGCGAACTTCAAGAACCAGGATGCCAGCAAGTGTCACGATGACAAATGCAGGAGCTTATTCCCGCCTTGTAGATGGGCATCACAGGAGACATCATGTAGCCGCCCTGCTGGGCAGGTACAGTGCGTGACATCCCCGCCCCCCTTCCCTGTACCCTCCCACACATCCATAGTGCAGGGGTCTCGCTGCCTGTATGCTGCATGCAGCCCCTAATGCTGCTTGTGGCGTGAAGGCCTGTGCCCCCCTTGCTGAATGCTGCATGTGCAGGGGGCCGTGCAGTCAGTGTTGTATATCAGTTGACTCATTCCCGGGCGCTACGCAGATGGGAGCACTGTATATAGCTATGATCAGCCACCGGCCAATCAGAGGCCAGTAGCGGATCATTGTAGTAGCTGTATACAGAGCTTGGCTCTGCAGAGCGCCCGGGAATCTCTCATCTGATATAAAGCGCTGTCAGCTGCGGCCCCTGATGCTGCTTGTGGCGTGCAGGCCCCTTGCTGATCGTGGCCTTTGCAGGGGGCTGTGTAGTCAGCGCTTTATAACAGATAACAGACTCCCGGGCGCTCTGCAGATGGGAGCTCTGTATGCATCTATGATCAGCCGCCAGTCAATCAGAGGCCAGAAGTTGATCACTGGAAAAGTTGCATAGAGAGCGCATCCCTGCACAGCACCTAGAAATCAGTCCTCTGTTATAAAGCGCTTACTGCATAGCCCCCTGCAGACGCCACGACCAGCAAGGAGGGGGCTACGACCGCAAGAGGCAGGAAAAAGGGCACCGAGGGAATGAGGACAGGTGAGAAGGATTTGTGTTTGGTTTTTTTTGTGTGTGAAGTGTGGCGCCCCTGAGGCTTCCGTCGCCATAGGAACATTGCACCCCATTCAGTGGTGTGATGTCCCATCCTAGGTAAGGAAAGGAGTGAACGCCGGTCCACAGGCAAATCTGCACTACACCCATTGTTAGGTACACACAGGGACCAGGGACAGTGGCAGCAACCTTCACATGCTGCATGCTGGGAGGGGCTGTAAGACCCATCCCTGCTCCCATAGGGTGAGAGCTGAGCAACTGGGTGGGTGGGAGGAGCCAGCCGAGTGTAGAGTAGACAAAGAAGGTCAAGAGTAAGCAGTTAGAGGGACGAAGTGGAAGTGGAGGGAGAAGGAAGGAGTGTGAGGAGGTCTGCGGGAGGCAGAGGAGAAGGAGAGACAGTAGGAAAGAGCTCTAGTCAGTCAGGAGCAAGAGAAGAAAGTGACGCTTCCTGGTGAAGACCCTGGGACCCAGAAGGTCCAGGTGACACCAAGTAGAGAAAAGAAGGGATTCCAGGGCCACAGATAGCTTTCAGGCTCGTGGCCTGTTCCACAGGAACATCGGTGGAGGGACCAAGCTGCACACAGGGGACAGCCCCTAGAAACTGGAGGAGAAGTCAACTCCAAAAGTAAAAACCGAGGCCCAGGGAAGTTGCAAACTCCCCGGGCCACAGCCCACAGCAGAACCTCTGGAAAGGGGGTAAAAACTACCGACAGGCAAGCCCCTGGCCTGGAGGCTGTAGTGGAGGCCGAGCCAGGTTCAGCCAACAAGGGTAAGGCTTAAGGAGTCAGCTGAAGAAAGGAACACATAGAGGGATGCACCGGCTTTTATTCCAGGATCTACCCAGGATCGGCGGAGGTCCCTGACAGTGGGTTCCAGCAGTCCAAAGGCACCAGTGTGCTGCAGCCCAGGAACTGTGAGTAAACATCTTGAAATTGCACCCCTTGGTGTTGTCTCTGTTATTTCGCCTGCACTATTCCATCACTGTTTAAACTCTTATGAGCACCAACTGTTGCCCCGGGGCACCGCTCCACCTGTGGAAGCAGGACCACCTAAGCTGCCATTACATCAGCCCCGGAGGCCCCATACAGCAGCGGCGGCTTAATAGCCGCAAACCACAGGTGGCGTCACGAATAATACAAACTATAATCACCCCCACTGAAGCCATATTAATTGACCCCACCAGGGTATGGAGTCGGGCCCAGCCACCACTGACGACCCCGGACTAGTCCGGCACGGCACCGGGTGTCCCATAGCCCTGGGGTGGGCGAGTCAGAAGAATGGCAGACTAGAGGGCAATTCTACAGGACAGAGCATTACTACAAAAAGAGGAGCAGGAAAGGGGCCATTACTACACGATGGGCACAAGGAAGGGGGACATTACTATATTATGGGACAGGGATGGGCACATTACTATAGTATTGGGACCGGGATGGGCACATTACTATATTATGGGGACATGGATGGGCACATTACTACATTATATGTGCAGTGGATGTGAGGTGATTGTGCTGTCACAGATTAGAGAAGCAGGATCACTGCTCTGTACTAACTACCAATGATTGGAAATACAGAGCAGTGATATCTCATCTGTGCAGCACAATCACCTCACATCCACCGCACATATAATATAGTAATGTGCCCATCTTTGCTGGAGTGATGAGAGGTCAGTACTGGGGCAGAATACTGACAGCCAATGGCCGGGCAGAGGGCGGAGCTGGACAGTAAGGCTGGGTGGTGCAGCTCTGACTGTGAGATTTGGCACAGGAAGATGTCATGTTTGGTTGAGCTGCATATAAACAAAGAGCTGCAGAGAATAAAGGGATAATTCAAGAGGAACAAAGGTTAGAAAACAAAAAAAAATAATGTAGGGGTATTTGATATGACAATACAGCACAGATTAGCTTAAACATTTTTTGGAGTTTATGTCGGACAACTCCTTTAATAGGGAATAGCAAATATTTAGCCCTGAAAAAGACTTGTTTTTAGGTTGCGGCAGCACTATACATATATGGCTCGCACATTATTAATTTGGAAATATGTTTATTCTAAAGAATATCATTATGAAATTAAATATATTTAGTTCCTCCACAAATAGCTTTTCCCCAGCAAGTAAAGATCCAAGATTGGTTTTCCTGATCAAATCCCACTGGAAACGCATATTTTATATAGAGTCATTACAAACAGAGTGATCTATTTTAAGTGTTTATTTCTGTTAATGTTCATGATTAATTTAATTATCATGAAACACCAGCAAAGACTTCCTAAGCATTTAAAATGGTCCCTTACGCTGGTTCAGTAGGCTATACAATCATGGGGAAGACTGCTTACTAGACAGATGTCCAGAAAGCAGTCACTGACACGCTTCTCAAGGAGGGTAAGCCACAAAAAGTCATTGGTAAAGAAGCTGGCTGTTCACAGACTGCTGTATCCAAGCATATTAACCCCTTCAGCCCCCGGGCACTTTCCGTTTTTGTTTTTTGCTCCCCTTCTTCCGAGAGCCGTAACTTTTTTATTTTTCCGTCAATCTTGCCATATGAGGGCTTGTTTTTTGCGGGCTGAGTTGTACTTTTAAATGAAATCATAGGTTTTACCATATGGTGTACTGGAAAACAGCAAAAAAATTCCAAGTGTGGAAAAACTGCAAAAAAAGTGTGATGGCACAATAGTTTTTGGGATGTTTTATTCACTGTATTCACTACATGGTAAAACTGATGTATGGGTATGATGAGAAAAAGGAGCCAGCACGATCTGAAATTGGCATGCATCATATAAAAAGTGAAAATTCACAGATTTATTCCAACTGTACTATAATAAAAAAAAAAATGAGATTTTTAGCAAATAATTGATCAATTCTTTGAGCCACCCCTGCCAACATCACGGCAAATCTCAATAGGGGGGTCCTAACCTATATTACGTATTTCATGTGCCATGCGGCCTCCTAGATAACGTTAAAAGCAGAACCATAATGGAGCACACATACCTGTAACCTGTATATAGCCGCTTCCATGTTGCAAAAAAGGCAATTGTGGATAGAGACCAGCCCAGGTCCCAGCATGTGGAGCAAGCTCTACACATACCAGGACTATATCAGAACTGACACTCCCAGTGCCAGACAGCAACCATTGATAAAGGCGGACCAGATCCAAGAATGGTGCTTAATTAGCATTGCCTGTGGAAAGGGGTGAGGTAACTGAATCTGAACAGCTACCAACAGGAGGAATACATTGCAAACCAAAATCAGGCGTGCATGGTATGGTGATGGTCAGTCACCAGAAATTGTAGCATAACTACAGTCATAACAGAGAAAAAGGAGCCAGCACGATCTGAAATTGGCATGCATCATATAAAAAGTGAAAATTCACAGATTTATTCCAACTGTATTATAATAAAAAAAAAAATGAGATTTTTAGCAAATAATTGATCAATTCTTTGAGCCACCCCTGCCAACGTCACGGCAAATCTCAATAGGGGGGTCCTAACCTATATTACGCATTTCATGTGCCATGCGGCCTCCTAGATAAAGTTAAAAGCAGAACCATAATGGAGCACACATACCTGTAACCTGTATATAGCCGCTTCCATGTTGCAATACAGAATTTTTGCTAAAAATCTCATTTATATTACAGTACAGTTGGAATAAATCTGTGAATTTGCACTTTTTATATGATGCATGCCATTTTCAGATCGTGCTGGCTCCCCTCTCTCTCTGTTTGGTTGTAGTTATGCTACAAATGTCTGGTGACTGGTCACCACCATGCTATGCACGCCTGATCTTGGTTTGCAATATATTCCTCCTGTTGGTAGCTGTTCAGACTCAGTTGCCTCACCCTTTCCACAGGCATTGCTAATTAAGCACCATACTTGGATATGGTCCGCCTTTATCAATGGTTGCTGTCTGGCACTGGGAGGGTCAGTTCTGATATAGTCCTGGTATGTGTAGAGCTTGCTCCACATGCTGGGACCTGGGCTGGTCTCTATCCACAATTGCCTCTTTTGCAACATAGAAGCGGTTATATATACAGGTTACAGGTATGTGTGCTCCATTATGGTTCTGCTTTTAACTTTATCTAGGAGGCCGCATGGCACATGAAATACAGAATATAGAGTAGGACCCCCCTATTGAGATTTGCCGTGACGTTGGCAGGGGTGGCTCAAAGATCAAAGAATTGATCAATTATTTGCTAAAAATCTCATTTATATTACAGTATAGTTGGAATAAATCTGTGAATTTGCACTTTTTATATGATGCATGCCATTTTCAGATCGTGCTGGCTCCCCTCTCTCTCTGTATGGGTATGATGCCTGAGGTCGGTGCGAGTTTGTAGACACCAAACATGTATAGGTTTACTTGTATGTAAGGGGTTAAAAAAAAATTCACAAGCTTGTGCAATAAAAGTGGTGTACGTTTTGCGCAATTTTCCGAAACCCGTAGCGTTCTCATTTTTTGTGATCTATGGTTCATTGATGGCTTATTTTTTGCGTCTCAAGCTGACGTTTCTAATGGTACCATTTTTGCGCAGATGCTATGTTTTGATCGTCTGTTATTGCATTTTGCATAAAACTTGCGGCGACCAAAAAACGTAATTTTGGCGTTTGGAATTTTTTTGCCACTACGCCATTTACTGATCTTTAATTGATCTTAGATTTTGATAGATTACAGGCTTTTCTGAACGCGGCGATACCAAATATGTGTATATTTATTTTTTTTTTAACCCTTTAATTTTCAATAGGGTGAAAGGGGGGTGATTTGAACTTTTAGGGTTTTGGGTTTTTTTCAATTTTTAAAACTTTTTTTAACTTTATTTTACTAGTCCCCCTAGGGGGCTATAGCGATCAGCAATCCGATCGCTCTGCACTATCTGCTGATCACAGCTATACAGCTGTAAACAGCAGATATGGTCACTTCCTGATTCATTCGGATCTGGGCCGAGTGAAAACGAAAGTGATTCGTCATAGCTGCAGGCGTCATCACATGACCCTGTGCTATCATGGCAACCACCGAAAGTCACGTGATCGCTCACGTGACTTCCGGTGGGGGCGGCGGTAAGTAAAAATCATGACCGCTCGTATATATGTCGCGGGCGGCGGGGCACTGCGCTCACCACGCTCGGGTTTGGCGCTGCTGCTGCTCGGTGGCTCGAGCGGTGGGCCGGATCCGGGGACTCGAGCGGCGCTCCTCGCCCGTGAGTGAAAGGGGGTAGTTTGGTTTGGGGATTTGGTCCGTGACGCCACCCACGGGTTGTGGTGAGGTTGGGCATCACCGCTGCTATTGACGGGGATCCCGGGAGCGATGGTAGGGAGCAGCTGGGATGTTGTTTCCCCCCTCCGTGGGTAGGGGTTGGTGGTCCCGGGGCCCGGTGAGGTGACGGGGAGGCAGGGTTGGCAAGGTGCAGGGTCGCGGGGACTGCGCAGCGCGGTGCCGGAAGGCACGGTTGTACTCACTCAGCCACAAATGTACACAAAGTCTCTCGTAAACCAAACGGCTGGATGGACGGGTCTCGCAGCCGGCTGCTGTGACTTCTCCTGGACGGTTGGTGGTGGCTGCCTTGCCCTGCACCTTTTGTAGATGTTCGGTCCCGATGGCTTCCCACCGGTAACCCGCTCCCCAGCGTGTGTATGTGCTGGAGGAGCCCTTTTGCCCACAGGCTCTGGCCCTTGGAACTCTAGTTGTGGCGGTAGCTGTATTTCCTTTTGTTGGTTGGACGGTTGCCTTCAATCGGGTCTTGGCTGTTAGGAAACCCCTGGGGTTCCAGTCACTGACGGATTTGACCTTATTAACGGCGACTCCAAGCCTGGTCGGGGTCCGCAGTCCCTGCTGGTTTGTGCTGGCTTCACTTCGCTCCCCGGTTCGGTACCGGCGGGCCACCGCCCGTCCCCAGTCCTACGGTTCCGCGTTGATCTGCCTCTCCTGCAGACGGCCACCACCGTCTGCCAACCTTGCTCTAAGTGCCCGGGCTACATACCCGGACACTGTCAGTTTGCTCCTCCACTACTCCTTCACTCCTTCTCCCTTTCACTTCCCTAACTCCACTCTCACACTAACTGACTTCCTTTTCCCGCCTCCAGGACTGTGAACTCCTCAGTGGGTGGGGCCAACCGCCTGGCTCCACCCCACCTGGTGTGGACATCAGCCCCTGGAGGGAGGCAACAAGGATTTTGTGTCTGACTGATGTGCCTGTCTCGGGGTGGGGGTCTCATGTTGTAGTACCTGTGACGACCTTGCTAGTCCAGGGCGCCACATATACATCTCGCTGCCAGACTTTGGCAGTGAGATGTAAGGGGTTAATGTTATGGGTGGAATGCGATTCCACTCATAACATGCAAGCACATATGTCAGCTGTTAAAAACAGCTGATATGTGCGCGGATCGCCGCATCCTGCCCGCGGCAGGGGGCGGGGACTAACGTGACACGCTCCATGACGGAAAGAACCGTCAAAGGTCGTGAAGGGGTTAATCGACAGTTGAGTGGAAGGAAAGTGTGGTAGAAGAAGGTGCACAAGCAACCAGAATAACCGCAGCCTTGATAGGATTGTTAAGAAAAGGCCTTTCAAAAAAGTGTGGAAGATTCACAAGGAGTGGACTGCTGATGGAGAGATGAGCGAACCGGTCGCGGTTTGGCTCGAGTTCGGTTCACCGAACGGAGGTCTCATTCGAGTTCGGTTCAGCGAACCACTCGAACCGCATAGGAAACAATGGGAGGCAATCACAAACACATGAAAACACCTAGAAAACACCCTCAAAGGTGTCCAAAAGGTGACAAACAACTCACAACACAAAACAAACACACATGGGAAAGTGACAAGGACATATACTCATGCGAAAACAAAAGAGCTGGACAAGGAAAAAGAGGAGGAGACACAGATATAGGCATGGCATGCCCTTCTAAAATCATGTAAAACACCGCTAGGTTACTCCAAGCGGAGTCTCCCTTTTTTCCAAAAATTGGACCACACACACACCCACTCCTTCAGTGAGAGCACTTGTGCCTCAGTTGTACACTTCACAGCTAGATTTGCATCAAGCACATTCAAAAATACGCCATACTTAACCGTCCCCAGGATGACACCGGGGTAGGTAGCTAAGTCTTTCCTGATCCCAGCTCTGTTCATCTTGGATCATTTTTACAAACACTGTAAGCAAGGGTTACTCCAAGCGGAGTCTCCCTTTTTTCCAAAAATTGGGCCACACACACACCCACTCCTTCAGTGAGAGCACTTGTGCCTCAGTTGTACACTTCACAGCTAGATTTGCATCAAGCACATTCAAAAATATGCCATACTTAACCATCCCCAGGATGACACCGGGGTAGGTAGCTAAGTCTTTCCTGATCCCAGCTCTGTTCATCTTGGATCATTTTTAAAAACACTGTAAGCAAGGGTTACTCCAAGCGGAGTCTCCCTTTTTTTCCAAAAATTGGGCCCCACACACACCCACCCCTTCAGTGGCGGCACTTGTGCCCCAGTTGTACACTTCACAGGTAGATTTGCATCAAGCACATTCAAAATCCACAAGCATTTACTCTGCAGGATCCACAAGCATTTACTCTCCAGAATTTACTACCCCAGGATGACACAGGGGTAGTAAATTCCTTGTGGATCCATGACTTGTTCATTTTGATGAACGTTAGTCTGTCCACATTGTCACTGGACAGACGCATGCGCTTATCTGTCAGCACACACCCAGCAGCACTGAAGACACGTTCAGAGACAACGCTGGCAGCTGGACACGACAAAATCTCCAAGGCGTAAGTGGAGAGCTCTGGCCATTTTTCAAGATTTGAAGCCCAAAATGAGCAAGGCTCCATTTGCAAAGTCATGGCATCGAAGTTCATTTGGAGATACTCCTGTATCATCCTCTCCAGCCATTGACTATGTGTCAGACTTGTTGTCTCTGGTGGCCTTGCAAAGGATGGTCTAAAAAAATTATGAAAAGATTCAATAAAATTGCTGTTACCAGCACCAGATACGGTGCTGCTGGTACGCGTAGACTGTTGAAGATGATGAGACCGTCCCATGTTTGTCAAGTTACAACTGGGAGATTCACTCCTTGCACCAGGGTTGTTTGGTGTTAAAGCCGAGCTAAGATCGAGTAACAGCTTTTGCTGATACTCCTGCATACGTGCGTCCCTTTCTATGGCTGGAATTATGTCACAAAATTTGGACTTGTACCAGGGATCTAATAGTGTGGCAAGCCAGTAGTCATCATTACTTCTAATTTTGACAATACGAGGGTCATGTTGGAGGTAGTGCAGCAAGAAGGCGCTCATGTGTCTTGCGCAGCCATGCGGACCAAGTCCACGCTATGTTTGTGGCATAGAGGTGCTAACCGTTCTTTCTTCCTCTGACATCTCCCCCCAACCTCTTTCAACTGAAATTTGACCATGGTCTCCCTCATCCGCTGAGTCTTCCATGTCCATGGACAGTTTGTCCTCCATTTCTTCATGTTCTCCTGCACCTTCCTCAACATTTCGCCTGCTACCATGTGCCCTTGTGGATCCCTGTCCCCCATGGTCCCATGCCTGCCGCGTTGGTGACGATGAACGTCTGGACCTTGGTGATGTTGTTGTGTCTTGCGCATATGAATCCTCCTGTAGTTCCTCCCCTTCCTGTTGTCCCACCCCCTGACTCCGAATAGTGTTTAGCGTGTGCTCCAGCATGTAAATGACTGGAATTGTCATGCTGATAATGGCATTGTCAGCGCTAAACATATTCATCGCCATGTCGAAACTGTGCAGAAGGGTGCATAGGTCCTTGATCTGAGACCACTCCATCAGGGTGATCTGCCCCACCTCTGCATCTCGTTGGCCCAGGCTATATGTCATAACGTATTGCACCAGGTCTCGACGGTGCTGCCACAGTCGCTGTAACATGTGGAGAGTCGAATTCCAGCGTGTCGGCACATCTCATTTCAGGCGATGAACCGGCAGGCCGAAAGACTTCTGGAGCGATGCAAGTCACTCAGCAGCGGTGGTTGAACGGCGGAAGTGAGCAGACAGTTTTCGTGCCCTGTTCAGAAGGCCATCTAGGCCGGGATAGTGTGTTAAAAATTGCTGAACAACAAGGTTCAACACGTGAGCCATACAAGGCACGTGTGTCACCTTGCCCAGGCGAAGGGCCGCACCCAGGTTTGCAGCATTGTCGCACACAGCCTTACCAGGCTGCAGGTTGAGTGGAGACAACCATTTACCAAACTCAGTCTCCAGAGCTGCCCACAACTTAGCCGCTGTGTGACTCTTATTTCTAAGACATTTCAAGCTAAAAACCGCCTGATGCCATTGCGCTCTGCTGCCAGCATAGTAATGAGGGGTGCGTGATTCCTTCTGCACAGTTAGAACGCTGGTGGCCTGACCAGGCAGGCTTGGGGCGGAGGTGGAGGACCCAGACGAGGTGGAGGAGGTAGAAGCAGTGGCGGCACTTGGACAGACAGAGGATTGACACACAAGTCGTGGGGACAGCAAGACTTGTGCAGCAGACCCTTCACCATCTATCACCAGTTACCCAGTGCCCAGTCAGCGACATGTAACGTCCCTGTCCATGCTTACTGGTCCAAGTATCTGTGGTGAAATGCACCCGTTCACACACAAAGTTTCTCAAGGAAGCGGTGATGTTGTGTGCGACATGCTGGTGTAGCGCAGGCACACCTTTCTTAGAGAAGTAGTGGCGACTGGGCATCTGGTACTGGGGCACAGCGACAGACATAAGGTGTCTAAAATCCTGTGTGTCCACCAGGCGGAAAGGCAGTATTTCGGTAGCCAAGAGCTTACAGAGGGATAAAGTCAACCTCTTAGCTTTGTCATGGGTCGCAGGAAATAGCCTTTTATTTGTCCACATCTGAGGGACAGAGATCTGGCTGCTGTGTGTAGACGGTGGTGAGTAGGGTGTCCCTGAAAAAATGCAGGTTTGTGAGGAAAGTGCAGGCGTAGACATGATGTTGCCTTCATCCAACTTTGATGCTATCGATGTCTGAGAGAGCTGTACACACGCACTTGTTTCCCCTTCCAAACCAAATGACGACCTACCACGCAAACTGCCTGTTGCGGTTACAGTCGTGGAAGTTGTGCTTGGAAAAGCAGGTGTGACAGCTGTCCCGACAGTCCTCGAAGATGAAGAGCTCGCGTATGCACTTAAAGGGGCAGGCGGTGGATGGTTCGCTCTGCTAGACCGCATTGCAGCACGGTGAGCTTCCCACTGAGACATATGATATTTATTCATGTGACGATTCATGGAAGAAGTTGTCAAACTCCTGAGGTTTTACCCTCTACTAACAGAATCACGACAAATTTTACATATTACCATGATTTGGGCGATCTTTTTCTTTGTCAAAAAAGGTCCAGGCTAGGCAAGGCTTAGAGGGCATGCGACCTGCTGAGCCCCCCCGACTAGTGCTCAGAGGCAGAGTGGTGGCTGAGGATGCAGTTGTAGACGTGCTACCATTACTACTCCTCTGTCCAGGAAGGTGCACGGTAACTTCGTCGTCAGTAGCATCCTCCTCCACCGCCTCTGTTGACCTCCTCGAGTGCCTGACTGTGGGTTGACAGTAGGTGGGATCTAGAACTTCCTCATCAAGCGTTGTGTTTGCACTCCCCTCACCCTCAGACCGAGCCTCTTCCTGACGTGAACCAATATTTAAGTTGTCATCCCAATCTGGTATCTGCGTCTCATCTTCATCAGTATGTTCCTCATTGTCTATAACAACAGGTGTTACAGTTTGTGAATAAGGGTCAACATTATGCTCAGAAACGTGGTCCTCACGGCCTGAATCAGAGTCACAAAGGTTCTGGGCATCACTGCAGACCATTTCCTGGTCTGTACTCACTGAAGCTTGGGAGCAGACCTCTGATTCCCAGGCTATAGTGTGACTGAACAGCTCTGCAGACTCAGCCATCTCAGTTCCACCATACTGTGCAGTGCGGATGGAGGCTTCAGAGCTGGGAGAAAGCAAGTGTGATTGGGATGACAACTCAGAGGACTGGTGTTTTTTGGATGCAGTAGTTGAGGTGGCGGAGAGGGCACTTGTTGGACCACTTGAGATCCATTCAAGCATTTTCCTTTTTTGGCCATCATCTACCTTTGTTCCAGTTGTTCGTGTTCGTAAAAAAGGAGGACATCGGATTGTCCACGGTAAGTAGTAGACATCTTACTTTTGCTGGAAGATGGTCTATCTTCAGCAGATGTTAATGGAGCTTTGCCACCTTCCCCACGGACAAACCCTTTTTTTCCTTTTCCAACACGCCTCTTCCCCTTTCCACCAGCATCTGTCATTTTGCCACTCATTTTGATTGCGACAAGATTGTGCACTTAAAATGTGGTAGTAAAAATTGAGAGGTGGTGTAGATTGCAGCGGTGGTCTAGCTTTATTAACAGCAGAATAAACAACAATAACTATCCCTGACAATGCAACTACGGCCCTTAAACTGGCAGCATAGTTTGCTATTAGAATGGCTTAGTAACAATGAGTTTCAGTGTGCAATGCAGAGGTGCCGCAAATAGCTTTGCACCAGTGGGACAATAATGAAGTCCAACAGCCACTTTTAGGATGCCACTAAGTTTCCTCAGTGTTTGTTAGTATAATGGCTTAGTAGCAATGAGCTTGAGTGTGCAATGCAGAGGTGCTGCAAATAGCTTTGCACCAGTGGGACAATAATGGAAGTCCAACAGCCACTTTTAGAATGCCACTAAGTTTACTCAGTGTTTGCTAGTATAATGGCTTAGTAACAATGAGCTTGAGTGTGCAATGCAGAGGTGCTGCAAATAGATTTGCACTAGTGGGACACTAATGGAAGTCCAACAGCCACTTTTAGGATGCCACTAAGTTTACTCAGTGTTTGCTAGTATAATGACTTAGTAACAATGAGCTTGAGTGTGCAAAGGGCAGGAGGGTACAGTGGCAGGGTTGTGGGTCAGTGTACAGGAAAGGAAGCCTCACTTTCTATCCCTCATAATGGGGAAATGCAGCGAGGAAGTCCCTGAGCTTAGCTACACAGACGCTGTTATCTTCTGTAGCTGTTAAAATCTGTTTCCACGGACCTGACTGTCACCTATGGCTCTGAGCCTGCTGTTATTAGCCCTTACAAGAGCTAATAGAAACTTCTATCCCTATTCTATATAGCACTGTGTGTAGAGCGTACACAGCAGTATCGGAGACAGGAGCTACGCCAGCGGTGACTGACACCCAGACGCAGAAGAGATAATGGCGTCCGGACGGGCAGATACCCGTTTTTATAATGCAGGGACATGTGACATGGACATTTTATCACACATGCTGTTGATTCTCTGGCTAAAAGTCCACTTAGCTGTGTGTGTCTGGGATTGGCTGACATGCTGGCCCGCCCCACTACACGCGCGCGCTTAGGGAAGGAATACAAGGAAAAAATGCGATCGCCATTATCCCAGCAGCAGTGATCTGAATGCGCTGTTCCCGCACACTATACGCTGAAATTTCATAATAGTGTGAGGCACAGAGTGACTTACACTATTACAGCGGAAAGCCAGCTAGTAATTAGCTTGGCTGTTTGCTGCTAGAACCGTTCTCGAATGTAACTAGAACTATCGAGCTTTAGCAAAAAGCTCGAGTTCTAGTTCGATCTAGAACACCCCCCAAAATCACTCGAACCGCGAACTGGAGAACCACGAACCACGCTCAACTCTAATGAAGACAGTGCTTCAAGACCACCAAACACAGGACATGGGCTACAAGTGTCGCATTCCTTGTGTCAAGCCACTCATGCCCAAAAGACAACGCCAGAAGCGTCTTACCTGGGCCAAGGAGAAAAAGAACTGGACTGTTGCTCAGTCTCCAAGGTGTTGTTTTCAGATGAAAGTAAATTTTGCATTTCATTTTGAACTCAAGGTCCCAGAGTCTGGAGGATGAATGGAGAGGCCACAATCCAAGCTGCTTGAAGTCTAGTGTGAAGTTTCCATAATCACTGATGTCTTGGGGAGCCATGATATCTGCTGGTGTAGGTCCACTGTGTTTTATCAAGACCAAAGTCAGCACAGCCATCTACCAAGAAATTTTAGAGCACTTCATGCTTCCCTCTGCCAACAAGCTTTTTGGAGATGGAAATTTCATTTTCCAGCAGGACTTGGTACCTGTCCACACTGCCAAAAGTACCAATACCTCGTTTAATAACCATAGTATCACTGTGCTTCATTCGCCAGCAAACTCGCCTGACCTAAACCCCATAGAGAATCTGTGGGGTATTGACAAGAGGAAGATGAGAGACAACAGACCCAACAATGCAGACAAGCTGAAGGCTGCTATCAAAGCAACCTGGGCTTCTATAATACCTTAGCAGTGCCACAGGCTGATCGTCTCTATGCCACGCCGCTCTGATGCAGTAATTCATGTAAAAGGAGCCCGGGCCAAGTCTTGAGTGAATTTCCTGTATATAATTTTCAGTAAGACAATATTTCTGAGTTTAAAATCATTTTCCCAGTTGGTCTTATATAATATTGTAATATTCTGAGATAATGACTTTTCGGTTTTCATTGGCTGTAAGCCATAATCATCAACATTAACAGAAATAAACACTTAAATAGATCACTGTCTGTAATGACTATATATAATATACTGTATGTGTTTCCCTTTTTGTAGTGAATTCGTGAAATAAATTAAACTTTTTGATGATATTCTAATTTACACCGTGTGCAGAATTATTAGGCAAGGTTTTCTTTTATTATTGATCGACAACTATGTTCTCAATCAACCCAAAAGACTCATAAATATCAAAGCTTAATTTTTTTGGAAGTTGGAGTGTTTGTTTTTTTTTAGATTTGGCTATCTTAGGATCATATCTGTTTTTGCAGGTAACTATTACTGTGCAGAATTATTAGGCAACTTAATAAAAACCAAATATATTCCCATCTCACTTGTTTATTTTCACCAGGTAACCCAATATAACCCAATATAATTTAGAAATAAACATTTCTGACATGCAAAAACAAAACCCCAAAAAATTAGTGACCAATATAGCCACCTTTCTTTATGATGACACTCAACAGCCTACCATCCATAGATTCTGTCAGTTGCTTGACCTGTTTATGATCAACATTGCGTACAGCAGCTATCACAGCCTCCCAGACACTGTTCCCAGAGGTATACTGTTTTCCCTCCCTGTAGATCTCACATTTTATGAGAGACCACAGGTTCTCTATGGGGTTCAGATCAGGTGAACCAGGGGGCCATGTCATTATTTTTTTTCATCTTTTAGACCTTTACTGTCCAGCCATGCTGTGGAGTAGTTGGATGCATGTGATGGAGCATGAAAATCATGTTTTTCTTGAACGGTACCAACTTCTTTCTGTACCACAGCTTAAAGAAGTTGTCTTTGAGAAACTGGCAGTAGGTCTGGGAGTTGAGCTTCACTCCATCCTCAACCCGAAAAGGTCCCACAAGTTCAACTTTGATGATATCAGCCCACAGTAGTACCTCATCTTCACCTTGCTGGCGTCTGAGTCGGAGTGGAGCTCTCTGGCCTTTACTGATCCAGCCTCTGGCCCATCCATCTGGCCCATCAAGAGTCACTCTCATTTCATCAGTCCATAAAACCTTTGAAAAATCAGTCTTAAGATATATCTTGGCCCAGTCTTGACGTTTTATCTTATGTTTCTTGTTCAAAACTGGTCGTTTTTCAGCCTTCCTTATCTTGGCCATGTCCCTGAGTATGGCACACCTTGTGCTTTCTGATACTCCAGTAATGTTGCAGCTCTGAAATATGGCCAAACTGGTGGCAAATTGGCATCTTGGCAGCTTCACGCTTGATTTTTCTCAATTCATGGGCAGTTATTTTGCGCCTTTTTTGCCCAACACACTTCTTGCGAACCTGTTGGCTATTTGCCATGAAACGCTTGATTGTTCGGTGATCACGCTTCAAAAGTTTGTCAATTTCAATACTGCTGAATCCCTCTGCAAGACATCTCACAATTTTGGACTTTTCAGAGCCCATCAAATCTCTCTTCTGACCCAATTTGCCAAAGGAAAGGAAGTTGCCTAATAAATAAGCACACCTTATATAGGGTGTTGATGTCATTACACCACACCCCTTCTCATTCCAGAGATGCACATCACCTGATTTACTTAATTGGTAGCTGGCTCTCAAGCCTATACAGCTTGAAGTAGAACAACATGTATAAAAAGTATCATGTGATCAAAATACCAATTTGCTTAATAATTCTGCACACAGTGTATTGAGATGCACTTGTATGTCAGTTTACTGATAACATGAAATGCTTGCTCCTTGTTTGTTATCATCTTCTCTGTGTTGACATGAGATTCATGATGTCTTCTACAGGATTATACACTTAGTCACTTAGTCCAGGTGGCATTTCTATTTACCGCATGCTATGCTGATGATGTTAGGTATTTATATGCGAATGTGTTTTTTAACAATTACAGATGATTGAAGAACATTTTTAGAATTCACAGATGTAATATGGTACGACAAACAGTACTAGACACATATGTCAGGTGAACATAAAAGAGAACATCTGCTGGATTGTATCAGTTATCATTTCCTGGGGAAATGCCTTCGAGCGCTAACACGTAGAATATCATTTATATGATGCGTATGTAACCTTACTCCATGGCTAAGATTGCGATTTATTTCCAAACCAGATAGAAGTAATACAATATTACGCTGCCTCCGGTGATGATGCAATGCTTTTGAGGTGGTAAAAGAGAACAAGGACAGGATATATTCACAACTGATTTTTTTCTATACACCCTGGCTAAACACTTGAGATTTTAGATGGTTGAAAAAGCTAATCTGTTTTTTTTTCATTGTCCATGGAGTATACTGAATGATAGATCTGTAATTCATCAATAGAAGCCCAGAACAGACTATATTTCATAGCACAGTATTAGGTGCAAATGATTAGGTTTGAGCCTCACCTTGACTTTGGCCATGACACATGGTATGTGGTCAAAGATCGCTGTATGCTGCTCCTGCATTGCAGTAAGGGGGAAGTGAATGGGGTCACATTTCAACCTAGAAGGTACCTTTATAAACAAGTCATAAAAAATTAGAACCAAGTGCATTTTTTTGTAAATTGCTTGTTGGGATATTTTGTTTATCACAATGTGACTCACTTGCACTATGCTTCCAATGTAGGAGCCGCATGCAGTTGTGGCCAAAAGTTTAAACACTGACACAAATTTTGGTGCTTCAGTGTTTTTTGATGTTTTAATCAGATTTTTCTAGGGTTACACTTTCATAAGTTGTTACATGTTTATTGGGAAATACATTAAGTTTATGTGGAGTATTTTCAGTGTTACCCTTATTTTTCGAGGCTTCAGAAATTCATCCTGGCATGCTGGATATCAGATTCCTGACTGGTGGCAACCCATTCTTGTCTAATCAGTGCTTAGAGTTTATCACAATTTCCGTGTTTTGTTTGTCCACATGAGTTTTGAAGATTAATCACATGTTTTCAATTTGATTCCTGGCGGAGATTCCTGTCCATGGACGCAAATTTTCAATGTTTTGTTCAGTAAGCCACTTAGTTATCACTTTTATCTTGTGACATGGTGCTTCATCATGCTGGAAAATGCAGTGTTCATCATGAAATTGATCCTGAATCGTTGAGGTAGAAATTGTTCTTGAGGCATGGTTCAATACTATTCTTTATTCATTGTTTTCCTAGGTAAAATTGTGAGTGAGCCCACTCCCTTGGATAAAAAGCAACCACACACATGAATGCTCTCAGGATCCTTTACTCTTGGCAGCACTCACCTTCTCTTTTCAGGACAATGATTATTCCAGATGTCCAGATGTCCCAAACAGTCAAAAGGAGCTTCATCAGAGAATTTCACTTTGCAGGTATTGACTATAGAGGACTGGGATAATGTTATTGTAGCGCCCCTGAAGCCATCAGGGTACTGCATCTGTCGCGGGCGGAGGGGCCGCACTCGCCACGCTCGGGTCCGTGGCTGCTGCTGCTGCTCGGTGGCTCGAGCGGTGGGCCGGACTCGGGGACTCGAGCAGCGCTCCTCGCCCACTAGTGAAAAGGGGGTGGTTTGTTTTGGGAGATAGTTCGTGACCCCACCCATGGGTCATGGTGATTATAGGCACCACCGCTGCTGGTGACTGGGATCCCGGGAGAGATGGTAGGGAGCAGCAAGGATGTTGTCCCCTCCGTGTGTAGGGGTTGGTGATCCTGGGGCCCGGTGGTGTAACAGGAAGGCTGGATGGCTGGGGTGCAGGGTTGAAGGGACAGCGCGGTGCCGGATGGCACTGTTATACTCACTCAGGCAGTCAATGATGGAGTCTCTGGTAAACCAAACAGCTGGATGGACGGGTCCCGCAGCCGGCTGCAGTGTTTGTGCTCTCTCCCCGGATAGTGTGATGGTGGCTGTCTTTCCCTGCACCTGGTTAAAATGTTCTGACTCCTGTGGTTGCCCACCGGTAGTCCGCTTCCCGGCGTATAGGTACCGAAGGAGCCTGTTTTGCCTGCAGGCGCTGGCCCTTGGATCTCTAGCCTATGGCGGTGGCTGTATAGCCTCACGGTGTGGACTGTTGCCTTCTGTTGGGTCTTTGTTGTTAGGAAACCCCTGGGGTTCCGGTCACACTCGGATTTGACCGTTGGCGGCGGCTCCAAGCCTAGTCGGAGTCCGATGGCCCTGCCTGTGTGCTTAGCTTCATTCCGCTCCCCGGTTCGGTACCGGCGGGCCACCGCCCGACCCCGGTCCTACGGTTCCACAGAGATCCACTAACTCCTGCAGAAGGCAACCACCGTCTGCCAACATTGCTGTCAGTGCCTGGGCTCCAACCCAGACACTTGCAGTTTCTACACCTCTCACTTTCACCTCCAAAACGAATCTGTCACTTTTCCCGCCTCCAGGCCTGTGAACTCCTCGGTGAGTGGGGCCAACCGCCTGGCTCCGCCCCCCCTGGTGTGGACATCAGACCCTGGAGGGAGACAACAAGGGTTCTTGTTTGACTGGTGTTACTGTCCAGGGGAAGGGGTGTGTAAGGTGTAATGTCTGTGACTACCTGGCTAGTCCAGGGCGTCATACATCCCCACCAGGATGCAGGGCCTACCCCCCAGGGACCCAGAAGACCAGTGCTGGTAACAAATATACACTCCAGAGAATCCCAGTTTTCCCCAAATTCCCCATAGACTGGTATCAGGCTAGGGTTGGACCAATGGATGGCTGCCTAGAGGTGGAGCTGATCCAGTCCACTAGACGACCAGAGGGGAGGTGCAGACAGTGGACAGTTAGTCAGTGAGTCGGTCACAGAGAGAGAGGAAGCACTGTCAAGAGTGTAACAGTGACTTGAGGGGCCAGGCCGTTGGTTGCCGGTGTAGTACGGTGGAGTACTCCCAGAGCCACGCACTAACGGGGTACAGAATCCTAGGTCAGGTAAATGCTCCAGGCAGACCTGATAAAATCTGCACAGTGAGGGAACCATCAAGGACCTCACTGATCTTGAAGTTCGAGAGACAGTAGCAACGGAAGAACCGGGGACCAGGACCAGAGACTGCGACCCCACAGGGTTCACGCTACCTTCATACGGACTACCATTAAGAGACTACAAGGAGGGGACCCCCAGCCGCTCCAAGCCACGGGGACCCACCAACCAAAGACAGGTGCAGGGGAAAGAAGCCACCAGGTCACTAAACCGGCACTGGGACAAAGAGGACCTGTGGTTGAGACCTGCCGGCCTCGGGTGACCAGTTTCCAGCTTAGTGTGAGTAAAGGAACCAGTTACACTGCAACCCCTTGTGTGGCCTACCTTCTTTCAACACTCATCTACATCACCTATCCTCTGGGGCCCAGCCCTGCTTCTGGAGGGCCTAACATCCAGGCTGCCACTAACACCAGCCCCAGTAGTAAGAATTGTGCAGCGGCAACTCCATCCACATAGTCGCAAACCGCAAGTGGCATCACGTGATAAACTTTAATTTAAATCCCTTTTTAAAAAGCACCCAGGGCACGGAACCGGGAAGCGGCCACCAAAGTGACATTTCCCAGTTATACACCGCCCGGGACCAAGTACCCCATAACCCTGGGTGACACATTATTTTCTCTGATGATGCCCCCTTCATAGTGTTTTGGACATGTGAAAGAATGATTGTCTTAAAGGGAATCTGTCACCAGGTTTTTGCTCCCCCACCTGAGAGCAGCATAGTGTAGACAGAGACCATAATTGCAGCAATGTGTCACTTACTAAGCTGTTTGCTGTCATTTTGATAAAATCACTGTTTGCTGCAGTTCTAGCAGTTATACAGAACTCATGAATATGCTGGACTACCTGGCAGCACACCAAGTGCACACCACCTCCTCTAATGATAATCTACTGCTGATTAATCAGTGATTTTATCAAAACTACATTAAGCAGCCCAGTAAGTAACACATCGCTGGAATCAGGATCTTTGCCCAAACATTATGCTGCTCTCAGATTAGGTGGCAAAAACCTGGTGACAGATTCCCTTTAAGAAACTTTATAAAAACGAAAATTTCTGTCACTCTCAATTCTTTTGGAACTGACTGCACAGTAATCATTAGCACCAGCCTCATTTTAACTTCTAACATTGATGACCAAAATGACAACAAGCCAACCATAGATATCTAAAATCCCTAATTTATGATGAACTTTACAACAAAATATAGTTGGATTTATTGTTTTTCCATTTTTTAAAAATTTGCTATTGACAAGAGCAAATCATTGTAACTCACTTGCGTCACAGGGGACACGTTAATAATTCAGTTTGCTAATTACTGAAGAACAATCCTAATTCAGAATCATGATACCCCCAACTTACTGGCTGTTGATCTTTAGTATAGCATTTCCAGATGTATACACTCACTTGTATTATAAAGATGCATAAATGTGTATTAATCCAAATCCTTTTCTGTGTTCAGGTTGAATAACAAACAGACCTGTAATCTCGGCACACTTAGAATTATACAATATGTATTTTCAATGTCATGGAAGTATAGTATTGAATATTGATTTTTTTTTTTACCACTTAAACAAGAAAGAAACACATGCTGTGCGTATCCTGACATGATTAATGGTTTGTATAGATATAGGTTGGTATTAAAGCTTTATACATCTGTAAAACTCAAAAATACATTGTTCAAATACAATTTAATTAAGCACTAGAAACATGAACAGCAGGCCAGAAATATATGGGATGAAAAGGTTTGTAAGATCACACACTATTCAATACATAATGTGTACTATATACAGTATACAGTCAATATATAATATGCACGTTATATAAAGATGTATTAACATGGGTAACATGGGAGAGGAAATACAGTAAAATTTTCTAGCTCAAAAACAAAACAAGAAACATTAATTACAGTAATTGGTTTTAATTTTTACATTCTCCGAAAAGTGTCTTGAATGTATCATTTTCCTAATAGCAATATTGCTTGAATGCATGGAAGCAGTCCAAGATATGTGTAAAGACACATGCAGTAGATGGAGATTTACAGTGCCTTGCGAAAGTATTCGGCCCACCTGAATTTTTCAACCTTTTCCCACATTTCAGGCTTCAAACATAAAGATAAAAATTTTAATGTTATGGTGAAAAATCAACAAGTGGGACACAATTGTGAAGTTGAACAAAATTTATTGCTTATTTTAAATTTTTGTAAAAAATAAAAAAACGAAAATTGGGGCGTGCAATATTATTCATCCCCTTTAAGTTAATACTTTGTAGCGCCACCTTTTGCTGCGATTACAGCTGAAAGTCGTTTGGGGTATGTCTCTATCAGTTTTGCACATCGAGAGACTGAAATTCTTGCCCATTCTTCCTTTGCAAATAGTTCGAGCTGAGTGAGGTTGGATGGAGAGCGTTTGTGAACAGCAGTTTTCAGCTCTTTCTCAGATTCTCGACTGGATTCAGGTCTGAACTTTGACTTGGCCATTCTAAGGGGTACTTTGCACACTACGACATCGCAGATGCGATGTCGGTGGGGTCATGTCGAAAGTGACGCACTTCCGACGTTGCTCTCGACATCATTGTGTGTAAAGCCTAGATGATACGATTAACGAGCGCAAAAGCGTCGTAATCGTATCATCGGTGTAGCGTCGGTGAAAACCATAATTACCTTGCTGCGACGGTCCGATGTTGTTCCTCGTTCCTGCGGCAGCACACATCGCTGTGTGTGAAGTCAAACGCGAGGAACATCTCCTACCTCCTTCACCGCGGCTCCTGTCGGCTATGCGGAAGGAAGGAGGTGGGCGGCATTTTACGTCCCGCTCATCTCTGCCCCACCGCTTCTGTTGGCTACCTGTCGTGTGACGTCGCTATGACGCCGCACGGCCCACCCCCTTAAGAAGGAGGTGGGTCGCCGGCCAGAGCGACGTCGCAGGCCAAGGTGAGTGCATGTGAAGCTGCCGTAGCAATGATTTCCGCTACGCCAGCTATCACCACATATCGCAGCTGCGACAGGGGCGGGGACTATTGCACTCGGCATCGCAGCATCGGCTTGCGATGTCGTAGTGTACAAAGTACCCCTAACACCTGGATACGTTTATTTGTGAACCATTGCAATGTAGATTTTGGTTTTTGTTTGGAATCATTGTCTTGTTGGAAGACAAATCTCCGTCCCAATCTCAGGTCTTTTGCAGACTCCAACAGGTTTTCTTAAAGAATGGTCCTGTATTTAGCTCCATCCATCTTCCCATCAATTTTAACCATTTTCCCTGTCCCTGCTGAAGCAATGCAGGCCCAAACCATGATGCTGCCACCACCATGTTTGACAGTGGGGATGGGGTGTTCAGGGTGATGAGCTGTGTTGCTTTTACGCCAAACATAGCGTTTGGCATTGTGCCCAAAAAGTTTGATTTTGGTTTCATCTGATCAGAGCACCTTCTTCCACATGTTTTGTGTGTCTCCCAGATGGTTTGTGGCAAACTTTAAATGACACTTTTTATGGATATCTTTGAGAAATGGCTTTCTTCTTGCCACTCTTCCGTAAAGGCCAGATTTGTGCAGTGTATGACTGATTGTTGTCCTATGGACAGAGTCTCCCACCTCAGCTGTAGATCTCTGCAGTTCCTCTAGAGCAGACCTGGGCAAGGGGCGGCCCGCGGGCAACATCTGGCCCGCCTACTCTCTGTAACCGGCCCGCCTGGCTCAGGGCGTCCTTGCTGGCCGGTCAGTGATGAGGGCAATCTGACCTGTTGTCCGGAGCTCCAGGCTCCGGGAGGCCCGTGGTCAGATTTCCCTCATCACACGCTGCGTTCCGGGCAGGGAACAGAGGACAGATCCTGCAGCGCCGCACAGTGTAGGTAGCGGAACGCAGGAATCTGTCCTCTGTTCCCTGCCCGGAAACTTTCTCTGTGACACACACGCGCGCCCTGATGTCGTCAGTACAGCGCGCGTGTGTGTCATTTAAAAAGTTTCCGCCTGCCAGGAGAAGAAGCTGCAGAAGTCGGGGCTCGTACAGAGAGAAGCAGCGGCAGGGCCCCTACAAGAACAGCAGCGGCAGGGCCCCTACAAGAACAGCAGCGGCGGGGGCCAGTACAAGAGAAGAAGAATCTCGGCAGGGGCCCGTACGGAGGTTCCTGAGGAGGGAGAGGTGAGTAATAACCTGAGGAGACAATGGGGGGAGGGGGGGGTTAACTGGTGAGTAATATTTGGGTGTAGTGATGTATATGGGAATGTAGTATATTACAGGTGCAGTATATAGGAGTGTAGTGATGTATATTACAGGTGCAGTACATAGGAGTGTAGTGATGTATATTACAGGTGCAGTATATAGGAGTGTAGTGATGTATATTACAGGTGCAGTATATAGGAGTGTAGTGATGTATATTACAGGTGCAGTATATAGGGATGTAGTGATGTATATTACATATGCAGTATATAGGAGTGTAGTGATGTATATTACATATGCAGTATATAGGAGTGTAGTGATGTATATTACAGGTGCAGTATATAGGAGTGTAGTGATGTATATTACAGGTGCAGCATATAGGAGTGTAGTGATGTATATTACAGGTGCAGTATATAGGAGTGTAGGGATGTATATTACAGGTGAAGTATATACTGCAGTGAATATTCAGTGAGTATAATTACCGGCGATAAGGAGCGGGAGGCAGCAGAGCCAGAGACAGCAGCGCTGGAGAGAGGTAAATATAGAAAATCTTTTAATTAAAAAGGCCCGTGTTTTCTCTGGTATTTGTCACACTGATGTTACACATATCACATCAGTGTGCGATCCGTGTGACACCCGTGCTGCTGGAGAAAAAAAGGACATGTCTGCGTGTGTGTGTGTGCGGGGCCACGAAGGGTCACACAGTCCGTAACTTACTGTTTGTTTTTGAAGGGATAGTGTATATACTATATACAGTATTGGGTAGAACTGAGTTAATTATATTAGTCCGGCCCTCTAAAACCATCCCAATTTCTCATGTGGCCCTATGGGAAAATTAATTGCCCACCCCTGATCTAGAGTGATCATGGGCCTCTTGGCTGCATCTCTGATCAATCTTCTCCTTGTTTGAGATTAAATTTTTGAGGGATGGCTGAGTCTTGGTAGATTTGCAGTGGTAATGATAATCCTTCCATTTCAATATGATCGCTTGCACAGTGCTTCTTGGGATGTTTAATGTTTTGGAAATCTTTTTGCAACCAAATCTGGCTTTAAACTTCTCCACAACAGTATCACGGACCTGCCTGTTGTGTTCCTTGGTCTTCATGATTCTCTCTGCGCTTTAAACAAAACACTGAGACTATCACAGAGCAGGTGCATTTATACGGAGACTTGATTACACACAGGTGGATTATATTTATCATCATCAGTCATTTACGACAACATTGGATCATTCAGAGATCCTCAATGAACTTCTGGAGTGAGTTTGCTGCACTGAAAGTAAAGGGGGCGAATATGCAGAGCTGGTGGTTTTCTCAACAGATATAGGAACACCGAATTGCATCATCAATGAACAAAAGGAGTCCAGGAGGCATAGACACTGCTACCTCCAGGGGAAACAAACAGGAAGTCATCCAAATAATGCATAATGGCCCTGGAGCCTATCTCACGCTGCACTAAACAACTCATATTGACAAGGTGGCACAATATGGAGCAACTCATGGGCAGGCATGTGTCTTAATAAAAAAGATAATTGAAGCAACAACCCAATAGATGGTAGCAATCAGGGTGAACAGGAAGGAGACGGAACACCATCTCAATGTGCGATTTCGCCATTAGGGTGCCGTGGCCCCCTCACACACTAATGTAAGCGCTGTAGTGAACAAAATGTAGCTGACCAAAGCATCCTTTTTATTTATGCCGTCGTTCACTGACAAAGGTGGGAAAGATAATCAAGCAATATTTGCCTTCCTCTTTTTTTAGGACGATATCCAAGGGGAATAGCCTCATATTTGGAAATGGGGGAGGGGGGGGGCTGAAAGGACCATAAACCTGCCCAGGGAAACCTCTTTATTGATCTTTTCCTTAATAATACCTGAGTTCTCGAATGATGATTTCAAATTTTTGGCGAATGTTCCTGATTGGAAAAAAAATGGGATGAAAAAAACCAAAAGTGAATCCTACCCATACCTGGGTGGCAACCTTCTTATTAGGATATTGATGCAACCATGAAGACATCACAAACACTTTCACCAGGGTCTTTCCCTTCAGATTGACTCTCATGCCGACCAGCTGGTGTTCCCACTTTGTTACATCCTTTGGGTGAGTGTTGGCGACCAGACACAGATCATTCTTATTTATATTTACACAAACAGCTGAATCTACAATGGTCCTCACTAAAGAGCCAACACTCAACCGGTTTACACATGGCCACTGTCCCTTTACACAAGCAAGGATCAGCAGCTGCGGCCTGATTGGGCAAAGATTTTTGTGCCATCTTCAGTATGAGCCACACATCCATGGCTTTTTCCTGCATCCAATTTCTGGCTGAAGAGCTAAATGCTGGCGAAACTCCTCATCATATTGGCATGAAGCTCTTCGTCCATGGGATTTAAAGATGTTTTACACTAAATCCATGTAGATAAACAACTCAGAACAGCATTCAGGGTGATGCTGGCTCATTACACAACTGAGCACCATGAAGTCTTGTATCCAATTACTCATTGTTTTTTCCACCCTTGGTCTTTTATCACTCTATCCATGTTTGGTCTACCCTCTTTATCGACTGTATGCTGATCAACTGAAATAAAAAAACAGAATTCCACATATTGATTATCTTATATCGTCTTTCTCGTTTCCTCATCAAAATGGGACCCTAATGGGCTAATAACACAGAAAAAGGGTTTTTTTGCATACCGTTCCAAGGGACCACTACCATCTGCGCCTACTGGGGAGAGAATTAATGGGAGACAAACTTGACAGCACTGCTTTAATTTAAACCCTCCAGCAGCAGGTTTTCAAGCTAAAGGCCAAAGGGGTGATCCTATCAGCCATTGTATGGGGAGTTGGTCATTCCAAGTCTGTGATTTCAAGAATATTGCATCTTTACAACATTATTATTTATTATTATAGCACCATTTATTCTATGGCGCTTTACATGTGAAAAGGGGTACACATAATAAAAACAAGTACAATATTCCAGCACAGACGGGTACCGGAGCAGAGAGAACCCTGCCCTCAAGGGATCACAGTCCAGAAAGGATGGGTGAGGATACAGTAGGTGAGGGTACAGATGGTCGTAAAGTGCTATAGCAGATTGTGGGTTATAGCAGGTTGTCGGCTTGTCGGAAGAGGTGGGTCTTCAGGTTCCTTTTGAAGCTTGTCAGAGTCTGATATGTTGTGGCAGAGCATTACAGAGTATGGTGGATGCACGGAAGAAATCTTGAATGCGCTGGGGGGAAGAGGAGACAAGAGTGGAGTACAGAAGGAGATCTTATAAGAATCAAAGGTTACATGCTGGTAAGTACCGGAAGACTAGGTCACAGATGTAGGGAGGAGACAGGTGGTGATTGGCTTTGTAGGTTATGGTTAGGGTTTTGAACTGGAGTCGTTGGGCAATGGGAAGCCAGTGAAGGGATTGGCAGAGAGGAGAGGTCGGGAAGTAGCGGGGGGACAGGTGGATTAGTTGGGCAGCATAGTGTAGAATAGATTGTAGGGGTGCGAGACTGTTAGAAGGGAGGCCAGGGAGCAGGAGGTTGTAATAGTCCAGGTGGGAGATAATAAGGGCATGTACTAGGGTTTTTGCAGCTTCTTTGGAAAGCAGTGTACAAATCTGGGAAATATTTTTGAGTTGGAGATGGCAGGAGGTAAAGAGGTCTTGGATATGTGGCTTGAAAGAGAGAGCACAAACTCTTTCAAGTCCCCCAAGAAGGCTCGTCACCCTCGAAAGACAAATGCAAGAGAGAACAGGATAATGCGGAGAATCTCCATAGGTAATACTTTCAACACTGCAGCTGGAATTGCTCCCAATTCAGCACTGAACAGGGTAACGATCTGTCTCGTCATACAGTGTCACAACATTAAAGAGTATTTGGACTGAAAGCCCACTTTGCAGTGTGACCAAATCTCTCACTAGCAGAAAGAATCAAGGCTAGACTCACCTGTGATGAGAAGCATGTTGTGTGGACAGAGAAGTGGTCCACAGTTCATTGTAGTGATGAAAGCAAGTTTAATTTATTTGGGTATGAAGAAAAAATTATGTTCATCGACAAACTGGGGAAAGACTGAACTCAAAGTGTGTTAAGAAGTCAGTGAAAGGTGGTGAAGGAAGTGTCATGGTTTGAGGAATGTCTTATGTAGCAATAGTTGGACCTCTCATACATCTACATGGCAGAGTGAATGCAAGTGTGTATCAGAAACTTCTTCAACAACATGTGGCTCCTTACTTGCGTTCATCACTCAATCAGCCAGTAATTTTCAAGCACGACAATGCCCCCATAACACAGCAAAATGGGTAAAGCAGTTTCTTGAAACCGAAAACATTGAAACATTGAAATGGCCAGGCCAGAGTCATGATCTAAACCCAATAGAAAACCTCTGGAAAATCCTTAATGACAAAGTTATGTCCAAGAAAGAAACATCAGTCAAAGAACTGTGGAAAAGACTGGGAGAGTGGACCAAAATAGTACCAGAGCAGTGTGAGAGACTAGTGATGTCATGTGGCCGCAGATGTGCTGAAGTCATTCAAAGCAAAGCCCTGTATGAAACGCCCTGGACCCCAGGGGTCACAGGTAATTACATCTACCACATACACACACACCTCATCCCCTGTGAGGTCACATACATGTCACCCGAAAGGGAGACCTGATGCCTCCCTCAGGGCCAGTACAGCACACCAGGTGGGCGGAGTCAGGCGGAAAGGCACGACCAACGAGGAGACTACTGTCCTGGGGCAGGAAGTTCAAACAGTTAAGTTTTGGAGTTGACAGTGAGTGGTAGAGGAGCAGATGTCAGGGATCCGGGTAGGAGCCTGGGCCCCTTAGAAAACGTCAGGCAGGCAGGCGGTGGTGGCCGTCTGCAGGAGTACCGGTACAGCAACTGGCGGGTCCGTACGGACCGGGCCTGGGTTGGAGCCCGCCGGTCCCGAACCGGGGAGTCAACTGTGCACCGGAGCACCAACAGGAGGGTACTCAGACCCCGTCCTAGCTTAGAAGCCACTGAGTATAGGCAAATTGACTGATTGCTGGCCGGATCTCACGGGTTCATCCACACCCAAAGTCCCGAAAGAAGGCAAAAGCCCACAGAGACCGGATGAGCGCCACCGCCAAGGGCCAAACACCCGACGGGCCAGCGCCTGCGGGCAGCCGAGGGATCCTCTGGCAGCTCAACGCCGGGGATCGGGCAACCACTGCTTAGGCAGGGGGGCTGAAACACAAACATCTAGAGGTGCACAGGAAAAGGGGCCACCATCAACCCCACAGGGGACATCAGCAGCCGGCCGCGGGGACCGACCACTACCGAACTTTGGTTTACCAGTGACTCTGAGTGTGAATCAATCATGAGTACACCAGTGCCATCCGGGCACGACGCTACACCGCAGCACGGAGCCCTGCACCCCGATGACAACAACATCACCCCTTCCAGTCCCCCACCGGGGCCCCGGGACACACCGCCCCTACCCGCGGAGGTGCTAACATCTCAGCTGCGGCCGCAACACCGATCCCGGACGAGCATGCCATCACTTCAGCCGCAGCGGTGGTGCATCCCCTGTCACCACGACCCGTGTGTGGCGTCACGACCCGTTACACAACCACCACCCCCCACCGCCTTCCCTTAACAAGAGCGACGTGGCCCCCGGTCCGGAGGCGCTTGTGCCACCGAGAACCCGAGCCCAGACCTCGAGTAGCTCAGCCCGAGCAAGCGGAGGAAGCGGCCAGGCCCCTCTCAGGGTGGTACACGTATACTCTTTCTGGCGTCACGAACAGGATTCGGACAGTCCACTTACCTGTGGAAAGTGCGCCTTAGAAGTTTCCGTCTGCGGCGTCCTGCCGAAAAAGTTGAAGTCCTGCCATCTTGCCGCGAAAGTTTCCCACTCGAGTCGTCTTCCCCGAGCAGTGAAGGCACGAAAAGTGAGGCCCCACCCCCGAAGGAGGAGTGCTAAGAGAAAACCAAGGGGGAGGCGGGCAAGAAGGCTGCCTGATGTAACCGAGAAGATAAAAAGGCAGGGGCTCCAAGACCCTGCACCTGCTTTGTTCCTGGACCCCGCCGGCGCAGAAGCAACATGTCCGCCCCATCCGCACAGCCCGAGGGTTTGGAACCATCGCCCGGAACATCGGCGTGGCTGGAGGCCCAGACGATGCTGACGTGTCACTGCAGCCAAGTGGAATTATGCCGCCTGATGGCCCGATGGACGGCCGAGGTGGAGGATCTGGTTACAGCCGCGCGGTTGTATGAGGTGGAGGCTATCCTGGAGGAGCGGGTAGGTGACCCACGCCCCTATGTCCCTGAGGGACCGGCCGCTGCGGCTGAGTGACCCGGTCTGCCCCCAGCTTCTATTCAGTCTCCCCTGCTGCCTGCGCTGGCTGCTGGCCTCCCTCCGCCTGGCCCGCTGGCGCCTCCACCAACAACGGAGGCCGCGGTCCCGGCTCCAGGAGACCCGCCCGTGGAGGAAACCACCCGTGGACAAGAGGAAGCTACAGTTCCCGCGGGGGGCCCCCGGCACGGCACCCGCCCAAGACACGGAGGCAGAGACAGCCCAGGACCTGTGGCCGCCAGGGACGGCTGTGTGGCTGGCGAACCGGTTGGCACAGTTCTGCATTCAGGTGCGGGTTGAATCAATGCAACAGGCTATGAGTTGGAATCAGGGGATACAAGAGATGGCAGCCGCGGTGCGGTTGAACGAGGAGCCCGCCCCGCAGAATGCGCCCCGGCAGGATCCAGCCTTCCCCGACCCACCGGTCAGACAAGGTGCCGGGCCGGGCTGCGGTGTGGCCCGTGAATCCCGTGCGTGTGCTCCGCTGCACGTCCCAGCCTCCACACCACCGACCCATGAAGAGAAGTAGGCAGTGGACCTCCCGTTGCAGCTAAAAAAAGGACTCATCCCAGTTGGGACTTGTGTGTAGTTGAAAACCCCTGTTGCGTGAGTGACTGCTCATGGACAAGGCCGTGGACTTGCTGGCCACCCAAAAACGTTTGGGCTTGGAAATATTGCCCTATTTGCCCCCTTTAACATGCCTTCCCATTCCGTTAGCCTCTGGAGAGGCAGTTTGAAGGAAGGACCCACAGCAGAGCAGGCTGGGGTCCGGTCACCACCGGGACCGGTGACCATCCTCCGGGGAGCCCTTGACAACTGCCGGGTGCGCTGCACTGTACCCGTTCCTGACTGGGTGACCTGCCGTGTTCCTGTTTCCGGACTGGGGAAAAGGGGTGCTGCCTATTTCTTAGGGGCAGCATCAAGGCTAAGTTGTTTGGGTGGGAAAGGCGGAAGGACATGAACCCGTTCCCGTTTAATAAAGTTTGAGACGTTAAAGTAAATTGCCTCCCATTAGGGGAAGACCTTCAGTAACCATAGTTTGTATTCATGTTATTATAATTGTAAGTGTTTTCCCGTTTTTACAGTTGAAAAATAAAAATAAACCGGAGGGGATAGGGCAGCCCGCGGACGGTCTGCATTAAACCAAGGGGGTATGTGACGCCCTGGACCCCAGGGGTCACAGGTAATTACATCTACCACATACACACACACTCCATCCCCTGTGAGGTCACATACATGTCACCCGAAAGGGAGACCTGATACCTCCCTCAGGGCCAGTAGAGCACACCAGGTGGGCGGAGTCAGGCGGAAAGGCACGCTCACCGAGGAGACTACTGTCCTGGGGCAGGAAGTTCAAACAGTTAAGTTTTGGAGTTGACAGTGAGTGGTAGAGGAGCAGATGTCAGGGACCCGGGTAGGAGCCTGGGCCCCTTAGAAAACGTCAGGCAGGCAGGCAGACGGTGGTGGCCGTCTGCAGGAGTACCGGTACAGCAACTGGCGGAACCGTACGGACCGTGTCTGGGTTGGAGCCCGCCGGTCCCGAACCGGGGAGTCAACCGTGTACTGGAGCACCAACAGGAGGGTACTCAGACCCCGTCCTAGCTTAGAAGCCCCTGAGTATAGGCAAATTGACTGATTGCTGGCCGGACCTCACGGGTTCATCCACACCCAAAGTCCCAAAAGAAGGCAAAAGCCCACCGAGACCGGGTGAGCGCCACCGCCAAGGGCCACACACCCGACGGGCCAGCGCCTGCGGGCAACCGAGGGCTCCTCTGGCAGCTCAACGCCGGGGAGCGGGCCACCACTGCTTAGGCAGGGGGGGCCGAAACACAAACATCTAGAGGTGCACGGGAAAAGGGGGCACCATCAACCCCACAGGGGACATCAGCAGCCGGCCGCGAGGACTGACCACTACCGAACTTTGGTTTACCAGTGACTCTGAGTGTGATTCAATCGTGAGTACACCAGTGCCATCCGGGCACAATGCTACACCGCGGCACGGCGCCCTGCACCCCAACAACAACAATATCACCCCTTCCAGTCTCCCACCGGGGCCCTGGGATACACCGCCCCTACCCACGGAGGGGCTAACATCTCAGCTGCGGCCACAACACCGATCCCGGACGAGCCTGCCATCACTTCAGCTGCAGTGGTGGTGCATCCCCCATCACCACGACCCGTGGGTGGCGTCACAACCCGTTACACAACCACCACCCCCCACCGCCTTCCCTTAAGAAGAGCAATGTGGCCCCCGGTCCGGAGGCGCTTGCGCCACCGAGAACCCGAGTCTGGACCTCGAGCGGCTCGGCCTGAGCAAGCGGAGGAAGCGGCCGGGCCCCTCTCAGGGTGGTACATGTACACTTCCTACTGACTGGTGACTGTTGTTATGTTCAGAAAATGTAGTTATAATCTTTCTCTGTCCTACAGTCATTGCTGTTCTCTAATTTTGCTCATCATGTTTTGAGCAAAATAAAGGTTTTAGGTTGATAAACTTTGGAACTTTTGTACAACACTGTTCTAGTGGCAAGGTGTACCCCTTACAAAAAACCTTCAAATGTTGATCAATGTAGATTAGTGTTTCTGAAAAAAGCAAGTGGTCATACATTGTTCTCTAATTTTGATCTCAAGTGTATAGATACCGTATATTTATATATATTTTTAATGTATTTTGTACATTTTGGTTATGATTCTTGTTTCAACAGATGAAAATAAACTCTTGAAATGAAACAGTGGCCAATAATTATGTGTAGCGCCCCACGGGACCGGCAGGGCTACTCGTCACCGGGCCAGTGGTGTTTGGGGTTGCTGTGAATGGCCTGAACCTGCTCCGTGGCCCCATCGGCTACATAAAAGAGGATGACGGGTAATAGGGGATGGGGGTTTGCTTTTGCAGCGCCACCCGTGGTGCGCGGCCAGGGATTAGCCGCCGCTGTGAGATGTTGCTCTCCTCCGGGGCTGATGTTACTGCTGCTCAGATAGTCCAGCTCCCCACAGGTGGAGCAAGCCCCAGGGAGGACGGTGGTGATGGGGGAAGGGCCATTGGCATCGAAGCGCGGGGCTGCAGCGCCAGCAATAAGAGGCTGAGGCAGTGGTTGCAGTTCCAGGTCTTTTACTCACAGTTCGTGTGCTGTGCCTCAGAGAACCGGTCATCGCCGTGATGGGCCCTAGCCAATCCTGGATGAATCAGAGGTTACCACCGGTGTTGTGAAGCGTGTGAGACCTTCCTTCATTGCACTCTGTAGTGTGGATCCCAGTGGTGTGAAGCTACTTGGGGACCCCAGTGTCCTTGGCTTTAGTTGCCGTCCCGTACACAGGCTGCGTAAAACTTGTTAAGGACCTGACCGTGGCCGTGGCTCCTGTCTCTATATGCTGCTGGTGCCCCGGGACTTTTGGTGGTGGGCAATGGGACGTGAAATCCCTCTTCCCTGCAGATTTTGGTAGTCCAATGTGAAGCATGTTTTACCCTAGGGCTCTGCACCCCGACGGCGCCAGTCCTGAAGGGGCTGCTGGGGCTCACCCTCCAGCTACTGTGTTGCTCTTCTGTCTCACAGCTCCACTCGGTCATCTCCTGCTTCTCTCTCGGTCTGCCTGGTACCTGGTCGGTCACTCTGAGGGGAGCCTTTCAGCATCCCCTCAGAGGTCTTGCTCTTCTCGGTCTCGATCTGTTCTCTCCGCTGTGTCCCAAACTGTTCTCTAAACTGTTCTAAATTGAAACTGTGTGTGTTCACTCACTTTCCCAGGCAGCCCCCACTTTACTAAAAACACCAAAAACCTGAGCTGAAACAATGTTCAGTAAACATGCAACATTAAGCATGTGAATTGCAGCCTTAAGACTAGAAAAACACCAAGGAGAAAAATTGTAGGAAAAATACCCTGACTATAAATAAATAAATTGCAAGTGCTTGATAACAGGGTACTTAGTGTATACATTTTTGCAAAAAGGTAAAAAGCAGTCTAACCTCGTCACGGTGTACCCATCTGAGGCAGTCCCTAACCTACTGAAGTTAAAAACATTATCAATACCTGACTTGTGTCATGTCAAAACTCCAATATGAATGGTGGCAAGTGGTCAGCTGTGTCCCAGATTAAATACACAGCAAAGTGAGACGCAATTTGTTGTTCAGTCTCAGTATTAGGGTACGCTCACACGAGCGTATAACTCGCATAAGTATCGGACCGCATCACTCGGTGCGGCCGCACACTCTCCGGACAGGAGCATGTCAGCCGCATAGAAATACATGCAGCTGAGCCGCTCCTGTCAGCAGAGAAGCTAGGCGCGCCGGGTGATGCGGTCCGATACTCATGCGAGTTATACGCTCGTGTGAGCGTACCCGTAAGGTCCAGTCACACTAAGCAACTTACCAGCGATCCCAACAACGATAGGGATCGCTGGTAAGTTGCTAGGAGGTTGCTGGTGAGCTGTCACACTGCGACGCTCCAGCGATCCCACCAGCAACCTGACCTGGCAGGGATCGCTGGAGCGTGGCTACACGAGTTGCTGGTGAGCTCACCAGCAACCAGTGACCAGCCCCCAGTCTCCTAGTTACAGCACACATCAGGTTAATTAACCCGATGTGTGCTGCAGCTAAATGTGCACAGAGCAGGGAGCAGCGCACACTGAGCGCTGGCTCCTTGCTCTCCTAGTTACAGCACACATCGGGTTAATTGCCTGATGTGTGCTGCAGCTATCTGTGCACAGAGCAGGAGCCGGCAGCACAGGCAGTGAGAGCGGAGGAGGCTGGTATCAAAGGTAAATATCGGGTAACCAAGGACAGGGCTTCTTGGTTACCCGATGTTTACATTGGTTACCAGCCTCAGCAGAAGCTGGCTCCCTGCTCACTGCACATTAGTTGTTGCTGTCTCGCTGTCACACACAGCGATGTGTGCTTCACAGCAGGACAGCAACAACTAAAAAATGGCCCAGGACATTCAGCAACAACCAACGACCTCACAGCAGGGGCCAGGTTGTTGCTGGATGTCACACACAGCAACATCGCTAGCAACGTCACAAAAGTTGTTCGTTACCAGCGATGTTGCTAGCGATGTTGGTTAGTGTGACGGGGCCATTAGGAGGGCTGCGCCCCCAACTTGCAATAAAGCAAGATAACATACAAAAAACACCAAAAACCTGAGCTGAAACAATGTTCAGTAAACATGCAACATTAAGCATGTGAATTGCAGCCTTAAGACTAAAAAAAAATCAAAGAGAAAAATTGTAGGAAAAATACCCTGACTATAAATAAATAAATTGCAAGTGCTTGATAACAGGGTACTTAGTGTATACATTTTTGCAAAAAGGTAAAAAGCTGTCTCACCTCGTCACAGTGTACCCATCTGAGACAGTCCCTAACCTACTGAAGTTAAAAACATTATCAGTACCTGACTTGTGTCATGTCAAAACTCCAATATGAATAGTAAAGTGGTCAGCTGGGTCCCAGATTAAATACACAGCAGACTGCCAGGACCCAACCACCACCTTCTCGCCCCTAGAAAGACACCACACCGTTCTTTATAAGTTAAATTGCTTTTATTTTCACTTATTCACTTTTGGAGAGGCATAGGGAAAAACACTCTCATCTTTTACTTTGGCATAAATTTTTGGTCGCAGCTTTCAAATTAGGCATTACCAGCCAACACCACGGGGTTTTGGGAAATTTTCCGCCACCGGCCGTCCGGTGCGGGTATTTCACCACCATTTTTCCTACCCCTTCCGCTGCTGCGACTTAACCATAAACACTCCACAAAACTCATAAAACCAAGGGGAGGGAGGGTGGGAAACAGGTCCGGGTCCAGGAACAGAGAGACCGGAAGCTGGGCAGTGCCGTGACATATATCTGGGAGGCGGGGCTAAGAGCAGGTCATACCACAGGAGCAGGGGTATCTGGTGAGTGTCTTTTTATGGGGAGAACCTCCTAAAATTAGCATAGAGGGCCTGCAGTCAGGTGGCAGCATCTCAAATTTTGGCTGCAGTGCCCCTCAGACTGCCAGGACCCAACCACCACCTTCTCCCCCCTAGAAAGACACCACACCGTTCTTTATAAGTTAAATTGCTTTTATTTTCACTTATTCACTTTTGGAGAGGCATAGGGAAAAACACTCTCATCTTTTACTTTGGCATAAATTTTTGGTCGCAGCTTTCAAATTAGGCATTACCAGCCAACACCACGGGGTTTTGGGAAATTTTCCGCCACCGGCCGTCCGGTGCGGGTATTTCACCACCATTTTTCCTACCCCTTCCGCTGCTGCGACTTAACCATAAACACTCCACAAAACTCATAAAACCAAGGGGAGGGAGGGTGGGAAACAGGTCCGGGTCCAGGAACAGAGAGACCGGAAGCTGGGCAGTGCCGTGACATATATCTGGGAGGCGGGGCTAAGAGCAGGTCATACCACAGGAGCAGGGGTATCTGGTGAGTGTCTTTTTATGGGGAGAACCTCCTAAAATTAGCATAGAGGGCCTGCAGTCAGGTGGCAGCATCTCAAATTTTGGCTGCAGTGCCCCTCAGACTGCCAGGACCAAACCACCACCTTCTCCCCCCTAGAAAGACACCACACCGTTCTTTATAAGTTAAATTGCTTTTATTTTCACTTATTCACTTTTGGAGAGGCATAGGGAAAAACACTCTCATCTTTTACTTTGGCATAAATTTTTGGTCGCAGCTTTCAAATTAGGCATTACCAGCCAACACCACGGGGTTTTGGGAAATTTTCCGCCACCGGCCGTCCGGTGCGGGTATTTCACCACCATTTTTCCTACCCCTTCCGCTGCTGCGACTTAACCATAAACACTCCACAAAACTCATAAAACCAAGGGGAGGGAGGGTGGGAAACAGGTCCGGGTCCAGGAACAGAGAGACCGGAAGCTGGGCAGTGCCGTGACATATATCTGGGAGGCGGGGCTAAGAGCAGGTCATACCACAGGAGCAGGGGTATCTGGTGAGTGTCTTTTTATGGGGAGAACCTCCTAAAATTAGCATAGAGGGCCTGCAGTCAGGTGGCAGCATCTCAAATTTTGGCTGCAGTGCCCCTCAGACTGCCAGGACCCAACCACCACCTTCTCCCCCCTAGAAAGACACCACACCGTTCTTTATAAGTTAAATTGCTTTTATTTTCACTTATTCACTTTTGGAGAGGCATAGGGAAAAACACTCTCATCTTTTACTTTGGCATAAATTTTTGGTCGCAGCTTTCAAATTAGGCATTACCAGCCAACACCACGGGGTTTTGGGAAATTTTCCGCCACCGGCCGTCCGGTGCGGGTATTTCACCACCATTTTTCCTACCCCTTCCGCCAAGGAGCAGCACAGCGCTAGCAAGCTGCGACCCCCCCACAACCACAGAACCTGAGCCATCTCCTCACCATTCTCACTACCAAACCTCCGAAACAGCATCATTTAAGATGTACTCGCTCCCTCATCGGGACAGCAAAGTTAATACCTTCCAGCTGGCGGTACCACACCAACAATTTTTTTTTTTTTTTTAATTTTTTTATTTATATTTTACAAAATCAACTTAGGTAGGCACTGGTTGCCCGTGCGCCAAGGACAGCTCCGTAACACATCCTTCCTTAGATACGTTCCAATATGAGCTGAAAATCACCTCTGGCTGGCCCATCTTCCATTTAGAAAATAACAGGGAAAGTTGTACATCTCCGACCGGATGAGGGTACAGGGCGGAGCGCAGCTAGGTGGCAGGGGACCAGATCTGTGACGCCTACTTGGGTCGCCAAGTCAACTGTGGAGGGCGGCTCACCAATCCTGAACACCTCAGGTAGCGCACTCAGCTCAACCAGCTCCCGGCAACTTCTCCAATCACATCCAGGTCAATGGAAACCAAGGACCAACCGCCAGGGCGAGGATCAGCTTTTCCTGCTGCCCGAAAAGTATGGGCATGACCTAAACTCGAAACCTTGGCCGACTTACATCTGAAAAGGAAAACATTGTCAGAAAGGAAAAACTCTCGAAACCAGCAAAAATCTCTTAACCAGCAGACCCCCTTCACCTTGGGGTTGATTTGGCAAAAACTCACGTTTTCTTTTTTTTTTTTTTTTTTTTATTAATACACAAATCTGGAACGTATGTAATGTTACGCTAGCCTACATGACAGTCAGTAGCCTCTTGCGCTTCTACTAGTGGCGGTTTATAAAACAAACTCGGTACGGACGTTCCTCAAAATGCATTTGCGTTGCCAACCCCATCCCATTGAAACCACGCTCATACACACTTATCCCAAAGCTTCAGCAGCACCCCAGTTCTGGGGGGGGGAGGGAGGGGTGTTTACATCCCAGGTACTGCAGCTGGCGCACCCACAATAAACAACTATCACCAAGTTACCGCCAAGAAATTGTCCACCAAATATGGGAAAAAATCTTCATGGTTAAAAGATGCTCCCCGTCATCCCTGTTCGTCTAAGGGCTATCACTAACACCTTAGGCATACCAACCAGGGGTGGGGGAAAAAGATCCCAAAACTGTGAGGGAAGACAGGCTTGGCTAGATAGCCCTAGTCCTTTCTTCAGCCTGTAAGACTAAGCTTTAAGATCAAAACCAAAATGGGCGTAACCACCCGGCCCGGTACCTTATTAGGTCGACAAACAGCCAGGAGTAGTAGGCCTCCTGACATCCACCCACCTGCCGCTAATCCACTACCCATTCCATACCGTGGGTCCCACTAGGCCTTGGTCGCGCAGGTCCAGTTCCGCAACTGAAAAATTGCAAGGCAAAAACCCCGTACCAGTTTGCTCACAACAGGAAAAAACGGTACCCGTTGGTGAAGTAGAATCACTAAATACTGCCGGTTGTATATTAACAAGGGATTGCTTGAAAATCATCGTGCTCTTCACCCACCTGGTAAACCCCACTCGCTGCATACCCTACTATAGGCCCATCCTGTCTGTGTTGTAACGAGAGGCCGGGTCATCGGCCTCCTTTCAATGGGAGTACCATTACGAATTTAAGGAATCAAAACTTTTGGACCTGCCAGCGGACGGAGTTAACGAGGATACCTGGGATTGGAAAATCAATAGGGAGTAAACAATACTATCACGGCAACTGGATACCTGGTATGACTTTAACCTTCCGTTGACTTATGCGCATTCTAAAAACCGAAAAGCCTAAACAGCCCACTACTGATAAGGGAAGTTGTAAACAGGTGGTTAGACGGTTTTTCCCCCCGGGCTTGGTAACCAACTGATAATACCACTTTTTTTTTTTTTATTAAAAAACGTTGTGTTGAAAACAAACCCAAACAGCCAGACCTGCTGCTGTTAAATACACCCCCTAGCGATTCAGCCATTATAGCTCTTGAAGCGAATGTACCCATTGAAGCTTAAAGAAAAATTCAGCTACACAATCAGTTCCTCCTTTTCAGGTGCCTGATTCCATGTAGCGGAAAATAAAGTTTAACCTTACCGCACCTAGGGTTGTACCGATACCGGGTAACGTGACCCTGCCGCTTAGTCCTACACCGGAAGCCTAGGAAAGGCGCCTTGGAAACAATGACAGCAATAGAAATGACCTTACCCGCAAAGTTGAAGTTCATACCTATGGATCCGCAGGGGCCGAAAGATAAACCTCCATACGATGGGTAATAGCCGATAAACGCTATTTCCATGCGGCAAAACCTTCCAAAACAAAAGTCAAACCCAAAAGGAGGGGCTTTTTCATATTTTTTTTTTTTTTTTTTAAATTCATAATAGGTGCTTCAAATAATGAAGCTGCTTCACACCCTCTATAGTCTAGTATTAGAATGATTGCTGTCTACTAACCCCTTGGAAAGCACTTGTCAGTTGTGCACACCTGAGACCTAAACTAAAATTGTGTATTTTTTTTTTTGAGGCTATTTATGTGGACCTAATTGCTCAGGAAATATTAGCGGGCATAATTATGCAATTACATAAAAATGACAATTTTCGCATCTCACATGTTCATTTTCGTCTGTTAAACTGAAACTCCAACAAACACGAAAATGCACAGAAATACACTTTGCTATTACCATAAAGTTATCAGTGACGAACATAGCTTACGCCTTGTTAACTACGGCACTAAGTTAGAGTGTATACCAGGGGGAGGTGATATCCTGTGCGCCCAACATAATGTAACCCTCCTATAAATCACTTGACAGGCCACATCTAAAATCTGGGATCCAGTTTTGACTCGACTTTTTTTTTTTTTTTGTTATCAAAAAGGCGGTGGGTGGACATTCTGAGATTAGTCGGTTCAAGGAGACAACTAGATTATTGCAAGGAATGGAGGAGGAGATCTCATTTTTATGCATAAATCGTGTGTGGTCACTATAAAGGACTGGAACATTACTTCCTCCTACCGCAGCTAAATGTGAAGGGTTCTTTACAGTAAGAGCAATCAGACTGCGGAATGCCGACCACAAGAGGTAGTAATGGCAGCTACTATAGCGCCTATTAAGGCGGGTGTATGATTTCCTCAGTACACCTATAGTGTCGGTCACACATAACTTAATTACAGAATGTTGAATAGGGAGGAAAACCTGTTGCCTGGTGACATCACGTGACCCCCCCCCAGGGCGCTTATTCCACCCCGCATTCCCACGTAATGGTACTTGCCAGATTGTGCAGGATAAAAGGGGGCGGCCGGACTCCGGAAGGTTCCTGCCCAATTCCAACAGCACTCCGCTGTCCAGGCCAATGTACACTCAGATGCTCATCATCCCGCCGCGGGACCGCACCAGGGGTTAGTCTGAAGAAAAAGGGGGTCTAAATCTACATGTGACTCATGACGCCCGGGGCCCCAACGCCCGTGCATATCCCCAGGTGGGGGGGGACAGAGTCCGATCCAAGCCGCTACCCACAGAAGGGGAGGTGGGGGATTGTTCAAGTGAGTGAGGGTTGTTCATCCTAAGGTGTCATGCCGACCCCTAAAGGGGAGGGGGGTGAAAATCACTGGCACTAGTGGAAGAGGTGGGGTATCAGCAGGTGGAGGCTATGCCACCTGCTGCAACTTCTCCCTTCAATACTGCAATGCACATGTCTCAGCTTACCTCCCCCCCCACCCTGCACAGTTGAAGTGAGGCCTGACCACACCCCTTAATTCACCCCACTAGCCGGGATACCCAGATGACCCCTAGCTCCTTCATGACTAACAGCTTTTTTTTTTTTTTTTTTATTTATAATTTATTTATTTAATTTATTTATTTATTTATTTTATTTATAATTTATTTATTTAATTTATTTATTTTTTTATTTATAATTTATTTATTTATTTTTTATAATTTATTTATTTATTTTAACTTGTCTGGGGATACCAATAGGGGATGGGTGGATTCTGCTGACTTCTGCAGTCAGCACAGACACCAATGAAGCACCTCCAATCCGAGCTGCATCAGAGGATGTGCCCATGCCGCAGCCTGCCCCCGCATTCTCCCCGTTCCCCTGTACCGGCTGTGACAGGGCAGCGGTGACAGGGCGGTGGAGGGAGCAGGGGCACGGGGTTTGTTATTCCCACAAAGCCGGCGGGTCCTCTGCTGCAGCGCTTCCACCTGCGCTGCATCAGGGACCGCCTGGCTCACAGCCTGCACTCGCACCCACCGCTGGCGGAGGCAGGGCGGCGGGCGGGCGGCGCCATAAGCAAAGAGCGCTTTCACGCTCTTTTCAAACTGAGGGGCGGGCTCCAGCTGACCGGCGGGTAGTTCACTCAGAATGCCGCTCGCCGGCACACCTAGCTGGAGCCTCAGCAGGGAGGAAGCCGCTCACAACTAACAGCGCTGTGAGTAGGACGCTTCCTTCCCTGCTGATGGGGGATTTGTGACAGACGGCGAGCACAGGCGGACCGGCGGGCGGGTATTTCCCTGAAAACACCGCTCGCCGGCACATGACACCTGTGCCTCAGCAGGGAGGGAGCCGCTCACAGCTAAAGCACCGTGGGCAAAACTCTTCCCTCCCTGCTGATAGCTCTCTTACCTCCCTCCGAAGCGGGTATACGCCACCGGCCGCCCAAACAGGTCCGGGTCCAGGAACAGAGAGACCGGAAGCTGGGCAGTGCCGTGACATATATCTGGGAGGCGGGGCTAAGAGCAGGTCATACCACAGGAGCAGGGGTATCTGGTGAGTGTCTTTTTATGGGGAGAACCTCCTAAAATTAGCATAGAGGGCCTGCAGTCAGGTGGCAGCATCTCAAATTTTGGCTGCAGTGCCCCTCAAAGTGAGACGCAACTTTACTGATGACTCACCAGTCCTTGGGAAAAACCCGTGATGACTCCCCAGTCCTTGGGAAAAACCCGTTGCTATGGTGCTCACCTGCAGCCCAGTCTGGCGTAACCACCTAAGTGTATTGTGTAACTGCTGACTCGTGTTGTGTAAGCTAGAAAACACCAGTGGTTAACCTCTTCTTACCCGGAATAAGTACTGCACCTTAAAGGAGATGCAGTACCCTGGGCGACTGAAGCCTCAGGGGCGCCACATATGCACACATAGATGTTCTGAGAAAAGAAAAACCTCACTTTTAAGCTATGTGTGCACTCTGCGAATTTGGTGAAGACATTTTCTGCATCTGTGTTTTCAGTGCATTTTTTTTCCATGCGTTTTTCATAATTGAGTCAATGGGATGAAAAACGCAGGCAAAATCACACCAAGATTATTTTCTGCACCAAATCTGCAAGGAAAAAAATAAGCAACATGTGCACAACACTTCAGAATTCTAATTGACTTTGTTGGTATAAAGATAGACATGCAGATTTGCGACAAAACTGCATGAACAAATGCATCAAAAACGCAGTGTGTGCACACAGCCTTATTATTCAGGTTTTAGGTTGATTAACCTTTTGGATTGAATGACAGTATTGTAGTTGTTCAATAATAAAACTAATCATCAAAATTACAAGTTGCCTAACAATTGTGGAAAAGTGCACACTATCCTTGCTTTTCTGAGCTTTTCTGTGACAAACCCTGACTTCAAGTAAAAGGAGAGCAAAGGTGATCCTCCTCACAGCATACATAGATGCAGAATTTCCCAGGACCGATGGCCCTGGGCTACCGGGAGCCCACTTGCAGTGGCAGGACAAGTCCCCGCTACTCAGGGGGCCCTATGCCCATGCTGTCACTAGCCTCCCCCCGCCGAGGATCGCACTTTCAGTTCTTTCAGCACTGCAGTTGCCGATACAGTTGAAAGCAATGAATGATGAGATGGAGTGGCGCGATCTCTCTCTTATCATTCTCCTGCTGTGTCTGTCGGCTCTCTGACAGCTCAACAGCGGAGCGCAGTAACGTCAACACTGCGTGCCTGCAGTGAGGTCAGAGCGAGTGACAGCAATAGATGCGCTGAAGAGACCGATCAGTGGGGAAATGAGGAAAAGTGAGTATGTATTCAATCACTGTAGCCAGACAACTATGGGGGCTGTATACTACATGAAGGTGCCTAATGCTATCTGAGTCTGCACTGTGCTATATACGAGCTGTATACTACATGAATGTTCCCAATGCTATATGGGTCTGCATTGTGCTATATGGGGGCAGTATACTACATGAGGATGCCTAATGCTATCTGGGTCTGCATTGTGCTATATACAGGCTGTATACTACATGAAGGTGCCTAATGCTATCTGGGTCTGTACTGTGCTATATACGGGCTATATACTACATGAGGGTGCCTAATGCTATATGGTTCTGCATTGTGCTATATGGGGGCTGCTTAATATTATATGGGGGTTGCATAGTGCTATATGGGGGTTGCATAGTGCCATATGGGGGTTGCATAGTGCTATATGGGGGTTGCATAGTGCCATATGGCAGCTGTATAGTGCCATATGGGGGCTGCATAGTGCCATATGGGGGCTGCATAGTGCCATATGGGGACTGCATAGTGCCATATGGGGGCTGCATAGTGCCATATAGGGGCTGCATAGTGCAATATGGATGCTGCATAATACTACATGGGGGGCTACATAATACTATATGGAGGACTATGGGGGCTTCATAACACTATATGGAGAAATATGGGGGTTGCATACTACTATACCCCCAGAGTTGTATGTCCCCTCCACCCTGGTGCTGTATACCCCCTCAGAACTGTATGTCCCCCCCCGGTGCTGTATACCCCCCAGAGTTGAATGTCATCCTCCACCCCAGAGTGGTTTGTCCCCTCCACCCCAGAGCCACTACCCCCTCTAGAACTGTGTGCCCCACTCTGGAGCTGCATGCCCCCGCATTGCTGTATACCTCTTTCCTCAGTCATATGTATGCCCCCCAGTAATGTGTATGTCCCCAGCCTCTCTTGTGATGTATATACAGTAGTGTCAGTGTGCTCTATGTGCGGCCATGTCTGTTAGTGACGACCACCAATCAGCATGGCACAGACACATGCCTAGGAGGAGCTGGATGGAGACAATGGGGGATGGGAATGAGGCTGTTGCCAGCTTCCGAATATTAGAAATATCTCTAATGTGTGTGTGCATGTATGATGTGTATCTATGTATGTCAGTGTATATGACTGTGTCTAGATTTATGTCTATTTATATGTGTTTTTGTGAATTTCTCTTTAAATATGTATGTGTACGTATGCCTGTATGTGTATGTATCTGTGCATGTCTATGTGTGGATGGGGCCCACTGAGACTCTTTCGCCCAGGGCCAACAAAAACCTGGAGCCGGCCCTGGACTTATCTAAGCCCTTTTGTGTACTCCTTCACGTGACTGTTGGAGTGCCAAATTAGTCAAATACTATGAGTTGTAGCCATATTGTTTGTGTCCATATAATTTTCATATTAGGCCCCGGTTCTATGCTCAGCCATGCCATTGGTACCTTTAGTAGGAAATGGAGTAAGATGTTACTCCAATAAACTGTGCCACATTTTCTGACATACTTATCCCATTTTTGTGTTTGGTTACACTTGTTGCATGATTTTTGTGACATTAACTAAAGTAAAATACAGAGCATTTGTGACCTTTTATTATTCTAAAATTTCAACATTTTAAAACTTGAACAGTTTTTGAACCTTCCAAGCATAACCTTCTCTATTAATCTATACCCCGGCTGCTATTCAGCACATTCTTAGCATGGTACAGAGATAAAACACCCACCAGTATGTGATAACTGCACAACATTTACAAAACGTAGCATTGCATAACTGTGTAAGCTGACTTTTATCATATTGCAGATAACCCCCACTGGCGGCAAACTGCTTATATACCAGACTTCTGGAGTTACAATCCAGAAGCCTAAAAATGTCTAAATATGTATGATAATAGAGCCAGGTCTCCTATCTGTCGGATTATTCTTTAGAGATTGTATACACATCACATAGTGTGGTGCGAGTTTGACAGAAATACAGATATAGACACATATACATTATATATATTTACAGACCAAAAGTTTGGATACACCTTCTCATTCAAAGAGTTTTCTGTATTTTCATGACTCTCAAAATTGTAGATTCACATTGAAAGCATCAAAACTATGAATTAATACATTTGGAATGAAATACTTCACAAAAAAGTGTGAAACAACTGATAATATGTCTTATATTCTAGGTTCTTCAAAGTAGCCACCTTTTCTTTTGATTACTGTTTTGCATACTCTTGGCATTCTCTTGATGAACTTCAAGAGGTAGTCACCGGAAATGGTCTTCCAGCAGTCTTGAAGGAGTTCCCAGAGATGCTTAGCACTTGTTGGCCTTTTTGCCTTCACTCTGCGGCCCAGCTCCCCCCAAACCATCTCGATTGGGTTCAGGTCTGGTGACTGTGGAGGCCAGGTCATCTGGAATAGCACCCCATCACTCTCCTTCTTAGTCAAATAGCCTTTACACAGCCTGGAGGTGTTTTTGGGGTCATTGTTCTGTTGAAAAATAAATGATGGTCCAACTAAATGCAAACCAGATGGAATAGCATGCCGCTGCAAGATGCTGTGGTAGCCATGCTGGTTCAGTATTATTATTATTGTTATTTATTATTATAGCGCCATTTATTCCATGGCGCTTTACAAGTGAAAGAGGGTATACGTACAACAATCATTAACAGTACAAAACAGACTGGTATAGGAGGAGAGAGGACACTGCCCGTGAGGGCTCACAGTCTACAGGGAATGGGTGATGGTACAATAGGTGAGGACAGAGCTGGTTGCGCAGTGGTCCTTCAATTTTGAATAAATTCCCAACAGTGTCACCAGCAAAGCACTCCCACACCATCACAGCTCCTCTTCCATGCTACACAGTGGGAACCAGGCATGTAGAGTCCATCCGTTCAACTTTTCTGCGTCACACAAAGACACGGTGGTTGAATCCAAAGATCTCAAATTTGGACTCATCAGACCAAAGCACAGATTTCCACTGGTCTAATGTCCTGTTGTGTGTTCTTTAGCCCAAACAAGTCTCTTCTGCTTGTTGCCTGTCCTTAGCAGTGGTTTCCTAGCAGCTATTTTACCATGAAGGCCTGCTGCAAAAAGTATCCTCTTAACAGTTGTTCTAGAGATGTGTCTGCTGCTAGAACTCTGTGTGGCATTGACCTGGTCTCTAATCTGAGCTGCTGTTAACCTGCGATTTCTGAGGCTGGTGACTTCGATAAACTTATCCTCCGCAGCAGAGGTGACTCTTGGTCTTCTTTTCCTGGGGCGGTCCTCATGTGAGCCAGTTTCTTTGTAGCGTTTGATGGTTTTTGCCACTGTTCTTGGGGACACTTTCAAAGTTTTCCCAATTTTTCGGCCTGGCTGACCTTAATTTCTTTAAGTAATGATGGCCACTCGTTTTTCTTTACTTAGCTGCTTTTTCTTGCCATAATACAAATTCTAACAGTCTATTCAGTAGGACTTTCAGCTGTGTATCCACCAGACTTTTGCACAAAACTGATGATCCCAACCCCATTTATAAAGCAAGAAATCCCACTTATTAAACCTGACAGGGCACACCTGTGAAGTGAAAACAATTTCCAGTGACTACCTCTTGAAGCTCATCAAAAGAATGCCAAGAGTGTGCAAAGCAGTAATCAGAGCAAAAGGTGGCTACTTCGAAGAACCTAGAATATAAGACATATTTTCAGTTGTGTCACACTTTTTTGTTAAGTAATTCATTCCACATGTGTTACTTCATAGTTTTGATGCCTTCAATGTGAATCTACAATTTTCAGAGTCATGAAAATAAAGAAAACTCTTTGAATGAGAAGGTGTGTCGAAACTTTTGGTCTGTACTGTATATATATGTATATATATATATATATATATATATATATATATATATATATATATAAAAATGTACTAGACATACAGTATATGCTGAATACCTATAAAGGGCCCAGAAAAGGTAAAATAAAGCACTATTTTTTTATACTGACCTTAGCTATGCTGTAACTCCTTGTAACATTTATGATTTACCATTTCTAAAAACTATAAACTTTTTAACTTGTCTTTTGTCAACTTGAGCTAAAGCAGCCAAACTTTATATGTATTTTCCTACAATGTAATTTTTAGATGAACCCACAAATTCTCAGTCAGGTTTAATCTGAAAGTAGAAGAAATGGAAAGAGTTTTTATTCAGTCATCCTTGAAAGCAGTGGAGTAATTTATTCATGGATGACTGGTCTTTAGATTTTTCACAGTCTGAACATCTGTTGAGTCAAATTTTTGTTTTCTGATGATAAAAGGAATTATTATTGTTCCTCACCCATTTTCATGATCAGTCACTCTTGTCACAATCTGTACTTCTTAGGCCTCCGACACACATCTGTGCCGCCGGTACGTGTTTGGTACGTTTTTGCACATACCGGTGGCACGGAGACACGTAGACCAATGCTACCCTATGGTAACAGGCACACACATGTAAAACCACACGGAACATTTGTCCGTGTCGTTTGTACGTGTGTGCGTTTTCCCACACGCTCGACATGTCCGTTTTTTGCCGGCATCACGCAGGCACTGACCCGCTAAAGTCAATGGGTCCATGCCTGCACGGACGGCACACGTTAAATGTCCGTGTGCTACACATACCGTCCGTGTGCGTTTTTTAGTTAGCGATGTCGGTCAATCTATTTTTAATTTAGTTGTCAGTCAATTTACCTTATTTTCTGTGGTTGTCAGTCAATATCCCTTTGTCGGTCAGTCTGTATCTCCCCCTGTCCATTACTTACCGATCCCCGATCACCAGCGCGGCGATGAACAGCTGTGCAAAAGATACGCGCCTTTAATTATTTTGAAAATGACGGGAGCTCATTATTCAATCTACTATTCCCTGCTTCCCCTGCCCACCGGCGCCTATGATTGGTTGCATTCAGACACGCCCCCACGCTGAGTGACAGCTGTCTCACTGCAACCAATCACAGCATCTGGTGGGCGTGTCTATATTGTGCAGTAAAATAAATAAATAATTTAAAAAAACGGCGTGCGGTCCCCCCCATTTTTGATACCAGCTATGGTAAAGTCACACGGCTGAAGGCTGGTATTCTCAGGATGGGGAGACCCACGTTATGGGAAGCCCACCACCCTAACAATATCAGCCAGCAGTCGCCCGGAAAAGCCGCATCCATTAGATGCGTCATTTCTGGGACTCTACCCGACTCTTCCCGAATTGCCTTGGTGCGGTGGCAATCGGGGTAATAAGGAGTTAATGGCAGCAGCCCATAGCTGCCACTAAGTCCTAGGTTAATCATGGCAGCCGTCTCCCCAAGATAACTGCCATGTTTAACCTGTTATTAAAATTAAATAAACCCACACATTCAAAAAATCCTTTATTTAGAATAATTAAAACAAACAAACACCCTCGTTCACCAATTTAACAAAACCAAAAAACCCATCCAGATCCGCCGTAATCCATGGATGTCCCACGACGCTCTCAGCTCTGCTACATGAAGGTGACAGGAGTGGCCACACACAATGACCGCTCTCTATCACCTCCAAGCAGCAACTAAAGTGAGCCGCGCGATCACCGATGACATCAGTCAGGTTACTCGCGGCCACCACTGGATCCTCCACCTGTGACTGAGAGTCACCCAAGTGACTGAAGTGAGCTGCGCGATCAGCAAAGAAGTCACAGGTGAGTTGTGGTTTCGGGTGGGTGACTCCAGCTAGCCGCGGGTAACCTGAGTGACGGCACCATAAATGTCGCCGCTAACTTCAGTTACTCAGGGGATTAGCGGACACCGGTGATTCCATCACGGGTGACCACTAATCAGGACGCCACACACAGACAGCCGTGGTATGACAATGAAGTCGGGTGAGGTTCACCCAAGTTCATTCTCATCGCTCGTCTTTGTCTGTGTCGGCTGTCAGCGGGTATGTAGCAACGACATTTTACAACACACACAGATCAACACATACGGACACCACACGGACATGACACGTACGCATACACGGACATTCCACATGCACACACAGCAAGCATACGCCATCACACGGATGTCACACGTACCGGAGAAACGCCCATAAAAAACGGAACACTGACTCGAAAAATGGAACGTGAGACACGTACGTTTTTTACGCAGAAGTGTGTTTCAGGCCTTAAAAAGGAAGATATTTCTTGACTGAAATATAACGCTTTAATTACACTGGAGAACAAATGAAAAACAAATGTTAGGGTAATTCCGATATTAGGATTGATTTCAGGTATATTCATATTTCAGTCCTCTGAAACAGAATATGTCATTAATTTTTTTGTAGCAGCTCTTTTTTTATAGATAATGTAAAAGTTGTCTACACATGAATTTGGGATTTTTTTCTCGACAGGGGTATTAAATATACAATCAAAGATGATCTGTAAGGTATGTGGCAAATACTTAATACCTATTAAATGCAATATGCATTTAATAAGTATTAAGGTATTAAGGTGGCTTTACACGCTACAAGATCGCTAAAGCGATGTCGTTGGGGTCACGGAATTTGTGACGCACATCCGGCCGCGTTATTGATGTTGCTGTGTGTGACACCTATGAGAGATTTTGAATCGTCGCAAAAACGTTCAAAATCGCTCATCGGTGACATGCCCCCCCTCTTCCCAATTATCATTGCTGCTGTAGTAACGATGTTGTTTGTCGTTCATGTGGCAGCACACATCGCTATGTGTGACGCCGCTGGAACGACAAACATCTCCTTACCTGCCTCCACCGGAAAAGGAGGAAGGAAGAGGTGGGCAGGATGTTCATCTCGCTCATCTCCGCCCCTCCGATTTGATTGGGCGGCTGCTTAGTTACGTCGCTGTGAATTTCTTTTTTCCCTGAGGAAGGAGACGGACTTTGTCTCGGAAACGCGTTGGAAATGCTGAAATAAAAAGAAATTTTTAATCAACTCAACATCAGTGGTTTTTTAGCGCGGCTAAAACCCGTTTTTCCCTTTTTTCTGTATTATTACATTGCCGTGTACGGGGCCGCTGCTTAATACCACGCTGACACTCAAATGCGTTTCAAGGGGTTGTGACTGGCACAACCGAAATAGGTGAGTGTTTTCCTACTTTACATTAATTAGAGTTATATCGGGTAAGACCCTATCTGCGCCTTTCTCTCTCTCCCCCCACCTCTAGTACCCAATAGTTACGTCGCTGTGACGCCGAACGAACCGCTCCCTTAGAAAGGAGGCGGTTCGCCAGTCACAACGACGTCGCAGAGCAGGTATGTGCATGTGACGCTGCCGTAGCAATAATGTTCGCTACGGCAGCGATCACCACATATCAGCCATACGATAGGGGCGGGTGCTATCACGCTCGACATTGCTAGCATCGGCTAGCGATGTCGCAGCGTGTAAAGTGGGCTTTAGGCAAATACATAACTGACCATCTGTGATTCATACACAGTTTTAATAGGAGCCAAGAATGTGCCTTTACACAACGGAAACAAATATGTATCAATCCCAGTACATTACTCAACTAACTTGTATGAAGAGAAGAACACAAGTGCTCTAGTTCTACAGAAAATATAATACCACGATCACCATTGGCCAATTTGTTTGGATCTAAAGATGGTGACTTTTCTCCTGGGACAGCGAGTGGATTCACTAAGTATCCCTGTTTTATCTGTCTCTGGGATAGTAGATAAAAAAATGAGCACTGGGTGAGAATTTTTTTTTGTTCACAAGGGTAACGGAGAAAGTACAGCATACAATTTGTTGTGAAATTTTTCCTGAATAAGCCGTTGCCCCATATGTGGTGGAAAGCTACTGTTTGGAAGCACGGCAGGGCTTGGAAGTGAAGGAGCACCATTTGACTTTTGGAATACAAAATTGTCTAAATTGATAGCGGACACCATGTCACGATTGGAGAGCCCCTAAGGTACCTAAGCAGGGGAGACCCCCCCCTCTACAAGTGACCCTATTTTAAGAAATAGACCTCTCAAGGAAGTTAACTAGATGTGTGGTGAGCACCTTGAACCCCCAGGTGCTTCAGAGACCTTTATAACGTTGAGCCATGAAAATAAAAAGATCACATTTTCCTTACAAAAATGTTGCTTTAACCCCAAATATTTGATTTTCAGAAGAGTAACAAGAGAAATGGACTTTATAAATTGTTGTGCAATTTTTTCTGAATACTAGATATGTGGTGGATAACTACTGTATGTGTCACGGCAGGGCTTGGAAGGGAAGGAACGCTATTCTAACAGATTTGGGAGGAATAGTCTGCTGCAGGCGCCGTCCATGTTGTATTGTAAAAGCCGCTATGATGCCAAAACAGCAGAAACTACCCACATGTGACCCCATTTTGGAAATTGCACCTCTAGTGAGCATTTTAAACCCATATCGGATTCACAAAATTGTGTAACATTGAGGCTGTGGAAATGAACAATTATTTTTTTTCCACTAAAATGTTGTTTTAGCCCCAAGTTTTTAATTTTCAAAAGGCCTATTAGGTCGAAATGGACTATATAATTTGTTATGTAATTCCTCCTGACTTCGCTAATATCCTATATGTGGTTAGAAACTACTTTTCCAGCACAGTGCAAAGCTCAGAAGGGAAGGGCCGCCATACTGAATTGAAGATTTTGCTGGAATGGTCATGTCACAGGTACAGAGCTCCTAATGTGCCTAAGCAGTGGAAACCCACTCTCAAGTGATGCCGTATTATAATTTACACCCCTCTGGGAATTTATCTATTGGTGAAGTGACTAATTTATGCTATGGGCTTTAAAGGGAGAGGGGCATTTGGATTTAGGAGTGTAGAGTTTAGGAGTGTAGAGTTTGCTAGATTTCCATTGGTGGGAGCCATGTCATTTTTCCACAACCTTTGTGCAACCAGTAACTTGGAAGCCCCCTACAGTGCCTTGCAAAAGTATTCACCCCCTTTTTACCTATTTTGTTACATTACAACCCGTGTTTAAATATTTTTGCAATCTGATTTGTGTGTGATGCATTAAATGGTATAGTCACAAATTTAATTTATGCAGTAAAATAAATACAAATTGCCATGTGCATATCTATTCACCACTATTCACCACTTTTGCTATGAAGTCCCTAAAAATTTCTGGTGCAAGCAATTACCTTCATAAGTCACATGCTTAGTACAGGGAAGTATATACAAACCTTTTCTGAAAGGCCACAGAGGCTGCAATATCATTAAGGCCAGAATCACACTTGCTAGTGCCTCGCGTGTAACTCGCGCGAGTCTCTCATGGTAGAACCTGGCATGGCCGCACACTATGCATATAGGAGCATCTGAGCTGCATAGAGATACATGCAACCGACCCGCTCCTGTCAGGGGAGTGTGCTGCCAAGCCGGGTTCTACCATGAGAGACTCGCGCGAGTTACACGCGAGACACTAGCAAATGTGATTCTGGCCTAAGAAAGAAAACCACTAACCAGAGAACACCTTGAAGACCAAGGAGTAGTGATGGGCGATCCCCCGATGGTCGGGATCAGGAGCCTCATCCCATCCTTTAGTAAAGATTGACATGGAAATTGAGATAACACGATCTTGTGTCCGATCACCGATCTTGGGCTTTATAGTTATGGGATGGGGCTGTAAAATAAAGAATATAGTTAATAATAAACATTGTCATTATACTTACAGGTCCCGTGATGCATCCTGCAGACTCTGTCTCCCGATGCTTCTGCTTCCGAGTCCGATCATTGCTGTTCCCTCGGGTTAAAGGACCTTCCATGACGTCATAGCCATGTGACCAGTCTGGTGTAAATGTTGTACAGACCTCACTGTCAGCCTGCTTCTCGCTCTGTACTGAGCAATGTAGCAAAGATGACAATGCGCTCTCTGCTTCTCACTTTCTATAGATTGTGTCTGTACAGTGATGAAGCTGATATTGCTGTCCCTGTGAACTACGTTTATATATAAAAAAAAATAAAATGCGTAGGCTCCCGCTGTATTTTGATTACCAGTCAGGTAAAGCCAGGCAGCTGGGGGATTGGATTCTTGGCAGCCCACAGAAGGCCATGGAAATGGCGCATTGTTTCTTAGCGCTATTTCCAGGTACTTTACCCAGCTCGTCCAGCGGCCCTAATGCGGGGGCATGCTGGGTAATAAAGGGGTTAATACCAGCTTTGTATTTTCAGATGGTACTAAGCCTGAAATTAATTGTGTTACGCCAAATTAGACATGCCCACCATGAAGTTCTAGTAAACAGTAAAAAAAAAAAAAACAACACAAAACAAAAAAAAATTTAGAGACTCCCTCTTTATTATAAAAAAAAATCCTTAGTCCAACGTAATCCACAGGGACAGCAATGTCAACTCTGCTTCATCACTCTGTACAGACAGTCTATACAAAGTGAGAAGCAGAGAAAGCATTATCAGCTCTGCTACATTGCTCTGTACAGAGCAAGAAGCAGCCTGACAGTGAAGGTAGATTGCACTTGCGTCTCGCAATGCATCATCCCGCAAAGGCCTGACATTCTCTGGACAGGAGCACCTCGGCTGCATGGAAATATATGCAGCTGACCCGCTCCAGTCAGGAGATTGTGCGCCGTTATGCGATGCGACACTCCCCAGTGACAATCACTTAACAGGATCTTTGATGGCGTCATAGTCATGTGACCAGTCTGTAACCAACGAGGTAATACAACATTCACACCTGACTTGTCACATGGCCATCACGTCACAGAAGGTCCTTTAACCCAGGTGCACAGCAATAATCGGACTTGGAAGCAGAAGCGAACGGGAGACAGAGTCTGCAGTACGCATCGCGGGACCTGTAAGTATAATTACAATGTTTTTTAATAATGTGCTTTTTTTTTTACAGCCCCTGGATCCGATCTGGATCTGGACCCGATCTGTATCACAAGCTTCCCAGGAAAGCTTGTGATCGGGATCATGTACACGATTACTATGTGATCGATACAATCCCCGATCTTTACAGTTCGGGATCGCCCATTACTACCAAGGAGATCTCCAAACAAGTCAAAGACAAAGTTGTTGAGAAGTACAAGTCAAGGGTTGGGTTGTGAAAAACAATCTCAACCTCTGATGATCCCCCGAAGCACAATCTAATCCATTATCATCAAATGGAAAGATCATGATACCCCAACAAACCTGCCAAGAAAGAGACGCCAACCAAAACTTTCAGTCTGGGCGAGGAGAACATTAATCAAAGAGGCAGCACAGAGACCAAAGGTAACCCTGGAGGATCTGCTGAGTTACCAAGCAGAGAGTGGAGTATCTGTCCATATGACCACAATAAACTATACAATCCATAAAGATGGCCTTTAAGAATGAGGGGCCAGAAAAAGCCTTTACTTACAGCCAAAAATTGGAAGGTTCAACTTGATTTTGCCAAAAGGCATGTAGGAGACTCCTCAAATGTATGGCGTCAGCTGCTGTGGTCAGATGAGACCAAAATGTAACTTTATGGCCACCAAGGCTGTCTGGTGCCAAACCAACACAGCACATCTCCCCAATAACACTATCTCCACAGTAAAACATGGTGGTGACAACATTATGCTGTGGGAATGTTTTTTGGCAGCAGGAACAAGGAAAATGATCAAATTTGAGGGGAAGATGGATGGTGAGAAATACAGGGATATTCTTGAGCAAAACCTGTTTCAGTTTGTCTGTGATTTGAGACTGGGACAGAGGTTCACCTTCCAACATGACAATGACCCAAAGCATACTGCTCAACCAACACTCAACTGGTTTAAGGGGGAACGTAAAAATTATTGGAGGGGCCTAGTCAAGCCCAAACTTTATTAAAATTTAGAATCTGTGGTCAGACTTGAAGATTGCTGTTCAGCGGAGGAAACCATTAACTTGAAGGATTTGTAACAGTTTTGCCTTGAGGAACGAGCAAAAATCCCAGTGGCAAAATGAGGAAAGCTCATAGAGACTTATTCAAAGCAACTTGCAGCTGTAATTGCCACAAAGGAGGCTCTACAAAGCACTGATTTTAGGGAGTGAATAGTTATGCACACTGAAGTTTTCAGTTATTTTATCTTATTTGTGGTTTGCTTCATAATAAAAAGAAAACCAAATGTTCATAGTTGTAGGTACGTTCTTTACATGAGCTGAAGCAAACCCTCAAAGAAAAAAAACAGTGAAATTCTAGGTTGTGAGGCAGCAAAACATGGAAAATGCTAAGGGGGTGAATGCTTTCACAAGGCACTGTATATTTCTGTTAACAGATAACCGACCCGAAAGAGAACATGTTTTTTGTGAGTTGAGTTGAAGCTTTTATTGTTGCCATTTTGGGGTACATAACATTCTGAATTAGTTCACATGTATCAGGTGCTCTACGCTGAACACTTACGGTGGGGGTTCCATCTAAACATCAGAAATACGTGATTCAGATGAGACCCCCACCGATCTATTCACTAATGAGGCAGGTGGAGTTACTCTGGACATTTTGTCTCTTTTTAATGGTGCAGAGGTGTGATTCCAGATCATATAGTTTATGTTTGGCTGCTATTACACACTAAGAAGAAAAAAGTTTTTGCATTGCCATATTTTGAGAGCTACAATTTTTCTGTATTTCTGCCGAAACAGCCATGTGAGGGCTTGTTTTTTATGAGATGAGTTGACGGTGTTTTTTGTAGCATTTTTAGGCACATAACATTTTTTGATCGCTTTCTATTCTGATTTTTAATAGGCAGAATGAACAAAACCAGCAATTAAGTAGTTGTTTGTTTTTTTTCTTATGCCATCTGCATGTGCATATGATAATACAGCTTTATTCTTCGGGTCAGTACTATTAGGCCTTGTGCACACGCTGCATTTTTGCCGCGTTTTTGAGCATTTTTTGGGTGCAGTTTTGGTCCCAAAACTACATGCATTTCCTTCCCCAGCAAAGTCTATGAGATTTCAGTTTTTCTGTCCGCACGTTTCAGCTTCTTTTTTGGCTGCATCTTTGTAGTGACCACAAAGATGCAGCATGTCAATTCTTTTTGCGTTTTTGCTAGTGTTTTTGAGCCCTTCAAGTCAATAGATTTGACTTAAAAAAACGCACAGGGCAAAAAGACATTAAAAAAAGCATTAAAATGTGGCAAAAAATGCATGCCGAGGGAGCGTTTTTTTTAAAAAAAAAACATGCCCAAAAACATGCACCTTTGGGGTCACCACAAAGATGCAACATGCACACATAGCTTTACAGCGATACTACATTCATGTCTTCATTATGTTTTGCTGGTTTTGCACAATAAAAACAATTTTATAGAAAAAAGATTTGTTTTTGCATCGCTATATTCTGAGAGATATAACATTTTGATTTGTCTGCCTAGGGAACTGGTAGGCAGCTTCATTTTTGCGGGAGAAGATGGTGTTTCAAGTGATATAATTTTTATTAACATTCGTCTTTTGAAACGTGTTTTATTCCACTTTTTGTTCGGTGGTTTTATGAAAAAGTATAGTTTTATCCCACTTCTTTTTTTTACGGTGTTCACTGAAGGGGTTAAATTGTGTGTCAGTTCCGGATGCGTCGATACCAAAACTGTGTACTTTTATTTTGTTTTACATAAATATGCGTATTTATTAAGATAATGTTTTTTTTCTTCTTCTTTAGTCTGTGAATTATTTATTTTTTAAAATATTACAACTTTTGACACTTTATTTTTCTTGTTTACTTAGTTTCTTTATGAGACTTTAACTTTCATTATTCTGATCGCTGATATAATACACAGCTAGGAAGGGCAACACTAGGGACATTGCCCTGTTTCCCTTCCCTCCAATTGTATTTATCAAAACCATGTCTGGTGTTGTGTCTGCACAGATGTGTACTATTCTTTTTTAATTTATCGAATAAAAATTGGTTTTAAAGGGGTTTGTAGGTGTTTATGACTCATATGTTGGCAATAAACCTATCAGAAGCTTCCAAAGACATGACATCATCATATGGGCTGTCCCATATTGTTTAAAGGCATAGTACTCTTTGTGTATGTAAACCTTTGACTTTGCAGAAAGTAATAAAAATACCTTAAAGCATTCTCTCTCTCTCTCATTCTGGCATTTGGCAAATATGAATAATTTTGATAATCCTAATTGATGTAAAACATGAAAGGTTTACTATGATTTCATGCCAGATAATGATAAAAACATGTATGTGAGTCTTTTTAGATAGTTTATGTACAGCTCTGGTGTCAAATATATGTGCTTAAATTATACTGTTAGTATTGGTTTACAGACTCAGTTTAAAGGGAACATGTAACATGGCTTTTCTATCTAATCTGAAAGCATAATGATATAGATTCTTATTGCCTTATTCCAGCAATGTGATACCTACTGGGCTGTGTGTTGCTGATTTCATAAAATCAGTGTTTTATCAAGAGGAAATTATCATTACATTAGAGGACTAGTTGTCTCTTGCCATGTAGTCCACCTGCTCTGTATCACCCTGCCCCTACCACTGATTGGCAGCTGTGAATGTGGCTCCCCTGAGTGTCAGGTGCCACAGGGAACTAAATCTAACCCCAGATTCCTGGAAGACCAGTGCTTGTAACCACAACAACAACACACACACACACACACACACACAAATCCACGCTCTTTTCCCCAGACTGGGTGACAGACTAGAGATGGACTTTACGGGTGGTCACCTATTGGCTGGGACACATCCAATCCACTAGTCAGAGACCTGGGAGGAGGAGGGGCTAGTCAGTGGAGTGGACGGCCGACAGACATCTTGACAACCATTTAGTCAGTAACTGAGTAGTGAAAAAGAAGTCAGAAGTCAGTACACAGGTGGAAAGTGACTACTGAGTAAAAGGGAGTACAGTCGCTGAGAGAGTACGTACCAGTACTCACAGGACTGAGCACCATCGGGGCCCTAGTTCAGGAAGACGCTTCAGGTTCACCTGATAAACACCTGCCCGGTGAGAGGACCATCAAGGACCTAGTGTCCGGGACACAGCAACCACTACGTACTACAGGGTGCATGGAAGTAAAGCTCACCAGTTCATTACACCAGCACTGTAACAAAGGGGATACCGGATTGGTAAAGAGCAGCACAAACCGGGTAGCAGCAACTCCAAACCAGTGAGTAAAGCACAAGTTAAACCGCAGCCCCGTGTTGTCTGAATTCTTCCTAGACGTCTGCACTTTGACACTACAACCACCATTATCCTCCCCAGGGGCTTAGCTCTACTTGCGGAGAGCTATTACATCCAACCTGCCTAATACCACCAGCTCCAGCAGTGAGAGACTTTGCAGCGGCAACTTCTCCCATATAGCCGCATACCGCAAGTGGCGTCACGAAAATCTTTTAGTTTTATTTTTCCCTTGTACAAAACCCCTTTTCAGCGACCACCAGGGACACGTAACTGGGCAATGGCCACCCAGTGAAAGATCGCAGCAACATATAGCCCGGGACCGAGTACCCCAGAGCCCTGGGATGAGTCAAATGTACAATGTACACAGAAAGCTGCCAATCAGTGGTATGTGTGGGGTTATATAGAGCTCAGCATTAAGAGAACTGATATTTCTGCCACAGAGAAAATAGTGAATTTATGAAAATGAAAGCATGTGTCAGCAGCCAGGCTGCTCGGATCCGGATCCCCGGTGGCTCGAGGGGCGTCGGGACCCGGGGGTCTCGCGACCACTCGAATAGAAAAAGGGGGTATTTACAGGGGAGTATTGTATGGAATAGCTCGTGACGCCACCCGTAGTGTGTAGTACCACCACTGCGGCTGGGAGTACCCGGGGGCGACGGAGTGGGCAGCCAGGTGTTTAACCCCTCCACGAGTAGGGGAATGCCCCGGGGCTCAGTGATGATGACAGGGAGATGCCATTGAGGAGGTAAGGGTCACTCATGTACTCACTCAATCCGATAACGCTGACACCGACAACTGTAGTAAACCAAAGTTCTGGACACCGCTGCCGCTGAGGGGGAGCACACCTGGGTCTCGTTGCCGTTGGTGTTGCCTGTTGATCTGTGACCTTTCCCTTGGCATCTTGTTTCTCTCTGGTTGGTACCTGTAGCCTGAAACTAGTCGGGTCCCACTCCCCAGTATGGCTAACTGAAGGAGCTTGCTCTTAGAATTCACACTTGGGATTTCTTGGATCGTATTTGTGGAAAGTCCTATCCCTCTCGTTGCGCTAGTGCCCTGATTTTGGAGCAGGTGGAGAGCGGATCTCGAAGGCTCCGGTCTCGTCAGGTAAATTGTCAGGTTGCCTGAAGCTACTCCCTGACCTAGGGTCCACGTACCCCGTCGTGCCCTGGTCCCAGCCTGGTGATGGTACAAAGCAAGAAGGCCTGCGGAGACACCATCACATGTTTCTCAACTCTGGCCGGAAACTAGCCAGGTCTTTCACCGGGAAGGAACAACCACGGGAAGGGCAGTCTCCAGTTAAGGAGACCACCTATGCCAAACATGGTATCCATCCACAGACAGCCGTTTCGGGGTATTTGCCCCTCATCAGTGTGGAGTAGGAATCTGGCTAGTGGGAGCATTGCCTAGTAAAAGACTATGTAAGCAAGGATGGTTGACCTTAGGGAGACTAACATCCACCACTGCGGAGACACCATCACGTGTTTCTCAACGCAGTGATTCTAGAGCAATGCACCCTGGGAAATATTCAAAGCAAGAAGGCCTGCGGAGACACCATCACATGTTTCTCAACGCTGGCAGGAAACTAGCCAGGTCTTTCACCGGGAAGGAACAACCACGGGAAGGGCAGTCTCCAGTTAAGGAGACCACCTATGCCAAACATGGTATCCATCCACAGACAGCCGTTTCGGGGTATTTGCCCCTCATCAGTGTGGAGTAGGAATCTGGCTAGTGGGAGCATTGCCTAGTAAAAGACTATGTAAGCAAGGATGGTTGGCCTTAGGGAGACTAACATCCACCACTGCGGAGACACCATCACGTGTTTCTCAACGCAGTGATTCTAGAGCAATGCACCCTGGGAAATATTCAAAGCAAGAAGGCCTGCGGAGACACCATCACATGTTTCTCAACGCTGGCAGGAAACTAGCCAGGTCTTTCACCGGGAAGGAACAACCACGGGAAGGGCAGTCTCCAGTTAAGGAGACCACCTATGCCAAACATGGTATCCATCCACAGACAGCCGTTTCGGGGTATTTGCCCCTCATCAGTGTGGAGTAGGAATCTGGCTAGTGGGAGCATTGCCTAGTAAAAGACTATGTAAGCAAGGATGGTTGACCTTTGGGAGACTAACATCCACCACAGCGGAGACACCATCACGTGTTTCTCAACGCAGTGATTCTAGAGCAATGCACCCTGGGAAATATTCAAAGCAAGAAGGCCTGCGGAGACACCATCACATGTTTCTCAACGCTGGCAGGAAACTAGCCAGGTCTTTCACCGGGAAGGAACAACCACGGGAAGGGCAGTCTCCAGTTAAGGAGACCACCTATGCCAAACATGGTATCCATCCACAGACAGCCGTTTCGGGGTATTTGCCCCTCATCAGTGTGGAGTAGGCATCTGGCTAGTGGGAGCATTGCCTAGTAAAAGACTATGTAAGCAAGGATGGTTGACCTTAGGGAGACTAACATCCACCACTGCAGAGACACCATCACGTGTTTCTCAACGCAGTGATTCTAGAGCAATGCACCCTGGGAAATATTCAAAGCAAGAAGGCCTGCGGAGACACCATCACATGTTTCTCAACGCTGGCAGGAAACTAGCCAGGTCTTTCACCGGGAAGGAACAACCACGGGAAGGGCAGTCTCCAGTTAAGGAGACCACCTATGCCAAACATGGTATCCATCCACAGACAGCCGTTTCGGGGTATTTGCCCCTCATCAGTGTGGAGTAGGAATCTGGCTAGTGGGAGCATTGCCTAGTGGGAGCATTGCCCATCCTTGCTTACATAGTCTTTTACTAGGCAATGCTCCCACTAGCCAGATTCCTACTCCACACTGATGAGGGGCAAATACCCCGAAACGGCTGTCTATGGATGGATACCATGTTTGGCATAGGTGGTCTCCTTAACTGGAGACTGCCCTTCCCGTGGTTGTTCCTTCCCGGTGAAAGACCTGGCTAGTTTCCTGCCAGCGTTGAGAAACATGTGATGGTGTCTCCGCAGGCCTTCTTGCTTTGAATATTTCCCAGGGTGCATTGCTCTAGAATCACTGCGTTGAGAAACACGTGATGGTGTCTCCGCAGTGGTGGATGTTAGTCTCCCTAAGGTCAACCATCCTTGCTTACATAGTCTTTTACTAGGCAATGCTCCCACTAGCCAGATTCCTACTCCACACTGATGAGGGGCAAATACCCCGAAACGGCTGTCTGTGGATGGATACCATGTTTGGCATAGGTGGTCTCCTTAACTGGAGACTGCCCTTCCTGTGGTTGTTCCTTCCCGGTGAAAGACCTGGCTAGTTTCCTGCCAGCATTGAGAAACATGTGATGGTGTCTCCGCAGGCCTTCTTGCTTTGAATATTTCCCAGGGTGCATTGCTCTAGAATCACTGCGTTGAGAAACACGTGATGGTGTCTCCGCAGTGGTGGATGTTAGTCTCCCTAAGGTCAACCATCCTTGCTTACATAGTCTTTTACTAGGCAATGCTCCCACTAGCCAGATTCCTACTCCACACTGATGAGGGGCAAATACCCCGAAACGGCTGTCTGTGGATGGATACCATGTTTGGCATAGGTGGTCTCATTAACTGGAGACTGCCCTTCCCGTGGTTGTTCCTTCCCGGTGAAAGACCTGGCTAGTTTCCTGCCAGCGTTGAGAAACATGTGATGGTGTCTCCGCAGGCCTTCTTGCTTTGAATATTTCCCAGGGTGCATTGCTCTAGAATCACTGCGTTGAGAAACACGTGATGGTGTCTCCGCAGTGGTGGATGTTAGTCTCCCTAAGGTCAACCATCCTTGCTTACATAGTCTTTTACTAGGCAATGCTCCCACTAGCCAGATTCCTACTCCACACTGATGAGGGGCAAATACCCCGAAACGGCTGTCTGTGGATGGATACCATGTTTGGCATAGGTGGTCTCCTTAACTGGAGACTGCCCTTCCCGTGGTTGTTCCTTCCCGGTGAAAGACCTGGCTAGTTTCCTGCCAGCGTTGAGAAACATGTGATGGTGTCTCCGCAGGCCTTCTTGCTTTGAATATTTCCCAGGGTGCATTGCTCTAGAATCACTGCGTTGAGAAACACGTGATGGTGTCTCCGCAGTGGTGGATGTTAGTCTCCCTAAGGTCAACCATCCTTGCTTACATAGTCTTTTACTAGGCAATGCTCCCACTAGCCAGATTCCTACTCCACACTGATGAGGGGCAAATACCCCGAAACGGCTGTCTGTGGATGGATACCATGTTTGGCATAGGTGGTCTCCTTAACTGGAGACTGCCCTTCCCGTGGTTGTTCCTTCCCGGTGAAAGACCTGGCTAGTTTCCTGCCAGCGTTGAGAAACATGTGATGGTGTCTCCGCAGGCCTTCTTGCTTTGAATATTTCCCAGGGTGCATTGCTCTAGAATCACTGTGTTGAGAAACACGTGATGGTGTCTCCGCAGTGGTGGATGTTAGTCTCCCTAAGGTCAACCATCCTTGCTTACATGGTGATGGTACAAGGCCGCCGGCTGTCTTCCACGACAATGCCGTGCCCCTTGTCACGATCTCCTGCGACCGGGGGTCCAGCTCCTACCAGGCCCAGACCAACGTCTGCTACCTAGAACTTCATGGAGCCCAGCTCCTGACCTCCTCTCACTTTCGCCTCCAACACTACACTCTCCCTTTCTCAGACTCTGACTCTCACTCACTGACTCCTGACACTCCTGACCTCCCCTTAACCAAGCCCCCAAGTGGGCGACTCTATTCCACTCAGGCCGTCCACTGGTGTGTCTGGTGGGTGTGGTGCAGAGTGTTCCTAAGATTTTATTAGCTGGTCTTTGGCAACACCATTTGGTTAGGGACCCATAACCAAGGAGGAGGTGGATATTGCACATAAGGGCAGATTGCACAATACCCTGTGACGACCTGATAGGCCAGGGCGTCACACATGCAGACTAGCAAATGATACGTCGCTGGAGTCAGCGTCCCAGCCACTACATCCTGTTCTTAGATTAAATAGCAAAAACCTGGTGATACCTGGTGAACCATTGCCAATCTCTGTTCAGTGCTGCACTATATACTAGCATTATATAATTATTGCAATTTGATATTGGTTGAAACCAATATAAATATGTCTGTCAAGCGATCCATTTCCCTTAACTCTCTGATTATATGTATGTCAAAACTGTATAATGATAAATACTATAATGACTCAAGCCAAGGCCATAATCACAATGCTCAGTTTTATCTCTTCAGTTTAGTGGCATGGAATTATATAATTTTTATTTAACAAAGGCCTGTTAATTGGCACTTCCAAGCACGAAGCTTCTGTGAAATTGAACTTGCTTTGTTATTGGAGCTGGAGGGATATTGCATGTAACAGACAGCAGGAAATTGCTCAATATTTTACATTGTGTGGTTGTACTATAGTGAACAATGTCACAACTACTGTGTGTAATTACCCGACTTGTGCTCTATATGTTCTCTCTCATCCTACGTGTCTACTGTCCCACAACTCCCACTACTATTTCCTTTGGGCTCGGACTCCAGAAATGCTTCCTAAGCTGGTGGAAAAAAAAAATGTAGATCGAGTGGAAAAGAAATACTTGGAACCTTTATAGCATTTCTACCGCTTTCCAATATGAAGCTGTAATCTTTCTGACATGTGTTTTTCCCAGTTCTGGGCCTCTTGCCTTTTTGGTCTCTTTTCTGTAAACTAATCGAAAACAGGAATGCTACGATGGAGAAGCAGAACGTTAGCAGAGCAGCTCTGAAAGATTCATCTTGTGTAATTTTTACCTTCATCTCTTCTAAATGATACATCTAATATCCCAAGAGTGATGATACCACTCTGAATTATACGCAACAGCAATACTGGCGAGCGATCCCAGCATTAATGCCGTTATGATGTGCTCGCTTTAATAAAAATGCACCTCTGTGCCGTGAATAGAAAGCGTTGGGAATAGGTGTGTTACAATGGAAATTATTCATCTGTGGCCAAATGGGATTGTTTCCGTTTTAGTTTGTAACATTTTCACAACTGAGGAAATATCATGTTTGTGAAATCATCCTCTGCTAAAAACTAAAAACTCAGATGATCCAATTCATCATTTTATTTGCACTTTTTTTTGTTGACATTTTGATGTTTTTGACTTATTTTTCACTTGTGCCTTTTTCTTACATCAGTTTTTGCCATTTTACTTTTAGATATTTTTTTAAGCTCCTCATTGTGGATGTTAATTGAGGTTTCCAGATGTTTTTAGCTGATTCACCAATAGCGACTTTTAAAATTACCCATTTGGTTGTTTTTTTTGGGGGGATATGTGGATCTCCTGAGGCTCAGTGGCCGCAGGGTATTGCATCTGACTTAAGGTTCAATGCTTATAAGGAAGAGGTTAACCACTGGTTTTCACTTACACCACACACACACACACACACAGCCAGGTGCTTCCCAGCTGAAACTGGGCTAAAGGGGGTTACTATTACAATGAGTTTTTCCAGCCACCAGTGAGTCATCAGGAAGGTAGGGGCAGCACAGGGGAGGTGAGAGAGAGCACACACATTTACCTCAGAATAGTCGGAGACTCAGAAGAACACGGTTGCTATAGAGAGTGCTTCAAAGCTTCTATAGTTAGGACCGGGCAGACTGGAAGGAGCAGGAGACGACAGCGCAGGAGCTTGCTGACCGGTAGCTCCTTTTGCATGATGGAGAAACACGGTTGCCGAGGGGAGAGCTTCATTGCTCCCTTGGAACTGGCGCTAATCAGGGTGCAGAGCCCTAGGGTGGAACAGACTTCATGTTGGATCACCAGAATCTGCAGGACAGGGGGATTTCATGTCCCTCTGGCCACCACAGTTCCAGGAGCACAGTTATACATAGGGTCCAGGGTCGTGATCTAAGTCAGGCCCCACCACGGATCAGCGGCACTTGAATATGGGACAGGAACTTTAACATTACACCGGGTTCCCCAAGCTCTTGAAGTCACGGGGATCCACACTAAAAAGCACAAGAAGGAAGAGCCCACAGACTACCACACTTGTACTGACCTTTGACTGACCTGGGATCGGCTGGAGCTCAATCGCAGCAGAGACTGGTGCCTCCGGGCAGCCTACGAATTGTGAGTAAAAGATCTGGAAACACAATTCCCGTGTCACACCTTCATTGTCGGTGCCATCGCCCCGCGCTTCGGCTCCAACAGCTACTACCACCTCCATCATCCTCCCCGGGGTCCGCTCCACCTGTGGAGAGCAGAACCATCCTTGCTTCGACACCATCAGCCCCGGAGGACATCACCTGCACGGCAGCTAATCCCTGGCCACGTACTACAGGTGGCATCACGAGACAAACTTCCACCCCATCCATCCCCTTTTCTTGTACACCTCAGGCCACTCCTGAATCCCCTGGAGTTTTTTAAACTGCATCTGAAATTTTTTGAGTAAATCCTTGTAGGCCTCCATCACCTTGATTTCAGAGTGCTACGCAGCTGTTTAGAAGAGCCCATGGCTGCTGTTTTTTTGGCACAAGGTTAGAGGAGCCTGGGTTTTTGAAAAGCTGTAAAATTTGCATCACCTGCCTTTTCCCAACAATGATAGTGAATGAGCCATAACCCTATGTGAGCATACAAATCTCCAAAGGTGTCCAATCTTTTGCAACAGCCCATTTTCTTTTTTGTGATTTTTAAAATACAAAGGAAATGTGTCATCTTTAACTTTATGCCTTTAGAGATCATTTCATCTTCAATGTGCTTAACTGTTCACAATAACAGTAATTTTGGCCAGGGGTGCCAAAACTTTTACATGCCACTGCATGGATCCAGGAAAATGAGATTTGGGGAGCTGAAGCTTGTACAACAAATCAATGTTTGATGCTGTGGTCCTGTGAGGTAGATCTGAGGTGGGGATACATCTCTATTACACCTATGAAAATCTAAAATGGAATAATAATGGTATATTTTATTACATAAGACTAACATATTTTACAGTTCTTTAAACTGGAGAGATAGCAAATAAGTAATTATCAAATCCGTATTCCAAAGGAGAAAAAACGAAAAGGTCCTGGCTAGTGGTGAGCGAGAACTAAAATGCTCTAGTGCTCGGTACTCAAATCAGGCAGGTTGGACGCTCGGGCCGGGTCGACTCCAGTACCAAATATAATGGAAGTCAATAGAAAACTTGAGCATTTTTCTAGAAGACCAAACAGGAGAGAGAGAGATGTGGAGACTCACTCATAGTGTTCGAACACCCACAATACAAGTAACAAGTATACCTGAGCACCCCGAGCAGGGGCAAGAACACTCGCTCATCACTAGTCCTGACTCTTAGGCCTTACAATCTAAATGGAATGAGTTGAACAAGACAGGTGCATTGTGCTGATTTTGGTCAGGGGACCAGCCTTTCGTTTGGCCACCAGTTACCCAGTCAGCATCAATAGGAGAGGATGAGACTAGTATGTCTCTGAGTATGTCTAAGGCTATGTGCGCACTAGAGATGTGAAGTTTCTCAAGAAACTTTCTCGAGAAACTTCTTTGAGTGAAAGATTTCCGGACCTCCGGAAAAAATCCGCGTCAAATCCGCATGCGGATTTGACGCGGATTTGCCGCGGATTAGCCGCGGAATTGCCGCGGAATTGCCGCGATTTTCCCGCGGGTGGTTCCCTGCGGATTTTTGCAGGCTGTACTGCAGAAATCCGCAGGGTACCCGCGGAAATAATGGACATGTTCATTTTCTCGAGAAAGTTTCTCGAGAAAATCCGCATGCGGAAATTTCTCGAGAAAAATCCGCACCAGTGCGCACAGCTTTTTTTTTTTGCCATAGAAATTGCTGGGAAATGTCTGCACAAAGATTGCAGACATTTCTCAAGAAATTTCCGCGGCAAATCCGCGGGCAAATCCGCGGGTAAAAAGCTCTAGTGCGCACATAGCCTTAGAGTGGAGAGCACAAATGGGTTGGTAAATTTAACTATGTAAAATTCAGTATTATGTATACAATGCATTGTAGACACACATTTATAACTAACCTACTAACCTATCTAGTATGTTATTTTAAAATAAAATAATAAAAAAAAGTGAAATAAATAGCAGACAGCAAAAGCGTTAGGAAAATCTCAATACAAAAGGATCAAACTGGCTGTGGGCATTCAGCCAGTCTGTTTAGTGAAATGCCAGGTAGTAGTGAGTTATAATAGTTGAGATGAGAATGATGGCGAGTCCAGATTCATATTTATGCAATCTCAATAGTGAGATAGGTAAGGAATCGGATATGATGAATGTTTTACGTGAAGGCAACAAGATTTGTCAATGGGCTCTATATAAAAAAGAAAGAAAAAGAAAAAAAGAACAGATTAGCGGGGGTTGGGTTGCTGACGGAAATGGGAACATTAAGTTTACATGAGGGAAAAGATAGAAGAAAAAAAAGAATTTCACTTTTAAAAAAATGTAATTTTAAACACCCTTCACAACCTGTACTGGTACATCATAAATCATGTGCCTCCCTTTGATACAGGCTTGCTGATGCACTAGTGATGTGTCGGTCGGGACTCGGGAACGATCCCACACAAAGATCCGGCTCCCTGCTGTGACTGACAGGAGTCGGATGCCCAGTGAGAGACACTGAATTCTCTAACTGGCTCTCAGGGGGCATAACATATGGGTGTTTGGTTGGCGCAATCCTGCCCACCTGAAAAAAACACTCCCACTCGACAAATTAATTGGCCCATTGTGGGTGGGCGGGGTTTAGCAGCGGGTGGCCGTGGTTAACACAAGATTAAATATGTGTTCACCTGCGGTGAACACATATTTAATAGGGAGCCAGGAACGAGCCAAAAGAGGCGGCTCTTTTTGGTGAGCGAAGCCATGGGAACCAGATCACCAAAAAGAGCCGGACTGCCCAGCACTATGATGCCCACCGTCTGCACACTCATTGGCTGTCAGCAGTTTGCCCAGCACTGACCTCTCATCACTACAGCATTAGAAATAACAGAGCAGAGATCCTGCTTCCCTCATCTGTGACAGAGCAATCACCTCACATCCACAATAGTGACACATAGAGATGTTACATGTTCCTCACCCCTTATAGATACATGAATACTGTATAATGAAGACTATATATAGCACCCAATGTGAGTCTATAGTAGATATGTATGCCATGTATGTATGGTATGTGTGTGTGTGTGTGTGTATATATATATACCGTATATACACAGTATATAAATACACACATACTGTATATCTGAAATAAACACTGGAGAGGCACCAAAATGTTTTAGAATGGAAACAAAACATTGCCACATGGGAACATGTACATGTGACCTCCATTAAAAGGTGTGTGTATATACAGTATATATATATATACACACAAATTTTTATTACAATAATTAATAGTTTCAAATAATTAAATAACTATAATATAATGGATACCATTAATTTAAAAATGTTCAATAAAAAAATATCAAATAGTAAACTCAATTTTATGAAAAGTGTCAGGTGCTTTGTAATTGTTCACTCAATCCAACACCAAACTGTTCTATAGCTAATAAAGCCAATTCAATAAAAAGTGCAAAGTGCTTTAGAATCTCCCCCCCGTGCTCTCCCCCCCCCCCCCCCCAAACAGCGCTGACAGTGTCCCGGATAGCGTGTGGGCAACCCCTGTTCCTTACCTCTTATTGAACAGCAGGCCCGGGTGTCTAGCACCAGGATGGTCACTTTGATTAAGCTGTCATATCCCGTAGCTAGGCACAGGAAGGAGATTACGGAATGTGTGGGAGGGGGCGGAGGAAGTGGGGGCAGGTACTCAATGCACTTTACCTGCCCACTAACTAAGCAGCAGGGCGGCAACATGCTGTCCACTGTGAAGCATGTCAACATGATCCTGCCCCCAATGACATGACATAACCGGAAGCAGCAAAATCGCGGCAGGAGCGGTCACATGACCACTCTGAGCCGGGAGGGGGGGCTGACAGCAGAGCAGGTAGGTAGTTACTATCTACTTACCTGCCCCAATGTAGCGCAATAGTGAAATAATAAAAAAGCAAAATAAGCCGGATAACCCCTTTAAGGCCCGTTTCACACGTCAGTGAAAAACATTGACATTCTTCACTGACGTGTAAAACACACACATGTCCCTCCATGTTCCATGATTCACGGCACACGTGGGTTGTCCATGTGCAATTCGTGATCCGTGATCCCGCGATTGCATATGGACATTACTCACCTGCCTTCACTGCTGCTGTCCATGATGCTGATGTCTCCAGCTCTCCAGCATCCGCCCACCTCTCTCAGCACCTACTTCCTGGTCGGCAGTTCCTGCTCTCATGAATATTCATTAGCCAGGCAGGAGCTACCGAGAGCGGAGCAGGCACAGTAAATCGCAGGCAAGGCAAGTTGAAAATTTTTAATATTTAATATGTCCGTGATTTTCTGGTACGTGTTTCACTGATCACATACGGATCACATCACTGCGTGGTCCGTGGGACATCAGTGATGCCAGACAAAAACTGACATGTCTCTGTGCTGAATCACGGCCACGCGTGCACGCTGCACGGAGACATGTTCAGTGAAAAATCACTGATGTGTGAGCAGACCCATTGATTAGAATGGGTCTGCGTATGTCAGTGATTCTGGTACGCTTTAAAAAGCACATACATACCAGAATCACTGACGTGTGAAAGGGGCCTAAAGAAAAGTTTTTACAAATCTGAAAAAAACCCACAGAAGTTCAAATCAACCCCCTTTTGCTCAATCAAAATAAAACAATAAATATACACATATTTGGTAGCCGAGTTAAGAAATGTCTACTATATCAAAATATAAAATAAATAAATGTGATCGGTAAAGGGCATAACAAAAAAACAAATTAAAAACGTCAGAATTATCGTTATTTGTCCTCCGCAACATTGTAATAAAATGCAATAAGAGGCGATCAAAACATCACAACTACCCAAAAAAAAATTCACAAATTTCTGATTTTTTTTTTATCAATTAAGTGAAAAAAAACCCCAAACTACACATGTTTGGTATCTTCGAACTGGTACTGTCCTGGGGAATCATACTGCCAGGTCAGTTTTACCATATAGAGAATATGGTAAATAAAACAAAAGCAACAATTAATTGTGGAATTGCATTTCTTTGTAATTTCACCACACTTGTTTTTTTTACCAAATTTTCCAGTAATCAATCTTGTAAAATTAATGGTTTTATTCAAACGTATAGTTTGTGTTGTAACAAAGAAGCTCTCATATGGCTATTTTGATGGAAAAATAAAAAATATGTGGCTCTTGGAAGAAGGAGAGGAAAAGATAAAAAAATGGAAAATTGCCAGGTGGTGAAGGGGTTAAAAAAATAAAAAGAACATGACAGCATGCAACCACTCCCTCTATGAATAGTAGATCTGTGAGTGGTTGTTTCATCAGTATTTTATATCTGTGCTACCCGCATCTTTATCATAGGGGGTCTGCTGCATTGTGATCTGCTGTCGGTAAGGAAGGCTGCCTTTTTCCTGTGATTTTTTTATGACAGCAGAGACTGCTAGCAGACATTTGCTAGTGGGTTTTTTTTAGGACTGCACAGAATGCAGCTGGAGGAAAGATGGACTGAGGGAGTGAAAGAAAGCGAGAAAGAGGGAAGTGGACTGAGGTGTAGGCTTTGAGGTTGTGGGAGATTGTAAAGGAGACGAAGAGGGAGAATGTAACAGACAGACTGGCATATCTTATTAAATAAAAAGCTTCAAATTCATTAATAGGCACAAGCATAGTAAAGTGAATCTGTCACCAGGTTTTTGCCACCTAATATGAGTACAGAAAAATGTAGAGACAGAGACCCTGATTCCAGCGATGTGTCACTTACTGGGCTTCTTAGTGCAGTTTTGATAGAATCACTGTGTTTCTGCAGGAGATTATCATTATAGGGCTTGTAAACCCGCAGTCAGGTAGTCCTCCGTATTCATGAGCACTGAATAACTCCCCACTACTGATTGTCATCTTTCTGTGTACACTGTAACATGACATGAGCTGAAAACTGCCAATCAGTGGTGTGGGCAGAGTAATACAGAGCTTAACCCCTTCACCCCCCCAGTGATTTTCCGTTTTTCCGTTATTTTTTTTTTTTTTGCTCCCCTTCTTCCGAGAGCCGTAGCTTTTTTTATTTTTCCGTCAATCTTGCCATGTGAGGGCTTGATTTTTTGCAAGACGAGCTGTACTTTTAAATGAAACTGTGCCGCCCCCGTGCCTGCAGCCTACTGCTGCTCGGGTCCGGGCCTTCCGGTGGGTGGCTCGAGGGTCTCCGGACCCGGGGGATCCCGCGGACACTCCGAATGAATAGGGTTGGGGGTTGCGTTCTGGTCCCCACCCGGCTGGTGGTCTCTGTCTTTCTCCTGCACTTTTTTAGAATGGTGGACTGCCTGTGCTTGCAACTTCAGGAGTCCGCTCCCAGCTGGATGTCGCCTAAGGAGCCCTTGCCCGCAGACGCTGGCCCGTGGGATCTCAGAGCCCTGACGGTGGCCTTCTATCCCCCTCGGTGGGCTGTTTCCTTCAATCGGGACTCTGGGTGGGACAGGACCTCTAGTCCTGGCCTCAGTCGGTTAATTAGCTGGTTCCAGTCGTTTGTTATCCCAGCTTCAGGGTCCGAGTACCCCCCTGTGTGCAGCTCCAGCCCACACTCCTCTCCAACTTGAAAAAAATTTCACTGCAAAACTGCAAAACAAAGTGCAATTGCACAATAGTTTTTGGGGTATTTTATTCACCATGTTCACTATATGATAAAACTGATGTGTTGGTATGATGTCTCAGGTCGGTGTGAGTTTGTAGACACCAAATATGTATAGGTTTACTTTTATCTAAGGGGTTAAAAAAATTACAAGTTTGTCCAAAAAAAGTGTTCTCATTTTTTGGGATCTATAGCTCAGTGACGGCTTATTTCTTGCGTCTCGACTCGAGCTGACATTTCTAATGGTACCATTTTTGCGTAAATGCTATATTTTGATCGCCTGTTATTGCATTGTGCGTAAAATTTGCGGCAACAAAAAAACGCAATTTTGGCGCTTTTTGAAGCTATGCCATTTACCTATTGGATTAATTCATCTTATATTTTGATAGATCGGGCATTTCTAAACACGGCGATACCAAATATCTGTATATTTTTTCCCCTTTAATTTTCAATGGGCCGAATGGGGGGTGATTTAAACTTAGGTTTTTTTTATTTTTTTATTTTTTAAAACTTTTTAAAAAAATTTTTTTGACTAGGTCCCCTAGGGGACTATATTGATCAGCTGTCTCATTGCTCTTCCATTTCTCCAGATCACAGCTACACAGCTGAGATCTGAAGAAAAGCAGCTTTTCTCTCACACACTGCCCTCTGCCAGCAGTGAAAGTGACTCATTATAGCTACAGGAGACATCACATGACCCTGTGCTACCATGGCAACCACCGGAAGTCACGTGATCACATCACGTGACTTCTGATTGGGGTGGGTAAGTTATCCTTATGACTGCGCGCTCATACATCTCGTTGTCAGAATTTGTAAGGGGTTAATAGGCGCGGGTGGAACGCAATTCCACTCGCGCCTGGCACGCATACATATCAGCTGTTGAAATCAGCTGATATGTGGGCGGATCACCATGGACTGCCCACGGCAGCCCGCGGGGATTACAGTGACACGATCCATGACGTACTCAGTACGTCATGTGTCGTGAAGAGGTTAACATTCAGAGAACTGCTAGATCTGCAGCAGATAAAATAATGATTTTAACAAAATAACAGTAAACAGCTCAGTAAGTGACACATCGCTGGAATCAGGGTCTCTGTCTATTCATTATGCGGCTCTCAGATGAGGCAGCAAAAACCTGATGACAGATTCCCCTTTAATGAAATTGCTCACATGTTTCGGCAGTCTGTGAACCAGAATCACAAATCTATGAGCTATGAGCTGAAGTAGGTTTCCGCTATAATTTACTTCATGGTTGGATACATTGCTCTTTATAAGCCCTGGATACTTTTTAGGACAAAAGAGGCAGGCTTGGAACTCTAAAAGTGTTAATATGTTACAGAAACATTTACGTCTTTTATTCTCTAGTTTTCATGTTTAAAACGGATGAGGAATTTAAGCGTCTGTCTTATTTTCATGTGTTTATTTGACCTTTTTTCCAATATTTGTATTGTCTTTTTTGTTGTGAGGAATATAGAAAAGTTGTTTGCCTTTCACTTATAAAGTGTATTTTGTTGTATTTAGTATATAACATGAAAGCTAATAGATCTGTGCTTCATGCTGCGTCCTATAAGGAATGTGTTCATGGATATTTTCCACTCATCTGAGACATTTTCTTTGCTGTCCCCTTAACTGTTCTCAAAATAGAAGCCATTGATCTTTATGTTTATAATGCTGCTAAACCAATGTCATTATCTCAGATGAATGAAAATCATTTATTTCAAGTGGCAGTTGGGTCAGTTACAGTTAGATGAAGCACTGCTAATCTGCATGCCTCTTTTCACTCAGTCTTACCAGAATGATTCTTTTCTTTATGGATGTAAAGATTTTCACATTTGTCTATAATATACTATTTACTAAGGCCCTAGGTTTTCTGAAATTTGTAAATAGTGCAAACCCAAAGAGTTATTTAACCCCTGCAGTTTTGCTTAATTTATATATAGTAGATAAGCAAATGGATTCAAACAGATAGACTTTATTTAGAATTTCATGAAATCTGAAGGTCACAGCAAAGAACAATTTGTAATTCGATTTGTGCAAACTGCCCAAAAAATACCAGTGCCATTTTACACATTGCCAAAGACTGCATAAGCCAGAAAGGGCTCACCTGACCTCAAGTGTGGCCATGGAGGTTTCCGCATAATTGGCCTCACATGGTATAGTGAGGCCAATCAGGAGTGACTGTCATAGCCACTATAAAAGTAAACACAGAGAATACAGCAGCCATTTAAGGGTGTTACATGCCTTAGACAGAGCCTTAGAATGCACAGCTCAGCATTAGAAAAAGGGAAAGAAATGGCTAAAACATTAGACAACTATTCCAGACATTAGAGAGAACCTTAAAACGCACAGCTCAGCCTTAGGCCCCCTTCACACGTCCGTGATACACGTGCGTGTTTGGTCCGTTTCCGTATATACCGGAGACACGGCCAAACGTGCACCAATGTTAATCTATGATTGTGGTCACACGTCCGTTATTTCATTATGTCCGTGTGTGCGTGTCCGTGATCCGTATGTGTTTGCGTTTGGCACGGATGCATGTCCGTTATCTGCACGGAGCACGCACACGTGGACACAATGAAAGTCTATGGGTATGTGCACACACGTTAGTAAACACGTATGCATCTACCTATAGTCCGTGTCCGTTTGGTGTTTTTATTTCTAGTGATGTCGGCTATTCTTTCTATTTCTGTGTATGTCCGTCAATCTCCCTGAGTCCGTCGGTCAGTCTCTCTGTCGGTCTCTCTGTCTGTCTGTCCCTCTCTCACAGTCTGTCGGTCAGTTTCCCCCCCTCTCTCATACTTACCGTTCCCCGATCTCCGGCGCAGCGCTGCACGGCATTCACACTGCTGCGGCGGCTTTTACTATTTTGAAAAAGCCGGCCGCCCATTAAACAATCTCCTATTCCCTGCTTTCCCCGCCCACCGGCGCCTATGATTGGTTACAGTGAGACACGCCCCCACGCTGAGTGACAGGTGTCACACTGCACCCAATCACAGCAGCCGGTGGGCGTGTCTATACTGTGCAGTAAAATAAATAAATAAATAATTAAAAAAAAACGGCGTGCGGTTCCCCCCAATTTTAATGCCAGCCAGATAAAGCCATACGGCTGAAGGCTGGTATTCTCAGGATGGGGAGCTCCACGTTATGGGGAGCCCCCCACCCTAACAATATCAGTCAGCAGCCGCCCAGAATTGCCGCATACATTATATGCGACAGTTCTGGGGCTGTACCCGGCTCTTCCCGATTTGCCCTGGTGCTTTGGCAAATCGGGGTAATAAGGAGTTATTGGCAGCCCATAGCTGCCAATAAGTCCTAGATTAATCATGTCAGGCGTCTATGAGACACCCTCCATGATTAATCTGTAAGTTACAGTAAATAAACACACACACACCAGAAAAAATCCTTTATTAGAAATAAAAACACACACACATTCCCTGGTTCACCACTTTAATCATCCCCGAAAAAGCCCTCCATGTCCGGCGTCATCCAGGATGCTCCAGCGTCGCATCCAGCGCTGCTGCATGGAGGTGACAGGAGCTGCAGAAGACACTGCCGCTCCGGTCACCTCCACGCAGCTAATGAAGACAGCCGTGCGATCAGCTGATCTGTCACTGAGGTTACCCGCTGTCACTGGATCCAGTGACAGCGGGTAACCTCTGTGACAGCTACCTCATATTCCTTTATTAGTACCAATAATACTGACCCCCGCTGGTAGCCATAGACTACCGGGGTATAACCCATTGCAGCTGTTGATGTTTACAAAGGCATTCCTGTTTATCATGACGATATCGCCTTGAGTAGTGACTCGAATACATATCTCTTCCATTTTTCATATAGACTATCTCTGAGGAAGGCCTATATGTGCAGGCCGAAACGTCAGATTTGTCTAGTCCTTTGCATCAATAAAAAAGTCTACTGAATTTCAAAAAGCATTGTCTTCAGACTTTTACTTTTACTGTGTGCCCGAGCTAATTTTTTGATTATTGGCAGCTATGGGCTGCCAATAACTCCTTATTACCCCGATTTGCCAAAGCACCAGGGCAAATCGGGAAGAGGCGGGTACAGCCCCAGAACTGTCGCATATAATGTATGCGGCAATTCTGGGCGGCTGCTGACTGATATTGTTAGGGTGGGGGGCTCCCCATAATGTGGAGCTCCCCATCCTGAGAATACCAGCCTTCAGCCGTATGGCTTTATCTGGCTGGCATTAAAATTGGGGGGAACCGCACGCCGTTTTTTTTTAATTATTTATTTATTTATTTTACTGCACAGTATAGACACGCCCACCGGCTGCTGTGATTGGGTGCAGTGTGACACCTGTCACTCAGCGTGGGGGCGTGTCTCACTGTAACCAATCATAGGCACCGGTGGGCGGGGAAAGCAGGGAATAGGAGATTGTTTAATGAGCGGCCGGCTTTTTCAAAATAGTAAAAGCCGCCGCAGCAGTGTGAATGCCGTGCAGCGCCGGTGATCGGGGATCGGTGAGTATGAGAGAGGGGGGGACACTTCAGTCACTCGGGGGATTAGCGGTCACCGGTGAATCCTTCACAGGTGACCGCTAATCAGTACTCGACACAGACAGCCGCGGTATGAGGATGAAGTCGGGTGAAGTTCACCCGAGTTCATTCTCATCGCGCAACTCTGTCTGCTGTCAGCCGACATTTATAAACGACATTGTGCATCACACACACGGACATTCCACACGGACATTACACGTACACATACACGTTAATTCCACACGCACACACGGACGTTCTGCACACAAACACGGCTAGCATACGCAATTCACACAGGTGCCACACGGACCATAAAAACGGACACAAAAACGGGACACGGATCCGAAAAACGGCCCGTAACACACGTGCGTGTTTTTCACGGACATGTGAAGGGGGCCTTAGAAAAAGGGAAATAAATGGCTAAAACATTAGACAACTATTCCAGAGTGTGGTGTACAACAGAATTATAGCAGAATTACAGAAGATTTATTAATCTCTATGTAATATGCATATAAACATCATAGAGGGGGATCCCATACTGAAGATTACCATTAGGCCGGGGCCACATGGGGTTATGTGTGATCCTCGCATGACACTCGGCTCACACTGGCAGCACAGTGGGAGCCGAGTGTCATGCAAGTGTCATTGCAACTGTGGTCCGATCGTGTGATCAGACCACAGCTGCGGTGGGCGGACCGGCACTGAGGAGGGGAGGGCCAGCGCTAAGGAGGGGAGGGAGGGATTTATCTCCCTCTCTCCTCAGTAGCCGGCAATTGCGATTCTCGCACTGCACTTGTATACCGCCCCGCTCGGATCCAGGCTCACGTATTGGTGGCTCGAGCGCCTCCGGACCCGGGGGTCACGTTGCTCTAGAAAGATGTAGTGGCGGTGCACGCAGGGGTTTGAGGTGGTTGTTTGGTAAAGTTCATGACGCCACCGACGGGTTGTGGTGATCGTAGGATGGACACCACCGCTGACTAGGCCTCCCGGTGTTATGCAGCTTGGTGTTAACCCCTCCGTGGGTAGGGGCGATGGTCCCGGGGGCCCATACGGGGAGGGATGCAGGCCGGGGTGCAGGGCGCAGGGTCGCGGTGCAGTGCGGTGCGGTGCCTGACGGCACTTGTGTACTCACTCTAACACAGGAAAAACTGAGGCTTTGATAAACCAAACGGCAGGATGGACGGGGCCCACAGCTGGCTGCGGTGTTCTCCCTGGACGGGTTGGTGATGGCTGTCGTTTCCCTGCACCTGTGTTATGCTGTGAATGACTCCGGTGCCTGGGCACTGGTAGTCCGCTCCCCGGCGTGTAAGGGGCTGTAGGAGCCCGTTTGCCCGCAGGCGCTGGCCCTTTGGATCTCTTGCCTGTGGCGGTGGCACTTCCGGGATGGTTAGGCTGTTGCCGTCAGTTTGGACTTGGGTGGGAATGAACCCCTGAGGTCCAGACCGCAATCAGTAAATTCGACTATCAGGGCGGCTTCTAACCTAGTCGGGGTCTGAGTACCCTGCCTGGTGCTTGGCTCCAATCTGCTCCCCGGTTCGGTACCGGCGGGCCACCGCCCGACCCCTATCCTACGGTTCCACCGACCGTGCGCCAACTCCTGCAGACGGCCACCAACGTCTGCCGACCTTGCTGGAGGTGCCTGGGCTCCGACCCAGGCACCTAGACAGTCCATGGCAGGCCTGATCCCAGGTCTGCCCGTGCGTGTCTCTCCTCTCCACTCAACTGTACTCAACTGTCTGTTTTCCCGCCTCCAGGCCTGTGAACTCCTCGGTGGGCGGGGCCAACCGCCTGAATCCGCCCCACCTGGTGTGGACATCAGACCCTGGAGGGTGGCAACAAGGGTTTCTGTTTGACTGTTGTCACCTGTCCGGGGTAGGGGTGTGTGTGGTGTCATGTCTGTGACTACCTGGCTAGTTCAGGGCGTCACACTTGCATTACATCGATGTAACGGGAGTGCAGTACGATGTTTCTCTCGCCTCATAGACTTGCGTGGATGAAAGTGGAACAGTATCGCATTGCACCTTTAGCATGCTGCGATTGTTTTCTCGGTCTGATTAGGGCTGAGAAAATAATCGCTCATGGGTGCTGGCACATAGAGTAACATTGGCCCGAGTGGAATGCAATTTTATATTGCATTCCACTGGCTCCATTTTTCTTCGCCATGTCTCTTAGGCCTTAATGAGCGAGTGCAGAGACCAGCTATAAAGCAGTTTGTAAAGGGGTGGTAACTCGCTTAAATGTTGCAGATATTTTTCATTTAATAGATGGCTTTATTTTGTATTCATATAGAGCCACAGTATGCTTAATGACTGCAGTAATATTATCATGTTAATGTACCGCCCTGAGAGGGGCCCGGCCGCTTCCTCCGCTTGCTCGGGCCGAGCCACTCGAGGTCCGGGCTCGGGTTCTCGGTGGTACGAGCACCTCCGGACCGGGGGCCACGTCGCTCTTGTTAAGGGGAGGCTGTGTGGGGTTTGGATGGTCGTGTAACGGGTGGTGACGCCACCCACGGGTCGTGGTGACGGGGGATGCACCACCGCTGCGGCTGGAGTGATGGCGGGCTCGTCCGGGATCGGTGTTGCGGCCGCAGCTGAGATGTTAGCCTCTCCGTGGCTAGGGGCGTTGTGTCCCGGGGCCCCCGGTGGGGGACTGAAAGGGGGGTGATGTCGTCGCGGTGCTGGGCGCCGTGCCGCGGTGTAGCGTTGTGCCCGGGTGGCACTGGTGTACTCACGATTGATTCACACTCAGAGTCACTGGTAAACCAAAGTTCGGTAGTGGTCGGTCCCCGCAGCTGGCTGCTGATGTCCCCTGTGGGGTTGATGGTGGCCCCTTTTCCTGTGCACCTCTAGATGTCTGTGTTTCGGCCTCCCCTGCCTAAGCAGTGGTAGCCCGCTCCCCGGTGTTGAGCTGCCAGAGGAGCCCTCAGTTGCCCACAGGCGCTGGCCCGTTGGGTGTTTGGCCCTTGGCGGTGGCGCTCACCCGGACTCGGTGGGCTTTTGCCTTCTTTCAGGACTTTGGGTGTGGATGAACCCGTGAGGTCCGGCCAGCAATCACTCAATTTGCCTATACTCAGTGGCTTCTAAGCTAGGACGGGGTCTGAGTGCCCTCCTGTTGGTGCTCCGGTAAACGGTTGACTCCCCGGTTCGGGACCGGCGGGCTCCAACCCAGGCCCGGTCCGTACGGTTCTGCCGGTTGCTGTACCGGTACTCCTGCAGACGGCCACCACCGTCTGCCTGCCTGATGTTCTCTAAGGGGGCCCAGGCTCCTACCCGGGTCCCTGACAGCTGCTCCTCTACCACTCACTGTCAACTCCAAAACTACTCTGTTTGAACTTCCTGCCCCAGGACAGTAGTTTCCTCGGTGGGCGTGCCTTTCCGCCTGACTCCACCCACCTGGTGTGCTCTACTTGCCCTGAGGGAGGCATCAGGTCTCCCTTTCGGGTGACGTGTGTGTGACCTCACAGGGGATGGGGGTGTGTGTGTATGTGGTAGATGTTATTACCTGTGACCCCTGGGGTCCAGGGCATCACATTAACAGTTGGTGAAATTTTACTTTTGAACAGATTTATGGCTGCAAATGTAGTGGTCTCTTATAGAGTTCTGAAGGATATAACTCCGTGTACCCCAAAGTGATGGATTTTGCTCAAGATGGATTTTGCTTATCATTTTCTCACCACATGTCTCCCCCCATCACGTAAGCATAATGCCCTTTGCACATTGATCAGGAGAAAAAGAAATGCCAGTACTTGTCTTCAAAGATCTAAATCCTTGATTTTATAACAAAATCCAGCATGATAAAAAATAACACATCCAAGCAGTAAAAAATAGTCTTACGAGACAATACATTTCAAATCGATATTATTAAATGTGACCCCGGCCTTAAAGTTGTCCTGTGGATAGATTCTCCTGTGACGCCCTGGCCTATCAGGTTGTCACAAGGGTGCTGTGCAATCTTCCCTTTTGCATGGTACCCGCTCCTCCTTGGTTACGGGTCCTGTCGATTTGGTGTTGCTAAGAACAGGTATACACAAATATTGAGGAACACTCTGCACCACACCCACCAGACACCCATTGGGCTGCCTGAGGGGAATAGGGCCGCCCACATGAAGGGATGGTAGAAGGAGGGCCAGAAGTGTCAGTCAGTAGTCAGTTTGAGTGCAGTAGTGACAGTGAAAGGTCACGCTGCGGAGCTGGGCTCCTGTACCCATCCCAGGTGCCAGATGTTGGCCTGGCCTGGAAGGAGCTGGAACCCCGGTCGCAGGGGGTAGTGACAGGGGGCACAGTACTGCCACGGAGGGCAGTTCAGCGGGCTTGTGCTACAAGCGGGCAGGGGCCAGGGCACGATGGGGTGCGCGGACCCTAGGCTGGGAAGTAGCTTTACGCAGCCCAGTAATTCACCCAACGAGGACGGAGTCTTCATGAGCCGTTCACCACCCCCTCCAAAATCGGGGTACTAGCGCAATGAGGGGGATAGGACTTCCCAAAACCGTCCAGAAAATCCCAACCGTGAACCCTGAGAGCAAGTTCACTCCACTAGCCACGTGGGTGAGTGGGACCCGAGTAGTTTCAGGCAAAAGGGATCCACAAAGAGTAAACACAGTGTCAAGGGACAAGGCTTCAGACTAACCAGCAACGCCAAAAGGGCACGGACCCAGCGTGCTCCAACAATGGCTACAGGGCATTCAGGACTTTGGTTTACCCGTTGTCTGTGTCAGAATCTCTGGACTGTGTGAGTACGTTGTGCCCCTCTCCTACCGACGGGTCCCCAGCCTTCCATCACCGAGCCCCGGGACACCTTCCCTCTGCCCACGGAGGGGTTAACATCACGAGCTGCCATCCCATCGCTCCCGGTCGCTCTCCCAAACGTAGCAGTGGTGGTATCACGAACTTTATTTTCTACACCCCTTGTAAATATCACTCCCCTTTTTCATTCCGAGTGGCCGCGCGACCCCTCGAGCCACTGCGGATCCAAGCAGCCTGTCGGCTGTCACGCGGGCGGCACACTCCCACCTGAGCTGTGGCTCTCTGCCCCTCCTCCTCAGTTACCATGGGCCTCAAGGCTGCTTCTCTAATTAGTGTTCTTCTTGCTTAAGACGTCAGCTTAGGTGGACGGCCATGTCTTGATTTGCAGTTGTGCTATTCTCCTTACATTTTTGGATGATGGATTGAACAGTGCATCCAGGCGTCTTTTAAAGTGTAGGCATACCTCCCAACATTGAAAGACGAAAAAGAGGGACAAAGTATGAACGCAGTTTTGGCCATGCCCCAAGCCACACCCATTTTGAGGGACATTCAACAGATGCCCCGCACTGTTCATTCATTTCATTCATTCATTCATAGTGGTAGCAGCCTGAGCTTTCTCATTTTTATGTAGTCTCACTCATATGACATGCTGCTTTTTTTGTGCCTGTAAGGTCGTGTTCACACATTGCAGAAATCCGGGTTTTTTTATGCCTTTTCCCTATTATTTCATGCGTTTTTGTGCAGATGTGAATCTGCGGGTTTTTTTAGTGTTTTTATACTACGGAGAAGCTTTGATTCTGCACTTAAATAAGTAACTGCAGTTTTCTCCTTGCGTTTTTTTAATCTCCACATAGAAGCCTAGGGATAAAAAAGGAAAAAAGCAGCAACATCTTTTGATGAAATCACATCCGTTTTGTTTGGACATTTAAAAACAGCAGAATTTATGTGCAAAAAAAAAGCAGCAGAAAAAACGGCATTTACGCTACATGTGAACACGGACTTAATGTCCAAGCAAAGTGGATGAGACGTTATGAAATCTCCACCCGCTGAGCGTCTAAAGACGCTGCTGTACTCTCCAGTTTTATCGTTTTTTTCTCTATATGCTTCTTTGTGGAGCCTGAAAAAAACATAAGCAAAATTAAAAAAGTGCCATTTACATTTTTAAATTCAGAATCAAAGCTTTTCTGTAGCATTAAAATGCATTAAGAGCCCAGATTCACATCTGCAACAAACATGAATCAAATATGTAGCAAAACACATAAAAACACAGTAAACGTAATAATCAGAGAAAATTATCATATTGCGTGGTGCGGAAAATGCAGGAAAAACGCGGCATTTACACTACGTGTGAACACGGCCACAGGGTATGATTTCTATTGCATTTTTTTTTGGGTTTTAATGGAGAAAAATATTATAATCAATTGCACCATTTTTTACATCATTTACTGATGTCCATAAATAATCTGATCGCTGTGTTGTTCAGGTTGTTACGATTACAGGGACATTAAATATGGCCATGTTATTTGCTGATGTGTGATGTTTATTATTTATTTATTTAGTATTTTTTTTTTAAAAAAAAAAAGCTCAATTAAAAATTTAATTGTTCTCTTGTTTTATTACTATTTTTAGTAAATTATTTGAAGAAAAAAAAAATCTTGTACTCTCCCTCTAGAATACAGGACAGAGAGATGCATTGTACAGAGCAGCATCCCTATGTCCAGTGTAATCTACCTGTGAAGGCAGAGGTGGCACTGCAACTTTAACAATATAAAATCCTCATTCTTCCTCCTGAGCACCCTGTGGCTCAACAGCTAGGGCAGTTGGAACGTAGTTGTTAGTTTGATTATAGGAGGAGTGAAAAAAATTAAATTATTTTTATCCTTTTTTTTTCTATTTCTTTATACAGTAGATTTATAGCAGGGGTCAGGAACCTTTTTTCTGCCAGGGGCCATTTGGAAATTTCTACCATCAATTGGGGGCCACCCAAAATGATCAACTTGAAAATTACCCTGCTATGTTTGGTCAAACAATTAACTTACTGTGGCAGCTGGAGCTTCTTGTTTTTGGTTCGGCTGTGATATTAGGTGATATTGATCTTGTTGCTTCTCACAACTGCTTTTCCAGGTTTGGGTCGGCTGGGACTGCTGTATATATTTCACAAAGGAGACGCTGAGGTCACATACATCATAGGAGACATTGGGGGCATACACATTAAAGTGGAGGGCTGCAAGGAATATACATCACTGGGGAGGGCTGGGAGGACTGTACATCACTGGAGAGGGCTGCGAGAAGTATACATCACTGGGGAGGGCTGGGAGGACTATAAATCACTGGGGAGGGCTGGGGGACTATACAACACTTGGGAAGGCTGGGAGGACTATACACCACTTGGGAGGGCAGGGAAGACTATACATTACTGAACAAGGCTGGGAGGAATATGCATCACTGGGGAGGGTTGGGAAGAATATACATTACTGGGGAGGGTTGGTAGGAATATACATCATTGGGGATGGCTGGGCGGACTATACATCACTGGCGAGGGCTGGGAGGACAAACATATTGGCGTATATACATATCAGGGGGCACACACAACCCTTGGGAGACTATAAAGGCACAGACAGCCCTGGGGAGGACGCAGGGGTACAGGCTGCCGTGGAATGGGAGCAGGGACACAGGCTGCCATGGGGAGGCCGTAGGGGCACAGGCAGCCATGGAGAGACTGCAGGGGCACAGGCAGCCATGGGGAGGCCGCAGGGGCACAGGCAGTTGTGGAGACGCTGGAAAGCTCAGACAGGCACGGGAGCACAAACAAACCTGAGGTACGTTGGGGCAGCTGCTTCTCTTCAGTGAGAATTTCACTCTTACTCTGCCCACGTGGCCAGCAGCCAGCAAGAGGGGGTTATGGCCCAAACACTGCTGGCCATGGAATCTGCCAGGGGGCCGCAGAAAAGGTTATCCCCACCCCTGATTTATAGGAACAAAATAATCTGACTTTTTAATTCAACTACATAGAGATGCAGTATATATATCTCTGTATAACTAAATATTCTGCTTCTGGCTTCTCTGCCTGTAGTACAGAGGTCAAAATTAACAAATCCTCCTCTATTTTACAGTATGGGCAGTGGGTCAATGGTAGAGCTGCTGCCTATGGACACTGAGCTCATAAACTGAAAGTTCAAATCCTGACTTGGAGAGAATTTAATGTATGCACTGCACTGAGAGGAGGAGCTGGGACAAGAGCTGTGAACAGCGGAACTGGTGGAGCGAGCCCTCAAATCGGGAAAGTCCAGCTGATTCCGGGACGGTTGCGAGATATGAGTGTAGGTTTCTTCATATATGTCATACAAAGTAACTCCAAATGAAGCACGTTATGTGAAATGTGAGTCAGGCTAGCTGGGCACCTTGATTCCCCTCTAGCCTGGTTAGTACCATGTATTAAAAAATTGTGTATTTACTTTTTTGTATTACTCTTTGGTGCATCTTTCTTTAGTGAATGAGACCGGTTATCATTACATGCCCTTTTAGGCAGTATGTTGATTGCCTATATGTTCTTACTTCTTATATAAGAGTTAAGCACTGCTCTTTGCTGACTTAATGCACTTTGCACTTTATGAGGTATATTATGTCATCTACTAGTGCCATTCATTTATGATTACTGCACATAAACTTTTATATACCTATACAGTACACTGTGTGCAGAATAATTAGGCAAGCTGTATTTTAGAGGATTTTTTTTATTACTGATCAACAACTATGTTCTCAATCAACCCAAAAGACTCATAAATATCAAACCTTAATATTTTTGGAAGTTGGGGTGTGCTTTTTTTAGATTTGCCTATCTTAGGAGGATATCTGTTTGTGCAGGTAACTATTACTGTGCTGAATTATTAGGCAACTTAATAAAAAACAAATTTATTTCCATCTCACTTGTTTATTTTCACCAGGTAAACCAATATAACTGCACAAAATTTAGAAATAAACATTTCTGGCATGCAAAAACAAAACCCAAAAAAATTAGTGACCAATATAGCCACCTTTCTTTATGATGACACTCAACAGCCTACCATCCATAGATTCTGTCAGTTGCTTAATCTGTTTGCGATCAACATTGCATGCAGCAGCCACCACAACCTCCCAGACACTGTTCAGAGAGGTGTACTGTTTTCCTTACCTGTAGATCTTACATTTTATGAAATTATGAGGGACAATAATGGGGTTCAGATCAGGTGAACAAGTGGGCCATGTCATTATTTTTTCATCTTTTAGACCTTTACTGACCAGCCACGCTATGGAGCAGTTGGATGCATGTGATGGAGCATTGTCCTGCATGAAAATCATGTTTTTCTTGAACGATACCGACTTCTTCTTGTACCACTGCTTGAAGTAGTTGTCTTCAAGAAACTGGCAGTAGGTCTGGGAGTTGAGCTTCGCTCCATCCTCAACCCTAAGATAAAAGAAAAAAGGGGGGCGCGCTCCTGTGTAAAATCCAATGATAAAAATTATTATATATGCAGTGTGATAGCCACACTCACCTGATCCTGTTGTACATCAGGTACAACACTGGGGAACCAGCCGAAGGGAAATCCAGGGTGTACCCCTATGGCATCAGCGGGGATCTCGTCCTCTCCAGCCCACAAGAATTCCAGCTCGGGCGACCGCTCACGCGATCGATAACCCACGTGGAGAGCACAGCCGCCAGACCAGCGCTAGGCTGCAGCTCCTCCTCTGGGATGGACGGACCCGTGGACCCGATGCCGGTGACTCACCGGCCCTTCAGAAGCGTAGATAGATTCAGGCACATTCAGGCAGATCTTGGATTAGCTGCAGCAGCCCCGTGAACTCCAACAAGGAGATGGGAGATTTAGGGATAATGAAAAAAACACGGTATCGGCTGCGCTGCTAAGAAAGTTCGTAGAGATGATAATATTATTCCAGAAGTTTTTATTTGCAAAAATATAAGCCACAACGCGTTTCGGGGATAAAAGCTCCCCCTTCCTCAGGTAGCAGCAATCATATGAAGTGATATACCTAATATACATAAATTTAAAGGTCCCCACACCCCTTAACCAAATTAGCATATGGATCATAACGATCAATCAACAGGGTTTTCAGGGACCTCGCCTCACAAAAATCAATTATACATATTCATATTTGACAGCAATGTTCAATGAAACACATATATATTTTTATCTGAAGTTGGTTGTGACACACTCATCACTATAAAATTGGATAAAACAAATCTTTTGAAGTTATTTTAAAATTATTTTACAATTGAAATTATCTTAAAAGAAATTTTTTAAGAAAAAGGGAATTATGAAAATTTTAAATTTTAAAACAGGGGGGGAGAATAAGTTAAAATTGATATAAACATACAAATCTATTGAGGGACTCTAAATATTATTTTTATTAAAACAAAATTATATAAAAGTGATAACTCTAAAAATTCAAAAGAAGAAACGGTAACTTCAACAGGTCGTATAATCCATAATTTATAGTGTATAACATATGAGAAATAAATACATTTAATAGATAATAACTGTCTATATAATAATTATACCATATTTTGACCTCAAATTTATTTAGTGGTAATAGTGAAAATTATTGCTCTATTTGATCTGCTCAGTCATTATATTGAGGCCTTCTGGATTCAGGGTGGCTAATTTAAATATCCAGAAGGATTCACGTTCCACCAACCTACAATACCTATCTGAAACATCAGCCATAATTTGCTCAATAATCACCATTTTAAAATTGTCCCTGTCTTTATCATGTTCCAATAAAAAATGCCTGGAGAGACTATGAGTTACTATACCATGGCGGATATTATATCTATGGCCGTTTAATCTATTATGCACCATTTCCGTTGTGCGGCCTACATATTGTAGGCCGCAAGGACATTCCAATAGATAAATAACATAGGAACTAGTGCAGCAAAGATGTTGCTTTATTAAAAATTCTTCTCCTGTTATATTTGATTTGAAAGATTGTACACCATGTTCTAATGTTCTGCAACATAAACATCGGGTTTGTCCACAATGGAAATTCCCGATTGGTTTACTGGTATCCAATCCATTTTGGGACAACTGGGTTTTTTTTAACAGTGTTGTTTTACTAGGTGCAATCATATTTTTTGAGATTTCTACTCCTCCTAAAGATGACCTGAGGTTTATCGGATAGAATACCTGAGAGGATTCTGTCACCTTTTAGAATGTGCCAGTGTCCACCCACTAGCTCCTTTACTTTCCCATATGAATCACTATAGGTAGTCACTAGACAACTCTCAAAGGTGGTCTTCTTTCCCTCCACCCCTATATCCGTCTTTTTCCCTTCAATTATATCCAAACACCTGTCTTGATCCAGTAAGAGGCTTTTTTTATAAGCATCAGTTATTATTTTTTTCAGATAGCCTTTGCTACTGAACCTACTTTGCAATATTCTAGCTTCAGCTCTAAAAGAAGCAATATTGGTACAATTCTTCCTGATGCGCCAATATTGCCCATACGGTATATTTCTTATCCATGTAGGAAGATGGCTGCTTGAAAATTCAAGATAACTATTGACATCCACCTTTTTAAAAAAAGTGGATGTTTCAATAGTAGCCTCTTCATTAAATTTGATATTAAGGTCCAGGAATTGGATGGATTTCCGGGATATTGTAGCCGTAAAGCTTAGTCCCCATTCATTCAGATTAAGTGACTTTATGAAGTTTTGAGCACTTTCCTTGGAACCTGACCAGATAAAGAACAGGTCATCTATAAATCTACGATAAAATATCATGTTCTCCAGGGCTAGGGGGGACTGTGCAATATAAAGGGACTCGAAGCACCCCATATATAGATTTGCAAAACTGGGAGCAAATCTCGTCCCCATTGCACAGCCCCTCAATTGACGGTAGATCTTCTCCTCAAAGGTGAAGACATTATGATTTAAAATAAACTCAATAGATTGCAAAATAAATTCCCTCTGGGAGGTTGGAAGTGAGTCATCCATTGCCAGATAGGATTCCACACTTTTCAACCCTAATTGATGATCAATGTTGGAGTACAATGCAGCTACGTCCAATGTAATAAAAAGACCATTTGGAATGACAGGTAGTTTTTTCAGTAGACTAATAAGGTGTGAGGAATCTCTTAAATGTGAATCAAGTTTGCCGACGTATTTTTGCAAAAAGAGGTCAACATAATGTGACAAGTTGGCCGTGATGGAATTGACTCCAGAAATGATTGGTCTTCCAGGTGGATTGGTGAGGCTTTTGTGGATTTTCGGGAGAAAATAGTAAAAAGGTACTGAATAGTACTTAATGTCCAAATACTGTCTCTCCCTTTTGTTCAATATCTTGTCTTCACACGCCTTTTTAATCATGATTTTATACAGAAGGAAGTACTCGGGGGATGGGTCTTCTGTTAGGGTCTCGTAATATTCCAAATCACCTAATTGTTTCAAACCCTCCTCCACATACCATTCCCTGTTCATCAACACCACCCCTCCCCCTTTATCCGCACTTCTTATTATTAAATCATGATTATTTCTAAGAGAATATATTGCAAGCCTTTCTTCCCTTGTTAAATTATCATTTTTAAATTTGCACCGAAATTCTCTAATATCTTTAAGCAAAAGTTGGTGGAAAGTTTCAATATTATTTCCCCTATGGTGGTGGGGGTAAAAATTCTTGTTACCTTTAACCTGTACATGTACGAAACCATCAGAGGTTTCCCCATCAGTATCAGCCCTCTTCCCACCTGTCTGTTTTGATAATATTAGAAAGTGTCTTCTAAGAGTAAGTTTTCGCACAAAATCATTGATATCTAAGAAGAGACGGAAAGTATCAACATTACTAGAGGGGCAAAAGGAAAGACCCCTTTTGAGCAATAAAATTTCACCTCGTTCTAGCTGGTGACTGGAAAGATTGAATATTCCAATATCCTTGCACCCTATGTTATCTGAACCGCTGACCTTTTTAGTGGAGTAGGGTTTATCCCTGTTCTTATTTCCTCCTCCCCCTCGGCATCCTCTTCTCTTACCTTTCTTTTTATTCGGGCTTTTGAGGGTAGCAGGTGAAAAAACTCGGTGATTTTTTTCTCCATAACTCCTCGAGGAGGTATGGATAAGGTTGGAACCTGTTCAGTTGTTCCTACACCTACACTGTTATGGCAGTGTTCATCGAGTTTAGAATTTGTATTATCCTGTACAACCTCAAAACCCCCTAAATTTGGGGAGGAAGATCCACTATCAATAAATTTTGAGACTTCTTGAATTTTTTGAATTTTTTGAATTTTTTGGGGCTCGTCTACAGCTGACTCCTGAGTTTCATGAAGAGTAATAATAGAGGAATTTAATATATCCATGATTTCAGGGTCAGTTGCAGCCTCGTCTCTTACTGGTATTACTAAGGGCACTTTTCCTGTTTTATTCTGAATGGGTGCATCAGAAATCCTAGAGTTTGGATTTTTGTATTTTTTGGAATTTAAAAACACCCTAGTTGTTACTGGTGTATCATACCTACCCCCATTTTTTGGTCTGACCGCCGTGATTAGCCCATGGACTTTAGGAGTGAGGTTATCCTGCGTAGTTTTTGGGGTACGGGGGTTAATAGATGTTAAATGATTATCCAAGTCACTAAATTTATGTGAATTAAATCCTTGGCGAGAATCATTTTGCCTAAAATGATTTGTACTATTCTTATTAATATTATTGTTATTATTATTATTTCCCCTTCTAGTCCCATTCCTTCGTCCCTGGGACTGATCATTTTGGGGCGGAATATTAGCACGTGGATCAACTCTAGGATTTATTTTAGTGTATTTTCTACTATGATTCCATGAGGGAGCTTGAGGGGAGTTGTAGTCCTGTCTATCACGGCTAAGCTTTTTTGCCTTCCTTGATATCAGGTCCCCTTCAAACTTTGTAAGCCTCTCAGTTAGTGCCATGTTCATTCCCTTATATTCTAGTGTCTCAGAATAATCAGATAATTCCTCTTTAATTTTCAGGATATTCAACATTGCAGCCTCAGCCAATTTATCCCTTTTTGCAATCAGGAGTTTTAACATACCACTCGAGCAATCTAACATATAGCTGTCCCATTCCCTAGTAAAACAATCGTCATGAGGGAATGTAGAAGTAAATGGCATTCTAAGCCCTCTTGGTATAATTTTTTCTTTCAAGTATTGCCTCAAAAATAAAGTTTGGATTATTTCTTTTTTAGACTGATCCTCAAAATTGAGAAAAAGATCAGTCATAGTGTTTAAAGACATTTTAGAAAGTCCAGATTCAGTAACTGCCAATTCATCCTGCGATTCAAGATCACAGGATCCAATGATTTTTGATATGAGAATATGTCGGATAGTATCTCTGTTATTAGAAAATTCCATTTTAAATAGTTCCTCACAATTCAATTGTCCTTGAAAAAAAGTCAGTGTTCTTTAAAAGTTACTTCAATTCACAACCTCGTACACTTCACACAGTTTGCTGCACTTAAAAATGGATTATATCGATCCTCAGGCAAGAGCCCGCAACTGTAAGATAAAAGAAAAAAGGGGGGCGCGCTCCTGTGTAAAATCCAATGATAAAAATTATTGTATATGCAGTGTGATGGCCACACTCACCTGATCCTGTTGTACATCAGGTACAACACTGGGGAACCAGCCGAAGGGAAATCCAGGGTGTACCCCTATGGCATCAGCGGGGATCTCGTCCTCTCCAGCCCGCAAGAATTCCAGCTCGGGCAGCCGCTCACGCGATCGATAACCCACGTGGAGAGCACAGCCGCCAGACCAGCGCTAGGCTGCAGCTCCTCCTCTGGGATGGACGGACCCGTGGACCCGATGCCGGTGACTCACCGGCCCTTCAGAAGCGTAGATAGATTCAGGCACATTCAGGCAGATCTTGGATTAGCTGCAGCAGCCCCGTGAACTCCAACAAGGAGATGGGAGATTTAGGGATAATGAAAAAAACACGGTATCGGCTGCGCTGCTAAGAAAGTTCGTAGAGATGATAATATTATTCCAGAAGTTTTTATTTGCAAAAATATAAGCCACAACGCGTTTCGGGGATAAAAGCTCCCCCTTCCTCAGGTAGCAGCAATCATATGAAGTGATATACCTTATATACATAAATTTAAAGGTCCCCACACCCCTTAACCAAATTAGCATATGGATCATAACGATCAATCAACAGGGTTTTCAGGGACCTCGCCTCACAAAAATCAATTATACATATTCATATTTGACAGCAATGTTCAATGAAACACATATATATTTTTATCTCAAGTTGGTTGTGACGCACTCATCACTATAAAATTGGATACATTTTCATAATTCCCTTTTTCTTAAAAAATTTCTTTTAAGATAATTTCAATTGTAAAATAATTTTAAAATAACTTCAAAAGATTTGTTTTATCCAATTTTATAGTGATGAGTGCGTCACAACCAACTTCAGATAAAAATATATATGTGTTTCATTGAACATTGCTGTCAAATATGAATATGTATAATTGATTTTTGTGAGGCGAGGTCCCTGAAAACCCTGTTGATTGATCGTTATGATCCATATGCTAATTTGGTTAAGGGGTGTGGGGACCTTTAAATTTAGGTATATAAGGTATATCACTTCATATGATTGCTGCTACCTGAGGAAGGGGGAGCTTTTATCCCCGAAACGCGTTGTGGCTTATATTTTTGCAAACTTCTGGAATAATATTATCATCCATCCTCAACCCGAAAGGGTCCCACAAGTTCATCTTTGATGATACCAGCCCATACCAGTACCCTACCTCTACCTTCCTAGCGCCTTTTACTGATCCAGCCTCTAGCCCATCCATCTGGCCCATCAAGAGTCACTCTCATTTCATCAGTCCATAAAACCTTTGAAAAATCAGTCTTAAGATATTTCTTTGCCCAGTCTTGACATTTTATCTTATGTTTCTTGTTCAAAGGTGGTCGTTTTTCAGCCTTCCTTACCTTGGCCATGTCCCTGAGTATGGCACACCTTGTGTTTTTTGATACTCCAGTAATGTTGCAGCTCTGAAATATGGCTAAACTGGTGGCAAATGGCATCTTGGCAGCTTCACGCTTGATTTTCTTCATTTCATGGGCAGTTATGTTGCGCCTTTTTGCCCAACACGTTTCTTGTGACCCTGTTGGCTATTTGCCATGAAACGCTTGATTGTTGGAGTGATCTCACAATTTTGGACTTTTCGGAGCCCGTCAAATCTCTCTTCTGACCCAATTTGACAAAGGAAAGGAAGTTGCCTAATGATTAAGCACACCTTATATAGGGTGTTGATGTCATTACGCCACACCCCTCATTACAGAGATGCACATCACCTGATTTACTTAATTGGTAGTTGGCTCTCAAGCCTATACAGCTTGGAGTAGGACAACATGAATAAAAATTATCATGTGATCAAAATACTCTTTTGCCTAATAATTCTGCACACACTGTATATGCTCATCTGCATTGTCCTATCCCTTGGGGTCTCTGGTTGCCCTGACATTTCTCATTTCCTGTTTCTCTACATTTGAACTGATTCCTTATATTGCATTTTAGTATGTTTTGTTTTTAATTTTTCAATAGTCTTTGATTTTTTGCATTCTTTTATAGTATCAGTCATGCTTTCTTTGTTAGGTTGTCTATGATATGTTGCATGCAACCTGTATTTAAACTAGGGACTTGTAGGGATTGTCGCTCTCAAGTAAGCACTGGAGTTCACACAGATGAAGGAAATTACAAGACCTGGGCCGCACAACGCCGCACTCCTTCCCCAAAGAGACACTATGTGTGGATGTGACTTTGGGTGGGGTGCATGCTCTTATTGGTTTAATGAGGTGCATAATACCTGGAGAGTAAAGACTAGAGATGAGCGAGCCTCTAGAGGCTCGAGTTCGGTTCGGTTCATCGAACGGAGGCCACGTTCGAGTTCGGTTCGACGAACCGTTTGACGAACCTCTTGAACCCCATAGAAAACAATGGGAGGCAATCACAAACACACATAAAAACACCTAGAAAACACCTTCAAAGATGTCCAAAAGGTGACAAACAACTCCCAAGACACCACAAACACATGGGAAAGTGACAAGGACATATACTCATGCGAAAACAAAACAGTTGGACGAGGAAAAAGAGGAGGAGACACAGATATAGGCATGTCATACCCTTCTAAAATCATGTAAAACACAGCAAGGGGACTCCAAGCAGAGTCTCCCTTTTAACCAAAAATTGGGCCCCACAGACACCCCTTCAGTGGCATCATTTGTGCCTCAGTTGCACACTTGACAGGTAGATTTGCATCAAGCACATTCCAAAATACGCCAGCCTTAACTGTCCCCAGGATGACACAGGGGTAGGTAGCAAAGTCTTTGCTTAACCATGACTTGTTCATCTTGGCTCATTTTTAAAAACACAGCAAGGGGACTCCAAGCAGAGTCTCCCTTTTTTCCAAAAATTGGGCCCCACAGACACCCCTTCAGTGGCATCATTTGTGCCCCAGTTGCAAGCTTGATAGGTAGATTTCCATCAAGCACATTCCAAAATACGCCAGCCTTTACTCTGCCCAGGATGACACAGGGGTAGTAAAGTCCTTGCCGATCCATGACTTGTTCATCTTGATGAACGTTAGTCTGTCCACATTGTCACTGGACACACGTGAGCGCTTATCTGTCAGCACACACCCAGCAGCACTGAAGACACGTTCAGAGACAACGCTGGCTGCGGGACACGACAAGATCTCCAAGGCGTAAGTGGCGAGCTCAGGCCATTTTTCAAGATTGGAAGCCCAAAATGAGCAAGGCTCCAGTTGCAAAGTCATGGCATCAATGGTCATTTGGAGATACTCCTGTATCATCCTCTCCAGCCGTTGACTATGTGTCAGACTTCTTGTCTCTTGTGGCCTTGCATTGGATGGTCTAAAAAAATTATGAAACGATTCCATAAAATTGCTGTTACCAGCACCAGATATGGTGTTGCTGGTACGGTTTGTCTGATAATGACGAGACAGTCCCATGCTTGGCAAGTGACAACTGGGAGATTCACTCCGTGCACCACTGGTGTTTGTTGGAAAAGCCGAGCAAAGATTGAGTAACAGCTTCTGCTGATACTCCTGCATACGTGTGTTCCTTTCTATGGCTGGAATTATTTCACCAAATTTGGACTTGTACCGGGAATCTAATAGTGTGGCAACCAAGTAGTCATCATCACTTCTAATTTTGACAATCCGAGGGTCATGTTGTAGGTAGTGCAGCAAGAAGGCGCTCATGTGTCTTGCGCATCCATGTGGACCAAGTCCTCGCTGTGTTTGTGGAATAGAGGGGATAACCGTGCTTTCTTCCTCTGACATCTCCCCTCAACCTCGTTCAACTGAAATTTGACCAAGGTCTCCCTCATCTGCTGAGTCTTCTATGTCCATCGAGAGTTCGTCCTCCATTTCTTCATGGTCTCCTGCACCTTCCTCAACATTTTGGCTGCTACCATGCGCCCTTGTTAATCCCTCTCCTTCACCGTCCCATGCCTGTCGCCTTGGTGATGATGAACGACATCTGGACCTTGTAGATGTTGGTATCCCTTGCGTATATGAATCCTCCTGTACTTCCTCCCCTTCCTCTTGTCCCACCCCCTGAGTACAAATAGTGTTTAGTGTGTGCTCCAGCATGTAAATGACTGGAATTGTCATGCTGATAATGGCATTATCAGAGCTAAACACATTCGTCGCCATGTCGAAACTGTGCAGAAGGGTGCATAGGTCCTTGATCTGAGACCACTCCATCAGCGTGATCTGCCCCACCTCTGCATCTTGTTGGCCCAGGCTATACGTCATAACATATTGCACCAGGGCTCGGCGGTGCTGCCACAGTCGCTGTAACACGTGGAGAGTCGAATTCCAGCGTGTCGCCACATCGCATTTCAGGCAGGCCGAAAGACTTCTGGAGCGATGCAAGTCAGTCAGCTGCGGCCGTTGAACGGAGAGAGCAGAGAGTGACTGTGCCCTGTGCAGAAGCCCATCTAGGCAGGGATAGTGGGTTAAAAATTGCTGGACAACAAAGTTCAACACGTGAGCCATACAAGGCACGTGTGTCACCTTAGCCCGGCGAAGGGCCGCACCTAGGTTTGCAGCATTGTCGCACATGGCCTTCCCTGGCTGCAGGTTGAGTGGAGACAACCATTTACGAAACTCGCTCGCAAGAGCTGACCACAACACATCCGCTGTGTGACTCTTATTTCCAAGACATTTCAAGGTAAAGACCGCCTGATGTCGTTGAGCTCTGGTGCCAGCATAGTAAGGAGGTGTGCGTGATTCCTTGTGCGAAGTTACAACGCGAGTGGCCTGACCAGGCAGGCTTGGGGCGGAGGTGCAGGACCCAGACGAGGTTGAGGAGGCAGAAGCAGTGGAGGAATTTCGACATACAGAGGATTGACGGACAAGTCTTGGGGACGGCAAGACTTGTTCAGCAGACACTTCTCCATCTATCACCATAGTTACCCAGTGCCCAGTCAGCGACATGTAACGCCCCTGTCCATGCTTACTGGTCCAAGTATCGGTGGTGAAATGCACCCGGTCACACACAGAGTTTCTCAAGGAAGCAGTGATGTTGTGTGCGACATGCTGGTGTAGCGCAGACACATCTTTCTTGGAGTAGTTGTGGTGACTGGGCGTCTGGTACTGGGGCACTGCGACGGACATAAGGTCTCGAAAATCCTCTGTGTCCACAGGGCGGATAGGCAGCATTTCGGTAGCCAAGAGCTTACAGAGGGATAAAGTCAACCTCTTAGCTTTGTCATGGCTCGGAGGAAATGGCCTTTTATTTGTCCACATCTGAGGGACAGAGATCTGGCTGCTGTGTGGAGACGGTGGTGAGTAGGGTGTCCCTGGAAAACTGCAGGTCTGTGAGGAAAGTGCAGGCGGAGACATGATGTTGCCTTCATCCAAAGTTGTTGCTCTCGATGTCTGAGAGAGCTCTACACCAGCACTTGTTTCCCCTTCCAAACCAACTGACGACCTACCAAGCAAACTGCCTGTTGCGGTTAAAGTGGTGGAAGGTCTGCGTGGAAAAACAGGTGTGACAGCTGTCCCCACAGTCATAGAAGATGAAGAGCGTGCGGAGGAACATGAAGGGGCAGACGGTGTTTGGCCCGCTCCGCTAGGCCGCATTGCAGCACGGCGAGCTTCCCACTGGGACTTATGCTTGTTATTCATGTGACGATTCATGGAAAAGGTTGTCAAACTGGTGAGGTTTTGGCCTCTACTTATAGATTGCCGACAAATTTTACAGATCACATGATTTGGGAGATCCTTTGCAAGGTCAAAAAAGGACCAGGATAGGCAAGGCGTAGAGCCCATGCGACCTGAAGAGCCACCCCGACTTGTGCTCAGAGGCAGAGCTGTGGCTGAGAATGCAGTTGTAGACGTGCTTCCAGTACTCCGACTCTGTCCTGGAAGGCGCAAGGTAACTTCGTCGTCAGTTGCATCCTCCTCCACCGCCTCTGGTGACCTACTTGAGTGCCTGACTGTGGGTTGACAGTAAGTGGGATCTAGAACTTCATCATCAAGCGTTGTGTTTGCACTCCCCTCGCCCTCAGACCTAACCTCTTCCTGCCCTGACTGAATAGTTAAGTTGGCATCCCAATCTGGTATCTGCGTCTCATCGTCATCAGTATGTTCCTCATTGTCTCCACTAACAGGTGTTACAGTTTGTGAATGAGGGTCTACATTATGGTCAGAAATTTGGTCATCAGGGCCTGAATCTGACTCACAAAGCTTCTGGGCATCACTGCAGACCATTTCCTGGTCTGTACTCACTGTAGCATGGAAGCAGACCTCTGATTCCCAGGCTATAGTGTGACTGAACAGCTCTGCAGACTCAGCCATCTCTGTTAGACCATACTCTGCAGGGTGGGTGGAGACTTGAGAGCTGGGAGAAAGCAAGTGTGATTGGGATGACAATTCAGAGGACTGTTGTTTTTTGGATTTTGAAGTTGAGCTGGAGGAGAGGCCACTCGTTGGAGGACTTGAGATCCATTCCAGCATGTGGTTTTTTTGTGCATCGTCTACCTTTTGTTCCAGTTGTTTTGTTCCGTAAAAAAGGGAGCACATCGGATTGTCCACGGAAAGTAGTAGACATCTTACTTTTGCTGGAAGATGGCCTATCTTCAGCAGATGTAGCTTTCCCACCTTACCCACGGACACAAACTTTTTTCCTTTTCCAACACGCCTGTTCCCCTTTCCACCAGCATCTGTCCTTTTGCCACTCATTTTGTAAGCGACAAGATTGGCCACTTAAAATGTGGATGCAAAAATTGAGAGGTGGTGTAGATTGCAGAGGTGGTCTAGCTTTATTGACAGCTGAAGAAACAACACTGACTATCCCAGAAAATCTTTGTATGCCCCTAACAGTGACAGCACAGTTTGCAAATAAAATAGTGTGGCAAAACTGGGCAGGTGGGTAGAGTTCCCGGGTTCTGTGGGTCAGTGGACAGGAAAGCAACATATTCCAGACACTTTTAGGACGGCACAAAAAGTGTCAGCTCTTTGGGCAAATAAAAAAGCGTGGCTAAACTGGGCAGGTGGGTAGAGTGCCCAGGTTCTGTGGGTACCAGGACATTAAAGGAACACTAACTTAGTATTCCAGACACTTTTAGGATGGCACAAAAAGTGTCAGCTCTTTGGGCAAATAAAAAAGCGTGCCAAAACTGGGCATGTGGGTAGAGTGCCGAAGTTCTGTGGGTCAGTGGACAGGAAAGGAACACTAACTTAGTATTCCAGACACTTTTAGGATGGCACAAAAAGTGTCAGCTCTTTGGGCAAATAAAAAAGCGTGGCAAAACTGGGCAGGTGGGTAGAGTGCCCGGGTTCTGTGGGTACCAGGACAGGAAAGGAAGCCTCACTTTCTATCCCTGCTAATGAAAAAATGCAGCAAGGAATTTCCTGAGCTGAGGTAGGCAGATGCTGTTATCTAAAGCTGTTCACAGCGTTTGCACGGACCTTCCTAGCAGCTATGGCTATGAACGCCTGGAAATCAGCCCTGAAAAGGGCTGAAATAACCAGCAGTCCCTAATCCCTACAGCGCGGTGTAGATTGCACTATGTCTATAGCGCACACAGCAGTAGCAGGAGCAGCAGTGTGAGCGGTGACTGTCACCCACACATAGAAGGCAGATAATGGGGAAAATGGCCGTATCTTATAAGGCAAGGACATGTGACATGCACAGCCTATGACACATGCCCTTGCTTGTCTGGCAAAAATCCACTTAGCTGTGTGTGTGTCTGTGATTGGCTCACATCCTGGCACGCCCCACTGCACGCGCGGTTAGGAAGAAAAAAAAATGGCGATCGGCATTATATCAGCACTCAGCTGCAGCACAGGTCTAAACCGCATCCCCCCGCACACTATACGCTGAAATTTGATACAAGCATGAAGCACAGTGACACACTATTACAGTGAAAAGCCAGCTAGTAACTAGCTAGGCTTTTTGGTGATCGAACCGTTCTCGAACGTAACTCGAACTTTTAGCTAAAAGCTCGAGTTCGAGTTCGATCTTGAGCACCCCCCAAGATCACTCGAACATGAAATTGGCAAACCTCGAACCTCGAACATCGCTCAACTCTAGTAAAGACACCTAAACAAAATAGTAAGAACAAGAGGAACAAACATAACATACATTTCGCTGTGATCGTTTCCATTTTAGGCACCAACCTGCAAGAAATTAACACAATGAAGTACCAGTCCTTAATAATACTTATCATAATACAACCAAGAATAAAAGGCTCATAAAGCGATCAACCTGACATTGATAATGTCAAGGGGAAGAACTCCACATTTCCCAAACTTTGTTATATTCCCTGGGGCATCCTCTATTTTGATACACCATCTGTTCATAGGGAAGCATTGTGTTGATTAGTTCTATCCCTGCATGTATAGTCGGAGGGGAGCTACCTATCCACCACAGGGCAATAAGCTTCCTGACCATAAAGAGGGACTCCCGCAAAAATTTTTTGAGGTGATGAGATCAAGTTCCCTCATCCAAGACTCCAAATAAACAGAGTAGTGCATTGAGAGGTACAGGGAAGGAGGCCAGGGAGGATAGGAGCTCAACAATCTCATGCCAAAAGGCTGCGATTACCTGACAGCTCCAAATCATGTGGACAAAGTCCGTGCCTTCCCCATAACACCATGTGCTCTCTGACGTCTCCTTGTGTTGCATCTTAAATAATCTCAGCGGGGTAAGATACACCTGGTGTAGTATATAGATTTGGATCATTTTATTATTGATTGACTGGGAGACCTTAGTATGTGATTCCACAACCTCCTCCCAGTCCTCCCCCTGCAGATTCGGAATCAGCAGCCCCCACTTTTCTTCTCTTACTGGTTTCTTCAGGTTGTTGTCCATCACGCAGCTGGCAGTTGCTTTCATGGACAGTTAGTAACACAAGCAACACCAGAGTTCACCTAGCCAACCACAATCGTTCACTTTTATTGTTCACACTGTTATGACAAACATGACGTTTCTTTTTCTTTCTTCTTCTCTGTGTGAGGTACTGCTTCCCGACCTGCTCCCCCCCCGCAACCTTGGATCTCATCCTCAAGCTCCAGGGTCTGTGTCTTCTTCCCCCTAACTCCACCTTCGTCCGATTCTGGGCCCTGATGGCTCTCTAGCTGTAAGCCCATCGGGGCGAGCCGTAGGCCCTGGACCTCTCGAAGTTATCTCAGGGTTCCTTGATGGGCCCTAGCACTGACACTATGTCTTCTCACACTTGAGCCCTATTCTCTACTGGTCCTCTCTCGAGCTTTCCCTCCTGTTTTCTATACTGCCATTTATCACTCCTCCCTTCCACTACCTTAACCCTATCTTATCTAACATCTAGTCTAAAATCGACTTGCCACTATATGGCAGCCATTGATACAAACATACACATCTCATAATATTCAACAATCTATAAAACATAGTGCATGTGCATGTTGTGGCGGAGCCCCACTTCTACACAGGCACCAGAGCCTTGTGTCAAAACAATGTTAGGTTTATTAAACTCCATAATCTTCCACAGTTTTTTAAATGAAAAATTAGCTTTCTTCGGCAGACATGTAACAACAATCCTTTTTCAATGAGGGCAAAGTAATAACATGGTGTCCCCCAGACAGCAATTCAGGTCATCCTTTAGGCTCAGTGTTCTGACATTCACACTTTAGTCAGTCATGGTTAATCCCAGTTGCACAGAAAAGATATTGTCCATGTTGTGGGACAGTAGCCATGGGCAAGGTATTGTCTCTTATGCTCTGGCATGTTACTTGAAGTTGGGAGTCCTGGCTGGGTGTGTGAACTAGTGCTATGGGGGTGTTACGCACTTGTAGAATGCATGATGCCGTTGACTTCAGCTGGCCAGGGGCAGATGGTGGAAAGTTCAAAGAAGGAAACCACTGTTCCAAAATAAACTCTTTACTTAATGATAACTTGGTAGGACAAGAATCTGTCTAACTAATCATATGCTTAATAGTTGGAAGTAAAATTTATGTTTGAGATAGTCAAGATGATTGTCTATAAATTGATGGTAGTTTCACATTCAAAGCTGTAGAAGATGGTGAGATATGGAGCCTGTAAGTCAAAAGTTCAAAACATTGTTACCCTTTTGCTCATCAGTGTACTTGTGATGATTTGGAACTCCCACCCCGGGCACTCTCTTCATTCTGTCCTGGCCTATTACCTCTCTGAGTAACCGGGCTGTAATTGTTAGGCATCCTGTTCCAGAACATGTTTCTTCTAAATCACTCTACTTCAGACATCTCTCTCTGCAATACTGATCATCCTAGCTTCTACCTTGTTCTCCTGTCACGTAATTGACAACAATGTCATACAGTTCTGCTCACTAGTCAGACCTTAGTTCCGTCACTATTGCACGCCATATCTAACTTCCTGGAAGAAAACCATCCCTATCTCTTCACTCTAACCCGTCCCACTTCATCGTACCCTATTATCAGGCAAAACACATTTCAACATTACTAACACATGTCACTGTTCACATTACAATAAAAATACTTTTGTATTCTAGGGGGAACATGGGCAGTACGTCCATCTTCTTACATTGCCCCATCCTTTAATGATGGTCCTCGACTATCCAGAAGCCTGGAAGACACAATATAATACCCTACACCACACACATATAAAGTTAACCAACATAAAGACTTCTTTCTTTTCTTTTACATAGGTAACACAGACCCAGTCCTACTTGGTTAGGACCCTGGAACTGAAATTATCCAAGATCTTGTCTCTAATCTGGCAACAATCCCTTTAGTTGCTTTGGCCCATTTTAGCATGGGCCCTCAAGCCAACTTAACATTGCACAGTCCATCCCTTTAAGTGTAGCCCTTCACGCCATGGGCACAGTCCATTGTTCCCCCTTACTCCCCATCAGTTCTTAGGACAGGAACACACTCCTTTAAGGGCAGAGTCCATCCTGCATTGGGCTCAGTCCTTAGCAAAGGGCATAAAACCATCTTGTGGTTTCAAAGTCCCTCAATCCTGCAGGGGGATGCATAATGAGTGCAAGAAAACTAGGGGGTAACAAACAAATCCAGCCATCCGCAGCTACAACGTTGGAGACCCGGATGAGTGGGTCTTAGACTCACTACACTGCAGCCTTGCAGGAACTTTAAACTGCCCCAGTAAGTAGGTGCAGCAAGCACAATGTATTCTCTCCAGCTTTCGACTCCATATTCCTCACTGATGCTCTTCTTTTTCTAAGAAGACGACTCCTGTTGACATTAGCGGAAGCTCTGGCCAACACCTGAATCATGACTGACTGTGGCACTGGCCTAGGAACGCTACAGTATTTCTCCTACTGCACCCATGCTGCTCCTTCAGGCTGGCCAGCTCCTATGGCCTTCTTTCAGGCCCCCTCTTCTCTCTGCATGAATTCAACAATGGTCTGGCCCCTGCACTTCACATTGACCACAAACCATCCACGGTGGCCATCCATTTTCAGGAATGCCACCTGCTGTGAGGATATGCATCCGCCGAGGAAGGTGCTCAGTTTCCACCATCTTCCTCTACACAAAGACCTAAAGTCTGTTGTCAAATTACTGTATGAAGCCATGTTTCTGCTGCCGATTATAAATAATGACCACTTCACTCTAAGCCAGCTCCTGGTGTCGCTCGGCAATGGGCCTTCCAGCATATCCCTTGCTCGGCAATTTCCCCACCTTTTCTTTGCCACCAATGTGAGAATACAAAATATTTTTCTATCTGCTTTTCTACTGAGAGTACAATATACAGTATAGACCAAAAGTTTGGACACACCTTCTCATTCAAAGAGTTTTCTTTATTTTCAGGACTCTGAAAATTGTAGATTCACATTGAAGGCATCAAAACTATGAATTAACACATGTGGAATGAAATACTTAACAAAAAAGTGTGAAACAACTGAAAATATGTCTCATATTCTAGGTTCTTCAAAGTAGCCACCTTTTGCTTTGATTGCTGCTTTGCACACTCTTGGCATTCTTTTGATGAGCTTCAAGAGGTAGTCACCAGAAATAGTCTTCCAACAGTCTTGAGGGAGTTCCCAGAGATGCTTAGCACTTGTTGGCCCTTTTGCCTTCACTCTGTGGTCCAGCTCACCCCAAACCATCTCGATTGGGTTCAGGTCTGGTGACTGTGGAGACCAGGTCATCTGGTGTAGCACCCCATCACTCTCCTTCTTAGTCAAATAGTCCTTACACAGCCTGGAGGTGTGTTTGGGGTCAATGTCCTGTTGAAAAATAAATTATAGTCCAACTAAATGCAAACTGGATGGAATAGCACACCTCTGCAAGATGCTGTGGTAGGCATGCTGGTTCTGTATGCCTTCAATTTTGAATAAATCCCCAACAGTGTCACCAGCAAAGCACCCCCACACCATCACACCTCCTCCTTCATGCTTCACAATGGGAATCAGCCATATAGAGTCCATCCGTTCACCTTTTCTACAAAGACACGGTGGTTGGATACAAAGATTTCAAATTTGGACTCATCAGACCAAAGCACAGATTTCCACTCGTCTAATGTCCATTCCTTGTGTTCTTTAACCCAAACAAGTCTCTTCTGCTTGTTGCCTGTCCTTAGCAGTGGCTTCCTGGCAGCAATTTTACCAAGAAGGCCTTCTGCACAAAGTCTCCTCTTAACAGTTGTTCTAGAGATGAGAAGGTGTGTCAAAACTTTTGGTCTGTACTGTATATATTTTTCTATATGCTTTTCTATAACCCAGTGTTCTTTTGTATATGAGGAGCAAGATGGAGCCTAAAAGCCTGCAGCTGATGACTGATACAAAGGAACGGAATGAAGATGTTGATAATGATGACTGATTGCACCTGTGCCGCTACGTGACAAAAACTCTCCATGCTATGGAGATGGAGCACAGGAGGAAAAATGGATAAACATCACAGACTTTTTGCATATGCTTTAATGCAGCCAATGGCATACTTAGGAATTTTACTAAGAGATTAAGCCATTACTGTTCTATAAAAGGCTTGTAAAAAAAAATAAAGCACTTACATGGTTTACATCGGCACCTTCACTGAGAAGGAATTCATGCCAGATGTTACCCGTGTGGTTTGGATTTCTACGCCAGCTCTCAGCGACCTTCAATTTGAGATTACAGCAGACATTCACGGTTAAGATATACCGAAAACTTTGGAATTTCTCCCTGACAGAAAAGGTTGTAAGTGTCTGTCTGCTGAAATTGTCGGGGATATTTCTAGCTAGTTGTGTTTTCTGACACTGGGTTTTCTGTGTGAATTGTATTGTGTAGACCAGGTATGCTTGATTGGTAGTAGTGGCAGACTTAAGCGGGCTTTACACGCTACAATATTTCTAGCAATTGCTAGCGATATCGTACGAAAAAGCACCCGCCCCCGTCGTGCATACGATATCGTGTGATCGCTGCCGCAGCGAACATTATCGCTACGGCAGCGTCACACACACTTACCTGGTCGGCGGCATCGCTGTGACTGCCGAACAATCCCTCCCTCAATGGGGAGGTGCGTTCAACGTCACGGTGACGTCACCGCGACGTCACTAAGGGGCCGCCCAATCAAAGCGGAGGGGCGGAGATGAGCGGGACGAACATCCCGCCCACCTTCTTCCTTCCTCATTGCGGGCGGGATGCAGGAAAGGTGAGGTTCCTCGCTCCTGCGGTGTCACACACAGCGATGTGTGCTGCCGCAGGAACGAGGAACAACATCTATAAACAACCATTAACAATTTTTGGTTTTAGGACGACCTCTCCATGGTGAACGATTTTCACCACTTTGGAGGACGTTTAAGGTCGCTGGTAAGTGTTACACGCTGCAATACCGTTAATGACGCCGGATGTGCGTCACTAATGACGTGACCCCGACGATCAAACATTAACGATATCGTAGCGTGTAAAGCCCCCTTTAAATGTCATAAGACCCGATCAAGTTATACGCCTTTGCTACAGACTTCAGACTAGCCGTCTTCTGAGTAGTGGGAAAATGCCAATCAAGGTCCTGGTTTGTTGTCCCCCAGAGTGGACACTGGGTTAGGTACTGTCTCAGAATTCACAACCGGTTGGAAAATTCCGCAACAAATGGATGCCTTTAAGTCCATATTTAAGTCTGATGGTGGCTTAACCCCCGGACACATGAAAGCAAACATGTGACAAAATGAAAAGTTGATGTTAATTTGCAGTATGCCAGAATGTGGTCGACTTCAATGTGAACAATCAAATAAGGCATTGAAAGAACAGAAGGGAATTTTAGAAAATGCAGAATTATTTGGGACAACCCAAGTTTGGTATAGAGTAGCCTGTGCAATTGTAAAAGAAAGTTATGTGGAGGAGGAAGTACATGATAAGAAAGACAATGTATTGTGCTATGTTTACTACAAGTCTTTCCCACAACCACCACCCTATAATGGCGCAGAGGGTTCACATTGTTGGACGTGCCCACACTGTGCACAGCAAAACCCTCCCACAGCTTTGTTCTGTGTTTCTTGTGGAGTGGCCCGCCCCTCACCCACACCACCCTGTATTTCCACACCCTCCGCCCCTTCTGATGTCAAACTGCCTTCATTCAGTGCTACAGTTACCCATGTGGTAAGCTCCTCCCCAAACGGCAATCTTGGTACACCCAATGTGCCGAGTACACCCACTCCCAGCCATGTTCCCCTATATGCATTACTGGCAGCTGATGGAAGTTAGCACATTCCTCCAGAACATGTAGCAGCCCTGTTCCCACACTTACCATCCCCGGAATGTTTTTTGATACTCCTGCTTTAAAATGCTCTCTGCAAAAGATGTGATGTTATTGAACCCAGTGAGACTGTCCCTGGTCCTGGCCCATTAGCTGCCCCTCCCGAAGAAACAGGTCCCGGTCCCCAGACCTGTGGTCAACTGATACCTGCCACAGTAACCTTCACCACTCCTAACTATTACTCATTAACTAAAGATGAGGACATTCCTGATCAAAGGGAAACCCTCTCAGTTTCAGAGGTGCCCGAAATCTGGGTCCCGATCATGCATTCCAAAATATAGACCAATACTTTCCTTACAGTAGGCATAGGACCCATAGAGACCCAATGACTTTCTGCTTTTGTCAATTCGGTCAACTCGTCCCTCCACCATAGTGGAGAATAGCTAAGCTGTAGTACAAGCAGGGGGACCAGAAATACAATTTGATTGTCACTCCATCATAAGGAAAGTGGGTAAAATCCAAATCACGGACCTGGCTGTTACAGGACCAGGAAATCTTTCTTGTAATATGATCATACATGCAGTCTGATGAATGTGTGACCCTGACAAACACCAGTGCTGTGTGGAGGATCTACAGTTGACCATATTCCATGTACTTGAACTAACCAGGAAGAAACACATCCAATCCATTGCCATTTCTGCAATCAGCTCTGGAATCTTTGGTTTCCCAGTCAAACAATGCACACAGGCTTTTGAGGATGCAATCATTATTCACTGTCCCATATTTTCACTAGAAGAAATCTGTCCGGTCACTACAAGTTCTGACACCGCACGTTACTTCAAAGAAGCAATTCATCCTTTGGCTATGACCCCTAACTACCGCAGTCACTTACTGCAACCAGAACATATTTCTACATCACCACCACCAGGGACATCGGATTAATTACTACCCTGCCTACCAGCACCCCCTGTTGTCATGCTCTCACTAGCCCCAACGGGTGAAACCATTCCAGACCCTAAACCAGAAAAACCCAAGTATATCCCCTTTACCCCAATACAAGTGAATAGCCTACTCACTCAGTTACCAGACCCGGAGAAGCAGCCTATGCCTTTTTACAGAAATCTTCAGGGAATCTGTACAACCTATTCTGCAATTTGGAAGGATCTGTCCAATTTAGCCAGCATCAAAGCCGGTACTGTTTTTTACCCAGCCATTCAATCTGCTCTTGACCAGAACGCTCTGCATTCGACTGAGGATTTCAGATCTGGAGTTGAGTTCTGCTATCAAGTCCAAGCATGGGCAAAAGATCGCCTAGTGGCCTCCTCTACCAATATCCCCGACGCATCCCAAAAAGACAATGAGTCGGCTGGAAAATTCTATATCAGATTATTCACTTTCTTTGGTGATCAAGGATATAACATGTCTGTCCTATTCCAACGTGTTAATTTCATAACTTCCTTTGTCAAAGGACTTAAGGACTCTATCAAATTGAAAATTGAGGACACCAGACCCGAATATTCGGAGCTCCCCACTAAACAGGTTATCCTCACTGCTAAGTCAATTGAGAAAAAATCTGCCTCCACCGATTCTACCCCTGATACTCTGCCGGTTAGGTACAATGCTCCTGTTAACCAAGACCAACAAACCCAACGCCTGATGTACCCTCCTCTTCAAGTCTACTCACCTGAACAACCATATCCAGGCTAGAAACTATGGACATCTCAGAAGAAACAACAGGACCTGTATGCAGGAACCATGCCCCACTGGAAACAGTAGTCACCAACAAAACAACAACGGCAACCATCCACAACAAATATCCCGGCCATAGGAAATTGGCAAGGCTGTGTCAAATGCTTTTACAAATATTATTGTCACCAATACTTCTTCTAAATTAAGCCCCATATTGACAGTATCTTTTGATGTTACTGGGCAAACCTTGCCTTTCCTGGTCAACACAGGCGCAGCCGGATCAATTATAGGTCTTCTAAGTCCTGAAGGCATATCTTTGATATCCCCAGATTGCTTAACCTGTGTGGGGGTTGACGGTAGGCCCGTCTCTTCCCCACTAATTTACCCTATTTCTGTTGGACAAGCACAAAAGGTAATTTCACGGCTCAGCGCTTTAATTGTATATAATGAAGATGGAATGCACCTGATTTGTTGACACCAGAAGATGCCTGCCTTTTCAAAGCCGCCCCATTTCTCTTCATTGCACCGCCTCCGAACCCGGAATACTATTTCAATCAAATCCCTTCAGATCTTTAGTCAAAAAGCCCAAATGATATTGCACACCGTCCGGTTTCACCTGTACAGGTTTTCCTAAAACCAGGAGCCACCATACCTCGATTACCTCAATATCTCCTGAAGGCCAACCAAGAGAAATGCCTTGAGGAACAAATCCAATCCCTCTTCACAAACGGTGATCACATACTATACATCTCTCCTGCCAATACCCCTATATTTCCGGTAAAAAAAGAAGACTGCCAAGAGAGAACCAAAAAGAAAGAAAAAAAAAACAAAACGAAGATATTATGCTAAGTCACCCGATCACTATGCTTGTCCCACATGATCTCAAGGCTATATTCGAACAAAGTCAACAGAAGAATATCTCCTCACAAAGGCATACAAGACTCCAGTGCGCCTTGCTCCTACCCACCAGTGTTACGCTCCAGAGCTGTATTACTCTCAATCCATCGACTCTGCTTCCTCTTTCAAGGGGAGAATACTTCTCTACATGGGATATACTTTCCAGGCATATGGACATTGGCTATGAAGATCCTAACACCCAAGAACATGATTGTTTTGAACTTATGCAATCTGATTGCTCCCACCTGCCCATAGCTACAGAGACATCATTGCCAGATGCTGATCTGACCTTCTTTATGGACGGCTCACGCTATGCGGATGAGACAGGTCGGTTTCAGACAGGTTACTCTGTTGTGGCACCTCCGGATATCATTATTGCGGAACCATTGCCTCCACACGAGTCAGCACAGGATGCCAAACTGACAGCCCTCACTAAGGCCTGCAAACTGGCGGAAGGAAAAACAGCCAATATCTACACGGACTTCAGGTACGTATTTGGCGTGGCACATAACTTCGGGTCTCTGTGGGCACTACAAGGCTACAAAACAGCCAGTGGAGCACCCATAAAGAACTCTGAAGCTATTGAAGCATTGATCACAGCTCTCAAACTACCAACGGCAGTGGCAGTCATAAAAACTAAAGCACACGGGAAACTAAAGTCAGAGGAAGCTAGAGGGAATCAACTAGTAGATCAAGCAGCCAAACAAGCAGCCATTTATGACATTCAAGAGGAAGTAGGAGTCTATGTCATGACAAGACAGCAAAAGAAAGATAAACAGAAAAAACAAGAAGATGTCTCAGGAATACACCAATTCAAGATCTTCCAAGACAAGGCTTTACATGAAGAAAAAACTCAATGGAATGAGAAAGGTGCTGAGCAAGACACAGAGGGGATTTGGAGAAAACGGAAGAAAGTCTGCCTACCAAGGAGTCTGTATCATGCGGTATCACAGTGGGCTCATGGGATTACCCAGCGAGAAAGAAACCAAACACTCTCAATGATCACAGGTCTCTATCTGGCACCAGGGATATCTTCAATCATTAACCAACTTGTACAGGACTGTCAGATCTGTCAGACGTGTAATACGAGGGGAACTGTGAAGACACCGGCTAAACATCTGGATGAACTACTATACCCATTCCAAAAGATCCAAATTGACCATATGCAGTTAACCAAGGCCGGGGAAAATGAGTATGTACTGGTGATAACAGTTATGTTCTCAGCATGGCCCGAGGCCTACCCAGTCTCCAACATGACAGCCAAAACAACTATCAAGAAATTGATTACAGATGTAGTCTGCCGTTTTGGAATTCCAGAAGTTATAGAGAGCAATCAAGGCCCTGCCATTAAGGAAGGTGTGACCAGAGAGCTCTGGTCCCTAGTGGGAGAACACTTAGGTCTTCACACACCTTAACACCCCAGAGTAGTGGCAAAGTTGAAAGACTCAATGGGTCCCTGAAGAACAAAATCCTAAAAAACAGTCAGGAACTGTCCCTTCCCTAGCCTGAGATATTGACCATAGCCCTATAGTCAGTCAGAAACACCCCACACCAATCTACAGGGCTAACTCCCTATGAGATTCTGTTTGGGGAAGGCTAGGACAGTGTTCTCTGGCCAAGGTTCTTATGCCATTTCACATAGTCTCTGAGGGAGCAGGAGCCTCACAATCTACGGGTATACATAGAAATAGAAGGGAAGTTTAGAAACCTATGTTTATATTGATGCCATAGGAAAATAATGGCAGTACAGGGAACTAACAAGGATAATGGGAATCCTCTGGTTATGAGAAATCCAGGTACAAAGGGAGCATTAATCTCAATTCGGTAAAGACTCCATTAGTCTCCCCACTTGGGACCAGTCTGATTCAAAGGTAATTCAGGGAGAGATAGACTTAGGGAATCAGATAGAAAACCATTTTAGGGGGCACTGTGAGAATACAAAATATTTTCCTATATGCTTTTCTACTGTGAGAGTATAATAAATATATATATTATATATATATATATATATATATATATATATATATATATATATATATATATATATATATATATATATACACAGTATATACTGTATATGTACCTCCCTGTGCTTGGCAGCCGAGCCGCTCGGATCCGGACCTTCAGTGGGTGACTCGAGGGTCTCCTGCGGTCACTCCAATCAAAAGGGGGTTTGTGGTTTGGGGACGTAGTTGTACTGCCGGAGCCATGTTAAGTTCGTGACGCCACCCACGGGATGTGGTGAAGGTGGACACCACCGCTACAGTTACGGGGCACCCGGGGGAGATGTTGCGCAGCAAGTTGTGAACCCCTCTGTGGGCAGGGATGGTGGCCCCGGGACCCGTTGGGGAGGGTGTTTGGCGGTGCAGGGAGATGAGCGACCGGAGGGCACTGATGTACTCACTATTAGTAAACACATGAGTCTCTGGTAAACCAAGGTGATGGTGGTCGGTGGCCGCAGCCGGCTGCAGTTGTGACGCCCTGGACTAGCCAGGTAGTCACATACATACCAACATACATACCCCCCACCCTAGACAGTTACAACAGTCAACCAAAAACCCTTGTTGCCTCCCTCCAGGGTCTGATGTCCACACCAGGTGGGGCGGAGCCAGGCGGTTGGCCACACCCACCGAGGAGTTCACAGGCCTGGAGGCGGGAAAAGCAGTAGATGAGTTTAGGAGGTGAAAGTGAGAGGTCAGAAACTGCAAGTGTCTGGGTCGGAGCCCAGGCACTGACAGCAAGGTTGACAGACGGTGGTGGCTGTCTGCAGGAGGTAGTGTAACTCTGCAGAGCCGTAGGACCGGGGCTGGGCGGTGGCCCACGGTACCGAACCGGGGAGCGGAGTGAAGCTAAGCACACAGGCAGGGCCATCGGACCCCGACCAGGCTTGGAGCCGCTGACAATAGTCAAATCTGAGTGTGACAGGAACCCCAGGGGTTTCCCAACAAGCAAGACCCGACAGAAGGCAACAGTCCACACTGAGAGGATATACAGCCACCGCCACAGGCTAGAGATCCAAGGGCCAGCGCCTGTGGGCAAAATGGGCTCTTACGGCACCTATACGCCGGGGAGCGGACTACTGGTGGGCAACCACAGGAGTCAGAATATTCTAACAGGTGCAGGGAAAGACAGCCACCATCAGCCGTCCGGGGAGAGCACAACAACACTGCAGCCGGCTGCGGGACCCGTCCATCCAGCCGTTTTGGTTTACCAGGGACTCTGTCATTGATTGTCTCAGTGAGTACACCAGTGCTGTCCGGCACCACGCCGCGCTGTCCCTGCAACCTTGCACCCCAGCCATCCAGCCTCCCCGTTACACCACCGGGCCCCGGGATCACCAACCCCCTACCTACGGAGGGGACAACATCCTAGCTGCTCCCTACCACTTCTCCCGGGATCCCCGTCACCAGCAGCGGTGGTGCCAACATCACCACGTCCCGTGGGTGGCGTCACGAACTCTCTCCCCAAACAAACCATCCCCTTTTCACTCACGGGTGAGGAGCGCTGCTCGAGTCCCCGGGTCCGGACCACCGCTCGAGCCAGCGAGCAGCAGAAGCTCCGGACCCGAGTGTGGCAAGCGCGTCCCCTCCACCCGCGACACAGTCTGGTCCCCCACCCAGCTGGTGGTCTCTGTCTTTCTCCCGCACCTGTTTGTGATGGTGGACTACCTGCATTTGCAACTTCAGGAGTCTGCTCCCGGCTTGTGGTTGCCTGAGGAGCCCTTTGCCTGCAGACACTGGCCCGTGGGATCTCTGTGCCGTGGAGGTGGCTTTCTATCCCCCTCATTTGGCTGTTGCCTTCAGTCGGGACTTTGGGTGGGACAGGACTTCTAGTCCTGGCCACATTCAGTTAATTAGCTAGCCCCCAGTAGCTTCTGGACCTAGCTTCAGGGTCTGAATACCCCCCTTTGTTCTCCGGTTTCCGAGTCGGTTCCCCGGGTCGGTACCGGCGGGCTACAACCCTGTCCCGGTCCACCTCGGTTCCACCGAGCCATCTTCCCTGCTCCTGCAGACGGAGACCACCGTCTGCCTCCTAGCCAAAGGTACCAGGGCTCCTACCCTGGCACCTGCTCAAATTGGGTTTTCTCTCCTCTGCTGGAGCTGCACACAGCTCCAGCCCACACACCTCTCCAACTTGAACTCTCCACCTAAACTCCTCAACTTTCCCACCCCAGGCTGTCTGAACTCCTCGGTGGGCGTCTTCCAACCGCCTGGTTCCGCCCGCTGGTGTGTCCATCAAGCTCTGAGGGGGGTGTTTAGGGTTTATGTGTTTGGCTGTATGTTACCTATGAGAGACAGGTGTAATGCGGGGCCCTATTTGTGACTACCTGGCCCAGCCAGGGCGTCACATATATATAAATATATATATATATATATATATATTTAAAATAAATACTGTGTTTATCTCTTGGTTAAAAAAATCCAGCAACCAAGTCCATGGAAAAATCTTCATTAAAAATTCATTTTTTATTTGTCAATACTTATAAAACAGTCCATGTTATCACATCTGCCCCACTTGGTTGCTGGATTTTTTTTAACCATGAAATGAGTTCTGCTACCTTCCTTTCCGTGCACGGTCCTGGATAAGCGGTCTCCGGCAAGAAGCAGGTGAGCTGGACAAAGTAATTTTGTTTGTGTTTATCTCTTGGTCTGTAGCATGCAAGGAGAGCCACCCCTTACCAGTCCTCCGTTGCAGGCCATTGCTTCCTCTGTAGGACTAGCTTGCTCTGCTTTTCAGGGTGAAGGGTCTGACTCGGCCATCATACTTTCAATCATTGTGCACCACTGCTTGTGCTTCAACTTCCAGCAGGCTAATGGCATCGGGCTTCTCTTCACTCGGTGTCTTGCATCACTGCTGTAGCTTTCATTGGAGTCTTTCTTAGCTTTTACCACCCTTTTTGGTCAATGCCGCCATTATGTTTCCTTAATCATACTGCACTTGGTGGGCCTTCTTTTTCTGCTCGCCCTATGTGAGGACATAGGGATATATTCTGAGCTATAAGCCATATTCCTATAGCAGCCATCTTGTCAGGGTTGTGTGTGGCTGGGCCTTCAGGTCTAAAGAGGCTTCAATCAGTATGCTAATGAGCGTGAGGAAATTGTCTGTGGAGCAGAAGGCAATCTCCTATGATATGGAAATTAGCTGAGCTGTTAGAACTGGAAAACAATAAAAGGGAAGGAAGACCCCCCTATGTCACACTGTGGATGACGTTCCTAACTAATTAACAGGCTCCTGAACACAAGTTTTTCCTCCCAATAAATGACAAGAATGGTGCTCTCCAAGTCCTGATGCTTTCAGAAATCTCGGGAAGGAGATGTTTGAAATTAAATTCGAAAACTTCTGTAGGATTCCTTCCGATCTAAATGCCCAAGTAAGTAATGTATTTAGATGGCCAGTTAAATGGGAAGTTAGACTTGAAGTATTTAATTGAGTTGGTGGGAATGTTAAAACTGAGAGCTTCGGATTTGGAAAGATTTGATTTTAAAATTGGACAGATAACCAAATTCTTCCAGAATGGACATGAGAGCGGGAAGGCCTGTACTCTGTCGAGACATGATTATCAAGAGGACGTCAGCAAATGCTGCAGTTTTATGTGGGGGTCTCCCTTATCTGAAACCCTTGAATGCTTTCACAGTTTCTAATTGTTTGTATTAGGGGTTCCATCGCCAGAACAAAGAAGAGGGGGGATAATGGGCACCCCTTCCTAGTTCCATTCTGGATGTCAAAAGAATCGCTTAGATAATTATTTAGTTTGATTCTTGCCGACGGGTGCATGTACATTTGAAGTATGACCTGAGAGAAATGTGGCGGGAAATGAAAATGCATAAGTACTTCTTGAAGAAAGGTCCAGTCCACCCTGTCGAACGCTTTTTCTGCATCAGTACCCAATAAAACCCACAGGTTTTTTGTCTATATTAGCATATTGAATTAGGTGAAGGATGCGGATGGTATTGTCTTTTCCTTCTCTACCTTTAATAAACCCTGTTTGGTCGAGAGAAATAAGATTAGGTAGGAGTTCTGCTACTCGCTTGGCTAGCATACTAGCGAAGATTTTTAGGTCCACATTAAGAAGGGAGATTGGCCTATAATTACTACAGGATTCTGGATCTTTACCTTCTTTATGTATAAGCGAGATGTGCACTTCCAGGGCCTGCTTGGGGAATGAGTGGCCTGCAAGGATGGCATTACACATATTAAGTAAGTGTGGGGCCAGAGTTTTAGAGAAGGATTTGTAATAGATTGATGGCAAGCCATCCGGGCCTGGTGCCTTCCCTATTGGGGTTTTAGACAGGATGGACTGGAGCTCCAAGTGGGTGAATGAACTAGAAAGAGTAGTTTGTTGTTCCGGTGTCAGTTTAGGTAAATGTAGTTTAGAGAGCAATGCCTGAATTAATAAGACTCTCTTTTTCTTTTGCCAAGGACGACTCATGTGGTCGAAATTGGTACAATGCCGAATAAAATTTTACAATTTCCGCAGAAATCAGAGATTAATCGGTGGTTCGGCAACCCTCTGTAGTTTTTTAGGCATGTATAAAAGTGCAAGCTTGACGTTTCTTGATTAGGGAAGTCATCAATTTTGACGCCTTTTCACCATGCATGAATAGTTTGTTTTTCCAGTTCACTGCCTATAGTTTTGCCGACTGCAAATCTTTTAAGAGCTGTCTTTTAGCAGTGTCTCAAGCACCGATTTCACCTGAGACCTCTTATGCGATCACTCCAATTCATCAATTTGTTTGTATAGGGTTTGGAATGTTTGTTTCTGTTCCTTGTTCAAATATGAAGAAATAGAGATCAATTCCCCCCTGATTAAAGTTTTGTGGGCTTCCCAAAGAATGGGAGGTGAGACTTCTGGAGATTCATTGGTCATGAAATAGTTATCCAAGGTCGTTTGTATCCATTGCTTAACACTCGGGGAGGACAGAATTGATTTAAGTCTCCATGATCTGAATGCGGAATAAGGTTTTTAAATTGTTAAATTAAGTGCAACAATCAAGTGATCTAAATGGACCGTCGGCAAAATGTCTGCTTTAATTATTGCCAGGAATAGGGACCTAGGAACAAAAATATAATAGAGTCTATAATAGGAGTTGTGAGAATGCGAGAAATAAGTATAGTCTCGGTCCGAGGGATGTAGATATCGCCATGCATCAATGAGAGAAATGGACTGTATGGAATTTTTGATGCGTGAAAGATCCCGAAGAAACATATAGTATCTTTTAGACGTAGAGTCAAGATGCAGTTCCAGGGTCAAATTTAAATCTCCACACAGGAAAGAAGTGCCTTCTGCACAGAGGTTAAACTTTCTGGGTGTGGAAAGAATCCATTTGACTTGTTTCCTGTTAGGGGCATATATGCTTCTGACCGTAATCAAGGAGCCGGACATTAATCCCTTAACAAATATATATCTACCCTCAGGGTCCACATCCAAACCATACATTGAAAAATGGAAGTTCTTAGAAAAGGCGATGGCTACCCCTTTGACGCCCTTCTGTGGGGACAGGGCGTGATACCATTGATTTAAAGTGATGCTTGTCAAAATTGGGGCGTTTGTTCGGTTGAAAGTGTGTTTCCTGTAAGGCTAAGATGTCAAAGCCTTCTTTGTTGAATCTAGTGAGGGCTTGTGAATGTGGGATGGGAGAGTTGAAGCCATGTGTATTGAAGCTTGCTATCTTAATTACCTTTTGTGTTTGAGCCATGGTAGACGACTCAGTGGAAGTACTGAGTATTGTAGGTAGTAGCCATCTGAGCCAGGGGTGGAAGGAGGTGATGAAGGAGAGGCAGAAGTTGGGAAGTTGAAATAACACAAATTAGAAGTATCTGAAACATAAGAAGAACAATATAAATGTCACGCATTTATACTAATGAGTAATTGGGTGACTAAACAGGTGTCAATACTTAATCTATGATCAAATGGGAGACTGCCTGGATGGCCCCTCAAAAAACGGCAATACCAAACAGTGAAAAAAGTAAAAACTTGAGTAATGAGATATAGCAAACCCAGGACTGGTTCCTTCCCCTTCCAGGGGGTGTTGTTGGGTATCAAGATCTAACAAAGGGTCTAACCAAGGGTCCCCTGGAGGAATGAGATCAACAAGGTGAGTAAAGAGTAACTTTAGGAACCTTGGAGGCCGGGGTCAGTCTTAACTAGAGAAACTAAGTGCGCAAGGTCAGTCTGGTTTACTTGCCAAGCTTAAGAAAAGCATTTTTGCTGCCTTCCGCTTTGCTTTCTGGGATTTGAAAGTAGTGGCAGTGTTCCACGGCATAGAAGATGTAATGGGATGGATCAGTGATACTTGGTAAATTGCTTCAAGGTCTGGGAGTTTTTCCAGTGTGATGTTCAGCTCCTCGCAGACCTTTCTTATTTCTTCAGAGGTTCTAGCTTGGAATCGTGTATCCAGGGTGGTAATGCAATACCAAATGGGTACAACCAGCGGTATTGGCATTGCTTTTGACGCAAGATGTCTATGAAAGGTTTAAGCAGGCGTCTCTTGTTGAGAGTGAAAGTGGCAAGATCCTGAAAGATCAGGATGCTGGTTCCTTCGCAAGTAATATTATCCGATTCTCTTGCCCTTTTTAGTATTGGTTCTTTGGTGCGGAAATCAAGGAATGATATCCCATGGAGGATCTGATTGCTTGGGTCTTGGTCTAAGAGCCCGGTGGGCCCTGACTAATTCAATTAAGCTTGGATTTTCCGGAAAAAGAATCCTGGAAAATATCTCTTGGAGAGTAGAGCCCACCACCTCCGAGGCCACGGATTCAGGGAGGCCCTTGATATGTAGATTATTTCTGCGCTCCCTATTCTCGTGGTCTTCTAATATGTTATAAATTTGGTTGATATGGTTCTCTTGAGCCTGCAGACAGGACAAAGTAGAGTTAGCATGTAGAGCAAGTGTCAAGTTGACCGACTCAAGGGCCTCTACTCTGTGACCGATTTGGGCAACATCTTGTTTAACCCCTTCACGACCGCGGGCAGTAAAATTACGTCCTATTTTAACGTGACTTAACGACCAGGGACGTAATTTTACTGCCTAAACTTCATTTGATTGCCGTGGCCATAGCAACGGCTTTCAAATGATATCCCCTGCTGTTTCTTACAGCAGGGCACCTTTGCTTGACCCCAGGGGGGGTGGCATCGCCACCCCCCATAGGCTATCGATGTGATTGGCTGTTCAAATCTGAACCGCCAACCACATCGTTCGCACTAATTTCGGCAAAAATAATGCCCGAATTAGTGCGATACTGTGAGATCCTGGTATGATCTATTTTAGCAGCTACAGCAGATCATAGATGGATCTCAAACATGTCGCCCCCAGCCCCTGCAGCACTGATTGGAGCGATCGTGTTATGACGAGCAATCGCTCCAATCAGTGTGCAGTGGGGCGGTGTGATCTGCAGGTGGCCGCCCTCCCCAGGCCTGTGCTGGTCTGGGGACCCTCCCCCAACATGTCTGCAGCGTGCACTTGCTGGTACTTTTGGTACCACGCCACCGCTGCTGCCGCCGCAGACGCCGCCTCTGATGTCACCGCGCCTGCTCCAATGGTAAGTATTGCGCTCCCGCGATGGACCCTGCGCGCTCCCGTGAAGGCCCCTGCGCGCTCCCGTGAAGGCCCCTGCCCGTGCCCCCCCGATCTGCCCCCCTACGCCCCGATCTGCCCCCCGGCATCCCGATCTGCTCCCCACGCGATCTGCCTGCCTCCTCTGTCATCTCTATTCTGCTTCCAAAGTTCCTTCCTTCTGCCTTTGCTTCTCCGCCCCCTCTGCTCTCCCTCTCTGCCCCCCCTCTCCCCATCCCCCTCTGCAACCCCCCCTCTCCCCATCCCCCTCTGCAACCCCCCCGACGTCCTCTTACCTGCCTTCACGGGTCGTCCGAGGTCTTCACTGGCCCGATCACATCTGCCTCCATCGCTGGGTCCTTCTGCTGATCTGTCCAACGTCCTGCCTGCTGCTCATGTAAAGCTGTCCATCTCACTGCCTTCTTGTTCCTCTGCAGTTCCTCTGGTCAGTGATCCTCTTGGTACAGTGAGTATAATTTATTTATTTATTTTTTTTCTTGTATCCTGTCCATTTTTACACCTCATCCGTCCGTGCGTCCCGCCGAACGCTGATCAGGGATGCACATAACGTATCTGCATCCGTGGTCAATTTTTGGAGTGACTTTTTTCTGTATTCGCGGCGCTTTTTGTATCGCAGCCGTCTGTGCGTCCCGCCGAGCGCTGATCAGGGATGCACATAACGGATCGGCATCCCTGCTCAATTTTTGGCGTGACTTTTTTCCGTATTCGCGATGCTTTTTGTATCGCATCCGTCCGTGCGTCCCGCTGAGCGCTGATCAGGGATGCACATAACGGATCGGCATACCTGCTCAATTTTTGGCATGACTTTTTTCCGTATTCGTGACGCTTTTTGTATCGCATCCAGTACAGTGAGTATAATTTATTTATTTATTTTTTTTCTTGTATCCTGTCCATTTTTACACCTCATCCGTCCGTGCGTCCCGCCAAGCGCTGATCAGGGATGCACATAACGGATCTGCATCCCTGCTCAATTTTTGGCGTGACCTTTTTTTTTTCCGTATCCCCAACGCTTTTTGTATCTCATCCGACCGTGCGTCCTGCAGCGGCCGATCAGTGCACCGCGTCTGTGCGTTTGAAAAGTTAAATGGCGTTCCTTCTATTCTCAGCCCCACCATGTGCCCAAACAATTACTTTCCACCACATACGAGGTATCTACGTACTCAGGAAAAATTGCACAATACGTTTTATGGTGCATTTTTTCCTGATACCATTGTAAAAAAAAAGCTACCTGGTTGATACAAAAATTTTGTGGTTAAAAAAAAAAATAATAATTTTCACGGTTCAACGTTATCAACTTCTGTGGAGCCCCTGGGGGTACAAGGGGCTCACCAAATATCTAGATAAATTCCTTGAGGGGTCTAGTTCCAAAATGGGGTAATTTGTGGGGGAGCTCCACTGTTTAGGCACCATAGGGGGTCTCCAAACATGACATGGCGTCCGCTAATGATTCCAACCAATTTTGCTGTCAAATGGCATTCCTTCTCTTCTGAGCCCCGCCATGCGCCCAAACAATTACTTTCCACCACATATGAGGTATCTGCGTACTCAGGAGAAATTGCACAATACATTTTATGGTACATTTTTTCCTGATACCCTTGTGGAAAAAAAAGCTACCTGGTTGAAGTGACAGTTTTGTGGTGAAAAAAACAATTGTATTCATGGCTCAACATTATCAACTTCTGTGGAGCCCCTTGGGGCTCGCTAAAAATCTAGATAAACTCCTTGAGGGGTCTAGTTTCCAAAATGGGGTCACTTGTGAGGGAGCTCCACTGTTTAGGCACCATAGGGGGTCTCCAAACGTGACATGGCGTCCGCTAATGATTCCAACCAATTTTGCTGTCAAATGGCGCTCCTTCTCTTCTGAGCCCCGCCATGCGCCCAAACAATTACTTTCCACCACATGTGAGGTATCGTCGTACTCAGGAAAAAATGCACTATAAATTTTATGGTGAATTTTTTGCCGATACCCTTGTGAAAAAAAAGCTACCTAGTTGAAGCAACAGTTTTGTAGTAAGAAAAAAAATTTCTTTTCACGGCTCAACGTTATAAACTTCTATGAAGCCCCCAGGTGTTCAAAGTGCTCACCAAACATCTAGAAAAATTATTTGAGGGCTCTAGTTTCCAAAATGGGGTCACTTGTGGGGGAGCTCCATTGTTTAGGCACCTCAGGGGGTCTTCAAACCCGACATGGCGTCCGCTAATGAGTGCAGCTAATTTTGCACTCAGAAATTCAAATGGCGCTCCTTGCCTTCCGAGCCTTGCCGTGTGTCCAAACATTTGATTTCCACCACATATGAGGTATCTGCGTACTCAGGAGAAAATGCACAATACATTTTATGGTGCATTTTTTCCTGATACCCTTGTGAAAAAAAAAGCTACCTAGTTGAAGCAACTGTTTTGTGGTAAAAAAAAATTTTTTTCTTTTCACGGCTCAACGTTATAAACTTCTGAGAAGCCCCCAGGTGTTCAAAGTGCTCACCAAACATCTAGAAAAATTATTTGAGGGCTCTAGTTTCCAAAATGGGGTCACTTGTGGGGGAGCTCCATTGTTTAGGCACCTCAGGGGGTCTTCAAACCCAACATGGCGTCCGCTAATGAGTGCAGCTAATTTTGCGTTCAAAAATTCAAATGGCGCACCTTCCCTTCCGAGCTCCGCTGTGCGCCCAAACAATTGATTTTTACCACATATGAGGTATCAGCGTACTCAGGAGAAAATGCACAATAAATTGTAGGGTGCACTTTCTCTTTTCTCCCTTGTGAAAATGAAACTTTTATGGCTAAAGTAACATTTTTGTGTTAAAAAGTAAAATTTTCATTTTTTCCTTCCACATTGCTTTGGTTCCTGTGAAGCACCTAAAGGGTTAATAAACTTCTTGGATGTGGTTTTGAGCAGAGTGAGGGGTGCAGTTTTTAGAATGGGGTCACTTTTGGGTATTTTCTGTCACCTAGGTTTCTCAAAGTCACTTCAAATGTGATGTGGTCCCTAAAAAAAATTATTCTCTAAATTTTGTTGGAAAAATGAGAAATTGCTGATGACCTTTGACCCCTTCTAACTTCCTAACGAAAAAAAATTTTGTTTCGAAAATTGCGCTGATGTAAAGTAGACAAGTGGGAAAGTTTATTTAGTAATTATTATGTGTGACATATCTCTCAGATTTATGGGATACATTTTCAAAGTTTGAAAATTGCGAAATTTTCAAAGTTTTCGCAAAATTTCCTAAATTTTCACAAATAAATGCAAAAATTATTGGTTTAAATTTACCACTGACATGAAGTACAATATGTCACTAAAAAACAATCTCAGAATCGCCAGGATCCATTGAAGCGTTCCAGAGTTATAACTTGTCAAAGTGTCAGAATTGCAAAAAATGGCCCGGTCATTAGGGTGTTTTAGTGGCCGGGGGTGAAGGGGTTAATGTCAGTAAGATCCTTCATGACAAGAGCCATCACTTTAGCTAAGAGTCGCTTCATAAATGATCTGGAAATTGGTTGCTCTTTCTGGAGACCTTTATCTTCAGGATCGCTCTCTTCCTCAGAATCAAAATTCTCTCCGGCCTGCTACTCCAGAAGAGGGGGAGCCATTGTTTTTTGATTGTGTAGATGTTTTTATAAGAATTTTTTCTTGTGTTGTTAAGGGAGACGATTTTGAAGTGGCGCCTGCAGCTTTGTTGCCAATTTTTACCATCCTGAGCCTTATACCGAGCGAGACGGCACATATAATAAAAGGACACCCGTCAAGTCCCCCCACCCCAGGGGTATTAGTTCACTTCATTCCCAACATGATGAGGGGTTTAAAAAGAAATGGAGGGCCATTCTTGGGGTCCCGGACCAGGGGCACCAGCCAGTAATTGTGTTGTCGTCAGATAATACGCCTGTAGATCTGCTGAGCGGTGTATGTAGTTAATCTTTTAATCCAGTAAGAGGACGTAAGTGACTGGTCACTATTTTATTCCCTGTAGTTGGGGATTGTAGCATACAGAGATTTGAATCACATTGGTAAACAAGGGGTTAACAGCCAGTGCTGAACTAGATGGATTGATACTTGTAATGTTCCTTTTTATTCAGAAGGTTAATATGAGACAGACAGCAGGCTCAGGGTCCCAGCAGAGATTAGGAGTGTTATCAACTGAACCTGGCCCCCTTATTTGCTACTCCCTTTAGTAGGCATAACCTCTGGGGGGCTAGACAGATCTTTGTATTTCATGCAAGCGATGGTGGGACCTTCTCCCTGTACTATGTTACTACCATCTTAAAGTTTGTGCTTGGCGCCATCTTAGAACACATAATGGTTGCCATCATTCATGCAACTTGAGTCTTCCCCGCATCCTTTTATTCTTCTTCCTGCGAGACTCGATCCTACCAACTACACCAAGTGTAGTGGTAGCCATGGGTGAGGCATTCGTCACTTACGCACAGTACATGAAGTTGTGAGGTCCTTGCTGGGTGTATGGACTTGTCATATGGAGACTTAGAGTGGCGTTACACGGTACGATATATCGTGCGATATGTCGTAGGTGTTACGGAATTCGTGACGCACAACCGGCATCGTTAGAGATGTCGTACCGTGTGACACCTCCGAACAACTGTTAACGAGCAAAAATACTCACCTTATCGTTGCTCGTTGACATGTCGTTCATTTCCATAATGTCGTTCCTCCTTCTGAGCGCCGGTTGTTCGTCGTTCCCGTGGCAGCACACATCGCTACGTGTGACACCCCGGGAATGACGAACAACAACTTACCTGCATCACGCCGGCAATGAGGAAGGAAGGAGGTGGGCGGGATGTTATATCCCGCTCATCTGTGTCCCTACGCTTCTATTGGGCGGCCGTTGTGTGACGTCACTGTGATGCCGAACGTCCATCCCCCTTCAGGAAGAGGATGTTCGCCACCCACAGCGACGTCGTTAGGGAGGTAAGTACGTGTGACGGGGGTTTAACGACTTTGTGCATTTGTGAATTGCCCGTGATGCACAAACGACGGGGGCGGGTGCGATCGCTCATGCGATCACACAATAAATTGTTGCGTGTAACGCCGCCCTTATGCTCTTGCAGGCTGCATGGTGCCACTGACATTGGCTGTCCAGGACCAGATGGTAGAAAGTTCAATGAAACCACTGTTCCAAATTAAATCCTTTACTTAACGATATAACTTGGTAGGAAGTATGAGTACAGTAGATAGCAGGTAAATAGTTTCCTGAATTTGCCCTTTACAACATAGATCATATTCATACACCGTCTATTGCTTCTTGAATCATAATTTCTTTGCTGCTAAAACAAATTCTCTGTTCCTTCAACACAAGCTCAATACTACAGTCCAGTTAGAGAGCGTCCAAATCTCAACCCACAGTTCCGTGTCTTCTTCCTCTGAAAGGGATTATTTGGTCGATATGGCTGGTTCATAGCTTAGCTACTTCTGATGCTTTGGAGCTCCCGCCTAGAGTGCTCTCTTCGTCTTACGTGCTTTTCCTTCCTGGCGCTTTAGATCTCTTAGTTACAATCTTGAGGCCACATTGTTAGGTATCCTGTACCAGTATCTAGACAAAAAGACTGACAGGACTCCCAAAACTGCAATGTAAACAGATGCATAACTGAACATGACATAAAATTACAAAGAAAGAAACAGTTTGCACTCTGAAATGCTAAAGCATGAAAACCATGAATGTGAGAATATAGATATGCATTACTGCTACAGGAGATCTAAGAAAAATGAGAGAGCCTACCAAAACGGCCATTTTTATTTTCTGCCCAGTCGCCACCTCATGGCATATCTCATAACTAGTTACCTACTCTGAACTGAAGCCTCTCTCTGGTTTTTAGTGGGGGAGGGGTGCATGAGCAGTAATGCATTTCTGTTCCAGGACCTTTCTCGAGTCACTCTGTACTTCCATCAGCTCTCTCTTTTCCTCTGCAGTCCAGATCACGATATCTTCTACCTCGGTCTTTTCTCACCTCAGGGACACCCACTTTATGTGACTCCACTCACTAGTCAGACTTTAGGTCTGTAACTACACTCTGGGTCCTATCTATTCTCCAGCAGGAAACCATCACTGTCCCTTCACTCTACCCCCTCCCACTTTGGGGTAGTCCCAAACATTAACTCTATTTTACCCTGTTATCAGGCATTACACATTTCAACATTACTAATGCATGTCACAGTTCACATTACAACAATAACAATACTTGTGTCTCCAAGAGGGAACATGGGCAGTACATCTATCTTTTTATACATAGCAATCAGTTATATTTGTAGTTTGGTGCACACAACCTGTACTGTCTCCTCTCAGAGAGATTCTGGCTTGTCTCTCCAGCCCCAACACAATCCACAGTGATCAGCTCTCCCCAGCTGACAGACAAGTGAATACTTGGCCTGGTTCTAGTGACAGATATCCAGGTGCACCTAATCAAGACCTGCTTATAGTGCTAGGAGTTAACGCAGCCCTACCTGGATTTGCTACAGACTAAATAGATATTATACAACATAACCTACTAAAGCTGTTTCTTATAATATGAAACTATGTTATTGATTGATTCATCATTTGTTAAGGTATTTTTTAACAGAATGAAAATATATTCCTGAAAAAAATAAAGTAGAAACTTGCTGTTTAGATATAATAGATTGTTGGCTGGATAATCAGGCATTCTCAGCAGTAGAGAACAATAGGAACACTTGTCAAAAGTTGACTTTGGCCATGGAATGAAGGGCGAGCTGTCCTTGTTTCCTCATATCACTTGACTGATGAGCAGCATATGCAGAATGTCTAGTCTCTTTTCTGGCAACAAGATGCTGATTGTTATTGAGTGTAGAGTTCCTGTTCCTCCATATTTGGAACTTGAATATTGATGTTATATGCAGTGTTTTCTATTTATCCCGACAAGTACAGCCTCCTAACATCATGTTGATTACAGATTGTCACTCGTCATTAGAAATGCTTGCAATTGTGGATGCATGGCAGAGAAAAATAGCTAATTAACTATAGTCTTAAAGAATTCATTGTGTATTCTAAACATCAAACCTATTGCTTTGTGATCTCATGGGAACAGCTGCAATATAAACCGCTGAATTACAAGTAATGTATTGTTCTGTGGTTTAAGGGTTCTAGTTAAAAAGGTTCTAACAAACCATATTAATGTTAGTATATATTCAAGATGTCTGTAAATCCATAAAATTACAATTATCTCCAATTCCAATTAAAGAGTATTTAGCCAAATATATTTAAAGAAGCACTCCTATTAACTTTTTTATTAATTAAATATGTGTATATGTGCATATAGTGCAGTGTGAGTGTGTTAATATTCTCACCTACCGCTGCTCTCTACAGTGCCTAAGGACCTGTGCCCACGCTGCATATTTTGACGCTGATTTTGATGCAGATTTTCAGAAATCTGCAGCAAAATCTGCATGTCCATTGTGAAGCCAACAAAGTCTATGAGAATTCAGAAGTGCTGTGCCTACGTTGAGTATTTTCCCCTTGCGTATTTGGTGCAGATTTCTTATTTTCTGCACAAAATCTGCACCAAATACGCCAGGAAAAAATTAGCAAGGTGGGTACAGCACTTCTGAATTCTCATAGACTTTGCTGGCTTCACAATGGACATGCAGATTTTGCTGCAGATTTCTGAAAATACGCGTCAAAACTACACAGCGTGGGCACTGGGCCTTACACTGTTCTTCTCTTCTCCACGAGGTCACTGATCTGTAGAGTCTCCGAGTCACACTATGCGCTGCGTGACCCATGATGTTTACAATACAGTCTATGCAGCGTCCGAATGAGGCTCCATAAGCTCTGTAAAAGAGACTTCCGGCTCACACATAGAGCATAGCGTGAGCTGAGTAGTCACAATTGTGGTGACGTCACTCAAAAGAGGAGCACAGTGTTGTTAGACACCATAGAGAACAGCTATATGTGAGTATATTAACACATTAACACTACATACGGTACATGCATATACAGTGTGTCCACCCATATCCTGTCCATCGCCATTAACTTGAGAACGGCGGCAGCTGTAGGCATAGAAGTGGTGTCTAGATATAGTAAAGTAGCCATGCGCTACGCAATGAAACCACCTATAGCGCCACCTAGTGGAAAACAACGAAGTTAGCATTTTTATCTCGAAAAGAGCGAGCGAGATAGAGAAAAAAAGTGAATTAAAAAATTATATCATCAATTCAATACGAATTGACACCTTGTTTACAGAAATGCTATGATATGAAACCCATGACCCCCCCAAAACATTGAATGCTGGTCACGCATATGGCGCTCATTTACTCTTTAATTGGAATTCGAGCTGCTGGGGCATATACATCACGGGAAGTGCTGGGGGCATACACATCACAAGAGACACGGGCCATATACATCACAGGAGGGGCTGGGGGCAATTACATCACAGGAGGGGCTGATGGCATATATATGTCTCCAGCCCCTCATGTGATGTATGTGCCCCCAGTGTCTCTTGTGATGGATATACAGCAGTCCCAGCATTTCCTATGTGATCTATATGCTCCCAGCCCCTCCAGTGATGTATGTGGCCCCAGTGTCTCCTGTGATGTATATACAGCAGTCCCAGTGTTTCCTATGTGATGTGTGTGCTTCCAGTGTCTCCTGTGATGTATATACAGTGTATGTTATGTGATGTATATGATTTACTGATCTTATTATCACAAAACATTGACTGCACTCTAGACCAAGACAAACCTGGAAAAGCAACTGTGAACTGTGAGAAGAAACATGATTAGTATTACCAAACATCACAGCCTCACCAAAGAGAAGCAGCTCCAGCCACCACAGTAGGGCTGAGTTAATTATTTTTTTGACCAAATATAGCAGGGTCATTTTCACATTGATAATTTTGTGCAGCCCCGGAAGGTTGGTAGAAATTTCCAAATGGCCCATGGCAGAAAAAAGGTCCCCCACCCCTGCTTTAAAGGGAACCTGTCACCAGATTTTGTGACCATAAACTGCGGCCCCCACCAGTGGGCTCCTGTATACAGCATTCTAACATGCTGTATATAAGAGACCAGGCTGCTATGTAGAACATAAAAATGACTTTATAATACTCACTTAAATAGTCGGTGTGGTGCAGATTGGTCGGGTGGGTGTCTCTGATCTCTGGATGTAGCGCCTCCTCTTTCGGCCATCTTTGTCCTTCTTCTTCTGAAGCCTGGGTACATTTAGTTCCTTTGCTGTAAACCTTTTAATAAAAAAATCTGTCGTCCCAATTAAACTTGGTGCTGTCTCCTAGTCCTTGCTGCATCATACCACTGCAGAGTGATATGCGAGCTCTTCCATGCTCGGGTGTTCAGTACTTGTAGCAAGCAGTTGGATGCCCGGAAAGATGCGACTCGAGTACCCGAGTATAATGGAAATCATTGGGGGACTCAGGCATTTTTTGCTGAAGATTTCATGGGAAAAATACATCAGAGCATCCAACTGCTCTTAACAAGTGCCAAACACAGAAGTTGTCATCCATCACTACTTACCACCAAACCCCTCACCTACCTCTGTGTCTGCCAGATTATATTTTTTTATACACCAGGAAAGCTCACATTTTCTATAAAAAAAAAAAAGAAAAAAAAGAATCTCCTCCTGTCTAACTTTTTAAATAATGTACAAAAAAAGCTCAGATTTTATTGTAGTTACACAGCTATATTTTAGCTGAAAGTTAAAAGGGTTAATTCTTTTCCATTAAGCTTTTAGCTTGGCTGTAGTTTGCTATAAAACAACAATCCTTGTGGAACTCACCTGCAAGTCTTCACAGCTGCTTTCAGTGTTTAGCATTGTTGCGGCACTAAGGTGACTTTGACAACGTAGCAGCCAACCAGTGCTCTGCCATGGTAGATGCAGCGCTCCACTCAAATGGCTAAGCTCACTGATTGGCGGCTGTGCTGTCTGTGGATGTGAAGTCATCACTTCAGTCAATTCAATACCCCAGGAGGGTAGCAGAGGCATACACTCGCTGGTGGACAAGGGGAAGGTGAGAATAGCTCAATTTGTTGTTTTATTACAAATTACAGCCACGGTATAAACTTAATTGAAAGGGAACTTTATTTTAAGCAATAAAGCAATTTATCAATATTATTAAAGGGAATTTGTCACCAAGTTTTTGCTGTGTAAGCTGAAGCTAGCATGCTGTAAGGGTTAACACAGAAAGTTCAGGCATGCCTGTGTTGTCACTATCCAATCTTTTGTTTATTTTTTATGTTTGTTTTTGGAGCCTGACCCTTATCATTGCTGCGTATAGATGTCTCGTACCATGTTGTCCGGCACACCCCGTCCTCAGATTGACACCTCACACTCAATATACAATCTCTATTGAGAGCCTGGTGTGGACAGGGACAGGTCTTTGGACTCTGCTACATGACTAAAGCTAAAAATGCAGATTGTGTCAGACAGCTGCAGCCAGTAATCTAAGTGACAGATTGTTGGATTCAGAATCTATCTAAGTGACAGATTGTTGCCTACATCATGCTGCTCTCAGATGAGGTAGCAAAAACCTGCTGACAGATTTTCTTTAGCACTTTTCAAACCAAAGTATTATGTCCATTATTATCAATCACAATAATATTACTACTATTATTATTTATGTATAGACCATAATTGATTTCATGGTGTTATACAAGAGAATGGGTTACATACAAAACACAGATATAAATTATAGGAAACAAACTAACAGTGAAAGACTGATAAAGAGGGAAGAGGGCCCTGTCCTTGCAGGCTTACAGTGTTTAAGATATACATTTTTAATAAACGTGGGCCAAATTATCTCATATATTTTGGCACAAATTTCCCACAGCTGTGTTCCTACCAAGGTACCTGAACAGGTAAACTCATGACTATTACCTGTTATTAAGCTACAGAATATTTCTTTCACCATTGCATTGAAATCTGTGTAAAACAACAATCCTTCATAGTACGGCTCTCAGTAGCGCCCTGTAATTACTTTAATAATCTCTTGAGATGAGAAAGTATTGATGTTTGAGTGCTGTGATCAGCAGTTTACAACAGATGGATGTTACAATTTGTATGCGTAGATTAAAAACCAGGGGATTTAGCACTTTGCTGGAAGACCACTTCATTTAAAATTTCAAGGCCTGAACTCCGTAAATGCCACGTGTCAACATTTCACTTATAGGACAAAAATTAGGCTATGTGTCCACGGTAGAATGTTGCTGCGGATTTTTCTGCATGAAAATCCGCGGCTTTCCCGCAAAATCCGCACCTTTTCAAAGGTGCGGATTTACCGCGGATTTACCGCGAAATTGCCGCGGATTTTGGTGCGGATTTTTTTTTCCCAATTCTGAAGCCAAAATCCGGATCAAAATCCGCAACAATAATTGACATGTTGCAGATTTTTCCGTATCAAAATCCGCACCAAATCCGCCGCGGAAAAATTCGCAGCATGGGCACAGCATTTCCAAAAAGCCATAGAAATGGCTGGGAAGTGCCGGTGCTGCAGATTTTCGGGAAATCCGCGGCTTTTCCGCGAGAAATCCGCGGTAAAATCCGCGCATTTTCCGCAGCGTGGACACATAGCCTTAATGCGTTTTTCAGGAAATAATTGTAATTCTTCCACATGGACAGCCACGGGAATGAACAATTCTCTTCTTTTAGGTGCAAGGCAGCCAGTATGGGCTCTTTGTGGTTACTTTAGCTGTAAATGGAAATTTTCAAGTATCTCAAGGAATATAGCCTTATTCACACATCAGTAGTTTTGATCACTGGTTCATCAGTATTTGTATGCCAAAATAATAACAGGTGTCAATCTTTCAATTATAGTTTTTCTCTGTACGTTTCACTCCTGGTTTTACAAACACTTACGGTATGTAAAAATACTGGCCAGAGGCCTTATGTATTATGGCCTCATGCGCATGGCAATTCATGTGCATGGATCCTTACGGCATCACACGGAGGACTTATGATTCTGTATTACGTTTGCTACCTTGGCACCTCAATTAAATAGAGTTGGAGGAATTTACTTATCCCTCCACACCAGTTTTCTAGTGTAAAAAAAGGTATACATAATGGTGCATACCATATTTACAAAAATACATTTTTTCTTTTTTCTGCCACTTTTGAAAGGAGTGTGACAAATCTGATACAATTTACACCAGGAATTGGTGTATATTATAGCCCTAATCTTTGGCAAGCTATCAATGTAGCAGATTTGCTTTTCTGCCTACAAAAGGCTGATGTACTTTTTTTTTAAAGAAGGGAGCCTATCATAATAAATTACTTGCACCTTCCTTACTCCAGGTAAGTCATTGAAAGGGTTCTCAAGTTTATCTCTTATTTTAATACATATGTTGAGGACATGATTTATTAGAGTTCCCACTTCTGTGCTAAGTGAGTTCCCTGCTTATTAGGCTATGTCCGCACGTTGCTTTTTACCTGCTTTTTACCTGCTTTTTTGCTGCTTTTTCAACTGCAGCGTTTAATGCCAAAATGGTTGTGTTCTGCTTTTCAAGCAAAGTCTATGGGAATTTGGGTTTCTTGTGCACACTATGCAGTTCAAACTGCAGCCTTTTTGTTGCAGAACTTTGGTCAAAAACTCTGCTTTGGGGCTGCTTCTCACTTGCGAGTTTCTCGCAGTAGAGCAATGCGAGAAAAACTCGCATTGGAATCGGACACATGTTAGTGAATGATTCAGCTCTCATCTGCGATTTTTTTCTCAGTCCAAATCGGACCGAGAAAAAAATCGCAGCATGCTGCTTTTTTGCGAGTTTCTACTGCGAGTTTCTCCAATGCAAGTCTAAGGGAGCGTGTAAAAAAATCGGATGTCACGGGACAGCACTCACACCATCTTAGTGACATCCGATTTTCTAAATACATTTCTCGCATGTTTCCTAAAACACTGGAAACGAGCGATGTCTCCCAATGTCTGTCAATCACTATTCCCTGTCAGTCGGTCTCTCCCTCTCGGTCTCTATTCTCTCTCTGTCGGTCCGTCACTATCTCTGTCCCTCTCTCACAGTCTGTCGATCAGTTTCCACCCCTCTCTCATACTCACCGTTCCCCGATCTCTGGCGCGGCACTGCACGGCTTTCTCACTGCTCCGGCGGCTTTTACTATTTTGAAAAAGCCGGCCGCTCATTAAACAATCTCGTATTCCCTGCTTTCCCCGCCCACAGGCGCCTATGATTGGTTGCAGTGAGACACGCCCCCACGCTGAGTGACAGGTGTCTCACTGCACCCAATCACAGCAGCCGGTGGGCGGGTCTATACTGTGCAGTGAAATAAATAAATAGATAATTAAAAAAAATGGCGTGCGGTCCCCCCCAATTTTAATACCAGCCAGATAAAGCCATACGGCTGAAGGCTGGTATTCTCAGGATGGGGAGCTCCACGTTATGGGGAGCCCCCCACCCTAACAATATCAGCCAACAGCCGCCCAAAATTGCCGCATACATTATATGCGACAGTTCTGGGACTGTACCCGGCTCTTCCCGATTTACCCTGGTGCGTTGGCAAATCGGGGTAATAAGGAGTTATTGGCAGCCCATAGCTGCCAATAAGTCCTAGATTAATCATGTCAGGCGTCTATGAGACACCCTCCATGATTAATCTGTAAGTTACAGTAAATAAACACACACACATGAAAAAATCCTTTATTGGAAATAAAAAACACAAACACATTCCCTCATTACCAATTTATTAACCCCGACAAACCCTCCATGTCCGGCGTACTCCACGGACCTCCAGCGTCGCTTCCAGCATGAAGGTGACAGGAGCTGCAGAAGACACCGCCGCTCCGGTCACCTCCAAGCAGCAACTGAGGTGAGTAGCGCGATCTGCTGAGCTGTCACTGAGGTTACCCGCTGTCACTGGATACAGCGGTGACAGCGGGTAACCTCAGTGACACCTCAGCAGATCGCGCTACTCACCTCAGTTGCTGCTTGGAGGTGACCGGAGCGGCGGTGTCTTCTGCAGCTCCTGTCACCTTCATGCTGGAAGCGACGCTGGAGGTCCGTGGAGTACGCCGGACATGGAGGGTTTGTCGGGGTTAATAAATTGGTAATGAGGGAATGTGTTTGTGTTTTTTATTTCCAATAAAGGATTTTTTCATGTGTGTGTGTTTATTTACTGTAACTTACAGATTAATCATGGAGGGTGTCTCATAGACGCCTGACATGATTAATCTAGGACTTATTGGCAGCTATGGGCTGCCAATAACTCCTTATTACCCCGATTTGCCAACGCACCAGGGTAAATCGGGAAGAGCCGGGTACAGTCCCAGAACTGTCGCATATAATGTATGCGGCAATTTTGGGCGGCTGTTGGCTGATATTGTTAGGGTGGGGGGCTCCCCATAACATGGAGCTCCCCATCCTGAGAATACCAGCCTTCAGCCGTATGGCTTTATCTGGCTGGTATTAAAATTGGGGGGGACCGCACGCCATTTTTTTTAATTATTTATTTATTTATTTCACTGCACAGTATAGACCCGCCCACCGGCTGCTGTGATTGGGTGCAGTGAGACACCTGTCACTCAGCGTGGGGGCGTGTCTCACGGCAACCAATCATAGGCGCCTGTGGGCGGGGAAAGCAGGGAATACGAGATTCTTTAATGAGCGGCCGGCTTTTTCAAAATAGTAAAAGCCGCCGGAGCAGTGAGAAAGCCGTGCAGCGCCGCGCCGGGGATCGGTGAGTATGAGAGAGGGCTGCTAACTTCAGTCACTCGGGGGATTAGTGGTCACCGGTGAGCCCTTCACTGGTGACCGCTAATCAGGACGCAGCACAGACAGAGCCGCAGCATGACAATGAAGTCGGGTGAAGTTCACCCGAGTTCATTCTGACAGTGCGGCTCTGTCTGTGTCTGCTGTCATCTGCCATTCAGCTCTGCTACATGGCTGTCTGTGTCTGCTGTCAGCGGCCATGTAGCAGCGCTGAATGGCAGATGACATAGTAAAAAATACGCATTACACACGCATTACACACGCATTACACACGCTAGTAAAATCTCAGAAATAGCATCGCACTTGCGTTGCACTCGCACCTAACGTGAACTAAAATCAGCCGAGTTTTTTTCAGCCCAGTCGGACCGATTTTACTCGCATAGATGTGTTTCCACCCTTGCAATGCAAAACCCAAATGGCAAAAACAACTGACATGTCAATTGTTTTTGCCATTTGGGTTTTGCACTGCAAAGCTGAGTTTTTGACCAAAGTTCTGCAACAAAAAGGCTGCAGTTTGAACTGCATAGTGCGGACAAGAAACCCAAATTCCCATAGACTTTGCTTGAAAAGCAGAACACAACCATTTTGGCATTAAACGCTGCAGTTGAAAAAGCAGCAAAAAAGCAGGTAAAAAGCAACGTGCGGACATAGCCTCAGTGTAGCCTTCCTTCCAGAATGTACAGCATTCTGTTTCTCAAAGTAGCTGCTGATGGAGGAGCAAGTAACCAGACTATTGGGGTGAAAAATGCTGGAAAAACACTTAAAGGGAATATGTCAGATGATTTTGTAGTACAATACTAATGTTATATTTAAATATGGTTTAAAGAGACCTTTCAGGATCAGTAACTTTTATAGCTCTCCCTCTCCCTGTTATTTTGTTGTTAGCTCTGGAGAATTCAATGTGACAAGCATATGTAAATACAAACTGCATATGCACTGCTCCCCGAACCCACCTCTGTGCTGGCAGCAGGTAAATCTGAACTGAATTTTCACTGCTGCCCCGACCCATACTCCCTCCCACCTCTCATCAGTGATAGTGAATGTACTGAGAGGTGGAAGGGGGAGCTGGAAACATGCACATTGTATTTGCATACACTGGACTAGCATGCACGAGACACTGAATTCTAGGATGGTTAGAGCAGGATAACAGGATAAGGTAGAACAATAAAACTGACTGATGCTGAAAGGTCTCTTTAAAGGTAAAGTGTCGCTTCTTTATTTTTGTATTAATAATAATGATTATGAAATCAAGTATTTTTAATACAAAATTAAATTCACTGTTAATTTAGTTTTCATTTAATTCTAGTTTTACTGAAGCACTGGGGGCTGCCATCTTGGATTTGCTGTAAGTAACAATAGTTACTCACCTCCTTTATGGCAGCCCCCTGTGTATAGAAGACCGTGTCAGGCTCTGACTCCTATATTTAGCATAGAAAAGCATCTGCTGTCATCTATATGTGCCTCTGGGCTGTCCAGATCACAGCAGAGGGAGGAGATCAGCACCATCTTTGTGGAGCTCACAGCGTATGCTGTGTGCTCCACTTTCCTCCTGTCACCTGCCGGGATGGATGGGGTGAGTACCGGTGCCGGGGAGCGATGATTGCACCGTAACTGATCCTGGCATGTTGCTCCCCACTCTGCCGCTCACTCCCCCTCTCACTCTGCCGCTCACCCCCTCCCTCTCCCCCACCACTCACCCCCCTCCCCACATGTGCTCACCTCGGGCCTCCACTCCTCATTGCTATGCACTGTGATTGCTGACAGGACAGGCTGCTGGGGGCGCAGGTCTGAGGTGACTGCATGTGACTGGGAGCAATGAGCGCAGCGTGACATCTGCAGCCTGAGTGGCACTGCATTACGGATCACCCCTCCTCGCCACATGTCACCTCGGACCTCCGATCCCGGCTGGCAGCACAGTATATGGGGGTGCGGGATACAGTGAGGCATTCGGATACAGTTTGTGGGGCATTGGGAAACAGTCAGTGGGGCATTAGAACACAGTCAGCGGGGCATTGGGATACAGTCAGTGGGGCATTGGGATACAGTCAGCGGGGCATTGGGATACAGTCAATGGGGCATTGGAATACAGTCAGTGGGGCATTGGGAAACAGTCAGTGGGGCATTGGGAAACAGTCAGCGGGGCATTGGGAAACAGTCAGCGGGGCATTCAGACACAATCAGTGGGGCATTGGGAAACAGTGGGGTATTGGGATACAGTGGAGCACTATGCAGCTGGCCTTAGTGACACTTTAGACATATTAGGATCACTTTGCGGCAACCATCAGAATGGCCCCGCACTGTGATTCTAAACTTCATCTTCCCTTATCCTTTTGGAAACACCCAGAACAGGAGGGGGAGGTGTGACATCACACACAGGAGAGCAGATTCTGCCCACTTTTATTGCAGTTGTAATGTGAGCTAGTTCTACAGTAGCTCTACAGTTAGAGTTCAGCAGCTGCTCCCCCTAGTGATTAAATGTGGAAAATATCAAACTTTTATTTTTTTTTATATTTTGTCTCTATTAAAAACAAATAATATTATTTAAACATAACAGTAAAACATTAATGTTATATTTTTTCAGTTATTTATTTTTTTTTTTATGACACCTTCCCTTTAAGTCCTATTTAAAGATAACATTAGTATTGTACTACAAAATCACCTGAAATATTCCCTTTATAGAATTGCTATCCTGCAGGTTTGAAAAAAAAAATAAAAACCCTAAATGTTTTGAAGGTTCAAATATCCAAGGAAAAAATAAGCAACATGTGTGTGACATTTAGAAATTGTGGCAAAAACACACGGTAAAAACACTTAAAAAATGCAAAGTGTAAACAAGCCCTAACATCTTCAAGTGAGCAGCAAAATATGCAACCTATATGGAGAAGTGCAACAAATGTTCATTTTCTGTTGAGTTGCTCTTCAGCAAGACTAGATAGCAATTAAGATAATGATAGATGCCAATCAGAGATTAGAGGAAAAGAATGTGTTGCTGATCAGTATTGCCTTTGTCAAACCTGAAATAATGGAATGACTGCTGACTCAGAGCTTGAAATGGTGCATTAAGCTGGGTTCACTCTAAGCGACAGCGACAACGACGTCGCTGTTACGTCACCATTTTCTGTGACGTAACAGCGACCTTGTAAGTCGCTGTTATGATTGCTGCTTAAGCTGTCAAACACGGCAGACGCAGCAGCGATCATAACGACATGCGTTGCTGTGCTGCAACATGTGCAGAGAGCAGGGAGCCGCACACACTGCTTAGCGCTGGCTCCCTGCACTCCTAGCTACAGTACACATCGGGTTAATTACCCGATGTGTACTGCAGCTACATGTGCAGAGAGCAGGGAGCCACGCACACTGCTTAGCGCTGGCTCCCTGCTCTCCTAGCTACAGTACACATCGGGTTAATTACCCGATGTGTACTGCAGCTACATGTGCAGAGAGCAGGGAGCCGCGCACACTGCTTAGCGCTGGCTCCCTGCTCTCCTAGCTACAGTACACATCGGGTTAATTATCCGATGTGTACTGCAGCCACATGTGCAGAGAGCTGGGAGCCGGCGCTGGCAGCGTGAGAGCGGCGGAGGCTGGTAACAATGGTAAATATCGGGTAACCACCTTGGTTACCCGATGTTTACCTTGGTTACAGCTTACCGCAGGCTGTCAGACACCGGCTCCTGCTCCCTGCACATTCAGGATTGTTGCTCTCTAGCTGTCACACACAGCGATGTGTGCTTATCAGCGGGAGAGCAACAATAAAAAAACGAACCAGGGCTGTGTGTAACGAGCAGCGATCTCACAGCAGGGGCCAGATCGCTGCTCAGTATCACACACAGCGAGATCGCTAATGAGGTCACTGCTGCGTCACAAAAACCGTGACTCAGCAGCGATCTCAGCAGCGATCTCGCTGTGTGTGAAGCACCCCTTAGCCAAGTCAGATTGTCAGAAGATCACTTTATTTGTAAAATGCAAATGATAGGAAAGCTGATCCACCTGCTTTATATTATGTAGCCTGCATAAGAGGACTGCATAGAGATATACAGATACAGAGATACACACATGCATGTTAAAAATACAGAAGTCAAAGGGTGCTCATAGGCATTATTTTTTTTTTCAAAGATCTTTTTTAAAAAAATATCTAAAGCTTGCCATACATGTTCTAATAATGATGGGAAAAAAGACAATTTCCAAGACTGTACCAAAAAAGAGAGGAAACCGAACTAAAAAGGTCACTGAATATTATATCTTTATTAATACATGATTAAAAAATGCACACAATAAAAAACACAGCTATTGACTGGAAAAGGGGCGTCAAAAAACCTGCATGGCATATATGGATCATGTACAAAATAGTACAATATATATAATGAGGCAAAGGGGTTAGTGTGGAGGATTCAATAAATGAATAAATAAATAAATAAATAGAAAAACACATACACAAATAAAGTGTCAAGTGCTGAAGTATTAGAGTAAAAATCGGCTGATGATTCAGCTGATAACCCCCTGAAGAAGACGCAACGAAACGTGCGCGCGTCGGGGTAGGCGTCGCGTTACCTGGAGGAGGTCGGTTTCCTCTCTTTTTTGGTATAGTATACAGTTAGGTCCAGAAATATTTGGACAGTGACACAAGTTTTGTTATTTTAGCTGTTTACAAAAACATGTTCAGAAATACAATTATATATATAATATGGGCTGAAAGTGCACACTCCCAACTGCAATATGAGAGTTTTCACATCCAAATCGGAGAAAGGGTTTAGGAATCATAGCTCTGTAATGCATAGCCTCCTCTTTTTCAAGGGACCAAAAGTAATTGGACAAGGGACTCTAAGGGCTGCAATTAACTCTGAAGGTGTCTCCCTCGTTAACCTGTAATCAATGAAGTAGTTAAAAGGTCTGGGGTTGATTACAGGTGTGTGGTTTTGCATTTGGAAGCTGTTGCTGTGACCAGACAACATGCGGTCTAAGGAACTCTCAATTGAGGTGAAGCAGAACATCCTGAGGCTGAAAAAAAAGAAAAAATCCATCAGAGAGATAGCAGACATGCTTGGAGTAGCAAAATCAACAGTCGGGTACATTCTGAGAAAAAAGGAATTGACTGGTGAGCTTGGGAACTCAAAAAGGCCTGGGCATCCACGGATGACAACAGTGGTGGATGATCGCCGCATACTTTCTTTGGTGAAGAAGAACCCGTTCACAACATCAACTGAAGTCCAGAACACTCTCAGTGAAGTAGGTGTATCTGTCTCTAAGTCAACAGTAAAGAGAAGACTCCATGAAAGTAAATACAAAGGGTTCACATCTAGATGCAAACCATTCATCAATTCCAAAAATAGACAGGCCAGAGTTAAATTTGCTGAAAAACACCTCATGAAGCCAGCTCAGTTCTGGAAAAGTATTCTATGGACAGATGAGACAAAGATCAACCTGTACCAGAATGATGGGAAGAAAAAAGTTTGGAGAAGAAAGGGAACGGCACATGATCCTTGGCACAGCACATCCTCTGTAAAACATGGTGGAGGCAACGTGATGGCATGGGCATGCATGGCTTTCAATGGCACTGGGTCACTTGTGTTTATTGATGACATAACAGCAGACAAGAGTAGCCGGATGAATTCTGAAGTGTACCGGGATATACTTTCAGCCCAGATTCAGCCAAATGCCGCAAAGTTGATTGGACGGCGCTTCATAGTACAGATGGACAATGACCCCAAGCATACAGCCAAAGCTACCCAGGAGTTCATGAGTGCAAAAAAGTGGAACATTCTGCAATGGCCAAGTCAATCACCAGATCTTAACCCAATTGAGTATGCATTTCACTTGCTCAAATCCAGACTTAAGACGGAAAGACCCACAAACAAGCAAGACCTGAAGGCTGCGGCTGTAAAGGCCTGGCAAAGCATTAAGAAGGAGGAAACCCAGCGTTTGGTGATGTCCATGGGTTCCAGACTTAAGGCAGTGATTGCCTCCAAAGGATTCGCAACAAAATATTGAAAATAAAAATATTTTGTTTGGGTTTGGTTTATTTGTCCAATTACTTTTGACCTCCTAAAATGTGGAGTGTTTGTAAAGAAATGTGTACAATTTCTACAATTTCTATCAGATATTTTTGTTCAAACCTTCAAATTAAACGTTACAATCTGCACTTGAATTCTGTTGTAGAGGTTTCATTTCAAATCCAATGTGGTGGCATGCAGAGCCCAACTCGCGAAAATTGTGTCACTGTCCAAATATTTCTGGACCTAACTGTATATAATCCTGAAAGATCCTATTGATCCTACATCCCCACACTTTGAGATTATATTTATTGATTTTCATATTTAATATCTAATATTTATTAGAGGCTTTGTGTGGTACAGATTTTATCCTCTAACTATTGGAATTTCCAAGACTGGCAGACTAACTGTGTATGGGACCTCCAGACTCTCATGTTGAATATGAACAGTAATATAGTTTCCGAAGGAAATAAGCCACGGCCAGGGTTGTTTGGCTTATACCATACTCCCTATTTTAGGCCTCTTTCACACGCCCATGAAAATCATACACGTTTTCACGGACGTGTAAGAGGTGCGTATGGCTCTCCGTGTGCCATGTTTATGCCACATGTGTGTTTCCCACATGGAGAATAGGAACTTTCTGCTCACCTGTCCCGGTCGCTGCTGTCCGTGGTGCTGATCTGGCCCTGCCAACTCACCGCTGCTGCTTCTGCTGTTTCCAGCAAGTGACAGCAGTGGCAGAGACAGCAGCGCTGGAGACGGTGATTATAGAAACTCCTTTTAATTCACAGACACGTGTGTTTCCTCTGGTGCTATTCACACGGACCACATCCGTGTGGTCCGTGTGCGGTCCGTGTGACATCCGTGATTCCGGAGAAAAATTGACATGTCTACTACGTGTGGACACGGGCACACGTATGCTCCACACGGACACACGGTCTATGGCAAAACACACACGTGAGCGCAGACCCATTGATTTTAATGGGTCTACATGTGCCCGGGTCTCCGGCACATGAGGAAACGGACCAAACACGTACCGGATACACGGACATGTGAAGGAGGTCTTAAGCACATGTATGCTCACCTGAACAGAATGTGCATATGTATGTGGAGTTTCTTAGGAAAATCTGTTGGTCATCCAGTTATTGAAAGTGTTTGACTAAATCCTTCTGAGCATTCTTCCCAGACTGACTACTGTTTTCAACTCAAGGATCAGCAGCAAATGCGGTGTCTGACAGTCAACACCTACCCCATATGCTTGATATGCAGTTTAAGGCTGGAGTCACACTAGCATATGGCATCCGATGTGAGAGCATTGGATATGATATGTTAATGACCCCCGACTCAGGCTCTGCTGCGAGCATGAGCCGAGTGTCATGCGACTGTGACCTGATCTTGCGATCGGGTCACAGCTGCGAAGCTGAGGGCGGTTGCTGCGGTGGAGAGGGAGGGGTTAATCCCCCCATCTCCTTCATTGTCAGCCTGTGTGTATATCGCACTGGATAACAACCGAGTGTAGTCCTATGTTTCTCTCGCACCCATTCACTTGAATGGGTGCGAGTGATACGGCTCTCGCTGAAAATCTCAGCATGATGCGACTTTTCTCGCATACAGAATCTGGATGCGAGAAAAGCTGACCAACTGCTCTCCCTCATTAACTAACATTGGTCAGAGTGCAATGCAAAATTTTCTCGCATTGCAATTGTCTGTTTTTCACGCTCGTATGAGCGTGCCCTAAAAGACATAAGAGAAAGAAATCTGCCAATCAGTGATGGGGGTGGGGTTATATAAAGCTCAGCATTCAGAGAACTGTTATATCTACAGCAGTGATTTTAACAAACGTACAGCAAGCAGCCCAGTGATACATCACTGAAATGAGAGTCTTGACCATACATCATGCTGGGGGTAGCATGAACCTTAAGAGGTATCTAATGTCCTTGTATGACGATGTTGTTTTGGTAAGTAAAACAAATTAAAAAATTAGATAATATATAATAATTTGAAGTGAATTGATCAACTACAGATGGGTAAAGCAGGTGGACTAAACTAGATCAAGCATAACACATCCTATATATACAGTGGGTACGGAAAGTATTCAGACCCCGTTAAATTTTTCACTCTTTGTTTCATTGCAGCCATTTGGTACATTCAAAAAAGTTATTTTTTTCTCATTAATGTCTGCACCCCATCTTGACAGAAAAAAAACAGAAATGTAGCCATTTTTGCAAATTTATTTAAACAAGAAAAATTGAAATATCACATGGTCAGAAGTATTCAGACCCTTTGCTCAGACACTCATATTTAAGTCACATGCTGTCCATTTCCTTGTGATCCTCCTGGAGATGGTTCTACTCCTTCATCGGAGTCCAGCTGTGATTAATTAAACTGATAAAACTTGATTTGGAAAGGCACACACACCTGTCTATATAAGACCTCACAGCTCACAGTGCATGTTACACCAAATGAGAATCATGGAGGTCAAAGGAACTGCCCAAGGAGCTCAGAGACAGAATTGTGGCAAGGCTCAGTTCTGGCTAAGGTTACAAAAGAATTTCTGCAGTACTCAAGGTTCCTAAGAGCACAGTGGCCTCCATAATCCTTAAATGGAAGAAGTTTGGGACCACCAGAACTCTTCCTAGATCTAGCCATCCAGCTAAACTGAGCAATCGTGGGAGAAGAGCCTTAGTGAGAGAGGTAAAGAAGAACCCCAAGATCACTGTGGCTTAACTACAGAGATGCAGCAGGGAGATGGGTGGAATCTCCAACAGAGATGGGAGAAAATTCTACAAAGTCAACTATCACTACAGCCCTCCACTCGTCAGGCCTTTATGGCATTGTGGCCCGACGGAAGCCTCTCCTCAGTGCAATACATATGAAAGCCCGAATAGAGTTTGCAAAAAAACACATGAAGCACTCCCAGACTATGAGAAATCAGATTCTTTGGTCTGATGATAATTCTATGTGGTATGTGTGGAGAAAACCAGGAACTGCTCATTACCTGCCCAATACAATCCCAACAGTGAAACATGCTGGTGGCAGCATCATGCATGGGGTGTTTTTCAGCTGCAGGGAAAGGACCACTGGTTGCAATTGAAGGAAAGATGAATGCAGTCAAGTACAGAGATATCCTGGAAGAAAACCTCTTCCAGAGTGCTATGGACCTCAGACTTTGCTGAAGGTTCACCTTCCAACAAGACAATGACCCTAAGCACACAGCTAAAATAATAAAGGAGTGGCTCCAGAACAACTCTATGATCATTCTTGATTGGCCCAGCCAAAGCCCTGACCTAAACCCGGTTCAGCATCTCTGGGAGACCTGAAAATGGCTAACCACCAACGTTCACCATCCAACCTGACGGAACTGGAGAGGATCTGCAAGGAAAAAGGGCAGAGGATCACCAAATCCAGGTATGAAAACTTGTTTCATCATTCCCAAGAAGACTCATTACTGTACTAGCTCAATACTGAGCAAAGGGTCTGAATACTTATGATCATGTGATATTTCATTTTTTCTTGTTTAATAAATTTGGAAAAATGTCTACATTTCTGTTTTTTTTCTGTCAAGATGGGGTGCAGAGTGTAGATTCATGAGAAAAAAATTAACTTTTTTTTTCAAGTTACCAAATGGCTTCAATGAAAAAAAGAGTAAAAAATGTAAAGGGGTCTGAATACTTTCCGTACCCACCGTATAGTGCTAAGTGTGAGTAGAAACCATGAATCTCATAAATGTGTCAGCAATAGGAGATGTGTCTTTCCAAAAAAACTATTTATGCTAAAACAATTTGTGTCTGAAAAATGAATATAACTTAATAAAATATAGAAAAAAAAATATAATTTAAAGCATAAGTAATGTGAGATCTTATTAATAGTAAATAACATCAATTCATTCTAAATGAATAAGGTAGATAATGTCAGAATAAGGGCTACAAAAGAAGCACTTATTATGACTTTAACATTGATGACCTATCCATAGGATGTGATCAGTGGGGTTGTGACACCCGTCTTCCCGCTGATCAGATATTCCCAGTGCCGCAGCACTGACAGCTGGAACTGCTAAAGGCCGCTTTACACGCTACGACATCGCTAATGCGATGTCGTTGGGGTCACGGAATTTGTGACGCACATCCGGCCGCATTAGCGATGTCGTTGTGTGTGACACCTATGAGCGATTTTGAATCGTCGCAAAAACGTTCAAAATCGCTCATCGGTGACATGGGGGTCCTTTCTCAAATATTGCTGCTGCAGCGTGTACGATGTAGTTCTTTGCTCCTGCGGCAGCACACATCGCTCCGTGTGACGCCGCAGGAACGAGGAACATCTCCTTACCTGCCGCCGCCCGCAATGTGGAAGGAAGGAGGTGGGCGGGATGTTACGTCCCGCTCATCTCTGCCCCTCTGCTTTGATTGGGCGGCTGCTTAGTGATGTCGCTGTGACGCCGCACGGACCGCCCCCTTAGAAAGGAGGTGGTTCGCCAGTCACAGCGACATCGCCGAGCAGATAAGTAGTGTGATGGGTCCGCGCGATGTTGTGCGCCACGGGCAGCGATATGCCCATGTCGCACAACCGATGGGGGCGGGTACACACGCTAGCGATATCGGTACAGATATCACAGCGTGTAAAGTGGCCTTAAGTTTCGGAGCTACACAGCACAGTTCTGTCAACTGTATAGTGGCCACAACTCGGTGCTGTATATCCACCCCCTATTCAGATCAATAGGGGACTGATGTGCAATACCTGGCTATGGCCACTCTTCCATTGATGCTGTGTTGTGCAGCTCTGGAACTAAGTAGTTCCAGCTGTCAGTGGCACTGGGAACATCTGATCAGTGGGGAATTGGGTGTCATAACCCCATTGATCAGACATTGATGACCTACGCTAATTCCCAGACAACTCCTGTAATGCAGCTTTCTAAGAGATAACTAATATGATGATACATAACTTCTTTTATACAAAGTACACATATGTACGAAATGAAATAAAGTACAGTAGAATAACTATATACCAGTTTATTGGCATGCAGCAGTGTCCGGAACCTCACTGCCAGTAAAGTACGTCCCCTGATAGCCCATTCACACTTGCTAATGTGCAGTATACCATATAATGCCCAAATACTTAGATGATCGATATAAAAAAGTTATAACATTTTGAATAAAGTGAAATCATGATAAATATATTGTGCACCAAGAAAAGTATAGTATGAAAAACATGTCTGTACTGAAAACTGTAATCGAATTTTAACCCATATATCAAAACCACTGTCTGGTTTCCATTTCATTGCTAAAAAAAGATAATAGTCTGGATTCCCTTTGGCTGCCAAGTAAATAGTCTGGTTACTTACTAATCACCAAGAGAAGAAAATGTTTTTGTTTTTTTTTGTTATAACTTCTCAAGATACCATCTGCTGGTGAATTACACCTCATATTTAAATGCAGGATTTCCATTAAAGGCCCCGTCACACTAAGCAACATCGCTAGCAACATCGCTGGTAACGAACAACTTTTGTGACGTTGCTAGCGATGTTGCTGTGTGTGACATCCAGCAACAACCTGGCCCCTGCTGTGAGGTCGTTGGTTGTTGCTGAATGTCCTGGGCCATTTTTTAGTTGTTGCTGTCCCGCTGTGAAGCACAGATCGCTGTGTGTGACAGCGAGACAGCAACAACTAATGTGCAGTGAGCAGGGAGCCAGCTTCTGCTGAGGCTGGTAACTAATGTAAACATCGGGTAACCAAGAAGCCCTGTCCTTGGTTACCCGATATTTACCTTTGATACCAGCCTCCTCCCTCTCACTGCCTGTGCTGCCGGCTCCTGCTCTGTGCACAGATAGCTGCAGCACACATCAGGCAATTAACCCGATGTGTGCTGTAACTAGGAGAGCAAGGAGCCAGCGCTCAGTGTGCGCTGCTCCCTGCTCTGTGCACATTTAGCTGCAGCACACATCGGGTTAATTAACCTGATGTGTGCTGTAACTAGGAGACTGGGGGCTGGTCACTGGTTGCTGGTGAGCTCACCAGCAACTCGTGTAGCCACGCTCCAGCGATCCCTGCCAGGTCAGGTTGCTGGTGGGATCGCTGGAGCGTCGCAGTGTGACAGCTCACCAGCAACCTCCTAGCAACTTACCAGCGATCCCTATCGTTGTTGGGATCGCTGGTAAGTTGCTTAGTGTGACTGGACCTTTAGAGTAATCTTATCATTCAATCTTTTGCCCTCTTTGTATTTGCCAGCTGATGCCAAATGCCACTTCATAGTTATATGAGAAACCATTTAATGTTATGAACAACATCTCGTCCATTTTGGGAAAAAAACACACATGACTCTTTCAAACAGTTTTAAAATACCAATAATATTTTATTTCACAATTATGGTTTTAATACATGCTGGTCAAAGCCTACAGCAACAAGTTGGGCACATATCCTAGTGTCATTCTAGGTAAATAAATATATATATATGTACAGTGTATATATACTATATAATATATATATATACAGTATATATTAATGCATGTCTATATATGATATTTGTTTGTTACAGGAATCAGCATATGACTATATTAAAGGCAACCTGTCAGGTGCAATGTGCCCCCAGATCCACGAGCAGTTCTGAGTGTATAATGCTAATTCCTGTCTAACCGTCCCTGTATACACTAGCATAGATAAAGGGATCTATAGAAAAAGTATTTCTAAAGTTCTTTTACCGTATGGTAATGAGCGTGGGGACTAGTCCTAAGGGCGTTAGTTCCCCTGGCCAGTCGGCTTCCATTAGCATGATAGCACACCCACAGGATTGTACTAACATGCTAATGAATGTGCAGCATCAGAGGATGATCTCACTCACCTCTCCACCGCCATCGCCGCCCGACACTGGATTTCAGGTCAGTGCACATCAGCCCATAGTTTACACCCGGCTTTATAGTGCATATGACCTAAACTTCGGGGTCATGCGCATTGAGCCGAAATCTAGCATCGGGCGGCAATGGTAGCGGAGAGGTGAGTAAGATCTCCTCTGACACTGCACATTCATTAGCATGATAGCACACCCACAGGGGTGTACTAACATGCTAATAGAGCCAACTGGCCAGGGAAGCAACACCCTTTGGACTACTCCCCTTGCTCATTAGCATACGATATAAGATGTTTAGAAATACTTTTTCAAAAGATCTCTTTATCTATGCTAGTGTATACAGGGACGGTTAGGCAGGGATTAGCACTATGCACCCAGAACTGCTCATGGATCTGGATGCATATTGGACCTTACAGGTACCTTTAATGTTTGTATGTACAAGGCACCATCTCTTGATATACTGGAAAGCTTTCGTTAGTACAGTCTTACTAAGTTATCTTATATTGTTACTTATAAGTCATAGTGTTTCTTTCAACTGTGTTTGCAGCATTTTTTCCATTTGCCTAAAACTTTTGCATAGTAAGAATGCTTTGAATAGAAACATTAATAGTTTATTTTTATCATTTAACAAAGTGAACAAGCAAAAGAAAAATTTAAATCAAATCGAAATTTGATATGACCATCCTTTCCCTTAAAAAACGGCTCTAGATGCACTGTTTGGTCTCATTCAGATGTCCATGTTGCACCTAGGTGTTGTATCCGTTTTTTTCCACAGATACCACACATATTAATTATAATCTACAGACAGATTTACATTTCCGTGTTTTTTTCACTGGCCATGTGTCCGTGAAAATACATGGAAACTAGTGATTGGCGGATCCGGACTGCAATAGTCCGGATCTGTGTGGGTTCAAAAGAACTCGAGCACTGACCCCAGTGCAATTTTAACGTTAAAGAGTGTATATGTGGCGCCCTGGCCTAGCCAGGTCGTCACAGATAACATACAAACACCCCCCACCCCAATTAGACAGGGACACCAGCCAAACAAAAATCCTTGTTGCCTCCCTCCAGTGTCTGATGTCTACACCACGTGGGGCGGAGCCAAGCCGTTGGCCCCACCCACCGAGGAGTTCACAGGCCTGGAGGTGGGAAAAGGGACAGTTGAGTGTTGGAGTTTGAGGAGTGAGGAGTAAGCACTTGCGAGTCTGGGTTTGTGGCCCAGGCACTAACAGCAAGGTTGGCAGGCGGTGGTGGCCGTCTGCAGGAGTGGTGGAGCAACGCGGAACCGTAGGGCCGGGGTCGGGCGACGGCCCGCCGGTACCGACCGGGGAGCGAAGCCAGCACACACAGGCAGGGCCATCGGACCCCGACCAGGCTAGGAGACGCCGTCAATAGTCAGATCCGAATGTGACTGGAACCCCAGCGGTTTCACAACAGCAAAAGTCCCGATTGAAGGCAACAGCCCACACCGTGAGGGTATACAGCTACTGCCTAAGGCTAAAGACCCAAGGGCCAGCGCCTGCGGGCAAACGGGCTCCTCCGGTACCCATACACCAGGGAGCAGACTACCGTTGGGAATCCATAGTAGTCAGAAGAAGAACATCAAGGTGCAGGGAAAGACAGCCGCCATCACCTGTCCAGGGAGAAACACTGCAGCCGGCTGCGGGACCCGTCCATCCACCCGTTTGGTTTACCGAGGACTTTGTACCTTTCTTGCTGAGTGTGTACACCCGTGCCATCCGGCACCGCGCCGCGCTGTCCCTGTAACCCTGCACCTCGCCAACCCTGCCTTCCCGTCACAACATCACCGGGCCCCGGGACCACCGACCCCTACCCACGGAGGGGGAAAAAAACATCCCAGCTGCTCCTTACCATTGCTCCCGGGATCCCCGTCATCAGCAGCGGTGGTGCCTATCTTCACCACGACCCGTGGGTGGCGTCACGGACTAAATCCCCCAAACCAACCACCCCTTTCACTCACGGGCGAGGAGCGCCGCTCGAGTCCCCGGATCCGGCCCACTGCTCGAGCCACAGAGCAGCAGCAGCCGCAGCAGCGCCGGACCCGAGCGTTAGCGAGAGCGCAGCAGTGACGGCGTCCTCCCCGCCCACGACAACTTGGCATCACGAACAGGATTGAACCCCTCTACTTACCAGTAGAAGTGCGCCTTGTGATCTCCACCGGCGGTGTCCGGCCGAAAATTTTGAAGCGCCGCCATCTTGGCGCGAAAATCTCCCGCTCGAGCGTCTTCTCCGAGCAGGGAAGGCGCGAAAGCGAAGCCCTGCCCCAACAAACAAAATTGCTGAAGAGTACCAAGGGGGCACGAGAGTGTGTCTGCCTGCTGTAGCTGAGGCTATAAAAGCGGGGACGCCAGGACTCTGCAAACATAACCGGTTCCTGGAAGCAGCTTGCAACATGTCCGCACCATCAGAGAGGCCTGAATCTCCGGAGCCTGCCCCCAGGACGGCGGCTTGGCTGAACACCCAAGTGATGCTGTTGTGCTGCCGTAACCGGGTACAAGTACGGAACCTGTTAGATCGCTGGACCGCTGAGATGGAGGAGCTGGCTGCGGTCGTGCGGGCGCATGAAATAGAGACCATGCTAGAGGAGCTGGTGAGAGACCCACACCCTTGTGTCCCTAGAGGACCGGCTGCTGCAGCTGAAGGATCCGGTCTACCCCTAGCCCCAGCAGGGCCCGACCCATCGTCTGTGCTGACCGCCCATACAACCCCACCCAGATCACTGTCCCTGATGGAGGTGGCAGAGTCCATGTTGCCCCGCCAGGGCCCGGAGGCCCGAGAGGAAGCCAGCCCATCAACCGCTGGAGCGGGTAACGTAGATGAACCGGTAGCAGACCTCCCCACCCCAGCCGATGACGGGTCACTTGCCACTGAGGAGCCACGAGTCTGGGCTCAGCTGGAAACCGTTACTGGCCTGCCAAGTCCCACCAGTGGTTCCCTGGAGTCAGAGGACAGCGGCTCGGGGGCTGACACGGAGCCTGTCTCGGAGGAAGAGGGAGTTTTTGGCCTGTATGACATGGAGGCTACTTACATCCCTCGGAGCGGAAATAATGGATACCGGGCAGCTCTTCCTCGTCGCGCCTGCCGTGCGCTGGAGGGGCTGGAACCCGTGCTTCTGCACCTGGAGCTGGGTGAGGAGTACGACAGTGAGCAGTAATGGCAGCGGTCTGCCGTTGCAAGCAGTTGTTCCCCGTTGGGACTCTCAGCAGTGTGATTGAATGACTTTAATGAACCGTGACCTTCATCTGATTATCTGTGTGATTTTTCCGGCCGTTGCCGGCAGGTTGTCCCCGGAGGGACCCTGTGTGCTTTTTACCCACCCCCCCTGCATGAGAGATTACTCATGGACATGGCCGACAACTGGCAGGCCACCCACGAACTTGTGGGCTTGTAAATAAGTTGAGGGGTTTCCGTTGGTGCCGCCTCCGGAGAGGCAGATTGGAGGAAGGGCCCGCAGCAGAGCAGGCAGGGGCCCGGCCACCACCAGGACCGGTGGCCATCCTACGGGGGTCAGGGGTCCCCTAAGGACGTGGGGTCCCCTGAAGTGACAGCTGTTTGGCAGTAACCGTACCCGTTCCCGCTCGGGCAGCCTGAACCTGGACTGGGGTCAAGGGGAGCTGCCCACTTCTTAGGGGCAGCATCAGGGCTGGGTTGCTTGGGTGGGAGAGCGGAAGACATCCGTCAGTCCGTCCGTTATTATTAAAAATGTTCTTGTTTTATATATGTGCAACGTTCAAGTGTCCTAACAAAAATGCTTATGTTTGAAAATCTTTACATGTTATTTATATTTTACAGCTTTTGAAAAAAATAAAACCGGTGATGGACGGGCAGCCCGCGGACGGTCTGCATTTCACCAAGGGGGAATGTGGCGCCCTGGACTAGCCAGGTCGTCACAGATAACATACAAACACTCGAGCAACCGAGCAGCAGCAGCCGCAGCAGCGCCGGACCCGAGCGTTAGCGAGAGCGCAGCAGCGACGGCGTCCTCCCCGCCCGCGATATACACATGTGCACTGTACAGTGCATATACCAATGCATTACCTTTTTCTATATACTATAAAGAGATTTGACTATATGCTCAAAATATATAGTCACACAATCATAAATTGGTTTATGTATTTAGTGTATGGATATGTATACATACACTGAGTGCATATGTAATGAGTATATATGTCGCGGGCGGGGAGGACGCCATCGCTGCTGCGCTCTCGCTAACGTTGGGGTCCGGCGCTGCTGTGGCTGCTCGGCGGCTGCGGCTGTCTTTCCCTGCACCTTAATGTTCTCTTTCTAACTACTATGGATTCCCAGCGGTAGTCCGCTCCCCAGTGTATGGGTACCGGAGGAGCCCGTTTGCCCGCAGACGCTGGCCCTTGGGTCTCTAGCCTTAGGCGGTAGCTGTAAACCCTCACGGTGTGGGCTGTTGCCTTCAATCGGGACTTTTGCTGTTGTGAAACCGCTGGGGTTCCAGTCACATTCGGATCTGACTATTGTCGGCAGCTCCAAGCCTGGTCGAGGTCCGATGGCCCTGCCTGTGTGTGCTGGCTTCACTTCGCTCCCTGGTCCGTACCAGTGGGCCATTGCCCGTCCCCGGTCCTACGGTTTCGCGTTGCTCCACCACTCCTGCAGACGGCCACCACCGTCTGCAAACCTTGCTGTCAGTGCCTGGGCCACAAACCCAGACACCCAAGTGCTTACTCCTCACTCCTCAAACTCCAACACTAAACTGTCACTTTTCTCGCCTCCAGGCTTCTGAACTCCTCGGTGGGTGGGGCCAACCGCTTAGCTCCTCCCCACCTGGTGTGGACATCAGACACTGGAGGGAGGCAACAAGGATTTTGTTTGGCTGGTGTCCCTGTCTAATGGGGGTGGGGGTGTTTGTATGTTATTTGTGACGACCTGGCTAGGCCAGGGCGCCACATATACAAATGTAATATAGCCACACTTACCACTTGAATACTCACACATGCTAAATATCTACATGCACGCATTCCGTACTGATTACACTATCATCACCCTGCAATCTCCCTCCCCCACTTTCCTATGACTTGTTCCCTTGTGATGATACAATAATTTGGTAGAAAAAAAATTGTTGACACATAGCAGTGATACCAGCAGGGCAGGCTCCAGGTTTTTGTGGGCCCGGGTGAAAGAGTCTCAGTGGGCCCCATCCACGCACAGACAATCACATACAGATACGTACACATACAGTCATACGAACATACTGTATACATGTTTAAAGATAAGTTCAGAAAAACACATATAAACAGACAGAAATCTATACACAGTCATATACACTGACGCACAGACACACATCATACACATAGACACATTAGAGGTATTATTAACATGGGGAAGCTGGCAGCAGCCTCACTCACCTCCCCCGCTAGTCTCCCGTCCAGCTCCTCCAGGGCATGTGGCTGTGCTGCACCGATTGTTGGCCGTCACTAACCGACATGACCGCACACAGACACTGCTGTATATACATCACAGGAAAGGCTGGGGACATACCCATTACTGGGGGGGCATACACATCACTGAGGAGGGAGGCATACAGTAATAGGGGCACACAGCTCCAGAGGGGGGGGATACAGCTCTCAGGGGTATACATCACTGGGGTGGAGGGGGACATACAGCTCTGGGGGGTATACAACACTGAGGTGGAAGAGACATAGAGCTCTGGGGGATATACAGAACTTAGGTGGAAGGGACATTGAGCTCTGGGGGAGTGTACAGCACAGGGGTAAGAAGGGACATAGAGCTCTGTGGGGTATACAGCACCAGGATGGAAGGGACCTAGACCTCTAGGGAGTATACAGCACTGGGGTGGAGGAGACATACAGCTCTGGGGGGTATAGAAGTATGTAGTCCCCACATTCCTCCATATAACATAATGCATCCATATTGCTCCACATAATTTAATGCAGCATCATATTACTCCATATAATGCACCCACATATTCCTCCACAGTGTTATGCAGTCCCCATAGTCCTCCATATAGAATAATGCACCAAATATTCATCCATATAAAATAATGCACCAAATATTCATCCATATAATAAAATACACCAAATATTCATCCATATAATATTATGCACCACAGATTGCTCCACATAATATAATGCAGCCCCCATGTAACAGCACCATGAGGCAGCCCCATGTACCAGCACCATACAGCAGCTCCCATGAAGCAGCCCCCATGTAGCGGCTCCATGCAGCAGCCCCCATGTAGCAGCTCCATGCAGCAGCCCCCATGTAGGAGCACCATGCAGCAGCCCCCATGTAGCAGCACCATGTAGCAGCCCCCATGTAGCAGCCTCATGCAGCAGCACCATGCAGCCCCCATGTAGCAGCACTATGTACCCCCATGTAGCAGAACTATGCAGCCCCCCATGTAGCAGCACTATGCAGCCCCCCATGTAGAAGCACTATGCAGCCCCCCATGTAGAATCACTATGCAGCCCCCCATGTAGAAGCACTAGGCAGCCCTCATGTAGCAGCGCTATGCAGCCCCCCATGTAGAAGTACTATGCAGCCACCCATATAGAAACACTATGCAGCCCCCCATGTAGCAGCATTATGCAGCCCCCCATGTAGCAGCACTATGCAGCCCCATGTAGCAGCACTATGCAGCCCCATGTAGCAGCACTATGCAGCCCTATGTAGCAGCACTATGCAGCCCCATGTAGCAGCATTATGCAGCCACATGTAGCAGCATTATGCAGCCCCATGTAGCAGCATTATGCAGCCCCATGCATGTCTCCCAATTTTTGAAGACAGGAAAGAGGGACAAAGTCTGCGGTGCCCTGTGCACACCGTGGGAAATTTTGACCATGCCCCTTGCCAAACCCCTAGTCACACCCATTTGGCAGTACGAGACATTCAGCAGATGCCCTGGATTGTTAATTCATAGTCATAGCAGCCAGAATTTTCTTATATTTATATGTGTCACTATATAAAATGTTGCTTATTTGTTCCTGTAAGGCCGTGTTCACACGTTGCATAATGAAGGGCATGTCAGTGGGGCTTAACTGAATGCACCCTGACTGCTGAGCCCAGTATGTAAAGGGTTAAATTCCTCCCCAGTGCCTGAACTCTGCCCCTTTTATGGCGGTCCAATCCTACTGTTTTTTCCTCCTACTGGTTCCCTATATAATGCTCCCTATTTCCGGGTTCAGTCTCTCCTCATACTGAGACCCGGACGCTCCTGTGCTGCTGGCCACCCGGACACAGTACTGCGCCTGGTGAGAGATGGCCAACAATTTAGCTGCAGCCATAAGGGACATAATCGGGAGGAAAGGGGACGCATGGCTTACCGCCATCCTCGCTCAGCTGCGTCCCATCCCTCCTGAGGCTCAGGTGGTGATTCCCAGCGGCAGGCGGTCCATACGGCGAACCCGTCCGCCAAAGCGCCTGAGTCCTGCAGATATGACGTCACGGGGCATGTGCACTCGTGCGCGCGCCCCACAACTAGCCCCACCAACTTCCTCCCAACTCCCGACCGTGGCTGCCGTACGCCGATACTGTCCCTCTGGCAGCGTGGAACCGCGGTCGGTACAGGTTAACCCCTGCCTCCCTGAACCACGAATTATACAGCCACCACAACCAGTTATAATGGGGGGACATCATATTTGCAGCTCCTCGTCTTATGGCAAAATTTGGTGTCCCTTTGTCGGAGGAAAAAACGATCAGTCCCGTTTCCACGCTATCCTTCTTGGGGATTGAAATTGATTCCGAAGCCATGTTTTTTCGCCTTCCACCTGAGAAAGTCTCGAACTTGCTTACGTTACTCAGGGGTTTTGAATCTGTTCGTAGCAGCACCTTGCGGAAGATGCAATCTTTGTTGGGCCTTCGGGTTTTTGCATGTCGTGTCATGCCTATGGGATGCATTTTTTCGTTTTCGTTTGGCCCTTTCCACTAGGGTTGTCAGACTCCCCCATCACTGAATCCGGATCACAACACCTTTGCGTGCTGATTTGATTGTCTGGACGTAGTTTATAACTATATACAACAGTCATACGTGCTTTCAAGACAATGAAAAGACTAACAAGGAGTTATCCCTTTTTTCCGATGCCTCGGGGTCCCTCGGTTTTGGAGTAATCTTTGATGATCAGTGGTGCGCTGAGCGTTGGCCAGATTCATGGCATGCATTAGGCTGGGTTTCCAATTTAACCTTGCTTGAGCTTTTCCCCATAGTGGCGGCTGTTGCTATTTGGGGACATGTCCTTTGCCATAAGCATATTTTGTTCTGGACTGACAACATGAGCGTTGTTAATGCCATTAATTATTTGTCTTTTTCTTTCCCCCACAGTAATTAAGTTACTTAGATCTTTAGTGCTTAGATACTTGGAGTTTAACATCTGGTTTCGTGCCTGCCATGTTCCTGGTTTTAGTAATTCAAATGCTGATGCTCTTTTCCGTTTTGATGTTCAGAAGTTCCGAGAGCTCTGCCCCGCGTGCAGCCGGAGAGGCTGCCTTGCCCAGCCAGTATGTGGGACCTGCTTGCCAACATTTGATTTGGTGAGAGCTTCTGTTGCTCCTGCGACGTGGAAGGCTTACGGCGGTGCTAGGCCGGTGTTGTGGCTGTTGGGCCATTCGTATATTTTTTGGGCCAATCAGAGAGTGGTACATCATCCGGGCGAAAGAAATCTTGGTTTCCGTGGCCTCGATATTCATTGGGGGGGCATCAGAGGTCTGATGTGCCTGCAGATTCTTCCAGAGGTGGTGCTTTATTGCCTGTGATTCTGGTCCTCCATGCAGGGAGCAATGATCTCTGTTCCTGCCGGTTTGCTGAACTACTGACCACCATGAGGTCGGACGTTGATAAATTCCACGGTTTCTTTCCGGAGCTCATCCTTGTAGGGTCAGAGTTTGTTTCCCATGTTGATTGGCAGGGGGCCCGGGATACGGCTGCAGTCGAGTGGTCGCGACGTATGCTTAATGCGACGATGTTTCGTTTTGTGCGTTTTAAGGGTGGAGTAGTCATCAGGCACAGGCAGCTGGACGGGGACAATTCCAGCCTTTTGTTGCCAGACAGGGTTCATTTGACGGACATAGGTCTAGATATTTTTTTATCGGGCCTTCAGGACGGCATTGAGCAGGCCCTCTTTTTCATGGGTGGGGGTCGAAGCACAGTGTAGGGACTTTTGCTCCTCCGTGGCGGTCAGTGATTGAGAATGGTGGATGGTAAGCAAAGGCTGATTGCGCCGGGAGTCCAGCCTGGCATTACGCCTCGTATCAAATGGTGCATCCAGTTGGAATTACACCTGTTAATTTAAGCTGTGACCGACCCCAACCCAACAAAAGATGAGAGTTTGTTTATATATTTGATTATCTCTCCAATAAAGTTTATTTGGTTTACTACAGTTGTGTGTTTTGTTCGGGCATAGGAGATTGATGCGGTGGTGGGATCTCAGCAGTCTGTAGGGCATGTCAGTGGGGCTTAACTGAATGCACCCTGACTGCTGAGCCCGGTATGTAAGGGGTTAAATTTCTCTCCAATGCCCGAACCCTGCACCTTTGTGGCGGTCCAATCCTACTGTTTTTTCTTCCTACTGGTTCCCTTTATAAATCTCCTTAGGCCGGTTTTAGACATCCGTGTTTAATCAGGTACCCATTCACATGCATGGTTATGGTCACATGTGTGTCATACGTGTGTCATATGTGTGTCTCACGTGTGTCACACGTCAGGCACACATGTGACATCTGTGTTTTCATTCGTGTGACAGGTACCGGAGAAAACACGAGTCTGTGAAATAATTTTTTTTTCAAATTTACCTGCTGCCTCCGTCTCTGCTGCCTCCCGCACCTGACTGCCGCTCATTATATTCATTGATTATTCATTGCACTCAGGAAGCCGGAGCATCGCAGGTACAGTGCTGGTTACGGCACCACCGAGGACAGCACCGCGGGGACTGATGAGTATTCACAAAGCACAGTGACATCCCAATGAACTCTGATGACATCCTGATGACCCCCGCGACACCCATGCTACAGCTTCACGCGTTCATCAGAGTTCATTGGGAACTGTGATGAGTCCCCGATGCTGTTCCCGCAATGTTCCGGCTTCTAGGTTCTCAACACACACACAAACGTATACACTGAGCACATATACAGTGCCTACAAGTAGTATTCAACCCCCTGCAGATTTAGCAGGTTTGATAAGATGCAAATAAGTTAGAGCCTGCAAACTTCAAACAAGAGCAGGATTTATTAACAGATGTATAAATCTTACAAACCAACAAGTTATGTTGCTCAGTTAAAGTTTAATAAATTTTTAACATAAAAGTGTGGGTCAATTATTATTCAACCCCTAGGTTTAATATTTTGTGGAATAACCCTTGTTTGCAATTACAGCTAATAATCGTCTTTTATAAGACCTGATCAGGCCGGCACAGGTCTCTGGAGTTATCTTGGCCCACTCCTCCATGCAGATCTTCTCCAAGTTATCTAGGTTCTTTGGGTGTCTCATGTGGACTTTAATCTTGAGCTCCTTCCACAAGTTTTCAATTGGGTTAAGGTCAGGAGACTGAGTAGGCCACTGCAACACCTTGATTTTTTCCCTCTTGAACCAGGCCTTGGTTTTCTTGGCTGTGTGCTTTGGGTCGTTGTCTTGTTGGAAGATGAAATGACGAGCCATCTTAAGATCCTTGATGGAGGAGCGGAGGTTCTTGGCCAAAATCTCCAGGTAGGACGTGCTATCCATCTTCTCATGGATGCAGACCAGATGGCCAGGCCCCTTGGCTGAGAAACAGCCCCACAGCATGATGCTGCCACCACCATGCTTGACTGTAGGGATGGTATTCTTGGGGTCGTATGCAGTGCCATCCAGTCTCCAAACGTCACGTGTGTGGTTAGCACCAAAGATCTCGATCTTGGGCTCATCAGACCAGAGAACCTTGAACCAGTCTGTCTCAGAGTCCTCCAAGTGATCATGAGCAAACTGTAGACGAGCCTTGACATGACGCTTTGAAAGTAAACGGGCTCGTCTGGAACGGAGACCATTGCGGTGGAGTACGTTACTTATGGTATTGACTGAAACCAATGTCCCCACTGCCATGAGATCTTCCCGGAGCTCCGTCCTTGTTGTCCTTGGGTTAGCCTTGACTCTTCGGACAAGCCTAGCCTCGGCACGGGTGGAAACTTTCAAAGGCTGTCCAGGCCGTGGAAGGCTAACAGTAGTTCCATAAGCCTTCCACTTCTGGATGATGCTCCCAACAGTGGAGACAGGTAGGCCCAACTCCTTGGAAAGGGTTTTGTACCCCTTGCCAGCCTTGTGACCCTCCACGATCTTGTCTCTGATGGCCTTGGAATGCTCCTTTGTCTTTCCCATGTTGACCAAGTATGAGTGCTGTTCACAAGTTTGGAGAGGGTCTTAATTAGTCAAAAAAGGCTGGAAAAAGAGATAATTAATCCAAACATGTGAAGCTCATTGTTCTTTGTGCCTGAAATACTTCTTAATACTTTAGGGGAACCAAACAGAATTCTTGTGGTTTGAGGGGTTGAATAGTAAATGACCCTCTGAATAAACTTTTCACAATTAAAAAAAAAAAAGAAATAACATTCTTTTTTGCTGCAGTGCATTTCCCACTTCCAGGCTGATCTACAGTCCAAATGTCACAATGCCAAGTTAATTCCGAATGTGTAAATCTGCTAAATATGCAGGGGGTTGAATACTACTTGTAGGCACTGTACACACATAACAGACACACATGGATACACCGAGCGCATACACACATAGTGCACATGCACGTATACACTGAACACACACACACAGATACACACACACACACACACTCTGCTGTAAGCTCACCCAGCGATGCAGTCCCCGGCACTGAAATCCCCAGCGCTGTCCCCGCTTCCAGCTCCACAGGGCACTGATTATTCAGTGAGTATAATGAGCGTCGATAAGGAGCAGGAGGCAGCATTGCTGGAGAGAGGTAAATATAGAAAATCTTTTTATTAAAAAGACCCAGATTTTCTCCGGTATGTTTTACACTGATTTCACACGGATCACATCAGTGTGCGATCCGTGTGACATCCGTGCTGCGGAGATGCCTGCTTGTGTGCGTGCGTGGTCATGAAAGGTCACACGGTCCGTGTGCAAACACGGACGTGTGAGGCACATCATAGAATAACATGGGTACGTGTGACATCCGTGTTAAAAACGGATGTCACACGTACCTAAAACACGGATGTCTGAAACCAGCCGTTCGGTCTCTTCTTATCCTGAGACCCGGACGCTGCTGTTCCTCCCTCCCTTCCCTTTTGTTGTATGTTATATTGTTTTAAGTCACAGCGGTTAGTGGTTGAAAATGGTGGATGGTAAGTGAAGGCTGATTATGTCGGGAGTCCAGCCTGGCATTACACCTCATTTCAAATGGTACATCCGGTTGGAATTACACCTGTTAATTTAAGCTGTGACCGACCCCAACTCAACAAAAGATGAGAGTTTGTTTATATATTTGATTATCTCTCCAATAAAGTTTATTTGGTTTACTACAGCTGTGTGTTTTCTTCAGGCATGGGAGATTGATGCGGTGGTGGAGTCTCAGCAGTCATTTTGTTCATTTTGTTTCTGCCGCTGTGTGCACCAAACTACACAATCCATTTTTGCTGCATTTTTTATGCCTTTTCTCCATTATTTAATGTTTTTGGTTCAGATGTGAATCTGCGTTTTTAAGTGTATTTATTGGACAGAGAAGCTTTTTCCTGCGTTTTTTAGGCTTCACATAGAAACCTCTAGAGAAATAAAAAGCAGCAAAACCGCAGCAGCGTCTTTTCATGGAATCCCATCCACTTTGCTTGGACATTTACACAGCAGAATATATGTGCAAAAAAAAAGCAGACAAAATGCAGCATTTACACTACATGAGAACATGGACTAATTGTCCAAGCAAAGTGGATGTGACGTTATGAAATCTCCACCCCTGGTGCATCTGTAGACGCTGCTGAACTGTGTGGTTTTGGTGTTTTTACTTTATAAGCTTCAGGATTCACATCTGCAACAAACATGAATTAAATAAGGGGAACAATGCATAAAAAATACCGCAAACACGCCAAAAATAATAAATTGCTCCATTTTTTTTTCACGCCATTTACCGATCCCCAGAAATAATGTGATTGCTGTGTTGTTCAGTTCGTTACAATTACAGAGACACCAAATATGTCCATGTTATTTGCTGATTTGTGATGTTTATTATTTTATAAAAGACAGCACAATAAAATTTCATAATTCTATTTTTTTTATCATTTTTAGCAATTTTATTAGAAAAAAAAACTATTTTCCTCTCCCCCTAGAGCACAGAACATAGAGATGCTGCTCTGTACAATGGAGCTCTATGTCCTGTGTAATCTGCTGTGTAATCAGAGGCTGCATTGTAGGTTCATTTATATTAAATCCTCCCTCTAATATCATCCTTCCTAGTGGCTCAACAGCTAGAAAAGCTAGGAGGGCAGACACATGTTTGAAACTTGCTGGTTTGAATCCAAAATGTTGAAAATAAGGAAACATTTTTTTATATATATATTTTTATTTTTTTTACTCATTTCTTTATAGTAGTTTTATGTAGTAGTAGTAGTAGTTTTAAAAGAATCTGAATCTTTCCTTCACCTACAAAGAGATGCAGTATTTATCTATCTATACATGTATCTATCTATCTAGCTATCTATCATGCATCTATTATATATCTATCCACCTGTCTATTATCTATCTATTATATATCTATCATGTATCTATCTATATATCCATCTATCTATCATGTATCTATCATCTATCTATCCATTTATCAATCTAGCTATCTATCTATCATGTATCTATCTATCTATCATGTATCTATGTATCTATGTATCTATCTATCTATCATCTATCTATCATGTATCTATTTATCTATGTAGCTATCTATCCCTCTATCTATCATTAATCTATCATGTATCTATTTATCTATCTATTATCTATCATGTATCAATCTATCTATCACATATCTATCTATCCCTCTATCTATCTATTCATGTATCTATCCATTTATCTATCCATGTATCTATCTATCGCACTTTCAATTGTATCACGAGGGGTTTATGACGTCACCATTAGTCAAAGTCTCGGGACACCCGTGAGACTTGATGTGAGAACGTGGCGGGCATGGAAGTCACTGACGAGCACTGACATCAGGACTGCAGCGGACTTCATCACAGCAGGTAATCAACTTAACTAACCTCCTGACGGCAGCGCTTGTCATCCCCGCGGCTGCTCGCACTACTGTGCAGGCAGATGCTGACACACTGCAGTGCAAGCATCTGCGAGGCTGGTGCGTGAGCGAGACACTGACTACAGGGGCACCCGACGGAAGCCCCACAGAAGTGCTTCCGTGTGGCTTCCTTTCGATTTTGTGGACCCATTGATTTACATTGTTTCACGGTCCGCAATTACGAAACAGAATAGGACATGTTCCATAATAATGGAACGAACATATGGCTTCTATGCGCCATCCGATCCTACACAAAAGACATTGAAAAATGGTCCTGTCAGTAGGTCTGCAAAAAAATGGGAACTGACCAGGACAAACGCAACGGTCCACTGAATGAGCCCTTATGGAAACAAAAAAGTCCACAACAGCTAAAAAAAAAATGTTAGTTTTAGTAAATGTGAAATAGAAAATGTAAAATTCCAGATTATCATACTTTGTCAAGGATTATTTATTTGGATTCTAAATATTTATTCTAAGAGAACTCTTAAAATATCTTATCATTTTTTGGAAGAGTCTCATTTACAACATTTGGCTCATTTCTGTCTACAATTTAGTTCACATACAATGAGTCAGTCTCTAAGGCACAGGGCATAGACTTCAGGCAAAGTCATTAAATTTCTTATAAATTGTTATGTCCTAGGTTAAAAACATCATAATAATCAGCAAGAAAGAAAAAATACTTTACATTTCTCATTTCCAGAAAGTGATGGTGTACCCTCTCTAAATATATAAATATATTACAGTGGTCGGCACAAATGAGTACACCCCCTTTGAAAAATAAGATTTGATTCAAAATCTCACTGAGTATGAGAACAATTCCAAGTAGAAGAATGACCTCTTTTAGAGCCTGGATGCTGGATGGAGAGTGATGCTCAACTTGTCTGTCACAAGGACTATGGGGATAGCAGGAAAGTGGTGATCCTAAGCTGATCTTCAGGTTAGGGGCCCTGTGCTATCCCTAATCTCAGGGATACCCCTAAAGGTAGGGATGACTGAGTCTCCTTCCTGGCCCTGCTCCTGACCAGCCCTGATCTTAAACTCCCTCCCCCTCGGGAGCTGCGACAGGAGTGTGATTTAACCCACAGAAATAGATAGTGGAAACCAAAACTCTGTTACACAGCATAAACACAGATGGATAAGACAATAAGTGATGAAGAAAACAAGAGCAGGGTGGAAACAACAAGGGAACTGGTAAACTCCACAACAACTCCAAGCGCAAAGTCACTCTTTCTCCAGGCAGTCTGGGTCACCACAACACACAAACCAACACAGAATAAACTATAGTTGGTATGGATATCCAGCATAAATATGAAAGGAGCAGATGTGATTGGCATCCTTACATGTGATCAAAGAAGCGTAATGAGCAGTTTAGCAGTGGTTAACTCTTGTTAGCCTGTCTATAAGCAGACAACATGTCGACAGCTGGGTCTGCCTGTGTTGAGACTCCAGAGAAACCATCAGGAGGAGTGTCAGAAACTTCAATGTGAAAAGAGCCTGATACCGCCATGACAGTCAGCGAGTATTGTGCAAAACTCCGTGTGACATTATCTAGTTATAATTCCCCATAGGTGTCATGTTTGGGCCCAGATCAAGACACATACTTGGTCACTGAGTCACTTTCCCCCTGTTCTTCTTCAGAAATGCCACAAATGTGTGTAATGGATCATTGTTATGTTGGATAAGTGTACGTCTACCAAAAGCACAGAGTGATGGTATCATCTTCTCTTTCAAAATAGAGCAGTACATCTGTGAATTCATGATGCCATCAAGGAAATGTAGCTGCTTGACACCATCACCACTCATGTAGCCCCAAATAAGGACACTGCCACCACCATGTTTCACTGAAGGCACCATGCATTTTTCTAACTCCATTTTTCTAAATGCATGATGTCTATAGTGAAATTTGGTAGGGGCAGTATCCTTACATAAACTTAAATATCTAAAACAAACCACTAAATCATCCTTTTTCCAGTACAAGCTGTTTATTATTGGAATCCCCCCCCCCCCAAAAAAAAGAAAATACCAAATTGGTAATAGACCATACAATAACATTGAGACACAATTTAAATACAATAAATATGATCTCCAAAATGCTACCAATGAGAAAAATATGTTTTTCCAGAAACAAAAAGTTTTACAGTTATGTGGCTTTTTGAATGCACTGGTGCAAAAACAAAAGTTTTAATTGTGTGAAAAAGTATGAGATACAATTTAATTGACAAATGAGGTATCATCTTATTTGTAGTGAACCACTAAAATATGTATGCAGCATATCGTTTAAGTTGGAGAAGGTAAGAGGAATTATTTAACTTATTTTCAAATGTGTTAGAAAAAAGCAGAAGAATAGGGTACATTAAAGGGAATGGGGAACATTATATCAAGAAGGTATGCAAAATGGGTGACATTATTATAGTAAGGGGCCAGTATGGGGGACATTATTACAGGATAGGTAACATCATTACAGGAAAGTGCCCAGGATGGGAACATATCTTACAGAAAAGGGCCAGGACAGAGGACATTATTACAAGAAGGGGCCAATGATTGGTGACATTAGTATTACAGGATGGGATCCAGTGCAGATGTAAGGAGGGGGAGATCGGGTGTATGCCACGCTGTCACCAGAAGAAATGATGATGATTATTTCATCTCTTTATTCTTTATTCAGGTCAACGCGTTTCAGAGAATACAGTCACTTTCATCAGGACATCAAGGAAAAATCAACAGTATGTTGCACTAGTAATCCGGGGCTGCAGCTGTTGCCATTTTTTGATGTGCAATTAGGAGTTGTGACTGGCACAACTCTGATAGGTGAGTGAGATTGCCTCTTCTTATCTGTTACTTTACCTGGTAAGACCCTATTGTGCGCTTCTATCCACAGTATTTTCTTAAGGATGGGAGTCAGGAAAGAGGACATTATTACAGGGAGGGACTGATGATAGGAAGCATGATTACAGGAAGGGGCAAGGACAAAGGACATATTACAGGAAGAGGCCCATCATGGGGGACATGATTACAATTAGGGTCCAGGACAGAGGACATTACTATAGGAGGGGACCAGGATGGGGACATGATTACAGTAAGGACCCAATATGAGAGACATTATTTTATGATGGAGCCAAGATGGGAAAATTATTACAGGAAGGCACCAGGATGGAGGACATTAAAAGACCAACATTTAAAAATATAAGCTTACCATAAAAACATGATTTATTAATAATAATAATAATTCATTTTATTATAAATTCCCTTAAGAGTACACCAATATCAGTAGTTTAAGAGGCATATTCCAAATTATCTGTAAGTTCCCTAATAATATAAATGTTTTACTATGGCTATGCATAGGTTCATAGAAAGTAATTGTACTTTTGCCTTTTGAATTTTTGTGTTTTTACAATAATATTTTAAATGTTTCTATTATTTATAATTTGTATAATAAAATATGATCTGTGTCCATAAACCAGAAATAAGTGAATATTTAGAAAACAAATCCAAACAATGTTAAATGGCCAAAGCTTTTATGCCACTGATATTACTGAAAAACATATGCACTAACTGCTGAGCTGCCATATGTTTGTGTAAAATGTGTACCAGCATGAGTTATTTAGAGATGAAATCAGCCATTTATCAAACATATGTATTTTCTCCTCTCGGTTCATGAAATTTGCTTGATATCCAGGAGGTTTAGAGGCTTTCAATATCATTTGTGAAAGGATATCAGATCAGAGGTAGGCAACCTGTGGTTGCTGAGCTGCCAGAACATTAAATGTCCCAGCATGTACAATTATTAGCAAATGTACCAGAATGTTGATATGTGTTAAGATTGTGGGCATTTATGATTGTGAGACGTTTGATTCAAAATACTCTGCAAAGCGAACTCACATTGAGGTTTCACTTACAGTAGTTTGGGCCCAAGGACTCAACATTTTTCATTGGGTTTCTTCACGAGCCAGTGTACCCCTTGAATTGTATCTAAATTAATTATTTTAGCCAAACAGTACCCTTCTTCATACTGATGAGGGGCAAGAATCCTGAAGCAGTCGTGTCTACAGACCCCTCTTTTTTTGGTTGGTAACAGCTACTTTGCAAATTATCTTCCTAAGGAGCTTTGCATTGAAAATAAGCCTCCATACTATGTTGGGTCTATCCAACGAGAGCCAGTAGTCCCACCCATTCTCTTTTCCCGAGGTTCTTTTACCTAAAAAAATAAATAGCTGTAAACATCAGGGCTTAGGATATAATCAGGGAATCAGTTTTACTTTCATGGATGAGTCAAGCCAATAGGCCTTTACACTACGGGTTTTACATTGTTTAAATAGTGTGAACAGTGCAAAGAATGTAGGAGCCACATAAGGTGGATACATCAACTCATGAAGCCCCTAAAGGACATGATCCAGGTTTTGTAGAGGTCGAAGGCATTTAGAGGAGGAGTGAGGAGTGCAGCACAAACCATACGGTATATTAAAAAATCCAATTTAATGGTCAAAAAAATTGTTTAAAAGAACTGTGAGTCCTCAGTGGTTGATACCTTTTTAACTGAAAAGATGGTAATAATAACAAGCTTTTGAGACTACTCAGGTCTCTTCATCAGGCTCAGTATAACACAAAATCTGAAGAGTCACATATTTATACACAACAAGACATAGAATGGAGCAGTAAATAAGACAATTTATGTGAAGCAGAACTATCAGTATGGCAAGGGGACAATCAGTTGTGGCAGTAAATATTGGAGCAATTCATAGATAAGGAGTGTGAAAGTTTTAATGACCTCTGATTGAGGTCTGCTCCAGGCTGTGATGCCCCCAGATGCTCTGAGGAGCATATTTCTTAATTGATTTAAAAAGACATAAATCCATGTGTTGCATTCATTCCTGCTCTGAATGTGTCAAAGGTCATCATAAGTTTGTATTTCCAAAGTCTCCTGTCTCTCTGGGATTTGAAATTTCCTTTCAATACGAGCAATTTCATGTCCATGATGCTGTGGTCTGGGTTACAGAAATGTTTGGCCACAGGTAGTTCTATCCTTTTTTCTCTAATTGTGTCTCGATGAGAATTCATCCTTGTTCTGAGCTGTTGTCCTGTCTCCCCTACATACAGACCCCCAGTTGTACATTTGGTACATATAATGAAGTACACTACATTAGTTGTGGTGCAGCTAAAGGTACCTGGGATCTTGTAGTCCTGATGTGATCTGGGAATCTTTATCTTGTCCGTTGTCAATATAAATGGACAGGTCTTACATTTTTTCTGGTTGCAGGGGAATGTTCCTTTTGTTGTAGGAGAGGACAGGGAGCTCCTGACAATGATGCTTCTTAGATTCAGGACTGTCTAAAACACAGAAGTAGGGGGTCTGGAAAAATAGATTTTAATCAGGCATCTTTTTGCAGTAATGGTTGCACAAGTGAGCATTTCCTGACACATTTCTGGCACAGAGGTGCCCTTAGTCATAATATAATAAATGAAATCCACAAAACAAGAAAATGTATTCTACAAATGAACCAGAGGTTCTAGGAAATATAGATACTAATGTCATGATGTATTTTACCTTCTCACTGTATTTGCTGTAATACTATGTCTTGGGATGTAAGTAACCATACCTTCCCCCCCATCTCCTGTGTCTCTGGGCCCATAATGCAATTATCTCTTGTCCACACAGCCAGGGGAACTTCTCATTGTTTCGTAAGCAGTGGATAACGCCAACTACACAAACCTGTTGGATCATCCTCGGCCTGTTGTCTCTCTTTGCTCTGATGTACACCCCGTCACAAACTGGTGGCAGCAGCGGGATCAGAGCAGAAGAAATGAAGGACGCTCTGGTCTGCGATCCTGTCCTGGCTGCTCCAGACTACAAGCGGAGATTTATTGTGCAAACGGACGCCTCTGCTTATGGACTGGGAGCTGTCCTCAGCCAGCTGAATGCAGCTGGGGACGAACACCCCATTGCCTACCTCAGCAGGAAACTGCTGGACCGAGAAGTGGCCTATGCAACTGTTGAAAAAGAATGTCTGGCTGTAGTGTGGGCCCTTAAGAAACTACGGCCTTATCTGTATGGACAGGAATTCACTGTGGTTACTGATCACAATCCCCTCACCTGGCTGAACAGAGTCTCTGGGGACAATGGACGATTACTGCGATGGAGCCTGGCTCTGCAGCCCTATAACTTTACCATACAATATAGAAGGGGCAGCCAACACCAAAATGCAGATGGACTGTCCAGGCAAGAGGAGCCTTGAGTCCTGTCAGCCATGCCTGCGTGTACTTAACCAGCGACCTGTAGAGGTCCCTAGTACGTACACAAGTTGGGAGGGGAAGGAATTGTCATGATGTATTTTACCTTCTCACTGTATTTGCTGTAATACTATGTCTTGGGATGTAAGTAACCATACCTTACCCCCCATCTCCTGTGTCTCTGGGCCCATAATGCAATTATCTCTTGTCCACACAGCCAGGGGAACTTCTCATTGTTTCGTAAGCAGTGGATAATGCCAACTACACAAACCTGTAGATGTAGACATCTCGGAGCCAACCTTCTAGAATCTTCTAGTGGGCCCAACCATTGCATAGACCCCTACCCTTGAGGGGCGGGCCCATGAGCTCAGACAATTCACTCCTGTTTCTAAATGCAGTTGGGAGCTGAGTTTTGAAGAGGAAGGGAGCGAGATCTGATTCTGTGGACAGATCTCGCCGTCCAGTGGATTGTGTGGGATTTCTGGGACTCTGAAGAGGACTATTTTGTCGTGATCTGGCACTTTGGATTATCGGGAGGTGCCCCCGAATCTGTTTTATTTGGACTTGTCGTGTGCTGTTCCTGTATTCCTGTTAGTAAACCTGTTGGATCATCCTCGGCCTGTTGTCTCTCTTTGCTCTGATGTACACCCCGTCACAACTAATAAAACCAACATTTTGATAAAGAATGTTTACGAAAAATCCTATTGATGATGAATAAAGCTCATGCTGTAAAATTGTCTCCTTTCTGCCATGTAGTTACACCTTACCCAATAGAAATGGTGCATTATTAAATAAAAATTGACAAAATATATATTATCTTCATTTTGAATGAATAAGTTCCATACTTATAAAATATTATAGTAATACCGTGTTTTTCCAAAAATAAGACCTCCCCCAAAAATAAGCCCTAGCAGGGATTTTCAGCATTTTCGGAGAAAGGCTTAAATATAAGCCCTCCTCCGAAAATAAGTCCTAGTCCCGGATCAACAATGAAGTGTCCCTGCAGCTGAAAAAGATACCCGGCAATTACACTCACCAGACGCCGAGCAGCAGGACCTGCAATGATCGCACACCCGAACACATCAGCTCTCTCACACACACACACACACATATACACCAGATCTCACACACACACCAGATCTCACACACAAACATCAGATCGCACACACAGTCAGATCGCACACATAACCAGATCGCACACACAAACATCGGATCACACACAAACATCAAATCACACACACAAACATCGGATCGCACACACATCGGTTCGCATACACACTCACCTCATCCAGCGACACCGATCTCTTCTTGCCAGGAGAATCCTGAGAGGCAGTGCAGTGCAGTGGAGCGCAAGGAACAGGACCTGTGGCCGGACATGTGACTTGCTCTCATTCCCTGCTGCCGTAAGTGCTGGATGTGATGTGATGTGATGTGTGTGTGTGTGTGTGATCGGCTGTGTTTTTCTGCGATCGGATGTGTGTATCTGTGATCGGCTGTGTATGTCTGCGTTCGGCTGTGTGTATCTGCGATCGGCTGTGTGTGCCTGTGATCGGATGTGTGTGCCTGTGATCGGATGTGTGTGTCTGTGATCGGATGTGTGTGCCTGTGATCAGCTGTGTGTATCTGTGATGGCTGTGTGTGCCTGTGATCTACTGTGTGTGATCTGCTGTGTATATCTGCGATCTGCTGTGTGTGTGCATGCGATCGGATGTGTGTATGTGTGATAGGCTGTGTGTATCTGTGATCGACTGTGTGTATCTGTGATCGGCTGTGTGTATCTGTGATCGGCTGTGTGTGCCTGCGATCTGTGTGCCTGCGATCTGCTGTGTGTGATCTGCGATCTGCTGTGTGTGTGTGTGATCTGCTGTGTGTGTGTGATCTGCTGTGTGTGTGATCTGCTGTGTGTGTGATCTGCTGTGTGTGTGATCTGCTGTGTGTGTGTGATCTACTGTGTGTGTGATCTGCTGTGTGTAGGATCTGCTGTGTGTGTGTGTGTGCATGTGTGTGATCTGCTGTGTGTGTGATCTACTGTGTGTGCCTGCGATCTGCTGTATGTGTCAGCTAGCAGCAGGGGAGGACAGCGTGCAGCACCGACCGGAGATCACAGGAGGACCTGGGAACCACGCAGACGTCCTGGTCTGGTGAGTATGAGTCTTCTGGGAAGTGGGGGGGGGGTCTGCTTTTTTGGGGGGTAAACTTACCCCCAACCGTGTTTCTCCAAGAATAAGACCTCCTCCAAAAATAAGCCCTAGTACTTTTTTGGGGGGCAAAAAAATATAAGACAGTGTCTTATTTTTGGAAAAACACGGTATATAGTAATATAAGGAAGTTAACTGATGCACTACTCAATAAAACCTAAATATTAGTTGTGAAATGACAAGAAATAACACTGATAAATGGCCACTATTGGAAAATTAGCAAAACAATGAAAATCAGGAGTCATTCAGGTGTCATGTACCATGTATAAATATAATTATTATGCTACATAATACAACTCTCCAAGTTTTCATTTGATCAGCAAATAATACATGCACAGCCTTAAATTTGCCCGCTGCATCCTTTGTTTAAATACTGTAAGTTTGTGCCATAAACAATAGAAGGCAACTGTCATTATGATACCATTGCACTTTTCACCAGACAATAAATATTAAACTTACCCTTGGGGTGTTTACTTTCTAAATAGTAGCTATGATCTGAGACGTCACAAAGCCCTGCATTTCCTGACAATAATGCCACAACCCGAGGCGGATTGGAAAATCAAAGAAAGCTGTATAACCTACTCATGAGTGATGTGGGGCTCCATTTATCTGTTATTTCTTGATTGCTACCCACAGGAAATGATTAAAAAAAAAAAATTGTGGCACAGCTTTCAATATACTTTAAATATGTAACTCATTTGATATAATAATCTGTAGTGATCTGTGGAATCAAAGGAACTTAGCAGTTTGACAAACAATTTAGACAACATCTGCAGTAGGGTATTGACTGGAACATATTCTGCTAGGATTCTCACGTTATCGGTTTGCTCATTCACATATGAATCAAACGATTGCTATATGATGTTTTATTAGATAGCACTCACTCCAATATTATACTATGGAGTAGGGCTGTTCCGTTTTTTTTTTCTCATACCGATTCAGCATGAGAAAAAAAAAAACAAATCGCTCCATGCTGCGATTAACAGTATATCTGAGGTTACAAGTACCCAAAGTCTATGGGTGTGTGAAACATCGGACTGCGCTCCAATGTCATCCCAGTGCAGTCCGATATATCCACAAACAGGCAATGGAGACGATGGAGAAATTAAGTTCTCCATCTTCTCCGCATCTGTGCTCCGATTCTTGCATGCGAGAAAATCGGATCTCAGTAGAATGACAGTCGGCTCATGCTGGCAGCATAGTTTTAACCAAGTGTCATTAGCATATAACTTCTGATTCTCTTGCTTTACATCAGTGAGACCCAGGCCTAAAGAAGACCTTTCACAAGTTTGAGCATTTTAAATTGACCACATCATGGAATAGTGACTGCAGAGCTAAATAAAACATAGTTTTTATGTTTAATTTCTCATCTCCATTGCAGTGATACAGTTAGGTCCAGAAATATTTGGACAGTGACACAATTTTCGCGAGTTGGGCTCTGCATGCCACCACATTGGATTTGAAATGAAACCTCTACAACAGAATTCAAGTGCAGATTGTAACGTTTAATTTGAAGGTTTGAACAAAAATATCTGATAGAAATTGTAGGAATTGTACACATTTCTTTACAAACACTCCACATTTTAGGAGGTCAAAAGTAATTGGACAAATAAACCAAACCCAAACAAAATATTTTTAATTTCAATATTTTGTTGCGAATCCTTTGGAGGCAATCACTGCCTTAAGTCTGGAACCCATGGACATCACCAAACGCTGGGTTTCCTCCTTCTTAATGCTTTGCCAGGCCTTTACAGCCGCAGCCTTCAGGTCTTGCTTGTTTGTGGGTCTTTCCGTCTTAAGTCTGGATTTGAGCAAGTGAAATGCATGCTCAATTGGGTTAAGATCTGGTGATTGACTTGGCCATTGCAGAATGTTCCACTTTTTTGCACTCATGAACTCCTGGGTAGCTTTGGCTGTATGCTTGGGGTCATTGTCCATTTGTACTATGAAGCGCCGTCCGATCAACTTTGCGGCATTTTGCTGAATCTGGGCTGAAAGTATATCCCGGTACACTTCAGAATTCATCCGGCTACTCTTGTCTGCTGTTATGTCATCAATAAACACAAGTGACCCAGTGCCATTGAAAGCCATGCATGCCCATGCCATCACGTTGCCTCCACCATGTTTTACAGAGGATGTGGTGTGCCTTGGATCATGTGCCGTTCCCTTTCTTCTCCAAACTTTTTTCTTCCCATCATTCTGGTACAGGTTGATCTTTGTCTCATCTGTCCATAGAATACTTTTCCAGAACTGAGCTGGCTTCATGAGGTGTTTTTCAGCAAATTTAACTCTGGCCTGTCTATTTTTGGAATTGATGAATGGTTTGCATCTAGATGTGAACCCTTTGTATTTACTTTCATGGAGTCTTCTCTTTACTGTTGACTTAGAGACAGATACACCTACTTCACTGAGAGTGTTCTGGACTTCAGTTGATGTTGTGAACGGGTTCTTCTTCACCAAAGAAAGTATGCGGCGATCATCCACCACTGTTGTCATCCGTGGACGCCCAGGCCTTTTTGAGTTCCCAAGCTCACCAGTCAATTCCTTTTTTCTCAGAATGTACCTGACTGTTGATTTTGCTACTCCAAGCATGTCTGCTATCTCTCTGATGGATTTTTTCTTTTTTTTCAGCCTCAGGATGTTCTGCTTCACCTCAATTGAGAGTTCCTTAGACCGCATGTTGTCTGGTCACAGCAACAGCTTCCAAATGCAAAACCACACACCTGTAATCAACCCCAGACCTTTTAACTACTTCATTGATTACAGGTTAACGAGGGAGATGCCTTCAGAGTTAATTGCAGCCCTTAGAGTCCCTTGTCCAATTACTTTTGGTCCCTTGAAAAAGAGGAGGCTATGCATTACAGAGCTATGATTCCTAAACCCTTTCTCCGATTTGGATGTGAAAACTCTCATATTGCAGCTGGGAGTGTGCACTTTCAGCCCATATTATACATATACTTGTATTTCTGAACATGTTTTTGTAAACAGCTAAAATAACAAAACTTGTGTCACTGTCCAAATATTTCTGGACCTAACTGTAAGTATTGATTATACTTTCGTATAAATTCAACTGAGCGTTTCCAGGGATTTTTATTTCTGGCCTTGTACGTCTTCTCCTACATGAGATTGACCAATCATAAGCAAAAAGCATCATGCAGGGGAAAAAAATACAGACCACAATAGTTCAAAAGAATGCTTTCTCCTGTGTGAGACAGACAGCCTCACCATCCTCACTGACCTCACTGCAGAACTGTGTGTGATTACAAAGTGCCAGGAGAAGAGTAAAGAGGAGTGTGATTACTAACAACTTTCATATTTAATCTCACAACAGCTAGTGTGGTGGGTGGGGCAGCACAGCAGTGCTAACAGCACTGTGAGAGGAGAACAGTTGGAAGTGATTGTAACGAGACACAGTACTGCCGCCAAACACACTGCCTGCCATGAGATTAAACCTCCAAGTCCACAATGCTCTTCCTGGAATCAAAGACATGACATCATCATATGTGCTGCCCCATATTGTTTAAAGACATAGTACTCTTAAGGCCCTGTTACACGCTACAATTTATCTGACGATATGTCGACGGGATCACGGTTTTCATGACGCACTTCCGTCGTCGTTAGCAACGTCGTTGCTTGTGACACCTACGAGCGACTCCGAACGATCGTAAAACTAGCGAAAATCGTTGATCGTTGACGTTTTCAAAATATTGTTCGTCGTTTCGAACGCAGCAGACATATTGCTACGTTTGACACTCTGCCAACGACGAACATCGTTAGTGCGTTCCTCATTAGCGACGCGTGCGTGTCATTACGAGCAATGCTCCACGCCTCCTCCGCCCTGATTGGTGTCATGCCAGGGTGCATGCTATGGACAATTATACGCCTCTGACGTTGCCGGAATCGTTGGGAGGATTGCTGTGTGACGGTGTCCACACGACCGCCTTGGTTACACAATATATCACTGAATGATATAGCGTTGTTTGTGAGATGGGTACGTGTGACTGCTAAAAAACGACCTATGAGCGATCTCGGCAAATCGTAGCAACGATCTGGGCGTGTCACCTTGCTAACGAGATCGCTAGCGATGTTGTAGCGTGTAAAGCGGCCTTTGGTGTATGTAAACTTTTGACTTTGCAAAAAACTAATAAAAATGCCTTAAAACATTCTCTCTCTCATTATCCTGGCATTTGTCATGTTTTTCTCACTCTCTGACATGAAATCAGAATAAACCTTTCCCGTTTTAGGTCATCTAGAATTACCAAAATTATTTATATTTGCCAAATGGCAAAATAATAAGAGAGACAGAATGGTTTTAGGCATTTTTATTACTTTCTGCAAAGTCAAAAGTTTTCATACACTAAGGGGCACTTTGCACACTGCGACATCGCAGGTGCGATGTCGGTGGGGTCAAATTGAAAATGACGCACTTCCGGCATCGCATGCGACATCGCAGTGTGTAAAGGCTGGATGATACGATTAACGAGCGCAAAAGCGTCGTAATCGTATCATCGGTGCAGCGTCGGCGTAATCCATGATTACGCTGACGCGACGGTCCGATGTTGTTCCTCGCTCCTGCGGCAGCACACATCGCTGTGTGTGAAGTCGCAGGAGCGAGGAACGTCTCCTACCGGCCTCACTGCGGCTTCCGTAGGATATGCGGAAGGAAGGAGGTGGGCAGGATGTTTACATCCTGCTCATCTCCGCCCCTCCGCTCTGATTGGCCGCCTGCCGTGTGACGTCGCAGTGACGCCACACGACCCGCCCCCTTAACAAGGAGGCGGGTCGCCGGCCACAGGGACGTCGCACGGCAGGTGAGTGTGTGTGTGAAGCTGGCGTAGCGATAACTTTCGCTACGCCAGCTATCACCACATATCGCTGCTGCGACGGGGGCGGGCACTATCGCACTCGGCATCGCAGCATCGGCCTGCGATGTCGCAGTGTGCAAAGTGCCCCTAAGGGTGGCGTCACACTCTACGATATATCGGACGATATGTCGTCGGGGTCATGGATTCCGTGACGCACATCCGGCATCGCTAGAGATATCGTAGCGTGTGACCGCTACGAACGACTGTGAACGAGCAAAAATACTCACCTTATCGTTGCTCGTTGACACGTCGTTCATTTTCATAAAGTCGTTCCTCCTTCTGTGTGCAGGTTGTTCGTTGTTCCCGAGGCAGCACACATCGCTCCGTATAACACCCCGGGAACGACGAACACAGCTTACCTGCATCCTGCCGGCAATGCGGAAGGAAGGAGGTGGGCGGGATGTTACGTCCCGCTCATCTCTGCCCCTCCGCTTCTATTGGGCGGCCGTTGTGTGACGTCGCTGTGACGCCGAACATCCCTCCCCCTTCAGGAAGAGGATGTTCGCCGCCCACAGCGAGGTCGTTCGGGAGGTAAGTACGTGTGACAGGGGTAAACGACTTTGTGCGCCACGGGAAACAAATTGCCCGTGACGCACAAACGGGGGTGGGTGCGATCGCACGATATATCATCCCATGTAACGCCGCCCTAAGAGTACTATGCCTTTAAACAATATGGGACAGCCCATATGATGATGTCATGTTTATGGAAGCTTCTGATAGGTTTATTGGCAACATCTGAGTTAATTAGTGACACACCTATGAATGTATTTTAATGCACACCTGAAGCACACTGCTTCTTTGTGTAGCATCATGGGAAAGTCAAACTAAATCTGCCAAGATCTCAGGAAGAGAATTGTGGACTTGCACATGTCTGGTTCATCCTTAGGTGCAATTTCCAGATACCGGAAGGTGCCTCGTTCCTCGTGCCAAGCAATTATATTCAAGTACACACAAGATGGGAATGTCCATCCATCATACCTCTCAGCAGGGTTCTGTGTACCAGAGATGAATGTTTTGTTCTAACTACATGTCAGATAGTGAGAAAAACATGCATCTGTGTTGCAGACCTTTGGCATTCTAGCTGTTAATTTGCTGAGGATGTTAGATGGGCGGTGGGGTGCGATGCTAGTCATGACAGAATTTTGTGTACTGCCACCGCTTCTCTAACGCAGGGGAAGGGTTGCTGGGACTTGTGGTATGGGGCACTCAGTTTACAGCTGGAGGCCAAGAACAGTTCTCGTTTCTTCTGGGCTACTTCCTCTCACAGATGCAGTCTACTCCTCTCCCCCAGATACTCTCCACACCAACTGACTTACTAACCGCTCTATTTCAAACTAAGCCCCTCCCCGTCACTAACTCCCTCCAGCCCGGGAGCACCAGGAAAGCAGCTTACACATTGTGGCCACCTAGTGGCCATTTACTAATAATACAAACTATACCAAAACAACATACAGTATATTGCTGGTTTGCAGGTCTGGGGTGGGCTGAGCACTGCACCCCCTTACAAAGTAATCTGGAGATATTTCCTCCCAGGCTTCCAAATGTCCCTCCCACAAGTTGGATTAGCTTGATGCCCCTTTTTGTGTACCATACGGTCAAGCTGCTCCCACAACAGCTCAATAGGGTTAAAGGGAACCTGTCATCAGAAATTTAGCTTGAAACCTAAAAGTTTCCCCCTCTGCAGCTCGTGGGCTGCATTCTAGCAAGGTTCCAGTACTTTTTGTGGCCCCTTTTAAACCAAATTAAATACTTTCTAAACTTGTACCTTTTGCTATGTAAATTTTGTAAATCGTCCATGGGGGCGGGCTCTCTGCTGACCGTTGCTGTTCCTCCAGCACATTGACGCCATCCCCCCATGCTCCATTTCATCCATCAGGACGCCAGGATTGCTGGTGACGTGTGTCACAAGCACGAGATTATGGGCGGCGCTGTGATTGCATCGCAAGTGCCCGCCCATAACCTCGTGGACGCGCTTTCCCCCACTGCCTCCAGCGTTCTGCGCAAGCGCTCGCCGGCCAAATGACCTGACGTCACCTCCTTCCCATCTTACCCTGCAGCAGGGCAAGCTGGGAAAGAGGTGATGTCGGGTCATCTGGCCAGCAAGCGCTTGCGCAGAACGCTGGAGGAAGAGGGGAAAGTGCGGTCACGAGGTTATGGGCGGCACTTGCTGATGACACTCACAGCGCCGCCCATAACCTCGTGCCTGCGCAAAACGTCACCAGCGGTCACATGTGCACACAGTGCACAGTCCCGCTACAGTCGCACAGCGCATGCGCGGACCACGGGCGCCCAGGGGTGACGTTCTGAGATATGAAATTCAGCGTTGGGGGGCGGCGAAAATCTGCTGGAGGGACAGCAATGGTCAGCAGAGAGCCCGCCCCCATGGACGATTTACAAAATTTACATAGCAAAAGGTACAAGTTTATAAGGTATTTAATTTGGTTTAAAAGGGGCCACAAAAAGTACAGGAACCTTGCTAGAATGCAGCCCAGGAGCTGCAGAGGGGGAAACTTTTAGGTTTAAAGCAAAATTTCTGATGACAGGTTCCCTTTAAGAATCTGGTGACTGGACTGGCCACTTCATTACAGATAGAATACCAGCTGCCTGCTTCTTCCCTAAATAGTTCATGCATAGTTTGCAGGTGTGCTTTGGGTCATTATTCTGTTGTAGGATGAAATTGGCTCCAATCAAGCGCTGTCCACAGGGTATGGCATGGCTTTGCAAAATGGAGTGATAGCCTTCCTTATTCAAAATTTCTTTTACCTTGTACATATCTCCCATTTACCAGCAGCAAAGCAACCCCAGACCATCATATTACCTCCACCATGCATGACAGATGGCGTCAGGCACTCTTCCAGCATCTTTTCAGTTGTTCTGCATCTCACAAATGTTCTTTTGTGTGATCCAAACACCTCAAACTTCGATTTGTCTGTCCATAGCACTTTTTTCCAATCTTCCTCTGTCCAATGTCTGTGTTCTTTTGCCCATATTAATCTTTTCTTTTTATTAGCCAGTCTTAGATATGGCTTTTTGTTTGCCACTCTGCAAGTCATTGATATGTTGGACCTGGAAAACTTCTTTAAGCATTTCAATGGACTACAAAGAATAGTACTATAGTAATGGCATTAAAATTCATTTTTTATGCAACCAGCTGGCTGCAGGTTTTATTGTACTCCCTAATTTAATCTTTTTTTTTTTAATTAAATGTTTTTATTAAAGCTTTACAAGTTACAACCAAATAAACATTGGAGGCTACCCAGCCTCTACCCCCCTCCCAACCCTCCCCTCCCCAACAAACATTAAACAAACAGACTGGTAGAAAGGAGAAATAATGTCAAATCTGCAGCTCCACACATTCCTAGACAAAAGTTTTTAAGTACCATTATTACCTTTATCAATTAATCCAATTAGACTTTTGTTTTTCTTTAGGAGTTTTTGCTTTGTTTGGCATTGTACACATTTAGATGTCATTTTTGATGAAGAATCCAAACTGTTCCCATGTTAGGGGTACTTCACACACAGCGAGATCGCTACTGAGATCGCTGCTGAGTCACGTTTTTTGTGACCTCATTAGCGATCTTGCTGTGTGTGACACTGAGCAGCGATCTGGCCCCTGCTGTGAGATCGCTGCTCGTTACACACAGTGCTGGTTCGTTTTTTTATTGTTGCTCTCCCGCTGATAAGCACACATCGCTGTGTGTGACAGCGAGAGAGCAACAATCCTGAATGTGAAGGGAGCAGGAGCCGGCGTCTGACAGCCTGCGGTAAGCTGTAACCAAGGTAAACATCGGGTAACCAAGGTGGTTACCCGATATTTACCTTCGTTACCAGCCTCCACAGCTCTCACGCTGCCAGTGTCGGCTCCTGCTCCCTGCACACGCTAAGTTAAGCGGTGTGAGCTGGTAACTAAGGTAAACATCGGGTAACCATACCCGATGTTTACCTTAGTTACCAGTGTCCGCAGCTTCCAGACGCCGGCTCCGTGCAGGCGCAGCGTCGCTTGCACGTCGCTGCTGGCTGGGGGCTGGTCACTGGTCGCTGGTGAGATCTGCCTGTTTGACAGCTCACCAGCGACCATGTAGCGATGCAGCAGCGATCCTGACCAGGTTAGATCGCTGGTCGGATCGCTGCTGCATCGCTAAAGTGTGAAGGTACCCTTACTCTCTTCTCCCCAAACCTCCTTCATCATTATAAGTTCTGTAGAAATTTCTCGCCCTTTGCCCCTTGTTATCAATTTAGAGTAAGCCCAATCTAAACCTAATCAGTTCCCTCGAAGCCAACCCTGACCCATCTATCCATCGTGCCCATATTTTTTCAAATTTGATTACGCCATTTCTTTTCCGATATATACTTTTCTCCACATTTATCACCCAATTAACTTTTTTGACATATTCAGATATTGTAGGACTGTGGTCCGAGATCCAGTGTTAAGCGATTAGTTTCCTGGCAATATATAATAGTCTAGATACAGCCACTTTGCCCTACTCCTCCAAAGGTAAATCCTCCACGTATCCCAGAATACATGCAAAGGGAGTTAAGCTCGTCTCTATTGTATATACTCTATCGATTATCTCTGTCACCTCTCTCCAGTAATGTTCAATAGCAGGACACGACCACATCATATGTAATAGATCTGCGGAACATATTTTGCATCGCGGGCAGAAGGGGTCAGTTCTAACTCCAATATCAAACAGGAATATAGGAGTGCGATATACTTGGTGAATAACGTAGAGGTGTGACAGTCTGTATGCCTCCCCCAGTGATAGACTAGGAATTCTTTCTAAAATTTCTACCCATTGGTTGTCCTCAATAGGTCCTATAGCTCATTCCCATTTTTCTTTTGCATTTACTGGACAATTCCGGTGCACCAGATATAATAGATCCCAATATAAACGAGATATCACTCCCGCTGAGCCTCTAGAGGTTGCTATGCGTTGCATGACTTTGTTCTGCTCCAATGCTCTACCCGTAATAGAGGTTTCTGACTGATAGGCATGTCTCAGTTGCAAGTACTTATAAAACTCCGAATTCTGGATCCCAAACTCTGCTTGCAACTGAGGTAAGCCTCTGAGTTGGCCCCCCTCCACAATATGTGTGAATCTATTTATCCCTCTCAAAGCCCAGCTCCCAAACCCCTCTAAACGATGCAAGTTAGGTAACCATGGAGTTTTCCATATAGAGGTGTATTGTGAAATTCCCTGAATGTCTTGTAGTTTTTTAGTTTTATCCCAAAGTTTTTGGATTAGTAGTAGGGTTGGGCAACTATTAGCAGCAGCTCCGAAGCCTCCTGCCTCTAGAACCTCGTATAGACTAGTGGAGTGAAAATATTGTTGTAGAATCATATACTGTGTGTCCCCCCCTCCAGGGTCCTCCCATCCCCTAATGTGCTGAAGCTGAGCTGCCAGATAGTAAACCCATGGATTGGGTACCGCCAGACCTCCACTACTTTTATCCCTCTGCAGGGTCTCGAGCCTAATGCGCGGCATCTTTCCGCTCCAGATCAATTCCCGGAATAATGCATTTACCTTATGGAAAAATCTTTGTGGGATCCATTGTGGAGAGTTGTGTAGCTTGTATAATAGTTCGGGCATCCAGATCATTTTGATCAAGTTAGTGCGGCCAACTGCTGAGAAGGGCAGGCGAGACCAGACTTCCTTCTTATCCTTAAATTTCGACAGAATAGGGGTTAGGTTGAGATTCTCATAATCCTCAACATGAGTGGTGACTATTATCCCCAAATATTTAAACTGGGCAACAACCTGTAGGCCCGAGTGTATGTAGTTAAGTGAGTTTGTGGTTCCATCCACCGGAAGTAATACAGACTTTTCCCAGTTAATTGATAGACCTGAGTACTTCCCAAATTCTTGTATAACCCCCATTGCTCTTGGCAGTGATGATGTTGCATTGTCCAGAAAAAGGAGTGTGTCGTCTGTGTACAATGCTATTTTTTCCTCCTGACCACCCCTCCTGAACCCTGTTATGTCTGGGTTGGATCTAACCATTGCTGCCATAGTCTCAACGGCCAGAGCAAATAGTAATGGGGATAGCGGGCATCCCTGGCGGGTGCCCCTACCTACGTGAAAAGGTGAAGTAAGGCATCCATTAACTTTAATCCTAGCAGTAGGGTTATTATATAGAAGTCTTACCCAGGAAATAAAGTCCCTCCCCAGTCCAAATCTGTCAAGTACTGCCCAGAGAAACTCCCACTCAATAGAGTCGAAAGCCTTAGCAGCGTCTAGGGAGCAAATTACTCTATCCCCTGAGTTATCAATTGGCAATTGTAGGTTGAGGTGTAACCGTCGTATATTCACTGCCGTTGATCTAGAAGGCATGAACCCCAACTGGTCCGAATGGATTAGTGAAAGTATAACCTTATTGAGTCTGGAAGCTAGTACTTTAGCTATTATTTTGATATCTGTAGGTAACAAAGAGATAGGTCTATAAGAGTCAGGGATGAGGGGATACTTGCCAGGTTTAGGTATGACAACTATCACTTGTCACGCTCACCGGCTCCCCTGCCATGCTTCCCGGCCCCCCCTGCCATGCTCACCGGCTCCCCTGCCACGCTTCCCCGCTCTCAGGTCACGCTCCGTCACTCCCGTGCTATGTGTCCCGGTCCCCCGCTCCACAGCCTCCATGCCCCATCACCTGCGGTCTCCAGGCAGCCCGGTCCCCGCTCCCGGCGCCCATCGGCAACGCTGAGCCAGCCCGGCACTCCTGCCTCCTGTGCACCACTCCCTGCTCTGGCCTCTGGCACCCGGGCCTCGCGCATGCGCATTAGGGCTCGCGCGGTCATTGACCCTCTCTTAAAGGGCCAGTGTCCTCCAACAGGATATTGAGGAATCAGGTACAGGGTATATAGGGGAATCCTTTCCAAGTGGGCGGGGCCTGTTCTTCGTGTTTGCTAAGCTAGGAGTCAGGTCTCCCTGTGCCTTGTACCATACTTACCTATCTCTCTTGTAGAGTCGCTCCTGTCTCGCCAACCGGTCCTGACGATTCCCGAACCCCGAACGGTGACTGTCTGCCATCCCGTCAGTCCCTACCATCTCCGATCCCTGGATCCGTGTGGTGACCCACCTTCTCACTCCGTTGGTTCCGGATTCTGCCTGACGTCATCTCGGCCTCCGAACCTGAGCTCCGTCACCCGGACTACCTTCAGAGACTCCGTGGTCCCAGGGACTTCTTCACTCCACTCCTCTGAACGGACTGTCCTGCTACCCGTAGTGCTCCAGCTACCGGGCACCTTGCCCTCGGTGAGGTGTTCAGCCCAGTGGATCCACCTCCTGGGCCTGCCCGTCCACCTGGTCCTAACATCACTGCTTCTCGCATCGACAAGGGCAAGGAGCCATTTTTGGCTGCTTGCTGGAAAGTCGACAGCAGCTGGGGGAGCAGGATGTCTCCAAACTTTTTGTAAATCTCTGTGGGGATCCCATCTGAACCCGGTGGCTTATTATTGGGCATGGAGGATACCGCTAAATGCAACTCTTCCAGTGTGAGTGGACTGTTTAGGTATACTCTGTCCTCATCTGAAAGTGAGGGCAAGGGGATGTCTTTCAGGTAAGAAGCTATCTGTTCCCTATCATATTGCAGTTTAGTACTGTAAAGTTGTTCGTAGAATTCAGAGAAGGTAGCCAAAATTTGGTCAGGTTGATTGACTATGGTCCCGGTTTTGTCCCTTAGCACCCCCACAAATGTGTTCCCCTTTGTGCTTGAGCAATCACTGCTAATAAATGACCCGCTTTTTCGCCCTCTCCAAAGAATCTCTGTTGTGAAAAAAGTCTTTTGTTAGTTGCCTGCTCCTTAATGTGAGAGTCATATGCTTCTTGTGCCTCCCTCCATTCCAGTAAGTCCCGTGTATCCCCTGACAGAATGTATTTCTGTTCTGTCATCTGGACCCGTTCTTTAAGAAAAATTTCAAATTGTGCCAACTTAATTTTAGATCTACTGACCCCCTGTATCAGTGACCCCCTCAGACAGGCCTTCATGGCATCCCAAACAGTGTTAAGCGACATCTCCCCAGTACAGTTGTCCTGAAAATAGTATTCAAGGGCTAGTTCAACCGGGCCCACATCTATAATCTGTAGCCAAAAAGGATTAAAGGACCACAAGCTACGGGTACGATCAAGCCCAGGTAAAATATTAAGTCGTGTCAACAGTGGGGAATGGTCTGATAAACCTCTAGGAAGGTATTCTGTGTTTTCCACCATTGGCAGTATACCCTCCGAGCCCAAGATCAGGTCTATTCTGGACAGAGTGTTGTGTGTTTTGGAATAGCACGAGAATCGCTTGATTCCAGGGTTTCTGATTCGCCACAGATCTGAAAGTGCCAGTTCAGCCACCGTGTCCCCAAATTTGGAGTTAGGATGGTGTTCTAAGTGAGTACCCGCATTGTGTTTGTCCCAATATGGGTGAATGATATTGTTGAAATCCCCCGTGCACACCACCTGTACATTGGGGGTCTTGCTAATCATTTCCGCAATTTTGTTCATAACAGTATTATTATATGGAGGCGGTATATAAACTGTTATAAGGAGCTCCTTGTTAAATATTTTACAGTGCACGCAAATGAATCTACCTTCCTGATCTACTGTGGATGAAATGATCTCAAATGGGATTGCTCTGTGGACTAAGATACTGACACCTCTGGAATGAGCTGTGTAGGTTCAGTGGAAACAATGGACCACCCATGAGCGATTCATGTATGCTATTTTGTCGCCCTCCAAATGTGTCTCCTGTAGGCAGATGATTGCTGGAAAGTGGGATTTGACCTATTCCATTACTGCTACCCTTTTTGTGGGGTCCCCCAAGCCACGGACATTCCAAGAAAGAATGTTAATCCTACCCGCCATCCTGGTGGTATGCGTATGTAGTGCAAGCAGTCACACCCAGCAAAGAGTTCCAACCCTCCTCCACCTTCCTGAACCACCTGAGAACCATTAGCAGACATAAATATAAAAGCATCATTAAAGCTGCAGAAACATTCCCCCCCTCCCCTTGCATTTAACAGTTGTCCCAGAACATAAAAGTTGAAACTGAGGCACCAGTCCATCCTGAAGCCGAAACAAAACAGACAAAATTCCCCCTTCCCAAAATGGTTTAAAGCAAGAAAAAAAAAAAAGCCTGAGAACAATGAAAAATGCAGGGAAGTGAGGAAAACAAAAACCGTCTCTGGAAGTGAAAAAGGGAAAGAAAGGAAACCCAAAATCCTCTTCCAGGGAGTTCTGCTGGAACCAATCAATGGGTATCATAATAATTTTATCCACTGGGCCAATCCTATGTAATCGCAGCAGAAAGTCGAGTATTCATCACCCATAAAGTCCTTAAAGGGTTACAGATCAATGTTGTGGATTTTGCCTGAGCCGTTGCTCATTCATGTCGAGCCATCTGAGAGCATCTTTAGGATTTTCAAAAAAGAATGTCTCTTGCAGTGCAGCCACCCTGAGCTTCGCTGGGTACAGCATGGAGTACGAGACTTGTGCATTTCTCAGGCGTCGTTTCACATCTGTGAATTGAGCTCTTCTTTTTGAAATTTCAGCTGAATAATCAGGAAAGAAGGATATTTTGTGGCCATCCACCGTTATGGAGCCTTTGTTTCTAGCCACTCTTAAGATCGCATCCCGGTCTCTATAATGTAGTAGTTTCACCAGGACAGGTCTTGGAGGAGCTCCCGGAGGCAGGGGTCTGGTGGGCACTCTGTGGGCTCTCTCTACAGCATACAGGGGGGATAGGACCTCTGCGCCAAATATTTTTTGCAGCCATCTCTCAAAGAATTCTGACAGATTTGTGCCCCACGTTTTTTCTGAAACCCCTATCAGCTGCACATTGTTTCTCCTCAATCTATTTTCTAAGTCATCTGTCTTGTTAAGTAGAAATGCCAGTTGCTGATCATGCCTGTGGGAGTCACGGGTAACCTGGGGCATTTTGTCCTCTAAGTCACTGATTCTCCCCTCTGACGCCGTCATGCGGTCATTCACTTTTTGGAGGCTCTGTTTCACACCAGATAACTCCTCCATGATTTGGCCCATCTGGGAGCTGAGGGATGTCATCATGGAGCCATTTTGAGCTATAGCTGCAAGCACGTCTTTCAGAGTGGACTCAGCACCCTGCAGAGTTGTGGCAGGCTCAGGGGGACATTTATTATGCATGGATGTAGGGAGCTCCATCTTGTTTTGCAAGCCCTGCTGTGATAATAATGAGTCTGCATTTGTTTCTCCTCCCTCCTCCACTGCATTGTGAGGGCTGTGCTGCCTGGAGCTCCCCAGTTTAACTCCTGCATCTCTGTGGACCGTGGGAGCCCTGCATTCTGTGCCCCTGGCATACTCAGATAGTTTTTCAGTAGCATGCATGGCTGCAGCTCTCCCTACCTTGGAGGCTGGTGTCTGTGTCCCACCACCATTTTGTGCAGTACCTTCCATTGCTGCCGCCTCCTCCTTCTGCCTCCTGCTCATCCCCCCAGCCATGTAACCTCCGTCCAAGCTGTGCAATAAGTGCAGGGTGGTCTCTGGTTGCTGTACGGATGATTTTTGTCCTCTCCACGGCCCAGTGGAAGTCAGGATAATCGGCAGTTCCAGGAGCTCTCCTCTTAGCTTGTTCTCACATCTCTGGCCAGGCCACACACCCCCCTAATTTAGTCATTTAATCAAATAGGCTTCTTCTGAAAGTTTTGGAATTGTTTTTACTGCCTGGCAAGGAATACCTTTTATTGTCCATCTAATTATGATTAATAGCCTCAAATACTTTTTATAGTTACTCTTCAATGACTAGGTTAGTCAAAAACACAGCAGTGTCATGAGTTTATCTGAAGTTTTAGCATTTTAGTTGAGCACCTATGTAAAGGGATCCTTTCAGGATATTCGTGTAGCCGATCTAGGATGTGGTTCTGGTAATCTGCATCTCCTGAAAGGTTCCCTTGACTTTCTCTAACGTATTATCTAATAGGTTAACAACTAATGAACGATTCATGCATCTTGGGCCAGACACATGGTGACTAAACTGCTTTGAAAACAGGTGCTTGCCAAGTTGCTCTGTAAGCGCTCACAATAGTATCTCTGTTTGTTTCCACCTTTATGTTATTTTTTTATATAAAGTTAAATGTTTATTAAGCAACATGAGAACAAGTTCTGCAGAAGAGGCCATGTTATTTGAAGTCGCATAATTAAAGTAAACTTTTAGAGTGGTTCACAGTATTTTCATTATTTCCCCACCCTGGCCACGTAAAAGGCTTAAGGGTGTGCCATTGCCTATTGATGCACATTTGGTTTTCAGTTGTTCTTACCTAATTATTTCCTGACAAAGCTGAGTCCACAAGTACTGGATTTTGATGTAACACTGCGTCTGTTCTTAGCTCTCCTGTTTTGTGGTGACTCCATTACGGGGTCATAGCTAATTTGTATAGCTCACATTTCCACAGAGGCACGAGTAATTTCATCAGTTTATATCATCCTGACCTTTGCACTGTGATTCATAAAGAAACAAATGAAATACCTGGCATTTCACAGCGTATGGAAATGACGTTATATAATTGTATTAAACTCACAGCTACATACTGACTGCAAGTGAATATTAGAAAATCATTATGATTTTCTGTTATAATTGAAGCATAAAAGATGTAAAGTTGTAAAGTTATTTAAAGGGAACATGTCAAAAATCACTATTAATCGCGATATGGGTTTATTCTACAGACTAGTAGCCTTCTAAAACTGCCCTGCCACTGGATTGAAAGCCCAGTGGCAGAGAGGAAATCTACGTTTATCCATTCCTGTAGCGTAGCCTGAGGACTTCACAAATAGAGGTGCGGCAGCAGCTTCAATCACTCCTCAGTTCATGATGAGCGGCGGCTGTATACTGACTGATAGCTGGTGTTGCATTGTTGCAATACAAAGTCACTCACTAAAAGAACATCAGATATGTGTAACAATGAATATAGGAATATAGACATGCATTACTGCAATGATAAACCTGTAAAAATTGTGATACTTAGCACACAAAAATGGCCAGTTTTATGTGAGCCCAACAGCCAAAGGCAAGGTGACCTCTTTTTGTTGGGTCCCTAGCGGGGACTGCGGGGGCTGCAAGTCACCCAGGGGTGCAGTGAGCATATTGACACCACAGGTGTGCAACAAAATTTTATTCTATTGGGTGGTGAACAAAAAATAATTACATTTTTACCACTAAAATTTTGTTTTAACCCCAATATCAAATTTTCACAAAGGTAATATGTAAAATAGGCCCCATAGTGTATTATAAATTCTCCTGAACATGAAAATACCCCACATGTGAATGTAGTAGTTGTTGCAGGTTAAAAAACAAAAACGTAGTGAGTTGCTGCAGGTTAAAAAACTAAAAACGTAGTGAGTTGCTGCAGGTTGAAAAAGGGTCAGAAGGCAATAACATCATAAAGTTTATTTCAATCTTTAATAGTGGATGGAAAGAGATGAGAGATGTCCTAAACCTGCATTGGCCAATTATCAAATCAGATCCGATTTTGGGGAAATTTCTCCCAGATCACCCAGCCATGGCATCTAGACGCAGTAAAAATCTACGAGACATACTTGTGAACAGCCACTATGTCCCACAGAATTTGCACCCCTTTGGTAATCGGACGCCCATTAAGGGATGTTACCACTGTGGAACATGTGTGGCCTGTAAGAAAGTCTGCAGAGCAACCAAGTTTTATAATGTAAATCAAGATAAAGAATACAAAATTGAGAGTTATATTACCTGTAACACCAACAATATAATTTATTATGCAACTTGTACGTGTCCAAAGGTATATGTAGGACTGACTTCACGGGCACTCTATGAGAGAACTAGAGAGCACGGAAGAGATATTTTGGCAGCTCGTGAAGTCACAAATATGGCCGAATTAAAAACTATTCCTAGGCATTATAAAGAATATCATGGGTGTAATCCCTCTGATTTCAAAGTTGTGGGAATTAAGTCCATACATTTGGGAATCAGAGAAGGGGATATTAAGAAAACACTGGCACAATGGGAGTGCTACTGGATTACTATTTTAGGATCCTTAACACCAGCCGGTTTAAATGAAACAAATACCTTTTCCAGCTTTCTATGAATCCTTAATGCACATATATAATGGACTTATGTATTTGCATTTTTTGTTCCTACCATGTGTCTTCTTCTTTTTCCTAGGACATTTAATACAATTGTTTAGAATTCTGTACTTTCTATCTCTAATTCTCTGTTGTACCATCTTTTATTTTTATTGTATTTTAATATATTTTTTTATATTTTAATCTTTTGCAGTCATTATAGTGGATAAAACCAATGTTTCGGATACCATGAAAGTTGGACTTCAATGGAAAGAAATGTCTCCTTTTTTTCTGGTGTTATTGATTCAATGTGCATAAAATAATTTATATTAATAAATAACCCTATGATTTTTGTACATTGATGGATTCAAACCCTCTGATCTGTGGGAGTGTGTGTGCGTGCTTGCTGCAACCTGCGTTTCCTCGAGGAAGATTGCCGCTCTGCCATATGGACCACCTCCGTGTCTGCTATAGTTTGGCCGGCAGGCAGATATGGATCTGTTGAGCGGCAAGGTCTCCGGGGTGGCACTGGGGGCGGTGTGCATGCACCACAGAGCTCCCGCTGATTAGTGGAAATTGAATCATGTGATAAATGATCTAAGCTTAAATAAGGAGTAACAGGAGTCTCTGAAATCACGCCCCCTGAAGAAGCGGACCTGTATCTGTGAAACGGTCGTAGAGGCTGGAGCCTGATTACACTCGGCACTTTCAACCCACATGGGTAATAGCAGAGCAAATCACCGATGCTGTTTGTGTGTCTATCACTGCTCACTCGTATACTATGCACTTTACTTCTGAGCTGTGGGCAGTGGCAGGCGTAACCTATTTGCACTTAGCACTTTGTAAACCCACATGGGGAATAGAGTTATAATAGTGGCAGAATAGCGTTTTTGTTTGCTCATTTGCTTTCATGTTTTTTATTTATTGCACATAACCCTGTAATAACTGGTGCTCTGTATCGATGAGATGTTTAAGTCTAATGTAATATGGAATGGTGTGCAGAGCATTGCTTTCCATGTTAAAAGAGGTTTGTTACAAGACTCTGTGATATATGACTGTACCGCCCCAGCGCCAGCAGCCAGGCTGTTGCTCGGATCCGGATCTGCAGTGGCTCGAGGGATCTCCAGACCTGGGAGGGGCTGCGGGGAGACCCAAAATAAAAGGGGGGGTATTTACAAGGGGTTTTGTTGTTAGAGTCCGTGACACCACCCACGGTGTGTGGTAAAGTGTAATACCACCGCTGCTGTGGAGAGTGCCCGGTGGTGATGGTGTGGCAGCTAGGTGTATAACCCTCCGTGGGTAGGGGGAGAGTGCCCCGGGGCTTGGTGGTGGTGAGAGGGGAGTACCGTTGGGAAGGAAAGGGTCACTGTGTACTCAGTCCAATAACGCTGACACCGACAACTTGTAAACCGGAATTCTTAGCACCAGTGTAGCAGGGAGGGAGTACGCTGGGATCCGTGCCCGATGGTGTTGCTTGTTAGCCTGTGACCTTTCCCTTGGCATTTTCTTTACTGGTTGGCCCCTGTAGTGTAAAACTAGTCGGGTCCCGTTCACCCATATGGCTAACGGAGTGAGCTTGCTCTCAGGGTTCACGCTTGGGATTTTCTGGACTGTGTATTGGGAAAGTCCTATCCCCCTCGTTGCACTAGTACCCCGATTTTGAAGCGGGTGGAGGATGAATCATGAAGTCTTCGACCTTGTTGGGTAAATTAGCAGGACACTTGAAGCTACTTCTCGGCCTAGGGTCCACGTACCCCTACCCGGAGTTGGCTCAAGGCCGTCGGCTCCCCTCCTCGGCAGTTCCGTGCCCCTTGACACGATCCCCTGCGACCGGAGTTCCAGCTCCTACCAGGCCCAGACCAATGTCTGCCACCTAGTAACTGAGGAGCCCAGCTCCTAACCTCCTCTGACTAACGTGTGAACTTTCCTCTCGAGAGTCACCACTTGACTGACCTGCTCCTAACAGTCCTGACCCTCCCTTATCAACCCCCCAAGTGGGCGGCCCTATTCCCTTCAGGCTACCCATTGGTGGGTGTGGTGCAGAGTGTTTTTAGGATTTTTGATTGGCTTGCTCTCAGCAACACCAAAGGCCAGGGACCCATAACCAAGGAGGAGATGGACACCATGCAGAAGGGCAGTTTGTACAATGTCCTGTGACGACCTGATAGGCCAGGGCGTCACATGACCTGCAAACTAATCTTATTGAAGATTGAAACCTGAGTGGAAGTGCTTTAATTACCATTATCCTTGTATCCGTGTATTTTACCACTGAATGAATGTTCCTTCTTTGTTTTAATGTATGCACTTTATACTTTAATAAAAATTAGATTGCACTTAGCAAGATATAAATTGGTGTAATGACTCTGTTTCGTTCGAATTTAAAGTATCTAATTAAGTCTAATCATAAGGTTGTAAAAAATGTGGGTCTGGAGATATTTGTTAATAAAAAATATAAATAACAGTGAATAAAACAAAAGTATCAGACTGGTACTCTGGGCAGAGGATCTTAACCTCGCTGGCTTACAATCTACAAGAATGCCATTCTTGAGAACCCACACATTAAGTAAAGGCTGGTCATATCTGACAATTTCACTTGCCCTGGCTAACCATCTGCTGATTATGGTCCACGTTTCTGCAAGAAACAGTAGCTTTTCTGTTTATGGATATTGTCTGGTATTATAGCTCAAAGTTATTCAATCTTTTTAATTATTACTATACCATATGCATAAAAAAGTAAAATGCTAATGTGAACAAGATCTACGATGACAATATAGATGTGAAAACAATAATAGTAGAGTATTTGAAACTTATTTATTATAATGGATGAAATAAGTATTCTACACATCTCCAATTTTCTAAGTAAATGTATTTCTAAAGGTACTATTGTCATGCCATCAGCATTTTTTTCAACAATTAGGTTAAGGTTTTGAGACCGCTTACTGATTTTACCCATCATTAGATATTTTTTGTGTGGCACCTACCAAGGTGAGATGCTTTATTTTATTTTTTTTCCAACTTTTTATTTTTGAAAATTTTTATACAAATACAACAATAATCACAGGTAAAAAAAATTAACATTACAAATCACAGATATACAGATTACAGAGTCATACATCATCACAGTGCCATCTCGGGTGAGATGCCTTTTAATAGGCCATCAGCTGAACCAGCTAATATAAATTTTCACTAATTATTGATAGATTTCAGATGGTGTCATGACTTCCATGGCTTTTTAAACTTCTCTTTCTTCATGTGTTCAATAGTTTTTTCTCTGTCTCATTACTGATTGTTACACCTAACTGAATTTGTGGACATCTATGGTTTCATTTCTTTGCCTTTGTGGATTAGATGGGTTGTTATCGACATCTGGTCAGAAACTCGTGATAATAGCACCTTTAAAAATATATTTACTTAGAAAATTGGTGACGTGTTCAATACATATTTAGCCCATTCTATATTTGTTAACATTACTAAAAATATATATTTTTGATAATATATCAATAATAATGGATGTGGACCAATATTTTGTATTTAATTAGTAATTCTAAATGTCATTTTACCACAGTAACAAGCTGATATGATGTTTATAATGGCGGGATTTCATAGTCTTATAAATTGGTAAATTGATATGATAATTAAAATGAGCACACTTAGGTCATGGGTAAAAAATGTGCTAATGAAGAAGAACATTTCTTTTCATTGCTTTCAGCAGATTCTGTCAACTGAGTTGATGATTCAGATTTGTTTTTAATTATAAGCCAACATTATTTTTTTACCTTATAATTTCATGGGAACAGTGTTTGCTTTCCTGTCAGACAAACAAACATAGTCCTGACCTTAATACTTAATAGGGAACATACTGTACCGTGCTTTAACAGCTTCATCTTAGCTTTTGCTACACCTCCAAAATTTCCATAAATGACCTGGTGTGAATGTTGTCCTGGACCAGACGTGAATCCCTGATCCTTCCACTGCGTCATGAAATTCTATAAACTCATTGAAATGCTATTTAAATGACATATTGCTTATGTATTGGCTTGCACACTCTATTTTAGTATTGTGTTTATTTGTGCTTGCTACATAGTCCAGACATAACTTTACTGAGACCCTGACCACATCTGCTTAAGATTAATCTTTTACAATTGTGATTTAGTACCTTTCATTTGGATTCTGAGAGCATGCATTATATCATCATGTGTCATGTTAACATTTGTTTAATTTTCTAAGTTTAGTTTTTCTGATACAAACAAAATTCTGGATGCCGTTACTCACCAATAGGTGGTGTCTGGTTATTATATCATTTAGTTCAATGTACAAACAAGATGCACTTGGCTTGATGGCTGCTCCTGTGAATGCAGGTACTTTGACTTTACCATTTGGCTCCATGTCTAAGTAGGAATGTGCAGTTCTGTACCATAACAGAGTTTAAACTAATGTAAAGATAAAAAATGTAAGTGAATCTGTCACTTCAGAGACCTAGTAAGGCTGGTGTGTTTACTATGCCAGAACGGCTGTATAATCCTCTTTCAAGCCACTTGCACATGTTGAGTATTTGGTTAGTTTGTTTACTTCAGTATTTGTAAGGCCACGTGCACACATTGGGTATAGGGTGAGCTTTTTACCTCCATATTTGTAAGGCCGTGTGCACGCACTCAATATTTGGTGAATTTTCTACCTCAGTATGTGTAAGGCGACGTGCACATATAGAACCCAGGGACATGGGGTACTCGGTTCCGGGCAGTGTACGTCTTGGGAATATCACGGTGGTGATTGTTACCCGGTTCCGTGCCCTGGGCTCTATTTGTAATGGGGATATTTACAGGGGATTGTTGAATAAAGTTTATACGTGACGCCACGTGTGGTGTTGAGGCTAAGTGTAGGGAGCCGCTGCTGCAGAATGTTTCTACTGGGGATGATGGTATTGACAGCGGGTATGGTAGTCCCTCCGCAAGTAGGGTTTTGTCCCAGTGGGTGTATGGTGCAGTAGGCGTCAGAAGAAGGGAGTCCACACAGGTATTCAGTGCAACTGGTTTACTCACTTTCTTGAGATGGTAACTGGGGGCCCGAGGCCGGCTGATTTTGGCTCCAGGTTCCCTTCGTCCCAGTGCCAGTCTTGTTTCTCTGGTACCTTCTTCCCCTGCACCTGTCTCTGGTAAGTGGGTCCCCATGGTATAGAACACTGGGGGTGCCCGTTCTGTGATTTGTCCACCTCTATCCGCCTGACGGTAGTGTGAACCCTGTGGGGTTGGAGTCTCTGGTCCTGTCCCTGGTTCTCCCTTTGCTCCTGAGGCTTCGGATTCTTTAGGGTCAGCAAGGTCCTTGATGGTCCCGTTTGCTGTGCAGGTGTTAACAGGTCGGCTTAAAGCTCTTTCTTGTCCTAGGGTCCTGTACCCCGTCAGTGCATAGTTCCAGGAGTACTCCAATGGCAACCACTTCTCCTGGGTACCAGGTCACCGTTAACCCGAGTAAGGGTGTCATTTCGCTTCCACCTTCACACTCCTGCTGTCTGACACTTTCAACAGTCACACCCGTTCTGAATGTCTCTGCTCCATTTCACTGCAGACTTCCTTCTGACTACTGTCTTCCCGACTACTCTCCACAGTCTGCCACTCCAACCTGGTCAACTAGTGGACTGAAGTGGCTCCACCTCTAGGCGGCTATTCATTGGTCCCACCCTAGCTGGGTACCATTGCATGGGGAATTTGTTTGGGAAACTGTGATTATCTGGGTTTTTGATGTTACCGTCACTGGGGTTCTGGGTCCATAAGGGCGTAGGCCCTGCATCCTGGTGGGGATGCAGAACCTTGTAGCACCCAGATGGGTTCAGGGGCGCTACATTCCCCCTTGGTTAATTCCAGCACGTCTTCGGGCTGCAAGGTAAAACTGGTTACACATATTTTTTTTTTTAATTTACATGTAAAAGATAACTGGTTCACCCCACGCAGGGGAGGTTCATCACATTAAACGTTGCAAACCTGGAGTATCCCTCCCTGCACCCACCACCCAAAGATCCTGGTCCCAGAACCCTTCTAAGGAGGCAGGTCACCGGTTTCATTAGTGACCAGGTCTCGGCCGCCTCTGCTGCAGACCTTTCCTGCACCCGGCCTCTCCTGGTGGCGGTGCTCGCTTTCTATGTTCTATCCCTCTCTGGTTTGGTATCTTATTAATTACAATTTCTTTTTTATAGAATTGAATAACGGCCATATATTACATCCTGTCAGGATATATTCTTTACAGTATACGGAAAACTGAAGTCTGTGGGGACTGGAGAGTTTAGCTTTCTGTATACATGTTCCAGAGGAGCGAACATCTTATTATATTCGACCTCTCCATTTGTGCCCTTGATGGGTGAAGGAAGTCGCACACATAATTTTGTGATGATTTATACATATATTCATATAATTTTTGAATTTATTCAGTCTTGGTGTATTTTGATACTATATTGCTTCCTCTTTATGTGGCCTCCTTTTTTGTTTTGGATAGGCCGGTTTTTAAGCAGATGTTCTGTTGTTTGTTCGCTTCCCTTCTGGACCCCCTTAATAACAATTTTGGTTTGGGTGCATATTAACAGTCAAGCCTATTCTTGAATTTCTGGTGCTTTAACCATTTTGTGATTGCTAATAGGGATATTATATATCTTTATAATAGTTTGGTCCACCCTTGAAATGCTGGGTGCACTAATAACTCTGTGTTTGGTAAATCAGTATCTATTTACCGCTATATATATATATATATATATATATATATATATATATATATATATAGTTAGGTCCAGAAATATTTGGACAGTGACACAAGTATTGTTATTTTAGCTGTTTACAAAAACATGTTCAGAAATACAATTATATATATAATATGGGCTGAAAGTGCACACTCCCAGCTGCAATATGAGAGTTTTCACATCCAAATCGGAGAAAGGGTTTAGGAATCATAGCTCTGTAATGCATAGCCTCCTCTTTTTCAAGGGACCAAAAGTAATTGGACAAGGGACTCTAAGGGCTGAAATTAACTCTGAAGGCGCCTCCCTCGTTAACCTGTAATCAATGAAGTAGTTAAAAGGTCTGGGGTTGATTACAGGTGTGTGGTTTTGCATTTGGAAGCTGTTGCTGTGACCAGACAACATGCGGGGTCTAAGGAACTCTCAATTGAGGTGAAGCAGAACATCCTGAGGCTGAAAAAAAAGAAAAAATCCATCAGAGAGATAGCAGACATGCTTGGAGTAGCAAAATCAACAGTCGGGTACATTCTGAGAAAAAAGGAATTGACTGGTGAGCTTGGGAACTCAAAAAGGCCTGGGCGTCCACGGATGACAACAGTGGTGGATGATCGCCGCATACTTTCTTTGGTGAAGAAGAACCCGTTCACAACATCAACTGAAGTCCAGAACACTCTCAGTGAATTAGGTGTATCTGTCTCTAAGTCAACAGTAAAGAGAAGACTCCATGAAAGTAAATACAAAGGGTTCACATCTAGATGCAAACCATTCATCAATTCCAAAAATAGACAGGCCAGAGTTAAATTTGCTGAAAAACACCTCATGAAGCCAGCTCAGTTCTGGAAAAGTATTCTATGGACAGATGAGACAAAGATCAACCTGTACCAGAATGATGGGAAGAAAAAAGTTTGGAGAAGAAAGGGAACGGCACATGATCCAAGGCACACCACATCCTCTGTAAAACATGGTGGAGGCAACGTGATGGCATGGGCATGCATGGCTTTCAATGGCACTGGGTCACTTGTGTTTATTGATGACATAACAGCAGACAAGAGTAGCCGGATGAATTCTGAAGTGTACAGGGATATACTTTCAGCCCAGATTCAGCCAAATGCCGCAAAGTTGATCGGACGGCGCTTCATAGTACAAATGGACAATGACCCCAAGCATACAGCCAAAGCTACCCAGGAGTTTATGAGTGCAAAAAAGTGGAACATTCTGCAATGGCCAAGTCAATCACCAGATCTTAACTCAATTGAGCATGCATTTCACTTGCTCAAATTCAGACTTAAGACGGAAAGACCCACAAACAAGCAAGACCTGAAGGCTGCGGCTGTAAAGGCCTGGCAAAGCATTAAGAAGGAGGAAACCCAGCGTTTGGTGATGTCCATGGGTTCCAGACTTAAGGCAGTGATTGCCTCCAAAGGATTCGCAACAAAATATTGAAAATAAAAATATTTTGTTTGGGTTTGGTTTATTTGTCCAATTACTTTTGACCTCCTAAAATGTGGAGTGTTTGTAAAGAAATGTGTACAATTCCTACAATTTCTATCAGATATTTTTGTTCAAACCTTCAAATTAAACGTTACAATCTGCACTTGAATTCTGTTGTAGAGGTTTCATTTCAAATCCAATGTGGTGGCATGCAGAGCCCAACTCGCGAAAATTGTGTCACTGTCCAAATATTTCTGGACCTAACTGTATATATATAATAATATGATATGCATGTTATCTTTTAAATAGTGGTCGTGCCTACTTACAATCCTGCTTTCCCCACATACTACCTGGCTTCTCCTTTCCGTTTCTATTCTGATTTCGCGGGCCTCTCCTCGCCGGTGGCAGCGCTGCCGCTTCCAGGTGGATTGCTTGTGCAGAAGCATTGTTGTTGCGCATGCGCCCCCCGGGACTGATCGTGGCAATGTGCCGCGCGGTTGTTCAGGTAATGCGTCCCTGGCACTGCGCGTGCGCTCGTCGTCACAGCGGTGGGGCGTTCCATGGCGATCACATGTCCAGCCTCACGCAACCTCCTCACAACAGCTGAACGCCACTCCACATTAAACAGAGGGGAATATAACTCCAGTTATTCTACACTGACCTTGTTCCTTTCCATCTTGAAAAAGCAGCCTCACCGTACGAAACGTGCATCGATGAAGTCCAGGTTCCTATCTTGGGGGTTTCCAGACTGACCATCTTGACTCTTTATGCTTTGTGCACCCCTCTTCTCAAGGTAATGAATTGTCTACTGACTAGGGGTTCCCTAGTTTACTAGAGATGAGCCACCCCCCTGGCGTTCGAGTTCAGTTCGGTTCGTCAAACGGAGGCCCCGTTCGACGAACCACTCGAACGCCATTGAAAACAATGGGAGGCAAACAGAAACACATAAAAACACATAGAAAACACCTTCAAAAGGTGTCCAAAATGTGACAAACAACTCCCAAGACATCATAAACACATGGGAAAGTGACAAAGACATATACTCATGCGAAAACAAAAGAGCTGGACGAGTAAAAAGAGGAGGAGACACAGATATAGGCATGTCATGCCCTTCTAAAATCATGTAAAACACAGCAAGTGGACTCCAACCAGCGTCTCCCTTTTTCCCAAAAATTTGGCCACAGACACCACTTAAGTGGCATCACTTGTCCCCCAGTTGAAATCTTGACAGGTAGATTTTCATGAAGCACAATCCAAATCCACAAGCTTTTACTCTCCCCAGGATGACACAGGGGTAGCAAAGTCCTTGCTGATCCATGACTTGTTCATCTTGGCTCATTGTTAAAAACACAGCAAGGGGACTCCAAGCAGAGTCTCCCTTTTTTCCAAAAATTGGGCCACACACACCACTTCAGTGGCATCACTTGTGCCCCAGTTGCAAACTAGATGTGTTGATTTGCATCAAGCACATTCAAAAATACGCCAGCCTTAACTGTCCCCAGGATGACACCGGGGTAGGTAGCAAAGTCCTTGCTGAACCATGACTTGTTCATCTTGGCTCATTGTTAAAAACACAGCAAGGGGACTCCAAGCAGAGTCTCTCTTTTTTCCAAAAATTGGGCTACACACACCACTTAAGTGGCATCAGTTGTCCCCCAGTTGCAAACTTGACAGGTTGATTAGCATCAAGCACATTCCAAAATTCGCCAGCCTTTACTCTCCCCAGGATGACACAGGGGTAGTAAAGTCCTTGCGGATCCGTGACTTGTTCATCTTGATGAACGTTAGTCTGTCCACATTGTCACTGGTCAGACGCGTGCGCTTATCTGTCAGCACACACCCAGCAGCACTGAAGACACGTTCCGAGACAACGCTGGCTGCGGGACACGACAAGATATCCAAGGCATAAGTGGCGAGCTCAGGCCATTTTTCAAGATTTGGAGCCCAAAATGAGCAAGACTCCAGTTGCAAAGTCATGGCATCGATGTTCATTTGGAGATACTCCTGTATCATCCTCTCCAGCCATTGACTATGTGTCAGACTTCTTGTCTCTTGTGGCCTTGCATTGGATGGTCTAAAAAAATTATGAAATGATTCCATAAAATTGCTGTTACCAGCACCAGATACGTTGCTGGTATGGTTTGACTGATAATGACGAGACAGTCCCATGTTTGGCAAGTTACAACTGGTAGATTAACTCTGTGCACCACTGGTGTTTGGTGGAAAAGCCGAGCTAAGATTGCGTAACAGCTTCTGCTGATACTCCTGCATACGTGCGTCCCTTTCTATGGCTGGAATTATTTCGCCAAATTTGGACTTGTACGGGGGATCTAAGAGCGTGGCAACCCAGTAGTCATCATTACTTCTAATTCGGACAATCTGAGGGTCATGTTGTAGGTAGTACAGCAAGAAGGCGCTCATGTGTCTTGCGCATCCCTGCGGGCCAAGTCCTTGCTGTGTTTGTGGCGGCGAGGTGATAACCGTGCTTCCTTCCTCTGACATCTCCCCCCAACCTCGAACAACCGAACTTTGACCAAGGTCTCCCTCATCTGCTGAGTCTTCCATGCCCATCGCCAGTTCGTCCTCCATTTCTTCCTGGGCTCCTGCACCTTCCTCAACAGTTTGGCTGCTACCATGTGTGACGGAGTATGCGACAGAGCAGTAAGGGACACCAGACCGATGAACAATCCAAGAAGATTTAATGAGGCAGAGAACATAAACCATCCAATAATAAAATGGTGCTTTAGAGTTCACACAAAGGAAACAGATCCGGGGCAATCCGACGCCAAGGAAAATGTAACAGTCCTCAGGTGAGTTCCCTAAATCCAGCAGCGTGGCAGCTGATCCTCAATGTCCAATCGTCCATGTACGGGCAAAAAAAGGAGCTGGCTGCAGCACAGTTCCTAGCCCTTCACCCAACAAAGCATAACTAAACTAAAAAACGTGTCTGAATCTCCCACCTCTCCTTAGATCCACGCCCTGGATGGGGAGAAGTGCTCAGACCCACCCCTTTAACATTTGCTACTTATAGCTCCTAGTTAGAAGTTTCTAGACACAGTCTCCAGAGATTGTGTATTAGGGAAGCCTCCTGCAGAGGAGAACAATATATATGCAACCCCCCACCAGATCAAGGACAATAGCTACTGCTGATGCCTGATTACAATATGGTACAGGCTGGGGGGATATGTTACACCATGTGCCCTTGTTAATCCTTCTCCCCCACCATCCCATGCCTGCCGCCTTGGTGATGCAGAACGTCTGGACCTTGCATATCTTGGTAGCCCTTCCGCATATGAATCCTCCTGTACTTCCTCCCCTTCCTCTTGTCCCACCCCCTGACTCCGAATAGTGTTTAGCGTGTGCTCCAGCATGTAAATGACTGGAATTGTCATGCTGATAATGGCATTGTCAGCGCTAAACATATTCGTCGCCATGTCGAAACTGTGCGGAAGGGTGCATAGGTCCTTGATCTGAGACCACTCCAGCAGCGTGATCTGCCCCACCTCTGCATCTCGTTGGCCCAGGCTATACGTCATAACGTATTGCACCAGGGCTCGGCAGTGCTGCCACAGTCGCTGCAACATGTGGAAAGTCGAATTCCTGCGTGTCAGCACATCGCATTTCAGGCGATGAACCGGCAGGCCGAAAAACTTCTGGAGCGATGCAAGTCGGTCCGCTACGCCGGTTGAACAGCGGAAGTGAGCAGAGAGTGACTGTGCCCTGTGCAGTAGCCCATCTAGGCCGGGATAGTGGGTTAAAAATTGCTGGACAACATGGTTCAACACATGAACCATACAAGGCATGTGTGTCACCTTACCCGGCGTAGGGCCGCACCCAGGTTTGCAGCATTGTCGCACACGGCCTTCCCTGGCTGCAGGTTGAGTGGAGACAACCATTTGCTAAACTCGCTCACCAGAGCTGACCACAACTCCTCAGCTGTGTGTCTCTTATTTCCCAGACATTTCAAGGTAAAGACCGAATGATGCCGTTTAGCTCTGCTGCCAGCATAGTAAGGAGGTGTGCGGTATTCCTTGTGCGCACTTAAAATGCGGGTGGCCTGACCAGGCAGGCTTGGGGCGGAGGTCGAGGACCCAGACGAGGTTGAGGAGGCAGAAGCAGTGGAGGAACTTCCACATACAGACGATTGACGCACAAGTTGTGGGGACAGCAAGACTTGTTCAGCAGACCCTTCTCCATCTCACATCATAGTTACCCAGTGCCCAGTCAGCGACATGTAACACCCCTGTCCATGCTTACTTGTCCAAGTATCGGTGGTGAAATGCACCCTGTGACACACAGAGTTTCTCGGGGAAGCGGTGATGTTGTGTGCGACATGCTGGTGTAGCGCAGGCACACCTTTCTTGGAGAAGTAGTGGCGACTGGGCATCTGGTACTGGGGCACTGCGATGGACATAAGGTCTCGAAAATCGTCTGTGTCCACCAGGCGGAAAGGCAGCATTTCTGTAGCCAACAGCTTGCAGAGGGTGAAAGTCAACCTCTTAGCTTTGTCATGGCTCGGAGGAAATGGCTTTTTAATTGTCCACATCTGAGGGACCAAAATCTGGCTGCTGTGCGGAGACGGTGTGGAGTAGGGTGTCCCTGGAAAACTGCTGGTCTGTGAGGAAGGTGCAGGCAGAGACATGATAGTACCTTCATCCAAAGTTGGTGCTCTAGATGTCTGAGAGAGCTCTACAACAGCACCTGTTTCCCCTCCCAAAACAACTGATGATGACCTGCCAAGCAAACTGCCTGTTGCGGTTAAGGAGGTGGAAGGTCTGCGTAGAAAAACATGTGTGACAGCTGTCCCCACAGTTATAGAGGATGAAGAGCGCGCAGATGCAGTTGAAGGGGCAGACGGTGGTTGGCCCACTCCGCTAGGCCGCGTTGTAGCACAGTGAGCTTCCCACTGGGACTTATGCTTGTTATTCATGTGACGGTTCATGGATGAAGTGGTCAAACTAGTGAGTTTTTGGCCTCTACTTACAGATTGGCGACAAAGCCTACAGATCACATGAGTTGGGTGATCCTTTGCGATGTCAAAAAAGTACCAGGCAATGCAACTATTAGAGTCCATGCGACCTGCAGAGCCACCTTGACTTGTGCTCAGAGGCTGAGTTGTGTCTGAGGATGCAGTTGTTGACGTGATTCCAGTACTCCGTTTTTGTCCAGGAAAGCGCAAGGTAACCTCGTTGTCAGTCTCATCCTCCTCCACCGCCTCTGCTGACCTCCTCGAGCGCCTGACTGTGGGTTGACAGTAAATGGGATCTAGAACTTCATCATCAACTGTTGTGTTTGCACTCCCGTCGCCCTCAGACCTAACCTCTTCCTGGCCTGACTGAATAGTTAAGTTGTCATTCCAATCTGGTATCTGAGTCTCATTGTCATCAGTATGTTCCTCATTGTCTCCACCAAGAGGTGTTACAGTTTGGGAATGAGGGTCTACATTATGCTCAGAAACGTGGTCATCAGGGCCTGAATCAGACTCACAAAGCTTCTGGGCATCACTGCAGACCATTTCCTGGTCTGTACTCACTGTAGCTTGGGAGCAGACCTCTGATTCCCAGCCTATAGTGTGACTGAACACCTCTGCAGAGTCACCCATCTCTGTTACACCATACTCTGCAGGGCGGGTGGAGACTTGAGAGCTGGGAGAAACAAAGTGCGATTGGGGTGACAACTCAGAAGACTGTTGTTTTTTGGATGTTGAAGTTGAGGTGGAGGAGAGGCCACTTGTTAGAGCACTTGAGATCCATTCAAGCATGTTCTTTTTTTTGTGCATCATCTACCTTTGTTACAGTAGTTCGGTTCCGTAAAAAAAGAGGCACATCGGATTGTCCACGGAAAGTAGTAGACATCTTAATTTTGCTTGAAGATGGCCTTTCTTCAGCAGATGTTACTGTAGCTTTACCACCCCTCCCACGGACACAAACTTTTTTTCCCTTTCCAACACGCCTGTTCCCTTTTCCACCAGCATCTGTCCTTTTGACACTCATTTTATTTGGGACCAGATTGGACACTTAAAATGTCGTAGCAAAAATGGAGACGTGGTGTACAATGCAGAGGTGGTCTTATTGACAGCTGAAGAACCAACACTGACTATCCCAGACAATGAAAGTATGGCCCTAACAATGGCAGCACTTTTGGCAATGAAAATTGCGTAGCAAAAATGGGCAGGTGTGTAGAATGCAGAGGTGCTGTAGGTTGCGTGGCACCAGAGGAACACTAAGTTAGTATCCCAGACACTTTTAGTATGATGCCACTAAGTGTCAGCACTGTTTGCTATAAAAAATGCGTAGCAAAAATGGGCAGGTGTGTAGAATGCAGAGGTGCTGTAGGTTGCGTGGCACAAGAGGAACACTAAGTTAGTATCCCAGACACTTTTAGTATGCCACAAAGTGTCAGCACTGTTTGCTATAAAAAATGCGTAGCAAAAATAGCCAGGTGTGTAGAATGCAGAGGTGCTGTAGGTTGTGTGGCACCAGAGGAACACTAAGTTAGTATCCCAGACACTTTTAGTATGCCACTATGTGTCAGCACTGTTTGCTATAAAAAATGCGTAGCAAAAATGGACAGGTGTGTAGAATGCAGAGGTGCTGTTGGTAGCAGGACAGCAAAGGCAGCCTCAGTTTCTATCCCTGCCAATGAAAAAATGCAGCAAGGAATTGCCTGAGCTGATGTAGCCAGACGCTGTTATCTAAAGCCCTGCACAGCGTTGGCACGGACCTGCCTAGCAAAAATGCCTATGAACGGCTCTAATGTAGCCCTGAAAGGGGCTGAAATTACAAGTAGTCGCTGTGTAGATTGCACTGTCTGTCTATAGCGCACACAGCAGCAGCGGGAGCAGTAACTGTCACCCACCCACAGCAGAGAGATAATGGCGGCGATGGGGAAAATGGCTGGATCTGATAGGGCAAGGACATGTGACATACACAGCCTATGACACATGCCCTTGCTTGTCTGGCAAAAATGCACTTTGCTGTGTGTGTCTGTGATTTGCTGACATGAGCCTGGCCAGCCCCACTGTACGCGCGGTTAGAAAAAAAATAAATAAATGGCAATCGGCATTCTTTCAGCACTCAGCAGCAGCACTGATCTAAACCCCTTCCTCCCTGCACACTATACGCTGAATTTTGATAATATCATTATTCACAGTAACTCACACTATTACAGTGAGAAGCCAGCTAGTAACTAGCTACGCTTTTTGTTGATCGAACCGTTCTCGAACATAACTCGAACTACCAAACATTTACCAAATCGCTCGAGTTTGTCGAACGACTCAAACACCCCCCAAAATCACTCGAACATCAAATTGGCGCACCTCAAACAACGCTCATCATTATAGTTTTACCTTATATCATGATATTTATGTACTCATGTCTTTGTGATGGATTTCCCTATTTGGTCTATCACTGGAATTTATGATTAAATCCCAACCTTATTGAGAGTTGATGTGTGCAGAATAGAGATGAGCCACCCTCTAGAGGCTCGAGTTCGGTTTGGTTTGCCGAACGGGGGCCGCGTTAGAGTTCGGTTCGGCGTGCCGTTCGACGAACCTCTCGAACCCCATTGAAACCAATGGGAGGCAAACACAAACACATAAAAACACATTATAAATGTACACATACAGTTAATAAACATTGCCATAATACTTACCTGTCCCCGCGATGCGTCCTGCACTATGTCTCCCACCGATTTTCCTCACGATAATCTCCCGGTAACCAGCACCAGCATAGGACCTATCGTGACGTCAAAATAGCATGTGACCAGTCACGTGTCTATTATCTCATTGTCTACAGACTGGTCACATGGCTAGACGTCATTGCTAGGTCCTGTCAATACATCTCTCCGGTACACGGTGCTCGTTTGTGCATCCCCGTGTACTGGCGATATGCTCTGGCACATGATCGGCTCCCCGTTCTGCTTCCCCGTTCCGTTATTCACCGACTGCCACAGCCGGTCAATAACGGAGATCACCGTTGCTATAGCAACGCGCCTGTCAGCAGTGACATCACCGCTTACAGCACGCAGCTGCTGCTCACTCACCGAGTGATATATACTGCACGGGAAGCCGTGTCTTCTCCCATGCAGTGCTGTCTGATGTAGCAGCGCTGCATGGGTTGAAGGAGAAAGAAGACAGAAGAGCAGGATCGTGGAGGGGCGACAAGGAGTAATAAACATGGAGTCTCTAATGTGTCTGTATTTATTTCTATTAAAGTATTTTTTCTCTGTGTGGTGTGGTTTTTTTTTTTTTAACCCTTTATTGGATATTCTTAATGGCCGGGTCAAACTTTCCTGACATTAAGAATCTCTGACTTAATACTAGCTAGTAAAACAAAGCTAGTATTAACTCATAATTACCCAGCGAGCCACCGTCACCAGGACAGCTGGAAGAGTTGGATACAGCGTCAGATGATGGCGCTTCTATGAAAGCGCCATTTTCTGGGGCGGCTGCGGACTGCAATTCGCAGCAGAGGCACCCAGAAAGCTCGAGCTATCCTGTGCTGCGGATTCCAATCCCCAGCTTCCTAGTTTTACCCGGCTGGACACAAAAATGGGGCGAAACCTACGTTGTTTTTTTTTTTTTCAATTATTTCATGAAATTCATTAAATAATTAAAAAAAGGGCTTCCCTATATTTTTAGTTCCCAGCCGGGTACAAATAGGCAGCTGGGGGTTGGGGGCAGCCGTACCTGCCTGCTGTACTTGGCTAGCATACAAAAATATGGCGAAGCCCACGTCTTTTTTTTTGGTGGGCAAAAAACTCCTGCATACACTGAATGGAGCATGCTGAGCCTTGTAGCTCTGTAGCTGCTGTCTGCTCTCCTCCATACAGACAGACAGCAGTTGCAGAACTACAAGGCTCAGCATACTCCATCCAGGACTGTATGCAGGAGTTTTTTGCCCCCCCCAAAAATTACGTGGGCTTCGCCATGTTTTTGTATGCTAGCCAGGTACAGCAGGCAGCTATGGGCTGCCCCCAACCCCCAGCTGCCTATTTGTACCCGGCTGGGAAGCAAAAATATAAGGAAAAAGAAACGTATTCCAGCTCACCACTCTGGTGTGTAAGTCTGAGGAGTAGACCAGCTGATCCTGCACGGAAATCCCAGGCACAAGGGGATAATAGCAGATACAAAGTAACGAAAATCCAGCGGATCACAGGCAGATGAATTAAAAACTTTCCTTTATTTTCATCGCTTTAAAAATGGATAGACAGCATCCACAAGACACAGTTCATCCAACGCGTTTTGACATAACGCAGTGTCGTAAGTTCTTATTCATGGATGTGAATTTCATGAATTTCATGAAATAATTAAAAAAAAAAAATTACGTGGGCTTCGCCCAATTTTTGCGTCCAGCCAGGTACAACTAGGCAGCTGGGGATTGGAATCCACAGCTCAGGGTGCCCAAGCTTTCTGGGCCCCTCTGTTGCGAATTGCAGTCCGCAGCCGCCCCAGAAAATGGCGCTTTCATAGAAGCGCCATCTTCTGGCGCTGTATCCAACTCTTCCAGCTGCCCTGGTGACGGGTGGCTCACTAGGTAATAATGGGGTTAGGGCTAGCTGTATATTATCAACTGGCCCTAAGCCCGAAATTCATGGTGTCATGCCAATATTAGACATGGCCACCATGAATTCTAGTACAGATAAAAAAAAACAAAACACACTGAAAAAATGTTTTTTTTAGAAATAAACACAACACAATTATTAATTCCATCTTTATTGAAATAAAGAACCCACTCCTCCCCCTCATTAATCCTGGGTCAAGGGTCCCGTGCTGTCCAATCCGGATCCAATATCATCTGATCGGTTTGCTGGAAGGCACAGCGATCAGATGATGTGTCATGTTCAAGGGCCTGAATCACATGACACAGCAGCTGATTGTATAAACAGCTTTTATACAATCAGCTGATGCATCAGTGCAAAAAAAACCCCAAAAACTACACACTTCAATGCAGACTCCTGTCCGACAGCAGCAGCTGATAGTTTAGCCAGCCGGGCGGTAAAAAGCCGGCCTCACCGCTCGACTTATAGTGTCAGCTGATTCCATCAGGTGACCGCATCACCTGATCATCACCAAGTCTGAGAGAGAGAAGAGAGAGAGAAGAGAGAGAGAAGAAAGAGAGGAGAGAGAGAGAAGAGAGAGAGAGGAGAGATGAGAGAGAAAGAGAGAGGAGAGAGAGGAGAGAGAGGAGAGAGAGGAGAGAGGAGAGAAGAGAGCGAAGAGAGAGAAAGAGAGAAAAAGACACAGGAGAGAGGGAGACAGAGAAAAAAAGAGAGAGAAAAGAGAGTGAAGAGAGAGAGAAGAAGAGAAGAGAGAGAAGAGAGAGAGGAGAGAGCAATGCAGCCTCATTCCGTGAACAGTTCCGATTTTAGAGGTGTGTCCCGCGGCTCACAGCTGATGTTCGGCTCCTCGCCTCAGTGCATAATTAAATTAAATTATAATTATAAATAAATAATAATTATATTATAATATAGTATGTTTTCTCTGCCCTCCCTGAAACACTTTCTTCCCTCTCCTTGTCTGTAGTATATTTTCTCTGCCCTCCCTGAAACACTTTCTTCCCCCTCCTTGTCTGTAGTATGCTTTCTCAGCCCTCCCTGAAACACTTTCTTCCCTCTCCTTGTCTGTAGTATGCTTTCTCAGCCCTTCCTGAAACACTTTCTTCCCTCTCCTTGAGAGACAGAGAGAAAAAGAGAGAGAGAGAGAGAAAAGAGAGATAGAAGAGAGCGAGGAGAGAGAGGAGAGAGCAATGCAGCCTCATTCCGTGAACTGGTCTGATTTTAGAGGTGTGTCCCGCGGCTCACAGCTGATGTCCGGCTCCTCCCCTCAGTGCAAATTAAATTAAATTATAATTATAAATATATAATTATAATTTAAAATAAAAAAAAAATCTTTATCGGGACCAGGATTAGAACTCCTGAAGTTATGCTTCTTAGGCGAGCGCTCTATCCACTAGTCTACTGCCTCTAATGATAAAGATAGGCAGATTTGGTAATCTTGACTTCTGCATTGCTGAAGTCTCTGCTGACAGCGCAATTTACTTCATTGCTATGTGGAGCTGATACAGCGCGATCGTGTTCTACGGTGTTGCTGCAGCTTCATGTAGTCGAGCTGACAGTGTCGTGTGGATTACGTCGGACCTGGAGGGGTATTTGGTGATTAATAAAGAAGTAAATGAGGTGGTTTTTTTGTCTTTTATTCCAAATAAAGGATTTTTTGTTGTGTGTGTGTTTATTTACTTTCACTTTCAGCTTTATCATAGAAGGTCTCAGGGAGACACCTGGCATGATTAACCCCGTTATTACCTCTATTGCCACCGCACCAGGGCAATTCGGGATGAGCTGGGTGGAGTCCCCCAGGACTGTCGCATCTAATGGATGCGGCGATTCCGGGCGTCTGCCTGCTGATATTGTTAGGTTGGTGGGCTCCCGATAACGTGGTGCTCTCCATCCTGACAATACCAGCGTCCAGCCGTGTGGCTTCATCCTGGCTGGTATCAAATATGGGGGGAAGCGCATTTTTCTTTTAATTATTATTATTTATTTATTTATTTTACTGCACGATATAGACCCGCCCATCGGCGGCTGTGATTGGTTGCAGTGAGACAGCTGTCAGTCAGCTTGAGGACGTGTCTGACTGCAACCAATTATGGGCGCCGGTGGGTGGGGAAAGCACGGAATAACTAATTGACTAATGAAGCGGCAGCCATTTTCTAAAGAGGAAAAGACACCGCAGATTTGTGACAGACGTGGAGCGAGGCGCCCGTGATCGGTGAGTAGGAAAGGGAGAGGGATTGTGCTGGGGACGCAGGACGCATGCAGACAGCAACATGTGCACATAGCCTTACTGTGAAAAGCCACGTTTATGTTGATCGAACCGTTCTCGAACCTAACTTGAACTGTCGAGCTTTTAGCTAAAAGCTCAAGTTCGAGTTCGATCTCGAGCACCCCTCAAAATCACTCGAACATGAAATTGGCGAACCTCGAACATCGCTCAACTCTAGTGCAGAATCTGATCTCAATCCCCCCTCTGGAACTATTTTGCAGATTTATGGCCGCGATTTTCAGATTTATTTTGTTACTGTTTACCTTGAGACCCTTGTAATAACTATCTATAGGATTTATTTTTTGTGCTTTGGGTATTTTGTACTATCTGACAATTTTCTCTGAGAATCTGTTTTGCCATTACTATGTAACTTTACATTCACCAGATAACTCATGCAGGTGATGTTTTATCTGTTTTTAATATTATCCTCTATTGTGGTTTTTCAATAAAAAAATTTTTTTTTCTATTTCTGATTTGCACACATACTCTCTGTTCTCCTCTTTGTTTAATGTTTATAAGAGTAGTGCTGCCGGAGTTGTTGGCCCATTGAGGCCACTCTTCGGCAAACCTTTTATGGTTTCAATGTTGACAATTCTGTTTCTCATCCCATTAAACGTTGCAAACCTGGGGTATCCCTCCCTGCGCCCACCACCCAAAGATCCTGGTCCCAGAACCCTTCTAAGTAGGCAGGTCACCGGTTTCATTAGTGGTCAGGTCTGGGCCGCCTCTGCTGCAGACCTTTCCTGCACCCAGCCTCTCCTGGTGGCGGTGCTCTCAGCAATGTCCACTGGATGGGTGTACCCTGGTGGGGCAAAACTGGTGCAACTATTTACAAGAACACAGGTTTGTGTTGGCTGCTGCCAGTCCTGCAGCCTGGGGTCCATTTTGATATCATTAACTGCATTATATAAGCATTAACTGGTAACTTGGCAATCTGGAAAAGTCCAATGTTCAAACAATAAAACAAGTTTCGGTAAAGAGTAATTCAACTCAATATTACATCTCTACATGTTTACATTTAGTTTTGTACATTTTTACTTTTTGTACCTGAGCGGAGGTTAATTTAGGTTACTGCAGACTGATCTACTCAAACCTGGTGTGTCAATTTGCCTCTGTAGTGCTCTGGTATCTGGTGTCTGTGTCAGTCTAGTGTTTCTAAGTGAACTGAATCTGTCTGAATCAGAGTCTGTCACTTCTCAATCTTCTAGGTTGAGGATCTTGAAGTGTATTTTCCGTAGACTCATCTGGGGTTGCTACAGCTGGTTCTTCTTCTGGAGTTGGGATTACTTCTTTTGGATGATTTCTTCCACTGGTTGCGGGAATGTAATCACTGGTACAAGGATTGCTCTATTATATTGAGGCCAGTTCTCAGGAAAATCTCCAAGTATTGTGTGTATCCCCTTTTCTTTTGGTTCTTGCACTTAAGGGATACTGGAAATCTCTTCTTGAGGTCTTAGCTGTCCTGGACATTTCTTTAAATGGTCTCTGGATACTGTAGATGTAGTTTTCCCTTGATCCTTGGTAATGACACAGGTCTTTTTGTTCTCTCTGTTAGAAGGTAAACTGTATAAGGTTCTGCTTCCCATTGATCGTCGAGTTTGTGAATTCTTCTCTTTCTTTTCAGAACTATTTCTCCTGGTATGAAGGGAGCAGCTTTTACTTTCTTGTTAAGTCCTTTTCCTGTTTTTCTTGACTCTGGTTCAAGCTGTTCTCAACGCATTCTTGAATATTCTTGTACTGCGCTTGACGAGTAGTATTTCAGTCATTTTCAGATTAATCCAGTTCTGGGATGATGACTTCCATTTCTAGATCAACTGGTAGTCTTCCAGGTCTTGCGCTCATGAGGTAAGCTGGAGTATAGTTTGTTGATCTTACTGGGATGTTATTGTACATATCCACTAGGTCTGGTAGCTTCTCGGGCCACAGGTTTCTTTCCTCTAGTGGGAGAGTCTTCAGTAATTCAATGACAATCTGGTTCCTGCGTTCACACATGCCGTTGGTTTGTGCATGGTACAAAGTAGTGCGAATTTTCTTGCATCCGTACAGGTTGCAGAACTCCTGAAAGATCTCAGCTTCAAATACAGGTCCTTGGTCTGTTAATACCTGTTCAGGGTATCCATGTGGTCTGCAGAAATGCACTTGAAAGGCTTTTGCTGCTGTTTTTGCTGTTAAGTCTTTAACTGGGATAACCACTAAGAACCTGGAGTAATGATCTACTATGGTTAGGACATAAGTGTAGCCTGATCTACAGGGTGTCAGCTTCACGTGATCCAGGGCTACAAGCTCCAAAGGCTGTTTTGTAACAATGGGCTGCAGTGGCGCTTTCTGTCTGTTGCGATCCTTCCTTCTCAGTGCAGAGGGAACACAGTTTCTGCACCCATTTTCTATGGAGTTTCTCATTCCAATCCAATAGAATTTGTCCCGCAGCAATGCTTCCAATTTCTTAAAGCCAAAGTGTCCTGCTCGATCATGGTAAGCTTCTAACACCATCTGGATGTGGCTTCTGGGTATGACCACTTGGCACACTCTTTCATGAGTCTTAAGGCCCCGTCACACACAGAGATAAATCTTTGGCAGATCTGTGGTTGCAGTGAAATCATGGACATATTGTTCCATTTGTACACAGCCACAAACCTGGCACTGATTGTCCACAATTTCACCGCAACCACAGATCTGCCGCAGATTTATCTCTGTGTGTGACGGGACCTTTAGGGTTGGTAACACTTCTGCATAGTTTACCTCTGTGGATGTATAACCTCCTTCTTTCTTTCCACAATTGTTGAGCTTCAGGTGGAGCATCATGTCCTAGGTGTGCATCTGGTTGAGTCATCAGTTCCTTGACCAACTTCACAGCAGGGTCACCATCCTGAGTCTGTTTCCAACCATGATGAGGTAACGGGTTTAATGCAGCCTCTTGATGCTTGTTATAGACTTGTTGGTACTGGGAGGCACTAGGGCGGTGGAATGCTGGTAACTCGATTTCTTCCAACTCATCCACATCTTCTCCCTCTTCTGACAAGTGAGGCATCCTGAATAATGCATCTGCATTGGCATTCTTGCAACCAGCACGATATTTGATGGTGAAATCGTAATTTGCTACTCGAGCCACCCACCGCTGCTCCAATGCACCCAATTTTGCTGAATTCAGGTGAGTCAGGGGGTTGTTATCCGTGAAGACGGTAAACTTTGCGGCTGCCAGGTAATGTATGAACCACTCTGTGATGGCTCAGACCAACACCAGGAACTCCAACTTGAAGGAACTGTAACTCTCAGGGTTCTTCTCCGTAGGGCAAAGCTTCCCGCTTGCGTAGGCAATAAATCTCTCATCACCGTTCTGTACCTGGGACAACACAGCTCCTACTCCCACATTGCTGGCATCTGTGCATAGCACAAAGGGCAGATTGTAATCAGGGTATGCCAGAATTTTGTCACCAGTCAGGGCTAACTTCATCTGTAAGAAGAAGTTTTCTTCTTCCTCTCCCCATTCAAATGGAGGACCAGAAGATTTACCCTTTTTGGTTTGACCTACCAGGAGTTCCTGTAAGGGCGCTGCCATCTTCGTGTAGCTTTTGATGAATCTCCGGTAGTATCCTACCAGGCCCAGGAACTGACTGACTTCCATGACAGTAGATGGTTGTGGCCAGTTTTTGATGGCTGTTACCTTTTCTGGGTTTGGTGCCACTCCTTCTGCACTGACATTGTGTCCAAGGTATTGGACCCTGGGTTTCAACAGGTGACACTTGGATGGTTTCAACTTCATTCCATACCTGGATAGTGCCTCGAATACCTTAGCCAGGTGTTCCAGATGATCATTGTAGGTCTTCGAGTAGACAATCACTTCATCCAGGTAGAGCAGTACTGTCTCGAAATTGCGGTGTTCCAGAAAACATTCCATCAACCTTTGAAACATTCCAGGTGCGTTGCAGAGTCCAAAGGGCATGCTGTTAAACTCACACAATCCCATTGGGGTGGCAAATGCAGTTTTCTCCCAGTCTTCTTCTGCGATGGAGACTTGCCAATAGCCACTGGTGAGATCTAAGGTGGAAAATTAGTTAGCAGCCTTCAATGCAGCCAGGGATTCTTTTATACGGGGTAGTGGATAGGCGTCTTTGTGGGTTATCTGGTTGATCTGCCTATAATCCACGCACATCCTCATATTGCCATCCTTCTTTACCAGGACCAATGGAGCTGCCCAGGAGCTACAACTGTCTCTGATGACCCCAGCCTCCTTCATGTACCTTAGCATTTCTTTGGCACACTGATAATGTTTAGGTGGTATAGGTCTGTACATTTCTTTAATGGGAGGGTGCTTCCCTGTGGGTATGTGATGGTGTAACCCTTTTAATTCTCCCAAAGTCTAGTGGGTGTTTACTAAAGACTTGCTCGTATTCTTGCACTACCCTAGAAACCCCGTGTTTCTGGTGTGTAGGTGTGGAATCCGTTCCTACATGTAACTCTTGACACCAATCCTCTAAAGGCCGCCTTACATGCTACAATAAATCTTACGATGTGTCGGCGGGGTCACGTCGTAAGTGACGCACATCCGGCATCGTAAGTATGATTGTAGCGTGTAAAACCTCTGTGCAATTGCGATTGAACGAAAATCCGTTCATCGCATGCACGTCGTTCATTCCTCAAAGATTGAACGTGTGGTTGTGCAATGTTCCCAAGGCAGCACACATCGCAGTGTGTGACACCCCAGGAACATTGAACGGCAGCTTACCTCCGTCCGCGGCTCCTGCCGACAATGCGGAAGGAAGTAGGTGGGTGGGATGTTTACATCCCGCTCATCTCCGCCCCTCCGCTTCTATTGGCCGGCTGCCGCGTGAAGTTGATGTGACGCCAAACGTGCCTCCCACTCCAGGAAGTGGACGTTCGCCGCCCACATCAAGGTCGTATGGATGGGTAAGTAAGTGTGACGGGGGTTAATTGTTTCTGCGGCACGTTCAACAAATTGAACATGCCACACAGACGATGGGGGCGTTGCAAATCGCATACGATATCGTATGTGACATTGCAACGTGTAAAGCAGGCTTAAATGTTGTTAGGGGTTGTCAACCTCCACTGGCTCTGATGGGACCAGGGATTCCACTGTCTGGATAGAGTTATCTGTTATTGTGAACAATTTGGCAATGGTGGCGTACCTGGGCAATTTGGTTTCCTCCTCCTCACAATTTAATACTCGCACGAGTACTCTTCCCCAGCGGACATCAACCACTCCCCTGGCTGTCAGAACCGTGGCCCAATTTTCTGAATAGATGGGCTCCACTACCGCCTGGTAGTCCTGCCACTTTAAGCCTATAGGCCCCGTCACACACAGAGATAAATCTTTGGCAGATCTGTGGTTGCAGTGAAATCATGGACATATTGTTCCATTTGAACACAGCCACAAACCTGGCACTGATTGTCCACAATTTCACTGCAACTACAGATCTGCCGCAGCTTTATCTCTGTGTGTGACCGGGCCTTATGGTCGTCAAACACCAGATCATCATTTCACTTCTGGGTGGTATTACAATGGGGCTAGGGTCTATTACCCGTACATTACCAATATCTCCACCAGACATGCTTACCTGTTGTCTTTGCAGGAGGGCTCAGATTTCTCTCTGCAGGACCCTCTGCTGCCCAGCACCTGCAGTTTCAGCAATCTGTTGGAGTAAAAACAACACTTCTAAACATTTTTCAATCACATTGGTACATAAGATCAGCAGTAGATTTCTGTCATTTACATCACTTTCGACTACAATTAGGCCTTGACCTTTCAACTCTACCCTACCCACTTTTATGGTTACTTCCTTAAACCCAACTTGAGTTACTGGTAGTCCATTTACAGCATAAATAGTGAGGACCGAGTCCAGGCGGGTAAGTTCAGTGTCTGATCAAAACCTTTTGTACAGTACATATGGTATGGTGGTTACCTGGGAACTGATATCCAGCAATGCAGAAGTGGGGATCCTGTCCAAGATGCATCCTCCTACATACCGGTCTCGCCAGTCAGCTGGGCCTTGTCTCCTTAATAAGCATAGAAAGAAGAAATGGAGCTTACAAGGCTATTAGTGTAAAATATCCAAAATTTTATTATACAAATTTCTTATTATATTAAAATGGTTTCAATCACTATAGAAAAAGTACATATGCGGTGCTAATAGAGAAAAAGGTGAATTACCACACATAAGTGGGAGAGCAAAAGTGATAAACACCCCAAGTAGACATAGTTACTAGCAAGGGCTACTCTGCAGAGGCGGGGGACCGCTATGGGCGCAGCCTGTGCACCTTCGTACGCAAACCTCTTTCTCGGGTTCTGGGAGAGGGGTTTGTTTGTTGACTGAGGTGCATGGGCCGCCCCCATGGTGTCAATGTGGGTGAGATACATTGATGATCTACTGATCATCTGGCAGGGTACCATCTCTCAACTCAAGTCTTTCATGGACCAGCTCAATACAAATAATTATAACATCAAATTGACATATAGTTTTAGCGACAGTGGAGTTGAGTTTTTGGATATTAAAATTACTGCAGATGAGTTTGGGGCTTTGCAGACGGATGTGTATAGAAAACCGACGTCTGTAAACTCCCTACTCCATGCCACCTCTGCCCACACCAACTCCACTGTACGCGCCATCCCAATTGGTCAATATCTCAGGGTGAGACGACTCTGCTCTCAGGACAACGTTTTTAAACAACAGGCAGATGATTTGAGGATGAGGTTCAAAAACAGAGGTTATGGGAATCGCACTCTGAAACAAGCTTATCAGAGAGCAAGATCGGTGTCTAGGGATGATCTGCTTCACGGGAGGAGAGGTGAAATCCGGCCTGTGGAAAATATAAGGTTCATCTCAACATTTAATGTTAAATGGCAGGAGATGAGAGAAATTCTAACTAAATTCTGGCCGATCCTTCAATCGGATCCCACCTTGAAGTCACGTCTGCCCCCTGTACCTTTGATGACCGCCAGGCGATGTAAAAATCTTAAGGACTACCTGGTCAAAAGCCATTACATACCACCAGTGACCAGTAGTCCTTTTGGCTCGTCTGGACCCATCAAAGGTTGCTTTCCTTGTGGTCGCTGTGTTTCCTGCCCGAATGTCTCTCGCTGCTCTTCTTTCCATACTAGTGATGGGAGAAAAAATTTCCCTATAAGATAACATATCTCTTGTACTACCATCAACGTCATCTATTATGCAACATGTGATTGTAATAAGATCTATATAGGTATGACGTCAAGGGAACTAAGAGTAAGAGTAAGAGAGCATGTGAGGGACATTCGGGCGGCAACCACAGCGACCAATGTGGCAGAATTAAAAACTATACCGCGCCACTTTAAATTGGTCCATGGATGCAGCCCTAAATCTTTCATGGTCAGGGGTGTTGACGTGATTCACTGTGGGATTAGGGGGGGAAATGTCAAAAAGCTTTTGGCCCAACGTGAACTGAAATGGATTACCATTTTGGACACAGTCACACCAAAGGGCCTTAATGAGGCTCTAAACTTCGCCCCGTTTCTATGAGTGGCTCTGGTCATGTACTGCACCATTCCTTTCTTTTTTAATTTAGGGTATTTTTTAATTATTTTTTATTTGGTTTCTTTTTGGCCCCATCATTAATTTTCAGTGTTCTTAATTCAATTCTTTTGCCTTCATAGGACCTTGTCTAGTCATTATCCATTGTGGTCTACATGTCGGACTTGGACCTGACATCGATTTTTGGAAAAATTGTTCGCACATGATTCCCGTATGACATGGACGTACTGTCACTTTAAGAAGATCTCTTTATAATAATTCTCCTGTTCTTTGTTTTTATGTAATATGATTGATGCCATTGTTATCTCATTTCTGTGGTCTTATTTATGGGATGGCAAGGATACTTATTTATTGTTCATATTTTTCATTTCCAGCTATTAGTCTGTCCCGCCCTCTGGTTGCTGTGCGCGCTCCCATCGCGCGGTGTTCTGTCCCCGCTGCTTGCCTGGCGTCCTTCTTGGTGGGGGTGGATGCTGCGGACCCCTGGGCCCGGGGGTCCGTCGCGTCCCCCCTCACTGGATTTGCCGGGGACGTGGTGCGGACTCTCACCGTGCTTTGGCGTGCGCGCCGTCATGGCAACCCGATGGCTGATTGACGGACTCTAGCTGGGAGCTGTGTCCCGCCCTCTGATCTCCGTGACCCATGTGCGCCGCTCGCCTTCCTTGCCCGCCCCTTGGCCGTCCTTGCTGGGTGGGGGTGGCCTTGGAGCACGTGTGCTGTGCTCCGGGCTCCCTCTCCCATTGGACGGCTGAGGGGCGTGTGATGTTGGGCGCGCGGTGCGCGTGTGCGTCGGCGGGGATCCGATTGGCTGGGACACATTTTCCAGGTCTTGGTCTGCCCAATGAAGTCATGTGACTTCCTACATAAGGTCCTTGAACGGCAATTGCCGTACACCTTCCCTGATGAAGCCAACAGATGTAATCCATGCGAAACGCGCGTAGGAAGGCTCCTTGCACTGTCGTGGGATGCTCTGGTGTTCACCCCTCTTTCTTAATCATGTGTAAGTTATGGGTTCTTAGGGTCTTTTTCATGTGACTGGCTTATTATTGGGTGACTCCTGCCCTGTTTAAACGGACCTATGCCGATTTGGCTGCACAACTTCATGTGCCCGGTCAGGGTGGAGGCGCCATACTTGTTGGTCATTTTTTGACTTTTTTTATGATTAGTCTGATGTTTGGAACCTCTGTCCTGCCTTAGGGATTTATGCTGATTTGGCGATATATAATTACGTTTCCTGCCAGGACAGAGACGCCATAGTTATCAGCCAGCTACTTATGTTTATTTTTGCCCCTTGCCCTTGCTAGTAACTATGTCTACTTGGGGTGTTTATCACTTTTGCTCTCCCACTTATGTGTGGTAATTCACCTTTTTCTCTATTAGCACCGCATATGTACTTTTTCTATAGTGATTGAAACCATTTTAATATAAGAAATTTGTATAATAAAATTTTGGATATTTTACACTAATAGCCTTGTAAGCTCCATTTCTTCTTTCTATGCTTATGTGCCATATGGAGTGGCGTTGATTTTTGATGCGAGATGTGCTTTGGTTCAATGTTTTTGTGTCTCTTGTCTCCTTAATCCTGGGGGTTGGCCCTTGGCCCCAGGGTTTGCCAGTTTAAAGGACACCTGTGTGCAAAATGTCCGGCCTTGTGGCAACGACGGCAGATGGGTTGCCCAGATGAGTCGTAGCGGTTGCTGCTCCTCCCTCTGGAAGACGGGTTTCTCCTACCTCGCATCCAGGGGACGTCATCAGGGCAATCAGCTAACTCGATCTTTTCCAACAGCTTGGATTCCGGCTGGGTCTGCATCACAGGATCCTAGCAATGTCCTTGCTCAACTGCTGTACCTGCGAATCCAAATCAGTTGAAGCACCAGGGGGCGCAGCCTTCTCATTAGTTGCTGGCACAGTTGAGGAAGGGGGATCCATCTGCACAGGCGAGGTACTGGTCTGTCAGGACTGGGAAATAGAGTCTGAGGTTGGAGGAGACTGCAGGGCTTTTATAGCTCGGTCTTTTAAAACATCAAAATCCAAGTTTGGGTGTTTTAGGGCCCACAGGTGCAGTTGTTTGCGGTCCCCTATGGATTGTAATCTCTGCAGGAATTGTTTAACCATCATTTTGTTTCCTGCCTGGTTATTAATGGGATCTATGTGTTTCAGAGCCCGCAGTGCAACTTGCAATCTTAACGCATAGTCTCTCATGTTATCATGGGGCCGCTGCCTGCAATTATAAAAGTTCATCCGCAGCTCTGCTTCTATGCAGGTTTCAAAAGCAGCCTTTAATTTTTCAAAGGTGGTGGGCACAGATTCCAGATCTATATCAGACCAGGTTTCCACCTCCAGTTCTGCTGCACTCATTAACTGTCCCAGCACAACAGATGCCCACTGCTTACCGGTCATTGCATACATGTCCAACACGGTACATATTTTCTTTTTAAACCCGAGTAAGGTGTCTGGTTTGCCATCATGTTGGGGCAGCCATGCCGCTCCGGGGACATACAGCAGAGTAATCGGCAAGATCGGTACCACCGCTCTGGCTCCAGGTGCTGCCGCTTGATCTACCGGAGCTGGCCCCACTGCGTTCCCATTATCAGGTGCCTGCATTTTCCTGTTCCCCCTTGGTGTTTCTCACTCGCGGGACTCGAGCACCTCTGGGAACTTCCGGTTCAGGTTACTGCCTTCTTCCGCCAGCACTTACAGGAGTCGTGGACGGGGTTCCTTTTCGCGCCTTTTGGTCTGCTGTGGCGCAGTTATCTTTCACAGAAAAATGGCGGCGGTTTTTCAAGCAATAAAGTTCAGTCCATAAAACACAACTTTTAAGGCACACGTCACCCGGTTTGACTGGGTCCAGTTCAATCCTGTTTGTGATGCCAGGAAAAAGGGTTGTAGCACCCAGGGATATAGGGTACTCGGTTTCGGGCAGTGAAAGTCTTGGGAATGTCTCGGTGGTGGCCGTTACCCGGTTCTGTGACCTGGGCCCTTTTTGTAATGGGGATATTTACAGGGGAATGTTGAATAAAGTTTATACTTGATGCAACTTGCGGTGTTGTGACTAAGTGTAGGGAACCGCCGGTGCAGAATTTCTCTACTGGGGCTGATGGTATTGGCAGCTGGTATGGTAGTTCCGCCGCAAGTAGGGTTTTGCCCCAGCAGGTGTATGGTGCAGTGCGAAGCGGAAGGTTGGTCCTGCACCATTTTTTTTTTTTTTTTTTTTTGGTGTATGGTGCAGTGGGCGTCGGAAGAAGGGAGTCCACATAAGTATTCAGTGCAACTGGTTTACTCACTTTCTTGAGATGGTAACTGGAGGCCTGAGGCTGGCTGGTTTCACCTCCAGGTTCACTTCGTCCCAGTGCCAGTCTGGTTTCTCTGGTACCTTCTTCCCCTGCACTTGTCTCTGGTAAGTGGGTCCCAGTGGTATAGAACACTGGGGGTCCCCGTTCTGTGGTTTCTCCACCTCTGTCTGCCTGACGGTAGCGTGAACCCTGTGGGATTAGAGTCTCTGGTTCTCTCCCCAGTTCTCTCTTTGCTACCGAGTCTTCGGATTCTTTAGGGTCAGCAAGGTCCTTGATTGTCCCCTTTGCTGTGCAGGTGTTAACAGGTCGTCTTGAAGCGCTTTCCTGTCCTAGAATCCTGTACCCCGTCGGTGCGTAGTTCCGGGAGTACTCCACCGTACTCCACCGGCAACCACTTCTCCTGGATACCAGGTCACCGTTAACCCAAGTCAGGGTGTCATTTCGCTTCCACCTTCACACTCATGCTGTCTGACACTTTCAACAGTCACACCCGTTCTGATTATGTCTGCTCCTTTTCACTGCAGACTTCCTTCTGACTACTGTCTTCCTGACTACTTTCCACAGTCTGCCCCTCCCACCTGGTCAACTAGTGGACTGGAGTGGCTCCACCTCTAGGAGGCCATCCATTGGTTCCACCCTAGCTGGGTATCATTGTATGGGGGATTTTTTGGGGGAAACTGGAATTACCTGGGTTTCTGATGTTACCGTCACTGGGGTTCTGGGTCCCTAAGGTGGTAGGCCTTGCATCCTGTTGGGGATACAGAACCTTGTAGCACTCTGATGGGTTTAGGGGTGCTACACACACGTTGAGTATTTGGTGAGTTTCTTTTACCTCAGTATTTGTAAGCCAACATGAGCTGAGCAGCTGCCATTCTGCTGAATTCATGCAAAGTGAATTTCCAAAAACTTAGATTTGCCTAAATCCAATAATTTTGAGAATTCCTAAACAAATAACATTTATTTTAGAATTGATTCACTCATTTCTACTCTGTAGACCACAAGAACCCAAAGAAAGATTTCAGACTTTTATGTAAGAATTCCAGCTTACTTTTCTCAGAATTTTGAGTTGTTATTTCAGAATTATGAGATATTTATTTTACATGGCGCCATTGATATATCAACCAGTCCTGTGGCTTTATGATTTTATTAGCCAGAAGAACATTTGCCTCACAACACTAATTGGCTACAAGCCTGACACAGGCATTTATTTTATGCCAGCAGTAGGATGTATGTATACACAGTACGAAAGAGGGCCAGTTACGGAGGTATGCATGTGGTAATGCTTGCGTAATTATAAGATACTGTATAGCCCACACAATTCAATTTATGCAAGGGGGTTGCAAGCATACTAAAATTCTGCTGAAATGATAGCATAGCAGAGCCCACTGATGAAAAAAGAAACAAGCTACAGTATATATGACAATTTACTATGTACTTCAATGCACATAATAATATACTAGCCAGTATAGAGTACTGTACGTGTCACGCTCCCCGGCTCCCCTGCTAGGCTCCCCGGCTCCCCTGCCATGCTCCCCGGCCCCTCTGCCTTGCTTACCGGCTCCCCTGCCACGCTTCCCCGCTCTCAGGTCGCGCTCCGCCGCTCCCGTGCCAGGCTTCCCGGTCCCCCGCTCCACAGCCTTCCTTCTCCATCGCCTGCGGTCCCCAGGCAGCCCAGTCCCCGCTCCCGGCGCCCGTCAGCATCTCTGCCTCAGCCCGGCTATCCTGCTTCCTACTCACCACTCCCTCCTCTGGTTTCTGGCACCCGGGCCTCGCGCATGCGCATTAGGGCGCGCGCGCGGTCATTGACCCTTTCTTAAAGGGTCAGCACCTAGAAACAGGAAATTGCATAGACAGGTACAGGGTATATTAAGAATCACTTTCCTGGTGGGCGGGGCCTGTTCTACGTGTTTAGCAAGCTAGTGTTCAGGTCCCCTATTGCTTTGCCTTGTGCTTTGCCTGCATTAACCCTGTCCTGTCTCGTAGAGCCTGTCCTGCCACGCCAGCCGCTCTGAACCACGCTCATTCCCGTACCCTGACGGTGACTTCGGCGGATGTTCCACCATCTCTGCAGCTCCGCCAGTCTCCAGTCCCTGGCTCCGTTTGGTGACCCGTTCCATCGCTCAGCAAGTTCCGGATCCCGCCTGACCTTACCACCTGGCCTCGGACTCTGAGCCTCGTCACCCGGATCACCGTCCAGAACTCCGTCCACCTTTCCTGCTCCTCTACGGACTGTCCGGCTACCAATAGTGCTTCGGCTGCCGTGCACCCAGACCCTCTGGCGGGGTGACCTGCCTGGCTGCCTCCTCAAGAGAAACCGGTGTACGGTCCAGAGGTTCCACCACCCGGACGTTATAGCTAGAACAGGCCATGGATCCCGCCGAAGCACTAGCAGCCCTGCAGCAGGAACTCACACGACAGCGCGAGACCCAGACCCGCATGCTGAACTTCATGACTTCTGTGGATACCCGTCTGAACGCGCTACAAGCAGCGGCCACGCCTGTGGCATCTCGGGATTCCACTGCACAATCCACGTCCGCAGCTCCCGTGGCAGCCTCCTCGGATGCTTCCAAGCTTCGTTTGGCTTCACCACCCCGGTACGCTGGAGATCCCAAGACCTGCAGGGGGTTTATAAACCAATGCTCTCTCCATTTCCAGCTGCTGCCGCACCTTTTTGCCTCCGACCAAGCCAAGGTCGCGTTCATGATGTCCCATCTAGAGGGAGAGGCACTGGCCTGGATGAACCCCTTGTGGGAGAAGGAGGATCCGGTGACCACTGATATCCAGGACTTCCTGCAGGCTTTCCGTAACAACTTTGACGAGCCCGGACGCACCGCCGCCTCTGCTTCATCCCTCCTCCGGCTACGTCAAGGGACTCTGACGGTGGGCCAATATGCTATTCGTTTCCGCACCTTGGCCTCGGAACTCGGGTGGAACAACGAGGCCCTAACCGCCGCCTTCTGGGAAGGACTCTCGGCTCGCGTTAAAGATGAGCTGGCTGGTCGTGACATGCCTTCTACCCTGGATGCCCTGATTGCTCTGGCGACTCGCGTGGATCTTCGCTTTCAGGAACGATCCAAAGAGGTGTCCCGCGAGAGGCGTCCAATACGGCACTCCTCCCCACCACAGAAGTCCACCGCTCCTCAGTCGGCGTCCTCTGGCGCGTCTGCCTACGAGCCCATGCAGATTGACCGCCTGAGGCAGTCGGAGCAACGCCGAGCAGAACGACTAGCAAAGGGTCTCTGCTTCTACTGCGGTGATGGTTCCCACCTGCTACGCTCTTGTCCCGAGAAGCCGGGAAACTCCAAAGCCTAGGCTTGGTAGGAGAGGCTACCTTAGGTGCTGGGACACTCTCAGACTCCGTCACCTGGACTATTCAAGTCACTACAGAAGAGACCCGGTTCACGGCAGAGGCGTATCTTGATTCCGGAGCAGCAGGCAACTTCATCCAGCAGGCCACAGTGGATAAGTACCAGGTGCCGGTCCTCCCACTAGAGAAACCGCTGGTGATCGCCTCTGTGGATGGGAGACCCCTCTCTGACACCGTCTCACTGATCACCAAGCCTGTGGAAGTACGGATCGGTGCGATGCACACCGAGAAGATCACCTTCTACGTCCTCCCGCGTATGTCTCATCAGATCCTGCTGGGACTCCCATAGTTACGGACACACGAACCGTCGGTCAGCTGGAGTACAGGTGAAATCACCCGATGGGGCTCCTCGTGCCACGAGAGATGTCTGAAAACCATCCAGCCCGTTCGACGCTCTCCGGTTCCAGAGTCTCTACCAGGACTGCCTTCTGCCTACTGGTCCTTCTCGGACGTTTTCGATAAAAAGGAATCAGAGGTGCTACCGCCTCATCGTCCCTACGACTGCGCCATCGATTTACTGCCAGGAACCACGCCTCCTGGAGGAAGAATATACCCCTTGTCCCCTGCGGAAACACGAGCTATGTCTGCCTATATTACCGAGAGCCTGGCAAAGGGGTTCATTCGGAGGTCCTCATCCCCTGCCAGAGCAGGGTTTTTCTTCGTCAAGAAAAAGAAAGGTGATCTGCGCCCTTGCATCGACTACCGGGGTTTAAACCAGATCACCGTAAAGAACAAATACCCTCTGCCGCTTATCCCCGAACTATTCGATCGGCTCCGAGGAGCCCGTGTATTTACCAAGTTGGACCTCCGTGGGGCTTATAACCTGGTTCGCATTCGCTCTGGAGACAAATGGAAAACCGCATTCAACACTCGAGATGGGCACTATGAGTATTGTGTCATGCCCTTTGGTCTGTGTAATGCTCCGGCAGTCTTCCAAGAACTGGTGAACGACGTGTTCAGGGACCTCCTCTATGTCTGTGTCGTGGTATATCTTGATGACATCCTGGTCTTCTCTCCGGATCTACAGACCCACAGAGAAAACGTGCAACTAGTTCTCCAGGGGCTTAGAGAAAACCGTCTGTACGCCAAGTACGAGAAATGCATCTTTGAGAAGTCGTCTCTTCCCTTCCTGGGTTATGTAATCTCGGACACTGGCCTGCAGATGGATCCTGAGAAAGTGTCTGCCATCATCAACTGGCCTCCTCCTTCCGGACTGAAGGCTATCCAACGCTTTCTCGGCTTTGCGAACTATTATCGGCAATTCATCCCGCATTTCTCTGCCTTGACTGCGCCTCTCTCTGCCTTGACTAAGAAAGGAGCTAATCCTAAGGACTGGCCCCCGGCGGCCGATGCCGCGTTCTGCTCCTTGAAACAGGCGTTTGCTTCTTCCCCGGTTCTCCATCGCCCTGAATTGAACCGACAGTTCACCTTGGAGGTGGATGCCTCTTCCTCAGGAGCCGGGGCAGTGTTGATGCAGAACTACCCCTCCGGCAAGATGGTCACTTGTGGGTTCTTCTCCAAGAGCTTCTCGGCACCCGAACGCAACTACACCATCGGGGATCGGGAGCTACTGGCCATGAAGCTTGCCTTGGAGGAATGGCGCTACCTCTTGGAGGGAGCAGTATACCCTGTAATCATATACACGGACCACAAGAATCTGGAGTACCTGCGGTCAGCCCAAAGACTGAACCCACGACAAGCTCGCTGGTCCTTGTTTTTTGCTCGATTTGATTTCCAACTCCATTTTCAGCCTGCGGACAAGAACGTGCGGACAGACGCTTTGTCCAGGTCCTTCGTGCCCGTGGAGTTGGAGGAGGAGACGTTCCAGCCCATCATCAACCCCAGCAAAATCATTCCGGTGAATCCTGTCGCTTTAACTCAGATACCCCCTGGGAAAACCTATGTCTCAGATACTGACAGACAGAGAGTCCTGCACTGGGGCCATGCCTCGAAGATCGCCGGCCATGCTGGTCAGAAGAAGACTTGGAGTACGATTGTCCGTCACTACTGGTGGCCGTCCCTCCGTAAAGACGTCACATCCTTCGTCTCAGCCTGTCCATCCTGTGCCCGGAACAAGACACCCAAGCACCTACCATATGGACATCTCCTGCCTCTGCCCATTCCTTCTGTTCCGTGGCAACATATCGCAATGGACTTCATTACGGACTTACCCTTATCCTCCGGACACACAGTCATATGGGTTGTGGTGGACCGTTTCTCAAAAATGGCTCACTTCATTCCCATGGCCGGGCTGCCCTCTGCCCAGGAGCTAGCTGACTCCTTCATCCAACATATATTCCGATTGCATGGCTTTCCCGCACACATTGTGTCCGACAGAGGAACTCAGTTTACCTCGCGCTTCTGGAGGGCCCTCTGCAAACATCTGGGAGTATCTCTGGACTTTTCTTCGGCCTACCATCCTCAGTCGAATGGGCAAGTGGAGCGGGTCAATCAAATCCTGACCTCCTTCCTGCGCCACTACGTTAATGCCCATCACGATGACTGGTCCACGCTTCTTCCTTGGGCTGAGTTCTCCCACAACCATCACATCAGCGAGTCCACCTCCAGCTCTCCATTCCGAGTCGTTTACGGACTTCAGCCTTCTGTTCCATTGCCAGTATCCTCGGCTTCCGATGTCCCCGCAGCAGATGCTCTGGTCCAGGACTTCTCAGCCATATGGAGCTCTGTCAAGACCTCCCTTGAGCGTGCTTCTTTGCGGATGAAGAGACATGCGGACAAAAGGCGCCTGGATCCCCCGTGTTTCTCCCCTGGTGATCTGGTCTGGCTTGCATCCAAGTATGTCCGATTGAAGTTGCCATCGTACAAGTTGGGTCCTCGTTTCATCGGGCCGTTTAAAGTCATCAGCAAGATCAATGCAGTCTCCTACAAGCTGCAGCTCCCGGCCACGATGCGGATACCCAACTCTTTCCATGTCTCCTTGCTCAAGCCTGTTGTCCTTGGTCCCTTCTCCGCTGATGCCGGTACTGCTCCTCCTCCCATCGCTGACGATGACATCTATGCGGTAAGGGATATCGTGGCCATGAAGACCATACGAGGTCGGCAGTATTTCCTGGTGGACTGGGCGGGGTATGGTCCCGAGGATAGGTCCTGGGAGCCCCGGGAGAATGTTGGCACTCCTCTGATTCATGCCTTCCTGTCCCGCTTGCGGGGAGGGGGGCGTGGGGGAGGGGGTACTGTCACGCTCCCCGGCTCCCCTGCTAGGCTCCCCGGCTCCCCTGCCATGCTCCCCGGCCCCTCTGCCTTGCTTACCGGCTCCCCTGCCACGCTTCCCCGCTCTCAGGTCGCGCTCCGCCGCTCCCGTGCCAGGCTTCCCGGTCCCCCGCTCCACAGCCTTCCTGCTCCATCGCCTGCGGTCCCCAGGCAGCCCGGTCCCCGCTCCCGGCGCCCGTTGGCATCTCTGCCTCAGCCCGGCTCTCCTGCTTCCTACTCACCACTCCCTCCTCTGGCTTCTGGCACCCGGGCCTCGCGCATGCGCATTAGGGCGCGCGCGCGGTCATTGACCCTTTCTTAAAGGGTCAGCACCTAGAAACAGGAAATTGCATAGACAGGTACAGGGTATATTAAGAATCACTTTCCTGGTGGGCGGGGCCTGTTCTACGTGTTTAGCAAGCTAGTGTTCAGGTCCCCTATTGCTTTGCCTTGTGCTTTGCCTGCATTAACCCTGTCCTGTCTCGTAGAGCCTGTCCTGCCACGCCAGCCGCTCCGAACCACGCTCATTCCCGTACCCTGACGGTGACTTCGGCGGATGTTCCACCATCTCTGCAGCTCCGCCAGTCTCCAGTCCCTGGCTCCGTTTGGTGACCTGTTCCATCGCTCAGCAAGTTCCGGATCCCGCCTGACCTTACCACCTGGCCTCGGACTCTGAGCCTCGTCACCCGGATCACTGTCCAGAACTCCGTCCACCTTTCCTGCTCCTCTACGGACTGTCCGGCTACCAATAGTGCTTCGGCTGCCGTGCACCCAGACCCTCTGGCGGGGTGACCTGCCTGGCTGCCTCCTCAAGAGAAACCGGTGTACGGTCCAGAGGTTCCACCACCCGGACGTTATAGTACGTGACAGTACAAAACGTTGTCTGGTCCGTTATACTATGTAGATGTGTATGGCAGTATTATTTGGGACTTGGTAGAGATGGAATTATAAAGGTACTTCTGTGTTACAGCCACATTAAAGAATTATGCTCAATTATTCTCAACTCAAAGGAGAGCGGGGCCATTAAAAAACTGTAGATGACACTTATTTCACCTAACTCAATGTTTATACTGCATTAGTATCTCAGCAGGGCTGTTACTATAATAGGTCAAGTGCAGGGGCTGCAGTCACACGGGGCCATGGAACCTGGGGAGGCCAAAAGATCCCTTTGCCCCACAGTAGAGAAAAATACTTTAAAAGACATATTCATGATAGTTGGGGACTTTGTTAAAATTTTGCATTGGGGCACACAAGTTTGACATTTTTCACATATTTCACATAATACTGTAATATAATAGCCAATATAGTATAGTTTAATAATGGGACAAATAATATATTCCCGTAAAGGAGTTGTCCACTACTTGGACAATCCCTGTTTGCAAAATAATAACACTATACTCACCTCCGGTGTTGGTGCCATTTCAGCGGTTTTGGCACTGGGTCTCTCGAGAGTTAAACCCGCTTTACACGCTGCAATGTATTTTACAATGTGTCGGCGGGGTCACGCCGTAAGTGACGCACATCCGGCATTTTAAGTACATTGCAGTGTGTGACAGGTGTAAGGGCCCAGATGTTCCCTGCTATCCACCCCCACACAGTATCCACAGCTGATGGACAGTCCACAGACACGGTCTTGGGGATAACAGTTGCTTTAATATAGCAGGAACGAAGCAAATCAATACGGAATATATGTTTCACAGTCTCTCGTGGGTAGGCCACGGCAAATACAGCTTGGAGTTGAATGCTGAAGTGCTATTAGGGTACTGGAGCTTTAAGTGCACGATTTGTTTCAGAATTAATACTGGTATGTTTTAGGTTCAGAGTCTCTTGAGTTTAGAGGATAGATATGATAAGATTGTACAGACCTGGAGTCCTGGGGTTAATTTCACTGCTAGTTCAGACACGTGCAGTACTTGTAAGCAAATGAAGACAGTTGCCCAGCGTGCTACGGGGAGCGGACGGCTGGTGCGTGGACAATGGCATGAAAGCCACTAATATGGCAGTGGGGCGGGAGACCCTCAAACTTCCCCAATCTGCGTGCAGTAGGGTCTGGTATATAGTCAGTATGCCCTACTGTCTGAAGAGATGCACAATGTCAGGATAGGAAGCCTTCAGCATATTGGCTGTAAAAATTCGGAAATGATGAAATTCTAGGCCTCGGGCCTAGGAGGAGTCTTGTGGTGAAGAGATTCTCCACATAATGTCTTCCCTCAGAGGATACTCAGCCAGAACCAGCTCATTCCAGTTGTTTCTAGACAGAGGCTGGAGAATAGCTCCACCTATTGAGCCATGTGACCAAGAACTAGCCAATAGGATAACACCCAATGAACACTTCAGATTCTTACAGTTTTCACTAGTAGATGGTGCTAGAACACAATAAATGAAAAATGCTTTACTTATAACATATAGCATAATATTACATATAAGTAAATGTACTTAAAGAAACAGACACAATCTGGACCGTGCCACTACACAGGTACGTGCGATTGCGATTGAATGTTAAAACATTCATCGCATACACATCGTACCTGTCTCTAGAATTGACCGTTAGATTGTTCATCGTACCCGGGGTAGCACACATTGCAGTGTTTGACACCTCGGGAACGATGAACAGATCTTACCAGCGTCCTGCGGCTCCCGGCCAACTATGCGGAAGGAAGGAGGTGGGCGGGATGTTTATGTTCCGCTTAGCTCCGCCGCTCCGCTTCTATTGGCCGGCTGCCGTGTGACGTCGCTGTGACGCCGAACGTCCCTCCCACTCCAGGAAGTGGACGTTCGCCGCCCACAGCGAGGTCATATGGACGGGTAAGTACGTGTGACGGGGGTTACTCATATCTGCGGCACGTTCAACAAATTGAACATGCCACACATACAATGGGGACGTTGCAAATCGCATACGAAATCGTATGCGAAATTGCAACGTGTAAAGCAGGCTTTAGAGTAAAATTATACAAAAACCTAACATGACAGCTCACCCAAAGGATCACACCCCGGAAGATCGTTGTGCAGGAAGGCTCTGTATAAGGGTACACTGACACGAGCGTATGAATCCGACGAGTGCAATGCGAGAAAATCTCGCATTGCACTTGGACTAATGTTATTCAGTGAGGGAGAGCAGATGGTCAGCTTTTTTCTCATCCAGATTCTGAATGAGAGAAAAATTGCAGCCGTGTAACTCGCACCCATGCAATTCTAAGGGTGCGAGTGAAATATCAGACTGCACTCAGATAACATCCGAGTGCAGAGCGATAATTGCATCAGCAGACAATGGAGGACATGGGGAGATTAATCCCTCCCTTTCCTCTATAGCGCCCGCCCTCTCCCCTGCAGCTGTGATCCGATCGCAGGATCGGATCACAGTTGCATGACACTCGGCTCACTCTGGCAGCAAAGCGGGAGCCAAGGGTTATTAGCATATTGCATCAGATTCACTCGCAGTGGAGGCCATACAAACGTGTCAATCCAGCCTAAGAAGTATGGGGTCCAGTGCTTGATCCAATTGTAAAAATCTTTATGTGATCCAAGTATAGCCATAAAAATTCAAAGTCCCTTACATGAAAAAAACATTTATGCAGTGTTTTTCATCCATTCAAAAACGAGGCATAAATGTGGGTATTTTATGTAGTGTTTTATCTGCCAATACCCCAGTATTTGCATCATGTTGTAATACTTCAGATCTGGAACATGTGCACATACCCTTATGTAAATGTCTTTGGAATACAGAAAAATTTAGGATTCTATTAGCATATAGTACCTAGTCTAAGCAGGTTCATACTACAGTAGCCTCCAAGACTCATACAGTTAGGTCCAGAAATATTTGGACAGTGACACAAGTTTTGTTATTTTAGCTGTTTACAAAAACATGTTCAGACATACAATTATATATATAATATGGGCTGAAAGTGCACACTCTCAGCTGCAATATGAGAGTTTTCACATCCAAATCGGAGAAAGGGTTTAGGAATCATAGCTCTGTAATGCATAGCCTCCTCTTTTTCAAGGGACCAAAAGTAATTGGACAAGGGACTCTAAGGGCTGCAATTAACTCTGAAGGCGTCTCCCTCATTAACCTGTAATCAATGAAGTAGTTAAAAGGTCTGGGGTTGATTACAGGTGTGTGGTTTTGCATTTGGAAGCTGTTGCTGTGACCAGACAACATGCGGTCTAAGGAACTCTCAATTGAGGTGAAGCAGAACATCCTGAGGCTGAAAAAAAAGAAAAAATCCATCAGAGAGATAGCAGACATGCTTGGAGTAGCAAAATCAACAGTTGGGTACATTCTGAGAAAACAGGAATTGACTGGTAAGCTTGGGAACTCAAAAAGGCCTGGGCGTCCACGGATGACAACAGTGGTGGATGATCGCCGCATACTTTCTTTGGTGAAGAAGAACCCGTTCACAACATCAACTGAAGTCCAGAACACTCTCAGTGAAGTAGGTGTATCTGTCTCTAAGTCAACAGTAAAGAGAAGACTCCATGAAAGTAAATACAAAGGGTTCACATCTAGATGCAAACCATTCATCAATTCCAAAAATAGTCAGGCCAGAGTTAAATTTGCTGAAAAACACCTCATGAAGCCAGCTCAGTTTTGGAAAAGTATTCTATGGACAGATGAGACAAAGATCAACCTGTACCAGAATGATGGGAAGAAAAAAGTTTGGAGAAGAAAGGGAACGGCACATGATCCAAGGCACACCACATCCTCTGTAAAACATGGTGGAGGCAACGTGATGGCATGGGCATGCATGGCTTTCAATAGCACTGGGTCACTTGTGTTTATTGATGACATAACAGCAGACAAGAGTAGCCAGATGAATTCTGAAGTGTACCGGGATATACTTTCAGCCCAGATTCAGCCAAATGCCGCAAAGTTGATCGGACAGCGCTTCATAGTACAGATGGACAATGACCCCAAGCATACAGCTAAAGCTACCCAGGAGTTCATGAGTGCAAAAAAGTGGAACATTCTGCAATGGCCAAGTCAATCACCAGATCTTAACCCAATTGAGCATGCATTTCACTTGCTCAAATCCAGACTTAAGACGGAAAGACCCACAAACAAGCAAGACCTGAAGGCTGCGGCTGTAAAGGCCTGGCAAAGCATTAAGAAGGAGGAAACCCAGCGTTTGGTGATGTCCATGGGTTCCAGACTTAAGGCAGTGATTGCCTCCAAAGGATTCGCAGCAAAATATTGAAAATAAAAATATTTTGTTTGGGTTTGGTTTATTTGTCCAATTACTTTTGACCTCCTAAAATGTGGAGTGTTTGTAAAGAAATGTGTACAATTCCTACAATTTCTATCAGATATTTTTGTTCAAACCTTCAAATTAAACGTTACAATCTGCACTTGAATTCTGTTGTAGAGATTTCATTTCAAATCCAATGTGGTGGCATGCAGAGCCCAACTCGCGAAAATTGTGTCACTGTCCAAATATTTCTGGACCTAAAGGCTACTTTACACACTGCGATATCGGTCCCGATATCGCTAGTGTGGGTACCCGCCCCCATCTGTTGCGCGACACGGGCATATCGCTGCCCGTGCCGCACAACATCGCCCACAGCCGTCACACATACTTACCTGTCCGGCGACGTCGCTGTGACCGGCGAACCGCCTCCTTTCTAAGGGGGCGGTCCGTGCGGCGTCACAGCGACGTCACTGAAACGTCACTGAACCGCCGCCCAATAGCAGCAGAGGGGCGGAGATGAGCGGGACGTAACATCCCGCCCACCTCCTTCCTTCCGCATAGCAGCCGGGAGGCAGGTAAGGGGAGCTTCCTCGTTCCTGCGGCGTCACACGCAGCGATGTGTGCTGCCGCAGGAACGAGGAACAAACTCGTTACTGCTGCAGTAACGAGATTTGAGAATGGACCCCCGTGTCGCCGATTAGCGATTTTGCACGTTTTTGCAACGATGCAAAATCGCTTATCGGTGTCACACGCAACGGCATCGCTAATGCGGCCGGATGTGCGTCACGAATTCCGTGACCCCAACGACTCCGCATTAGCGATGTCGTAGCGTGTAAAGCCCGCTTAACTGTACACACTAGCATGTTGCTCATTTGCCTAGGTACCAGCAGCATTAATAGAGCCTGCGCTAGCAGGAAAAAAACAATACAAATAAAATATATAAATGTGATAAGAAGTACTATGTTTCTGAGAAAAGAAGACAGGATCTTATATCATTTTTGGGTCTGAGAGATTAGTTAGGGCTTATTTTCAGGAAATCTCTTAATTGTTCCCAATTACAAAAAAATTACATCTATTCTTGAACAAAAAAAAAATCATCATTTATTCAAATATAATCATGTAATCACATTCTGGAATATCATAACTACCCAAAACCTAAATTCCATCATGAATTTCTTGAGATCCTGTTTCCTTTCTCCATGTAGAACAATCTGCATTAATCAGTATTCATGAACAAAAATCAAGGTGTCCAAGCAGCTACCAGGAAACATATAAAAAATAAATAAAAGATCTATTCACAAATTATATTTATCCATTAATAAATTAACTATATAATTATTACTTGTATCAAATATCACAAAAGGTTAAAATATCAGTTCTTGGACCCCTCCTTTTCTCCATTTCTCCATCTACATCTTCAGCCTGGGATAGCTCATAGAGTCTTATGGCTTTCAGTATGATCTCTATGCTGATGACACGCAGATCTACCTCTCTGGAAACTATATTACCTCCTTACTAATCAAACTCCCATAGTGTCTGTCTGCTAATTCATCCTTTTTCTCCTCTCAGTTTCTAAAACTTAACATGGACAAAACAGAATTTATCATCTTTCTCACATCTCACTCAACCCCCCAACAGACCTATCCATCAGGTTCAATAGCTGCTCAGTCTCCCCAGTCCAGCAAGCTTGCTGCCTTGGGGTAACCCTTGGCTCTGCTCTCTCCTTCAAGCTACATATCCAAGCCCTTTCTACCCCCTGCCGACTCCAACTTAAAAATATTTCCCAGATCCGTACATTCCTAAACCAAGATTCAGCAAAAACACTAGTGCATGCCCTCATCATCTCCAGCCTCTGCTACTGCAACATTCTGCTCTGTTGCCTACCTTCTAAAACTCTTGCACCCCTCCAATCTATCATAAACTCTGCTGACCGATTAGTCCACCTCTCCCCTTGCTATTTTCCGGCCTTTCTACTCTGCGAATCCCTTCACTGGCCATTGCCCAAAGACTCCAGTTCAAATCCCTATCCATGACATGCAAAGCCATTCACAACCTGTCTCCTCCATATATCTGTGATCTAGTCTCCCCATACCTACCTACAAACAACCTCCGATCCTCACAAAATCTCCTTCTCTACTCCCCTCTTATCTCCGCTTCACACAATCGCATACAAGATTTCTCCTGCACCTTCCCCATACTTTCGAACTCTCTACAGCAACATATCAGACTTTCACCTCCCATGTAAACCTTCAAAAGTCATCTGAAAAACAACCTCTTCCGACACGCCTACAACCTGCAGTAACCCTCAGACCACTATACCGCTGCAGGACCAGCTCTACCCTCAGCTACTTTATCCTCACCCATCTTCTGTAGATTATGAGCCCTCACGGGCAGGGTCCTCTCTCCTCCTGTACCAGTCTGTGCCTTATATTGTTCATGATTATTGTATTTGTTTTTATTATGTATACCCTTTTCACTTGTAAAGCGCCATAGAATTAATGGCGCTATAATAATAAATAATAATAATATAATACAGATATACTTTTAGAATTTGTTCATGGCCTATACATTTGTGAATACCATATTTTTTGGACTATACAATGCAACACACCATAATATGCACCTAGGTTTTAGAGGAAAATATATAAAAAATCTGGTCATGTTAAGGGGAAATTTGCTGCTGACACTGTTATGGGGGTAATGTTCACCAATTCTGTACTAATGTCCCCCTTTCTGTTCCCCTTTCAAGTATATGTGTCCCCCACTATGGTGGATATGTCCCCCATCCTGGTGTATATGCCCTTATCCTAGTGTATATGCCCTCATCCTGGTGTATATGTTCAAAAATATGAAATAGGAGGGCACCACCCAAAGTGGGATCTCTGATAGCACAAAAAGTGAGTAAACAAGGAAAAGTGTGCTAAAAAGTCGGGATCACCACTGAATAATAATCAAAAATTCTTCATTTGCAAAACAGCCAGGTGGCTAAAAATAGTTAAATTTCTATCTACTTCTTACAGTTCTTGTAAAGTTTCCCGTCCCGTATGCAAGGGGCGCAGATCCGCCATGGGGCCCAGCCATGATCTTGACCCTGAAGCCTATGTGTCACTGTGCTCTGGGAAAATGGGTGGTGGGCGAAGGGACTTGGAATCCCCATCCCCTGCAGATTTTGGTGCTCCAACGTGTAATATGTCCAGCCTCAGGGCTCTGCACCCTGTCTGCGCTGGCACTGTGGGAATGGTTAGGCTCAACCTCCAGCTACCATGTTCTCCTCTGTCTCACTAGCTCCACTGGTTGCCTCTCGCCCTTTTCCAGTATGCCAAGTTCTAGCAGGAGAAGCTCTCAAGCACTCTCTCTTGCGACAGTGTTGTTCAGAGTTTCAGACTATTCTAAAATGAAACTGTTTGTGTGTTCCTACTCCTTGTCTGGCTTCCTGAGTTGTGTAACTGTCTGACTCACTGGCTGCATGTTGTGTAAGTGGAAAAACACCAGTGATTAACCTCTTCTTACCGGGGATAATCATTGCATCTTAAATGAGATGCAATACCCTGTGGTGACGGAAGCCTCAGGGGCGCCACACTGGTGTCACAGCACATGCAGCGTAATGACGTTACTCTGACATCAGGTCGCAGGCCCCAATAGACTTTATTATGCTGCACTGCTCTGCATCTATAGGGCTTTGAAAAATCTGCAGCTATAGAGGAAGAGGAAGTGCATGGTGGAGGGTTCTTTGTTAAAGGGAAGGTGTTGTCCCAAAAAAAAAAAAATTTCAATAACTGAAAAAATGTAAAGTATTAATGTTTTAATTTTTTAAAAAATATTATGTTTTTAATTGAGCAAAATAAAAAAAATAAAAGTTTGACATTTTCCACTCTTAAACACTAAAGGGAGCAGCTGTTGAAATCCTACTGTAGAACTAGCTCACATCACAACTGCAGTAAAAGTGGGTGGAATCATCTCTGTGATGTCACAGCTCCCCCTCCCAATCTGGGTGTTTCCAAAAGGATAAGAGAGAATGAAGTTTAGGATCAAAGTGCGGAGCTATTTTGATGGTGACCGCAAAGTGATCCTAATGTCTAAAGTGTCACCAAGGACAGCTGCACAGAGCTCCCCACATAGCGCTCTGCACACCCCGATCCAACAATGCTCTGCCGCACGCATGTCCACCTGCAATGCTCTGCAGCACGCACGCCTGCAATGCTCTGCCACATGCACACCCCCAAATGCTCTGCTGCATGCACACACGCAATGCTGTCACACGCATGCCAGCAATGCTCTGCAGCCCGCATGCCTGTAATGCTCTGCCGCACGCACGCCCGCAATGCTCTGCCACATGCTTGCCCACAATGCCAATACTCTGCCGCACGCACGCCTGCAATGCTCTGCCGCATGCACGCCCGCAATGACCTGCGGCACGCATGCCTGCAATGCTCTGTGTGAGGTCATACCCATGTGACCTGGTATCCAGCTTTGTTGGCTGAGGTCCTGCCCCTTCTGGTCACATGGGTATGACCTCACACAGGTCCTGCAAGTGAATCGTTTGTATAATACTTATGCTAATTCTAACAGGAGGAGGGGATAACTATGAATATATTATCTGCTCCAGTGCAACTGTCACTCAAGAAGCTGCTCATTTGATAAACTTTACTTTCCTGGATTTCAAAACCTAAACATCCGAGCTGATCACTAAAGGTATGTATAGAATCAGGCTGATAGTGCCAGTATAGCACTGGCTTTAGCTTATATAAGAAAATCCTGATGATTGGTTCCCTTTAAGCAATAGTTTTCAAGCGGTTCAAAATAACACTGGCCAAGATGAGCTCACCTAACTCATGGGGGATTGTTACACCCCTGAGTCTAATATACATACAAACTCCATGTAAACATCCCCTAAATCCTCCGACTCAGGACCCGAGTTCTGCTAGTTATCAGTGGTAATTGTCATAAGATAAAAATAAGTGCAATTTTATGAAAACTATTTTCATTATACAATTCTAAATGGCTGTATGAAATGTGTTATTTTATAATCATAAGTAATTGTTCCCTTATGCTTTGAGATTTTTCCATGCAGCTGTCTAACAAGCTTGTTCCCATACATGTTAGATGCATAGTATCCCATGTACTTTATGTCCTCCTTAACACACTGTGCACTGATAATTGGCTTTTACGAGAATTGGGGAAAAGCAAACATTAAAATATATTTTTTTCCTTTTATGGAGTTTCAACATTTGTATTTGTTTTGTCCTACAACCAATGTGTTTGGTGTGAGCACTAAGAACAAAAACAATGTTGAAAGTTAATATTGTGAGTTAAAGCTCTCTCGGATTTCTCCTTCCCCCTCACTTAGAGGCAATAAAAGAAGCTCCAGATGTTTTTCATTATTGCTCTGTGGATGTATAATCCCTGGGCCTGCCAGCTTCTACAAATTCCAATGTGTTTTCTTTTCTTTTTTACTGGAAATAGGAAACAGCACATTGTGTTGGGTCATTTAATGTTCACCAACTAACTGTACTTTTTATGCTATTCACAGATCTAGACTATGATCATATAGTTAGGGTAACATGTCTATGGTATTGGTATATATTTGTTTAATTCTGTTTATTTCTCAAACTTATTGTGTCATATAGGATGTAAGGTGTATATACAAAACCAGGAAAAGAATTCCCAGAAGAAAGCTTACTCACAAAACGTGTAACTCAAATGTAGAAATATATGCAAGACAAAATTCATATATAAGCAGAATTTGTAGCCTAAAGGCCCCGTTACACGCAACGACATCGCTAACGAGATATCGTTGGGGTCACGGAATTCGTGATGCACATCCAGCATCGTTAGCGAAGTCGTTGCGTGTGACACCTACGAGCGACTGCTAACGATCCAAAAAAAGGGAAAATCGTTGATTGTTGAGACGTCGTTCCTTTCCCAAAATCGTTGATCTTTTAGGACGCAGGTTGTTTGTCATTCCTGAGGCAGCACACATCGCTACGTGTGACACCCCGGGAATGATGAAGAACAGCGTTCCTGCATCCTCCGGCAATGAGGTAGGAGGGACGTTATGCGGCTGCTCTCTGCCCCACGGACCTCACCCTTAAAAAAGAGTTTGTTCGGCGGCCACAGCAACATCGTTAGGAAGGTATGTGCGTGTGATGCGTACTACCGATATTGTTCGCCACGGGCAGGGATTTGCCCTGACGCACACACGACGGGGGCGGGTTCGATCACTAGCAACATTGCTAGCGATGTCGCAGCGTGTAAAGCGGCCTTAACTAGACCAAAAGATCCAGCACTCAGAGGTAAGTATGGTGATACGAGATAAAATATATATTATTGTGGTCCACGGGATAATATGTGTACAATACTTCACGTTTCAATCTCATGATTACCTTTTTCAAACATACAGACTGTAGGTCCAGTCCGATCAGGGTACTTTGATTGGTGCCTTTCTGGCATAGAAGATACTAAGTATGAGTCTATCCATCTAATTTTTTACCATAGGGGTATACATCAGTATATGATGCAGCGTTGTGGAAGAATGCGACCACCATCCCTAGTGCGGCAGAGTGCTCAAACGGGAGTGTCTGTTCTAGTTTCCTAAAATAAGGCGGCACGGTGGCTCAGTGGTTAGCACTTATAGCATTTGGGTCCTAGGTTCAAATCCCACATAGGAAAATATCTGCAAAAAGTTAGAATGTTCTCCCCATGCTCTTGATGGTTTCATCTGAGTAAACCATGTTCTCCCCACACTCCAAAGACATACTGATAGGGACTATAGATTGTGAGCCCCAATGGGGACAGTGATGATTATTTATGTGTTTACAGAGCTGACAATGATGCTTAATGATGACTAAAAAAATTGTTAATTACATTACCATAGATATCACTGATAGTTGTTTCACCTCATGCTTTTTAATTTATCAGATAAATAAATATATGGAAAACTGTGCTATCATTTCATTATTTACCTTTTATCGCAAACTAGGTTTTTATATCAATCCCCCTTTATCTTTCCATTATAAAGGGATTTTTCAGGATTGTAGAATAATGGTCTCTATTGTAGGAAATAATACCAATTACCACTAGACGTAAAGGTAATAATGTCCTGTCCATCTGTCATCTGACCTCTGCAGCCAGTCAGTGGCACCAGCAGTCATGTGTGGTTTCTGCAAATGCCACTGTTAGGGCCGCTTTACACGCTACGACATCGCTAGCAATTGCTAGCGATGTTAAGCGCGATAGCACCCGCCCCCGTCGTTGTAACGATATGTGGTGATCGCTGCCGTAGCAAACATTATCGCTACGGCAGAGTCACACGCACATACCTGTGCAGCGACGTCGCTGTGACCTGTGAACCGACTCCTTTCTAAGGGGGCGGTTCGTTCAGCGTCACAGCGATGTCACAGCAGCGTCACTGAACCGCCGCCCAATAGAAAAGGAGGGGAGGAGATGAGCGGCCGGAACATGCCGCCCACCTCCTTCCTTCCTCCTTTTCCGGTGGACGCATGTAAGGAGATGTTTGACGTTCCAGCGGCGTCACACATAGCGATTTGTGCTGCCGCAGGAACGACAAACAACATCGTTACAGCAGCAGCAATGATAATTGGGAAGAGGGGGGCATGTCACCGATGAGCGATTTTGAATGTTTATGTACCGATTCAAAATCGCTAATAGGTGTCACACACAACGACATCGCTAACGCGGCCGGATGTGTGTTACAAATTCCGTGACCCCAATGAGAACGCTTTAGTGATCTCGTAGCGTGTAAAGCCATCTTTAAGGACAGTAAGTGAACACTGCAGTCAGGTGACTGATGCATAGCATGCCATCACTTGTGTTCCTCGGTGGTATCCAGTGGCGAAGTAGCACTGGAGGTTCAGGGTTAATTAAAGGTTTAAACAGGAACTATAACTTACCATAATCATGTTTGGTTTTATTTTAACCTGGTCTAAATGAGACTGTTCTGAATCTCACAATGTTTTCTGCTCTTGCGCCTCTCCATACCTGAGATATGACCTCCTTTTCTTTTTATGTAAATCTAGCATTGTTAGCCAACGAGCATGCTCCTCAAGAAACTCCCATAGAAGAATTTAGGGCCACTCCCACTTGGCTAACAAAATTGGATTTAATTACAAGGAAGGTGGACCAAACTAAAGAAGAAAAGCAAAAGAAAAAAATATTAATATATACAGTATATATTAATGGCAAATGATGGCTCTTATTTTAGTAATTGTTATTTATTTCAGAACATTCTCCTCCTTAGCGCCTATTTTGTGAAATCCAGACAACTCCATTATACTAAAGCAAATTTCTTTACCATGACTAAAATCAACACATAAAAGACAAACAATGAAAACACTAACAGCTTTATATCATTTGCAAAATAACCTCAAACAGTAAATGCCAAGGAAGAAAACATGAAGATGAACATTCTTAATTTACTTCTTCCCCAGTACCTAAAGCATTGCTCAAGTGAAGCATGTTAAAGTTCTTTGTTCCCACCCACTCATGAGGTCAGATTGCTGAACAAGCTCATTCCTCTACACGAGGAGAACAATATTTCATTTGTGCAACAGCTGTAGAATTTATGAAAGGGGAAGTACATTCTAGAAATCCTGGAAAAGAGAAAAAAAAAAATCTGTGTGTTTCATGTGGCCTCATTTACATTACAAGCTGGGGTCCATCTCCACTGATACCTTCTAAATACAAGCCATTTACGTTAAGGAGGGACAGAAAAAAGTATTTGTGTTTTTATTGCTGAGAGAACATTAAAGAACCTTCCAGGTAAAGCGAATAGAACCGTTTCCTATTTATATGGTAATTCTTAGCCACATGTAAATTAGTTAAAAAAATGACCCATTAGTGTCCTGTGTAATCGTGAACTAAGATAAGAGTACACAAATGGCACAGCCACTATAGGCATCGAAGGCATGTGAGTTGTATACACTGAAAATTCAATTCTGGTCCAACGGTTCTCACCTCAACAAATCTAGAGAATAGGGAAGTTTGCACAGTCACTCTTCATTATAGTATGTGTAAGGCTGGACTCAAACGAGTGTATGGCATCCGATGCGATATGGTAATGACCCCCGGCTCAGGCTCTGCTGCGAGTGTGAGCCGAGTATCATGTGACTGTGACCCGATCCTGCAATCAGGTCACAGCTGCGAAGCTGAGGGAGGGCACTGCGGAGGAGAGGAAGGGGTTAATCCCCTCATCTCCTCCATTGTCAGCCTGTGCGTATATCGCACTGCACTGGGATAACATCTGAGTGCAGACGATGTATCTCTTGCACCAATTCACTTGAATTGGTGCGAGAGATACGGCTCTTGCAGAAAATCGCAGCATGTTGCAACTTTTCTGTCATCCAGAATCTGGATGCGAGAAAAGCTGACCAACTGCTGTCCCTCATTGATTAACATTGGTAGGAGTGCAATGTGAGATTTTATACACTCATGTGAGCGTACCCTAAGAAACAGAAAAGTCATGAGCATTCACTTGACTGTTTGGGCATCTGTCTTGATTGTATAGGAGGTCACCGGAGACTGTGCATCTCTTTTCTCAGGATTAGTGGTGGTCCCAGCAGTCCAATCTTCATTAACCAGCATAATAATAATACAGTGGGGGAAATAAGTATTTGATCCCTTAATGATTTTGTAAGTTTGCCCACTGACAAACACATGAACAGTCTATAATGTTAAGGGTTTGTTAATTTTAACAGTGAGAGATAGAGTATCCAAAATAAAATCCAGAAAATCACATTGTATAAATTCTATACATTTATTTGCATTTTGCAGAGAGAAATAAGTATGTGATCCCTACCAACCATTAAGAGTTCTGGCTCCTATAGACCACTTAGACCAGAAGTCTGAAACATGCGGCCCGCCTACGACCCAAAGAACACCGTCTCCAATGTCAAGCATGGAGGTGGAAACATTATATTTTGGGGGGTTTTCTCTGCTAAGGTCACAGGACTACTTCACTGCATCAATGGGACAATGGATGGAGCCATGTACCATAAAATCCTGAGTGACAACCTCCTTCCCCTCACCAGGACATTAAAAATGGGTCGTGGCTGGGTCTTCCAGCACAACAATGACCCAAAACATACAACCAAGGCAACAGAGGAGTAGTTCAAAAAGAAGCACATTAAGGTCATGTAGTGGCCTAGCCAGTCAGTCTCCAGACCTTAATCCCATAGAAAACTTATGGATGGAGCTGAAGCTCCAAGTTGCCAAGCGACAGCCTCAAAATCTTAATGTTTTAAGCGGGCTTTACACACAGCAACATCGCTAGTGATGTCTCTGGTGAAAGCACCCGCCCCCGTCGATTGTGCATCACGGGCAAATCGCTGCCCGTGGCGCACAACATCGCTAACACCCATCACATGGACTTACCTGCCTAGCGACGTCACTGTGGCCGGAGAACTGCCTCCTTTCTAAGGGGGCGGTTCATTCGGCATCACAGCAGCGTCACTAAGTGGCCGCCCAATAGAAGCAGAGGGGCAGAGATGAGCGGGCCGAACATCCCGCCCACCTCCTTCCTTCCACATTGCGGGCGGCCGCAGGTACAGAGATATGTTCCTCGTTCCTGCGGTGTCACACATAGAGATGAGTGCTGCCGTAGGAACGACGAACAACCTGCATCCTGCAACAGCAATGATAATCAGGATTAGAATGACGTGTCAACAATAAACGAATAGGTGAGTAATGTTGATCGTTAACAGTCGTTCGTGCGTTTCACACGCAACAACGTCACTAACGAGGCCGGATGTGCGTCATCAATTCCGTGACCCCAACAACATCTCGTTAGTGATGTCTTTGCATGTAAAGCCCACTTTAGAGATGATCTGCAAAGAGGAGTGGACCAAAATTTCTTCTGACATGTATGCAAACCTCATCATCAACTACAAAAAAAATCTGACTGCTGTGCTTGCCAACAAGGGTTTTGCCACCAAGTATTAAGTCTTGTTTGCCAGAGGGATCAAATACTTATTTCTCTCTGCAAAATGCAAATAAATTTATATAATTTATAGAATTTGATTTTATGGATTTTATTTTGGATACTATATATCTCACTGTACAAAATCAGCAAGGAATGAAATATTTATTTCCCCCACTGTATACCTCCTATTAGAGATCTACAAAAAGATTCAAACCACCATGGTCTAGATTCCCGGCTGGCAATTTTATGAGCATTGAGCTATAAGTGGCTGTTTGTGGTCTGCATTTTTTAGTACTTTTCCTTTTATTAGAATGTAAGGTCTATATAAGAGCTACTGGTGCGTGGTCAATAGCTTTGAGACTTTAACATATAGACAAAATACCCTTATTGATGGTCTTCAAAATCACAAATCGGTTTTTAGTTTTGCGCCAGAGCCTTCAAAAGGTAGTTCCCAATAAGCACCCTTAGTACTTTTTTAAACCCATTTTGGAGAGCAAAGATGTTTAAAAATACACATACAGTTATATTATTAATTTTCATTAAGTATTAAAACTGATAAGGATGTTTTGATCCTTAACAAAAAGACGTAATTTAACACCTGGTTTTATGACTCACTACATGGACACACTTCACACCTCCACGAGAAGAACTTCAGAAGTGATCTGAACAGACCACTTCCAACTCATCTGCATTTCTAACAAAAACATTAATTTGATTTCCTTGGCTTATCTTTAGGAGGCATCATTTTTCCCATGTCCTGTTGTAGCATTCATGTAAATGTTGTGATTTTGTCTCAGTAATTCATTTGTAATTCAGCCTGAAGAAGGAGTCTTGATGCTCTGAAAGCTTGCTAATATAATGTTTCTGGTTAGCCTATAAAGGTAGCACTCCTAGAATACTTTTGTCATTCTTGGGACATAGTATTTCAATTCATTAAATATATATATAATTGTACAGTATATTTAAAACCATGTGTAAGATAGAATATATATTAGAAATACATAAATTACATAAATATATATTCTAATAAGAGTTTTATATATATATTTATTTATATATTTATAATATTATATATTTATGTGTGTGTGTCAAAAATTCTCTCTTTTATTAGAATGCTCCAACTTGTCAAGGTCGTACTTCCAGCAATATTATATTATGAATACAGTGCAGCGAATCATTCCGTTTAGCTTGTCTAACCCACAGATTTATAGCATAGAATGGGGAAATCATAGTAATTATAGTCTTTTTTTTTTTTGTGTGCCAAAGGTTAAATAAACTTGACATCCCAATACACCCTATGCATCCTTATGGGTTGTAAATTACCAAAACTCAAATTGGTGGTGAGGGTATTACATATAAAAAACCTAACAATGCAGTGATATGTTGTAAAAATCTAGTAGTTGTCCAGTGATATAAGTGTCCCTTTATTGCTTGGACGTTACATCAATACATTCTTATAACATACTTACTGAGCATGTCTATGCAAATCATTCATTCAACTAGCCACACGTAATCTTGGCATTAGTCCTACGAATGCTTGTCATTTCTGATTCTTCATTCAGCTTCCTGCCCCTGTTCAGTAAGGGGCAATAAAAGAATGATGGGGTTACATGAATCTCCCAGAGAAACAATATTGCTGGTGTCTTTATAGATATTAATATATAATCAGTTACAATTTTTACTGTGCAATTTACAAAAATGTACAATCGCAGTTTAAAAAAAAATTGAGATGCTGCGTGAAATGTAAAGAAAACAAGCATACAATGATTTGAAAATCTCCTATAGGTATATTGTATTCATCACAGAACATAGAACACAGATCAGAAGTTAAAAGGTAGACTTTTTTCCATTCCAGTTGAAAAAAAATTAACGAATTTAGAAAATTGATGGCAGCAACACATCTCAAAAAGGTTGGGGCAGAGCCATGTCTACCATTGTGTAGCATCCTGTTTTCTTTTTACAACAGTCTGTAAATGTTTGGTAAGTAAGGAGACCAATTGCTTGTCTATTGTAAGATCTTAGCTGCTCAACAGTTCTGTGTCTTCTTATCTGGATTTTTCATTTAATAATGCAACAAATATTTTCAGTTGGTGAAAGTTCTAGACTATAGGCGTCAGTTCATCACCCAAACTCTTCTTCTGTGAAGCCATACTGTTGTTATGGATGCAGTATGTGGTTTAACATTTTCTTGCTTAAAGTTACAAGTCATTCCCCAAAATAGATGTGGTCAGGATGTGAGCATATTGTTACAGTCGCCGAAGGACGGCAAGCATCCGGGAGTGGACCCACTTGGCCGTACACCGGACGCCCCTGGAGGAGTTAAACTGGTGCTAACCCCTATACAGGGATTGTCAGGCACAGCCCCAGCAGGCCTAAATGCACGACTGACAGGACCAGTGGAGGTCGGCTCTGATGGACTGGTTAGTCTCTTAATGTCCGGTGAAGGTGTGCTTGGTTGTAGCAGCATGAAGGTGGTAACTTGGCCTTGGCAGCATGAAGGTGGTGGCTCAGATGTGGCAGCACGGAGGTAATGGTATTAATCAGGCTCTAGGATGACACACAGGTTAGGGACACGAGACTGCTACTAGGACACGAGAAGCTGAACTAGACACAGTAGTGTAATGGGACCTGAGGACTAGTAACACACTAATGAATAGCAACATTGCTCAGGTGCCTTCCGTAAGGGGAAGCAGTCGTAAAAAGCTTTAACGTGATAGGTGACCACAGGAATCACTTCCGGGTAATGGGACACCGGCCCTTTAAGAAAGGGGTTGTGGCAGTGCGTGCACCCTTCGGACACTCCCAGAAGGTCTGTGCATGGCCTGGAAGCAGGAGGAGGCTGTGGCAGACCCCAGGGCAGGAACGGGACGCATGGGACCGCTGGACCAGTGAAGAGAGCGGTGTCCCCTCCAGAGCCTGGGAGCAGGTGCTACACATATATTGTTCTACAACCTTTCTAAACTAATGTAACCCCATATCATCAGAGATTCAGGCTTTTGTGCTGTGCGATAATAACAAGCTGGGTGGTCCCTTTCCTTTTGAGTCCACAGGACATAGCGTCCATGGATTCCATAAAGAATGTAAAATTTGTATTTATCTGACCACAGGTAGTGTTCACAATGATTTCTGGAATTATTCCTGAGCAAATACTGTGAATTGCATGACCGAAACATGCCTGATTTTAATGCAGTACCACCTTGGGGCTCATAGATTTTGAATATATAATATTGTCTGTTGGTTTTGTTCCTTGTGCACAAGGATTTCTCCAGAATATCTGAAATCTTTGATGACATGATGTACTGTAGATGATGGGATATTCAAAGTCTTTGGAATTTTACATTGAGGGAAATTTTTGTGAAAATGGTCACAATTTTTAGACACAGTTGTTTACAGATTGGTGAACCTCTGACTATCTTCGCTTCTGAGAGACTCTGCCTCTAACATGCTCTTTTTAGACACACTCATGTGACTAAATTGAAAAATTACCCTTTTACTGTTTTTCATTAATACCACTTACATTTTCCATCCTTTTGTTAACTCTGTCCCAACTTTTTTTTGTGATGGATTGCTGCAATTAATTTCTAAATGAGTTATTTTTTTTAAATGAAATGGAAAAATGTCTTTCAACTTCAGATCTGTGTTCTTAGTTCTGTTGTAAATAACATATGGCTACAAGATATTCCTAAAATATTAGGTTCTTGGTTTCTTTCAATTCTACAGTCTCCCAAGTTTTTGGGAATTGGGGTTGCATATAAGATAGAGAATAGTCATTTGCTAAGTGAAGCTGTTCTGTCAAATAACATTAATATTGATAAATACATTTGCAAGAAGTAATGCTCATGGCACAAGAAGATAGAGCTCAAGATGAAAATTGTAGGAATAGGAGTTGGTATTTTGCTTGCATTATAGTAATACATTGGCATTAGTGCACAGTCATCATATATCTCTACTTGTCATAGGAAAGAATTGCTTCTTTGAGCTAAGAAAACACTTCAGGGATGGATATATCATTGGTGCAGTCGCAAAAAGACCCACAAGGCAAGGACACCCCTCTACCACCTCAAAAGCAGGTGAACTTGTGCATTATGAGGAGATATTGAATGCAATGGGAACATATCCTGTTTTTGCACAGGACCCCTCTTCTGTCTGTGTCCGCCAATGATTTATTTATTTACATAAAGGATGAGAAAATCCCAAAGTTTTACAAAGTTTTTCATATATATTTTATTCAACTATAGAGAGCAGTTGCAAGAGTTTCTTAGGGGTCAAGCAACTGCTTTAGGCTACATTAACACATCCATGTGACTCTTACCATTTGAGAGAAATGGACCGTTTTTTTTCTCAAGCGTCATCCCAGTTAGAGTATGTGCGCACGGTGCATTTTTCGCTGCGTTTTTGCACGTTTTTTGGGTGCGTTTTTGGTCTTAAAATAGCATGACTGCTTCCCCAGCAAAGTCTATGAGTTTTCATTTTTGCTGTCCGCACAGTGCAGCTTTGTCTTAGGCGCGTTTTTGTGGTGACCACAAAGATGTAACATGTCAATTATTTCTGCGTTTTTGCCAGCGTTTTTCACCCATGCAATGCATGGGAAAAAGCACAGCAACAAAAACGCAGTAAAATGCGCAAAAGCGCATGCGTTTTTTATGCGTTTTTTTACCGCAGGTGCATTTTTTTTGCGTTTTTGTTGTGTGTTTTTTGCAGCCAAAAACGCACAAAAACGCTGCATCTTTGTGGTCACAAAAAAGGCAACGTGCGCACATAGCCTTATACAATTGTTCTCATACCTTTTTTTTCCACTGACGCACGTAGACTGTCTGAACTTTTTTTTTATCTATTAACTCTTTATCTATGGATGTGAACTAGAAAGAATACATTATGACAGTATTTAATCAGTGTCCTTACCATTTCCCCAAAGAAGTAGTCTGCCAAACTTTTAGCTGATTGCCACATGTCAGAATTCATGGTAATTAAGTGATAAACGCAAACGATGTGTGTTTCAGGACAAATGTAGGATCACACAATCCAGTTAGTGTAACGCCTGCCTGGAGTCACAGACTCAGACTTGGCTGTAAGGGGAGTCTAGAGAAAAGCCGCTCACAAAGCAGGACCCCGAGAACTCCGCAACCCTTTAACCCATATACAGGGATTTGGAATTACACAGAGCCCCAGAGATCACTATCTGTGGTAGACTGTAGTCTGTGGTAGTCAGGCAGGGTTAAAAACCAGGAAATGCTAAACAGGAAAAGAATCGGCAGGCAAGGGCGTAGTGAGGAGACAAAGCAGAGGTCAAATCCGGAACTGGCAGCAAGGTACAAAAACGCCAGGCAGGAGGGTAGTCAAAAAACAAGCACAGGAGTCAAAATACAAACAGCACATGAACCAGGAGTACAGAACTATCTCTGGCAGTGGTCACATGACAGGAGGGGGAATAAGAAGGGTGTGGTGTCTTCCCATTGGCTGCAGGTGAATGATGGCAACTTCAGCTGGAAGACACACGCCACCTACAGTCAGCCAGTGGTACTGCAGGTTCCAGGGAAACGCAGCCTAGTGGATGAGCGGAGCCTGTGCTTAGCAGAGCCATGGGCACCGACTCATCTCCCATCACCAGCACTATCCATGGTGGGAACACTGCGTCGTCTGGCGATCGGAGCAAAAGTCGCAGGACCGGACTCCTGTGGGGACATGACAGGGAGCTGTTCTTTTCAGCTACTCACTGCTATGCCTAACAGAAAGTGCCCCCCCCAACATGACCCCCATCTATAGCCGCCATATAACCCAATTGAAATATAGATGGCAGTTGTTCAGTTTATTATCCTTCAGAAATAACATCATTTATTTTAGAATTATGAAACATTTTGTAATAGCTGAGAACTATCCATAACATTTCATTTCAAGAATCTATCAGAAGCATTTTAGAATCCAAGCTCTCCCTGAGAGCTGCTGATTGTGGGGGGCCCCTGCTACTGGGAAACTCTGCGAATATCTATTATTGTAACAAGAGCAGCAATGTGCATGTTCGTGATTCCTGTAGCGAAAGGGAGAATTACACAGTGCCCATTTAATGGACATCCTGGTGAGCTGTGTTTTATGTTGCTCTGAGATCTAGTTAATAGAAAAAAAACATCCCATGCTAAAAAAAAAAAATCAAGCCTTCACACTAGTCAGTATTCATTTTATAATGATGATACATACTTACATGAAAAACATCTCTTAATAATACATATTTTTAGATAGGTGTCACGGCCGTCGTTCTGCATTTAGGCACTTGTGACAGGATCTGGGCCAGACTCTCACATTGCCAATTGAGGCTCCTCATATTAAACATATTTTCCTTTCTTTTGGTGCTTGTAGAGTTAATGTCAGTTTTCCTTTCCAGCAGCTTCTGATTCCTGGCCTCAGGTGCTTCCAATTGGTGACTACTCTCTTCCCCTATATATGGTCACCTTTCCCAGTAGAGGGGACCAGTTATTCTGATTCATCTTGAAGTTAGGCCTGGAGGTGGAAGGAGCTGCTGTGTCCTTTGTCATTGGAAGTGGTGTAGGCTGTACTCCTGGTGTCTGACTGCAGTGGTGAAGTTAAACCTTATCCTTTGTAGTTTTCCTTGTCTGTCGTATCTTTCCTTCATGTTGTTTTAGTGCAGCGGTGGGACTAGAGATCCTCACCTGCCAGCTCACTAGTCATGGTTGTCGCAGGGCTTCCTAGAGCTTCAGATATCTTGCTCGTCCACAGATGTGGAACCTGTATAGGACTTGCTAGGAATGCAGAGTGCAGCTGCTGGTGAGTGCAGGAAGTGTCTCATCATCCCCCTCCCTAGCGCCAGGGGCCACCATTGTTAAAGTGTCCCTGATGTACTCCTCATATGTTGTGGTGAACCCCTTGCCTCTTGTGTCTTGCCATGTGCCGGCCCTTCCCCAAGTCTGTCTGTGACAATAGGTGACCATAAAACACTTGATTGTGTGTCTCTGTAATTTTTCATGGAGGTACATCTACTTAGACCTAGGTTTCATATGTCGACTTTATTCAAAAGAGAGCTGGAGTAAAAGGCAGAATATTTTTAATAGGCACATGTCTTTTTATAAATTTGGCATATCTTAGCTTTCCTGCATGGCCCAAACCAAAAAGTAAGTAACTGGAAAGATTAAGGCTATGTGCCCATGGTGCATTCTATTACGCAGCGTGTAAGTCACTGCATGAGCGTCTCAGAACGCAGCCGAAAAGCTGCATTCTGAGATGCATTTTAACTGCAGAATTCCTGCAGAATTCATGCATTCTGGATGCTTGCTCTGCCATGGGAAAAGCATCCAGAACGCACATTTTTGACAGAGCGGTCCCACTCAGCTCTGCTGCATCCCCATAGAATTGCAGCAGAGCCGACTGGGACTGGATTGTCAAAAAGAGTATGACTTGCTGCGAGACAGAGCCGCACGATCAGAATGAACTAGGATGAACTTCACCTGACTTCAATGTGAACGCGCGGCTCTGTCTGTGTGCCTCTGCTTGATTTGCGATCACAGGTGAAGGACTCACCGTTGACCGCAAATCTCCTGAGTGACTGAAGTGAGCCATGTGATCACTGGTGCCATCACTCAGGTTACCCATGGCTAGCTCGAGTCTTCCACCCGAGACCTGTGGCCATGGGTAACCTGAGTGACGTCTCTGCTGACAGTGTGACTTACTTCAGTTTCTGCGTGGAGCTGACAGGAGCCGCGGTGTTCTACTGCCGCTCCTGTCAGCTTCATGTAGCAGAGTTGGATGCGTCGCGGGACCTCATGGATTATGCCGGACCTGGAGGGGTGTTTGGGGATTTTAATAAAGTGGTGAAAGAGGGTGTTTTTTTGTCTTTTATTTCAAATAAAGGATTTTTTGGGGTTTATGTGTTTATCTGCTTTCACTTACAGGTTAATCATTGGAGGTGTCTCAGACGCCTGCAATGATTAACGTAGGACTTAGTGACAGCTATGGGCTGCCATTAACTCCTTATTACCCAGATTGCCACCGCACCAGGGCAGTTCTGGATGAGCCGGGTGGAGTCCCGGGACTGTTGCATCTAATCGATGCGGCAATTCCGGGTGGCTGCTGGCTGCTATCTTTAGGCTGCGGGGCTCCCCATAATGTGGGGCTCCATATCCTGAGAATACCAGCCTTCAGCCATGTGGCTTTATCTTGGCTGGTATCAAAATTGGGGGGATGGCACACTGTTTTTTTTTAATCATTTATTTATTTATTTTACTGCACTACATAGACCCGCCCACCGGCAGCTATGATTGGTTGCAGTGAGACAGCTGTCACTCAGCATGGGGGTGTGTCTGACTGCAACCAATCATAGGCGTCGGTGGGTGGGGGAAGCAGGGAATATGAGATTGAATAATGATAGGCCGGCATTTTCAAAAGCTGGAGAAGCCTCCACAGTGTGACAGCTGTGCAGCGCTGCGTCAGTGATCGGTTAGTATGAGAGAGGGGAGAGAGGGATAGACCGACAGAGGGAGAGAGACCGACCAACAGGGAGACAGTGAGACCGATAGACAGAAAGACCAACAGACAGACAGAGAGAGAGACCGACATTACAACCTAAAAGCACAGAAGAAGTGACATGTTGCTTTTTAGAACGCAGCGATTTGGCAGCATGCAAATCGCTGCATTCTAAAACGCAACGTGGGCATGGATTATGCACAATCTTCATAGATTGTGCAGGGGACGCAGGACGCATGCAGTTACGCTGCAGTGCAATACGCAGCGTAACTGCATGCAAATGCGCAACGTGGGCACATAGCCTACTGCTGCAATGTCCGGAAAGTGGTGTGCCGTAAATTGAAGAAACTCTATTGTATCAGTGATGGCCCTGTCCCCACTAGCAAGGCCCAAAAATCTTATATAAGTATGGTTTGCGCTAAAATGTGTCATATTTCACACCACAATTTTGGCACACTGCCCTTCATATATTTCCCCAGTATGTTTTTGTTTGCGCATATGAGATTGGATATTCTATGTAAATGTATCTTCCATAATGTTTAGATGTCGATAAGAAATGAATGATGAAATGAATGTTCATATGAACCCTCTGACATAAAACATATCACAATACTTTCTAGTGTTGGAAGGGACACAGCACCCTCTCCCTGTGAGAAGTAGTAATCTCCATTCTCAGCGGCTGCACAATCTAATAATTTCCAAAGCTACAAATAACCATTTTGATGTAACACATTTAATTCCAGATAATGAACATTGAAAGGGTCATCCCCCCAAAAAGGTAGGGGAATAGGGTAAAATAAAAAAATATTAGATATATGTACTTGGTAAGTCTTCTACTTTTCCAGTGGTCCTGTAGGTCTTGTAAATTTATTCTGTATTGATGATGTGCAGAATATACACACGTGATTGCTGCAGCATGGTACTCATTTTAGCAGTCAAGAAGACATTGCAAATTTGAAAAGAAAATCTTCAAAATACTCCAAGGACTGATTTAGCAATGCACCCATGGAATAGCATTATAAAGTTCTTTCTGGAGAACTGCTCAAAAGGTTATGATGTATCCTAAGTACAATTCTTTACAGCACAATTAGGATACACATGCTGTGGCTGTGACCGTATGATATCTTTTGTCGAATAATGCAAGGGTGCGCCATGAGCAAATTCTACAGGCGTTTGTGGCCTCGCTTAATGGGTACCTATGCTTTCACAGTCTTAAAAGATGCACTTTACTCAGGTTCTTACAAAATTGCTTCACGTGGGTTAATTTAGGAGGTTTTTGTACTTGTGATTGTAGCTTGTTGTCTATATGGAAAGACGGCAGTGACTTTCATTTGTTCATCTCACTAGATAAAAAAACAAATAGTTAAATCTTACTTTGCTGGAGGAAATATCTTCACCAACTCTAGAACAGTCCGCAATAAGTAAAAAAGGTAAGCCAGTGAATACGAGAGCACCTACAAATTGTTATATTATAGAACGTAATGTAGTTACCTAATTTAAAGAGTCGTCCCCATTTCTTACCATACTGTGCTTAATGTAATGTTTTAGGCAGTTATGAAAAAATTGCTTTGAAGTAAGAATGCTTTCAAACAGAATTGTTGAGTTTATTTGTATGGATTAATAAATTGCAAAGTAAGGCTACAGTCACACTTTCGACTTTTTGCATCATTCACAATCATTTGTGTGACTGATGCGACGGATGTGTTGCAGATAGTGGCACAACTGATGTGACTAATGCAAAAAAACAAATCCGTTGTTTTGGTTTTTTTTTTACTGTTTGAAAGGTGATCGCTCACAAAAGCCGGCTGCCGGCCGATCAGCTGATCATTCACAAAAGCCGGCCGCCGGCCGATCAGCTGATCGTTCCGGCCACTGGAACTGGAACTCAATTTACAGTCGATCATTGTTTTTTACTGTGGGCATGCTCACAGTAAAAAAATGATCCACTGCACACAAAAAACTTTGCATTGTGCGTTGCTCCCGCCCGTCAGCCACTCCACGACGAATCCATAGCGGGACGGATGCAATGCCATCAGTCACAATCTGTCGGTAATATGGGGAAAAAATGGATTCCTGCAAAATATATTCCAGGATACTGTATTTCCTCAAGGCGATGGATGGCAACTGATGGAAAAAGACAGAAGTGTGAATGTAGCCTTAGTGACCAAAATAAAAAATGAAATTAAATTATTTGGATGGACAAGTCTTAGCACCCCTTGCTTTCAAAAGAGCATCAATTCTTCAAGATATACTTGCATTCAGTCTTTAAAGATACTGAGCAGAGACGATGTTCCAAACATCAGGGAGAACTAACCACAGATCTTCTGTAGATGTAGATTTGTGCAAATCCTCCTTTCTCTTCATGTAATACCAGACTCAATGATGATGAGATCAGAGCTCTGTGAGGGCCATGTCATCACTTTCTGTGACTGTTCTTGTTTACACTGAAGATGGTTCTTAAAGTGAATCTGTAACCACTTTGACCTTTTCAAACTGTTAATATGAGCATACAGGTTATAGAATGCTGAAAAATGGCCTACCTGTATGCCTCATATTAGATGCCTTGTGCATAAATCATCTTTTATCACTTTATATAAACAAGCTCTTCCATGCTATGGGGCGAATGCTGCCTGAAAGATAACTCCGCCTCCAGAGCTTATTTTAAATAAAAGCGGTGTTAGCAGTGTGATGTTTGCTGGCCGCCCTGTGCTCTCACTGCTGAGCTGTGTGTGATAATATCTGACACATCTGCAGGTTCCTCTCAGCTTTAGCCTCTAGCTTGCAGGCAGACAGTGTTGCAATATTGTTTCAATGTAGCAGAGCTCAGTGAGCTGCAAAAATATGTCTGCAAGAAGTCAAATTTAATTTCTCCTGTTCTGTGTCAGTTACTTGTCTCACACTGGTAATGCCCCTTTTATTTAAAATAATCTCTGGAGGTGGAGTTATCTTCCAGGCAGCATCCTCCATATAGCCTGGAAGAGCTCATTTATATAAAGTGGTGAAAGAGGATTTGTCCACAACAAGGCATCTGATATAAGGCACACAGGTAGGACTTTTTTCAGCAGTCTATAACCTGTATGCCCATATTAACAGTTTAGAAAGGTCAAAGTGGTGACAGATTCCTTTTAATGATATAGTGACAGGATATATAAAATATATATTGCATATATGGGTCCTACCAAAAAGACCTACATCTACTGCAGGGCCCTGGGCAGTTTAGAAGGTGAGGCCCCCCCCTCCAGCCTGCTATATCATGTGACATGTGACATGATCCTTTTTTGATAGATCATGTGATAGGACACGTGATTAGCAATCAGGTGCACATTTGCAGCTGCAAATATTTTTCACTTTTCTGCAGAATTATACATAACATAGCACATTACATAATAGAGCAAGGGTGGGAAATGAAATTTCGCGAAGGGCCACATGAGAATACGTGACTGTTGTGGAGGCGGAGCCAATAGGCTGAAATGAACTCTACTTAATATTATTTAAATTTATTGTTTTATGTTAATATTAAAAGTATCACTTAATATTCAGCAGAAATAAGTATGCTGACACTCCCTATATACAGAATAAGCCTACACAAAGCCTCCTGTATGCAGTGTGAATCCACACACAGCACCCCCTATATACAGTATGGGTCCACACTCAGCACCCCCTATATACAGTATGAGCCCCCATATAACCGCTATATACAGTGAATCCCCACATTATTATTATTTATTATTATAGCGCCATTTATTCCATGGCGCTTTACAGGTGAAAGAGGGTGTACGTACAACAATCATTAACAGTACAAAACAGACTGGTATAGGAGGAGAGAGGACCCTGCCCGCGAGGGCTCACAGTCTACAGGGAATGGGTGATGGTACAATAGGTGAGGACAGAGCTGCTTGCGCAGTGGTCTACTGGACTGAGGGCTATTGTAGGTTGTAGGCTTGTTGGAAGAGTTGGGTCTTGAGGTTCCTCTTGAAGCTTTCCACGGTAGGTGAGAGTCTGATGTGCTGAGGTAGAGCATTCCATATAATCCCACATAATCCCCTATATACAGTATTAGCCCTCCACATTGCCCCTGTATACAATACAAGCCCTCACATAGCCACCATATAGAGTGAGTCCCAACATAGCCCTCCATATACAGTATTAGCCCACCACAGCACTACTTACATACAGTATGAGTCCACATACATATCTCCTACATGCAGTATGAGCCCCACATAGCCCCTATATACAGCATGAGCCCTCACATAGCCCTCTATATTCAGTATGAGCCCCACATAGCACCTATAGACAGTATGAGCCCCCACATAACCCTTTATAAACAGCATGACCCTCTACATAGCCCCCTATATACAGTATGAGCCCACACATGGCCCCTATTTACAGCATGAGCATCCACATTGCATTGTATATACTAGCACACATCCCATAACCGGGATCCATGTCTTCTTCATGCACGTACATGCTGGCACTGTCTGATGATGACATCGCGACGGGAACTCCCCTGGAGTTGCACTACCGTTCAAAATACTGCCAGCAGCGTAGTTCCAGGAAAGCTACGGTGCGGATAGTGTTTCCAGGGTGGTGTGCAATGTTAGTTTTCCACCATATATAGCACTTAGAACTTTTTGGGCTAAATGCAACTTTGGTTTCATCTGACCAGAGCTTCCTCATGCTAGCTGTGTCCCCTAAGTGGTTTCTTGCAAAAATGCTGACGGGAAGTTTTAAGGCTTGCTTTCAAAAACGACTTTCCTCTATCCACTTTTCCATAAAGGCCAGATTTGTGGCGTTTATGACTGAGGCCACGTTCACATGTTTTATATTTGGTCAGTATTTTACATCAGTATTTGTAAGTCAAAATCAAGAGAGGAATAATCAGAGGAAAAGTATAATAAAAACACATCACTCACCTCTTCTGCATTTTTCATCCACTCCTGGTTTTGACTTACAAAAATTGATGTAAAACAGACCACATAATGAATGTCTGAACATCGCCTAATAGTTATCATGTGGACAGATTCTCTTATCTGAGCTGTGGATCTCTGCATCTCCTCCAGACCTAACTTTGCTTTACTCTTTTACACAAATTTATCCCTGACCTGGCTTGTGTGTTCCTTGGTTTTCATGATTCTGTTTGATCCCTAATGTTCTCAAAGAAACCTCTGAGGTCTTCACAGAACAGTTGTAATTATACTGAGAATAAATTCCATATAGGTGGAGTCAAATTTACTAATTACAAGACTTCTGGAGGCAATGGGTCACTCAGAATTTTATTTGGGGTTATCAGGGAGCTGAATACAAAATTACAAATGTACGTCATCATTTTCAGATTTATACTTTTAAAATATTTAGGAAACCATGAAATAATTTTCTTTATACTTCATAAATACCATATTTTTCGTTTTATAAGATGCATTGGATTATAAGATGCACCCCAAATTTAGAGATGAGAAAGGTAAAAGAAAAAAATGCGATCCATCTTATACTCCAGTGGTGTCTTACCGGAGAGGGGGCGGCAGCGGTGGTGGAGCGGTGTCACAAGAGGCAGGGGCGGTGCTGGAGTAGGGCGATGCTGCAGGCACTGTGGTGGGGGCTGTGCTGGCTGCAGTGGGGGCTATGCTGGCTGTGTGGAGCAGGGGGTGGGGCGGGTGTCACAGATGCTCTGTCGGCTGTGTGGGCTTCAAAGAAATGGCTCCCGGAGTTGGCGTTTGCGCAGATTGAGCTCTCGGCTCAATGACAAGCCGAGATCTCATCTGCGCACGCGCCACCTCTGGGCGCCATTTTCCTTAAGTCCACTGCTGGGAGATCAATGGGCTAGAGGCAGCATGTGCACAGATGAGATCTTGAGCCAGGAGCTCCATTTGCGCACGCGCCGACTCCGGGCGCGATTATTTGAAGCCCGCTCTGCCGGCAGAGCATCTCAGCCCCCACCACAACCAGCACAGCCCACACCGCAGCCAGCACAGTGCCCTGCAGTGAACACAGTATCCATTCTCCACCTCCCGGTAAGCTACATTCATGTTATAAGCTGCTCCCCTTATTTTCCTCACAAATTTTTGGTAGGAAAAGTGCGTCATATGTTCTGAAAAATACGGTACTTGCTATTTTGTGTTGGTGGATGACATAAAATCCAAATAAAATCCATCTATGTTTCTGGGTTTAACTTTAAAATATCTGGAAAAAGTTCACAGGGTATGAATACTTTTTAAGGCACTGTATCAGATTATCTAAGCTCAGGAACATTTGTTTGACACATCCAATTGTGGAAATTATTAATATTCCAAAACCTATTGATAAATGTACTTTGTTCGTGGCAAAACCCCTTATTGGAAATGAGAACTTAGTTCATTAAGGTTCAATTTTGTAAAAATTGTATGCCATAATGTTTAGGGGGATGAGCCATTGTTGAATATGAATATCAATTTTATGTTTTGTCTGTTAAAAAATGTGGGTTAGCAAATTACATGATTGCTTCTATTATTAAGTTAGAATATTGCCAATGATAAAAAATTACCTTTTTAGTCCATTTCTTTTTCAGTAACTGTCTTTAAAGGAATATCATTTTGCCTCTGCATTCTCATGACTTAACCTATTTATAAATAGCCGCTGGTAATATTTTTATGCCAAGCACAAACAGGCTAAAAGTCAGCAAAAATGATGTGCACGCTTGAAATGCTAATATATTTGTTATAGTTAACTCCATCTTTATGCTGAATGGCCAATATGTTTTAATGCCTTGTATAATCAATTTATTCTGAAGAAAAACTGCTGTCTTGGGCTAAAATACATGCTCAGGTCTGAGAAGAGCAGCCATTTGTCTGCATGACTGCCTTTTCTATTCTCTATTTATAGGATGCCTTGCTGAGCGTGGACATCATACATATATCACCTATTTAATGCCATAAGGAAGTGTCAGGAACATTATTAATAAATAGTGTTTAAATCTGGATCCGGTGTGTATTCCAACAATCAATTCAGAATAAGGATATGACAGTTTTTCTAGTGGGATATGAATATAAAGAACCATAGTTCTTGGACCCCTGCAGTTCTCCATTTACACCTTCGGTCTGGGACAGCTCATAGAGTCCCACAGCTTTCAGTATCATCTCTATGCCGATGACACACAGGTCTACCTCTCTGGACCTGACATTACCCCTCTACTAACCAAAATTCCACAATGTCTGTCTGCTATTTCATCCTTCTCCTCTGCGCGATTCCTAAATCTTAACATGGACAAAACTGAATTGTCTTTCCTCCTCCTCATTCAACTCCTCCACCAAGCCTATCCATCAAAGTTGATGGACAAAACAGAGTTCACTGTCTTTCCTCCTCCTCACTCATCTCCTCCAACAAGCCTTTTTAATCAAACTTTATGGTTGCTCACTCTCCCCAGTCTCACAAGCTTGTTGCCTTGGAGTAACCCACGACTCTGCTCTGTCCTTCAAGCCACACATCCAAGCCCTCTTCACCTCATGCAGACTGCAACTCAAAAATATCTCCCGGATCCGTGCTTTCCTTAACCAAGAATCAGCAAAAACATTAGTGTATGCCCTCATCATCTCCCGCCTCGACTACTGCAACCTCCTGCTCTCTGGCCTCCCTTCCAACACCCTTGCACCCCAGGACCCCTCCCCTCACTATTCCCCAGCCTCGCCACTCTGCCAATCCCTTCACTGGCTTCCCATCTCCCAACGACTGCAGTTCAAAACACTAACCATGACTTACAAAGCCATGCACAACCTGTCTCCTCCCTACATTTGTGACCTAGTCTCCCGGTACCTACCTGCATGCAACCTCAGATCTTCACAAGATCTCCTTCTATACTCCTCTCTTATCTCCACTTCCCACAATCGCGTACAAGATTTATCCCGTGCCTCCCCCATACTCTGGAACGCTCTACCTCAGCATATCAGACTCTCCCCTACCGTGGAAAGCTTCAAGAGGAACCTCAAGACCCATCTCTTCCAACAAGCCTACAACCTACAATAACCCTCAGTCCAGTACACCACTGTGCAACCAGCTCTGTCCTCACCTATTGTACCATCACCCATTCCCTGTAGACTGTGAGCCCTCGCGGGCAGGGTCCTCTCTCCTCCTATATCAGTCTGTTTTGTACTGTTAATGATTGTTGTACGTATACCCTCTTTCACTTGTAAATCGTCATGAAATAAATGGTGCTATAATAATAAATAATAATAATAATAGTAATCAAATGTGCATTGTTATTTGCCCTCCATCATAAATCTGTATTTACCAATTTTGTGAAAAATCTACTAATAATTCTGCATGTATTAACTTTAGAAATATATAATTAATTTAATCTCGCTCCAAAAAAAAGTGAAATTGGTAGCAAAATATAGAAAAAGTTTTCCGATAGCACATATATAGATTGATAAAGCTCAACTGTATGTTCCTAAAATCTACTTGGAAATTTTCCACAAAGTAGGATTGGCGTTTTACAATATGTTGCCATTATGAGTGGTTGGGATTCCCACAACAAACCATTAAATTGGTTTGTCTGAATAAAAGAACCATGCAAAGAAAGTGGAGTTCTTGCTCTAACCGCAAAACTACAGGAGCATCAGTAAGGTGTGGAAAACATATTAAGAGCCTGTTAAAGGGAAAATGTCACATACAAAATCCTATTAAGCTGCAGATATGGAGTTAATCTGCAGTCTAATAGTATTCTGAACCTGCCCACCAACCACACTGAGAGCCCCACTGCCGGGAAGAAGTGAACTTTATTCGTCCCGGCAGCCTTGGGTTTTCAGTCACAGGGGTGGTGCCGCAGTGGCCTCAGTGACCACTCAGTGGATAGTGAGTGGCAACTATACCACACCCCGGCACTGACTGACAGCAGGCTCCAATGCTGGAGGAAAAAAGTTAATTTCCTCCCGGCAGCGGGGCGTTAAGTTCTGGCACCAGGCAACTTCAAAACGCTATTAACCTACAGAATAATCCCATGTCTGCAGGTTAATAGTAGTAATAATAATAATAAGTTAATAGCATTTTTTTTACCTGAGCCTCCCTTTAATAAAGTTTCCTAATAAATTTCGTTAATTTTTGGGCTGCTGGGGTGCCAAAAAATTAAAAGTGCTGGGGCTTTTCCAAATGATCTCAAAATTTTGTACAAAATACCATTTGTCACAAATTTTAGACTTCTTACTAATTTTTGAGAGCTTTCTTAATTATTAAAACATTCTGGCATAAATTTCACAAAATTTACTCCAATTTCCTTTATGTTATCTGTCTATTTGACTTCATTTGTTTGTTTGGACACTAAGAACATGAAGATATTTCAAAGATCAATATTTCATAAATCCTTTGAGATTAATCTAGTTGTTGTAGTAAGGTGGACTTTTCTCCATTAATAGGTAGCGATGAGACCTTTAATCATAATTCTCTTGCTTTCTAAATTTTCCATGGTATTTCTGGCACAAACACCCACAAAATTAAACAAGTCACAAGAACATCACAAGATGTATCACACATGATATGAAAAAATTAATTAATTCAGCTATCGTTAAACCAAACTGAAAATATTGTACACAATGAATTTAGGAGAACCTATCATAGGGGAGTTAAGAGGTTTTATGCCACTAACTGCTATAGAACTGCTTTACATATGTCTTATTTTAGTAATAGCAATACCTGGCAAGATCTTGTGGTTTTACACTGTTTGATACCATGGTTTATGTGAACGTCCATTAATGAACAAATTTACAGAACATTTGGGAGTGCCAACTCCAGCAGTGAATCTGCCTACCTATATAATATATGCACATCCTATAAAACCATTTTGCTATTTTTTTTTACATTTTTATTAGTTATATTTTAGATTTTTTTTCTATAGGGCAAATGATTGAAAAAAAGGGCAGATAAGGATAAATCTGTAAATATCCAAGAACTGTCATAGGCCGCATATTGAACTATCGTGAGAAGGAGGATTTGACACCAAAAAAGAAGCCTCTGGTAATGAATGCTGACAAAATATTAATCTATTAAGGTTACTCAGCAAGTGGTATTAACTAAAAGGAAAACATTTCCTTAACTTTGCAGCCTTGTAATAAAGAAAGAAATTTGTTTTTATATTTTAATTAAGAGATCTTGGAATATTAATAAGTTCCACCATCAGATCTGTTGATAAAAATTTTCCTGTGCTTAGATAATCTTATACAGTAATGACTAAAAAGTATTGGCATCCTTGATATTGTTCCAGAAAATTAAGTATTTCTCCCAGAAAATTATTGCAATTCCACATTTTTTGTTACAAACGTTTTTTCCTTTGTGTGTATTGGAACAACTCAAAAAAAAAAACTGAGAAAAAAGACAAATCGGGCATAATTTCACATAAAACCCTCAAAATGGGCAGGACAAAATTGTTGGCACCCTGAACTTAATATTTGTTTGCATACCCTTTGGAATACACAACTGCAATCAATCGCTTCCTATATCCATCAACAAGCTTCGTGCACCACTCAATTGGAATTTTGGACCACTCATCTTTTGCAAACTATTCCATCTCTCGCATATTCGAAAGGCGCCTTCATCCAACAGCACTTTTAATATCTCTCCACAGGGGTTCAATGGGATTTAGGTTCGGACTTATTGTTGGCCACCTCACAACTATCCAGTGCTTTGTTTCCATCCATTTCTATGTGCTTCTTCAAGAATGTTTGGTGTCACTATCCTGTTGGAAGACTCATGATCTAAGACACAACAGCTTTCTGACACTGGACACTACATGGCGACTCAAAATCCTTTGGCTTTCCTCAGATTTATGATGCCTTGCACACAGTCAACTTATTCATTGCCAAAGGTAGCAAAAGTACCCCAATACATCTTTACTATCCACCATATTTTACTGCAGGTACTGTGCTGTTTTCTTTGCAGACCTCATTTTGTTTTCAATAATTATCATTTTTTATTATTATAGTGCCATTTATTCCATGGCACTTTACATGTGAAAAGGGGTATATATATAATAGGGACAAGTACAATAATCCTAAACATTACAATGCGCAGACAGGTACAGGAGGAAAGAGGACCCTGCCCGCGAGGGTTCACAGTCTACAAAGGATGGGTGAGGATACAGTAGGTGAGGGTGGAGATGGTCGTACAACGCTATGGAGGACTGAGGGTTACTGCAGGCTGTAAGTTTGTAGGCTCAGTAAACAGTAAAATGATGGGCTTTACCAAAAAGCTCTATCTTGGTTTCATCAGTCTACAATATGCTTTCCCAAAAGGATTGTGGCTTACCCACGTACATTTCGGCAAAATGCAGTCTAGCTTTTTTATTTCCTTGTGTCAGCAGTGGAGTCCTCCTGGGTCTCCTGCCAGCCTTTCATCTCATTCAAATGTCAACGGATAGTTTGCGCTGACACTGATGCACCCTGAGCCTGCACGACAGCTTGAATTTCTTTGGAACTTGTTTGGGGCTGCTTAACCACTATCCGGACTAACCTGCATTGCAACATTTCATCAAATTTCTATGCCGTCCATGTCCACGGAGATTAGTTACAGTGCCATGCGTTGTAAACTTCTTGATTATGTTGCGCATCATGGACAAAGGAGCATCAAGATCTCTGGGGATGGACTTGTAACCTTGATATTGTTGATATTTTGCAACAATTTTGGTTCTCAAGTCCTCTGACAGCTCTCTTTCTGTTCTCCATGCTCATTGTGTCACAAAAAAAACACACAATAAAAAGAATGAGTCAACTTCTCCCCTTTGTATCTGGTTTCAGGTGTGATATTGCCCACACCTGCTACTTTCCACAGGTGAGTTTGAGCGGGCATCACATGCTTGAAACAAAGTTGTTTACTTACAATTTTGAAAAGGTGCCAACCAATAACATTGGTGAGATAGCTCTCTATGAGTGATATCTCAATGTGTCAGTGATCTCAGGCACTAGCCAAGAAATGTTACACTTGTATAGATCACGTCTTTCCTCATTCCTGTACACTAATATGCTCTGTTAAAGAAACTGGCTTCAGCATCCTACTGCGCATTCGCCTTCCAGCAACGACAAGAAGAGCAAGAAGGACACTATGCCCCACCTGCAGCCTTAGCCCAGCAAGTCCAAAACCTTTACTGTAGTGACTATTCCAATCAAGCTCTACAGTCACTCTTAAATTCCAGACCCTAGAATCCACCTTAAAGGGAATCTGTCAGGTGATTTTCTAGTACAATACTAATGTTATCTTTAAGTGAGGCTTAAGGAAACCTTTCAGGATCAGTAAAGGTCCAGTCACACTAAGCAACTTACCAGCGATCCCAACAACGATAGGGATCGCTGGTAAGTTGCTAGGAGGTTGCTGGTGAGATGTCACACTGCGACGCTCCAGCGATCCCACCAGCAACCTGACCTGGCAGGGATCGCTGGAGCGTCGCTACACAAGTTGCTGGTGAGCTCACCAGCAACCAGTGACCAGCCCCCAGCGCCGCGTGGAAGATGCTGCGCTTGGTAACTAAGGTAAATATCGGGTAACCAACCCGATATTTACCTTGGTTACCAGCGCACGCAGCTACACGTGCAGAGAGCAGGGAGCAGCGCACACTGAGCGCTGGCTCCCTGCTCTCCTAGTTACAGCACACATCGGGTTAATTACCCGATGTGTGCTGCAGCTACATGTGCACAGAGCAGGGAGCAGCGCACACTGCTTAGCGCTGGCTCCTTGCTCTCCTAGCTACAGCACACATCGGGTTAATTAACCCGATGTGTGCTGCAGCTACATGTGCACAGAGCAGGGAGCAGCGCACACTGCTTAGCGCTGGCTCCTTGCTCTCCTAGCTACAGCACACATCGGGTTAATTAACCCGATGTGTGCTGCAGCTACATGTGCACAGAGCAGGGAGCAGCGCACACTGCTTAGCGCTGGCTCCCTGCTCTCCTAGCTACAGCACACATCGGGTTAATTAACCCGATGTGTCCTGCAGCTACATGTGCACAGAGCAGGAGCCGGCAGCACAGGCAGTGAGAGCGGCGGAGGCTGGTAACAAAGGTAAATATCGGGTAACTAAGGACAGGGCTTCTTGGTTACCCGATGTTACATTGGTTACCAGCCTCCGCAGAAGCCGGCTCCTGCTGCCTGCACATTAGTTGTTGCTCTGTCGCTGTCACACACAGCGATCTGTGCTTCACAGCGGGACAGCAACAACTAAAAAATGGCCCAGGACATTCAGCAACAACCAACGACCTCACAGCAGGGGCCAGGTTGTTGCTGGATGTCACACACAGCAACATCGCTAGCAACGTCACAAAAGTTGTTCGTTAGCAGCGATGTTGCTAGCGATGTTGCTTAGTGTGACGGGGCCTTAAGTATTATTGGTCTACCTTATCTTGTTATCTTGTTGTAAGCTCAGTAGAATTCAGTGTGATTTAGTAAGTAGTCAAGCATATGAAAATGCAAACTGCATATGCACTACTCCCTCCTCCCATCTCACATTGCTGGCATCAGTGATAGTAAATCTGAACTGAATTTGCACTGCTGCCCCCAACTGTACTGCCTCCCACCTTTCAGAAGTGATACTGAATACACTGAGGGGAGTGGTGGGAGCAGTGAATATGCAAATTTTATTTACATACACTTGACTAGGGTGCACCAGACACTGAATTCTATGGAGTTTACAGCAGGGATAACAGTATTAGGTAGAACAATAAAACTTACTGATCATGCAAGGTCTCTTTAAGCCCTATTTAAAAGGTAACATTAGCATTGTACTACAAAATCACCAGTCAGCTCGGATGTTTAGGTTTTGAAATGCAAGAAATTAAAGTTTATAAAATTAGCATATAATATATTCATAGTTATCCCCTCCCCCTGTTAGAATTAGCATAAGAATTATACAAACAATTCACTTTGTCTCTTGCAGGATCTGTGTGAGCTCATACCCATGTGACCAGAAGAGGCGGAGCCTCAGCCAACAAGGCTGGATACCAGGTCACATGGGTATGACCTCACACAGGTCCTGCAAGAGACAAAGTCAATCGATTACATAATACTAATTCTAACAAGGGGAGGGGATAAGTATGCATATATTATCTGTTCCTTTGCTGCTGTCACTCAACAAGCAGCTAATTTTATAAACTTTACTTTCTTGGATTTCAAAACCTAAAACATCCGAGCTGACCACTACAGGTATGTATAGAATCAGCCTGATAGTGCCAGTATAGCACTGGCTTTAGCTTATATAGGAAAATTCTGGTGATTGGTTCCCTTTAAGTTTATTACATTGCAGCGCTAATCACCTGTAAATTCACAATATATTTTTAACATTTAATTAAAAAAACCTAAATAATTAAAAATAGGATGTAAATTAGGGGCATAAAATAGTTTTCTTTTTAAATGTACAGGAAAAAATCTTATTTCTATTGTATTAGTGTGGCGCCCTGGACAAGCCAGGACGTCACAGGTACTACACCAACACACCCCACACCCCGGTCAGGCACACCTAAGTCAAACAAAATCCTTGTTGCCTCCCTCCAGGGGCTGATGTTCACACCAGGGGGTGGGCCAGGCGGTTGGTCCCGCCCACCGAGGCGTGCACAGTCCTGGAGGCGGAAAAAGGAGGGAGTTGAGTTTTAGAGTTTGAAGTGGAAGGAGTGAAGTGGTAGAGGAGCAGACAGAAAGTGGTCCAGGTGTGTGGCCCGGATGGAACAGCAAGGTTGGCAGACGGTGGTGACCGTCTGCAGGAGAGGCCTATTGGAGCTAGCCGTAAGGACCGTGGACGGGCGGTGGCCCGGCGGTACCGGACCGGTACGCAAAGAGAAGCCAGCACCATCCGGCAGGGGCTTATGGACCCCGACAAGGCTAGGAGTCGCCGTGCAATTTGTCAAATCCGTAAGCGAAGGGAACCTCCTGGGTTTCCCAGCCAAGTCCCGATAGAAGGCAACAGTCCAACCGTTAGAGGGAAACACAGTCACCGCCAAGGCTATGGTTCCCAAGGCCAGAGCCTGCGGGCAAAAGGGGCTCCTTCAGCAGATATCCAAGCTGGGGAGCGGGTTACCGGTGGGAACCCATTGGAACCGTACACACTACACAGGTGCAGGGAAAGGCAGTCACCATCAACCTGCCAGGAGGAGAAACACCGCAGCCGTCTGTGGGACCCGTCCATCCAGCCGTTTGTTTTACCGGAGTCTCTGTGTTACTGGCTGAGTAAGTACCACTGTGCCGTGCGGCACAGTGCTGCCCCCACGACCCTGCACCTCACCAGGCCCCGTAACCCGCCTGCCATCCAACCCTACCCCATCACCAGGCCCCGGGACAACCAACCCCCTACCCACGGAGGGGAGAACTAACATCCAGGCTGCTCCCTGTCATCGCTCCCGGGATCCCCGTCCAGAGCAGCGGTGGTGTCACCAATCTCACCACAACCATGGGTGGCGTCACGGACAATATCAAATCCCCACAATCAACCCCCCCCTTTTCACTCACGGGCGAGGAACGCCGCTCGAGTCCCCGGGATCCGGCCCACCGCTCGAGCCACCACCGAGCAGCAGCAGCAGCCGGACCCGAGCAGTGGGAAAGCGCAGCGTCCCCTCCTCCGCCCGCGACATTAGTGCTTTTGTTTTTTCCTCTCTAATAAAAGCTGTACCTTTTTTTTATTTTTACACCAACATGTGACAAATGAGGGTCTGTTTATTTGCAGGATAAGTTGTAGTTTTGAATGACATAATTAATTTACCATGTAATGAATAGAAAAATGGGTGGAAAAAAATGCAAATGGTGTAAAAAAAAAAATGTAATTGCACCATGTTTTTGGTTTTACAGCAATCATTGTACAGTAAAAAAAAAAGGCATGGCAACATGATTCTTTGGATTAGTAAAATACAGCAATTCTGGTGTTTTCATTTTTTTCTTTTTACGAAATACAGGTAAATGACTCTCTAATTCAAATCAGGTGTGGTACGTCCTTGGTTCCTGCAGTTCTTGCTTTTGCCACTGACTGTATCACTATGATACTCTGGTTTATGTGATTGCTTTAAGGTTTTTCTTTTTTTTTTATCTAGTGTTCTCAGCATTTCTACAGGCTTGCAATGAGACCCCACAAATGCTTGTAGAGTCAAAAAGTGTTTTCTCTTCCTTGGCTTTTCTTTAATTTGCTTTGTTGTTTATCCTTGGCTACAAACAAAAATTAGTTTTTTGTTTTTTTTTTGCACTAGTGGGTATACACTGCCTTGTTGTGGTAGACTTTAAAATTACAGTGTGTATTTTTTTGTCCAAATGTTTTCCCATTCCGTTTGTCTGTATATTTGTGATCTTGTGTTGTCCTTAAAATAATACTATTTATGTATTTTATTTCAGATTTATTAATAAAAATGTGGTTTTATCTTAGATATTTGCCTTGCACGTACTTTTTCCTTTTTAATGTGTCTACTATTATATTTTGATAGATCTGACCTTTAACCCTTTCACCACTTTTGATGTATATTTATGTCAAAAGTCACATCTCTGCCTTTTGATATGGGCTAGCACGCCGAGCCTGCATATTTCTCTATGTAAGGGGGTCAGGGCTATGGCCACCCCTGCAGAAGTGGACAGCACACTATTGTTTAAAGTGTAATATGTTGTCAGGATGTAGATTGTGTTAAGGGGCCACCAGGTGGAAGTGTGGCTTAGGGTTGGCAGTCCTGGCTAGGAAACTCAGGGGTTAAAGCAGAGGAGGAGAGAGCTTATAAAAGGCCAGTATCAGGGAAAAAAAAGCAGGAGAGTCCCCAGCAGCAGCTACTACAGGGAAAAAGCCCAAATCTCTCTTGCCCATATTGATCACCTAATCTACCGACCCAAGGGAGGTCGCCCCTGCGTATACGGACCCATGGAAACTTGCACATTTAGGATCGTGTAATTGTGGCGCCAGAAGCGGGGTACAGGCAAGGCCTTCCATTACCTGGCTACAAATACCCTACGACGTCCCTGACGGGACTACAAGTCAGTGGCTCCCTGTCTAGAAAGGGAAGGACCTTAGGATTAGTGGAGTCAGTCACACAGTGCCATGTCAGCCAGGAGAATGAGGAGCCTAGTGGGCACGTCAAGAGCCCAGGTGCCAGGAAGTCGGTCAGCCATCAAATTGAATTATGCAGTGGAGTTTAGAAGGAACCCTAATGGGACCAGGGACGGTGTCCGGATAGTGAAGGAGTTAGATGTTGCAGCTACTGAACAGATGAGAAGGAGAGCTGAGAAGATAACTGTTGTAGAAACTGAGTGGACCAGAAGTGAAGTGCAGAAGATGAGTCCTATATGTGTGATGGAGAAGAAACCTAGTAAAGTTCTGTTGCTTGAAAAGATTACTACTGCGTGCAGTTTATTGCCTCAGTATGAGAATGGACTGTATGGAAGCCATCCTTGTAGTAACGCAGCAACCGGAAGGCAACGGGTTACTGAGCAGCTTCGCTGCAGCATATTATCCCCTGAGTTCATTACCACTACTGCTCCTTGCCCCCGGCTCCCCGTTACATCTACACAAAATGTATGATCAGACATCATGTGCCTCTAACAACCGTGGGTGGATCGGACAATCTCTGAGAGCGGGATTTAACACCTGCTGGCCGAGGGGCACGTCATTAACTGCGCCCATCAGCAAGCCCCATGACGTGATCGCGGGGAACCAATGGGTTCTTATGACAGCCAGGGTTCTGCTGATAACCCCTGTATCTGTCAGAAAATTCCTCCTGTGAACACCGGGTGAGGGACTGCATTAATATGAGACTGAGATTTCTGCTATTCATACAGTGGGAAAAATAAGTATTTATACACTGACGATTTTGTAAGTTTTCCCACCTACAAAGAATGGAGAGGTCTGTAATTTTTATTATAAGTATACTTCAACTGTGACAGACAGAATAAAAAAATGCAGAAAATCACATTGTATGATTTTTAAATACTTAATTTGCATTTTACTGCATGAAATAAGTATTTGATCACCTACCAACCCGCAAGAATTCTTAAAGTTTTTTTTAAGAAGCCCCCCTACTCTGCACTCATTGCCTGTATTAATTGCACCTGTTTGAACCCGTTATCTGTATAAAAGATACCTGTCCTCACAATGAATGATACTCCAACATCTCTACTATGATCAAGACCAAAGAGCTGTCTAAGGACACCACGTACAAAATTGTAGACTTGCACAAGGCTGTGATTGTCTACAGGATAGTAGACAAGCAGCTTGGTGAGAAGGCAACAACTGTTGTCACAATTATTAGAAAATGGAAGAAACATAAAAGATGACTGTCAGTCTTACTCGGTCTGGGGGCTCCATGCAAGATCTGACCTCATGGGGTAAGGATAATTCTGCGAAAGGTCAGAAATCAGCCCAGACACGCCGTAATGGAATAAAATCCTGCAGGTCATGAAAGGTCACCAGGCTTATGCCAGCACATGTCCAGGCCCGTTTGAAGTTCACCAGTGAACCTCTGGATGATCTAGAGGAAGCATGGGAGAAGGTTATCTAGTCAGGTGAGACCAAAATAGAACTTTTTGGTATCAACTCCACTCGCAAGTGTTTAGAGGAAAAGGAAAGATGAGTACAATCCCAAGAACACTGTCCTAACCGTGAAGCATGGGGGTGGAAACATCATACTTTGGGGGTGCTTTTCTGCAAAGCGGACAGGACCCCTGCACCGAATTGAAGGGAGTATGGATGGGGTCATGTATTGTGAGATTTTAGAAAACAACCTCCTTGCTTCAGTAAGGTCATTGAAGATGGGTCATGGATGAGTCTTCCAGCATGACCATGACCCAAAACATACAGCCAGGGAATCTAAGAAGTGGCTCCGTAAGAAGCATTTCAAGGTCCTAAAGTGGCCTAACCAGTCTCTAGACCTTAACCAAATAAAAAAAAATCTTTGGAGGAAGCTGAAGCTCAATGTTGCACAGCGACAGCCCTAAAACCTGAAAGATCTGGAGCAGATCTGTATGGAGAAGTTGGCCAAAATCACTGCTGCAGTTTGTGTAAACTTGGTCAAGAACTACACAAAATGTCTGACCTTTGTAATTGCAAACAAAGTTCTGTACCAAGTATTAACTTCTGTTTTTCTATTGTGTCAAATACTTATTTCATACAATAAAATGCAAATTAATTATTTAACAAATTCATACAATGTGATTTTCTGGATTATTTTTTTTTGTATACTGTCTGTCACAGTTTAAGTGTACCTACAATTAACATTACAGACCTCTCCATTCTTTGCATGTGGAAAAACTTGCAGAACGGCAGCGTATCAAATACTTATTTGCCCACTGTGGCTGATATACTGCTCTGTATAGCTCAGGCAATCTGATGATTGTAGCTTCAAGTCCCTTGATGGGATTATTAAATATTGTAAAATGTAATAAAAAAGTATAAAAATTTTTTACAAAATTTAAAAGAAAACAAATGACCCCCTTTTATCCACCTTTAAAATAAGAAAATACACATATTTGGTATTGCTGCATTGAGAAATGTCTCATCTATCAAAATATAAAATAGAATAATCTGCTCAGTAATCGGCGTAACAAGAAAAACAATCAAAACAGAATGTGGGTTTTTTTGTCATCACAACATTGCAATAAAATGGAATGGTAACCAATCGAAACATTGTATCTACCCAAAATGGTATCAGTAACAACGTCAGCTCAGGATGCAAAAAATAAGCCATCACATAGCCCCAGATCGTAACAAATGAGAACATTACTGGTCACAGAAAATGGTGATGCAAGCCAAAAAAATAAAAGAACAAAAAACCTAGAGAATCAAAAGGCAGTGAAGGGGTTAACGATGCGCAATTCTAAATATATAATTATTATTTATTTATATTTAAATTCTAAATCTGGAAAAAGGTGGTGACTTGAGAGATATATATATATATATATATATATATATATATATATATATTTATTTTATTTATTTATGTATTCTTATTTTTTTTTCTTTATAAACATTTGGCTGCATTCAATCACATATCGGGAAATCCTAGAAGATAACGTCATGTCTTCTGTGAGGAAGCTGAAGCCTGTGCATCATTGTATCTTCCTAAAAAACAATGATTCCATCAATATCTTGATTTGAGACAAAGTCCTGGAAGATTCTTGTGGGGTTTATGACTTCATGGCCTCATGACCTTATGGCAATTCTTTGGTGGGATATGAAGAAGGTTCTGCCAACCCAAAGAATATTACTGAACTATATAACATTGTCCATCAGGAATGGGCTAAAAGTTCTGAGGAGCGCTGCCAGACGTTGGTGTCAAGTTGGTGTCTTTCTATTAATCATGTTAGCAGCAGGTCATAACAGACAAGGGGTGATCAAAAGAGTACTAAAGGCACCTGTCATGATGAAGAGGTTGAATAATTCTCAGACTGCAGTAGCCAGTAAGTGGCCCTTTGTATTCAATTTGGAGAAACCAGTTGTTAAATTAGTTTTGCTGAGGTATTTAAAGAGTACCTGTCACCGGGTAAAAAGTGACCAGTTTTTGCTATTATTTTATTCCTGCTGCAAACGTACATTTTTGGGTTGTGTTTTTTTTTGATGAAACATACAGCCTCAGAGATCTGGGCCTTTTTATTTAGTGCTACTTTTATGGTCTTTGCCAATAATACAGAGTGACCTAAGGACATGTCCCCAGAAAATCCCATGAGCAATGTCCCTTTGGAAAGTCCATAAAAATTAGCAATAAATGAAAAGGCCCAATATCTCTGGACCTGTATGGGGGTTTAAAAACAAAAAGTAGAAAAAAAAATAAACGTGATTACTCAAAAAAGCGAGAATGAACTAAAACCAAGACCTGGTCAGTTTTGACCTGATCCCCTTAAAGTCCTTCTCCCCCAGGCAATTTTCCTTTTTGTTTTTTTCATCCCCCTTCTTCCAAAAGTGAGAGACTCACACTTTTGAATGAAACCATTTATTCTGCCTCATATAGTTCTGAAAAATGGGAATAAAATTCCAAGTGTGGTGAAATTGCAAAAAAAGTGCAATTGCACAATTGTGTTTCTTGGTTTTTTTTATATGCCATGTTTACTTTATGGTAAAACTGACCTGGCATTATGATTCCTCAGGTCCGTACGAGTTTGTTGACACCAAACACGTATAGTTTTACTTTTATCTTAAGGCTACTTGACACGCTGCGATATCGGTACCGATATCGCTAGCGTGGGTACCTGCCCCCATCTGTTGTGCGACACGGGCAAAGTGCTGCCCGTGCCGGACAACATCGCCCAGACCCGTCACACATACTTACCTCCCCGGCGACGTCGCTGTGACCGGCGAACCGCCTCCTTTCTAAGGGGGCAATCCGTGCGGCGTCACAGCGACGTCACGGAGCGGCCGCCCGATAGAAGCGGAGGGGCGGAGATGAGCGGGAAGTAACATCCCACCTACCTCCTTCCTTCAGCATAGCGGCCGGGAGGCAGGTAAGGAGAGCTTCCTCGTTCCTGCGGCGTCACACATAGCGATGTATGCTGCCGCAGCAACGAGGAACAACATCGTTACTGCTGAAGTAACGATAATTGAGAATGGACCCCCATGTCACCGATGAGCGATTTTGCACGTTTTTGCGACGATGCAAAATCGCTCATCGGTGTCACACGCAACAACATCGCTAATGCGGCCGGATGTGCGTCACAAATTCCGTGACCCCAACGACTCCGCATTAGCGATATCGTAAAGTGTAAAGCCCCCTTAAGTGGTGAAAAAAACCCAGAAGTTTGTTATAAAAAAGAATTGCACTTTTGGCGCCATTTTCCAAGGCCCATAGCAGTCTAACTTTTTGGGATCTGGGGCTCCATGACAGCTTATTTTTTGCGGATTGAGCTGCTACCTCTTTTTTAATCATAAAGATTTTATTAAATTTCCAGCATATAACAAAGAAATTTGACAATGTCAAACCACATACAGGTAACAATACAAAAACAGAGTACATATAGGGCATATCAACATATCATTGTGGGACATTAAATACCCCTACAGTACGAACTGGGGATAACTAAGGAAAAACATAGGGGGAAGGGGGTGAGCAGCCATATAGATAAATTACCTTAGTGAGTCTAGCATTTTCCCTGGGGTTATCTGTCTCAAGGGGCCATCTCTAAGTTACTTCAGGGTTCAGAGGAGCCTGGTGACTGTGGGGGGTTAGAAGGTTGCGGGAGAGCCGCGGCATATGGAGAAGTCGCCCAGGGGGCCCATTGTTCCAGCACTGCCTCTTTCTTTTTCAGACTAGAAGCTAAACTCGTTTCATATACCCACTGTAGATTCAGCCTGTCTGTTAGCTCTGTCCTAGTTGGGGACAGCGGGGACTTCCACCTGTAAGCTATACAATGCCTACCTGCAATAAGGAAATGGGAGATAATGGATTTAAAGGGGTCAGGAATTGTGTCTATACCCATATGTAGAACGGCGAGGGCTGGGGACAGGGGGATCCAGAGATCAGTGACCTCCCGGGTCATTTCAAAAACTAAATTCCAAAATTCAAAGGTCCTTGGGCAGAACCACCACATATGACTTAAAGTACCTCTGTGGTTGCAGCCCCTCCAGCACAATGGGGACGTATTTGGAGAAAAGGTTGCTAATTTGGTGGGGAAATTATACCATCTCAGGTGGATTTTTTTTAGTTGTTCATTATGGTTAAGGCATGAGGAAAATATTTGGATCCACTTTGAGGCAGAGTGCCAGGCCTGAGTTGGGAGTGGGAAGGAAAGATCCTTCTCCCATTTAAGTATGTAGGGGAGTTGTTTATCATCTAGCGGGCCATTTAGTAATTTATAGACGTATGAGAGGCCCTTAATTTTACTATTTTGAAAGAAGTTTTTAATTGAGATGGGGTCAGCTACTAGAGGGATGGAGAAGATTGGAGCGTTTATGAGAAAGTGGCGCAACTGAAAAAATTGGAACAAGCTGTGCCGAGGAAGATTGAATTTCTCACACATCTCTGAGTAGGGAAGTAAAACTTCATCTTTATATAGGTCCGCTAACACCACAGGCTCTTTGTTTACCCATGAGGTAAGGTTTAAATTTGGGATGAAGGATTCAAGCGCTCTCAGGGGGATATTTGGTCTTAAAGCTTGTGACACTGTTCCACTCTACTCGCTCCAATTTTTCTTCAGTGTTGATGTTGTGGGAAGAAGATCACAATGGGAAGAGGGGGCTAGAATTAATGATTCAATGAACTGTTTAGGGGTGTGACAATTGATTGAGGAATGTTCGATCTGCAACCATCTCTGGTCTAGTTCGTTTTTCCACCAGTCACGAGCCGCCTCCAAAATGGCAGCTCTATGATAGGTTAGAATATTTGGGATACCCATGCCTCCGCCATTCAATGGTGCATGCATACAGTGCAGGGCTATTCTTGTTTTTTTCCCAGCACAAATGAATTTTCCCATTAGTGAATGGATTTTAGATAGATAGCGGTGTGGGATTGCCAAGGGGAGGCATTTCAGGAGGTAGATGATTTTTGGGAGACATATCATTTTGAAAGTCTGCATTCTTGCCATCCAGGACAGGGGAAGCAGAGTGACTCGGGCAAGATCATTTTCTAGTGAATTATGTAGAGCTATCATATTTTTTTGAATTATGGTTTTAAGTGGGGCCAGTATAATACCCAGGTAAGGGATGCCATCCTCTTCCCACTTAAAGGGGTATAACTGAGATAAGGCGGTTTTGATAGCGGGAGGCAAGAAAAGCGGAAAAATGAGGGATTTATTAACGTTTAGTTTGTAGTACGAGATTTGTGAAAAAGAGGTCAAAATCTCCATTATATGCTTCAGGGACACCACCACATTGGTACACGATAGGATGACATCATCTGCATATAAGCTCATCACATGATCCATCTTGCCCGCTTTCACTCCCGAAATCTGCGGACACTCACGAATGGCCTGGGCCAAGGGTTCTATGGTGAGAGCATAAATGATAGGGGAGAGGGGGCATCCTTGATGTGTCCCATTAGTGATTTTAAAGCTCCGAGACATAAACCCGGACGCCAATACCTTAGCATTGGGACTAGAATAAAGCGCCATTATAGCAGATAAAATAGGGCCTTCAAATCCAAACTTATCTAGTACCGATTTCAGGTAACCCCAGTGTACCCTGTCGAACGCTTTTTCTGCGTCTAAGGACAAGAGCACACTGGGGGGTTTCGTTTTCTCAACTAGCGCGATCAGGTCCAGCATCCTTCTTGTTCCATCCTTCGCCTGTCTGCCCGCCACAAACCCCACCTGATCTGGAGCAATTAGTTTCGGGAGAATTTTATGAATCCTGGCCGAAATACGTTTTGCATACAATTTTACATCGCAATTCAAAAGGGATATGGGCCTAAAGTTTCCGGGGGTTACTGGGGGTTTTCCTGATTTAGGTAAGGTAGTTATTATGGCCTCAAGATTACTTGGCGAGATAGCTGCTGATTCTTGCCAAGAGCTGAAGATTCTCAGGATAAATGGGGACAGAATGTTGGTGAATTGTTTATAATATGTGTTAGTGAGCCCGTCTGGGCCAGGAGCTAAGTTTCTTTTTGCTGAATTAATTGCTTGGCGAACTTCTTGTATAGAGAAGGGCACATTGAGCAATTTTAGCTGATCTGTGGATAACCGGGGGAGGTTAATGCTATTTAAAAAGGAACGAATTGTGTCTTGGGAGGGCTTTGGGGTGGTGAGGTCATCTTTAAGGTTGTATAGTGATTGGTAAAAGTCAGCAAATGCATTGGCGATTTCTGTTGGGTTGCGAATTTTTGAATGAGGGCCTGATATAAGGAACTCTATTTTGTTTTGTACTTCTCTTTTTTTGACTCTCCTGGCTAATAAGGCTCCTGCTCTGTCACCCATGGCATAAAATTTTAACTTAAAAGCTCTCAAATTTTTCTCATAGTCCACCAAGAGCAATTGGCGGAGCTGTAGTCTTAGTTTTCTGAGATCGTTCGAAACAGAGGGACTTGGGGAGGATTTATTAAGAGAGTCAAGGAAATTGATTTGGTTTAGGATAGTTTGGAAGCTGCCTGACGTCTTTTTTTCTCCCTAGTGGCAATTTTTATGAATGACCCCCTAATATAAGCTTTGTGAGAGGACCACAATGACTCCTCTTTTACTTCGTTATTATCATTAAATTTGAAAAATTCGTTGAGGTCAGATCTTAATTCCTCAGCTACTTGTTTGGAAGCTAAAAGGGAATCATTCATTCACCACCGGTCAAATATAGGCAAGCGATCTTGCTCTCGAATAGTCAAATAAATGGGGGCATGATCCGACCATGATATTATTCCAATTTTAGAATCTGAACAGTCTGTAATAAGTGTACTATCTAACAGAAAATAGTCCAATCGTCTGTAAAAGAGGAACCGAGGAGAGAAGTATGTGTAGTCTCTTTCATTTGCATGATGGTATCTCCATATATCATGAAGGTGCCATTCTGAGACCACTACTCTCATCTCTTTCCTCTGTACAGCAGCATTCGAACTGTCTAAGGAGCTTGACATTAACACATTGTAGTCTCCGCAAATTATTTGCTTACCTCCTGTGACTGCTGAGAGTTTAATCAGGAATTTGCGCAAGAAACAGATCTGGCCTGTATTGGGGGCATATACAGATGCAATAGTATACCTGGACCCATTTATGGAGCAATTTAGAATAGCATATCTGCCGTCAGGATCTGAGTGCTGGGCTAGCATAGTGAAAGAGACAGTATTTTTTACACAAATAAATACACCCGCCTTTTTTTTTCACCACATGCATGCATTATAAATGGGAATTTAGGATTATTCAGCCGATACGTGTCATTTTGGAGAAGATGTGATTCCTGTCCGCAAATCACATCACATTTTGATCTTGACACTTCCCGCCAGAACATAGACCTCTTAGCTGGAGAATTTAGACCTTTTACATTTATAGACATACAGTTTAACACCATTATGCTAGAATTAGAGTCTCTTGGCTAAGACTGCAAGGAGGGAAAGGAAGGTTAGGTAGAACATAACACGCATAACCAACATTTGTCCAAAAGGAAAAAAAAAAAGTCCAAAAAAGGACCAGCGGCATGATAGGAAATTGCCGCCCTGGTGGCCAGAAGGACCTGGATGAACCATATCCAGAGGGCCTTCAAGAAAAATAACTAAGTCACAACCACGACTCGAAATATTAGATAACTCACGCTACAGACCACTCTTCATTAATTTTCTCCCTGCGTTATGGTCCTGCGGCTCTCGGAGATCTGTCTGGGAGTTTCACCAAGTTCCACGAAGAAAGGAGCCTAGCCAGCTGGTTTGGCGCGTGACACACGTGGGTGTTCCCTGCCCGGGTGATCAGGATTTTGACAGGGAAGCCCCATCTGTAGGCGATAGCTTCATCCCTTAAGATCTTAGTGTAAGGAGCAAATTCCCTCCATTTTGCCACAGTTCCAGCCGAGAAATCAGGGAAAATTGATATAAGGCGTAATTTCTCAGGCAGGGATGGCTTCTTCCTCAGAGCTTGTAGCAGGGCTTCCTTGGTTTTGTAGAAATGCAGGCGAGCTAAGGTATCCCGAGGGGCCTCAGCATTAAGAAATTTTGGTTTTGGGACTCTGTGAATCCTGTCTATTATGAAATCATTTGGGCCCAGATCTGGCAAGGCCTCCTGCAGCAAGGATATCAAAAAGCTCTGCAATCCTACGTCTGGTATAACCTCCGGAATCCCTCTTATTCTTATATTGTTCTGGCGAGATCGGTCCTCCAGATCCAGGATTTTAGTTTGCAGCCCCTGTACCTGCTCTTCCAGGTCTGCATTGGCATCTATGAGGCTGTTACGGGATCTTGTGAGCTCCTCCATCTTTGTTTCAATGTGAGAGGTGTGGGCTCCTATGGCTGTAATATCTCCATGCAGCTCAGCTACCATGCCTTTCCAGTCCTCTTGCAGTGAGGCACGGAGGGCACTGAGAAGCTTCTGCATCGTGCGCTTTGTAAGTGGGATGTCAGCATTATCAGTGTCAAGGTCTGTAGCAGCCGTGGAGCCCCTCCTGGATGAGCGTGTTGAAGCAGTGGAGGAAGATGTGGCCATCTTATCTCTTCCAGCACTGATAAAGAAATCGGTCACTTTCCCTGGAGAAGGCCTCTTTTGGGATTTTCCCTTTGTCATATCTAGCTCCAGGGGGTTATCTCTGTGATTACCCACCATGCAGGGAGAATTTGGAGTCTCTGGTGAGCTGTTCTGAGCTGTTTCTGAGTCACTGTGGCTGGAGCTCATTTCCTAGGTGACCAGTGCCATCAGCGTGCAGGCCACGCCCCCCATCTGCTCCCTCTTTGACCAGCTACAATCTGGCTTCCGACCGCATCACTCTACTGAAACTGCCCTAACCAAAGTCACGACCAAAGTCACGACCTACTAACCGCAAAAAACAAGTGACACTACTCTGTCCTCCTCCTTCTGAACCTGTCCTCTGCCTTCGACACAGTAGACCACTCCCTCCTATTACAGATTTTCTCCTCTCTGGGCATCACAGACTTGGCCCTATCCTGGACCTCTTCATACCTAACCGACCAAACTTTCTGCGTCTCCCATTCTCACACCACCTCCTCATCCCACCCGCTATCTGTTGGTGTCCCCCAAGGCTCAGTTCTTGAACCCCTGCTGTTCTCCATCTACACCTTTGGCCTGGGACAGCTCAGAGTCCCACGGCTTTCAGTATCATCTCTATGCTGATGATACTCAGATCTTCCTCTCTGGACCTGACATGACCTCCTTACTAACCAAAATCCCATAATGTCTCTCTCCTATTTCATCCTCCTCTGCACGATTCCTAAAGCTTAACATGGACATAACTGAATTGTCTTTCCTCCTCCTCATTCAACTCCTCCACCAAGCCTATCCATCAAAGTTGATGGCTGCTCACTCTCCCCAGTCTCACAAGCTCGTTGCCGTGGAGTAATCCTCGACTCTGCTCTTTCCTTCAAGCTGCACATCCAAGCCCTCTTCACCTCATGCCGACTACAACTCAAAAATATTTCCCGGATCCATGCCTTCCTTAACCAAGAATCAGCAAAAACATTAGTACATGCCCTCATCATCTCCCGCCTCGACTATTGCAACCTCCTGCTCTCTGGCCTCCCTTCCAACGCTCTTGCACCTCTCCAAACTATCCTGAACTCTGTAGCCCGCTTAATCCATCTCTCCCCTCACTATTCCCCAGCCTCACCACTCTGCCAATACCTTCACTGGCTTCCTATTGCCCAGAGACTCCAGTTCAAACCATTAACCATGACCTACAAAGCCATCCACAACCGGTCTCCTCCTTACATCTGTGACCTAGTCTCCCGGTACCTAACTGCATGCAACTTCAGATCCTCACAAGATCTTCTTCTCTACTCCTCTCTTATCTCCTCTTCCCACAATCGCATACAAGATTTCTCCCGTGTGTCCCCCATACTCTGGAATGCTCTATCCCAACGAATCAGACTCTCTCCTAACGTGAAAAGCTTCAAGAGGACCCTGAAGACCCACCTCTTCCGACATGCCTACAACCTATAATAACCCTCAGTCCAGTACATAACTGCACAAATGGCTCGGTCCACTCCTCACCCTTTGTACCCTCACCCATTCCCCGTAGACTGTGAGCCCTCGCGGACAGGGTCCTCTCTCTTCCTGTACTAATCTGTTTTGTACTGTTAATGATTGTTTTACTAGTTTTTATGTATACCCTTTTTCACTTGTAAAGCGTCATGGAATTAATGGTGCTATAATAATAAATAATAATATTAATAACTATACCAATTTTGGATAGATGTAACAATTTGATCGCTGGTTATTGAATTTTAATGCAATGTTGTGGAGACCAAAAAAACGTAATTCTAGCATTTTGAATTTATTCTCGCTACACCGTTTTTTGATAAATCGGACATGCATGTGGCAATATCAAATATATATATTTTTTTATTTTTAATGGTGCAAAGGGGATTTTTTTTTAAACTTTTAGGTTTTGGGTTTTTTTCATATTGTTTTAAAACTTTTTTTTTTTTACATTTTTTAATGATTTTACTAGTCTTTCTTAGGGACTTTATGGCTGCACTGTCTGAACAATTCTCCTGACCTGGATAAATACTTTTATCCTGTGAGAGCCGGCGCTTTGCTGGCATTCACAGGAAGTGAGTCATAACAGTGAGAGGGGTCATAATCTGCCCCGCGCTGTCATGGCAACACATTGTCATCCTGTGGTCATGTCACGGGTCCGCTGGTGGTGGCATGGAACAGTGCAATCCCTTCCAGAGCACAATAGATTGCACTGTCAGAGTTTGACAGCACGAACTAAGGGGTTAACAGGCGCAAGTGAATTGGAGATCAGATCAGCAGACATGTGCGGGGAATAATGCGGGCTTGCCACGAGAGCCCGTATTAAAGGGACAGACATTGCCAAGGACGTACAGTTAGGTCCAGAAATATTTGGACAGTGACACAAGTTTTGTTATTTTAGCTGTTTACAAAAACATGTTCAGAAATACAATTATATATATATAATATGGGCTGAAAGTGCACACTCCCAGCTGCAATATGAGAGTTTTCACATCCAAATCGGAGAAAGGGTTTAGGAATCATAGCTCTGTAATGCATAGCCTCCTCTTTTTCAAGGGACCAAAAGTAATTGGACAAGGGACTCTAAGGGCTGCAATTAACTCTGAAGGCGTCTCCCTCGTTAACCTGTAATCAATGAAGTAGTTAAAAGGTCTGGGGTTGATTACAGGTGTGTGGTTTTGCATTTGGAAGCTGTTGCTGTGACCAGACAACATGCGGTCTAAGGAACTCTCAATTGAGGTGAAGCAGAACATCCTGAGGCTGAAAAAAAAGAAAAAATCCATCAGAGAGATAGCAGACATGCTTGGAGTAGCAAAATCAACAGTCGGGTACATTCTGAGAAAAAAGGAATTGACTGGTGAGCTTGGGAACTCAAAAAGGCCTGGGCGTCCACGGATGACAACAGTGGTGGATGATCGCCGCATACTTTCTTTGGTGAAGAAGTACCCGTTCACAACATCAAATGAAGTCCAGAACACTCTCAGTGAAGTAGGTGTATCTGTCTCTAAGTCAACAGTAAAGAGAAGACTCCATGAAAGTAAATACAAAGGGTTCACATCTAGATGCAAACCATTCATCAATTCCAAAAATAGACAGGCCAGAGTTAAATTTGCTGAAAAACACCTCATGAAGCCAGCTCAGTTCTGGAAAAGTATTCTATGGACAGATGAGACAAAGATCAACCTGTACCAGAATGATGGGAAGAAAAAAGTTTGGAGAAGAAAGGGAATGGCACATGATCCAAGGCACACCACATCCTCTGTAAAACATGGTGGAGGCAACGTGATGGCATGGGTATGCATGGCTTTCAATGGCACTGGGTCACTTGTGTTTATTGATGACATAACAGCAGACAAGAGTAGCCGGATGAATTCTGAAGTGTACCGGGATATACTTTCAGCCCAGATTCAGCCAAATGCCGCAAAGTTGATCGGACGGCGCATCATAGTACAGATGGACAATGACCCCAAGCATACAGCCAAAGCTACCCAGGAGTTCATGAGTGCAAAAAAAGTGGAACATTCTGCAATGGCCAAGTCAATCACCAGATCTTAACCCAATTGAGCATGCATTTCACTTGGTCAAATTCAGACTTAAGACGGAAAGACCCACAAACAAGCAAGACCTGAAGGCTGCGGCTGTAAAGGCCTGGCAAAGCATTAAGAAGGAGGAAACCCAGCGTTTGGTGATGTCCATGGGTTCCAGACTTAAGGCAGTGATTGCCTCCAAAGGATTCGCAACAAAATATTGAAAATAAAAATTTTTGTTTGGGTTTGGTTTATTTGTCCAATTACTTTTGACCTCCTAAAATGTGGAGTGTTTGTAAAGAAATGTGTACAATTCCTACAATTTCTATCAGATATTTTTGTTCAAACCTTCAAATTAAACGTTACAATCTGCACTTGAATTCTGTTGTAGAGGATTCATTTCAAATCCAATGTGGTGGCATGCAGAGCCCAACTCGCGAAAATTGTGTCACTGTCCAAATATTTCTGGACCTAACTGTATATATACTGTACATCCTTGGTCGTAAAGGGATTACATTGTTCATATGTCACTGCTATATATCAAAGAGCAGACCAGTTGTAATTTTTTCTCATAAACCTTGTTTGCAATTGGCGTTAAATAATTTTGATTACAAATCTACAACCTAATGGAAGGCAGAGACAGTGTGTTATAGTATTCCTTGTGTACTGTATGTCCATCCAGGAAGTTGTTATAGCATTTTTCCAAGGATACCGTCATTATGTATCAGACATGAAAACTTAATTTACACTTCAATATGTGATATTTGTCAGAGCGACTGTATACCGTATATAGACATGAGACTCAGATGTAGAAAAATAACTGTCAGATCCAGATGTTCTACAATGTTTGCCTAAAGACACTGAACAGATACAAGCTAAATTAGAAACAGGTTACTTTTGAACGAGAATGCTATTACCAGCTCCTGAAAATTATAGATTGCTTTCAATGCTACCACTTCTCGGAAGTGTCTTGGCTTGAGCCATCTGCTTTTACTCAACAGCTTGTCATTGGATTTTCTTAAGCCACGCTGGTAGAACGTATTGTACACACTGATACCAAGTACAAATGGATAAACAATGTTTTACTTTGCTTTTAAATCTTTCTACCTTGGGTCTTTTTAAGTATTATACTAACCCATTAGTACATATACAACAGTGACTTAACATTTCACAGATAGACTGCTTTCTCCATTTCAACTTGCCAATATGTAACCTACCTGCCCTCTCCGTGCCTCCCAGTACTCCTAAATGATCACAGATACTTTCACTGTATACATCTACCAGACACTCAATGCTGCACTTCAACCAGTAAGGCTGTGTGCCCACAATGAGTCTTACCATTCCAGCAAAGAGGAGGTGATTTATAGAAATCTCCTGCCCACTGTGCTGTTTTTTTTTACCCAGTGAAAACAGACCTGCGGTGCGTGTTTCAATTCAGCAACAAGTCAATTGCTTTTGCAGGTACCTTGAGTTTTAACTTCAGATTTTTCCCGTAGACTTGCATAAGTCTAGGTGAGTATCAAAAATAAAGCCAATCTGTTTAAATCTAAAGGGTGCTTTACACGCTGCGACATCGCTAGCGATATATCGTCGGGGTCACATCGTTAGTGACACACATCCGGCGCCGTTAGCGACATTGCAGCGTGTGACACTAATGAGCGACGATCAATGAGCGCAAAAACGTGAAAAATCGTTGCTCATTGACACGTCGTTCATTTCCTTAATATTGTTGCTGCTGCTTGTACGATGTTGTTCGTCGTTCCTGCAGCAGCACACATCGCTATGTGTAACACTGCAGGAACGACGAACATCTCCTTACCTGCGTCCACCAGCAATGAGGAAGGAAGGAGGTGGGCGGCATGTTCCGGCCGCTCATCTCCACCCCTCCTCTGCTATTGGATGGCTGCCATGTGACGCCGCACGAACTGCCCCCTTAGAAATGAGGCATATTGTAAAGTTGAGGGTTAAACTTGAAGTTACGCAGGGGATGGATATTTCAGCAAGACAATGATCCAAAACACCGCTCCAAATCTACTCAGGCATTCATGCAGAGGAACAATTACAATGTTCTGGAATGGCCATCACAGTCCCCAGACCTGAATATCATTGAACATCTGTGGGATGATTTGAAGCGTGCTGTCCATGCTCGGCGACCATCAAACTTAACTGAACTGGAACTGTTTTGTAAACAGGAATGGTCAAATATACCTTCATCCAGGATCCTGGAACTCATTAAAAGCTACAGGAAGCGACTAGAGGCTGTTATTTTTGCAAAAGGAGGATCTACAAAATATTAATGTCACTTTTATGTGGAGATGCCCATACTTTTGCGCCGGTCAAATTTTGTTTAAATGCGGATTGCACATTTTCGGTTAGTACAATAAACCTCATTTCAATCCAGAAATATTACTCAGTCCATCAGTTATTAGATATATGAAACTGAAATAGCTGTTGCAAAAACCCAAATAGTTATAAAGAAAAAAGGTTAACATTAATAGGGGTGCCCAAACTTTTTCATATGACTGTACCAGCATAGGGCCCAGGTTGGGGGACATATACAGTTCTGGAAAAATTTAAGAGACCACTGCAAAATTTTCAGTTTTTCAGATTTTCTCTTGCTATTTTTAAGTAAAATGTAAATTGTGCTTTTATTATATAAACTACTGACCTGTCTTCGAAATTCCAAGCAATAAATTTTGTATTTATTTTCTGAAAATGAGAAATGGTTAAAATGACAAAAAAATGCATTGCTTTCAGACCTCAAATAATGCAAAGAAAACATGTTCACTATCATTTAGAAACAATAATGTTTCTGTTTTAACTCAGGAAGAAGTTCAGAAATCAATATTTTGTGGACTAAATGTGATTTTTAATTACAGCCCCCAGATCCTGGTTTAGTAACAGTACCATCAGGTATTTACCGTCCGATGTTTATTTAGATCTAGGTGCTGATCATTTAACAGAGAGGCAATACCCAGCCACTAGGTGTTTATAGTATAATTGCAGTTTCATCAGGATTGGTTCTTATGGTGTCTGTATAGGTATTTTACCAGCAGCACTAGTCCAGGTGTTTCTGTTTTAAATCGCTGCTTATAAGTGACAGTGCATTATCTGGGTATTAAATTGGTCCGTTACAGGATATCTCTGTTTTTTAAGATGTATTTTAATTGAATGTAATAAAATTTAATTCTTTTAACATGAACCACTGGTGTGTTTCCTAAATTGGGGGGACCGGTTTTCTAAGTTGTATTAATCAGTGTGTTGTAGTGGCATGAAATATATAATCAGGTGGTTGTGGATAAACACCATTAGGGTGCATGTTTAATACCAGCAACCACCCCCTCCATTAAATGGTAGGCTGTAAGTGGTTGTCTTATCAGTATTCTGCACCTGTGTTGCCCCCACCTGTATCATAGCAGCCCGGCTGCATCCTGCGAGTGCATTTGCTATTTGACCCTTGTTTGGCTGGTGGCTTTTTATGGTGAGTTTCTTTATATTTTTTTTTTGTCTGAATTTGTGTCCTTTGCAGTGAATTATGTGCAATATCCCCAACATAAAAGAACCATTTAATCATCCACAGTAATGTGGGGGGCAGGGAGTCTGTGTTCCTGCAGATCAAAGCCTACTGGTGATGCTGGGTGACAGTGTCATCACTGGGGCTTCCTTCCTCCTTCACAAGATAAGTGGGAATTGGAGGAAGAGGATGTCACATGGGAGGTGGTGGAGGTAGGACATAGGGCCAAAGCGCAGGAATATAAGTATTAAACCAGTGTGAAGAACTTCTCTGAGGAAAATAAGCGGCCCACTGCTTGTAAAGGCTCATCTGGCACTTGCCAGATGGTCAGTCCAGCAATGAACAGTTCACATGTGATGGTTACCTTCTCCTCCTCTCTGCAATGACCTCTGAAAACATCACAAAACATACCTAGAAAACGTTCTCATAGTGAAGGAGTCAGATTCCGACTATTGCTTTCTATGGTCCATGTGGCTGAAGAAGCTCAGGAAAGGTTGCCTGGTGCAGTCATGTAAAGAAAATAGAAAAAAAATCTACCAGGAGAAAATAAAAACAGATTTATTAAAAGGGACACATATCATCTTTTTCATATATAGAGGTCTGACTATTGTCAGGGTATGAAATACAGTATGTTGCATATGAGATATGATGACATTATGTGCTACTAGGCAACAGATTTCTATCTGACTTTTTCAATGGCATTGAAATGAATTTAGCTTGTGTTTTCCTTTAACATTCCTAGTGATCATAAAACATTTAACAATAATTCTAATTTACTGAATAGAAACCTGCATAATAGAACATCAATCATTATACCAACATTACTGAAAAACATCTTATTTTCTGAAATGTTAATAAAGCAAATACATTTGTCCAAAAGCAATTACTTGAAGAATATTGGCTAATTGGACATGTTCTTCCTTACAATTCAGAGTCAGGATCCTAATGAGAGGCAATGGTGTTGTAATTTATTTCATTGATAAGTAAAAAAGACAGCTGTGTATCTCATACGTGAATGAACATTTCAAAAAGATGATCCTTTCAAGAGGAAGGTTTGGAGCATAAATGTGAATTTCTAAACAGGTCATACTGGAGCATTGCCTTGAGCGAATAGGCATGGCAAGACTTGTCACAGATTTTCAGTCCAGTGTCAACACTAAAAATCTGCAACAATTTTCAAGAGCAGTGGATCTAAGGCCTTGTTCACAACACATATTGCCATATGTTTATCACGTACGCTGGTAAAGTTCCTAAAAAGGGCACAACTTGTGTTTATATTGCTGTACTGCCAGATGGACGTCATAAGTGTCTATTTGGCTTCCATCTGGCTGGTATACGTAAGTATGCTGCTAAAAGATGGTATGAATAGTCTAATTTACTATGCTATTCCATCATGAGGAGTACAAAAACAACATTTCTGTTACATGGAAGTGTAAGAGTAAGGGAAGTTATTGGGTTTTTCATGACAGATTTCTTAAACTGATTCTATAGTAGCCTAGAAGTGCTGGATATAATGTCCTTCTCACAGAGGAATGAGGAACTAAATCGCTGAGAGATACAGTAAACAGGTAATAAGCTAGGTGGCACGAGGGATACTAGAGACTGAGAGAAGTCAGGCAGGCAGGGGTCAGAACCAGACGCGAAGAGACTCAGGGAGCAGATAGGAGCGAGATCGTAAAACAAGCCGGGGTTCAGGTAACCAGGAGATTACGCACAAACACAAGGGACAGGCAAAGAGTAGTCAGGAGGGAAGCCAAAGTCAGGAGCCGGATGGGAACAGAACAGTCAGGGGGAGAAGGCAGAGACAAGTCAGAGGTCAGTCTGGGGTCGAGTACCAAGATCAATCACTGTAACCAGGAGCCGAACTCTTACCGTAACTTAACCAGAGAACACGACTGGCACCGCTTCGGGAGCGAACACTCTCAGATAAAGCAGATCAATTACCTGGAAGGGGCGCTTGTGAGTTAGACCCTCCCACCGCCAACGAACGACCAAGTGCAGGTAACGGCCCATCACAGGGCAAAGAATAACATGATGGCCAAACGCAGGAGGACACAACAGAAGGTCTGGAACAGGAGCCGCACCGCAAGTCAGGGCCGTAACACTGGAACTGTGAAGTAGTTGTCACCTATCTATATATAGAATTGCCTTATTCTGTCTGTCTTGCTCAAAAATGACGTCATTACAGTGACAACCGTCGCATTGGCGGCTCGGTTTGGCCCGGCCATGCCCCCCGTATGCATTGGCCGCTCAGCTCGGCTACGCCCCCCACACACTTTGCCCACTCGGCTCGGCCCGGCCACGCCAACCGCACACGTCTGCTCGGCCACGCCCTCCACACACTTTGCCCGCTCGGCTCGGCCACTCCCCCCGCACACTTTGCCCGCTCGGCTCGGCCCAGCCACGCCCCCCGCACACTTTGCCCGCTTGGCCACGCCCCCCGCACATTTTGCCCGCTCGGCCACGCCCCCGCACACATTGGCCACCTATACACCTCCCCCCAGGACTACTCCACCTATTAGGCACCCCCCCAGGACTACTCCTCCTATTAGACTCCTCTCCCCCCAGGACTACTCCTCCTATTAGACTCCTCTCCCCCAAGGACTACTCCTCCCATTAACTAAAGAATGTATGTCTGGAACACCAATGGTGTGAACAGGGTGCAAGACTCAAAAATATACAACTAAACAATAGGATAAAGAGTTGCACACCAGTCACAATGTATAGGGGAATAATGAAAAGCATAACTGCTATATGAATACTAGACTGAAAAATACAATGGACTATCTGAAATAAGTGAAAAACATGAAAATGGTATCTGCATAACTGCTATGAAAAATAGAAATGAGAGATATTTAGCCATTGTATTGATCAATGCAAAGGAGCCCCAAAACCAAACGCCAAGGTAATCTCTATTTTTGGGGTCCCTAACCTATGTGTAACCTCACCTGCAGTTAAAAAACTTGCTCTGTATGGGAAGCAAGGGACCAAGCTATATATGTGTGAAATAAGAGACATGGCTATGGGTGGGGCAGGGTTCTCAGACAAAAAGTGCATACTAACTAAAGAATGTATGTCTGGAACACCAATGGTGTGAACAGGGTGCAAGACTCAAAAATATACAACTAAACAATAGGATAAAGAGTTGCACACCAGTCACAATGTATAGGGGAATAATGAAAAGCATAACTGCTATATGAATACTAGACTGAAAAATACAATGGACTATCTGAAATAAGTGAAAAACATGAAAATGGTATCTGCATAACTGCTATGAAAAATAGAAATGAGAGATATTTAGCCATTGTATTGATCAATGCAAAGGAGCCCCAAAACCAAACGCCAAGGTAATCTCTATTTTTGGGGTCCCTAACCTATGTGTAACCTCACCTGCAGTTAAAAAACTTGCTCTGTATGGGAAGCAAGGGACCAAGCTATATATGTGTGAAATAAGAGACATGGCTATGGGTGGGGCAGGGTTCTCAGACAAAAAGTGCATACTAACTAAAGAATGTATGTCTGGAACACCAATGGTGTGAACAGGGTGCAAGACTCAAAAATATACAACTAAACAATAGGATAAAGAGTTGCACACCAGTCACAATGTATAGGGGAATAATGAAAAGCATAACTGCTATATGAATACTAGACTGAAAAATACAATGGACTATCTGAAATAAGTGAAAAACATGAAAATGGTATCTGCATAACTGCTATGAAAAATAGAAATGAGAGATATTTAGCCATTGTATTGATCAATGCAAAGGAGCCCCAAAACCAAACGCCAAGGTAATCTCTATTTTTGGGGTCCCTAACCTATGTGTAACCTCACCTGCAGTTAAAAAACTTGCTCTGTATGGGAAGCAAGGGACCAAGCTATATATGTGTGAAATAAGAGACATGGCTATGGGTGGGGCAGGGTTCTCAGACAAAAAGTGCATACTAACTAAAGAATGTATGTCTGGAACACCAATGGTGTGAACAGGGTGCAAGACTCAAAAATATACAACTAAACAATAGGATAAAGAGTTGCACACCAGTCACAATGTATAGGGGAATAATGAAAAGCATAACTGCTATATGAATACTAGACTGAAAAATACAATGGACTATCTGAAATAAGTGAAAAACATGAAAATGGTATCTGCATAACTGCTATGAAAAATAGAAATGAGAGATATTTAGCCATTGTATTGATCAATGCAAAGGAGCCCCAAAACCAAACGCCAAGGTAATCTCTATTTTTGGGGTCCCTAACCTATGTGTAACCTCACCTGCAGTTAAAAAACTTGCTCTGTATGGGAAGCAAGGGACCAAGCTATATATGTGTGAAATAAGAGACATGGCTATGGGTGGGGCAGGGTTCTCAGACAAAAAGTGCATACTAACTAAAGAATGTATGTCTGGAACACCAATGGTGTGAACAGGGTGCAAGACTTTCAGTCTAGTATTCATATAGCAGTTATGCTTTTCATTATTCCCCTATACATTGTGACTGGTGTGCAACTCTTTATCCTATTGTTTAGTTGTATATTTTTGAGTCTTGCACCCTGTTCACACCATTGGTGTTCCAGACATACATTCTTTAGTTAGTATGCACTTTTTGTCTGAGAACCCTGCCCCACCCATAGCCATGTCTCTTATTTCACACATATATAGCTTGGTCCCTTGCTTCCCATACAGAGCAAGTTTTTTAACTGCAGGTGAGGTTACACATAGGTTAGGGACCCCAAAAATAGAGATTACCTTGGCGTTTGGTTTTGGGGCTCCTTTGCATTGATCAATACAATGGCTAAATATCTCTCATTTCTATTTTTCATAGCAGTTATGCAGATACCATTTTCATGTTTTTCACTTATTTCAGATAGTCCATTGTATTTTTCAGTCTAGTATTCATATAGCAGTTATGCTTTTCATTATTCCCCTATACATTGTGACTGGTGTGCAACTCTTTATCCTATTGTTTAGTTGTATATTTTTGAGTCTTGCACCCTGTTCACACCATTGGTGTTCCAGACATACATTCTTTAGTTAGTATGCACTTTTTGTCTGAGAACCCTGCCCCACCCATAGCCATGTCTCTTATTTCACACATATATAGCTTGGTCCCTTGCTTCCCATACAGAGCAAGTTTTTTAACTGCAGGTGAGGTTACACATAGGTTAGGGACCCCAAAAATAGAGATTACCTTGGCGTTTGGTTTTGGGGCTCCTTTGCATTGATCAATACAATGGCTAAATATCTCTCATTTCTATTTTTCATAGCAGTTATGCAGATACCATTTTCATGTTTTTCACTTATTTCAGATAGTCCATTGTATTTTTCAGTCTAGTATTCATATAGCAGTTATGCTTTTCATTATTCCCCTATACATTGTGACTGGTGTGCAACTCTTTATCCTATTGTTTACTCCTCCCATTAGACTCTTCTCCCCCAGGACTACTCCTCCTATTATACTCCTCTCCCCCCAGGACTACTCCTCCTATTAGAATCCTTTCCCCCAGGACTACTCCACCTATTATACTCCTCTCCCCAGGACTACTCCTCCTATTATACTCCTCACCTCCAGGACTACTACTCCTATTATACTCCTCCCCCCCAGGACTACTCCTATTATCCTCCTCTCCCCCCAGGACTACTCCTCCTATTATACTCCTCTTTCCCCAGGACTACTCCTACTATTATACTCCTCTCTCCCCAGGACTACTCCTTCAACACACACACACTGCACAAAACATACCTCCCCTCAAAACACACATACGCACCCACACACACTGCGCAACACACACAGCACCACACACACATAACGCTGCAGACACACAGCGCTCCACAAACAATGCAACACACACAATGCAACATACAAACAACACCGCTCTCACACACCCCCACACCCAGGCAACACCCGGAACATTTACAGCACCCTACACAAACACTTGGCAACTACATATAACAACTTCTCTTTCTCAAATATATATATACAGTTAGGTCCAGAAATATTTGGACAGTGACACAAGTTTTGTTATTTTAGCTGTTTACAAAAACATGTTCAGAAATACAATTATATATATAATATGGGCTGAAAGTGCACACTCCCAGCTGCAATATGAGAGTTTTCACATCCAAATCGGAGAAAGGGTTTAGGAATCATAGCTCTGTAATGCATAGCCTCCTCTTTTTCAAGGGACCAAAAGTAATTGGACAAGGGACTCTAAGGGCTGCAATTAACTCTGAAGGCATCTCCCTCGTTAACCTGTAATCAATGAAGTAGTTAAAAGGTCTGGGGTTGATTACAGGTGTGTGGTTTTGCATTTGGAAGCTGTTGCTGTGACCAGACAACATGCAGTCTAAGGAACTCTCAATTGAGGTGAAGCAGAACATCCTGAGGCTGAAAAAAAAGAAAAAATCCATCAGAGAGATAGCAGACATGCTTGGAGTAGCAAAATCAACAGTCGGGTACATTCTGAGAAAAAAGGAATTGACTGGTGAGCTTGGGAACTCAAAAAGGCCTGGGCGTCCACGGATGACAACAGTGGTGGATGATCGCCGCATACTTTCTTTGAAGAAGAACCCGTTCACAACATCAACTGAAGTCCAGAACACTCTCAGTGAAGTAGGTGTATCTGTCTCTAAGTCAACAGTAAAGAGAAGACTCCATGAAAGTAAATACAAAGGGTTCACATCTAGATGCAAACCATTCATCAATTACAAAAATAGACAGGCCAGAGTTAAATTTGCTGAAAAACACCTCATGAAGCTAGCTCAGTTCTGGAAAAGTATTCTATGGACAGATGAGACCAAGATCAACCTGTACCAGAATGATGGGAAGAAAAAAGTTTGGCGAAGAAAGGGAACGGCACATGATCTAAGGCACACCACATCCTCTGTAAAACATGGTGCAGGCAACATGACGGCATGGGCATGCATGGCTTTCAATGGCACTGGGTCACTTGTGTTTATTGATGACATAACAGCAGACAAGAGTAGCCGGATGAATTCTGAAGTGTACCTGGATATACTTTCAGCCCAGATTCAGCCAAATGCCGCAAAGTTGATCGGACGGCGCTTCATAGTACAGATGGACAATGACCCCAAGCATACAGCCAAAGCTACCCAGGAGTTCATGAGTGCAAAAAAGTGCAACATTCTGCAATGGCCAAGTCAATCTCCAGATCTTAACCCAATTGAGCATGCATTTCACTTGCTCAAATCCAGACTTAAGATGGAAAGACCCACAAACAAGCAAGACCTGAAGGCTGCGGCTGTAAAGGCCTGCAAAGCATTAAGAAGGAGGAAACCCAGCGTTTGGTGATGTCCATGGGTTCCAGACTTAAGGCAGTGATTGCCTCCAAAGGATTCGCAACAAAATATTGAAAATAAAATTTTTTTTTTGGGTTTGGTTTATTTGTCCAATTACTTTTGACCTCCTAAAATGTGGAGTGTTTGTAAAGAAATGTGTACAATTCCTACAATTTCTTTCAGATATTTTTGTTCAAACCTTCAAATTAAACGTTACAATCTGCACTTGAATTCTGTTGTAGAGGTTTCATTTCAAATCCAATGTGGTGGCATGCAGAGCCCAACTCGCGAAAATTCTAGAATACCCGATGTGTTAGAATCGGGGCACCTTCTAGTATGTTATAACAACATTTGTTAAAAGATTCCTCATGAAAAAGCTCCTAACATATCTGTTACAAAAAATCAATGTTAATCCATGGTGGACAGATGCTATTGTCTTGGCCTACGTTTAATACAAACATCCGGAGCGTTTTCCTGTATATATATATATATATGCAGAAAATTAGAGTAGATTTCAATGCCTTTTTTTTTTTTTCTGTGTGTTATATTCCATTATATTGTGCAAAGAATAACATTTGAAAAAAGGGGGGAACCCAGTTAAGTAACATTCTAGACAGCGTTCATTAAAAATTCTTATTATATTGCTGCTGTATAGAGTATAGATTTTTGTTATTTACATCATACGTGTCAAACTCTGGCTGGCACTGGTTCCCACATCCCTCATGCCAGCATCGCACTTTCAACTCTCCCATCATTCTCCCCCTGCGTCTGACAGCTCAGTGCAGCATGCGTGATGATGTCACTATTTTATACCTGCTGTGCTAAGCAGTGAAGAGCTTCAGAGTGCTATGTGAGGCCATTATTTTGTATGGAAGACTATGTGGCGCCTATTACACAGTATGGTGGACCAGGTGGAGTCATTATTCAGTATGGAGGACTATGTGGGGCCATTATTCTGTATGGAGAGCTATATGGGGTCATTATTCTGTATTGAGGGCTATATGTGGTCATTATTCTGTATGGGGGACTATGTGGAGCCATTATTCTGTATTCAGGACTATGTGGGGTCCTTTATACTATATGTAGGACTATGTGGAGCCATTTATTTTTATGGAGGACTATGTGGGGTCATTATTATGTATAGATGGCTATATGGTGCCACTAATCTGGGGCCATTATTCTGTATACAGGACTATGTGGGGTCCATTATTCTGTATGGAGGTCTATGTGAGGCTATTATTCTGTATGGAAGAGTATGTGGGACCAATTATACTGTATGGAGGACTATATGGGGGCCATTATTCTGTATAGAGGATTATATGGGGCCATTATTCTGTATGGAGGACTATTTGGTGCCTATTATACAGTATGGAGGCCTATGTGGGGCACAGTTTACTGTATGCAGGGCTATGTGGGGCACTTTAAACTGTGTGGAGGACTCTGTGGGGATAACAGTTCAGGCATCATACTGTGTTGTGGTCACCATACTTTGCCAGGGGAGTGGAGGGGGTGGGAGTACAGTAGAGTCATCATACTCTTCTATAAAGTGTAAAGCCTGCTTTACACGTTGCAATTTCGCATACGATTTCGTATGTGATTTGCAACGCACCCATCGTATGTGATGTGAGGCACGTTCAATTTGTTGAACATGCCGCACATACGAGTAACCCCCGTCACACATACTTACCTTCCACACGACCTCGATGTGGGCGGCGAACCTCCACTTCCTGGAGTGGGAGGGACGTTTGGCGTCACAGCGACGTCACGCGGCAGCCGGCCAATAGAGGGGCGGAGCTGAGCGGGACGTAAACATCCCGCCCACCTCCTTCCTTCCGCATAGCTGGCCGGGAGCCGCAGGAGGCAGGTGAGATCTGTTCATCGTACCCGGGGTGTCACACGCTGCAATGTGTGCTGCCCCGGGTACGATGAACAATCTGATGTGCAATTCTAGAGACAGGTACGATTGTGTTTGCGATGAACGTTTTACCGTTCAATCGCAATCGCACATACCTGTCACACACTGCAATGTACTTACAATTCCGGATGTGCGTCACTTACGACGTGACCCCGCCGACACATTGTAAGATATATTGCAGCGTGTAAAGCGGGCTTTAGGGTCCATTCAGATGTCAGTGATTTTCTCTTACCTTAAAAACAGACCGATTTACTTCCATGTTTGATATCGGATTTTGATCCAATTTAGATCCGCTGCTGTGAGGCTTTTAACATCCGATTTTCATCCGTATTTCATGTGTGTGTAAAAAACTGAAGGTGGGGAATTAATTGAGAATACTATAAAACGAAACTGAAAGAAGTTTTCAAACCATTCAATCTTTATTTTCACTTGTGTACCTGCACATAATTAGTGGATTTTGTCCTTTTGTTGAAGGAATGTTTTCTAATACAAATATCCCTACTTTATCTGCGGATGAGGTTTTTTTGGCGAGGCTTATGTCTTCTTGTTTTGGATGGTGTCAGCACATGCTTGAATATAGGATATGTAGAAAGACAAGGCTATGGGTTCATCCAATAGTCTTACCGTGATATTGCTATGGCCATTTTCATGCTTTGTATACTCATCTTTGTCAGCACTCTGAAAAGTTTTACGCATTTTGGCAACTATCAATACCCAATTTTGATCAACTTCTGTCAGAGTTGTGGCTAAAAATTCAAAACCAGGATATATGCATGCATCAAAGTTTTTCTCGTGTGGAAAGACGGCTTCTATTTCTGAAGTGAGTTTATTTTATATGTTGACTCATACATCCTTTGCAAGCTTACTTGGGTTTCATTTGTAATAGGCGCTACAGCTCTCTTTCAGTTTGTGACTTTTATGGGTACCCGTTGGATACTCGTTGCCAAGCCTTATCTTCGTTTCCTGCAGTTCAAGCAGCAATTTCAGCTCTGAGCCCGGGTCTTCGCCTGTTGCCTCCTCCTTGGTTTGACGATGATCCCCAATTATGCAGCGGCTACATAGATCAGTGCTCCCTGCACTTCGAAATTTTGCCCCATCTGTTCATTTTGTACTGGGCCAAAGTAGCCTTCATGATGTTGCACCTGACTGGCAAAGCCCTTTCTTGGATCAACCCGCTGTGTGAGAGGAATAATCCAATCATCCTCAACCTGCTGACCTTCCTGGAGACGATCCATAATGTGTTTGACAAGCCGGGTGGAGTCTCCTCGGTGGCATCCTTGCTCCTTAGACTCTGCCAAGGGAGTTTCATCGTAGGCCAGTATGCTGTCCATTTCTGTACCCTGTCCTCTGAACTAGGCTGGAATAATGAAGCACAGGTGCTATATTCTGGGAAGGATTGTCTGGAAGGATAAAGGACGAGCTCATTGGTTGAGATGTGCCATCTTCTCTGGACGACCTAATATCACTCGCTATCCACATTGACTTTCAGTTCTAAGAACGATCTAGTGAGGCCAACCGGGAGAAGAGGTCATTGCGCCTGGATCCTTCATTCCAGAGGCTCATCATGCCGTGTCCGCGACACCTTCTGAGACTATAGATCGAATGTATCTGGCAAAGTCCTGCTGTGAGGTCCGTCACACCGGAGAGGGGAACTTCTACTGTGGAGATCTAATGCACCTGATCCTTTTCTGTCCTAGGAAGGCGGGAAATTGCCTAGCCTAGGGTTGGTAGGAGAGGCTACCCTAGGTGAGAGCAAGTCTTCTCCACCCCTACATATGACCGTGTCCATAACCAGTGGTGACACCCAATTCAACGAAACGACCCTTCTGGACTTGGGTTACCCCGGGAATTTCATACAGTAGGCCATATTGGATCGGTATCAGGTTCCCGTCCATCAGCTTCACACTCCCATTGCCGTGTCATCTGTGGAGGTTATCCAGTTAATCACCGAGCAAGTTGACATTCGGGTGAGAATGCTGCATACAGAAAGAATCGCCTTCCACCTATTACCGGTAATGTTGCATCCACTGTTACTAGGCCTGCCATGGCTTCGGAAGCATGAACCAGTTTTGGACTGGAGATGTGATCAGATGTGGCCACTTCTGACACAAAAGTCGTCTCATTTCCGTGCAACCTGCTTGCCGCCTGTGAGGCCCTCTAATCTTCCGGGTCTGCCGCCCACCTACTGGGCCTATGAGGACGTCTTCAACAAGAAGGAGGCCAAGACTCTGTCACCACATAGGCGGTATGACTGCCCTATTGACCTTTCTCTTGGTTAAACTCCTCCCCATGGTCCATTTTTCCCTATGTCTCAGGCTGAGACCCAAGCCATGTCCGAGTGCATTAAAGAGAACCTGGAAGAGAATTCATCCAAAATCCTCCTCACTGGCCAAATCTGAATTCTTCTTTGTGAAGAAAAAGGATGGTTATCTTCGGCCATGTATCAACTATACATGTGTCAATCAAATCATGGTAAGAAATAAATACCCACTGCCGATTATACCGGAATTATTCCCAACTTGTTCCATGTGTCCCTCCTCAAATGCATCATCATCTTGAGCCGCTACTTCAGGGATCCAAGTACCTCTACTTTCCTGGTCAGTGATAAGGACTTATTTAAGGTAAAATCCATCCTCGCTGAAAAGGGTTTGAGGTAAAACCTTCTGCTTAGTGGACTGGAAGGAGTTAGGTCCTGAGTAGAGGTCATGGGAGCCCAGGGAGAAAATTAATGTCCCTCTCCTCCTTAAGATATTCCTGGAGAAGGGGGGGCATAAGGGGTACTGTAATGACCCTTACTGGCATCCCCACACAGTCCTGCTCCCATTCCCCAATGGGGATGCCAACACATTCACCCTCCCGGCCGCTCAGCTGTGGCTATAACATCCTCGGTCCCTGCTGCCGCCTCCTGGGGTCTACGCACGATGCACTGGCCATCTGGGAGTGCTTTTAGAGCGCATGTGCACACCTTGTCTTAAAGGGCTAGTGCACCCTAACTCGGAAGAGCCTCTCAGCCTATGCCTGAGAGGCATCAGGTATTTAAGGCACCCTCCCTTTATGGGAGGTGCCTGGGCATTGTGGTTTATACCTTTTCTAGTTCTCAGGTCTCTAAGTGCTGCTGCTATTTAATGCTGTGTTCCACATTGCTAATACCGTTCTGTGTTCCAGTACCTGATGTATCTGCTGCTGCATGGTACCCTGTCGTACCCTGTTGGCCAAGTCTGCTATACCGGCCACTGCAGCATCATACACTGTCGGCCAAGTATGCTATACTGGCCGCTGCTGCATCATACCCTATTGGACAAGATTGCTATACCAGCTTCTGCTGCATCTTAGCCAGTTGGTCAAGCCTGCTGTACTGGACGCTGCTGCATTGTTTCATATCAGGTGAGCCTGCCGAATCAGCCATCCCAGCTGCACCTTGTATATCAGTGATAGTCTGTGTCCATATCCTGGGGCCAGCCGTCGCAGCATGATTCTTCCTCAGTGGCACCTGGTTACCACCTGCAGTGCAACACCATCACCTTTAGAGCTTCTGGTAAAAACCTGGTGAGAAACCAGGGGATTAACGACCTTGGTCGCAGAGGTCGCAACTGCGACCGGGTCTGGGGTTGCAGGGGGCCCGCCGGCCCCAACCCCTGATTCCGATGGATGTGTGTCCACAGGCACGCATCCAGTTGAAATACATCGCAGCACAGAGACCTGTCAGGTCCTGGCACTGCAATGTGCCATCCACCGATTAAGACCATGAATATTCATTGCTCCCCACGCACACAATCCTGGGCATGGGGAGCAGAGAATATTCTGACAGGTACCAGTGCTGTACGTGGCCGCGCATGACACTGACGTTATGCGCTGTGCAGATTACATGCTGGTCAGTTGCCAGCATGCCAGAGTCGCAGGATGATGTGGTAGCGCAGGGTATGTAAGTACAATCATTTATTTTTTTTTACTGTGTGCGACATGGTGGGGGTCTGTATACCAGTATGGAGGGCTATATACCAGGATAGGGGGCTATATAGCATGATGGGGGCTATATCCCAAGATAAGGGATTTATATTCAAGGATGGGACGTTATATACCAGGATGAGGTGATTATATACCAGGGTGAGGTGGCTATATACCAGAATGAGGTGGCTATATACCAAGATGAGGTGGCTAAATACCCTCCACCAAACCTCTAACGTGCAAGTGCAATATCATTCATGCAACACATTCATTAATCGTCATGGTTTACCCGTTAGTTTAAACATGTGTATGCATTATAATAATCTGCCAAAATAAAAACCAGATCCTGGCATATGGTTTGGTAAAGAAAAGGATAATTGGCCCATTAAGGAGATACTTAGCAAGAGATGGTAGCTCTGCAGGATTACATGGAGCCCAATTGCCAGGTCAACAAGATCCCCTAGTAATTTTGAACATCCAACACGTTTCCCCCCTAGTTAGAAGTTCATCAGGGGTGAGAGTACTGACAAAGTCCAAAGAAAGGGGCCACCTTTTGAGGCCCTCATTCACTTGTATACCATTCCCGGGATGTCAATGCTGGTGATACATGTGGGGCATAAGGAGATGTTATCTCCCAGTTATGCTTGCAATGAGGTGATTATATACCAGGATGAGGGAGCAATATTCAAGGATGGGACGCTAAATACCAAGATGAGGTGGCTATATACCAGGATGAGGTGGATTATATACCAGGATGAGGTAGCTATATATCAGGATGAGGTGACTACCAGGATTTCGGTAGCTATATAACAGGATGAGATGGCCATATAGCAGGATAAGGTGGCTATATACCAGGATGAGGTGACTATATACCAGGATGAGGGGCTATAGTCAAGAAGGGGGCGGTGCTATGAGGGGCTGCTGATAAGTCTTTGGCTTTACCCAGAAAGAAAAGAGATAGGATGATGAAACTTTACATTTATTCCACATACTCTCCACTGATGTCAACACACGTCTTACATCGGTATTCCAAATTCTGTAAGCCTAGCAAAAGAAGGTTTTCGGTTGTGCCTCAAACCAGGCATCCGTAGCAGTCATGGCATGAGAAATGGTGTGAAATTTGGTACCCTTGAGGTGTTTCTTCAGGTTTGGAAACAGATGATAGTTTGAGGGAGCTAGATCTGGTGAATAAGGTGGGTGGTCAACCAGCTGGAAGCCTAGCTCTACCAATTTTGTCGTGGTTGCTTGTGCAGTGTGAGCGGAGGCGTTGTCTTGCAGGAACAAGATTCCATTGGACACCTTTTGGCCTTCACAGCTGCCTTCAATTGTTCCATAAGTTCAATGTATTACATTACATTGATGGTGGAACCCTTTTGAAGGTAGTCCACTAGCAGCATGCCCTCCTTATCCCATAACAGAGCCGTCATCACCTTAGTGGCTGATTTTTGCACCCTGAACTTCTTTGGATGAGGAGAACCACTGTTCCTCCACTCTTTTGACTGCTCCTTGTTTTCAGGGTCATACAAATAAATCCAAGTTTCATCCATAGTGACCAGTCTGATCCAGGAAGTTCTTATCAGTCCGGAAACGCTGACAAATGGACCGGGAAGTTTTCACTCAAGTGGTTTTCTGATCTGTTATCAAACATTTGGGGACTCACTTTGCAGATAGCTTCCTCATGTCCAAATGTTTATGGATCATCACACAAACATGCTCACTGGAAATCCCCAAGATGTCTGCTATTGCTTTAGCTGAACTTCATGATTCTTCAGTATGAGGTTGTGCACAGCATCGACGATCTCCGGAACAACAACCACTCTTGGTCGTCCAGGACGTTTCTCATCATTGGTGCTGAAGTGGTCCGTTTTAAAGTTGACAACCCAGTTCTTAACTGTAGAATATGAAGGGTATTGATCCCCCAATGTCTGCGACATATCACCATGAAAATCTTTTGAGGTCTTTTCTTGCAGAAACAAGAATTTTATCATGCCTCTGCTCTCAGTTGCTGTAAATATCGCATTATACTCCGCCATTTTGTTTCCCGCGTGCGTAGAACACTGTTGCCATAAGCAACAAATATAAAATTTTGAAAACATATATAAGACACATAAGGCTTTCATGTGAGGTAACATTCGTTACCATAGAAACAAAAAAAGATCACAAAGTCAAAGACTTAGCAGTCCTTCGTATATACCGGGACGGGGGGGGGGGGCTTTATACCAGGATGGGGGTTATATATCAAGATGGGGACATGCTTGGGACATATACCAGGATGAGGCTATATACCAGAATGGGGCCATGATGGGAAAATATATACCAGGATAAGGCCAGGATGGGGCCATACAGTTAGGTCCAGAAATATTTGGACAGTGACACAAGTTTTGTTATTTTAGCTGTTTACAAAAACATGTTCAGAAATACAATTATATATATAATATGGGCTGAAAGTGCACACTCCCAGCTGCAATATGAGAGTTTTCACATCCAAATCGGAGAAAGGGTTTAGGAATCATAGCTCTGTAATGCATAGCCTCCTCTTTTTCAAGGGACCAAAAGTAATTGGACAAGGGACTCTAAGGGCTGCAATTAACTCTGAAGGCGTCTCCCTCGTTAACCTGTAATCAATCAAGTAGTTAAAAGGTCTGGGGTTGATTACAGGTGTGTGGTTTTGCATTTGGAAGCTGTTGCTGTGAACAGACAACATGCGGTCTAAGGAACTCTCAATTGAGGTGAAGCAGAACATCCTGAGGCTGAAAAAAAAGAAAAAATCCATCAGAGAGATAGCAGACATGCTTGGAGTAGCAAAATCAACAGATGGATACATTCTGAGAAAAAAGGAATTGACTGGTGAGCTTGGGAACTCAAAAAGGCCTTCGGCGTCCACGGATGACAACAGTGATGGATGATCGCCACATACTTTCTTTGGTGAAGAAGAACCCGTTCACAACATCAACTGAAGTCCAGAACACTCTCAGTGAAGTAGGTGTATCTGTCTCTAAGTCAACAGTAAAGAGAAGACTCCATGAAAGTAAATACAAAGGGTTCACATCTAGATGCAAACCATTCATCAATTCCAAAAATAGACAGGCCAGAGTTAAATTTGCTGAAAAACACCTCATGAAGCCAGCTCAGTTCTGGAAAAGTATTCTATGGACAGATGAGACCAAGATCAACCTGTACCAGAATGATGGGAAGAAAAACGTTTGGAGAAGAAAGGGAACGGCATATGATCCAAGGCACACCACATCCTCTGTAAAACATGGTGGAGGCAACGTGATGGCATGGGCATGCATGGCTTTCAATGGCACTGGGTCACTTGTGTTTATTGATGACATAACAGCAGACAAGAGTAGCCGGATGAATTCTGAAGTGTACCGGGATATACTTTCAGCCCAGATTCAGCCAAATGCCGCAAAGTTGATCGGACGGCGCTTCATAGTACAGATGGACAATGACCCCAAGCATACAGCCAAAGCTACCCAGGAGTTCATGAGTGCAAAAAAGTGGAACATTCTGCAATGGCCAAGTCAATCACCAGATCTTAACCCAATTGAGCATGCATTTCACTTGCTCAAATCCAGACTTAAGATGGAAAGACCCACAAACAAGCAAGACCTGAAGGCTGCGGCTGTAAAGGCCTGGCAAAGCATTAAGAAGGAGGAAACCCAGCGTTTGGTGATGTCCATGGGTTCCAGACTTAAGGCAGTGATTGCCTCCAAAGGATTCGCACCAAAAATATTGAAAATAAAAAAAAATTTTTGGGTTTGATTTATTTGTCCAATTACTTTTGACCTCCTAAAATGTGGAGTGTTTGTAAAGAAATGTGTACAATTCCTACAATTTCTATCAGATATTTTTGTTCAAACCTTGAAATTAAACGTTACAATCTGCACTTGAATTCTGTTGTAGAGGTTTCATTTCAAATCCAATGTGGTGGCATGCAGAGCCCAACTCGCGAAAATTGTGTCACTGTCCAAATATTTCTGGACCTAACTGTATATACCAGGATGGGGCCATATATACCAGGATATAGCCATGATGGGGTCATACACCAGGATCCGGCATCAGGATCTGATGTGGATATATTTACCAGGATGGGGACATATTTACCAGGAAGTGGCCCAGGATGGGGGACATTAGTACAGGATGGGGACTTTACTACACAACAAAGGGGGGCCACTTGTATGTATTTATAGGATTTAGAATTCTACAATGGCCCATACATCTTACGAACATATGAGGGGGGGGGGGGGCCCATGCTCAAACTCTATCAGATTCTAGTTACGCCACTGTGAGAAACCATACTCAAGCTCCTCTACGTTTTTTGTGTGCTGTGGCCTAGTGGTTCCACTCCCCGCTCGCACCCTTGAGCATTACAGTCAATAAGGCTCATTTGAGAATTTTTTGCACAGGTTCACTTTATAGTCTACTAAGGATATAATTCTAATGAACATACAATGATAGGAAGCACACATTGTATGTATCAGACATCTCATCTATTAGAATATGTATTTTCATGTGAACTTGATATCTACTGTTTATGTCTACCACTGATCCTTTACATAAACAGCTGGATCTATCCTAAAGGAAGTTGGCTATACATGTTTTTTTCTTCCTGATAATATACTTATTTGTGCTATCTGGTCTGTCCTTTTTGTATATATTTTCTCTGACACTTTAAGTAATCGTTGCTGACCATTTGGTTAGCTTAGTGTAGTGTACAGCAACAGCGGGACAGCGGTGCAAAAGAGGGACAGTCGTCTTTAAGTGGGGGCGCCATATCACACTCATTAGGGTGTCAACCTCTACAGTCAGGAAGGAAATGATTTAAGGTCAAAGTGCTCCTCCCATTTATTCCTTCTGTGTCCAAATAATTTTTAGAACTGAGTAATTTTTTGCATTTATTGTGTTTTTTGTTTGTATACCTATTCTTAATATAAATCTAAATAAAGATATGTTTTGGGCGGTTGTGTGTTAAGTATATATATTAAAGGGCCCCTAACTTTAAAACTACTATAGCGGTTTTGTTAAGAACCGGCGCAGTCATAGCCGCAAGCAGCCTGCTGCGGTTCCTGTTGCGCCCAGGCGCTGGCTGCCGTTCTTGGCCGTGGCTCATGTCGTCCAGCTGGCTGCTCCTACCACCACGTCTAAGGCCCGCAACACACATCCATGCCTCCGGTACGTGTTTGGTACATTTTTGCACGTACCGGAGACCCATGTTATTCTATGGGTGATGGCACACACGCGTAAAATCACACGGAACGTGTGTCCGTGTGATTAGTACGTGTGTGCGTTTTCCCGCACGGACAACATGTCCGTTATTGGCGTTCAGCACGCAGGCATGGACCCGCTAAAGTCAATAGGTCCGTGCCTGCACGGTCGGCACAGGGAGCATGTCCGTGTTCAGTACGTTTCGTCCGTGTGCGTTTTTAAACGAGCGATCTATTTTTTTTTTTTTTGTTATTAAAGTCAGTCTGCTTACCTTTTTTTTCTGCTGTTCTCAGTCATACTTACATTGGCGTTCGGTCTTTTTCTTCCCTCGGCTCATACTTACCAATCCCCGATCACCAGCGCGGCGAGGAACAGCTGTGCCGAAAATACGCGGCTTCAATTCATTTGAAAATGCCAGCCGCTCATTAATCAATCTCGTATTTCCTGCTTCCCCCGCCCACAGGCGCCTATGATTGGTTGCAGTCAAACACGCCCCCACGCTGAGTGACAGCTATCTCACTGCACCCAATCACAGCAGCCAGTGGGCGGGTCTATACTGTGCAGTGAAATAAATAATTAATTAAAAAAAACGGCGTGTGGTCCCCCCCAATTTTGATACCAGCCAAGATAAAGCCATACGGCTGAAGGCTGGTATTCTCAGGATGGGGAGCCCCACGTTATGGGGAGCCCCCCAGCCTAACAATATCAGTCAGCAGCCACCCAGAATTGCCGCATATAATAGATGCGACAGTTCTGGGACTCTACCCGGCTCTTCCCGATTTGCCCTGGTGCATTGGCAATCGGGGTAATAAGGAGTTAATGGCAGCAACCCATAGCTGCCAATAAGTCCAAGATTAATCATTGCAGGTGTCTATGAGACACCCCAATGATTAACCTGCAAGTTAAAGTAAATAAACACACACAGTGAAAAAATCCTTTATTTGAAATAAAAAACAATAACAAATTCCCTCGTTCACCAATTTATTATGCCCCAAATACCCATCCATGTCCGGCGTAATCCACGGAGGTCCAGCGTCGCTTACAGCTCTGCTACATGAAGGTGACAGGAGCTGCAGAAGAACACCGCCGCTCCTGTCACCTCCACGCAGCAACTGAGGTGAGTAGCGCGATCAGCTGAGCTGTCACTCAGGTTACTCGCGGGCACCGCTGGATCCTCCAACTGTGACAGCAGGTCGCCCGAGTGACAGCGATGAAGTCACAGGTGAGTTGCGGTCTCGGATCCAGCTAGCCGCGGGTAACCTGAGTTACGGCAGCGCTAATCGCGCTGCTCACTTCAGTCACTCAGGGGATTAGCGGTGAGTCCTTCACGGGTGACCGCTAATCAGTACGCGACACATAGACAAAGCCGCGGTATGAGGATGAAGTCGGGTGAAGTTCACCCGAGTTCATTCTCATCGTGCAACTCTGTCTGCTGTCAGCCGACATGTATCAAACGACATTTTACCACACATACGGACATTTCACACAGACATTTCACGTACACATACACCGACATTCCACACGCACACACGGATAGCATACGTACCAGAGAAACGCCCCAAAAAACGGAAACGGACCCGAAAAACGGACCGTGTCACACGTACGTTTTTTATGCGGAAGTGTGTTTTTGGCCTAAGTGTGGAGAGGCGGCTGGTGCACATGCATGCGCCGATTCACCTCAGCCAGAGCTTAAGTCCGGTGTTTTGCCTAGTGAGCATGCTCAGCCTGATTGTGTTATTTCTGAGACTAAGTCCTCAGTTCAGGCTACTGAGCATGCTCCCACAATTAATCCTAAGCCTATTTGCACAGGTACTTGGACTTCGTGCTGTGTCTAAGTTCTGGGATGTGCCTTCTGAGCATGCTCAGGCAGATAGTCTGATTTATGAGTCTGTTGTGCAGGCTACTGAGCATGCTCAGGCACTTAGTGCATCAGAGGCTAGGTCCAGTAAGGACCTCACTGAGCAGGTCCGTGAAGTGGCAGGCCCTGATAGGGCAGAGGTTCTCAGGTGTCCTGATGACGTGGCCACTCCGGACTGGCTCGCAGAGGCCCATCCCTATGATCTGGCACCTCACCATTGGTCGTCAGACGATGACTGGTGAAGTGTTTGGGGCGCGGCTGCCATGAGGTCATCAATGACGTGGCGGTTCCGGATAGGCCGCTGGTGACGTCGCTGATGACATGGCACTCTGCTATTGGACCTTGGTGGTTCCACTCTGGGTTTGGGGCGGACTCAGGTTATAAAAGGGGCTGGAGACATCATGGAGGTGCGCAGTCTTCACTTAGAGTTCATGGTGGCATAAGCTTTGTTGGAAGCGGTAGGTAGGGCTAGGCGAACGGTGCCTGTCACGCCAAGATTCGTGGCTCGGCACATCAGGGTCAGGCGCCGTGCTTCCTTGCTGCCGTTCCAGTTGTGCTATAGCAGTCCAGTGGCGTTAACTGGGCTGAGGCTGCTGCGTTACTTGTCCGGTTGTGTCCTCTACGCACACGGACAGCATACCTGCTGCGTCACCTGTCCGAGAGTGCCCTCTACACGCACTGACAGCGTACCTGCTGCGCCCCCTGTCCGGTTGTGCCCTCTACGCGCACGGACAGCATATCCCAAAACCCCTGTGTAGTTAACAGGGTGTTCCTGGATTGGGTGTGTGAACCCTATTTCCCTCCTCGGCTTCCCAGTCAAATGCTACTGGTGTGACTACCTGGTCTAACGTGTCCTTCACACACGTGGCCAGTCGAGTGGTGACCTGAAACGCTAACCGGAGGACCACTCGGCTTGTCGCGTCTTACACACGTGGCCGACAGGGCGCTGTAGCGGCGGTCTTCTCGGTCAACGCTACCTGGTCACCATCCGGCCTGACGTGTTCCTTGCACAAGTGGTCGGAGTAGCGCTCGTTCCACCGAAACGCTAACTGGGTTGTCGTCCGGTCTGACGTGTCCCTACACATGTGACCCGTTCCCAGGTCTCCTGGGTTATCTCTGAGTCATCAGCTCTATAGTCTCCGCCTAACCCATAGGGTGCCAGCAGCTCCATTGCCATCTGGAGCACGGTGGGCCCCGACTGGCGATTGGGATATATACCCCCTGGTCCTAATCTGCCGGTCCCCCCATAACAGGTTTTGATAACCTCCTATATGCTCAGTGAGAAATATATATTATTTCACACATCTCACCTGTGCTTCAGGTCACCAACTGAGGTGTGTGTGATACAGCTCTTGTCAAATGAAAGATGGGTTTTGGAAGCTGTATGTCTTCAGTTTGCAGTCCATACTGATACATGACTGAGATGGGATGCACTTTGAATTATATCATTGGCACCATTTTAACTCAGTCTCCAAGAATACTGTGATGACTCAGCGTCAATAAGGAAATTCTGTCCCCTTTGTGCAGGAGTGAACTATTCTTAATTATGCGAGATGTACTATTCCTTTGTAAGGGTACCATTTCACTAAACGACGTACCAGCGATTCCGACCACGATATGACCTGGTCAGGTTTGCTGGTGCGTCGTTACATGGTCGCTGGTGAGCTGTCAATCAGGCAGATCTCACCAGCGACCAGTGACCAGCCACCAGCCAGCAGCGACTCGTGGAAACGATGCTGCGCTTGGTAACCAAGGTAAATATCGGGTAACTAAGCAAAATGCTTCGCTTGGTTACCCGATATTTACCCTGGTTACCAGCGCACACCGCTTAGCGCTGGATCCCTGCACTCGTAGCCAGGGTACACATCGGGTTACTAAGCAAAACGCTTCGCTTAGTTAACCGATGTGTACTCTGGCTACGTGTGCAGGGAGCCAGCACTGGCAGCCTGAGAGCGGCGTACGATAGTAACCAAGGTAAATATTGGGTAACCAAGCAAAGCGCTTCGCTTGGTTACCCGATGTGTAGCTTGGTTACCAGCGTCCGCAGCTTACAGACGCCGGCTCCCTGCACATTCAGATCGTTGCTCGATCGCTGTCAAACACAGCGATGTGTGCTTCACAGCGGGAGAGCAACGAGCAAAAAATGAACCAGCACTGTGTGTAACGACGAGCGATTTCACAGTAGGGGCCAGGTCGCTGCTGTCACATACAACGAGATCGCTGATGAGGTCACTGGTGCGTCACAAAACCTGTGACTCAGCAGCGATCTCGCTATGTGAGAAGTACCGCTAAGTCAAGGGACAAGAGCCATTGTTTCATGTGAGACTGCCCAGTGCACCTAAAGTCCCAATCACACACGACTTACCAGCGATCCCGACAACGATACGACATGATAAGAATCGCTGGTAAGTCGCTGGGAGGTCGCTGGTGAGATGTCACACAGTCAGACCTTACCAACGACGCAGTAACAATGAGCGACCTGTATAACGATCTCGGCGGCGGTGGGACCCCTGTTAGGAGGTCGTTGTTAGGTATCAAACACAGCGATGCGTCCTGCCCAGCAGGAAATCGCCTTTCAAGAAAATGGTCTGGACCATTCGGCAACAACTAGCGATCTCACAGCAGGGGCCTGATCGCTGCTAGGTGTCACACATAACGAGATCGCTGGAGAGATCGTTGATACGTCACAGAAACTGTGACTCAGTAACGATCTTGTTAGCGATCTTGTTGTGTGTGACTGGGCCTTAAATGTATATTAGTTTGTAGAATGCTTGCTCATTACAGATTGCGGCCCTGAAACACATTTCCGCATAAAAAACGTACGTGTCTCACGAACCTTTTTTTCGCGTCAGTGTTCTGTTTTTTATGGGCGTTTCTCCGGTACATGTGACATTCGTGTGATGGCGTATGCTTTCCGTGTGTGCATGTGGAAAGTCCATGTATGCGTACGTGTGGTGTCTGTATGTGTTGATCTGTGTGTGTTGTAAACTGTCGTTGCTACATACCCGCTGACAGCCGACACAGACAGAGACGAGCGATGAGAATGAACTCGGGTGAACCTCACCCGACTTCATTGTCATACCACGGCTCTGTCTGTGTGTGGCGTCCTGATTATTGGACACCCGTGATGGAATCTTCGGTGACCGCTAATCCCCTGAGTACCTGAAGATAGTGGCGACATTTGCGCTGCCGTCACTCAGGTTACCCGCGGCTAGCTGGAGTCACCAACCCGACACCACAATTCACCTGTGACTTCTTCGCTGATCGCGCAGCTCACGTCAGTCACTTGGGCGACTCGCTGTCACAGGTGGAGGATCCAGTGGTGGCCGCGAGTAACCTGACTGACGTCATCAGTGATCGCGCGGCTCACCTCAGTTGCTGCTTGGAGGTGATAGAGAGCGGTCATTATGTGTGGCCGCTCCTGTCACCTTCATGTAGCAGAGCTGAGAGAGTCGTGGGACATCCATGGATTATGGCGGACCTGGATGGGTTTTTTGGTTTTATTAAATTGGTGAACGACGGTGTTTGTTTGTTTTAATTATTCTAAATAAAGGATTTTTTGAATGTGTGTTTATTTAATTTTAATAACAGGTTAATCATGGAAGTTATCTCGTGGAGATGGCTGCCATGATTAACCTAGGACTTAGTGGCAGCTATGGGCTGCTGCCATTAACTCCTTATTACCCCGATTGCCACCGCACCAGGGCAATTCGGGAAGAGCCGGGTAAAGTCCCGGGATTGTCGCATCTAATGGATGCGGCAATTCCGGGCGGCTGCTGGCTGATATTGTTAGGGTGGTGGGCTACCCATAATGTGGCACTCTCCATCCTGAGAATACCAGCTTTCAGCCGTGTGACTTTACTATAGCTGGTATGAAAAATGGGGGGGACCGCACGCCGTTTTTTTTAATTATTTATTTTTTTAACTGCACAATATAGACACGCCCACCGGATACTGTGATTGGTTGCAGTGAGACAGCTGTCACTCAGCGTGGGGGCGTGTCTGAATGCAACCAATCATAGGCACCGGTGGGCGGGGGAAGCAGAGAATAGTAGATTGAATAATGAACGGCCGGCATTTTCAAAATAATTAAAGCCGCCGTATCTTCACCACGCTGGTGATCGGGTATCTGTAAGTAATGGACAGGGGGAGATACAGACCGACCGACAAAGGGATATTGACTTACAACCACAGAAAAAAAGTTAATTTGACTTATAACCAAATAAAAAATAGATTGACCGACATCGCTCACTTAAAAACGCACACAGACGGTACGTGTAGCACACGGACATGCTACGTGTGCCGTCCGTGCAGGCACGGACCCATTGACTTTAGCGGGTCCGTGCCTGCGTGATCCCGGAGAAAAACGGACATGTCGAGCGTGTTGGAAAACGCACACACGTACAAACGACACGGACACACATTCCGTGTGTTTTTACGTGTGTGTGCCTGCTACCATAGGGTAGCATTGGTCTACGTGTCTCCGTGCCGCCAGTACGTGCAAAAACATACCAAACACGTACCGGCGACACAGATGTGTGTCGGAGGCCTGCATCAGCCCCCTGTGGAGCACTAGTCTGCATCATTTGGAGGACAATTATGCAGTCTGTTGTGTGCTAGGGAACAATGAGGGAACTGCAATGTTGATTGAGGGATATAACAAAGGGCCTGCTCCTGTCACCGGTGTGATTCTGCAGGGCTTCAGCCTAGGGAGCATGGATCCAGATAGTGGACTACAGAACTGTTCCACTGCCCAACACTATAATCCGGTCATCTAGCCATATGCCTCGCTGTGCTCGGTCAGCTTCATAAGCTTACCAGTATCTCCTCTCATTGGGTGCCCGCCAAAAGCTGGGTGCTTTTGGCTGGGGTAGTGACCGTGGAGTTGTGGAAGGTCTAATCCCTGGCAAGCCTTGAACCATCTCATATCCTTGCTCTAAAATGTACTATATGCTGTTGACTGTTGGTAACTCAATAAAGTTTTACCGCAGTGTGGTATCCTCACACTGTGTTGTTTGAGTACTGTTCTCCACATGGGGAAGGAATATGGGTGTTCAGTGGGATTAGCCCCAACCCATGCTGTCTTTTTAAAGACAGCAAGGCCAGTGGCTGAGAGCAAATACCTCCCTACAAATACCTTGGTTTCATTCATCCCAGCATATGCACACTGTATAATGTAAACCACATTGTCTCATCACAATGTGATGGCACATAGAAAGGTGAGTGACATTTGGACACAAGAAGTCATGCCTCGTATAACTATGGAGACATTCTCAAGGATACTCATATATAAACATACCAGCTAGTAACAGTTGGTGGACAACAGAAGAAATATAACAGGTGAGTATACATGTGAGTAATGGAGTCTTGGTTGTCTAATATGCTACATACTGTAAATTATGGTCGATTTTGGTAAGCGCTTTAACCAAGATTACCTTAATATTTGTGGTGCAATATGATGTGTCAGGTCCCTGAGTTTTTTAATTTGTTTCATAAAACATTGATACTCTGTCCGATTACACATTACCTCCAAGATTTATTAAAGTAAACTTACACTGCCACCTGCTGGTTATAATTCTATTAAAGGATTGTCCTTTGTTTTAAAGGCTTATATTTCGACTTTCATTCAGATGTATTCGGCGTGAAAATGTATGAGTGGTAGACAATAGTGGCTAGGTTCCTGCCCCTGAAGACACCAATCGATTCATGTAATGTAGTGTAAATGTCTTTCATCTTTAAATATTGTGTTATGTGTTATATTGTGATGTAATGTGTTCCTGTGAAATGGATTGTATTTTATTGTGACGTAGAGTGTGATAAGAATTGATAATGTGATATGTAATGTAATGTTGATGGTGTAATGTATAGTATTTACATGATAACATTTTGGAAGGAAGTTCTGCCCAGCAACAGACCGCAGGAAAAAAAAATAATTAAATGTTGGGACTAGTCCACCCTGTGAGGGGTCAGTGACAGTTCATCTTAAAAGGAGTCAGTGAAGTCCTACTGAGCTCACGTGACAGATGTCGCATGCGGTGAGTGGTTGAGTGGTTTGCCACAACCGAGTAAAGGAGACAGAAGGATAGATAGCGTGACCCTCAAGAGTGGCCGGAGACACTGGGTGTGAACAGCGTTGTAACTAGAGTCCAATCCTTGGACAGAGTGGCCACAGACTATAGGAGCCAGAGGATAGAATCTTAACATCCAGGCCCTTTAACTGACAAGGTACTGGGTTATCCTTAACTGGCATATGAGCATAGTCAACTGAGTGGTTTCATCCTGGATGTTCCGGTGTGCAAAGCTTCACTCTCGTCATTATGGGACACCTAATGACACTGGACATGGGATTGCAGGAAGGGAAGGTGGCCATCACAGTGTGTACTACAACACGAGACTGGGTTGTCATTGGCCCAGATAGATCGGCTACAACCCAGAGGGAAGTTGAACTGTGTCTCATAATGTTGTGCAAAACTGTAACATGATGTAAGATATGTTCCGGATATCTGGAATGTAAAGTTGTGAATGAGAATGACCAGTACAGTAAAGAGCTGTGATTTAAAGTGAACAGTTGTTGCATGTGTGTCGTCATTCGGTCATGGTCAGCTGACAATAGAGGCAGTATATGGCCTACATGAGTTCCCAGCCTGGAGGGCAGAGGTCCAAACGCCAAGCGAGGACCAGGTATTTAATGTAGCGTGTCGGGGCATCCGGAATCAATCCCTTGTCTACGACTACTGCCATGCACCACTACATAAACAAAACATTTTTGCCAAAAGTCTTTCAATCATGTCCAATTTAATTTTTTTGTAGGTTATAATGAATTACATATTACATTGTTTGCTAAAATTACCTTTATGGCTTATGATTTTTTTTTCATTTCATTATTATATGTGGTCCCGACAGCATTATATTTATCATGTTAACAACATGTACTACACCATGTTCCAAATTATTATGCAAATTGGATTTAAGTGTCATAGAGTATTTTTTTTTTTCTTTCAATGAAACTCATTGATGGTATTGTGTCTCAAGGTTCTTTGTATCACTGACATCAATTTCAGATACCTGTGATAATTAGTTTCCAGGTGAGCCCAATAAAAGGAAATCTGGATGTTCCACAATGTTAAGGAGGCCACAGTTTTCAAGTAACATGGGAAAGATAAAGGATCTCTCTGCTGCCGAAAAGTATCAAATAGTGCAATGCCTTGGACAAGGGATGAAAACATTAGATATTTCACGAAAACTTAAGCATGATCATCGTACTGTGAAGAGATTTGTGGCTGATTCTGAGCACATACGTGTTCGTGCTGATAAAGGCAGAATGAGGAAGGTTTCTCCCAGGCAAGTCCATTGGATTAAGAGCACAGCTGCTAAAAAGCCATTACAAACCAGCAAACAGATATTTGAAGCTGCTGGTGCCTCTGGAGTTCTTCGAACCTCAAGGTGTAAAATCCTTCAAAGGCTTGCTGTGGTGCATAAACCTACTATTCGGCCACCCCTAACCAGTGCTCACAAGCAAAAACAGTTGCAGTGGGCCCAGACATACATGAAGACTAATTTTCAAACAGTTTACTAATGAGGGTCGAGCAACCCTGCATGGTCCAGATGGATGGATTACTGGTTGGTTGGTGGATGGCCACCATGTCCCAACAAGGTTGCAACTTCAGCATTGAGGTGGAGGAGTCACGTTTTGGGCCGGAATCATGGGGAGACATCTGATAGGCCCCTTTAGGGTTCCTGAAGGTATGAAAATGACCTCTGCAAAGTATATAGAGTTTCTGACTGACAACTTTCTTCCATGGTACAAAAAGCAGAAATGTGCCTTCAGAAGCAAAATCATCTTCATGCATGACAATGCATTATCTCATGCTGCAAAGAATACCTCTGTGTTATTGGCTGCTATGGGCATAAAAGGAGATAAACTCATGGTGTGGCCACCATCTTCCCCTGGCCTCAACCCTATAGAGAACCTTTGTAGTATCATCAAGCAAAAGATATATGAGCGTGGGAGGCAGTTCACATCAAATCAGCAGCTCTGGGAGGCTATTCTGACATCATGCAAAGAAATTCAAGCAGAAACTCTCCAAAAACCTCACATGTTTAATGGATGTAAGGATTGTGAAGGTGATATCAAAGAAGGTATGTTAACATGTAACTTGGCCTGTTAGGATGTTTTGGCTTTAAATAGCTTTTTATTTCAGTGAATGTGACCTCCTAATGCTGCACATTCAACAAATGAGCATTTTCAGTTCTTTAAAACATAATAAATGTTTAGAAACTCTACTGTGCCTAATAATTTGGAACAGTGCATTTTGGAGGTTTTTTTTCATTTTGAAGATTATACTGTTATCATTGGGAGGTTTCTTCAATAAAATTCGATGTATACTCTAACGGGTGATGACTTTTAGTAAACTGACTGTCATTTGCACCGACTATATAGGAAAATCAGAGAAAAATATCAATTTGAATAATAATTTGGAACATGGTGTAAATGCTGATCAATTAAATCTCCCAGCCACAAACTTAAACAATAATTCAAAATACTTTTGACATTTTCCAAACATGAAAATGATCCATGAAACCTTATAAAAGTGAATACACAACTCGGACTTTTTGGTTTCTCCGTTGGAGAGGTATTACTAATGCATGTTCCCTGCCCCTAGTAAAATACGTACCAGCTGCCAGTTTATACTTTTCCCAGAGCTGGGCCATCCCCATTTCACATCTTGTGATGGTTGCTGTAATGGTTGCATGCTTTCAATGTAAGGGCACACTCAAACTGTCTGCTTTACCCTAGCTACCTATCAAAAATAGGGTGGACCCGATGTCTTTTTTTTGGGGGGGGGGGGGCTAAAGACAAGGCTACCCACCCTTTAGAGCCACATGAAAGGCACTAAAGGATGTAAGCTTACAGTATGCAGGGGGTGAGACATTATATATGTGTTTTACCTCTATCCATCTAATCTAGCTATCGTAGCTTTTTAAAGGGAACAGGACTCACAATTAGTTTTTAACATCTAAAAGGGAACCTGTTACCAGGTTTTTCCCTTATGAGCTGTGGCCACCACCAGCGAACTCTTGTATATAGCATTCTAGAATACTGTATATAAGAGCCCACGCTGCTGTGTAGAACGTAAAAAAAACACTTACTCAGGGGGTGGTCCGGTCCGATGGGTGTCGCTGGTTTCCAGTCCGGCACCTCCTCTCCGTAGCGAGCCCCATCCTCCTTCTTCTGAGGCCTGTGTACATGACGTGTACTATGTCATCCACACAGGCCAAAGATTTTTTATATATGTATATACATATATGAGAAACGGGTTTGTGCCGCGCTAAAGAATCACTGTATCCACGGTATTTACTTTAGATCTCTTTTTTATTACAGTTCCAACGCGTTTCAGAGACATAAACCGTCTCCTTCTTCAGGGAAAAGAAAAAATGTCATTTTTTCTTTTCCCTGAAGAAGGAGACGGTTTATGTCTCTGAAACGCGTTGGAACTGTAATAAAAAAGAGATCTAAAGTAAATACCTTGGATACAGTGATTCTTTAGCGCGGCACAAACCCGTTTCTCATATATGTATATACATATATAAAAAATCTTTACCAGGATCATCACGGGGCCGCTGCTTGGAACCACGCTGACACTCACATGCTTTACAAGGGGTTGTGACTGGCACAACCTCATCAGGTGAGTGTTTTACTCGTTATTTTCTAAACGGTTATTGCCGGATAAGACCCTATTTGCGCCTTTTGTTTCCTTATCTCTAGCATCCACACAGGCCGGCATTGATATAAATGTAAAACGTAAGCCTACACCCTCGTCACGGGACCTCATGTCTGTAGGTCCCCACACTAAATATAAAAATGTAACGAGGGTGTAGGCTTACGTTTTATGGCCATAAATACCAACAAAAACCTCATATTTTTTTGTTTGTACAGGATACAGCCAGGCCCCTTTCTGTTGGGCCTTGCATTGTAGAGTGTCTGTCCGTGCATGATACACAGTGGGGTACGGCTTGGCAGCCCGCCTGATCTAATAGAAGGGCGTCACCTAATAGGCTGCGGGTTTGTGACAGTGCCATCTGCATGTGAACAGCGCTCTATGCAAGCCACTAGTGTGCAGTTTTATCATCTAGCATTCGCCTCCCCTCCATTCCATGGAGGTGTGTGTGTGTGATCTGCTTCTCCTGCACCTGTGATACTTCCACATTAGTGGGGGTTTAGCTGTATCCTGGTAGAGCATTAGCTTTTGGCCTGGGCGATGTACACACTGCAGCCTTTAAGAGTATGAAAAAGATGTTAAAAATTCATTGCGAGTCCTGTCTGTGTAACATGCGTTTTTCTCGCACCCATTGACTAGTATTGGTGAGGTACGCAGGAACATGCAGCATGCTGTGATTTGCCCCGCAAGCTGAATTATGAAAAGGAAATACTTGCAGATGTGCTCTCCCCTACTGGTTAACATTGGTGCGAGTGCAATGTAATGTTTTCTTGCATTCCACTCACACATTTTACACGCAGATATGAGTGAACCTTAAAAATCAGTAATTTGGCGCTAGAGCAACATTTTTGTGAAAAAAAAAAAAGAAAATTTTCGATATGATGACCTAATGTTATCAAATTCTGTGTAGTACCTGTGTGTTCAAAATGCTCACTATACCCCTGGATAAATTCCTTGAGGGGTCTAGTTTCCAAAACGAGGTCACTTGTGGGGGTTTCTGCTGTTTAGGTACCTTAGGGACCCTGAAAATGCAACTTGGTGCCCACAATCTATTTCAGCCAAATTTCTATTCCAAAATTCAAATATTGCTCCTTCTGGTTCAGGCCCTCCCATTTGTCCAAACAGAGGTTTCTGACCACATGTGGGGTATCAGCGCGCTCAGAAGAAATTGGGGAATACATTTTCTCATGCTATCCCTTCTAAAATTGAATAAGTTGGAGCTAAGGCAACATTTTTAGGTAAAATGTAATTTATTTATTTCTTCATTTCACATTGTTTTAGCTCCTGTGAAGCACCTGAAGGGTTAAACTTCTTGGATGTGGTTTTCAGCAGTGTGAGGGGTGCAGTTTTTAGAATGTTTAACATGGGTTGAAGTTCAACTTAGGGGTGCTTCACACAGCGAGATCGCTGCTTAGTCACGTTTTTTGTGACGCAGCAGTGACCTCATTAGCGATCTCGCTGTGTGTGACACTGAGCAGCGATCTGTCCCCTGCTGTGAGATCGCTGCTCGTTACACACAGCCCTGGTTCGTTTTTTTATTGTTGCTCTCCCGCTGTGACGAACAGATCGCTGTGTGTGACAGCGAAAGAGCGACGAAATGAAGCGAGCAGAGAGCAGGAGCCGGCATCTGGCAGCTGCGGTAAGCTGTAACCAGGGTAAACATCGGGTAACTAAGGTGGTTACCCGATATTTACCTTCGTTACCAGCCTCCGCCGCTCTCACGCTGCCAGTGCCGGCTCCCTGCTCTCTGCACATGTAGCTGCAGTACACATCAGGTAATTAACCCGATGTGTACTGTAGCTAGGAGAGCAGGGAGCCAGCGCTAAGCAGTGTGCGCAGCTCCCTGCTCTCTGCACATGAAGCGATGTTATGATCGCTGCTGCGTCGCTGTATTTGACAGCTAAGCAGCGATCATAACAGCGACATACAAGGTCGCTGTTACGTCACAGAAAATGGTGACGTAACAGCGACGTCGTTGTCGCTGTCGCTATGTGTGAACCCAGCTTTAAACTGTAACGTTTATTAAATACTATTAAAATAATCACCTATAATACCCTATAAAGAGCACCACTAACAATAAAGTCTTGTATTAATGTCCTAAACATCTGAATTGGCGTAGCCAATATAGATAATAGCGAGACAAAAATAATGATTCCCCGTCTGCACTTAATAATAGCATAACGAGAGCTAGGGATATAGCAATGGCTAATGGAGCATGCTGCGTGCAGTGAAACCAGGACTGTGCAGTGTGCAGTCTAAGTGCCCGTGAACTGTGTGTTATGCCTACGCGTTTCCTCAATTAATTATTTTTTGCTTTCCTGATTCATCAGGGGCATTTGGGCAGCATATAATGTACAGCTAGATCAGTGGTTCCCAAACTCCAGTCCTCGTGGCCCCCAACAGGTCATGTTTTCAGGATTTCCTTAATATAGCACAGGTGATGCCTTGATAATGATTCCATCACCTGTTCAATAGTAAGGAAATCCTGAAAACATGACTTTGTTGGGTGCCATGAGGACTGGAGTTTGGGAAACACTGAGCTAGATGATTGATATGCTATTAGGGCTCATTCACATGACCGTTCCCTTTTTGCGGTCCGCAGAACACGGTCCATTTTTCTTCACAGATGCATCCGTGTGGCATCCGTGTTGCATCCATTTGGCATCCGTTCCTTTCCGTATACGGGCCGTGTGTCATCCGTGTGCCTTCCGTTTTTTTTGCGGACCGCAAACACGGAAGCAGCTAGATAGATAGAGGGATATACAAAGAGACAGATAGATAGAGGGATAAATAGAGGAATTAATGACTGAATGGAGGGATAGATAGACGGATAGCTGGAGGGATAGCTAGATAATAGATGAGAAAGACATATATAATGTCCTACCCCCCTGCATTTTGTAATCTTGCACCCTTTAGCACTAAAGGATGCTTAGCCTTGTATTTAGCCAAAAAATAAATAAATAATTTAAAAAAAAAAAAAAAAACAATGTGGGGGCCCCCCCTATTTTTTGTAGCCAGCTAGGGTAAAGCAGACGGCTGCAGCCTGCAGACCACAGCTGGCAGCTTCACCTTGGCTGGTAATCCAAAACAGAGAGCACCCCACACTGTTATTTTAAATTAAATAAATAATTTCAAACAAAACATGGGGTCCCCCCCAAATTGGATCACCAGCCAAGGTAAAGCGGACAGCTGTGTTCTGGTATCCTCAGACTAGGGAGGTCTGCGGTTTTTGGACCCTCCCCAGCCTAAGAATAGCAGGTCGCAGCCGCCCCAGAAGTGGCGCATCCATTAGATGTGCCAATCCTGGTGTTTTTCCCCTGCTCATCCAGATGCCCTGGTGCGGTGGCAAACGAGATAATATATGGGGTTGATACCAGATGTGTAATGTCACCTGGCATCAAGCCCTGGGGTTACGGATGTCACGGCGTCTATCAGATACCCGACATCATAACCCAGTCAGTAATTAAAAATAAAAATAGACAACAAACACATTTTTTTGAAAAAAACAAAAAACATTCCCTCTTTCACCAATTTATTGAAAAGAAAAAGCAAATCTGGGTCCGGCGTAATCCAATAAGGGGTTCCAACAACGATCCATACTTGCTGTCCCAGTCATTGAAGAAGAGAATGTTCCCCATTAGCTGGGAGAGCAGTGCAGTGACCTGAGCTAACATCATGAGGTCAGCTCAGGTCACTGCAGGGCATGACCAGCGCTGACTTCAGGGGGTTAGTGAGGTACATTACCTGCGATGATGGAAGCCACTGCACTCCTGATGTCAGCGCTGGTGACCGAATTCAATGACCGCCGCATTCCTAGATCTCCACCAGGAGATGTGAGTACGCGGCGGTCAGTGACTAGCGGTGATGTCAGGAGTGCAGGAGTTCATCACCGAAGGTAATAAACTTTACTAACCTCCTGACGGCAACGCTCATCATCCCTGCGGCTGCTCGCACTGCAGTGCCGACGTATGCTGACACATTGCAGTGTCGGCCTATGCTGACATTGCAGTGTGGGCATATGGGGACACATTGCAATGCCGGTATATGCTGACATTGCAGTGCGTGCATATGCGGACACATTGCAGGACACATTGCAGTGCGGGCAGCCGTGGGGCTGGCAGGGAGCGGGACACAGACTGTAAGGGCACCCAACGGAAGTCACACGGAAGTGCTTCCGTGACGCTTCCAAGGATTTTGCGAGCCCATTGACTTGTATTGAGTCACGGTCCGTTATTACGGAACAGAATAGGCCATGTTCAATAATAACGGAACGGACTTACAGCATCCAATGTGCTTTTTTGTAGGATCGGATGCACACGGAAGTGCTACTGTGGTCCATCTGATCCTACACAAAAGACATTGAAAAGATGATCCTGTCCGTGGGTCCGCAAAAAAAACAGAAATTGAACAGGACAGACGGAACAGTCATGTGAATGAGCCCTTATTAAGTGCAGATGGGGGAATCATTATTTTTGTCTCGCTATTATCTATGTTGGCTAGGCCAATTCAGATGTTTAGGACATTGATCCAAGACAGGATCTAGCTTGGCTGCCAAAAATATGTGCATTTTGTTTACATGATAAGGTATGCACAGCACGACTTTATTGTTAGTGGTGCTCTATATAGGGTATTATAGGTGATTATTTTAATAGTATTTAATAAAAGTTATATTTTAAGTTGAACTTCAACCCATGTTAAACACTGAAACACTTTCCTACTTTTTGATTGGAGATTATTTTTAGATTGGTGTCACTGGTCAGAATTGGAAAATTTGGTCTGGTCATTAAAGGGTCAGCAGTTTTTTGGCCTATAAGCTGCGGCCACCAGTGGGCTCTGATATACAACATTCTGACATGCTGTATATAAGAGCCCAGGCCGCTGTGTAGAAAGTAAAAATCACTTTTCTAATATTCACTTAAACCGGTTGCTGATGGTCATATGACCCAACTCCACCGCAGCGACCGTTTAGGTGAGTATTATAAAGTGTTTTTTTATGTTCTACACAGCGGCCTGGGCTCTTATATACATGTTAGAACGCTGTATATACGGTAAGAGCCCAGTGGTGGCCGCAGCTTATAGTCATCAAATCTGGTGACAGGTTCCCTTTAAGCGGTTAATACACTTAAATAACTGAGAATAACGTCTAAAAAAAGGTTCAAAAACATTTATAAAACAATAACAAAATATGCCTCAGGATAAAAGATGCCGCTTCATGGAAAAACTCGTTTATATTTACCGCCTCAGAAAAAAAACCCTGTGTGCACAAAGCCTCAGACTGAGCAATCAAAGACGATGTAGAAATGTGCCGGTGGAAGGGAGCGCTATGTACATGTGTATATGACTGAGCTCGGCCTACAAACCTGCTCTGCACAGCACGACATGTGGCAGGACCGGATACTGCCCAGCCTGTGCAGGATTCCTCAAATCCCGGAACCTTTCTTCCGCCCCTGCTGTTTCCTGTCGGCCGGGTTTACACGGTGCAAATATGTTCTGTGTTTAGGTCACGTGTTGTAGCCGGCGCTCGGCAGCATGGCGGAGGATTCTACATTCCCGCAGACGGCTGGTGCCAAGAAACGTCCACGGGAAACTAAACCAGGCAAGTTCACCATGAAATGAGTGCCATGTCCTGCAGCGACACTGTGGGTGACGTGCCGTTTATCGGTGTTCGGTCCTGACGGGCCGCCATTGCACCCTGCCTTTCAGTGACAGCTGGTGGTGCAGGCGCAGTTCCGTACAGTCACATGTGTCCTCTGGCTGTGCCCTGCGGTGCGGGGACCTCTCGGTGCTGCCTCCTGGACAGGCTGCAAAGCCTTCTACACACTACTCACTTTCCAGACGTAACCCACTCTTCCCTCCAAGGACTGCGCTGTCCGTGCTCTGCATGTGCAGGTGTGACACCGGTACAGGGTGCCAGATAAGTGGTTCTGGCAGATTCGGGGCTAGTGCCATGTAAGAGCTGCAGTGTGCTACAGAAGTGTGCTGGGCACAGTGCCCAATAACAGCATGCTAGTCTCCATTGTCATAACTTGTGATGTGTGGTGTCCTGGACGTTCTGTGCCTTCCCCATGTTCGTTATTAGACCCAATAGTCCTGTCGCTGCCGGTATAACTCGGCCTGTAGTCCAGGGCTGTCCTGTCCCGTCGCTGCCTGTATAACTCGGCCTGTAGTCCAGGGCTGTCCCGTCGCTGCCTGTATAACTCGGCCTGTAGTCCAGGGCTGTCCCGTCGCTGCCTGTATAACTCGGCCTGTAGTCCAGGGCTGTCCCGTCCCGTCGCTGCCTGTATAACTCGGCCTGTAGTCCAGGGCTGTCCCGTCGCTGCCTGTATAACTCGGCCTGTAGTCCAGGGCTGTCCCGTCGCTGCCTGTATAACTCTGCTTGTAGTCCAGGGCTGTCCCGTCCCGTCGCTGCCTGTATAATTCGGCCTGTAGTCCAGGGCTGTCCCGTCCCGTCGCTGCCTGTATAATTCGGCCTGTAGTCCAGGGCTGTCCCGTCCCGTCGCTGCCTGTATAACTCGGCCTGTAGTCCAGGGCTGTCCCGTCCCTGCCTGTATAACTCGGCCTGTAGTCCAGGGCTGTCCCGTCCCGTCCCTGCCTTTATAACTCTGCCTGTAGTCCAGGGCTGTCCCGTCCCGTCCCTGCCTGTATAACTCGGCCTGTAGTCCAGGGCTGTCCCGTCCCGTCCCTGCCTGTATAACTCGGCCTGTAGTCCAGGGCTGTCCCGTCCCGTCCCTGCCTGTATAACTCGGCCTGTAGTCCAGGGCTGTCCCGTCCCGTCCCTGCCTGTATAACTCGGCCTGTAGTCCAGGGCTGTCCCGTCCCGTCCCTGCCTGTATAACTCGGCCTGTAGTCCAGGGCTGTCCCGTCCCGTCCCTGCCTGTATAACTCGGCCTGTAGTCCAGGGCTGTCCCGTCCCTGCCTGTATAACTCGGCCTGTAGTCCAGGGCTGTCCCGTCCCTGCCTGTATAACTCGGCCTGTAGTCCAGGGCTGTCCCGTCCCTGCCTGTATAACTCGGCCTGTAGTCCAGGGCTGTCCCGTCCCGTCCCTGCCTGTATACCTCGGCCTGTAGTCTAGGGCTTCCTAACCTGTCTCTACCTGTATAAGTGAGCCTGTAGTCCCGGTCTAACCGTCCTGTCGCTGCCGGTATAACTCAGCCTGTAGTCCTGGGCTACAAGACCCATTGCTATTTGACATAGATTTGGGTGGAATTGGTTGTGTTTCTGCTGGCTGTATTGCAAATGATACACTCCCATTCTCTTCAGTGGAAAATCTGCAGTGAAATCTACAGTGGGAAAAACTTAATTTCTGCACATTTTATTGTTTTCTGTGAAATCCATAGTAACATCAAATGTGCAGCATTGCGGAATTTACTCTGCTAATTTTCTCTGCAGCATGTGAATGGAAAATTGATCACAATGCTACTTTTGTAATGGACAGGAAAATCTATTGCGCCTCGGTGTCTGTCGTGAGCCCCACTTGCTGTACATTATTTTAATGTTCCTTGTATAAAGCATTAAACCTCCAATTCTTTTTATTTTCTTTTCTTTCTATCCCCTGACAGCTGTGAATGAATCAGAATTGCTCACAGTTCCTGATGGCTGGAAAGAAGAGCCTTTCACTAAAGAAGATAACCCAAAGGGCCTGCTGGAGGAGAGTAGCTTTGCCACTTTGTTCCCCAAATATAAAGAAGCCTACCTCAAGGAGTGCTGGCCTCTGGTCCAGAAAGCACTGAATGAGTATGTAAGTATCTGCAGAAATACAGATGGTGGGAGGTTGATAATGGGACATCTCTTGTATGAGAAGCTTCAGGAGCTGAGTAATTGAAACAAAGGTTTTATCAATGCTTTATACTGGTGTGTGTCAACTGCTACGTTATACTCTCCTATAAGAATGTGCATGTATGGGTCTCTAACATGTGCATTAACCCCTTCCCCACATAAATTTACCAGTACATCATATTTTGCAAAGTGTTCCTGCATATGGATGTGCTGGTACATCATGGTGATTTTGCAGGTACAGGAGCTGTGCTGCACGATCACCACCAGGAGTTCGGCTTAAGTGACATCCAAGCTCCTGCTGTAATGGACAGGGCTCGTGCCCACACTAACCCTGACTGACTAGCCCTCTAAATGCCTCATGTAGAAGAGAGATGGGGGGGTCTCTTTCTCCATATTGCCACCCCCACGATGTGATCGCTGACTGGTGATGGGTGCCATGACAGCATGAGGTCAAATAATAACCTCCTAGACGATCAACTATGATGGCCTGTTAGGCTATGTGCGCACACTGCGTTTTTTACCTCGTTTTTGCGGTGCGTTTCTGTGTCAAGGCCTATGACAATTCATTTTTGTTGCCCGCATAGTGCAGTTTTGTTTGGCTGTGTTTTTGTGGGTCACATAAAAAAAATGAGCCATGTCAATTCTTTCCTGCATTTTTCCACCCATCCAATTCATTTGAAAAACGCAGGAATCAAAAAAACACAGCCTAAAACGCAATGAGTTTTTGCTGCGGGTGCGTTTTTGTGCGTTTATCGGCAAAAAACGCACAAACGCAGCGTTTAAAATAGCAATGTGCGCACATAGCCTTAGGCTTTGTTATAAACAGTCTGAGGCTATGTTCGCACGTACCTGCTGAAATGTGTGCGGCGATTTGACAGCACATGTGCGCTTCAAATCACTGCAGAAACACTGCGTAATGGATGCAGTGTTTCAGCAGAATGCCGATTTCAAGTGCTCTGGCTTCTGCCCCCACCATAGACGGAGTGGGAGCAGCATCCAAAGCGCACAAATTAATTAACATGCTGCTTTTATGAACGCATGGATTTGGGTCAAAATTTTGGCATCCAAATCGCTGCGTTCAAAAAAGAAACGTGCGCACGTATCATGCACAATCTACATAGATTGTGCAGGGGACGCAGGACGCATGAATTTACGCTGCAGTGCAATACGCAGCGTAAATGCATGCTATTACGCAATGTGCGCACGAGCCCTAACAGGCTTTCTGCCAGTGTCATTTGACAGCACAAATGCATTGCAGTGCATTAGAACAGTGATCAGAGAAATAAGTCAGTCACATAATGGGACTAAGTTTATTAACCCCTTCACGACCGGCCGATTTTTCGCTTTCCGTTTTTTCGCCATTCTTTTTCTGAGAGACATAACTTTTTTTTTCTTCATCGTTCCTTCCATGGGAGACCCAGACCATGGGTGTATAGCTACTGCCTCCGGAGGACACACAAAGTACTACACTCAAAACGTGTAGCTCCTCCCTCCGGCTTTATACACCCCCTGGATGACAATCTAACCAGTTCAATGCTTTGTGTTTCAGGAGGTCACACACACACATGCATTCTCTGATTTTTTTCATTTTTAAGATTTTATTTTTAAAGATATGGAAGAAAAGCGGGTCCAATCTGGACTCCTGGCATGTCCCTTCACACCCCACTGTGTCGGCGGTGCTGTTAAGGTTGACTTTGCAAGGCTGGAGCCTTCACATGCCGCGCTCCTTCAACATCCTTTTCAGGCTCTGATTTGAAGTGGGAGCCATCACGGTCCTCTCTGCTGTGCAGGAGACCGGTCTCCATCCACAGCCCTGTCAGGTTCCTGCTGGACGGAGCATTTGACCTTCCCTCAGGGACATGGCCCTGCGTCTCAAAAGCTAAGTATTGAGACGTTTTTCAGGGGTCCCGGGTACTTTTATTGAGGGGAGAGTATGTTATTTGTTTTTTACTGTAATTCCGGCCGGTTCTCGGTGTTTTTCCGGAGAACCGCGCCGGGGGTGCCTGCTCGTCGGCCGCACGCTACAAATCTAGGCCCCGGCTTCAGTTTGGGCCTAGTTTCGGTTTCGGCTTCCCTGCATGTCATTCATGCAGATGCATAGCGTGGCGCCGCCCACCGCCGGCCAGCAGAGGGGAGGACACTCCTTTCTGTGGAGATGTTCCCTCCCCTGTATCTCTCTTTGGGCCTCCGGTTTCCCGCTCTTGGGCTTCTCCCCGCCCCCCTCCTCCTTCCAGCGCCATTTTCTCAGCGTTCTTACACTGATCGGCGCTGGATGCTGCAGCTGCTGCTTTTTAGGAAGGCTGACGCTTCACTGGGGGTCCGAGCTGTGGAATCCGGAGGGCACACAGAGAGCGGTCTGGTAAGCCACAACCTCTGGTTGTGGGCTTTTTATTATACACTCTCAGGGCATTCTACAGGAGTGTATTCTAGCTGCAGAGCCTCCACCTCAGCAGCATGTCTGTCACTAGGAGCAAGGCTGCAAAGCTGTACGCTATATGCACTGCTTGTAAGCTCATTCTGCCAGAGCCAAGCACATACCCACATTGTGATGCCTGCTCTAACATGGTGGTCCCTCAGCCTGGAGCCTCCTCAGGGGTTCCTCCGGCCGCTCCAACCCCAGTGACTGATCCCCCGGCCTGGGTAGCATTTTTTTCCAGAGCTATTTCCCAGTCTTTTGCCGACTCTATGGGACAACTGTCCCGGACACTGCAGACCATGCATCAGCCTCCTTCTCAGGCTGCCTCTGTTGCTCCGAGCTCTGCAGAGCCCTCAGAGCATGTTTTAGGACCCCGTCCTCCTAAACGGAGACGCAGGGACCCTTCTCCTTCCTCGTCCCACGGCTCTGATTCACGGGCCGAGGTGCAGGGCGAGGAGGATACTTTTACTGTGGGTTCAGACGCTAGCTCTAGGTACCCCATTGCCTTGTCTGAGGATGATGCGGATGTTAGTGACTTGATTGCGTCCATTAACTCCGTTCTTAACCTCACGCCACCAGTGTCCGAGGAACCAGCCTCTCTGGTGGAGATACATCAGTTTGCCTCACCTAAGAAGGCTCGGAGTACGTTTTTTTTTAACCACTCCAGTTTTCAGGCCACTGTCACCAAACCCAGGGTCTGTCCTGACAAACGCTTTCCAAAGCGTAGTTCTGATGACCGTTTTCCCTTTCCACCAGATGTGGTGAAGGAGTGGGCTCAGTCCCCAAAGGTAGACCCTCCGGTGTCTAGAATCTCAGCCCGCACAGTCGTAGCGGTGGCTGATGGCACCTCTCTTAAGGATCCCACTGACCGCCAGGTTGACCTTCTGGCCAAGTCTGTATATGAGGCGGCAGGAGCCTCCTTCTCCCCGTCTTTTGCGGCAGTGTGGGCTCTTAAGGCAGTCTCTGCCTCTCTGGCGGAGATACATTCCCTCACCAGGGACTCTATGCCTGAGATGGAGGCCTTAACTTCTCAGGCTTCGTCTTTTTCATCCTACGCCATGTCTGCCATTCTGGAGGCTTCTCACCGCACGGCGGTGGCCTCCGCTAACTCTCTCGCGATCCGCAGGATTTTGTGGCTTCGAGAGTGGAAGGCAGACGCTTCTTCTAAGAAGTACCTTGCGGGCCTCCCCTTTGCTGGGTCCCGGCTGTTTGGTGAACAACTGGATGAAATAATTAAGGAAGCTACTGGAGGGAAGAGTACTTCCTTGCCACAAGCTAAAGCCAAGAGACCTGTCCAGGGCAGGAACCAATCGAGGTTTTGTTCCTTTCGTTCCTCTAACTGGTCAGCCTCTAAGCCCTCAGCCTCGTCCACTACCGCAGCCAAGGATCATAAACCCATCTGGCGCGCAAAGCCGCGTCCTCAGAAGTCCGGAGGAGCCGCTGCCACTAAGGCAGCCCCCTCTTGACTATCTGGCTGCGCCAGCAACGTCCTTGGTCGGTGGCAGGCTCTCCCGCTTTGGCGACGTGTGGTTTCAACACGTCTCCGATCAGTGGGTGCGGGATCTCATCTCCCACGGCTACAGGATAGAATTTTCTTCCAGCCCGCCAAACAGATTTTTTCTGTCCACCCCCCTCCTGCTCCAAGGCCGCCGCCTTCTCTCAGGCCGTGGCATCCCTGCAGGCCAACGGTGTTATTGTTCCGGTTCCCGCTCGGGAACGGTTCAGAGGTTTCTACTCCAACCTCTTTCTAGTCCCCAAGAAGGACGGTTCCTTCCGGCCCATCCTGGATCTCAAGCTTCTCAACAAGCATGTTCAGGTGCGGCGTTTTCGCATGGAGTCTCTGAGATCGGTCATTGCATCAATGACCCAAGGAGATTTTCTGGCATCCATCGACATCAGGGATGCCTATCTGCACGTGCCTATCGCGGTTTCACACCAGCGTTGGCTCCGCTTTGCAATCGGAGAGGAACATTTCCAATTCGTGGCTCTCCCCTTCGGGTTAGCCACGGCCCCTCGTGTTTTCACCAAGGTTATGGCAGCAGTGGTTGCGGTCCTGCACCTTCAGGGGTTGGCAGTAATCCCCTACCTGGACGACCTTCTAGTCAAGGCCTCATCCAGGGCAGACTGCCAGCGGAGTGTCTCGCTCACTCTCGCCACGCTTGTTCAGTTCGGGTGGCTTGTCAATCTGCCCAAGTCCACTCTGACCCCGACCCAGGGGCTTCTGTACCTAGGGATGCAATTCGAGACTCTGCCGGCACTTGTGAAGTTGCCCTTGGTCAAACAGCAGTCCTTTCAGCTAGCGGTGCGCTCTCTGCTGAGGCACCGCCGTCATTCCATCAGACACCTCATGCAGGTTCTGGGTCAGATGGTGGCGTCAATGGAAGCGGTTCCATTTGCACAGTTCCATCTGTGTCCCCTGCAGTTGGACATTCTCCGCTGTTGGAACAAGCGGACCTCTTCCCTGCACAAGCTAGTGGCTCTGTCGCCACAGACCAGGAGCTCTCTTCAGTGGTGGCTTCGGCCCCTCTCTCTGTCACAGGGACGCTCCTTCCTGACTCCGTCCTGGGTGATTCTCACCACAGATGCCAGCCTCTCCGGTTGGGGAGCAGTGTTTCTCCATCACCGAGCACAGGGCACTTGGACTCCGTCCGAATCAGCCCTCCCGATCAATGTGCTGGAGATCAGAGCTGTGTTTCTAGCTCTCCTAGCCTTGCACCACCTGTTGGCGGGCAGGCACATTCGAGTCCAGTCGGACAACGCGACAACGGTTGCCTACATCAATCACCAGGGCGGAACTCGAGCCGCCTGGCGATGTTGGAGGTTCAGCGAATCCTCCAGTGGACGGAGGACTCCAAGTCCACCATATCAGCAGTCCACATCCCAGGCGTAGAAAACTGGGAGGCCGATTATCTCAGCCGTCAAACCGTGGACAGCGGCGAGTGGGCCCTACACCCGGCAGTCTTCAGGTCAATCTGCCGCAAGTGGGGTACTCCGAAAGTGGATCTAATGGCATCACGGCACAACAACAAAGTTCCGGTTTACGTGGCTCGCTCCCACGATCTTCAGGCCTTCGCAGCGGATGCGCTGGTTCAGGATTGGTCCCAGTTCCGTCTGGCTTACGTGTTTCCCCCGCTAGCTCTCTTGCCCAGGGTTCTGCGCAAGATCAGAATGGAGGGCCGTCGGGTCATAATCATTGCTCCGGACTGGCCCAGGCGAGCTTGGTACCCAGACCTGCTCCGCCTGTCTGTAGAGGTGCCGTGGCATCTCCCAGACCGCCCAGACCTTCTCTCTCAAGGTCCGTTTTTCCGCCAGAATTCTGCGGCTCTCAGATTGACGGCGTGGCTCTTGAGTCCTGGATCCTGACGGCTTCAGGTATTCCCTCTGAGGTCATCTCCACTATGACTCAGGCTCGGAAGTCTTCTTCGGCCAAGATTTATCACAGGACTTGGAGGATCTTCCTGTCCTGGTGTCGCTCTTCCGACCATGCTCCTTGGCCGTTCTCCTTGCCGACCATCCTGTCTTTTCTACAGTCTGATCTACAGCTAGGACTGTCCCTCAATTCCCTCAAAGGACAGGTGTCGGCTCTGTCGGTATTATTCCAGCGGCGTATCGCCCGACTGGCTCAGGTGCGCACCTTCATGCAGGGCGCAGCTCACATCATTCCTCCTTACCGGCGGCCTTTGGATCCCTGGGACCTTAATCTGGTCCTCACGGCCTTACAGAAACCCCCCTTTGAGCCTCTTAGGGAGGTTCCCTTGTTTAGACTTTCACAGAAAGTTGTTTTTCTAGTAGCCATAACTTCTCTCAGGAGAGTTTCTGATTTGGCTGCGCTCTCTTCGCAATCTCCCTTTTTGGTGTTTCACCAAGACAAGGTGGTTCTTCGTCCGACTCCGGATTTTCTCCCTAAGGTGGTGTCTTCCTTCCACCTTAACCAGGACATTTCATTGCCCTCTCTTTGTCCGGCCCCTGTGCATCGCTTTGAGAAGGCGTTGCACACCTTGGATTTGGTGCGGGTGCTCCGAATCTATGTGTCACGCACCGCTGTTTTTAGGCGGTGCACCTCACTTTTGGTGCTAACCACGGGTCAGCGCAAGGGTCTCTCTGCTTCTAAACCGACCCTAGCTCGTTGGATTAGGTCGGCTATCGCCGATGCCTACCAGTGTTCTCAGGTGCCTCCCCCGCCGGGGATTAAGGCGCACTCGACCAGAGCTGTCGGTGCCTCCTGGGCTTTCAGGCACCAGGCTACGGCTCAGCAGGTTTGTCAGGCTGCCACTTGGTCCAGTCTGCACACTTTTTCGAAGCACTACCAAGTGCATGCTCATGCTTCGGCAGATGCAAGCTTGGGCAGACGCATCCTTCAGGCGGCTGTCACCCATTTGTGAAGTTAGGTTTTGCCTACTTCTCAGTTTGGTTTATTTCCCACCCATGGACTGCATTGGAACGTCCCATGGTCTGGGTCTCCCATGGAAGGAACGATGAAGAAAAAGAGAATTTTGTTTACTTACCGTAAATTCTTTTTCTTATAGTTCCGACATGGGAGACCCAGCACCCTCCCTGTTGCCTGTTGGCAGTTTTTGTTCCGTGTGTTTTCACGGGCTGTTGTTGTAGACAGAGTTCCGGTTTTTCCGAGTTTTACTCTACCTCTACTTATGGGTGGATGTCCTCCTTCAGCTTTTGCACTGAACTGGTTAGATTGTCATCCAGGGGGTGTATATAGCCGGAGGGAGGAGCTACACGTTTTGAGTGTAGTACTTTGTGTGTCCTCCGGAGGCAGTAGCTATACACCCATGGTCTGGGTCTCCCTTGTCGGAACTATAAGAAAAAGAATTTACGGTAAGTAAACAAAATTCTCTTTATTTTTCAGTCAATATGGTCATGTGAGGGCTCATTTTTTGCGGAGCGAGCTGTACTTTTAAATGAAACCATAAGTTTTACCATATAGTGTACTGGAAAACGGCAAAAAAATTCCAAATGCAGAAAAATTGCAAAAAAAGTGCGATAGCACTATTGCTTGTGAGATATTTCATTCACTGTGTTCACTATATGGTAAAACTGATGTGTCGGTGTGATGCCTCAGGTCACTGTGAGTTCATAGACACCAAACCTGTATAGGTTTACTTTTATATAAGGGGTTAAAAAAAATCGGAAGTTTGACCGAAAAAAGTGGCGCACGTTTTACGCCATATTCCGTGACCCGTAGCGTTCTCATTTTTCGGGATCTATGGCTCTGTGACTGCTTATTTTTTGTGTCTCGAGCTGACGTTTTTAACGGTACAATTTTTGCGCAGATGCTACGTTTTGATCGCCTCTTATAGTATTTTGCATAATTTTCAATGGGGCGAATGGGGGGTGATTTGAACTTTTAGGTTTTTTGGTTTTTTTTTTAATTAATTTTTTTTTATTTTATTTTACTAGTCCCCCCCTAGGGGGCTATTGCGATCAGCAGTCCGATCGCACTGCACTATCTGCTGATCACAGCTCAGATCACAGCTGTAAACAGCAGATACGCTCACTTTCTTTTTCACTGTGCCGCTGGCACAGCGAAAGTGAAAGCAATTCATGTGTAGTACAGGAGTCATCACATGACCCTGTGCTACCATGACAACTAACGGAAGTCACGTGATCGCGTCACGTGACTTCCGGTATCGGGCGGTAAGTAAAAGTTTACTGCGATCGCGCTTATAATGGCGCTGTCAAATATTGACAGCACCATTTAAAGGGTTAAACTGCACGTGCAGATAACGATTCTGCTGGTGCCTAGCAGGCACACATCTCAGCTGTGAAAATCATCTGAGATGTGTGCCGATCGCGGCATGCTGCTGCCAGGAGACCGCGGGCAGTAAAATTATGACCGCTAGGACGTAATTTTACGGCCCGCGGTCGTTAAGGGGTTAATTAAAAAAAGTGATAAAAAATGTAAAATGAGAACTTGAAAAGAAAAACCCCCAAAAAATTCAGCCAATAAAACTTGTCACACTATTTAAAACTTTGATCACTGTAAAAAAAGTGAAAAATGAATTTTCTCACATTGAAATAAAATGGGATCAAAAAAGTTATATATGAATAAAAATGTTATCTTGACCATGTCATCTTGTCCTGCAAAAAACTTGCTGTTATTCAGTTTCCATAAACGAAAATAAAAAATGCTCTTAGAATAGAGGAATGCAAAAACATTTTTTTTTTTTTTCGATTTAAAACTGGTTTTATTTTGTGAAAAAGGTAAACCATAACCCCCCAAACGTCTAAATATGGTATTACTGCAATCATACTGACCCGAAGAATAAAGCGTGGTGAATGGCATAACAAAACAACGAAAAAAACAATTCCTGAATTGCTGCTTTTTGTTCACAAAAATCAGAATAGCAAGCATTAAAATTAGTTTTTTCTCCCCCAAAATAATAGTTGTAGAATTTATAAGTGATCCTGCAAAAACCCAATCCCTCACGTGACTCTTGGCAGAAAACGTATAGCTCTCAGAATATGGTGATATTTTGAAAGAAAAGACAACTCTTGTGTGTAAGCCTATGTGCACACTTTGCTTTTTCAACTGCAGCGTTTTTCATGCAAAAATGCTTGCATTATGCTTTTCAAGCAAAGTCAATGGGACATTGAGCCTTCTTGGGCACACTTTGCTGTTCAAAACGCTGCGTTTAATTTGCATAAATGTGGGGAAAAACTCAGCGTTTAAAGAAGCAACATGTCAATTGTTTTGCCATTTTGGCTGCGTTTCCATCCATTCAATTTAATACAAAACTGCAGCGTTTCTAAAAGCACCGGAAAAGCACTAAAAACTCATTGAAAACCGCAAGGTGCGCATAGGCTACTTTCTTTGCGTTTTACATGCATTTTTAAAGCATTGTCCTTTCTGCCAGAGGATGCTTTTTGAACTGCAACTACCTCAACGCAAAGTGTGCACATAGCCTTAAAGTAGCAAAACCTAAAAAACTATAAATCTGGTATCACTGGAGTTCTGACCAGAAGAATAAAACAATCTAATCATTTATACTGTATGAAAAATTGTACATCAGATATGTAACATTATGGTCCACTTCACAGTCCAATGTTATACAGTAATGTAGTAATTCTGAGAATCCGCCGTGGGTTTAAAATGCTCACTAAACCCCTATATGAATTTCTTTAGAGGTCTAGTATCTGAAATGAGGTCTCTTGCGTGGGGTTTACTGCGGTTTAGTATTTCAAATATGACACGAAGTCTGCAATACACTACTCACAAAAAGGTAGGGATTTTGGCTTTTGGGTGAAATTTCAGGTTGATCCTAAAATGCCCTCCAACCTTTTCAGGTGAACCTAATGTGACCTTCTCTAAACTTTTGAATGCACAGGTCCAACTGTTCAATGTTTCAGTACTTTTTGCAGAAGTTGCTGTTCTCTAACAAGGAGCTTAATGGCAAAATTCTCAAGTGTTTGAGTTATGAATTGCCCAGTAAATTTCGGGTTCACTTAGAATTGGTAGTCAACTCCTTCACACCCCTGGCGATTTTCATTTCTTTTTTGCCTCCCCTTTCTTTCAAGAGCCATAACTTTTTTTTTTTTTTTTCTTTTTTTCCCTTCAATCTTGCCATGTGAGGTCTTATTTTTGCGGGACTAGTTGTACTTTTGAATTAAATTAGTTTTACCATATAGTGTCAGGGCTGTGGAGTCGGTAAGCCAAACATTCGACTCTGACTCCACAGCCCTGTATAGTGTACTGGAAAATGGGGAAAAAAATTCCAAGTGCGGTGACATTGGGGGCGGGGAAGTGCAATTGTTTTGGGGTTTTCTATTCACTGTGTTTCACTATGTGGTAAAACTGTCGGTACGAGTTCGTAGATGTCAAACATGTATACTTTTACTTTTGTCTAAGGGGTGCAAAAACATTCCGAACTTTGTCCACAAAAAGAATAGCGCTTTTGTCGCCACTTTCTGAGATCTGTGGTGTTCTAATTGTTCAGTGGCTTATTTTTTGCATCTCGAGCTGACATTTTTAATTATGCCATTTTTGTGTGATGGCATGCTTTGATCACCTGTTATAACATTTAAAAAAAAAAAAAATGTTGTGGCAACGAAAAAAACGTAATTTTTTTTTCTCGGAACGCTGCATACTAATCAGTGTAATGTTATAATTTGATCTGGCATTTCTGAATCTGGCAATACCAAATATATGTATTTTTTTTATTTTTTTTTTATTTTCAGTGGGGCGAAAGATTTCAACTTTAGATATTTTTTTCACTTTTTTTACTAAAACTTTTTTATTTTACTAGTCTTTCTAGGGTCTTTCTAGGGTACCTTATCACTGCACAGTCCAATCGCCTGTGCATTTCTGTTGATCAGAGCAGCATTGCTATAACCAGCAGAAATTCTGCCTTCCTGTCAACTCTACAGGAAAAATATCTTCATGCTAGCATCGAGGTTCATCAGCTGATCCCGCGTTACCATGGCAACACATTGGCACCCCGTGATCGCGTCACAGGGCCGCCAATGCAACGGGGAACGGCGCGATCCCTGCCATTTAAATTGCGCTGTCATATTTTGACAGCGTGATCTAAGTGGTAAGCATGCACGGGTAGATCTTATGATCCACTTGCGCTTGTTAGCTGCACGTCTGCTGATCAGATCAGCAGATGTGCTGGTATTACCGCGGCTCGCCGCTGGAGCCCGCGGTTACCAGGGGGACACGACCGTGTGTGTGTGTGTGTGTGTGTGTGTGTGTGTGTGTGTGTGTGTGTGTGTGTGTGTATACACGTCCAAGGTTGTATAGGGGTTAAAGAGTCCTCATCTTGATGTTCACATTTTTGAGATCATGACACCTAACAATGGAACAGTACCTCGCCATTGAGGCTTCAAGCAGGATGTTCAGATTGAAGTGGCACTGAGCTTAGTGTCCCAGAATGTCATTATCCGGTTGCAGCAGAGATAGACTGGAAGAGTCACAAAAAGGCATAGAATTGGATGTCCTTTGGCCACATCCTACACTGATGACCGCTTCATTGGGAACAATGCCCTTCGGAACCAGAAGATGAATGCCACACAACTCCAGGCACATTTTAGGGAGGCGAGAGGCACCCCAGTGTCATGTCAAACCACTCGGAACCATTTACATCAGCGATGTATGCATGCTACATTACCTTTTTAAGGCATCCTGACACCACCACAGGTGTCAGCTACACTGGATGAGGGACTAGTGGGCCTCTGCTGTTCACTGATGACATTCAATTCATGCTGAGCAGAAATGATAGCTGCCAAGGTTGTTGAAGTCAAAGCGAGAACTATGCATCAGCCAATGTTGTGGTAGTGCTACAGTGTGGGCAGTTGTGCCTAATCAATAAAAACTGCACTACACTTTGTGAATGGTACAGTGACAAGACCCTACTACTTAAATAACATTAATCCAGTCATTGTACCGCTGCATGAACAACAGACGTAATTTAATCTTCATGGACGACGCTCCAGCTTATCGAGGTTGCATTATTAGGGAATGGCTGCTTGAGACTGGGGGATCTCAAATGGAGAGGCCTACACTTTCTCCAGACCTAAATCCCCTAGAAGACCTAGGGATCAACAGAGTCTCCATGTAGAGACTCGTAACTTGTACCCCAGAACCTCAATGACCTGAAGGCTGCCCTTCAAGAAGAGTGGGATGCCATGCCCCAGCAGACAATAACTCTACTATTGACCAGCAGGAGATATCATTGTCAAGTTCTAATTGATGTTCAAGGCCACAAGCCATTGAGACGTTGACATTTTGGGAGTATATACCCACCACTGTTGTTGGCTTTTGTTTTAATACATTGTTTGAGCTGAGGAAATCACTATTGCATGCTTCTACTTTTAAGATAAAATATCACTGTAGCGTGAACTTAAGTTTTACATAAATTTTACCCGAAAGCCAAATTTCCTAACTTTTGTGAGTAGTGTATGTTCCAGCAAAAATTTAAGTGGCAGGGTCCAAAATGTAAATGGCGCTCCTTCCCTTCTGAGCCCTGTTGGTTGCCCAAATAGAAGTTTCTATCCACATTGTAATATTTTGCATGTTCATTGATGATAAATATGCAAATATTCTGTAAAGATGGAGGCTTGGTTTTTAGCATTTTCCTCCGTGTGACCATGGAATCCCCAGTTATAATCTGGACGTACACCAGGCAATACATGTATATAATCAGCTATGAAATATACTGAGCCCAGTGTGAATGGAGAGGACTATGATTTAGAATGGACTGAGCGCACCAGACTTTATGTATTCACATCCATTGAATAATATGTGAATTTTCTTTGTTTTTCAGTTTGTGAAAGCAGAATTAGATTTGATTGAAGGCAGCATGACCGTTACCACTACCAAAAGACATATGATCCTTATATTATTGTGCGTGCGAGAGACTTGATAAATTACTAGCCAGGAGTGTGCCCTTTGAACAGGTGAGTCATTTCATTCATTTATTCACACTTTCTAATGCGGAAAGAAAAATATCTTCATCCTCATGAATCCTTCCTGAACATGGGGATCCGAATATGAACATAATAAGTGTAATGCCAACATGACCACCCCTGTTTTAGAATGATTTCTAGGAGTTCGACTTTTCTAGCAGAGAAAAAAGTTGACTTCAACCTGGTATACTTTTTTCCAATCTCCAAAGGGCTTATTTTTCTGTATGTTAGTCCGTGCGTTTCTCAACTTCAGTCCTCAAGACCCATCAACATATCATATTTTCAGGTTTTCCTCAATATTAGACAGGGAATAATTCCATCACTTGTGCAACATTAATGAAAGCCTGAAAACCTGATTGAGGAAAACCTGAAACATGATCTGTTGGTGGTTCTTAAGGACTGGAGTTGAGAAACACTGTTAGAGGATAATATGCCTGTTTAGATACCTTCTGTGTGGTACTTTGTCAGGAGGCATATTGATTCTCATGCATAAATGCTCTTCTGAGAAATTGCCTTTTTTTTTTTTTGTTTTTTTTCCCCCCAATTTGGCCCTAGAAAAAATGATGGGTGATCTTTCTGCTGCGACACTGATGTTCGTATTAACCTTTCCCTATCCTGTTGATTTATTTTTACAAAATTCATTCATATTGCAAAATTCTGTTTTGATGTTTATTTCCCAATTCTAATAGGGTTTCAATGGGCAGAACAGGGAATTTTATTGGATAGGAAAAGGTTAAGAATATTTTTATGCACAATGTTTTATTGTGCAGAGATGGGTGAAGTGCATCCCACAGACCACATACAAGCTCTTTGGCTGCCAAAACATTTGAAACAATAGCCTGCTGCCACTCCACCGGCCGTTCCTCTACCCCTTGTCTGTTCTCCCTTCTAGGTTCGATAGCTTCATTAGATTGCGCCTGTTGCGCTGTGGGATCCATCATATTGTGTGTGTTTTGTGAGGTAGAGGGGGCCTTAAAGGTCCATTATTGTGTGTGTGTGTGTGTGTGTGTGTGTGTGTGTGTGTGTTATCTGGTGGTCATAGCTCGTGGGTGTATGTTATGCTGTCTGTGGGAAGCTGTTGATCAAGGTACAAGGACTGCATAACTAGCAGTGGGGTTTTTTTAAAAAAAAAATTTTTTCTTTTTTTTTTTTATTTTCTTTTAAAAGCTGTAAGTAATCTGGTTTTGGTTAGCTGCTTACAGGTAAGAATACACCTTACACTAAGCCCTATCAAAACATGTATTGACAGTATCAACTAGTCATAATTATTATAGTGGGTACGGAAAGTGAAAGCATTTGGACCCCTTTTAAATTTTTCACTGTTTCATTGCAGCTATTTGGTAAAATCAAAGTTCATTTTTTTTTCCTCATTCTGCACCCCATTTTGACATAAAAAAAACCCAGATGTCGAATTTTTTGCAAATTTATTAAACAAGAAAAAGTGAAATATCACATGGTCATAAGTATTCAGACACTCCTATTTAAGTCATATGCTGTCCATTTCCTTGTGTTCCTTGAGATGGTTCTACTCCTTCATTGGAGTCCAGCTGTGTTTAATTAAACTGATAGGACTTGATTTAGAAAGGCGCACACCTGTCTATATAAGACCTCACAGTGCATGTCACATCAAATGAGAATCGTGGAGGTCAAAGGAACTGCTCAGAGACAGAATTGTGGCTAAGCACAGTTCTGGCCAAGGTTACAAAGAATTTCTGCAGTACTCAAGGTTCCTAAGAGCACAGTGGCCTCCATCATTTTTTAAATGGATGAAGTTTGGGACCACCAGAACTCTTCCTGGACCTGACCATCCAGCTAAACTGAACAATCGTGGGAGAAGAGCCTTGGTGAGAAAGGTTAAAGAAGAACCCCAAGATTACTGTGGCTGAGTTCCAGAGATGCAGTAGGGAGATGGGAGAAAGTGCCACAAAGTCAACTATCACTGCAGCCCTCCACCAGTCAGGCCTTTACGGCAGAGTGTCCCGACGGAAGCCTCTCCTCAGTGCAAGACATAGGATAGCCCGCATAGCGTTTGCAAAAAAAAACGCATGACTGACTCCCAGACTATGAGAAATAAGATTCTCTGGTCTGTTGAGATGAAGGTAGAATTTTGGTGATAATTCTAAGCGGTATGTGTGCAGAAAACCAGGCACTGCTCATCACCTGTCCAATACAATTCCAACAGTGAAACATGGTGGGTGCAGCATCGTGCTATGTGGGTGTTTTTCAGCTTCAGGGACAGGACGACTGCTTGCAACTGACGGAAAGATGAATGTGGCCAAGTACAGAGATATCCTGGAAGAAAACCTTTTCTAGAGTGCTTTAGACCTCAGACTTGGCTGAAGGTTCACTTGGCAATAACCCTAAGCACACAGCTAAAATAACAAAGGAGTGGCTTCAGAACAACTGTGACTATTCTTGACTGGCCCAGCCAGAGCCCTGACCTAAACCCAACTGGGCATCTCTGGAGAGACCTGAAAATGACTGTCCTGTAACGTTCACCATCCAACCTGACAGAACTAGAGAGGATCTACAAGGAAGAATGGCAGAGGATCCCCAAATCCAGGTGTGAAAAACTCGTTGCATCATTCCCAAGACGACACATGGTTGTACTAGCTCAAAAGGATGCTTCTACTCAATACTGAGCAAGGGGTCTGCATACTTATGACCATGTGATATTTGTTTTTCTTGTTTAATAAATTTGCAAAAAATGTCTACATTTGTTTATTTTTTTTCTGTCAAGATGGGGTGCCGAGTGTACAATAATGAGAAAAAAATGAACTTTTTTGAATTTACCAAATGGCTGAAATGCAACAAAAAGTGAAAGTTAAAGGAGTCTGAATATTTTCCGTACCCACTGTATGTATAATAATATTACCAATTACCTCCAATTAGAAATGTAGTCTAGTCCTCCTGATATAGCCATGTCTTACCTCAGGTGCAGGGCATTGCAGCTTGGGTATCCATGGTTATGTGCACTCATATAGTGACAGGTAGTTAGTTGCTCGTTGACATAACCATAGGTATTTGCTATTGCTATTATTATTTATAATTATTATTAACCCCTTCACAACCGCGGGCGGTAAAATTGCGGCAACAGCAGGAGATCGCCTCACATCTTAACTGATTTTATACAGCTGAGATGTGTGCCTGCCAAGCACAAGCGGAATGGTTATCCGCCTGTGCTGTTTAACCCCTTAAATTGCGCTGTTAAGTGACAGCGCCATTTTAATAGTGATCTCGGTAAATGTTTACATACCGCCGGAAGTCGCGTGACGTGATCATGTGACTTCTTCTGGTGGTTGTCATGTGATGATTCCTGTAGCTCACATGACTCTCTGACTATTTCACCCAGCTGTGTAGCTGTGATAAGCAGATATGGAAGAGCGATCAGACTGCTGAATCTTATAGTCCTCTAGGGGACTTGGTAAAATAAAAAAAAGTTAAAAAAAAAATTTTTTTTAAATAATAAAAAAACTAAGTTCAAATCGCCCCCATTACGCGCCATTAAAAATTAAAGGGTTAAAAAAATATACACATTAGTATCGCTGCATTCAGAAATGCCTGATCTATCAAAATATAAAATCAATTAATCTGATTGGTAACTGGTGTAGCTGCAAAAAAAAATTCCAAATGCTAAAATTAAGGTGTGGGGTTTTTTTTTTTTGTTTTTATTTTCGGTTGCCACAAATTTTGCAATGCAATAACCGGTGATCAAAATGTAGCATCTGCACAAAAATGGTACCGTTAAACTGTCAGTCTGAGACGCAGTCACTGAGCCATAGATCCTGAAAATTGAGAACGCTATGGGTCATGGAACACAGCGTAAAATGTGCGCCACTTCTTTTTTTTTTTTTTTTGGAAAAACTTATCCTTTCCTTATATAAGTTAAACCTATACATGTTTGGTGTCTATGAACGCACAACTACCTCAGGCATCACACCAACACATCAGTTTTAACATTTTATTCAGTGTTTACTATATCTCAAAAACAATAGTTCTATTGCATTTTTTTTTTTTTTTTTTGCAATTTTTCCACACTTGGATTTTTTTGCCGTATTCCAGTACACTATATGGTAAAACTCATGGTTTCGTTTAAAAGTACAGCTCGTTCCGCAAAAAAAACGAGCCCTCACATGACCATATTGACCAAAAAAATAAGTTACATCTCTCGGAAGAAGAATGGCGAAAAAAAAAACGGAAAGTGAAAAATTGGCCGGTCGTGAAAGGGTTAATAGAGTAGTAGTACCTACTACACTGGAATACCCCTTTAAAACACCACTCTCCAGTGTGTTGTTTTTTTTTTTTTAAAATGGTACTGCGTTGGAGTTGAGCTTTAAATCTAATTTGCCCCCCCCCCCCCCCCCCCCCCCCCCCGTGTCTTTTACACACCTGCTGTCACCTTTCATCTTTTTCCAGCATCACTTCAGATTGTCTTCTGTGATTTGTGACCTGCTGGCAACTACTCCAGCCTGTCATAGAGGGCGCCGGAGATCACAACTCAAGACAAGTCTATGAGAATTAAGTATTGTGCTCCTCACATATTGCAGCTCTGGAGCATGTTTTCTTAGAACTCTACATTGTGCCATTCCTCGGTCCTATCAACACATTCACAACAGATTGTTACCGTTTCTCTTTGCATTGGTTTGCAAAAGGGCGCAACAGCGGACACAATTGATGCATTTATTCCCATCTGGTTTTTTGTCTATTAGGGCTGCTTCTCACTTGCGAGTTTCTCGCAGTAGAGCAATGCGAGAAAATCTCGCATTGGAATCGGACACATGTTAGTGAATGATTCAGCTCGCATTTGCGAAAATTTATTTATTTTATTTTTTTTTTTTTGTTTCCTCAGTCCAAATCGGACTGAGAAAACGCAGCATGCTGCTTTTCTTTGTCGCTCTATTGGGAGACCCAGACAATTGGGTGTATAGGCTATGCCTCCGGAGGCCGCACAAAGTATTACACTTAAAAGTGTTAAGCCCCTCCCCTTCTGCCTATACACCCCCCGTGCTCCCACGGGCTCCTCAGTTTTTTGCTTTGTGCGAAGGAGGTCAGACACGCACGCACAGCTCCATAGATAGGTCAGCAGCAGCTGCTGACCATGTCGGATGGAAGAAAAGTGGGCCCATATAGGGCCCCCAGCATGCTCCCTTCTCACCCCACTCTTGTCGGCGGTGTTGTTAAGGTTGAGGTATCCATTGCGGGTACGGAGGCTGGAGCCCACATGCTGTTTTCCTTCCCCATCCCCCTCAGGGCTCTAGGTGAAGTGGGATCTTACCGGTCTCCAGGCACTGAGACCGTGCTCCATCCACAGCTCCTAAGACTCTGCTGGATAGGAGCCGGGTATCGTTCAGGGACATGGCCCTGCTACTTGAAGGTACTCTGTGTCCCTGTGGGGAACCGCGCACAGCAACACTCCAGCTTTGCTGGGTGTGCTAGTGCACCGGGGACCGCGGCGCTGACCGGGTTAATGTGCCATTACACACTCAGCGTCGCTGAGTGTGTTTATGTAGGGGGGACTACCGTACTACCGCCGCCGCCATGTTTTTAACACTGAGGCGCGGCTGTGACTTGTAGTGCGCCGGGGACTTCCGCGCGGCCGCGCTTTTATGGCAGCCGCGCTCATTACTTGAGTCCCCGGCTTGTACGGCCTAGTGTTTCCTCCTCCCGCCCACAGCCCTGACAGGCAGGGGAAGGGCGGGACGCTTTACAGACGAGCTGCAGTGAGGGCTGGAGCATGCTTTGCATACTCCACTCCCCTCACTGCACTGTGAGGCACCAGTTCCCGCACTTTCTAAGGGTCACGCCCACGGCTTCCTCCTCTCTCAGGACGCCGGCAGCCGTGCCATTACACACTCAGCATCGCTGAGTGTGTTTATGTAGGGAGACTACCGCGCTGACCGCCGCCGCCATGTTTTGACACTGAGGCGCGGCTGGGACTTGTAGTGCGCCGGGGACTTCCGCGCGGCCGCGCTTTTACGGCGGCCGCGTTTATTACTCGAGTCCCCGGCTTTTGCGGCCTAGTCTTTCTTCCTCCCGCCCACAGCCCTGACAAGCAGGGGAAGGGCGGGACGCTGCACAGGATGAGCAGCACTGAGGGCTGGAGCATGCTTTGCATACTCCACCCCCCTCACTGTCCTCTCCTCAGAAGCCGGCAGCCATTCCTGTCAGCTCCTTGAATGCTGCAGAGGGGGACAAATTCTGACAGACCCAGGCAGGGACCCTGGTGGCCTCACAACCGCTTTATGCGGGGGGTATGCAGCATCTGTGGTGCTAGCCACATTTGTGCAGGAGTGTAATTTTAAATCATATTTTTATAAGATATGCTTTACACTGTATGGTGCACAGTTGATTCTGTATATATATTGTGTTGCTCAGGGAAGTCAACAGCATGGCGCCCATAAAAGGCAGGGGCGCCAAACCACAGGCTTACTATGCTGCCTGCGCCGCATGTACGACCCCTCTGCCGGCAGGATCCACTGAGCAATCCAGACCGGTATCTCAGCACAGGGGCACTGTTGAATCATTGCTCCCTGGCCCACCTCAGTTGGACCAGAGGTCTCCCCGGGGTGTCTCATAGATCCCAGAGTGAGGTCTCTGATACAGACCCCAGCCCCTGACCGTCTAAGCGAGCTCGCTGGGAAATTCCCTCGACATCTTCATATTGGTCAGGGTCTCAGCGGGGGGAATCCCTGGATGATGAAGCAGAGACAGCTGATCAGGATTCTGATCCTGAGGCCGCTCTCAATCTTGATACGCCTGACGGGGACGCCATAGTGAACGATCTTATAGCTCTATCAATCAAAGATGCCACTCACAGGCAGATGGAGCTCTGGTTGAAATCCATCTATGAAGCTATCAGCGCTTCTTTTACACCAGCATTTGCAGCCGTATGGGTGCTACAAGCTATCTCAGCAGGTCAAGCGCAAATTGACGCAGCCACACAGACGTCGGCATTTGCGTCTTACGCTATTAATGCTGTCCTGGACTCTGCGAGCCATATGGCGGTTGCTTCCGCCAATTCGGTGGTACTCTGCAGGGCCTTGTGGCTACGGAACTGGAAGGCAGATTCTGCTTCCAAAAAAGCGTTTAACCAGTTTGCCAATTTCTGGCGACCGACTGTTTGGCGAACGTTTGGATGAAATCATCAAACAATACAAGGGAAAGGATACATCTTTACCCCAGCCCAAACCGAACATACCCCAACAGAGGATGGGGCAGTCGAGGTTTCGGTTCTTTCGGGGCGCGGGCAGGTCCCAATTCTCCTCGTCCAAAAGGCCTCTGAATAGATCAAGGGCTCTCCGATTCATGGCGGTCTAAGTCAAAAAGACCGGAGGTGCCGCTACCAAAGCGGCTTCTTGATGGCTTTCGGTCTCCTCAATCCGCATCCTCGGTTGGTGGCAGGCTTTCCCGCCTTTGCGACTCCTGGCTGCCAAGGGTAAAAGACCGTTGGGCGAGAGACATTCTGTCTCACGGTTACAAGTTAGAGTTCGCCTCTCGTCCCCCGACTCGATTCTTCAGGTTATCCCCGCCTCCCGAGCGAGCCGAGGCTCTTCTGCAGGCGCTGGGCACCCTGAGGGCAGAAGGAGTGGTGGTCCCTGTTCCTCTTCAGCAACAGGGTCACGGGTTTTTCTCCAACCTGTTTGTGGTTACAAAGAAGGACGGGTCTTTCCGTCCTGTCCTGGACCCGTAACTGCTCAACTAACACGTATAGACCAGACGGTTCCGGATGGAAACCCTCCGCTCCGTCATCGACTCAATGTCCCCAGAAGATTTCCTTGCATCGATCGATATCAAAGATGCTTTTCTCCACGTACCGGTGGCTCCAGAGCACCAACGCTTCTTGCGCTTCACCATAGGAGACGAACACCTGCAGTTCGTGGCACTGCAGTTCGGCCTGGCTACAGCCCCACGGGTTTTCACCAAGGTCAGGGCTACAGTAGTTGCGGTCCTCCACTCTCAGGGTCACTCGGTGATCCCTTACTTGGACGATCTGCTGATCAAGGCACCCTCTCAAGAGGCATGCCAACACAGCCCCGACGCTTCTCTGGGGGCTCTCCAGAGTTTCGGGTGGATCATCAATTTTCCAAAGTCAAATCTGACACCAGCCCAATCGCTGACATATCTTGGCATGGAGTTTCATACCCTATCGGCGATAGTGAAGCTTCCGCTGATCAACAAGCGTTCACTACAGAAAGGGGTGCAATCTCTCCTTCAAGGTCAAGCACACCCCTTGAAGGGCCTCATGCACTTCCTGGGGAAGATGGTGGCAGCAATGGAGGCAGTTCCTTTCGCGCAGTTTCACCTGCGTCCTCTTCATTGGGACATCCTACGCAAATAGGACAGGAAACCGACGTCCCTCGACAGGAACGTCTCCCTCTCTCAGGCAACCAAAGCTTCCCTTAGGGGGTGGCTTTCTTCCCACTTCATTATCGCATGGGAAATCCTTCCTACCCCCATCCTGGGAGGTGGTCACGACGGACGCGAGTCTGTCAGGGTGGGGAGCAGTCTTTCTCCACCACAGGGCTCAGGGTACGTGGACTCAGCAAGAGTCCTCGCTTCAGATCAATGTTCTGAAGATCAGGGCAGTGTATCTTGCCCTAAAAAGTGTACCAGCAGTGGCTGAAGGCAAGCAGATCCGAATTCAGTCGGACAACTCCACAGTGGTGGCTTACATCAACCACCAAGGCGGAACACGCAGTCGGCAGCCTTCCAGGAAAGTCCGGCGGATTTTGATGTGGGTGGAAGCCACGGCCTCCAGCATCTCCGCAGTTCACATCCCGGGCGTCGAAAACTGGAAGCAGACTTTCTCAGTCGCCAGGGCATGGACGCAGGGGAATGGTCTCTTCACCCGGGCGTGTTTCAGGAGATCTGTTGCCGCTGAGGGAGGCCGGACGTCGACCTAATGGCGTCCCCGGCACAACAACAAGGTCATGGCATTCATGGCACGCTCTCACGATCACAGAGCTATGGCGGCAGACGCCTTAGTTCGGAATTGGTCGCAGTTTCAACTCCCTTATGTGTTTCCTCCGCTGGCACTGTTGCCCAGAGTGTTACGCACGATCAGGGCCGACTGCCGCCGCGCCATCCTCGTCACTCCAGACTGGCCGAGGAGGTCGTGGTACCCGGATCTGTGGCATCTCACGGTAGGCCAAACGTGGGCACTACCAGTCCGTCCAGACTTGCTGTCTCAAGGGCCGTTTTTCCATTTGAATTCTGCGGCCCTCAACCTGACACTGTGGCCATTGAGTCCCTAGATCTAGCGTCTTCAGGATTATCTCAAGAGGTCATTGCCACTATGAGACAGGTTAGGAAACCAACGTCCGCCAAGATCTACCACAGGACCGTGGAAAAATTTCCTGTCGTGGTGCTCTTCTCGGGGTTTTTCTCCCTGGCCTTTTGCCTTGCCCATTTTTCTGTCCTTCCTTCAATCTGGACTGGAAAAGGGTTTGTCGCTCGGCTCCCTTAAGGGACAAGTCTCAGCGCTCTTTGTTTTTTCCAGTAGCGCCTAGCCAGACATCCACAGGTATGCACGTTCCTGCAGGGGTTGTCACATCGTTCATCCTTACAAGCGGCCGTTAGAACCCTGGGATCTGAACGGGGTGCTGATGGTTCTTCAGAAACACCATTCGATCCAATAAGGGATATTTCTTTCTCACGCCTTTCGCAGAAAGTGGTTTTCCTAGTAGCAGTCACTTCACTTCGGAGAGTGTCTGAGCTAGCAATGTTGTCGTGCAAAGCCCTTTCCTGGTGTTCACCAGGACAAGGTGGTTCTGCGTCCGGTTCTGGAATTTCTCCCAAGGGTGGTACCCCCCTTTCATCTCAATCAGGATATCTCCTTACCCTCTTTTTGTCATCATCCAGTTCACCAATGTGAAAAGGATTGCACTGGTTAGATCTGGTGAGAGCACTCAGGCTCTACATTTCTCGTACGGCGCCCCTGCGCCGCTCGGATGCACTCTTTGTCCTTGTCGCTGGCCAGCGTAAAGGGTCACAGGCTTCCAAATCAACCCTGGCCCGGTGGATCAAGGAACCAATTCTCGAAGCTTACCGGGCTGCCGGTTCCCTCAGGGCTCTAGGCCCATTCTACCAGAGCCGGGGGCGCGTCCTGGGCTTTGAGGCACCAGGCTACGAGTCAGCAGGTGTGTCAGGCGGCTACCTGGTCGAGCCCTGCACACTTTCACGAAACACTATCAGGTGCATACCTATGCTTCGGCGGATGCCAGCCTAGGTAGACGAGTCCTTCAGGCGGCGGTTGCCCACCTGTAGGAAGAGGCCGTTTTACGGCTCTCTTACGAGGTATTATTTTACCCACCCAGGGATTGCTTTTGGACATCCCAATTGTCTGGGTCTCCCAATAGAGCGACAAAGAAGAAGGAATTTTGTTTACTTACCGTAAATTCCTTTTCTTCTAGCTCTAATTGGGAGACCCAGCACCCGCCCCTGTTTTTTTGTGTACACATGTTGTTCATGTTGTTTGGTTTCAGTTCTCCGATATTCCTTCGGATTGAATCTACTTTACACCAGTTTATAATCTTTTCCTCCTTCTTGCTTTTGCACCAAAACTGAGGAGCCCGTGGGAGCACGGGGGGTGTATAGGCAGAAGGGGAGGGGCTTAACACTTTTAAGTGTAATACTTTGTGCGGCCTCCGGAGGCATAGCCTATACACCCAATTGTCTGGGTCTCCCAATTAGAGCTAGAAGAAATGGAATTTACGGTAAGTAACAAAATTCCCTTCTTTTGCGAGTTTCTACTGCGAGTCTCTCCAATGCAAGTCTAGGGGAGCATGTAAAATATCGGATGTCACTGGACCCGGCATCACACCATCATAGGGACATCTGATTTTCTAAATACATTTCTCGCATGTTTCCTAAAACACTGGAAACGAGTAAAGTGTCACAATGTCTGTCAATCACTATTCTCTGTCAGTCGGTCTCTCCCTCTCGGTCTCTATTCTCTCTCTGTCGGTCAGTCACTATCTCTGTCCCTCTCTCTCTGTCCATGTCGGTCTATCCCTCTCCTCCCTCTCTCATACTCGCCGATCACCAGCGCGGCGCTGCACGGCGTTCACACAGCTCCGGCAGCTTCTCTTTGAAAAAGCCGGCCGCTCATTATTCAATCTCGTATTCCCTGCTTTACCCGCCCCACCGGCACCTATGATTGGTTGCAGTCAGACACTCCCCACGCTGAGTGACAGCTGTCTCACTGCAACCAATCACAGCAGCCGGTGGGCGTGTCTATGCTGTGCAGTAAAATAAATAAATTAAAAAAAACGGCGTGCGGTCCCAGAATGGCCGCTTCTATTAGATGCGAGTGTTCTGGGACTGTACCCGGCTCTTCCCAATTTGCCCTGGTGCGTTGGCAATTGGGGTAATAAGGAGTTAATGGCAGCCCATAGCTGCCACTAAATCCAGGCGTCTGAGACGCCCCCAATGATTAACCTGTAAATTAAAGTTAATAAACACACACGACGAAAATCCTTTATTTGAAATAATAAGCAATAACAAAGACCCTCGTTCACCACTTTATTAAGTACCCAAAAAACCCATCCATGTCCGGCGTAATCCACGGAGGTCCAGTGTCGCTTCCAGCTCTGGCTACATGAAGGTGACAGGAACTGCAGAAGAACACCGCCGCTCCTGTCTCCTCACGCAGCAACTGAGGTGAGAAGCGCGATTAGCTGATGTCAGTCAGGTAACTCGTGGCCACCGCTGGATCCTACAACAGTGACAGCAAGTCACCCGAGTGACAGTGATGAAGTCACAGGTGAGTTGCGGTCACGGGGGGGGAGCATCCAGCTGGCTGCGGGTAACCTGAGTGACAGCAGCGCTAATCGCGCTGCTCAATTCAGTCACTCAGGGGATTAGCGGTCACTGGTGAGTCCTTCATGGGTGACCGCTAATCAGGACGCGACACAGACAGAGCCGTGGCATGGACAATGAAGTCGGGTGAAGTTCATCGTGCAACTCTGTGTCTGCTGTCATCTGCCATTCAGCTCTGCTACATGGCTCCATGTAGCAGAGCTGAATAGCAGATGACAGCTGCTGAGAAAAAAAAAAGGATCACACACGCATTGCACACGCACTGCAATCAGGAGAATAATCTCAGGATCGCAGTGCAGTTGCACTGCACACTGACCTAACGTGAACTAAAATCAGCCGAGTTTTTTTTCAGCCAACTCGACCGATTTTACTTGCATAGATGTGTTTCCAGCCTTACAAGAATAGTAAGGCCAGGTTTGCAGTGCCCGGACTGACACTCGCTCTGCCAACTTGAACTTACATGATCATATGTATAAATGTGGCTACATGTTTGAGTCGGAGGCTCGCCGTCAATCTGAGCATTTTGGTCTGCATATGTTCTGTTAAATTCGCCCATTTGAATTTCAGCCTAAGATGTAATTTTTTATTTTTTTTTTTTCCCCCCTCAGGCTGTGAGAATCCTCCAAGATGACATGGCTTGTGACATAATTAAAATTGGAACATTGGTTCCAACCGGGGAAAGATTCATTAGAGGAGACAACGGCTTCTGGGACCAAAGGGATCAACCCTAAAGGCAATTTTAATTGTATACATGTAGAAGAAAATTCTGTATTGAAATTGTGCCACTACACAGCTTAATATATATTTGTTTTCTATCCCTCAGGCTCTGGAGCTACTTACAAACTGTTATATAATGGTCCAGGGGAACACAGTCTCTGCTCTGGGGCCTTTTAATGGCCTTAAGGAGGTGAACATAATTTTATTGCTTTATGAATGGTGTTATTAGGCACTGTAAAGGCCCAGTCACACACAACGACTTACCAGCGATTCCGAAAACTATGCGACCTGATAGGGATCGCTGGGAGGTCACTGGTGAGATGTCACACAGTCAGACCTTACCAATGATGCAGGAACGATACAGGTTGCAGTAGCGACCTGTATAACGATCTCAGCAGTCACTGTGACCCTGTCACACAGTGTCAAACACAGCGATGTGTCCTGCCCAGCAGGACATTGCCTTTGACGAAAATTGCCTGGACCATTCTGCAATGACTAGCGATCTCACAGCAGGGACCTGATCGCTGGTAGATGTCACACATAACAAGAACGCTAACGGGATCACTACTGCGTCACAGAAACCGTGACTCAGCAGCGATCTCGCTAGCGATCTCATTATGTGTGACGGTACCTTAACACTAGAACTACTGAGGTAGTCATTTTGACTACTTTGCACCATGTATTTCTATATAGGTGTCACGCCAGTAGTTCTAGTGTTAAGGCTATGTGCCCACGCTGCAGAAAATTCGCGAAATTTTTTTTTTTTCAAAAATTCTGCGGATTTTTCAAAAATCTGCAGTACAGAGTCCCCAGCCATTTCTATGGCATCTTGGAACTGCTGTGCCCATGCTGCGTTTATTTTTTCAGCGGAAATAATGTGTATTTCCCTGCGTAAAAATCTGCAGCATGTCAATTATTCCTGCGGATTTTTCCACATGATCCCATACTTACCTGCCTTGATAGAAGACACCGGAGTCACTTCCTCCGGTGCAGAAGAGTATGGTGGAGCCAGGAGGTGGGCGGGGCCTGCACGAGCTCTGGTCATGTGACAGCCGGAGCTAGTTCAGGCCCGCCCACCTTCTCCTGCAGTTTGCATATAGACACGGCTGGAAAGTGAAGTGCTGCGTGATGGAGGTAAGTATGAACGCCCCAATCACTGCAGCACTTGTTCTGCATTGAGGATGCAGTGCCGAAGCCATATCTGCAGGACATTTTCCCCGTGGGCACATAGCTTAATACTTTCTATGATAAGGTAATTACTGCTGAGTGAAAACTATAGTTTCAGGATTTATTTATTTATTTTTTTTTATAATACTAAGACAAGATGTAGACCGTTTCAGGCCAATGTTTTTACTTAAATGCAATATTTGCAATAGTAGGGTTCCCATTTACAGTTTGATGTATGCCGCCACTGTGTATTGCAGTACTCTAGCGGAATATATAGAATAAATTAACCATGAATCTGTCAAAGTTGTGTGACGTCAGGGTTTCTAACCGTGGCTAGTCTTTTCCTGACTCAACCTTCTAAGCTGATTTTGGCCCATATTTTGGTTTAACATTCAGCAGGTTTTCAATGAGTCTTGGTAAAATGTTCAGGAAGGGAGAGCTAAGATTTAGAGACTCCGCTGCCACACAAGGTCACTGATGGATTGATTGTTACCTCCTTCTGCAATGTGCTATGCACTGTGGTACATAGAGGGTATTTTCTTTATAGTCATGCGTACATGAATCTTTTAGTTTCCTCTTAGAATCTGTTCCTTTTTGCCTCTGGTTATCTTCATTAATACACTTGCATCTTATTGTAGGTCAGGAAAGTAGTTCTGGATACCATGAAGAATATTCATCCCATTTACAACATAAAGGTAATTTTTACCTTGGTATCCTCCTGTTTATTGAAAGCAGCATTGACTGAATATTGAAACAATACAATAATGTTCCTTGAGATTCTGAAAACTAGAGAGATCTAAATGTATTTACATTAGAAATAACTGGAATCTTTTGAAATCTGAATTCACAAGCTTGGTTAATTCCACCCCCTCGCCAAAAAAGATTTTCAGCTAATTTAATTTCATGTTTTCCAATTGAACTGCAGAGATGTGTATAACCCCTTCAGCTTCAAGCCTATTTTGACCCTAAAGACCCGGCCATTTTCTCTAGTCCCTTCCACGACAGCATAGGAGGTTGTCTCTCCACGCCCTAATTGGGACAGGAAGTTCAAGAGGTTTAAAAGGACCCTCCCACCTCCCATAGCCAGTGTCTTTCCTGTCCCCATGGGGCATGGAGAGGTTTTTATTTTCTCCTATGCTGTGGTGGCCGGCGAACTACAGTATAATATTTTTTCTTTTTTTTTTTTTTTTTTTTTCTTCCCCTGTTACCTTAAGCCGGACAGCATCGGTCGGGCCTTCACCGCTCCTCCCTTGCTGTTCCCTCACGCTGTGGGGGACCGCTGCTCCAGCCTTCCGGAACCTCCTCTGGGGTGATGCAGGCTGTTGAGCTCCCCGGCCGGCGTCCTCCCTGAGCCGCCGGCCGCTTCCTGCATGCACGCTGCCGGAGCGATCCGGAAGTGCTACCGGGGGCGGGACTTCCGGTCTTGCGAACTTCCGGTTGAGCGCTTCCGGTTTGCGGAGGCAGCGTGGAGGACACGCCGCCGCTGACACGGCCTGTCGGGGACCTGCTGCAGGAGGCGGGGAACATTACAGTCGCTGGGGGGGGGCAGGCCTTTCCACAGGAAGGCTGCCCGGAAGGCATCAGAACCACGGTAAGGTTTCTTCTGTGTGCACTGTCAGGTCTTCCTCTGCTTCTGCAGAGCCCAGCGTTTCCCCTGCTTCAGTAAGAGGCTGAGGGACGGTCCCTTATGCCTGGTATCAGGCTGACTTGGTGAGTGGTTTCCAGGAGGATGTGCCTGCTGGTATTTGTGTCAAGTCTGACAAGTGTGCAACGGAAACTTTGCCAGCAGTGTACGTCTGTCCCTTCCATGGGCTACTGGGAGTTGAATCTCAGTGGACACTCCTGGATATTGCTGTATCAGGATATGGGCTGGCTGCCTGGTCTGATGACGCGTCTCTGTTCCGTTGAGTGGAGAGGGCAGGCATCGTGTATATAGACACCGTCCCTTGTGCCAAGCTACGGTCCATGTTGATACAGGAGCTTCAGGCCTCGCTGGCCTCCCTCCCTGCTGCTGACCCTTCTGCCACAAAACAGTTACCTCCAGTCGTCTGATCCTGAGGCTGATTCCGCCTCGGTGGGTCCCGATAAAGGTTTTCCTCCGGGAGGCCTGACCGGTCTTTTCTTTTTCCCTGAGATGATTGGGGGATCTTAATGGAGCAGTTGGGTGCACTATGGGGTTGGAGGATGAGTAGGTCCTCCCCTCCGTTCAGGGCGAAATATTCGCGGACCTGAAAACCACTGGGCATGCTACTGTCCTGGATCTTCTCTCTAGAATGGGATTTCCTTGAGGAGCTTTCTGGAGTGTCCTCTGACACAGTTTCCCCTGGAGAGTTCTGGGTTGCTTTGGGAGATTCCCCATGCAGGTGGCCAAGGTCGCTCTACAAACGGCACTCCCCCTTGCGGACGATTACCAGCTTGGGAATCTGATCGTTAGGTCAGGAGTCTCAGGAAGAAGTCCTAGGAGGCTTCGTCGTCTCCCATCGGGCCCATACTGCCTCCTCTTCGGTCCCCCTGTCCCTCCTTCGCAGGCTCGACCAGTGGAGGCTCATTTCCTGGGGTGCTCCTAGGGTTGAGTACTGGAATCCCTTCCCTTACTTGGGAAGGCAACTAGTTTGACAGGTACCTCTGTGTAGTCGGTCCGCCTGGCTGCCAGGACCTCAGTCTTGTCTAACTCGGACAGACGAGCTCTAGGCTAAGGCTTGGAGTAGGGACTCTCCTTCCACACTGCGGATTGCTCCCGTCTGTTTCAGGGTTGGGCCTGCCTGGATGATATTCTGGACAGGGCGACTGATCGTCAGGCCAACCGGATACACCCTCCAGGCAACGGGTCATTTCGTCCCTCGATACCTCGGGCCTCCCAGCCCAAGGGGTGAGGTGAGTCTGACCGTGGGAACTACCCTTTGGGTGAGGGGAGTACTTTTCTCATCCCTTCCCATCCACAAAGAAGTCCTCAGCATGACGAACAGTGTGTCGGCTCGGGTGGGGAGACGGCTCTCTGCCTTTCTTCCCCAGTGGCGGGCCTTCTCCGCCTGGCCAGGGGTCCTACAAGCTCTTCTCAGAGGGTCTATTGGTCTCTTCCCCCAACCCCCCCCCCCCCGGCCTCCGCGACACACCATCTGGAGACGTCCGGTTTTTTTCATCTATCTGAGGCGTCTAATTCCAGCGGGTCAGATGCCGTCGTTTCATGCATGGAGTCTGGGAACTCTGTTGTTCCCCTGCTCGGTCTCTCCGCCACCTGTTGGCCTCGATTGCCCTGAGGGACGCCTAGTTCCATGTGCCCTTCCATCCTTGTCTCGGCAGTTCCTCAAAATTGCGGTTCTGCACGGAGGGCCATGCTTCATTTCCACTTACAGATACTTCCCTTCGGGTTCTTCTCGGCTCCAAGGCTCTTTCAAGGATCAGGGTTGAGGTGGTCACCTTCCTCCGTTGCAGAGTTGGCCTCATCCTGACAGGCATCCTTCCCCCAGAGGATCACAGATTGACGCTGCTGGCCAAACTCTCTATGTTCATAGACAAGCGCGCCCGACCCTTCGAGGCGCTATATCGGCCCTGGGTTTATGACGTCCTGCATTCCCTCAGTCTTGTGGGCTCCGGCCCACTCTTGTTGTCTATGGGATCATATCCTGGTTCATTGGGTCGGACTCCCTTCCTCCCTGAACTCCGTTTCGCCTGTCGGCACCCGTCTTCTCGTCCCTTCTCTGGTGTGTCCCTACAACCTGATGGTTGGGGTTGCCTGGACCCGGTCACCCCTGGTTACACTGGCAGCCGATGCCAGCCAGAGGGGCTGGGGGGCTATGGTGGACGACTATCAGTTCAGGGGGGCTGGAGCCCTTAGGTCGGCACCCAGTCCTCCAACTACCGGGAACTCTGGGTGGTCGGAGAAGCCCTCCTCGCTGCCCAGGATCCCATCCGGGACACTCATGTCCAGGTCTACTGGGACAATGGCTCCACAGTGGAACATCTCCGCCCTCAGGGCAGTACTAGGTCGGCGCCCTGAAGTCTGTGTCCTCCCAGATCTTCCACTGGGCAGGGCAGTCCCTGCTGTCCCTTTCTGCAGTCCATCTACAAGGGTCCCTACACCTTCCAGCAGACTTCCTGAGTCGTCAGGATGTTCACCCAGAGGAGTGGAGTCTGGCCCAAGCGGTGTTCTGCTCTCTGGTGGCAAGGTGGGGTACTCCAGAGGTGGACCTCTTTGCTTCAGCAGGAACTCGCCAGGTCGCAACATTGTCTCCCTGAACCCTCGGGGCAACGCGTTGGGGGAGTGAACGCCTTCTGCCACGATTGGTCCTTTTTGCCTCGATACGCCTCCCGCCTACTCCTCTTCTCGCACGAAGCCTGAGGACGATCAGGGACGACGGAGCCACGACCATCCTGGTCGCTCCTCTGTGGCCGCGACGGAGTTGGTACTGCCTGATCCTGACTCTCAGCCTCGACGGACCGGTCCTCCTGGGTTCAGACCCCAGTTTCCTGTCTCAGGATCCGATATTCCATCCGGTCCCCCAGGAGCTCCAGTTGGCTGCCTGGCTTCTGAGGCCCGAGCACTGAAGGCCCAAGGACTTTCTGACTAGGTCGTGGCTGCTCTACAAAAGGACCGTACACCAGTGGCTAGTAGTATTTCCCCTGAGGTCTGGATGAGATTTCCTCCTGGTGTGGTTCTCGGCCTCCTGACCCGCTCCGGCCTACCATTGCGCAGATTGTCGAGGTCATCCAGAGTGGATTGGACTTAGGCCTTCGGCCCATGCGCCCTGAGGGTGCAGATCTCGGCGCTTCGTACAGTCTTGTCCCGGCTCTGGCAGATCGTCGCTGGATCCACCGTTTCAGGGTGTCCGCTAGTAGGCTCTGTCCGCGGCGGAGGATCCTGACGCCTTGCTGAGATCTCAATGTGGTCCTTACCGGATTTTCTCGGTCACCCTTTGGGCCACTGTCCTCTTGTAACATTCGTTCTCTTTCTCACAAGACTGCCTTTCTTGTGGCTATTACGTCTTCTCGTCGAGTCGGGGAACTTCAGGCTTTGTCTATTCGGGAGCCTTCCGGACCGTCAGAGATGACAGCATTGTTTTCAGCTGGACCCTTCCTTCCTTCCCAAGGTGGTTTCGGCTTTTCACCGTTCTCCGTCCTTCATCCTGCCTTCCTTCTGTCAGAATCCTCCGGGTGAGGAGGAAGGGTTTCATTCTTTGGTTGTTCGTCGGACAGTGTTGCACTACCTGGAGGTTACTGCTTCTTGGCGCCTTGATTATATCCTGTTCATCCAGCCCTTTGGCCGACATAGGGGCAGGAAGGTGGCTAAGAGTGCCGTCGCCAACTGGATTGTGCGGGCAATTTGAGACGCCTACCTCGCTCAGCATCTCTCTCCGCCTACCGGATTCATGGCGCACTCCACCGGGGCTACCTCTGTCTCCTGGGCTGCATGGGCAGGGGCTTCTCCTGAGCAGATCTGCAAGGCGGCTACGTGGTCTTCCCTCCATACTTTCACGAAGCATTATTGTCTGGATCCGGATTCCAGCAGGGATTGGCTTTTGGCAGGACAGTCCTGCAGGCTGTGGTCCCCCCCTAGGTATCAATTCTTTGGTATTCCTCCTATGCTGTCGTGGAAGGGACTAGAGAAATAAGAATTATTCTTACCGTTAATTCGATTTCTAGGACCTTCCACGACAGCAGGTAATTCCCTCCCCTTTTATATTCATATATTCATGGATATGTTGTACTTCTCATTTGCTATGGGTTCTTTGTAAGACACTGGCTATGGGAGGTGGGAGGGTCCTTTTAAACCTCTTGAACTTCCTGTCCCAATTAGGGCGTGGAGAGACAACCTCCTATGCTGTCGTGGAAGGTCCTAGAAATCGAATTAACGGTAAGAATAATTCTTATTTTTGCAATTTTGACCAGTGTCACTTTGAGGTTATAACTCTGGAATGCTTTAACGGATCCCGGTAATTCTGAGATTGTTTTTTCTTAACATATTGGGCTTCATGTTAGTGGTTAATGTAGGCCGATGATATTTTTTGCGGTTTTGTGAAAAAACGGAAATTTCGCGAAAAGTTTGTAATTTTCAAGCTTTTAATTTTTATGCTCTAAAACTAATGAGACATATGACACAAATAATAAATAACATTTCCCACATGTCTACTTTTACATCAGAACAATTTTTGGGGAAAAAAAAAAAAATTAAGGAAGTTATAGGGGTTCAAAGTTTATGAGCAATTTCTCATTTTTACAAAATTTACAAAGCCACTTTTTTTAGGGATCACATTTGAAGCGATTTTGAAAGGTCTACATGACACAAAACACCCAAAAGTGACACCATTCCAAAAACTGCACCCCTCACGCTACTCCAAACCACATTCAAGAAGGTTATTAACCCTTCAAGTGCTTCACAGTAACTAAAGCAATGTGGAAGGAAAAAATGAACATTTTACTTTTTTGCAACAAAAATGTTAATTTAGCCTCAAATATTGCATTTCACAAGGGTAGCAGGATTAAATGAACCCCCAAAATTTGTTGGGCAATGTCTTCTGAGCACGCAGATACCTCATATGTGGCGAAAAAACACTGTTTGGGCGCACGGCAGGACTCGGAAGGGAAGTAGTGTCAATTGACTTTTCTTTGTCGCTCTATTGGGAGACCCAGACAATTGGGTGTATAGGCTATGCCTCCGGAGGCCGCACAAAGTATTACACTCAAAAGTGTTAAGCCCCTCCCCTTCTGCCTATACACCCCCCGTGCTCCCACGGGCTCCTCAGTTTTTTGCTTTGTGCGAAGGAGGTCAGACACGCACAGCACAGCTCCACAGATTAGTCAGCAGCAGCTGCTGACTGTGTCGGTTGGAAGAAAAGTGGGCCCATATAGGGCCCCCAGCATGCTCCCTTCTCACCCCACTCTTGTCGGCGGTGTTGTTAAGGTTGAGGTATCCATTGCGGGTACGGAGGCTGGAGCCCACATGCTGCTTTCCTTCCCCATCCCCCTCAGGGCTCTGGGTGAAGTGGGATCCTATCGGTCTCCAGGCACTGAGACCGTGCTTCATCCACAACTCCTGTGGAGCCTGCTGGATAGGAGCCGGGTACCGTTCAGGGACATGGCCCTGCTACGTGAAGGTACTCTGTATCCCTGTGGGGACCGCGCACGGCAACACCTCACCTTTGCTGGGTGTGCTAGTGCACCGGGGGACCGGGTTAAACTGTGCCATTACACACTCAGCGTCGCTGAGTGTGTTTATATGTAGGGGCTACCGCGCTAACCGCCGCTGCCATGGGAAACTGCGGCGCGGCTGGGACTTCTAGTTCGCCGGGGACTTCGGCGTTGGCCGCGCTTTTACGGCGGCCACGCTTATACTCGAGTCCCCGGCTTGGCTTGCGGCCTAGTTTCCCTTTCTCCCGCCCTCAGGGCGCGACGCTGCACGGAAGAGCAGCACTGAGGGCTGGAGTATGATTTCCATACTCCACCCCCCTCACTGTGCACAGTGTGAGCACCTCGGCTACGCCCACGGCTCCCTCCTCTCGTCAGGACGCCGCAGCCATTTCCTGTCAGCTCCTACGACGCTGCAGAGAGGGACAAACCCTGAGAGACCCAGACACGGTCTCTGGTGGCCTCATAACCGCTTTAGGCGGCTGGTAAGCAGCACCTGTGGTGCTAGCCTCATGGTGCTGTAGTGTACTGATACATTATTTGTTTTTAGTATATATTTTACACTGTATGAGCACAGTTCATTCTGGCTATATACCCTAGTGTGTTACTCAGGGAAAACAATAGCATGGCGCCCACAAAAGGCAGGGGTGCCAAAAACACAGGCTTATTATGCTGCCTGCGTCGCTGGTACGACCCAGCTGCCGGCAGGTTCCATTGACCCTCATTGTGTGCAATGTTCGGCCCCTGTGTCACTTCTTCAGCCAGGGCCTCTGCTAAGAGGGGCCCAGGGGGAGCCACCTGTTGACACTGTCCTGGTGACGGGGACGGAGTTTGCAAAACTCTCTGAGACTATGGCTAAGATACTAGAAGCCTTGCAGTCCAGGCCGGTATCTCAGCAAAGGGACTCTGTTGAATCATTGTTCCCTGGCCCCCCTCAGTTGGACCAACAATGTCCTCCCGGGGTATCTCATACATCCCAGGCTGAGGGTTCTGACTTGGACCCCAGCCCCAGACCGACTAAGCGGGCTCGCTTAGAATTTCCCTCGACATCATATTGTTCAGGGTCTCAGCGGGGGGAATCTCTGGTTGATAATGCGGAGACAGCGGATCAGGATTCTGATCCTGAGGGCGCTCTCAATCTTAACACTCCAGACGGGGACGCCATACTGAACGTTCTTATTGCGTCCATCGATCAAATGCTGGATATTTCTCCCTCAGCTCCTCCGGCGGAGGAGTCAGCTTCTCTTACACCGAGTATGTTTCTAGACCACTCTGATTTCAGAGAGGCAGTCCAGAATCATCATGCTTGTCCAGATAAGCGTTTTTTCTAAGCGCCTTAAGGATACACGTTATCCTTTTCCCCCTGACGTGGTTAAAGGTTGGACTCAGTGTCCCAAAGTGGATCCTCCAATCTCCAGACTGGCGGCTAGATCCATACTTGCAGTGGACGAGGGGGCCTCGCTCAAGGATGCCACTGACAGGCAGATGGAGCTCTGGTTGAAATCAATCTATGAAGCTATCGGAGCTTCTTTTGCCCCAGCATTCGCAGCTGTATGGGCGCTACAAGCTATCTCAGCAGGTCAAGCACAAATTGAAGCAGCCACATGCACGGCCGCGCCACAAGTGGCATCCATTACCACCCAGACCTCGGCAATTGCGTCTTACGCTATTATTGCTGCCCTGGACTCTGCGAGCCGTACGGCGGTCGCGGCCGCCAATTCGGTGGTACTCCGCAGGGCCTTGTGGCTACGGGAATGGAAGGCAGATTCTGCTTCCAAAAAAGCGCTTAACCAGTTTGCCAATTTCTGGCGACAGGCTGTTTGGCGAGCGTCTGGATGAAATCATCAAACAATCCAAGGGAAAGGATACATCCTTACCCCAGTCCAAACAGGACATACCCCAATGGAGGAGAGGGCAGTCGAGGTTTCGGCCCTTTCAGGGCGCGGGCAGGTCCCAATTCTCCTCGTCCAAAAGGTCTCAGAAAGTACAAAGGAACTCTGATGCATGGCGGTCTAAGTCACGTCCTTAAAAGGCCACCGGAGGCGCCGCTAAGGCTACATGCGCACGCTGCTTCTTTTTCGTGTTCACAAACTGCAGCCAAAACTGCAGCCAAAACTGCAGCCAAAACTGCACCTTGTCAGAGAGAGCCTGGAAATGTCACAAAAAATGTAGGTGCTTTTTTGGTGCATTTTTGCTGCTTTTTTGGTGCGTTTTTGGCTGCAGTTTTGTCAACAATTGTTTCATGTATTTTTCAGTTCAAACAAGCCCATAAAGCTTGTTGAATTGGAAAAAAAAAAAATTAGAAATAAATAAATAATTAAAAAAAACGGCGTGCGGTCCCCCCCAATTTTAATGCCAGCCAGATAAAGCCATACGGCTGAAGGCTGGTATTCTCAGGATGGGGAGCCCCACGTTATGGGGAGCCCCCCAGCCTAACAATATCAGTCAGCAGCCGCCCAGAATTGCCGCATACATTAGATGCGACAGTTCTGGGACTGTACCCGGCTCTTCCCGATTTGCCCTGGTGCGTTGGTAAATCGGGGTAATAAGGAGTTAATGGCAGCCCATAGCTGCCAATAAGTCCTAGATTAATCATGTCAGGCGTCTATGAGACACCTTCCATGATTAATCTGTAAATTACAGTAAATAAACACACACACCAGAAAAAATCCTTTATTAGAAATAAAAAACACAAACACATTCCCTCATTACCAATTTATTAACCCCGACAAAGCCCTCCTTGTGCGGCGTAATCCAGCATGCTCCAGCGTCGCATCCAGCAGTGCTGCATGGAGGTGACCGGAGAAGCAGCAGACACCGCTGCTCCGGTCACCTCCATGCAGCTAATGAAGACAATAGCGCGATCAGCTGAGCTGTCACCGAGGTTACCCGCTGTCACTGGATCCAGCGGTGGCCGCGAGTAACCTCTGACAGCTCAGCTGATCGCGCTACAGCGTGGAGCCGGCGGCAGGAGCGTGGAGCCAGCGGCAGGAGCGTGGAGCCGGCGGCAGGAGCGTGGAGCCGGCCGGCGGCAGGAGCGTGGAGCCGGCCGGCGGCAGGAGCGTGGAGCCGGCCGGCGGCAGGAGCGTGGAGCCGGCCGGCGGCAGGAGCGTGGAGCCGGCCGGCGGCAGGAGCGTGGAGCCGGCCGGCGGCAGGAGCGTGGAGCCGGCCGGCGGCAGGAGCGTGGAGCCCGGGACTGTCAGCGGCGGCGGCGGTGGCGGTGAGAGGGGTCCATCATCTCCCCTGTGCGGGGACCGCGGTACTTCGGGGAACACGGGGAGGACGGGACTATCAGCGGCGGCGGCAGCAGCAAGAGGGAAAAATCAATGTTTTCAGCTGCCAATGTCCATCCCCCCTCTCGCTGCCGCTGCTGATAGTCCCCGTCCTCCACATCATCTCCCCTGGGGACAGCGGTACTTCGGGGAACACGTGGAGGACGGGACGGGACCACTTGCCTGACCTCACTTCCTGACAAATCACCTGCGTTTTTGCTAGCAAAAACGCAGGTAAAAGGCAGGTAAAATGCACCACTTTTGATTAGCATGCATTTTTCCTGCGTTTTTGATGCCCTCATTGATTTCAATGGGTGACAAATGTTGACAAAAACGCAGGAAGAATGAACATGGTGCATTTTTTTTGTCACAAACTTTTGACAAAAAAAACGCTGACAAATAAACTGCAGTGTGCGCATGACAAATCTGACTTCTCATAGACTTTGCTGGGAAGTCAGATGTCAGAAAGTTCTGCTGACAAAACTGCAGCCAAAAAAGCAGCAAAAAAGCAGGAAAAAAAGCAGCGTGCGCATGTAGCCTAAGGCTACATGCGCACGCTGCTTTTTTTCCTGCTTTTTTGCTGCTTTTTTGGCTGCAGTTTTGTCAGCAGAACTTTCTGACATCTGACTTCCCAGCAAAGTCTATGAGAAGTCAGATTTGTCATGCGCACATTGCAGTTTATTTGTCAGCGTTTTTTTTGTCAAAAGTTTGTGACAAAAAAAATGCACCATGTTCATTCTTCCTGCGTTTTTGTCAACATTTGTCACCCATTGAAATCAATGAGGGCATCAAAAACGCAGGAAAAATGCATGCTAATCAAAAGTGGTGCATTTTACCTGCCTTTTACCTGCATTTTTGCTAGCAAAAACGCAGGTGATTTGTCAGGAAGTGAGGTCAGGCAAGTGGTCCCGTCCCGTCCTCCACGTGTTCCCCGAAGTACCGCTGTCCCCAGGGGAGATGATGTGGAGGACGGGACTATCAGCAGCGGCAGCGAGAGGGGGATGGACATTGGCAGCTGAAAACATTGATTTTTCCCCTCTTGCTGCTGCCGCCGCCGCTGGTAGTCCCGTCCTCCACGTGTTCCCCGAAGTACCACTGTACCCAGCGTGCACACACAGGGGAGATGATGTGGAGGACGGGACAATCAGCAGCGGCGGCAGCGAGAGGGAAAAATCAATGTTTTCAGCTGCCAACGTCCATCCCCCTCTCTCTGCTGCCGCCGCTGATAGTCCCGTCCTCCCCGTGTTCCCCGAAGTACCGCGGTCCCCGCACAGGGGAGATGATGGACCCCTCTCACCGCCACCGCCGCCGCCGCTGAAAGTCCCGGGCTCCACGCTCCTGCCGCCGGCCGGCTCCACGCTCCTGCCGCCGGCCGGCTCCACGCTCCTGCCGCCGGCCGGCTCCACGCTCCTGCCGCCGGCCGGCTCCACGCTCCTGCCGCCGGCCGGCTCCACGCTCCTGCCGCCGGCCGGCTCCACGCTCCTGCCGCCGGCCGGCTCCACGCTCCTGCCGCCGGCCGGCTCCACGCTCCTGCCGCCGGCCGGCTCCACGCTCCTGCCGCCGGCTCCACGCTGTAGCGCGATCAGCTGAGCTGTCAGAGGTTACTCGTGGCCACCGCTGGATTCGGCGGTGGCCGCGGGTAACCTCAGTGACAGCTCAGCTGATCGCGCGGCACTCTTCATTAGCTGCATGGAGGTGACCGGAGAGGCGGTGTCTGCTGCTTCTCCGGTCACCTCCATGCAGCAGAGCTGGAAGCGACGGTGGAGCATGCTGGATTACGCCGGACATGGAGGGCTTTGTCGGGGTTAATAAATTGGTAATGAGGGAATGTGTTTGTGTTTTTTATTTCTAATAAAGGATTTTTCGGGTGTGTGTGTTTATTTACTGTAATTTACAGATTAATCATGGAAGGTATCTCGGGGTGACGCCTGACATGATTAATCTAGGATTTAGTGGCCTCTATGGGCTGCCAATAACTCCTTATTACCCCGATTTGCCAACGCACCAGGGCAAATCGGGAAGAGCCGGGTACAGTCCCAGAACTGTCGCATACAATGTATGCGGCAATTCTGGGCGGCTGCTGACTGATATTGTTAGGCTGGGGGGCTCCCCATAACGTGGAGCTCCCCATCTGGCTGGCATTAAAATTGGGGGGGACCGCACGCCAGTTTTTTTTAATTATTTATTTATTTCTAATTTTTTTTTTTTCCAATTCAACAAGCTTTATGGGCTTGTTTGAACTGAAAAATACATGAACAATTGTTGACAAAACTGCAGCCAAAAACGCACCAAAAAAGCAGCAAAAATGCACCAAAAAAGCACCTACATTTTTTGTGACATTTCCAGGCTCTCTCTGACAAGGTGCAGTTTTGGCTGCAGTTTTGGCTGCAGTTTTGGCTGCAGTTTGTGAACACGAAAAAGAAGCAGCGTGCGCATGTAGCCTTACAAAGCGGCTTCCTCATGACTTTCGACCTCCTCTAGTAGCATCCTCGGTCGGTGGCAGGCTTTCCCGCTTTTGCGACACCTGGCTGCCACAAATAAAAGACCGCTGGGTGAGAGACATTCTGTCTCACGGTTACAAGATAGAGTTCACCTCTCGTCCCCCGACTCGATTCTTCAGGTCATCCCCGCCTCACTAGCGAGCCGAGGCTCTTCTGCAGGCGCTGCGCACTCTGAAGGCAGAAGGAGTGGTGATCCCGGTTCCTCTTCAGCAACTGAGCCACGGTTTTTACTCCAACTTTTTTGTGGTCCCAAAGGAGGACGGGTCTTTCCGCCCGGTCCTGGACCTGAAACTGCTCAACAAACATGTAAAAACCAGACGGTTCAGGATGGAATCCCCCCGCTCCGTCATCGCCTCAATGTCCCAAGGAGATTTCCTTGCGTCGATCGACATCAAAGATGCTTATCTCCACGTACCGATTGCTCCAGAGCACCAGCGCTTCTTGCGCTTCGCCATAGGAAATGAACACCTGCAATTCGTGGCACGGCCGTTCGGCCTGGCAACAGCTCCACGGGTTTTTACCAAGGTTATGGCTACTGTAGTAGCGGTCCTCCACTCTCAGTGTCACTCGAGTATCCCGTACTTGGATACTGATCAAGGCACCCTCTCAAGAGGCATGCCAACGCAGCCTCGACGCTTCCCTGGAGACTCTCCAGGGTGTCGGGTGGATCATCAATTTTCCAAAGTCAAATCTGACACCGGCCCAATCGCTGACATATCTTGGCATGGAGTTTCATACCCTCTCAGCGATAGTGAAGCTTCCGCTGATCAAGCAGTAGTCACTACAGAAAGGGGTACAATCTCTCCTTCAAGGCCAGTCACACCCCTTGAGGCGCCTCATGCACTTCCTGGGGAAGATGGTGGCAGCAATGGAGGCAGTCCCTTTCGCGCAGTTTCACCTGCGTCCCCTTCAATGGGACATCCTACGCAAATGGGACAGGAAGCCGACGTCCCTCGACAGGACCGTCTCCCTCTCTCAGGCGACCAAAGCTTCCCTTCGGTGGTGGCTTCTTCCCACTTCATTATCGAAGGGGATATCCTTCCTACCCCCATCCTGGGAAGTAGTCACGACAGACGCGAGTCTGTCAGGGTGGGGAGCGGTTTTTCTCCACCACAGGGCTCAGGGTACGTGGACCCAGCAAGAGTCCTCGCTTCAGATCAACGTTCTGGACATACGGGCAGTGTATCTTGCCCAGAAAGCGTTCCAGCAGTGGCTGGAGGGCAAGCAGATCCGAATTCAGTCGGACAATTCCACAGCGGTGGCATACTTCAACCACCAAGGCGACACACGCAGCCGGCAAGCCTTCCAGGAAGTCCGGCGGATTTTGATGTGGGTGGAAGTCACGGCATCCACCATATCCGCAGTTCACATCCCAGGCGTGGAAAACTGGGAAGCAGATTATTTCAGTTGCCAGGGCATGGACGCAGGGGAATGGTCCCTTCACCCGGACGTGTTTCAGGAGATCTGTTGCTGCTGGGGGGTGCCGGACGTCGACCTCATGGCGTCCCGGCACAACAACAAGGTACCAATGTTCATGGCACGGTCTCAAGATCCCAGAGCTCTGGCGGCAGACGCCTTAGTTCAGGATTGGTCGCAGTTTCAGCTCCCTTATGTGTTTCCTCCGCTGGCACTGTTGCCCAGAGTGTTACGCAAGATCAGGACCGACTGCCGCCGCGCCTTCCTCGTCGCTCCAGACTGGCCGAGGAGGTCGTGGTACCCGGATCTGTGGCATCTCACGGTCGGCCAACCGTGGACACTACCAGACCAAACAGACTTGCTATCTCGAGGGCCGTTTTTTCCATCTGAATTCTGCGGCCCTCAACCTGACTGTGTGGCCATTGAGTCCTGGACCCTAGCGTCTTCAGGGTTATCTCAAGACGTCTTTGCCACTATGAGACAGGCTAGGAAACCAACGTCCGCCAAGATCTACCACAGGACGTGGAAAATTTTCCTGTCGTGGTGCTCTGCTCAGGGTTTTTTCTCCCTGGCCTTTTGCCTTGCCCACTTTTCTGTCCTTCTTTCAATCTGGACTGGAAAAGGGTTTGTCGCTCGGCTCCCTTAAGGGACAAGTCTCAGCGCTCTCTGTGTTTTTCCAGAAGCGCCTAGCCAGGCTTCCACAGGTACGCACGTTCCTGCAGGGGGTTTGTCACATCGTTCCACCTTACAAGCGGCCGTTAGAACCCTGGGATCTAAACAGGGTTCTGATGGTTCTTCAGAAACCACCATTCGAGCCAATGAGAGATATTTCCCTCTCACAACTTTCGCAGAAAGTGGTTTTTTCTAGTAGCAGTCACTTCTCTTCGGAGAGTGACTGAGCTAGCAGCATTGTCGTGCAAAGCCCCTTTCCTGGTGTTTCACCAGGACAAGGTGGTTCTACGTCCGGTTCCGGATTTTCTCCCTAAGGTGGTATCCTCCTTTAATCTCAATCAGGATATCTCCTTACCTTCTTTTTATTCTCATCCAGTTCACCAATGTGAAAAGGATTTGCACTTGTTAGATTTGGTGAGAGCACTCAGACTCCACATTTCTCGTACGGCGCCCCTGCGCCGCTCGGATGTACTCTTTGTCCTTGTCGCTGGCCAGCGTAAAGGGTCACAGGTTTCCAAATCAACCCTGGCTCGGTGGATCAAGGAGCCAATTATCGAAGCTTACCGTTCGGCTGGGCTTCCGGTTCCATCAGGGCTGAGGGCCCATTCTACCAGAGCCGTGGGCGCGTCCTGGGCTTTGAGGCACCAGGCTGCGGCTCAGCAGGTGTGTCAGGCGGCTACCTGGTCGAGCCTGCACACTTTCACGAAACACTATCAGGTGCATACCTATGCTTCGGCGGATGCCAGCCTAGGTAGACGAGTCCTTCAGGCGGCGGTTGCCTACCTGTAGGAAAGGGCCGTTTTACGGCTCTCTTACGAGGTATTATTTTACCCATCCAGGGACTGCTTTTGGACGTCCCAATTGTCTGGGTCTCCCAATAGAGCGACAAAGAAGAAGGGAATTTTGTTTACTTACCGTAAATTCCTTTTCTTCTAGCTCTAATTGGGAGACCCAGCACCCGCCCCTGTTTTTTTGTGTACACATGTTGTTCATGTTGAATGGTTTCAGTTCTCCGATTTTCCTTCGGATTGAAGTTACTTTAAACCAGTTTATAATTCTTTTTCCTCCTTGCTTTTGCACCAAAACTGAGGAGCCCGTGGGAGCACGGGGGGTGTATAGGCAGAAGGGGAGGGGCTTAACACTTTTAAGTGTAATACTTTGTGCGGCCTCCGGAGGCATAGCCTATACACCCAATTGTCTGGGTCTCCCAATTAGAGCTAGAAGAAAAGGAATTTACGGTAAGTAAACAAAATTCCCTTCTTTGAACAGAAAATTATCTGGAATCGTTAGCCGCACCATGTTGCGTTTGGAGACCCCCTCAGGTGCCGAAACAGTGGAGTTCCCCCACATGTGACCCCATTTTGGAAACTAGACCACACATGGAATTTATCTAGATGTTTATTGAGCACTTTGAACCTCTGGGGGCTTCACAAAAGTTAATGAAGTTGAGCCGTGAAAATAATTATTTTTTGTTTTACCACAAAATTGTTACTTCAACCAGCTAGCTTTTTTTTCACAAGGGTATCAGATGGGGCAGCGACATATAAAGGGAGCATCTGTGAATGTGAGACGGCGGCAGCTGGGATAGGGTGGCAGCGGATGGGAGAGGGCGCAGTGGATGCAGGAGCGGCGGAGGATGGTGGGGGAAGTGGGAAATGGGGGGGGGCACGACGGGGGGGGGAAAGGGGAGTGGGAGGTGAGATTGGGGATAGTTACCTTACAGGATGGATCTAGGCAGCAGGATCACAGGAGATGAAGGAGGCAGCAGATCAGGGAGGGTGAGAGGTGGGTGAGGGATGGCAGGTGAGCAGAGCACAGATCACGGGGGTGACAGGGGAGGGAGCACACATCACGGGAGTGACAGGTGAGGGAGCACACATCACGGGGGTGACAGGTGAGGGAGCACACATCACGGGGGTGACGGGAGGGAGCACACATCACGGGGGTGACAGGGGAGGGAGCACACATCATGGGGGTGACAGGGGAGGGAGCACACATCACGGGGGTGACAGGGGAGGGAGCACACATCACGGGGTTGACGGGAGGGAGCACACATCACGGGGTTGACGGGACGGGGCACACATCACGGGGGTGACAGGGGAGTGAGCACACATCACGGGGGTGACAGGTGGGGGGGAGCGTTGAGCACAGCACGGGGGTGACAGGTGGTGGGAGCGGGCAGCACAGCACGGGGGTGAGGGGGAGGGGCGGGCAGCACGGAGGGGAGGGGGCGGGCAGCACAGCACGGAGGGGAGGGGGCGGGCAGCACAGCACGGAGGGGAGGGGGCGGGCAGCACATCACGGAGAGCGGTGGCAGATGGAGGAGGGCGGTGGCAGATCGGGAGGCTTTTCGCCGATTTGATACAGTACAATGGCAGCGCGACCACTTCCGGGTCCCATGCTCCAGTCACATAACAGCATGGGACCAGAGCTTGTCGCCCTGCCATTGTACTGTATACACACTGTAGTGGCGTGCTCCAGGACCAAGAAGTGAAGCTGAGTGGGGCGGTCACCGGCAACAGGTCCACGGTGACTGGAGAGATCGGCCACAAGGCCGGGCTCAGCAATTAGAGCTGCTGGACCTGGGGGAGGGTGATCCAGCTGAGGTCACCCAACTCCAGCCAATGGTCAGTGCTATAGCTGCACTGACCATGGCTGGATTTCAATGTTTTAGCCACTTTTGAAACATTACAGTGGCTGTGATTGGCTGAGCGGCGTTCACCTCCTCCGTAGGTTCGGGGAGGAGGCACCACCCCTCCTGAGGTCAGGCACAGGTCCCCTCCTTCCCGAATCTGCGGTTTGTGTGAACCGATCAGTCACCGGGGCTCCGGTGCCGCGATTTCGCCATGATGGATAGATAGTACCAGGGCACCATGACGGATCCGTCAGGTCGTGAAGGTGTTAAATAACTGAGGTCTCCTAGGACTGTATCCCAACTTCATTAAATTTTTTTAATGCAAATACAGCATTACTAATGTCAGTGACCTCAACCTACTGTACTAGTCAAAAGTTTGGACACCAGTTTGTGCAGTGTTTTTCTTGTTCTTCTTGTATTGTGCACATTTGTACCTTTTCTGCCTTCAGCTTGAATTTACAAAGATCATACATGGAAACAAAGAGAAAAAAATATCTGTGAAAGAACCCATAATTTGTTAAACCTTGGATTCCTCAAACTACCCTCTTTAACTTCTATATCATTTGTTTTCTACCTTGGCATGCTCACAAGCAGCTACATCAGGCACCTAGAATGGCTTCCAATGAACATGTCCGCCTCGTCAAAAGTACATTTGTGGATTTTCAAAAAGTGTAAAGTTTGTTTTGCAGAAGGCGTGTTTGTTCACAACTCTGTACAGTTTTGAGCACAGTTCCACATTTTTAAATACGAATATGCAAAGAACTAATCAGCTAAGTAATGAGAAATGACAAGCCATTGTGATTTTAAGGCATGATGGTCAGGCAATGTGGAAAATTGCAAGCACCTAGATCTCCTTGTTTGCAGTTATGAAAACTATTATTCTTTATGATGAAATTGGCTCTGAGGACCACCCCAGTAAAGTAAAACTAAGAATTACCTTAGCTGTAGAGGATACGTTCATCAGTTACCAAGCCTCCGAAACTCCAATTTGAGAGCACTTCAGATATCAGCCCTCAGTAATGATACACAGACATAAAGTGGAAAAAACATCTCAACATTGCCTGTCTGGAGAAGACATCATGAATCGGGCCTTTATGGTCGAATGGATGCAAGGAACTACTGAAGACCACAAACACAAAGAAGACATGTTTGGGAAAAGGAACACTATGAGTGGATGTTAAAAGATTGAAAATCTGTACAGTGGTCTCATAAGTCAAAATTTTGGTACCAACTGTCATGTCTTTGTGAGAAGTGGAAAAGATGAGTGGATGACATTAACATTTGTCCCGCCCCCACAATGAAGTTTGCAGGCGTACTTGGGATGGTGTGAGGTGCTTTGCTGTTGACGCTTTTTTTTTTTTTTTTTTTTTAAAGTATTCTTCCAGATTCAAGGCACACTTGCCCAACATTACTACCACAGTGTTCTGCAACAACATACCATCTCATCTGTTGTTTGCACTTAGTGGTAAAATAATGTGTGTGACAACAGGACATAGACCTAAAACCCAACTCCAGGCTATGTAAGGGCTATGTTAACAAGAGGGAAGAGGTACAGAGATCTGTACCAGATGAGATGGCCCCCATAGTTACCTGGCTTCAATCACGAAGTGAGATAGTTTGGGATGAGTTGGACCCACAGATTAAAGGCAAAGTAAGCAACAAATGCTAAGCACCTCAAGAAGCTCCTTCAAAATTATTGGAAAGCCAGTGCAGATGGCTACCTGATGAAGCTGTTTTAGAGAATTTCAAGAGTTTGAAAACCTCCTAGTAATAGGGGTTACTTTAAGCAATCGAAGGTTTACCACACAGGTTTGTTACTTAGGTTGAAAAAAGACCTAGGTCCATCTAGTTTAACCTTCCTCCACCAGTTCTACATTTAGTCACGAAGTCATTTATAACAAACAATGTTGTGTGTACTGAGGAAATCATCCAGCCCTTTTTTAAAAGCTGTTATAGTATCTGCCATTACTACCTCTTGTGGTAGGGCATTCCACAGTCTGACTGCTCTAACTGTAAAGAACCCTTTCCTATTTAGCTGTCTGAATCGCTTTTCATCCACTCGCAGTGAGTGCCCCCTGGTCCTTAGTATTGTCTTTGGAAGGAATATGTAATTTATATTGACCGCACATGTATTTATACAAATAAATGAGATCTCCTCTCAGACGTCTTTTTTTTTTTTTTTTTTTTTTTTCTTGTCACTTATTTACTCCTTGCTTCCATATGTTTACCCTTGTGGCTTTTCTGCCTTCAATTTTAAGCTACAATGTGCACATACAAATAACAAGGAAAACCAATGCATAAGCCGGTCTTTCCTAACTTTTGATTGGTAGTGTATAAGGCTAGACTTGGATAACTGTTTTTCACTGCTGTGCGGTCTACACTGTAATGTTTCTTCAGTTTTATGGCTCTGGGTGTCTATTGGTAAGCTGTGAGTTGTGACGTTCTCTGTTTGCCGGTTCACCCCAAAATGTCTGCTGCCTTCAGTGTTTTATGAAGGCTACTATAGTCCCTCTTAATTGGCTGCGCTTTGCCAAATGATGTGATGAATATAGGACATTATGGGGATGTTCACCCATAACAGAGGTCATGTGAGCCGTTTCTGGTTGATGCAATCTTCTGCTAAATGTAAAATACGACAGCCATTTTTGGTAATTCTCACAAAATCGCAAATTGTTCAAATTCGCTGTGTTCTGCAAATTTCTAATTGAATTCAAATTGATTTGCTCACCTCTATTTAGCATTTTCCTTTTTTAAGCTGTCATTAATCCCTTTTTAGATATCTGTACTGTAAAGGCCCCGTCACACTAACCAACATCGCTAGCAACATCGCTGCTAACGAACAACTTTTGTGACGTTGCAGCGATGTTGCTAGCGATGTTGCTGTGTGTGACATCCAGCAACAACCTGGCCCCTGCTGTGAGGTCGTTGGTTGTTGCTGAATGTCATGGGCCATTTTTTAGTTGTTGCTCTCCCGCTGTGAAGCACAGATCGCTGTGTGTGACAGCGAGACAGCAACAACTAAATGTGCAGGCAGCAGGAGCCGGCTTCTGCAGAGGCTGGTAACCAATGTAAACATCGGGTAACCAAGAAGCCCTGTCCTTGGTTACCCGATATTTACCTTCGATACCAGCCTCCGCCGCTCTCACTGCCTGTGCTGCCGGCTCCTGCTCTGTGCACATGTAGCTAGCTGCAGGACACATCGGGTTAATTAACCTGATGTGTGCTGTAAGTAGGAGAGCAGGGAGCCAGCGCTAAGCATTGTGCGCTGCTCCCTGCTCTGTGCACATGTAGCTGCAGCACACATCTGGTAATTAACCTGATGTGTGCTGTAGCTAGGAAAGCAGGGAGCCAGCGCTAAGCATTGTGCGCTGCTCCCTGCTCTGTGCACATTTAGCTGCAGCACACATCTGGTAATTAACCTGATGTGTGCTGTAGCTAGGAAAGCAGGGAGCCAGCGCTAAGCATTGTGCGCTGCTCCCTGCTCTGTGCACATTTAGCTGCAGCACACATCTGGTAATTTAACCCGATGTGTGCTGTAGCTAGGAGAGCAGGGAGCCAGCGCTCAGTGTGCGCTGCTCCCTGCTCTCTGCACGTGTAGCTCCGTGCGGTGGTAACCAAGGTAAATATCGGGTTGGTTACCGATATTTACCTTAGTTACCAAGCGCAGCATCTTCCACGCCGCGCTGGGGGCTTGTCACTGGTTGCTGGTGAGCTCACCAGCAACTCGTGTAGCCACGCTCCAGCGATCCCTGCCAGGTCAGGTTGCTGGTGGGATCGCTGGAGCGTCGCAGTGTGACAGCTCACCAGCAACCTCCTAGCAACTTACCAGCGATCCCTATCGTTGTTGGGATCGCTGGTAAGTTGCTTAGTGTGACGGTACCTTTAGTCTGTTCCCATATTGAAGTGGCTGATAACAGAAGCAGATGATTTTATTCCACCACATTGAAAATGGAAGCACGAATCTTAGGCCGGCTTTGCACATTACGACATCGCAAGCCGATGCTGCGATGTCGAGTGTGATAGTCCCCGCCCCCGTCGTACGTGCGATATCTTGTGATAGCTGCCGTAGCGAACATTATTGCTATGGCAGCTTCACATGCACTCACCTGTCCTGCGACGTCGCACTGGCTGGCGAACCGCCTCCTTCCTAAGGGGGCGGGCCATGCGGCGTCACAGCGACGTCACACGGCAGGCGGCCAATAGCAACGGAGGGGCGGAGATGAGCAGGATGTAAACATCCCGCCCACCTCCTTCCTTCTCCTAGCAGACGGGACGCAGGTAAGGTGATGTTCCTCGCTCCTGCGGCTTTACACACAGCGATGTGTGCTGCCGCAGGAACGAGGAACAACCCTATACAGTCGGTGCACCGGCATTATGGAAGTGTCAGAGACTACACCGATGATACGAAAATGATGCTTTTGCGCTCGTTCATCGTATCAAAAAGGTTTTTCACACTACGACATCGCAAGTGACGCCGGATGTGCGTCACTTTCGATTTGACCCCACCGACATCGCACCTGCGATGTAGTAGTGTGCAAAGCCGGCCTTAGGATTTAGTGTTCCATTTAATGGGACAGCTGGAATAATACCCTGGCTGATTCCACAGCTGTGTCCTCCCCATCTTCCTAGTTTCGACTGACTGGTCTCCACTTTTACAGATAGGGAAGCACCTGTCAGTCAAAGGGATTGGAGAAAGGAAATGTCAGCCAGGATGCTTGCCTTGGACTAGTCAGCCAATACATAGCTTCAGCCAGCTTTTCAAAGTGTGGTTTCTCTGAAACACTGCAGAATTTGAGTATATGGGCCAAAATATCAAATTATATTAATAAAATTCACAACAATTAAAGATATGCGGTAATCTACATACATAATTGCCAGTTCTCTCTCACCCCATTCCGGCATGCACCGCGGCACTGGCAGTTGTGCAGGCGCAGTTCGAACTGCGTGTGCGCAAGTAGCCCATGTGGACTTAGAACAAACATTGTTTTTCTGTCTGGAAAGGTTGGGCTGGCAACATCAGGCTGCACTTTGTACACGCCCCATCATATGACAAGTTACGTCATGCCGGTCAGCAGTCTGTACACTCTCTAGCATCTATCCTCTTCCCACACACGCAATGCATGTATACAATGAACACACACACACACACACACACACACCTACCTGGATACTCACCTGTCCCCGGCATTAAAGTCCCCAGCGCTGCTCCTGCTTCCAGATCTTCGGTACAGTGGATAGAATGAGTGGAAGACAGCAGAGCTGAAGACACTGTTGGATACAGGTAAATATAGAAAATGTTTTTTATTTAAAAGACCCGTGTTTTCTCCGGGGGGGAGGAAACAGAGAATACACACATACACAGATGACACGTGCACATAACGTACAGCCATGTACACGCACATGTACACAGATGACTTGTGTACACACAGCCACACACACACAGCCACACACACACAGCCACACACACACAGCCACACACACACAGCCACACACACACAGCCACACACACACAGCCACACACACACAGCCACACACACACACACACACACACACAGACACACACACACACACACACACAGCATACAGCCATGTAAACACACATGTTATGAGAAAAATTCCCAATAAATGAGCCATCAGGTGGACACGCTGCCAGCATAAATGTACTGACAGCATGTCTGCACTAAAATTCAATCAGGACAAAGGAGAAATACGAGTATATGTGCAAATACAAGAACTTTATTAATAAAGATCACACGCAAAAAACAGCACCAAATCACACTTAAAATACTACCAAGATATCAAAACATTAGGGGGGTACACGGTGTATAATCAATTGGTGGTATCGGAGTTTCCTATTAATGTCAAATAGCCGTGGGAGAGGTAGTTTACCCTAAGTAGGGAAGATGATTACAATATGATGTAGGAAACATAAAGACATGAATCAAACTCCATCGCATGGTTCAGTAAAATTACTGACCAATGTAAGTCTAAAAGAGTTCCAAGTGTGTTAAAAAATGGATACACACTCAAAATGGCGGAAAATTATTTTGCAACAATATGGCAATGAAACCACAATGTCGCCAGATGTTAATAAGATGTAAACTGTTTTCTCATAAGATAATATTTAAATAGAGGATTTAAAGCCTCAAGATAAGGGATTCAAAAAATGAGAAAACCTCAACCATGCAAAAAGGAGTTTGGCCCAAGTCATAAATAAACACCAAATAGTTATGGGGGTACAATACAAGTCAGGAACCCTGATAAATGGTATAGATGTGAGTATTAGCCTACATTAACTCAAAGTGTACCACGTGAATAACGGGAAACCTAGATGGGTCATAATATTACTATAGCAAAGTGCAAATGCACATGACTGATGTACACACACATGTACACAGTTGACACGTACGTTGACACGTACACACAGCGTACAGCCATGTACACACACACACATGTACACAGACACGTATACACTGCACAGCTCAATCAAGAAATACAACACCAGATACCAATATACAACACGCATCAAGGAAGAGACAGTGCACAGGGGGTGAAAGAAATCAAATAACGCAACACGTACAGTACACAAATGCGGAGGGATGACATACAACAGATGTGTTGGAAAGCGCAAACTGTGTGGCACATGTCCACTGCTCCTGTCAGCACCACTAAGCATAGACAGCTGGTCATTTCACCACACTCCCGATGTGATGGCATCAGGCCCATTTCTAGTACAGATATAAGGACAAAGATAGACCAATAGACAATGTCAATAATATACAATGTACCAAACGTATTTGAGAAATATCTCTATGTAAAAAAAAAAAAGTGCCTAGTGCATCTAGTACATATCAAACTTAGAAATAGATATTGCTTATATATAAGTTGATAAGATTCATTATGTCATTGCTATATAATTACAGCCTAAGGCTATGTGCCCACGCTGCGGAAAATCCGCGGATTTTCCAGAAATCTGCAGCACAGCTACTCCCCAGCCATTTCTATGGCATTTGGGAAATGCTGTGCCCACGCTGCGGATTTTTCCGCAGCGGAAATCGTGCGGATTTTCCTGCGGAAAAATCTGCAGCATGTCAATTATTGTTGCGGATTTCTCCGCAGGGTCCCATATACTTACCTGCCTTGATAGAGACCCGAGTCACTTCTCCGTCCAGTGTACAGCAGCGCGGTGGATCCAGCCAGGTACATGAAGGAAGAGGTGGGCGGGACCTGCACGAGCTCCGGTCATGTGACAGCCGGAGCTAGTTCAGGCCCGCCCACCTCCAGCACAGTGAACCAGACGCTGCCTGACAGTGACCCGGCCGCCGGAAAGCGAGGTGCTGCATGATGGAGGTAAGTATGAGCACCCCGATCACTGCAGCACTTGTTCTGCATTGAGGATGCAGTGCCGAAGCCATGGTACTGTATCCTCAATACAGAATACCGCACCATATCCGCACGATATTCCGCTGTGCATCCGCAGCATTGAAACAGAAAGTTCTGTTGCGGATTTCTGGGAGCACCTACGGAATGTCTTGCGGATATATCCGCAGGACAATGTCCCCGTGGGCACATAGCCTAATACATAGTGATTTTAATTAAAATTTGTCACATACTAAAAGGACATTGTTCAAATATTAAGGTATTATGTCCTAATGTACAATTTCCTCCAAGTATAAAACTGTGCAAAATCCCTAAGTGTAACTATTGCAGCAACCCCTGATGACAGGTTTCCTTTTAATATGGTTGAGATATTGAAACAAATGTTCTTTACACTAAATATGCAACAGGAGCTTGAAGTAATTTAGCAGTTACGTCTGTTACAATTTTGAATGGTAAGCTTGGTCACATTGAACTAGGTCTTAATTGCTATGTATCTGGTAAAGGTTGTCCGGTTTCAAACATTATCTCATTGACTTGGACATATAATATCTACCTTTTACTCATTCTTCCCCGGTCTAACAATGCCTCTCTGCTGCTGTTTTGACCTTTTTGTTGCTAGGCTGAAGGAATGACGTCATGTCAATAACGCTGCGGCCATCACTTAGGTCAGTGATGGCAGGTGCTATGAGGAGCTGCTGAGATCAGCAATAGGATGTCACATCTTCAGCCAATCGTTGATCTCAGCAGCTCGTTCCACCTACCATTGCTGAGCTCAGTGACTGGCTGCAGCTTTGTCGAAGTGCTGTCCCTGCTTCAGCCTGCCAACAAAGACTGGATCAGTAGGTGAAACCAAGTTGGACCAAGGAAGGGTATATAGAAGTTTCTTTTATATATCGCTAAACCTTTTGGGTTAAAAATATGAAATATGACAACTCCTTTAACACAGAAACAATTTGCCTTGGTTTTTCTTCTGCCAAGATAATTCATCTTGTCATGTCTTTTTAGGCTTTAATGATCAAACGAGAATTAGCTAAAGACCCAGAATTGAGAGCTAAAAGCTGGGATCGGTTTCTGCCTAAGTTCAAGCACAAGAATGTGAGCAAGAGGAAAGAACCGAAGAAAAAAAGGATCAAGAAAGAATATACACCATTTCCTCCACCACAGCCAGAGAGCAAGGTACAACACTGAGCCTCGTAAGCAGTTGTCAGAAAATGCATTAATTAAAGGGAAACTCTGTCGCCTGTGTAAGCTCTTATCTTAGGCTAGTTTCACACAGCCGGTTTTTCACCGGTTTGCCAGATTCGGCGCACTCCAGTACAGTGTATACAGTACAATGGCAGCGCAACACGCTTCGGTCACATGCAATCATGGGACCGGAGCATGTGACCCAGAAGTTGTCGCGATGCCATTGTACTGTATACACTGTACTGGAGTGCGCCGAATCCGGCGAAAAGCCGGATGTGTCAAACTAAACTAACAAATGTGTGTAACAGGATGGTTCTGCCTGGTGCATGAGGATTAACTAGGGATTGCTTTATTAAACCATACAAGATAAATGTCTGCTACGAGAGAGCATCTGCCCTCTTAAAAACAAGCATCATTGTTCTCTCTGATGTGGTGATGCAGCGAGTTGCTGCATCTAACGAGACAAATTAAGAGCGTTTTTATTGATTTTTATTGTATTAATAAAGATTTTTATCTGCTTACAGATTGACAAGGAAATCGAAAGTGGAGAATACTTCTTAAGAAAAAGTGAGATAAGAAAAAAGAAACTGCAAGATGTAAAGGTATGTGTAACGATCAGTGCTTTCTGCAGGCTTTTCCAAGCCATACAGAGATTTTGCTCAGTCTTTTGTTTGTTTTCTTTGCAGGTCAAACAAGCTGAAGCGGTTTCAAAGAAGCAAGAAGAGCGAAACAAAGCATTTATCCCTCCTGAGGAGAAACCTTTTAAAGAACCAAAGCAAGGTAATGGACGTTATGTGGCCTCTGTTTATTATGCTGTTGTCTTTTGCATTTACTAACATGTTTTATTTGTGTGAACAGTTTAAAAAGGTTGCCACTAGTTTAACATTGACTTATCTTAAGGATAACTCCATGTCTGATCAGTAGGGGTGCCCCCGCCGATCAGCTGGTTTCGTTGGCGTCTGGTACTTCACAATTACAGAGCTACACAGGTCCGTCTACTGTATAGTGGTCGCGGCTGGTACTGCACGTTTGCCGCCTATTTTCAAATCAGTGCTGGACAGATGAGTAGTATCTAGCACGTGCAGTGTACCCAACGTATGTTCGTGTCCAGTGTTTATTCTGCCCTGTCCTGCCAGATGGGTAGGACACGTCTACATTATCTGTATGGTGTTCATTTTTATACGTTAGCAGTGACTAAACTTACAAGACCAAATATAGTTTCCTATGTTAATAATAGCATTGTATCCTTAAAAATGAGATGCTATACAGTTGATCTTTATGGGATAAGTTGTTTGGGTTGTTTTTTTTTTTTTTTTGTTTTTTTGTGCACCCAAAATATTAGGCAAATCTTATCTGAAACACAGAGACCAGTATGTGAACAGCTCAACTGAATAACATTAGTCCAAGTGCTGTTTGTGTGAAGCCCGTTTTGTCTGACTATGTGCGCACTTTGCGTTTTCACCTGCTTTTCCATAGCATTTTGAGCTGCAGCGTTTTCATGCCAAATGACATGCGTTTTGCTTTTCCATAATAGTCTATGGAAAATGTGCATTTCCTGTCCACACTTTGCGTTTCAAAACGCTGCGTTTAATTTGCATAATTTGTGGCAAAAACCATGCGTTCAAAGAAGCAGCATGTCAATTGTTTTTGCCATTTCTGCAGCGTTTTGCTACCATTGAAGTCAATGAGAAGTTGTAAAAAGCAAGCAACATCAAAATTCTAGCGTTTTACCTGCTTTTTAGCTGCAGAAACACTGCGTCTTGGACTACATAAACACATGCTTTTCACACATTAAAATAATGGAATAATATGTCCCTTTACACACATAGTCCGACAATTAAATTTAATGATAAATATAAAATTATTGCTATTTTACCGCTAAATAGTATAAAACCGCTATAATTATATGAAATATAACTATTTTCGTTATTTCAATAAATGAGTTCTTTTTTTTCCTTTTTTCATTGACTGTTCTAACTTTATTTAGCAGTGTCTTTATGTTCAAAACGCATCTGTCAAAACGCAATGGAAAAGCATGTAACAAGCGCTAAAAATGCGGTAAATACGCATGCGTTTTTAACGGTATTTTGTGGTCAAAAGCAACTTTGGCAAAATCAATTACTGCCAGAGTGTGCATTTTGAACTGGAAGTAGGACGACACAAAGTGCGGACATAGCCTATGACTGGAGCACTATGAGTGAAAATAGTCACTTGAGCAAAGACTAAAGGGGGCTTTACTCGGTAGCGATATCGCTAGCAATTTGTAGCGATAGCGAGCGTGTAAGTACCCGGCACCATCGCGCATGCGATTGTTTGTGATCGCTGCCGTAGCGAACATTATCGCTACGGCAGCGTCACACATACCTGGTCGTCGTCGTCGTCGCTGTGACTGCCGAACAATCCCTCCTTCAAGGGGGAGGGACGTTCGGCATCACAGCGACGTCACCGCAACGTCACTAAGCGGCCGGCCAATCAAAGCGGAGGGGCGGAGATGAGCAGGACGTAACATCCCGCCCACCTCCTTCCTTCCGCATTGTGGCCGGCGGCAGGTAAGGAGACGTTCCTCGCTCCTGCGGTGTCACACACAGCGATGTGTGCTTCCGCATGAGCGATGAACCACCTGGATAAACAACCCTTACCGATTTTTTGAGTTTGGGACGACCTCTCCATGGTGAACGATTTTCACCATTTTTAAGGTCGTTGGTCAGTGTCACACGCTGCGATATCGTTAATGACGCCGGATGTGCGTCACTAACAACTTGACCCCGACGACAAAACATTAACGATATCGTAGCGTGTAAAGCCCCCTTTAGTGTGGGATCTGTAATTTGTGTATTCAGCTTAGCCAAGGACATAAGGTCACTGCTTGCAAAACTGCCACTTTTTTAACAGTAGCTACCCTTGAACGGGCTCGAAAACCGTGCCTAAGGGATGATGGACCGGGCCGGGTTCTGGGAGGACTCCTTCTGGTATCTCAGCTACCCTAGTAGCGAAAAAGTGAAGATGACGGTCTAAACCTCACAGCGAGGATCCTTGAAGGGAGAACACTGGGCCTCCCGGTCGTACCTGGGCGTAGAGAACCTAGCAGCTCTGTAGAGTAGGATGCGCAGGGACAGTGATCCCTGCAAGCGCTCTTAGAAAAACTGGAACGGTCCACTGCCACGCAAGGCGGAGGGGCTGTTGGAGGGATAGAGGCTCCCTGACGGGTGCGGCGTGAACGGGCTGGGACCTAGCGTGAGGGGACGATCCTGATGCATCTGGGCCGATGCAGGGAAAGGTATGTACTCTTCCGTTACGTAGTCTAGGGGAGAGATGTACTCTACCCTGACGTAGCCTAGGGGGGCCACTGGACTCGCCTATCTCCAGAGGGGCGTTCCCTAAAGTCGGAAGGGAAGTCAGCGACTACCTAGATGTCGAATCTACGTTCCTGATCCCGGAGTCAGAGGTCTCGACGGGTGGACACACTGATGGTAGAGGCTCAGGCCGAGCAGCAGGCAGACCCCAGGCTTGTGAAGACAGGGTACTCACTGGAGATGATAACCAGTCCTGGGACAGCATAGGTGGAACGTGGTCCGCTGCGTATGGTGTCCGCTGAGTCCCTGAGGGGCGTCACGTTAGGGACGAGAAGCCCGGAGGGACACAGGCGGGTCGACTACAGGGTAGCGTGCCCCTTCCTTTCCGAGCCCCTTTCGAGAAGGGTTAATGACAAATAAAAGGACTTACCACTGGTAAAAATCGTGTCCGGGGATTATCCGTGAAAACGCAGTCACACGGCGAACTGGATGTCCACTGAAAACCGTAGGGGCCTGCCACCTTCGTCTCTGCAAGGTGGACTGCCCCCTCTCTCCAGAGCCCTTTGGGGGAATGATAATGACAATAACACGACTTACCGCTGGTAAACGCCGTGTCTGGTAGATGTCTGTGATCAATCAGCGACTCCAGTGTAGCATGCCCATTCTCTCCGAAACCCCTTTGGAGAAGGGAATAATGACAATGACATGGCTTACCGCTGGTAAACGTCGTGTCTGGTAGTTGTCTGTGATTACGCGGTAACTCGGCGAACTCTGGATGTCCCCTGAGCACATCAAGGATCCGCTCCAAATGTCTTAAAGGAGACCTGCGTGCACGGAGAGAAGAGGGCTGTCCGTAGCCTTACTGCTTGACTCACCATTTCTAGCGGGCTACTCGTCATGCGCCAAAACATCCAGGTCCTGCTCGGAGTCCAGCGGAGGTGGAAAGCCTGGGCCATCACCTGAGAGGTCGGAAGACCTTCCTTTTTGCCCAAATATTGAACTTGGCCGAACACCAGACAGTTTGAGTTATGCGACACCAAAGGTGTCGACAACCATTTAACCACTTCCCGACATGGCCCATTGCTGTTTTTGCGTTTGTGGGGTTTTTTACACCTTTTCTTTTAAGGGCCATATCTTTTCTATTTTTCTGTCCACATAGACACATAAATGGGGAAAATAACTCCCAAGTGTGGTGAAATTGCAATAAAACCCAATTCTGGCTTTGTATTTTGGTAATTGCTTTTACAGTGTGATAAAAATCACTTGGAAATGTTTGTTCTCACCAGTATAATTACAGATACCAAGACTTGTCCAATTTTTTTATTTTGTTTTTTATTATTTTAGTAGTGAAATTAAAATCGAACATTTGTATATCAAAAAAGGTGCTGCAATTTTCCAAGACCTATAACCTTTTTATTTTTTTGACAATGGAGCTGTGTGAGGGCTTATTTTTTTGGGCGAGACAGTTGTTTTTTTTTTTCTTGCTACCATTTTGAGATGAATATGACTTTGATCACTGCTTTAAAAAAAAAAAAAAAAATTGGCGTTTTTGAGATTTTTTTTTTTTTTTTTTTTTTGCGGGGTTTACCAATCTGGTTAATTATTTTTATATTTTGATAAAACTTTTATGGCTGCAGCGATGGCAAACATGTTGAGTTTAGTAATCTTTATTTTTCATGGGAAAGAAAAGGGGTGATCAGTCAAATGTTTTCTTCCCTTTTACTGTTTTTTGTAGTCTCTGTAGCTGACTTGCTCCTGCGATAATCTGATCACTTGTAGTATGGGCCGTAATATAATAGTGTTGCTGTGTATGTCAAAAATCAAAATCTTTTTTGGAAGCCCAGCCAAAAGCATGGGTGCAAAGGAGCTTGTGATAAGAGACCCACCCCCACTTGTCACCCATTAGTGCCCCCTGATCACATCACATCGCAGTGCAGCTGATGGGCGTATTGATTGACTTGCCTCATTGCTGACATGCTGTTAAAGCCACTGTTAGAGATTTAAAAGGGCATTAACAGGTACACTCTCCTGTGCCACAGAGTTCTGTATTTGAACATTAATATGTAACAGGTTAACAGACATTATCTGCAGGGCATATGGTGGGCACATACCGTGAGCCCCCCTCCATAGACCTGCCCTTGACTTGCGCCTTAGTACAGTGGATGTCAGTAAGAGTTTAAGGGCAAACCTGATAGTGAAAGAAAACAAAATACTATTTACCTGTAGGCATTGTGATAATCTAAAGATTTGTATCTGTCATCCGCAAATAAAAATCACACCTGTATTGAATTGGTTGAAAACCTAATAAAATCGAGCATGGACAGTATAGACAAAAAAGTCTACGTGTTTCTGGCAAGTCCCTTTAAAATCAAGGATACAGTATTGACAAACCAGTCTACGCGTTTCGGGCAAAGCCCTGAGTCTTGACTGGAGATTGGTTTGTCTATACTTGATTTTATGTTTTAAACCAATTCAATAATGGTGTGATTTTTAATTTATTTTTTTTTATTTGTGGATGCCGGATACAAGTCTTTTTTTGCCTTATCCATGGATCCAGGAACCGGCCTGTAGTAGTTCCGAGCACCGCAGCTTCATTATACTGAGCAATTGTTCAGAGCTGTCTGAACTTTACTTGTGGAACATTGTGATAATCTGCAAGTACATTTCATTTTAAACGCATGATAGTCGAATTGGAAAAGAGATTTCAAAGAGAAAATAGTGGTATCTCTCCCACAGCCCTTTCAGTCAGTGTACTCTTGTGTATTCGCTCTCCTGCTGACTGACCACCTGCTTTGCCCACATGCTGTGATGAGACCTATGCATTATGCGCTAAAGTTTGAGAGTACAAATAACTAATGTATGTTTTATATTTTAGTTGCGACTTCCACTAAAATTGATGTGAAAGCCATTAAAGAAAAGGTAAAGAAAGCTAAAGGCAAGAAGCTTGGCGCACCCCCAGAGGAACTGAAACAGAAACTGTTGGATTCAGACAAAAAGAAGAAAAAGAAGAAATAAAGTATTGGATCGTTGAACTAATATCCTGCAATCTGATTCCTCTGTTTCCTCTAAGGAAGATATTATTTTTTTTTTCCCATTATCAATTTGATTTCTTCAAAGAAGATAGAAGACTCACGGGCCTCTGTGTATCATTGTTACACACTTTATATTTAATACAGTTCAACTTTCAACAATCTTTTTAATTGTTTTCTTCTGTTTAGATTATATTTGCAAAACGTGCGATTTTTAACCAGATGTGTAATTAAAGCCTACGTTCCTATTTTGAGCTAGGTTTACATTTTATTCATAATATATTAAAATTTTGGAATTTTGTAAATGAATTGTTTTAGGCTCCTTTCACATTGCATTTTGTCTTACGTTCTCAGGTCCCGTCAGGGCATCCGTCCGAACCGCCCCTCCCCCACTCTGAAAAACGTGTTTCGGACGCATGCGCCGGCAGGGCCATTCACTGTGAGCATACTAAGTTAGCGTGTGCTCTGTTTTGTGCCATTTTTGCACATATACGTTTTCTGCAGGCGTACACCAAAATGTAGTCGACTACGTTCGTGTGTCCGTCTGCAGAAAACGTATATGTGCAAAAATGGCACAAAACAGAGCACACGCTAACGTAGTGTGCTCAATTACAGTGAATGGCTCTGCCGGCACATGCGTCTGAAACGCGCTTTGCAGAGTGGGGGAGGGGCGGTTCGGACACATGCCCCGACTGGACCTGTGAACGTAAGACAAAACGCAATGTGAAAGGAGCCTTACTCTTTTCTGTACTGATCATGAATATTATAGATGAGCACTATATTCACAAGTAATGGTGAGCGAGATTAACTAACATGATTGATGACCTATCTTTTAGTCTGACTTCTTTTGCATCTTCTATTTAAGTGAATGGTGGGAAGTTGAAGTGCCCAGGAGCATCCAACTAAACTTTAATTGCATTCTTCCAGCCCCATATATTGCTTATATATGGTGACTCAATCTTAATAAGCCTCATGCAGTCATGGCCAAAAATATTGTCACCCCTGAAATTGTTCTAGAAAATGACTTATTTCTCCCAGAATATTGTCAATATTACACACTTTATCATATTCCATTTTTATTTCCTTTTTGTGTTTTGAAGCGCCACAAAAAAATTCGCAACTATACATAGTTTCACACACAAGCCCAGAAATTGGCCAGACAAAAAAAAAACACTCTTGTTTCAAGTATATTATGTTTATCCAAATTGGCTTGTGGCAAGTAACTGGTGTGGGCAATATGAAAATCACACCTGAAACCAGATAAAGGGGAGAAGTTGACTTAATTTTTGCATTGTGTCTCTCTCTGTGTGCCACACTTAACATGGAGAACAGAAAGGCGAAGACCACATTCTAAGAACTGGAGAACCAAAATTGCTGAAAATATCAACAATCTCAAGGTTACAAGTCCATCTCCAGGTATCTCCATGTTCTTTTGTCCACATTACACAACATAATCAAGAAGTTTAAAACACATGGCACTATAAAGATTGATTGAAAGGTTGCAACGCAGGATAGTCCAGATGGTGGATAAGCGGCCCCAATCAAATGCCAAAGAAATTGAATGTCAAGGTGACATTTGAATGAAGTGAACTGCTATGGCACTAGGCTCAGGAGGACCCCACTGCTGACACAGTGACATAAAAATAAGTTAAACTGCAGTTTGCCATATTATACATGAGTAAGCCAAAATCCCTCTAGGAAAGTGTCTCGTAGACAGGGAAGACCAAGATAGAGCTTTTTGGAAAAGCACATCATTCTAGTGTTTACTAAAAACTGAATAATGCCTACAAAGAAAAGCACACAGTACCTACAGTTAAATATGGTGGATGTTCAGAGATGTTTTGGGGTCATTTTCCTGCCTCTGGCACTGGGTGTGTTGACTATGTGCAAGGCATTAAGAAATTTGAAGATTACCAAAAGATTTATCGCAATGTAGTGCCCAGTGTCAGAAAGCTGAGTTTGCGGCGTAGGTCATGGGTCTTCCAGCAGGACAATGACCCCAAACATGCTTCAAGAAGCAACCAGAAATAGATGGAAACTAAAGTGCTGGAGAGTTCTGAAGTGGCAGAAATGAGTCCAGATCTAAATCCCATTGAACACCTGTGGAGAGATCTTAAAATTGCAGTTGGAAGAAAGAAGACACCCTTCACACCCTTCATATATGAGAGACCTGGAGCAGTTTACAAAAGTCCAGTTGAGAGAAGTGTAAGAAGCTGTTTGATAGTTATAGGAAGCAATTGATTGCGGTTATTTCAAATGTGAAATTGAGGCTGGAAACAATTTTGTCCGACCCATTTTGGGAGTTTTGTGTGAAATGGTAGGTTAATCTTAACAGTGAGAGAATATTCAAAATAAAATCCAGAAAATCACATTGTAGGTTATAAAAAGTTATCTGCATTTTCTAGAGCGAAATAGGTATTTGATCCCTCTGGCAAACGAGACTTAATACTTGGTGGCACAATCCTTGTTGGCAAGCACAACAGTAAAGCTGGTGTCACACTAAGCGACAGCGACAACGACGTCGCTGTTACGTCACCATTTTCGGTGACGTAACAGCGACCTTGTAAGTCGCTGTTATGATCGCTGCTTAGCTGTCAAACACAGCAGAAGCAGCGATCATAACGTCGCTGTGCTGCATGTGCAGAGAGCAGGGAGCCGCGCTTAGCGCTGGCTCCTTGCTCTCCTACAGTACACATCGGGTTAATTAACCCGATGTGTGCTGCAGCTACATGTCACAGTTCAGAGAGCAGGGAGCCGCGCACACTGCTTAGCGCTGGCTCCTTGCTCTCCTTGCTACAGTATACATCGGGTTAATTACCCGATGCGTACTGCAGCCACATGTCACAGTGCAGGAGCCGGCGCTGGCAGCAAGAGCGGAGGCTGGTAACCAGCGTAAACATCGGGTAACCAGGGAAAGGTCTTCCCTTGGTTACCCGATGTTTACGCTGGTTACAGCTTACCGCAGCTGCCAGTGCCGGCTCCTGATCGCTTCATTTCATCGCTCTCTCGCTGTCACACACAGCGATGTGTGTGTCACAGCGGGAGAGTGACGACCAAAAAATGAAGCTGGACATTCAGCAACGACCGGCGACCTCACAGCAGGGGCCAGGTCGTTGCTGGATGTCACACACAGCGACAGCGACGGGACGTCGCTGCAACGTCACAGAAAATGGTGACGTAGCAGCGACGTCGTTGTCGTCGTCGTTATGTGTGACACCAGCTTAAGACCTTTTTTGTTGTTGATGATGAGGTTTGCGCACATGTCAGGAGGAATTTTGGTCCACTCCACTTTGCAGGTCATATCTAAATCATTAAGATTTTGAGGCTGTCGCTTGGCAACTTGGAGCTTCCGTTCCCTCTATAAGTTTTCTATGGGATTAAGGTCTGGCGACTGGCTAGACCACTCCATGACCTTAATGTGCTTTTTTTTTTTTTTTTTTTTTTTTTTTGAGCCACTCAATTTGTTGCCTTGGCTGTATGTTTTGGGTCATTGTCATGCTGGAAGACCAGCCACCGCCCATTTTTAATGTCCGGCGGAGGGAAGAAGGTTGTCGCTCATGGTTTTACAGTACATGGCTCCATCCATTTTCCCATTTGATGTGGTGAAGTAGTCCTGTGCTCTTAGCAGACAGAGAAACACCTAAAACCTAATGTTTCCACCTCCATGCTTGACAACGGGGACGGTGTTCTTTGGGTCATAGGCAGCATTTCTCTTTCTAAAAAAACACGACGTGTTGAGCTAAGGCCAAAAAGCTCAATTTTTGTCTCATCTGACCACAGCACCTTCTCCCAATCACTCTCATATTCATCCAGGTGGTCAGTGGCAAACTTCGACGGGTAGTGCCACATGTGCCTTCTTGAGTAGTGGTATTTTGCGGGCACTGCAGGATTTTACTCCATTACGGTGTAAGGTCACCAATGGTTTTCTTGGTGACAGTGGTCCCAGCTGCCTTGAGATCATTAACAAATACCCCCCTCCCCCATGTAGTTTTAGGCTGATCTCTCACCTTCCTCATGATTCTGGATACCCTTCGAGGTGAGATTTTGCATGGTGCCCCAGATTGATGTTGATTGACACTCATTTGGTATTTCTTCCATTTTCTTACTATTGCACCAACAGTTGTCTCCTTCTCACCCAGCATCTTACTTATGGCGTTGTAGCCCATTCCAGCCTTGTGCAGGTCTATGATCTTGTCCCTGATATCCTTAGAAAGCTCTTTGGTCTTGTTCATGATGTAGAGGTCTGAGTCTGTGGACAGGAGTCTTTTTTATAAAGGTGACAATTTAAGACTGCGGTCTTTAATGCAGGTAACAAGTTGATTAGGAGAATCTAAGTGGTCTGTAGGAGCCAGAACGCTTAATGGTTGGTAGGGGATCAAATACTTATTTCTCTCTGCAAAATGGAAATTTATATAATTTATACTATGTGATTTTCTGGATTTTATTTTGGATATTCTATCTCACTGTTAAATTTTAACCTACCCTTAAAATTTATAGACTGTTCAAGTCATTGTCAGTGGGCAAACTTACAAAATCAGCAAGGGATCAAATAATTTCATTCACTGTACGCACAAAGGAAATAAACGTGTATAACAAAACATTTGTAATTGCAATACTATTCGGAAAGAAATCATTTTCTGGAACAATTTGAAGAGTGCCCGCACTTTTGGCCATTTTTGTATATGCCTACAAGGACATTGCGTTCAGATTGTGAATCGCAGACCATGACACATGGATGTGTAAATGCAACATTAGCTGTCATTTTTCTGCAGGGACTAAAGGCATGATGCAAATGTGATCAGTTAATAGATGTATCCTGTTTTATAATAGAACTTGTGCTATATATGTGCAGCATTAAAATATACATGTGTAGATGTTGTTTGTGTAGCATTCACTGGCTCATGATTAAATAGTTGTGCCACGCTGCCTGCACACATTGGCCGCTCGGCCTCTCCCCCCACACACATTGGCTGCTCTGCCTCTCCCCCCCCCCCCCAGGAGTACTCCTCCTATTATGCTCCTCTCCCCCCCAGGAGTACTCCTCCTATTATGCTCCTCTCCCCCCAGGAGTACTCCTCCTATTATGCTCCTCTCCCCCCAGGAGTACTCCTCCTATTATGCTCCTCTCCCCCCAGGAGTACTCCTCCTATTATGCTCCTCTCCCCCCAGGACTACTCCTCCTATTATGCTCCTCACCCCCCAGGCCTACTCCTATTATCCTCCTCTCCCCCCAGGACTACTCCTCCTATTATCCTCCTGTCTCCCCATCTCTCCCCAGGACTACTCCTCCTATTATCCTCCTCTCTCCCCAGGACTACTCCTCCTATTATCCTCCTCTCTCCCCAGGACTACTCCTCCTATTATCCTCTCTCCCCAGGACGACGACTCCTATTATCCTCTTCTCTCCCCAGGACGACGACTCCTATTATCCTCTTCTCTCCCCAGGACGACGACTCCTATTATCCTCCTCTCTCCCCAGGACGACGACTCCTATTATCCTCCTCTCTCCCCAGGACGACGACTCCTATTATCCTCCTCTCTCCCCAGGACGACGACTCCTCCTATTATCCTCCTCTCTCCCCAGGACGACTCCTCCTATTATCCTCCTCTCTCCCCAGGACGACTCTTCCTATTATCCTCCTCTTTGAGGGGTGCGCATCATGGGGGATGGAGCACGATGGGGGGTGTGCAGCATGGGGGGGGGGGAATGAAGCACGATGGGGGGTGCGCAGTATGGGGGGGGGTGAAGCACGAATGGGGTGCGCAGCATGGGGGATGAAGCACGATGGGGGGGTGCACACCTCCCCCAAAACACAAACACCACACACACTGGGAACCGCAACCACCACCATACACACACACAAACGCCGCACACAGAACACCCAACACACAAATAAATATGCGCAACACACTGCACAAAACATACCTCCCCCAAAACACACACACGCCCACACAAACCGTGCAACACACACAGCGCTCCACAAACGCAACACACAAACACCGCTCTCACACACCCCCACACCCAGACAACACCCAGAACATTTACAGCGCCCTACACAAACACTTGGCAACTGCACACAACAACATTTATGTATGTAACAAAAGTCATACATTAACTACACAATAAATTCTAGAATACCCGATGCGTTAGAATCGTGCCACCATCTAGTAGGGTATATTCACACAGTTTTTTTTATGTGGATTTTGAAGCAGATCCACTTAATGGCGAATTCCCAAATTATCTTTCTCTATCGTTTCATTGGGGGACACAGGACCATGGGTTATGCTGCTGTCACTAGGAGGCTGACACTAAGTAAACAGAAAAAGTTAGCTCCTCCCCAGCAGTATAACCCCTGAGCCGGAGGCGGGCTCAATCAGTTTTTTGCTTAGTGTCGTAGGAGGCTGATGTGGGCCGACTGGGCCCCCTTCAGCCACTTGATTTTTTGCTCCGTCTCCGCCCTCCGCTCAGCCCCAGGCATCACAGTGGGGGCGGTGGATGTTTTTTTCCCGCTCTCCTGGGCCCGCCTCCAGCCTCCTCAGCGTTCATTTGAAAAAAAAAAAAAAGAGGGATTATGGCAGACTCCCGGTATGCGGTTTGCTGACGCTGCAGCAGCCCGTATATCAGGGAAGAATAGACCCAAGTCTTCCATGATTATTAAATACAGTGGGGTTTTTATCAGGGGTTGAGTTTCTTACATTATATATTAACCCCTTCAGGTACTTTTTCGGCACATAATGTCAGATTAGTGTTGACAGCTTCCGCAGCCCCTGGCACCGCACGGCACCAGCCGGCAGGGGCGAGATATCGCCCCTGCCGGCTGGTTAGCGCCCTGTCTCAGGCCATATATTCCCTTGCTGACGTCCCTCGGGTTCGTACGCATGCGCTGCGTCCCCCGCCGACGCTCGGTCATACCATCCACAGAACGGCACAATCCCCTCGGGGAGACGAGTCCGTACCAGGGACCTTTTCCTAGGCTAGAAGCGGACCCGCCAGGTCTCGTCTTTCGTGGCCCCCCAGTTTTCCACCTTATTCCCCAGGTCCAGACTGCCCTTCCTCCGGTAGTCTTCCGACCTCTCGGGTGATGGCCCAGGCTTTCCACCTCCGCTGGACTCCGAGCAGGACCTGGATGTTTTGGCGCATGACAAGTAGCCCGCTAGAAATGGTGAGTCAAGCAGTAAGGCTACGGACAGCCCTCTTCTCTCCGTGCACGCAGGTCTCCTTTAAGACATTTGGAGCGGATCCTTGATGTGCTCAGGGGACATCCAGAGTTCGCCGAGTTACCGCGTAATCACAGACAACTACCAGACACGACGTTTACCAGCGGTAAGCCATGTCATTGTCATTATTCCCTTCTCCAAAGGGGTTTCGGAGAGAATGGGCATGCTACACTGGAGTCGCTGATTGATCACAGACATCTACCAGACACGGCGTTTACCAGCGGTAAGTCGTGTTATTGTCATTATCATTCCCCCAAAGGGCTCTGGAGAGAGGGGGCAGTCCACCTTGCAGAGACGAAGGTGGCAGGCCCCTACGGTTTTCAGTGGACTTCCAGTTCGCCGTGTGATTTCACGGATAATCCCCGGACACGATTTTTACCAGTGGTAAGTCCTTTTATTTGTCATTAACCCTTCTCGAAAGGGGCTCGGAAAGGAAGGGGCACGCTACCCTGTAGTCGACCCGCCTGTGTCCCTCCGGGCTTCTCGTCCCTAACGTGACGCCCCTCAGGGACTCAGCGGACACCATACGCAGCGGACCACGTTCCACCTATGCCGTCCCAGGACTGGTTATCATCTCCAGTGAGTACCCTGTCTTCACAAGCCTAGGGTCTGCCTGCTGCTCGGCCTGAGCCTCCTACCATCAGTGTGTCCACCCGTCGAGACCTCTGACTCCGGGATCAGAAACGTAGATTCAACATCTAGGTAGTCGCTGACTTCCCTTCCGACTTTAGGGAACGCCCCTCTGGAGATAGGCGAGTCCAGTGGCCCCCCTAGGCTACGTCAGGGTAGAGTACATCTCTCCCCTAGACTACGTAAGGGAAGGGTACATACCTTTCCCTGCATCGGCCCAGATGCATCAGGATCGTCCCCTCACGCTAGGTCCCAGCCCGTTCACGCCGCACCCGTCAGGGAGCCTCTATCCCTCCAACAGCCCCTCCGCCTTGCGTGGCAGTGGACCGTTCCAGTTTTTCTAAGAGCGCTTGCAGGGATCACTGTCCCTGCGCATCCTACTCTACAGAGCTGCTAGGTTCTCTACGCCCAGGTACGACCGGGAGGCCCAGTGTTCTCCCTTCAAGGATCCTCGCTGTGAGGTTTAGACCGTCATCTTCACTTTTTCGCTACTAGGGTAGCTGAGATACCGGAAGGAGTCCTCCCAGAACCCGGCCCGGTCCATCATCCCTTAGGCACGGTTTTCGAGCCCGTTCAAGGGTAGCTACTCCTCACGCAGGAGTAGTTTCCTTCCTGGCACAGAGTCCCGCGTACCCTTTGCCACCCGCTCCCGGTTTTTCCATCGGTTTTTTGGCTATGCGAGTCCTCGGCAGTCTGTGGCGGTGATAGCGACGATGCACTTACCAGATTTCATCCCTGACTCTCCAGCGGACCACACTGAAGAACGGAGACAGGAAGGTCCCGTCTTCGCGGGTGATCCACCAATCTCCTCATAGTGGACCAGTTTTCGCAACCGTCCCTTGGGAAGCTTCCCTTTTCCTCCTCTGGAGGATATTATCAACCGTCACCAGTCTCCCGTGCTGGGGTATGCTATCCCACCATTCCTCGGCACGGTCCCGAGGGACACCCCTAGAGCGTTGTCTCCCCTTCAACATTCCGGAAACCAGAGCCATCCGGTTAGCCCGGTTACAATTTATTCTCTGGGTCGGGGTTGCCCAGTCAGGTTCCAGTCGGACCATGCCACAGTGGTGACGTGCATCATCCACCAGGAAGACGCAGAGAGTGTCATGGCAAGGGAAGAGGCCAAGAAGATCTTGCTCTGCGACGGGTCCCTTCACTCGCTAATCTCGGCAGTACATTCCTAGCATGGACGTTGGACGGACGATTTTCTCGGTTGGGAAGACCTCCCTTAGGAAAAGGGCTCCTCAACAGGGAAGTCACCAGCCAGATCCCTGGCGAAGGAAGACCTCCAGTCGTGGACCTATTGATCTTCCGATCCAACTTTCAAGTCAATGGTGCTTCGAGTGTGCCACCTGCTCTGGACTAGGTGGCGACGCCCTCGAACGATCGTGTAGCCTGTTCAGGCTCTCCTGCATCTTCCCGCGGCTTCCCATGATCTCGAGGGTTCTCAAGATGGACCAAGGCAACGATGCCTCTGGAGTGGCCCAGGCGAGCATAGTTCGCATAACCTACTCAACTCCTCGCGGAGGCCCCGTAGCTCCTTCCCGACCGCCAAGTTCTTCCTGTCGGGGCCCTTCTCTTCTACCAGGACTCAGAAGTCCCAAGTTCGACGGCCTCACCAGTGGATCCCGAGTGCGGCCTCGGTCAGGGCTGTTGACAAGAGGATTACAGACAATGTTGAGGGCAGGGAATCCAGTTTCCTCCAGGGTTTATTTCCACTCGGAAAGAGCTCCCCCGGTGGTGTGAGGACCACATCTTCCCTCCTTCTTCCTGGCATTCTTCCAGTCAGATTCGAATGCGGCCCTCTCGCGCGTCCCTGTATCGGCCAGGTGTCGGCCCATTTCGTTTTCGGGTTTTCGGAGTCCTTTCACTTCCCGTCCTCCACTCAGGGCCTTCGCTCAGAGAAGCGTCCATCTGGCTCGGCTGTATCATCGTTCACTAGAAACGTGGGTCCGTAATCCAGTGATGGGTTCGTTTCAAGGTACCCCTTTTTCCCGGCTCCCACCTGTTTTGATAGGTGGGCTCCTCGTGGCCATCTCGTTGCTACAGACGGCATCAGGGCGGACAGCCCTCTTGTCGTTTTTTCCCCCCCCTTTTTTCCGGCTCCTCCAGCAGGACAAGGGGGGGCTCCGGCCAGAACCCTTCGTTTCTGTCCAAGGCAGCTCGCTGTTTCCTTCTAGAAGAGGTGTTTAGTTTTCGGTTTTCGGTTCTAGTCTCCTCTCTCAGCCGGAAAGGGGCCTAGTTCGTTCCAGAACTGGTACGAGCCCTCAGTCTTTCATGTCTGCAGGACACCTCTTTTCGGTTACACCGACAGTCAGTCCATCCCTCCACCCGTTTCCAAGAGGCGCATGCCGGCGCCAGGGGCCAGAATTTTCACATGGATCCATTCCTCCATATGTGAAGTCTATCGCATGAAGGGCGGACTTCCGTCGCGATCTACCGAGCAAGGGGTACCCTTTGGACGATTGGACTCCAGACGTCGACCGACCAGGTCCCCTGGGCCGCCACCCGATCTAGTCGGCATACCTTTACTAGTTTCTGCCAGGGTCACACCCAAGCTTCGGCAGCGGCCAGTCTTGAAGTAAGGTTTGCGGGTGGCAGTGGCACACCTGTAACAGCGTAGGTGCTTTGTAGGTCTGGCGCAAGCCCGACAGGGGGAAGCGGTTGCCTTCCTATCTCCGGTGATTGTTTTTCTTCCCACCCAGGGACTGCTTTTGGACGTCCCATGGTCCTGTGTCCCCCAATGAAACGATAGAGAAAGAAGGATTTTTGTGTACTCGCCGTAAAATCTCTTTCTCTGAGTCTTCATTGGGGGACACAGCACCCACCCTGCTTGTGTTATTTGTTATATATTACCTATCTGTTACCCCAGTGGCCATATCCCCAGGCCACTGGTCACACGACTATTGGTCATAGTTTTTACCTTGTTTTATCCAGGATTGTTTGGTTCTCCTCCTACTGCTTGTGCACTAAACTGATTGAGCCCGCCTCCGGCTCAGGGGTTATACTGCTGGGGAGGAGCTAACTTTTTCTGTTTACTTAGTGTCAGCCTCCTAGTGACAGCAGCATAACCCATGGTCCTGTGTCCCCCAATGAAGACTCAGAGAAAGAGATTTTACGGTGAGTACACAAAAATCCTTCTATTTAGCTGCTCGTATCTGTGCAGTCCCCTTACAGTCCTGTTACTGGTTTCTTGGGGTGGGGTGCTTTTCATTTAGTGCCATTTCTGGTTAGGAGCACTGTTCTTCTACAATACAGTTTGTTAGTGTTTGTTTGGAATCTGCACTATTATCACTAGATTTACATGTAAAAATGATGTGGCATTTCAACAAGCGCATGGCTTGGGAAAGTGAGAGTCATGATTAGAACAGCAGGAGCTATTAATTCTGCTGGTGAACTGTGGTTTTACAGGACTGATGAGAGCCCTGTTAGGAGCTGAGAAGACAAGCAAAGGGGAGGTAGGTGAGCAGCTAACGTCTCTATAGAAATCAATGAGATTGAGAGAGCTGACAAATATGTTAGGAGTTAACTCCTCTTCTGGAATGTAACTACTGCACACAGTTGGCCAGGCACTAGCCACAAAGCTCCATGAAAATAAGCTGTACACTATGGAAGATAAAAACCTTTCATTGCAGGAAAAGAACAGCACATAGAAAAAAAGTCAGTTATAATCTTCCTTATTTTCGTGCTAAGGCAATTTAATAATATGAGAATAATCCTTGAAAAAAAATTGCGAACATACCCTAAAAAAGGTGAGTAAAAGTGAAGGGGAAAAGGTATATGGAATTCATGGAAAAAATATTTTACAAGCCAAAAAAGTTTGCACAAATCATAAAAGTAGCTTTAGTGAAAGTTCACATGACCTTATTTTGGCCCTATATCATCATTTATATTACAGTCACAATTTTTGGCGTGACAAGAGGGAGCATTAACTACTGCTTCAAAGGGGTGAAGCTATTTCAGTAGGCTGCTAGTGTAGATGGCACAAGTCTACTTTTGATGCCTATGTCATACTACGTTTTGCTACATCGCTAGACATGTGCCTCCTTATATGCTTAGTTTTGCTACATCGTCTCAAGTGTCTCCTGGAATACCTTGTTCTGCTGGTATCTTCTACTGTCCTCATCTCTGCTACATTTCTACCATGAGTCTGCTGGTCTAACTCTGTAACATTGCCAAAACTGCATTGGTGTTGTCTTACTTTGCTTCATCAGTCTTCCTCAGCTACCATACCACCAATGCCCCGGATACTCCAGTTGCTATTTACTACAATCTCTGTTCTTCCATTGAGGTTAGCTTGTAAAAACCTCATCTGTCTGTGCTGCATTACTATTGCATACTTGCACCACAGACTTTGAGAATCCACCTCACCAAGTGAGACCTAACAGTAGTATGATGTTGAGCCACTTTATATAATTACGTGGAAGAACTCAAAGGAAGATTTGGTAGCCAGTGTCCTGGCCTGAACATCCATGCTTTGCCACAAAGTTTCTGCAATCCAGGTGAGAAGGGGCCTGATTCGAAATGGAAGATAGCACTCATTCAGATGGGACAACAACTCCCCTGGCTTTGGAGTGTTTGGTTCACAAGGAGCCTGTAATTGAACAGCAAGTCTACCTGTATCCTACTGAATGCATTATTTCTTGTGTACAGTTACCTAGTTACTGTATCTCGATTGCAATATAAAAAGCAAAACTTTCTGCAACTTTTGAGAAGACTATCAAAACCTCATTGGAATGAAACACCTATTTCAGCAGTGTCCCATTCTTCATATAATCAAATCTATGATTAAGAATAAACTTGCATTAACGGTGACTGATTATCGAAAATGAGCATTCAGTGTTACTTTTTTCGTTTTGGGGATAAAAGTACTGAAAAATCATGACCGTTTATGTGAACAAAAGGATCATTCTGTGGAAGTATGGTTGGCTTGTCTAAACAGGCTATTAAATAACTGCTTACATGTAGCCGATCGACAGTCCTGTATTGCCTCAGGCTGGTTGGTATGAATACACTCAAAACATTAGAGATTGTTCCAAAGGGAAATGCCAAAGGAGGAAATTAAAATTTATGAAAAAGAAGTGTAGAGTGTCGTGGGATGGTAAGGAGTAGCCACTAGTGTCAGAGCAGAATATTGTGCTCTTGGATGCTTGGGGATAATCCGCCAGAGTAAGCTGACTTTGTTCACATGCCAGTTAGTATTAACCTTTTACTTTGACGATTAGTGGTCTGGCCACTAGAGTGCTGTCCTCTGGCTCCTATTGTCTGGGGCCACTCTGTTCAAGAGTCGTTTTTTAGCCTAAATGTTGTTTTCACTCTGTGTCTTGAGCAATACTCAAGGATCATGCTATCTCTGTTCCAGTCTTCTTCCTCCATTTACCACAAGTCACCCACTGTATACGGCCTTGATGATTTACAGATTATACATGTTTCTGTCACACACTGGGTCTTCACTAACTATTCCAAAAGGAACTTTCTCTTACCTGATTAGCTAACCCTACTATTTGTGGGCTAGTCTCAACATTAATTCTGACCCTGCTCACGGTCTGTTACAGGGTAGAACTGAACCCTCTAAGAGGACAGTGCACAGCATCATACATAAAAACATTATAGCACTACACATTACATCACATACAAAAGTACCTTCAAAAATACCTGTAGAGGTAATCAACTCCTTACACTGATTTATGCTCTATATTGTCTACCTGATTGGTGAAAGGTGTTTTATACTAAACATTAGGAGTGGTTTGTTATAAATGTGTGTTAACATGTAAATGTTGCTAGCGGAGTGTGTTTTTTTGATGTAGCAGAGCCAGGGTAGTTTACCAGCGGGTGATACCTAGCAGGAGGGCTGAAGCAACGGTAGAATAGATATCAGATAGGACAGGGTTACGTCAAGGTAGAGTAGGAGTGATAGGTGGCAAGTGGGTTGGCTAGTAGTGCAGGCCTCGTGGGGTGCCAGTTCTGGATAGGTTTTGAGTAAGTGAAGACGTGGGCATGGTGTCAGGGCCAGTAACGGAACCCTGAGGTAACCTCGAGAGGGCTGGATCCTACGGCCCACCACGGTGGGCTTAGAGAGCTGAGCGACTGGAGGCTTTGCGACTAATTAGAACAAACTTCTGATAGAGACTAGAACAGCTTTCAAAAATTAAATACGCAACAATAATAATGTCACTGAACTTTACTTCTGATATCCAACACATTATTATTGTTGCGTATTCTCTATCATAACTCTTTGAGGTAGAAATTATTTTACAATATCGTTAATAATTATCTTAACAGATGACTCATTTTATATGCATTTTTTTTGTTTCAAGTGAAAGATACTTTGTCATGACTAACGATGTGCGAGTAGTACAAAACATGGTACTCAATATGATGAGTGAACACTACCATGCTCGGGTGCTCTTTACTCAAGTTGAGTAGGTTAGATGGCTCAACTTGTAATGAGTATAATGGAAGTCAAAGATTTTCCAGTTCAGCTCTCCACGCACTTACAGCCAGCCATAAAGAGCAATTCTTTTTTGGACACTGCTTCCGAAAACATTGGTTTTTACCCCCCCGTGGGAACCATTCAGAGAGACAAGTGGCTCTCACTGGGCTGCTGGTTCACTTCATTCACTGAAGCAAGCCTGTGCTTTCTCTTTGATATTTCACGAATGACACAGCCGAGCACCTGTGCTACTCGTCCGAGCACTACGAGTACCCAAGCACCTGTCACACACCACATTAGTCATGACTGGGATACACAGGTAAGTGGACCACACCTTCCCGTGGGGTTAAAACTGTGAATAATCCTTTTATTTCATATACCTGATGAAGCAGACGGATCGTCCCAGAAAAGTGTTTTAAACTGTACTATTGAATAAAGTGAACAATTCTACCACCTTTCCTAGTAGTCTTTTGGCAGCCCCTGGTGAAATCGCTTTTTTTACTTTGGCTTGAAATAGCTCCACAATGGTTGGATTTACTAAATCTGCTTATTTTCTAGACAACATAAATTAGACTGTTATAAATTGCACCACATTTTGCCTCATACAGATAAATCTGGTGAACTTTTACACCCTTGTCCAGTGTTACACCACTTCCTGGTCAACTTACTTTAAGGGGCACTTTGCACACTATGACATCGCAGGTGCGATGTCGGTGGGGTCATGTCGAAAGTGACACACTTCCGGCGTCGCTCTCGACATCGTAGTGTGTAAATCCTAGATGATACGATTAACGAGCGCAAAATCGTCGTAATCGTATCATCGGTGTAGTGTCGGGGAATTCCATAATTACGCTGCTGCGATGGTACGATGTTGTTCCTCGCTCCTGCAGCACCTGTGTGAAGCCGTTGGAGCGAGAAATATCACCTTACCTGCTTCCTGCAGCTCATGCTGACTATTCTGAAGGAAGGAGGTGGGCGGGATGTTTAAGTCCCGCTCTGGTCCGCCCCTCCGCTGCTATTTGCCGCCTGCCGTGACGTCGCAGTGACGCTGTATGACCCGCCCCCTTAATAAGGAGGCGGTTCGCCGGCCAGAGCGACATCTCAGGGCAGAGGAGTGCATGTGAAGCTGCCGTAGCGATAGTGTTCGCTACGGCAGCAATCACAAGATATCGCAGCTGTGACAGGGGCGGGGACTATCGCGCTCAGCATCGCAAGCATCGGCTTGCGATGTCGTAGTGTGCAAAGTGCCCCTTAGTCTATTTTTGTACTAAAACACTGGTGCACGTGTAATAAATGCATTTTACCTGACCTCCTTTTCTAGGTACTTTGTCCCTTAATAAATGTGGCACATGCATACGCTTCAGAATTCTGGCACATTAGAGCCACGTGCACATGTGGAGTATTTGGGGAGTTTTTTTTAACCTCAGTATTTGTTGTTTTTTTTTTAATTCTTTATTTTAAATACCAACATGTAACAATGAAAACTTTCCGCTCCACACGGAGCGACATAGAGTTTATCAAGTACATAACAATAACAAGTGTCCCGACCACCAGTACCCTTATGCATCCATCTTCCATCCAAGCAAGTCTGGTCTGGTCATAGTGTTTGTTATTTTTTTTTTTTTGGGAACCAACACAATACAAAGAGAGAAGAATGTACAGCAGAAAGAGAAAAAAGGAATTCTAAAAGAGTATAGCGCAAGTTAGATGGCAATAACAAGGGAGAATTATGGGAGGGAGCGGGAAATGAGGCAAGAGAGGAAGGGAGGGGGGAGAGGAGAAGGGAAGAGAGGGAGAAAGGAAAAAAAAAAAAAAAGGGGGGGTGTTAGGAGGGGGTCTCTCGAAGCATCACGCCGCCAACCCTCCAGGACACCCCTGTGGGCCAGAGAGCAGACCTGTGTGGTCCGTTGAGGAAGTGAACTCCATCCATGGCAGCCATGTCCTGCAGACGTCCTCCCGACGATCATTAAGAGAGGATGTCAAATCCTCCAAATGCATTAAGTCGTTGACTCTTGATACCCATTGGGCCATCGTGGGAGGAGCAGTAGACTTCCAGCCAAGAGGAATGCAGGACCTGGCGGCCATGACCAGGAAACTTAGCAGGGAGCGCTTGTATTTAGGGATCGAGAGCTCCGATAATTGTAAAAGAGACAACTCCGGGCCCAGTGTCTCTTGCGTCCCTGTTACCTGTCTGATTACCTGCCTCACCCCTGACCAAAACCTCTGCAGAGAGGGACATGACCAGAAAACATGTACATAGTCCCCTTCCTCTAATCCACATCTCCAACAAGTGGAGTCCACCGCGGGGAAAATCCTGTGCAGTCTAGTCGGGACTCTGTACCACCTTGCCAGCAGTTTGTAGTTGGCCTCCAACAGTCTGGAACTGATCGATGTTTTATGTGCTAACAGTAGGATTTTGTTCCTTTGCATGTCGGTCAGAGCATTCCCCAGATCCCTCTCCCACTGCCGTAAGAAGGTCGGAATGGGCAAGTCTCCTGGGTCTGATAAGATGTTGTATACTATAGAGAGTGAATGCCGTAGAACGCCCCCCTCTAGACACAATTTTTCGAACCTCGTAGGGGGCCCCGCATACTGAGTGAAGCTGGGGCGGGAACACAGAAAATGCCTAAGTTGCATCGCCCTCCAGCTCCCCATGAAGTCCGGGGTCAAGAGACTGCGGATATCCGTAAGCGATAGCCAGTCTCCTCCTCCTCCCAGGTGACAAGCTCTGAATCTACCCCCCAGGGCCCAGCTCCGAAAGACAGGGTCCAAGAGGCCGGGACAGAACTCCGGGTCCCCCAACATGGGTGACATGCAGGAAGGCACTGGAAGGAGAAGTCGCCGAATCTCATTTTTTGAGCAGAATTCCAGGGTGGCACCAATAAGTGGGTGAGATTTCAAGTTTGACGGTGAAAAGTGCAAAAGCCAAGGAGTGGCCGGGAGGTGTATGTCCGAGAAACTCTGTTCCAGTGCAACCCATGCCTTTGTCCTAAAATGGCGGCACCAATCTAGTACCCTGACCATGTGGGTGGCCCAGTAATATTTTTTCAAATCAGGGATTCCCAGACCTCCTCTGCTCTTAGGCCTGCACAGGAGGGAACGGGAGAGTCTCGCCGGTTTATTTGCCCAAATAAATTTAGTGTGTAGCGAAGCCATATCCCCAAAAAAGGAACCCGGGATCCGAATCGGCAGGGACTGAAAGAGGTATAATAGCCGAGGAAAATATTTATCTTCAATATTGCACACCTCCCAAACCAGGTGAAGAGGCCCTTCCCCCAGCTTGTGCAATCTGTTCTAATGGATTGCAAGAGAGGAAGATAATTCAGTTTGTATAATTGGCTAGTGTCCGCCGCCAACTGGACCCCCAAGTACCTCAGGGACTGACTAGACCACCTAAACCCGAACGTGGATTGAAGCGTGACTACCTGTTTCTGGGGTAGAGATACATTTAATGCTTCGGACTTTGACATGTTGATTTTAAAGTTAGAAAGAGAGGAGTAGATTTCCAACTCTCTTAACAGATTGGGGAGGGAGACCTGAGGATTAGTTATGAAAAAGAGTAGGTCGTCCGCATACGCCGCGATTTTATAAGTGGAGCCTGCAACTCTAGAGCCCGAAACATTGTTTCCTCTAATTCGACATAGTAGGGGTTCCAGGGTCAAAATGAAGATCAAAGGCGAGAGGGGGCAACCTCAGTATTTGTAGCCAAAACCAGGAGTGGGACAATCATAGGAAAAGTATAATAGAAACCCGGGCATCGCTTCTATATTTTTACCCACTCCTGGTTTTAGCTTAGATATAGAAAGAGGTATAATACCAAACACTCAACGTAGATCGCAATCTCATGCCTTTGCTTCTTGTCTTGTGCTTTACACAAGATGGTTTTGCACACCTTTCCGGAGCAGTATGTGAAAGGGACAAGTTAAGGGACTATCACGAAATCACCAAGTTTTTGCTAGCTCATCTGAAGGCAGCATAATGTAGGAAAAGAGACCCCGATTCCAGCCACGCGTCACTTAGTTTACTGGGTGAAAAAGTTGTGAGACAATAGTTTTTAGATATAGCACAGCTTAGGAAGTTAACTCCACCCACACTACCCCTTGCCCAGGAGATGTGGTATGTTCAGACCATGTCCCTGTTTGGTCAGACACAGCCATTACACAGAACATAGCAGGGACACATAGATAAGATTGTCTCAGCACAGAAACATATATATTTTTTTTATTCACATCCAATTGTGGAGCGTATTATTATTCCAAGATCTACTGATTAAAATCAACTTTGTTAGTGGGGAAAACCCCTTAAATGGCATGGAACTTCAGAAGAAAATGTTGACATTAAAAAGTAGAAAATCTTAATAAAGATCTGGAAATCTCTCAGTTATTGAAATTTCTGTAAAAAGTATTGGATGGAAAACATTTTACAAGTACTCCTAAGTCTACATTTAAGCCCTGGAGCTTTGTTGGATCACAAGTTTGTTGACTGTCGCTGGGTATTTACATTTTTAAAAGGTGCATTTAGATCAGACCACTGTTTGGTACCACAATCTATATCACCAAAAATACCCAAATGTGACACCATTTTAAAAACTGCACCCCTCAAAGCGCTCCATATTTAAGCAGTTAAGTAACCCTTTAGATGATTCATAGGAAAAGAGTTTATGTGGAGGGGAGAGGGGGGGATGAAATTTTTACTCTTTCCTCACAAAAAAAAATATTTTAGCCCCAATTTTTTTATATTCACAAGGGCAACAGTAGAAAATGCACTGTAAAGTTTGTTGTGCAATCTCTGAGTACGCAGATACCACAAATGTGGTGGAAAACTGCTGTTTGGGCGCATGGCAGGGCTCAAAAGGGGAGGAGCATCATTTGACTTTTGTAATGCAAAATCAGCTAGAATAAAAAGTGGATGTCATGTCGGGTTTGGAGAGCACCTCATGTGCCAAAATAGTGGAAATCCTTCAAAAGTGACCCCATTTTGGAAACTAGACTTGACTCCTCATTGAATTTATCTACGGTGAGCACCTTGATCCTCCAGCTGCGTCACAGAAATGTAACGATGAGCAGTGAAAATAAAAAAAAATTCCCACAAAAATGTTGCTTTAGCCCAATTGTTTTATTTTCAGAGGTAACAGGAAAAAATGCACAGCAAAATTTGTTGTGCAATTTCTCCTGCGTACGTCAATCCCCCATATGTGGTTAAAAACTGCTGCTTGGGTGCATGGCCCTGCTCAGAATGGAAGGAGTGCCATTTTGGCCAGCATAAATTGCGGACGCCATGTCACATGTTTAAGAGCCCCCGACATGCCAAAATAACAGAAACTCCCACAAGTGATCCCATTTTGGAAACTACACTTCTCGCAGAATTCATCTAAGGGATTAGTAAGCATTTTTAACCCTCAAGCGATTCAGAGTTCTAGGATACTGGGCCGAGTAAACAAAAAATATATTTTTTTCCACTAAAGTGTTGCTTTGCCCTCAAAGTTTTAACATTCAAAAAGGCTTAATGGGAGAAAACGAATGGTGTAATTTGTTACCCAACTTCTCCCGAGTTCTCCAATAACCTATATGTGATCAAAAACTAGTGGATGCGCAGTACAAAGCTCAGAAAGAAAAGGACTGGTATATTGGGCTTCAGATTTTACTTAAATGGTTTGAGGGTGCAATGTAACATTGACAGAGCCCCTGCGAATCAGAACAGCAGAATTCCCCCACAAGTGACTTCACTTACAAATTACACTTCTCCATGAATTCATCTATGGGTGCAGTGATCATATTGATACCACAGGTGTGTACCATTGGGCGGTGAAGAAAAAAATAATTAAATATTTACCACAAACATTTAGTTTTAGCCCCAAATTTTATATTTTTACAATGGCACTAAAATTTATCACATAATTTCTGATGAACGTGGCAGTACCCCATATGTGGCTGTACAGCACTGCTTAGCCACAGGGCGAGATTTGCAAGGAGGGAAGGAGCGTTATTTGACCCTTGGAGCACAGATTGTCCTAGAATATCTTGCGGACTCCACATGCAGAGCTCCTAAGTGCCAGATCAGAATCTCCCCTCAAATGAATCCATTTTGGAAATGATATTCCTGTAGGAATTTATGTACAGGTTTAGTGACGATTTTGACTCCATGCGTGTTTTCCAGAAGCAAGCAGCAATGGATGTTGCCGAGTGATAATTGCAAATTTGCCATTATAGTGTCCAGTATGTTGTAGGTCATGCTTCTGGAGATACGCACCTGGTAAATTAAGCGGGCTTTCCTTCCTATAGAAACGCCAAACATGTGGACGCTAGAGGTGAACTGTGGGCTCAGGAGAGGGGGGTGCGGGAGAGAGTAAGGCTATGTCCGCACGTTGCTTTTTACCTGCTTTTTTGCTGCTTTTTCAATTGCAGCGTTTAATGCCAAAATGGTTGTGTTCTGCTTTTCAAGCAAAGTCTATGGGAATTTGGGTTTCTTGTCCGCACTATGCAGTTCAAACTGCAGCCTTTTTGTTGCAGAACTTTGGTCAAAAACTCAGCTTTGCAGTGCAAAACCCAAATGGCAAAAACAATTGACAGGTCAATTGTTTTTGCCATTTGGGTTTTGCACTGCAAAGCTGAGAGTTTTTGACCAAAGTTCTGCAACAAAAAGGCTGCAGTTTGAACTGCATAGTGCGGACAAGAAACCCAAATTCCCATAGACTTTGCTTGAAAAGCAGAACACAACCATTTTGGCATTAAACGCTGCAGTTGAAAAAGCAGCAAAAAAGCAGGTAAAAAGCAACGTGCGGACATAGCCTTAGAGCGCTTTTCCAGACCCTTTGTGCTACCAGTAACATGGAAGCCTCCTATAATTACGATCAGAGTGGGGATGTGTTTTTGTGGATTGAACTGAAGCTTTTATTGGGTACATTTTACAAAATGTATTTTGCATTACGTTTATCCCATGCTCCGCGCTGACAGCGGCATCAAAGCGGTTAAACGCCTCAGCTCGGTGCCAGCTTTGTTCAAGAGCCGGTACTATCGTACATGGTTTGTGGGGTGAATTTCCTGCGGCGCCGTACATGTGCGGCGGATGTTGTGAAGGTGTTAATCTCCTTTAAAGCATAGCCTTTCTCCAGTGAGGATCAAAGTACGTGATTCTTGTGATATTATCTACTGAATGCATACAATATAACAGAAGTTACCTTTTTTATGACATATATAGGCTGGGTACAGGAAAGACCCTATATTCTCCACAATGAAAATAAAGTATAATAAAAAAAAAAACAACAAACCTAAAAAACCCACATACATACTCTGTTTTATGTGCATGCAGCTTCACAAAATGATTATTTTTTTGTGGTTGCTGGTATTTTTATACAGGTTGTCTTCAGTTCAGTTAAAAAAAAAAAAAAAATCATCATCATCATCATCAAGTGCTTTAAGCGGGTTTTCTCACGAACAAAGCTCATTTTAATCAATAGATCTTGGAATAATAATTTCCGCAATTGGATGGGTTTCAAAAAATGTTCCTGTGCTGAGAATCTTGTATATGTACTGTGTAATGACCGTGTCTGACCGTACAGGGACATGGTCTGATCATACCACAGCTCCTGGGCAGAGGAGAATGCAAAAGAAAATAAAATACAACACGGACTCACAAATAATTATTTACATTTTTTAAAAATAGGCAGGAAAAAAATGTTTTACCTCACAAAAAGAATCATCTGTGATCCTATGGAAACTTTGTTTTGTTTCTTCCCCTGCCCAGGAGCTGTGTTTATGCTCAGACCATGTCCCTGTACAGTCAGACATAGCCATTACACAGTACATAGCAGGAGCACATGTATTTAATTTTAAAGGTGACATAATGGAGTAGAATTCTGTATAAACACTATAGTTGCATAGACAATAAGATGACTATGACCCTGTTGTAACACAGTTAATTGACAAAGAATAACATCATTGGAATGGTGAGACATAATGGAGTACGCCATATACTACTTCTTCAGCACACTCCTTGACAGGCGTTATTCATCTCTCCTGGAGCCAGCACTTCCCCCTACTGCTGCTGTCTGTAGTCTTCCACATGATGGATTACCATGGCACCTCTTATGTCCTGGGTTTAGCTGGAATAGCAAGCCTGAGTATTCAGGTAGTGGGCGTGCCAGTCACTGTACGGAATTTCTACCATGCTCCATTTATTCTGCTTACAAGTGAATCTCCTGATGTAGCAGGATCCGAATACACTGCATAGTTGAGTACATCACCACAAATGAGTGTGCTGTCATACCCACCTCTGACCTGCTGGTCTCTGCGGTGTTTCTCCTTACCTACAAAGCTCCCTGCATTAATGAGTCTACTCATATCCCGACTGTTTCATCAGTCTCCCTGCACTGAATCTCTGGTTCCCTTGAGGTCTATTGCTCTACACTTAGGGTATGTGCACACGATCAGTGTTCACAGCGTTTTGGACGCAGCATGCTTCAGCTGCGTCCAAAACGCTGCGATATATAGTACAAGCATAGTGGATAGGATTTCTAGAAATCCCATCCACTGTACTTGTTTTTCCTGTAGCAAACACTGACCTACTATGCGGCTTTCCAAGCCACAGCATGTCAATTTTTTTCTATGAAGTCGTAACTGCACTCCGTAGGAAGAACACAAGCGATAGATTGCAGCGCCTCGAATACTGATCATGGGCATGGGCTGCTGCGGTCTTTTGTGGAGGGGACTTGCGGCCCCGCAGCTCAGGACCTGTTGAGTCCAGGGCACAGAGTCCTGATAGTTTGCACGTACCCTTAAGCCTGCTTTACACGCTGCAATGTATCTTACAATGTGTCGGCGGGGTCACGTCGTAAGTGGCGCACATACGGCATCGTAAGGTACATTGCAGTGTGTGACAGGTACGTGAGATAGCGATTGAACGGTAAAACGTTCATCGCATACACATCGTACCTTTGTCCAGAATTGCACGTCAGATTGTTCATCGTACCCGGGGTAGTGCACATCGCAGTGTGTGACACCCCGGGAACGATGAACAGATCTTACCTACGTCCTGCGGCTCCCAGCCCACAATGCGGAAGGAAGGAGGTGGGCGGGATGTTTACGTCCCGCGCCTCCGCTTCTATTGGCCGGCTGCCGCGTGACGTCGATCTGACGCCGAACGTCCCTCCCACTCCAAGAAGTGGACGTTTGCCGCCCACAGCGAGGTTGTATGGAAGGGTAAGTACGTGTGACGGGGGCTAATCGTTTGTGCGGCATGTTCAACAAATTGAACGTGCCACACATACGATGGGGGCGTTGCAAATCGCATACGATATCGTATGCGAAATTGCAACTTGTAAAGCAGGCTTTACAGTTGCCATCCAGCGCCATTACAGCATCGATTGTTCTGGCCTGATCACATCACTACATTAACGACTTCGGTCCTCACTGCACAACCATCGCTCCTTCGGATAAAGGCTTTTGAAAATAAATCTCACCAGGTGAAACATAACACATGGGTTTAAAAATAACTGCCATTTTGGTGGTTATGTAAAGTAATATATTATAAAACGCATCTTTATACATATTGCCTTCATTTTATCAACATTTCTGCACATTATGATTTAAAGGAGTTTTGCAGACTTGAGGGAAAAATAAAAAAAAAAAAAAAAAGCCTGCAGTCACGCTTTGTAACTACAAACTTGGATGTTACGATGTACGGTGCGTGCACACGGTCATGATTCCCTGCTGTGAGTGGGTGGCCATGTGACCTTGTATATGTATTGCATATTAGCTGTCACGTGCTGATTAGACGCCATTGGCTTCTCTCAAAAAAGAAGCCGGGAGAGTCTAGTTGGCACATCAAAGCAACTTTAAAAATCCTTTGTTCCCACCAGGAATACCGGAAAAATGCGACAGCATCCCACCACACGCTCTCCTGGTTCAGCAGTGTGCTGTCAGAGAGTGACTGCACACACTTGTCTCAAGCCTGGAAAACCCCTTTAAGATGTAAAAATTTAAGTAAGTGAACCATTTTTCCCTGAAATAAACTGTACACAGGAGTAAGACTTGACATTTTACATAGTCCAGTCTTAGTCTTTTATGTTGCGTTTTCTTAACCCATTAGATGTATGTCCTGTCGCTTCTTGTTCCTCACGCAGAGAATGGTCTACTTTTTCACAATGAGACCCTTCTGTCTGCTGGTCTGGATCTTCTGAAAAAGGGTCATCTACAGGAAAATCAAGATCCTCCTCATCAAGCTCTGAATTGTCTTTTCCCCTTTCTAAATTTCCTTTCGAGGTTTCGGGTACGCTAGTCTTGAATGAATGAATCAGTTTTTCAAATGGATCTTCACAGGACAGATTTTCTGTAAAAATAAGAAACTTGGTTAATGAATATGCAGATCGTCACAAGTATACATTTAGAAAAAGTCACACAGTCCATCTAAAATAAAAGGGACTTCTAAAAACAATCTGGGTTTTCCATAAAGATCTTGAGATCTATGATTTCTGTTCTTACACATGCACATGGAGAATTTGCAGCAGGGTATGTAGGCTTTATAAGTAGTACAAAGCAGCCTTCATGCCCTCTATGGAAGTGCTACCACAACGCCTTAAGAATGGAGCCCTTACATGCATTTGTTCATGAACCTTCTCCTATATTTCACGAGTTTTGGACTTCAGCAGCTATTTTTTTCTAGCTCATAGCAGATTCCAAAATGAAAGGACATCCGTCACCAGGTTTTTGCCATTTAATCTGAGAGCAGCTCCCACTACTGATTGGCAGCTTTCTGCCAATGCACAATCAGTGGTGTGGCCAGGGTTATAAAGAGCTCAGCTGTCAGAACTGCTACATCTGCACCAGAGAAAATGAATTTTTAACAAAACTGCTGCATGTAGCCCAGTAAGTGACATCACTGGAATCGGGGTCTTTACCCTTACATCAGGTTGTTCTCAGATGGGTCAGCAAAAACCGGTGACAGATTCCCTAAGACCAATACATGCTTCAGCTTCACAACGTAGTTGAGGCAAATGAGAATTTGAGGCATGCAGAGCCCCAAAATATTTGACCTATTACGCTTATAAAATAATTTATTTAGAATTGCTTATTACGCTTTGAGGAAATCAAATAAAAGATGTCAGTAGGGTCAACCCTCGTAAGCAGTCTATGGGCAAGCAGATCCTAGAATGCTGCATAATGTTATGCCTAGATATCTGCGATCAGATGTCTTAAGGCCCAGTCACACACAACGACTTACCAGCGATCCCGAAAACGATGCGACCTGATAGGGATCGCTGGTAAGTCGCCGGTGAGATGTCACACAGTCAGATCTTACCAGCGATGCAGGAACGATACAGGTCGCAGTAGCGACCTGTATAACGATCTCAGCAGTCACTGGGACCCTGTCACACAGTGTCAAACACAGCGATGTGTCCTGCTCAGCACCTGGACCATTCTGCAACGACTAGAGATCTCACAGCAGGGGCCTGATCGCTGGTAGGTGTCACACATAACAAGATCGCTAACGGGATCACTACTGCGTCACAGAAACCGTGCCTCAGCAGCGATATTGTTAGCTATCTCGTTATGTGTGACGGTACCTTTACTCCAGAGATATCCATGTTATTCTTATATGTAAATGAGCCATTAAAATCTGTGGGCCGGACACAGATCTGCATGATAATCTGCCTCTAAAGCTAATTTTAAATGAAAGGAGGGATTTCCAGTGTGATTGGCACTGCTGTCATAATCATACACAGCTCTGCTGTACTGTGTAATTTCTGATCTCACTGTAGAGCAGATCCAATGCAATACAGCAAAGCTAACTGCAGTACAGCAGAAGTGAGCTGTCTCATTACAAACATTTCCAACACTCCTTGTCCTCACATAATGCTGGCAGCTCTGCTGCAGAGCTGTGCCTGATTATAAGTAACACAGTACAGCAGAGTTGTCTCATTACAAACAATACAAGCATATTTGCAGTTGTCTTCTCACATAGCTCTCAGCTCTGGTGTACTGTCCTTCCCGGAGACTGGCTGCCTATGAGATAGAAGCTGAAGCACTATAAGGCTATGTGCGCACAGTGCGTTTTTCGTGGCGTTTTTGCGCGTTTTTCTGGTGCTTTTTTTGGCCTCAAAACTGCAGGACTTTGCTTCCCCAGCAAAGTCTATGAGTTTTCATTTTTGCTGTCCGCACACATCTGTTTTTTTTACCTGCATTTTTGAGTTAAAAAAAAAAATGGACATGTCAGTTCTTTCCTGCGTTTTCCCCCCATGCAATGCATTGGAAAAACGCAGCAAAACGCAGAGATCAAAAACGCAGCAAAACGCAGCCAAAAACGCACCAAATCGCGGCAAAAACGCATGCGTTTTTTGATGCGTTTTTCGACGCAGGTGCGTTTTTGTGCGTTTTTAGCGGCCAAAAACGCACAAAAACGCAGCGTCAAAAAGACGCAGTGTGCGAACCTAGCCTAAGAGGACAAATGTAGATGCAAATTTTTGCAATGAGCTTAATTTCTTCTGTACTGTGTTAGCTCTGCTGTACCGAGTTAGCTCTCAATCACTTACAGCTCTGCAGCGAGATCACAGATAACAAGCAGTCGCTACATGTCTCATAATGGTATCTCCCCTTTCAATTAAAATATCCTCTGCAGATTCTTATGCAGAATTCGGTCTTGCCCATAGTTCTTAACAGCTCATTTGCATAAAAGAAAAACATGGGTTCTCTGGAATAAGATATTGGAGCTCAGATACTAAGAACCAGATAGACAAATAGTCCAGCTCACCGCTCTAGTATCAGCTGCCTCCGGAGATCAATCACACCGACCCAGGACGGAGAGTCCAAGGCAGAGGGATCCACAGCAATAAATGAAATTTTTTTTTTTTCTGTTTATTGCCTCAGATACTAAGGTTTCATTTTATGCAGCTTTCTCTGACCTGTATGCATATATGGAACACTTAGGAAGGTTGATCCTACTGAAAGATTTTCTTTATAAAGTACAGTACAGACCAAAAGTTTGGACACACTCTCTCATTCAAAGAGTTTTCTTTATTTTCAGGACTCTGAAAGAAGGGAATTTTGTTTACTTACCGTAAATTCCTTTTCTTCTAGCTCTAATTGGGAGACCCAGAAGGCATCAAAACTATGAATTAACACATGTGGAATGAAATACTTAACAAAAAAGTGTGAAACAGCTTAAATATGTCTTATATTCTAGGTTCTTCAAAGTAGCCACCTTTTGCTTTGATTACTGCTTTGCACACTCTTGGCATTCTCTTGATGAGCTTCAAGAGGTAGTCACCGGTAATTGTTTTCACTTCACAGGTGTGCCCTGTCAGGTTTAATAAGTGGGATTTCTTGCCTTATAAATGGGGTTGGGACCATCAGTTGTGTTGTGCAGAAGTCTGGTGGATACACAGCTGATAGTCCTACTGAATAGACTGTTAGAATTTGTATTATGGAAAGAAAAAAGCAGCTAAGAAAAATGAGTGTCCATCCTTACTTTAAGAAATGAAGGTCAGACCGAAAAATTGGGAAAACTTAGAAAGTGTCCCCAAGTGCAGTGGCAAAAACCATCTAACATTACAAAGAAACTGGCTCACATGAGGACTGTCCCAGGAAAGGAAGACCAAGAGTCACCTCTGCTGCGGAAGATAAGTTTATCTGAGTCACCAGCCTCAGAAATCACAGGTTAACAGCAACTTAGATTATAGAGACCAGGTCAATGCCACACAGAGTTCTAGCAGCAGACATGTCTAGAACAACTGTTAAGAGGAGACTTTGTGCAGCAGGCCTTCATGGTAAAATAGCTGCTAGGAAACCACTGCTAAGGACAAGCAACAAGCAGAAGAGACTTGTTTGGGCTAAAGAACACTAGGAATGGACATTAGACCAGTGGAAATCTGTGCTTTGGTCTGATGAGTCCAAATTTCAGATCTTTGGATACAACCACTGTGTCTTTGTGCGACGCAGAAAAGGTGAACAGATGGACTCTACATGCCTGGTTCCCATCGTGAAGCATGGAGGAGGAGGTGTGATGGTGTGGGGGTGCTTTACTGGTGACACTGTTGGGGATTTATTCAAAATTGAAAGCAAACTAAACCAGCATGGCTACCACAGCATCTTGCAGCGACATGCTATTCCATCCGGTTTGCGTTTAGCTGGACCATCATTTAATTTTTCAACAGGACAATGACCCCAAACACACCTCCAGGCTGTGTAAAGGCTATTTGACTAAAGGCTGCTTTACATGTGTAGATTTCTTGTGCGATCGCATTTGCGATCGCACCCGCCCCCATCGTTTGCCCATGTCGCACAAACTCGTAACCCCCTGTCACACGTACTTACCTTTCAAACAATCTCGCTGTGGGTGGCGAACAGCCACTTCCTGAAGAGGGAGGAACGTTCGGCGTCACAGCGACGTCACACAGCGGCCGGCCAATAGAAGCGGAGGGGCGGAGATGAGCGGGACGTAAACATCCCGCCCACCTCCTTCCCTCTGCATTGCTAGCGGGACGCAGGTAAGCTGTGTTCATCATCCCCGGGGTGTTACACGGAGCGATGTGTACTGCCTCGGGAACAATGAACAACCGATCGTTCGTTTTTTTTGAAAATAAGCGACGTGTTAACGATGAACGAGAAGGTGAGTATTTCCGCTCGTTCACTGTCGCACGTAGCTGTCACACGCTACAATATCACTAACGATGCCGGATGTGCGTCACTTACGACGTGACCCCGCCGACATCTCGTTAGATATATCGTAGCGTGTAAAGCCCGCTTAAGGAGGAGAGTGATGGGGTGCTACGCCAGATGACCTGGCCTCCACAGTCACCAGACCTGAACCCAATCGAGATGGTTTGGGATGAGCTGGACCGCAGAGTGAAGGCAAAGGGCCAACAAGTGCTAAGAATCTCTGGGAACTCCTTCAAGACTGTTGGAAGACCATTTCCGGTACCTCTTGAAGCTCATCAAGAGAATGCCAAGAGTGTGCAAAGCAGTAATCAAAGCAAAAGGTGGCTACTTTGAAGAACCTAGATGGATGCCTTCAATGTGAATCGAACAATTTTCAGAGTCATGAAAATAAAGAAAACTCTTTGAATGGGATAGTGTGTCCAAACTTTTGTTCTGTACTGTATGTAAACTTCCTTCATGTTTTTCAGTTAGCAGGCACTAGAAGTGACTGTAAAGCAGTAAGTGTCAGGGTCCTGAGACCAACATTGAATGTGCTGACTTCTGAAAAGTGCACAGCTCACCAGACAAGAGCACACAATTCCTGTATGAGCACGCTCAGAGTGGGGTATGGATTCAATAGAAAGCAGAGGCTACAAAACATTATCTAGCAGTCCGATGGACAAATAGGAGTTTAGTAAACTAGAAAATGCTACCTACGTAAATACATATTGTCACACTGCCTACAGCATAAGGCAGTGATGGCGAACCTGTGGCACTCCAGCTGTTGCAAAACTACAATTCCCATCATGTCTTCACAGCCAAAGCTTTTGCTTTGAATGGCCGGGCATGATGGGAATTGTAGTTTTGCAACAGCTAGAGTGCCACAGGTTCGCCATCACTGGCATAAGGGATAATGGTACTGTGTTGTTTTTCAAAGTGTGCAGGGGGTGCTTTTTAAAGGGGGAAGAATAAGGTTAGTGTTATAGTAATTACAGACTCTTTAGGCTGTGCACACAGTGTGTTTTTCGCGGCGGTTTTGCGCATTTTTCAAGTGCGTTTTTGGCCTCAAAACTGCATGACTTTGCTTCCCCAGCAAAGTCTAAGAGTTTTCATTTTTGCTGTTCAAACACAACTTTTTTTTAAGGTACCTTTTTGAGCTTAAAAAAAAAAAAAAAAAAAGAGAATTTTGTTACTTACCGTAAATTCTTTTTCTTATAGTTCCGTATTGGGAGACCCAGACCATGGGTGTTTAGCTTCTGCCTCCGGAGGACACACAAAGTACTACACTAAAAAGTGTAGCTCCTCCCTCTGAGCTTATACACCCCCTGGTAGCCAGTCCTAGCCAGTTTAGTGCAAGAGCTGAAGGAGAATAGCCACCCACAAGTAGAACCGAGTAAGAACCGGAACAACCGGAGACTCTGTCCACGACAACAGCCGGTGATAACACACGGAACAAGAAAATTGCCAACAGGCAACAGGGAGGGAGCTGGGTCTCCCAATACGGAACTATAAGAAAAAGAATTTACGGTAAGTAACAAAATTCTCTTTTTCTTTATCGTTCCTTTGGGAGACCCAGACCATGGGACGTTCCAAAGCAGTCCCTGGGTGGGAATAAACAGAAAAAAAACTAAGAAGTAGGCGGAGCCTAACTTCACAACTGGGCGACAGCCGCCTGAAGGACGCGTCTGCCCAAGCTCGCATCTGCCAAAGCATGAGCATGCACTTGGTAGTGCTTCGAAAAGGTATGCAGGCTAGTCCAAGTGGCAGCCTGACAGACTTGTTGAGCCGTAGCCTGGTGCCTAAAAGCCCAAGAGGCACTGACAGCTCTGGTCGAGTGTGCTTTGATCCCCGGCGGGGGAGGCACCTGAGTACTCTGGTAGGCGTCCGAAATGGTCGATCTAATCCAACGGGCCAAGGTCGGCTTAGAAGCAAAGAGACCCTTGCGCCGCCCTGTGGTTAGCACAAAAAGAGAGGTGCACCGCCTAAGCGCAGCGGTGCGAGACACATAGATACGGAGAGCACGCACCAGATCTAGAGTATGCAGCGCTTTCTCAAAGCGATGAACAGGGGCCGGACAGAAGGAAGGCAAGGAAATATCCTGGTTAAGGTGGAAGGGAGAGACCACCTTAGGAAGAAAGTCCGGGGTCGGACGGAGAACTACCTTGTCTTGGTGAAAAACCAAAAAAGGTGACTCCGAGGAGAGCGCAGCCAAATCGGAGACTCTTCTGAGAGAAGTTATGGCAACTAGAATGGCCACCTTTTGAGAAAGACGATACAAAGAAACCTCCCTAAGGAGCTCGAAAGGGGGTTTCTGCAATACCGTGAGGACCAAGTTAAGGTCCCAGGGATCCAAGGGCCGCCGATAAGGCGGAATGATGTGAGACGCACCTTGCATGAAGGTGCGGACCTGAGCCAGCCGGGCGAGACGCCGCTGGAACAGCACTGATAGAGCTGAGACTTGTCCCTTGAGAGAGTTGAGGGACAGTCCTAGCTGCAGACCGGACTGTAAAAAAGACAGAAGGGTCGGCAACGAGAATGGCCAAGGAGAATGGCCGGAAGAGCGACACCAGGACAGGAAAATTCTCCAAGTCCTGTGATAGATCTTAGCGGAGGAAGACTTACGGGCCCGAGTCATAGTGGAGATGACTTCAGGAGGAATACCAGAAGCCGTCAAAATCCAGGACTCAAGAGCCACGCCGTCAATTTGAGTGCCGCAGAATTCTGGCGGAAAAACGGACCTTGCGAGAGCAGGTCTGGACGGTCTGGAAGATGCCACGGCATCTCTACGGACAGTTGGAGCAGGTCCGGATACCAAGCTCGCCTGGGCCAGTCCGGTGCAATGAGGAGGACTCGACGGCCCTCCATTCTGATCTTGCGCAGGACTCTGGGCAAGAGAGCTAGAGGGGGAAACACGTAGGACAGACGAAACTGGGACCAGTCTTGAACCAGAGCGTCCGCGGCGAAGGCCTGAGGATCGTGGGAGCGAGCCACGTAAACCGGAACCTTGTTGTTGTGACGGGATGCCATTAGGTCCACGTCCGGAGTGCCCCACTTGCGGCAGATTGACTGAAACACTGCCGGGTGCAGGGACCACTCGCCACCGTCCATGGATTGACGGCTGAGATAGTCTGCCTCCCAGTTTTCTACGCCAGGGATGTGGACTGCGGATATGGTGGACTTGGAGTCCTCCGCCCACTGAAGAATGCGTTGGACCTCCAACATTGCCAGGCGGCTGCGTGTCCCGCCTTGGTGATTGATGTAGGCAACCGCTGTCGCGTTGTCTGACTGGACTCGAATGTGCCTGCCCGCCAACAGGTGGTGAAAGGCTAGGAGAGCTAGAAGCACAGCTCTGGTTTCCAGCACATTGATTGAAAGGGCTGACTCGGACGGAGTCCAAGTGCCCTGCGCTCTGTGGTGGAGACATACCGCTCCCCAGCCGGATAGGCTGGCATCCGTGGTGAGAATCACCCAGGACAGAGTCAGGAAGGAGCGCCCTTGGGACAGGAAGAGGGGTCGAAGCCACCACTGAAGAGAGCTCCTGGTCCGTGGCGACAGAGCCACTAACTTCTGTAAGGAGGAAGGCCGCTTGTCTTAGAACTGGGCAAAGGGAACCGCCTCCATGGAGGCCACCATTTGACCCAGCACCTGCATCAGACGCCTGAGGGTATAACGGCGGGGCCTCAGGAGAGAGCGCACCGCTAGCCGCAGAGACTGCTGTTTGTCTTAGGGCAACTTCACAAGTGCCGGCAAAGTCTCGAACTGCATCCCTAGGTACGTGAGACTCTGGGTCGGAGTCAGAGTGGATTTGGGAAGATTGACAATCCACCCGAATTGGGCTAGGGTGGCGAGAGTGAGCGAAACACTCCGCTGACAGTCTGCGCTGGATGTACCCTTGACCAGAAGGTCGTCCAGATAAGGAAGCACTGCTAACCCCTGGAGGTGCAGGACCGCAATCACTGCCGCCATGACCTTGGTGAATACCCGAGGGGCCGTGGCTAACCCGAAGGAGAGAGCCATGAATTGGAAATGATCCTCTCCTATCGCAAAACGTAACCAACGCTGATGGGACACTGCGATTGGCACATGTAGATAGGCATCTCTGATGTCGATGGACGCCAGGAACTCCCCTTGGGTCATAGAGGCAATGACTGATCGCAGAGACTCCATGCGAAAATGCCGCACCCGGACATGCTTGTTGAGAAGCTTGAGATCCAGGATGGGCCGGAAAGTACCGTCCTTTTTTGGAACTAGGAAGAGATTTGAGTAAAAACCTCTGAACCGTTCCTGAGCGGGAACTGGGACAATCACTCAGTTTGCCTGCAAGGACGCCACGGCCTGCGAGAAGGCGGCGGCCTTGGAGCAGGGGGGAGTTGAGAGAAAAAAAAAAATCTGTTTGGAGGGCTGGAAGAGAATTCTATCCTGTAGCCGTGAGATATGATGTCTCTCACCCACTGATCGGAGACTTGCTTTAACCAAGCGTCGCCAAAGTGGGAGAGCCTGCCACCGACTAAGGACGTGGCTGGAGCGGGCCGAGAGTCATGAGGAAGCTGCCTTAGTGGCAGAACCTCCTGCAGTCTTCTGCGGACGCGCTTTTGGGCGCCAGTTGGATTTCTGATCCTTAGCTGAGTTAGCGGACGAGGAGGAAGGCTTAGAGGATGACCAGTAGGAGAAACGAAAGGAACGAAACCTCGATTGATTCCTACCCTGGGCGGGTTTCCTGGTCTTGGTTTGTGGCATGGAAGTACTCTTCCCGCCAGTAGCTTCTTTAATGATTTCATCCAGCTGTTCACCAAACAGCCGTGAACCAGCAAAAGGGAGCCCAGCAAGAAACTTCTTGGAAGAAGCATCTGCCTTCCACTCTCGAAGCCACAAAATCCTGCGGATAACAAGAGAATTAGCTGAAGCCACCGCAGTGCGGTGACCAGCCTCTAGCATGTCAGACATGGCATAGGATGAAAAAGCTGAAAACTGAGCAGTTAAGGTAACCATCTCAGGCATAGATTCCTTGGTGAGGGAATGCATCTCCTCTAGAGAGGCAGAGATGGCTTTGAGAGCTCACACTGCTGCAAAAGTCGGGGAAAACGCGCCCCCCGCAGCTTCATACACAGATTTGGCCAGAAGGTCAATCTGACGGTCAGTGGAATCCTTAAGTGAGGTGCCGTCAGCCACCGACACAACGGTCCGGGCTGATAGCCTAGACACCGGAGGGTCTACCTTTGGGGAGTGAGACCACTCCTTGACCACCTCAGGTGGAAATGGAAACCGGTCATCAGAACCTTTGGAAAGCGTTTGTCAGGGCAGGCCCTGGGTTTGGTCACAGCGGTCTGAAAACTGGAGTGGTTAAAGAACACACTCTTCACTCTCTTAGGCGAGGTAAACTGATGTTTTTCTGCCAAAGAGAGTTGCTCCTCTGACACTAGCGGATTGAGATCACAGAATTAATAGAAGCAATCAAATCACTAAGATCTGAGTCACCCTCAGAGAAAATCGATGGGATACATAGCCTCCGAGCCCCCAGTGAGGGCATCCTCCTCATCTTGAGAGTCAGCTCTTGAGACAGAGCCGTGGGATGGGGAGGGGGAGGAAACCCTGCGCCTTCTCTTAGAAGGACGGGGTCTGGGATCAGATGATGAATCCTCCGTGAGCTCCGATGGACGGAGGTCAGAGGATAGGAGTCCTCTGTCAAGAGTATTAGAGGCACCCTGTGAGGGGGGCTGATGCATATTCATCAAAGTCCTGGACAAAAGCCCCATGGACTCAGCAAATGACTGGGATATGGACCTAGAAAAGGACTCTACCCAGGCCGGGGGTTCAATCACAGGTGCAGCAGCAGCCCGAGAGCCCACTGGGGGTGAGACTCCAGGCTGTGGCACCGCCAAGTTAGAGCAGACATCACAATGTGGATAGGTGCTCGGCTCAGGCAGCAGGAGCTTACATGCAGTGCATGCAGAATAAAGCTTTGGAGCCTTGCTCCTTGTGTGAGACATGCTGCTGGAGTGGGGGCTTTGCAGAGAATGAACCCCAGGGAGAATATACAGAGGTCCACAACCGGAGACCGGCTGTGGCTTACCAGACCGCTGAGCGCGGTGTTGTGTGTCCTCCAGATCCCGAAGCCCGGTCCCCCAGTCGCAGCACCTCAGCAGAGATGCAGAATGCAGGATGTCCCAGAGCAGAGTGAACTCTGCCTGAGAAATGGGGCGTTCCTATAAAAGAGCGGGAACTGGAGGGCTATAGAGACCTGCAGGGAAGGAGGGACGCCCCAGCAGTGGGGAGTGTCCCTCCCGTGTGTAGAACGGCCGCCGGGAGGAGCCGAACCTGTCCCTCTGCATGAGTGACATGCGAGGGCAGGAAAATGAAACTAGGCCTCCGGCGAAGCCGGGGCCTAAATTTAAGCGGCGAGGCCGACAAGCAGGCACCATCGGCGCGGTTCTCAGGCAAAAGCTAGAGAACCCGCCAGAAAAGTTAAAACAATCACATACAGCATACTCTCCCCTTACAATAAAGAACCGGGACCCCCAACATAAACGTCTCAGGTACTTAGCTGCTGAGACGCAGGGCCATGTCCCTGGGGATGAGTGCTCCGGTCCAACAGAATCCTCAAGGGGCTGTGGATGGAGACCGGACTCCTGCCAGGCATGGAGACCGTGCTGGCTCCCACTTCAAGCCAGAGCCCAGAAGGGATGGTGAAGGAGCGCGGCATGTAAGGCTGCAGCCTTGTAAATCAACCTTAACAACACCGCCGACACAGTGGGGTGAGAAGGGACATGCCGGGAGTCCAGACGTGGACCCGCTTTTCTTCAAACTCTTTCCAAAAGTCAAACAAATCAGATGAGAATGCATGTGTGGATGTATGACCTCCTGAACACAAAGCGATAAACTGGCTAGGACTGGCTACCAGGGGGTGTATAAGCTCAGAGGGAGGAGCTACACTTTTAAGTGTAGTACTTTGTGTGTCCTCCGGAGGCAGAAGCTAAACACCCATGGTCTGGGTCTCCCAAAGGAACGATAAAGAAAAATGGACATGTCAATTCTTTCATGCGTTTTTCTGTGTTTTCCCGCAATGCATTGGAAAAACGCAGAAAAACGCAGCCAAAAACGCACCAAATCGCGGTAAAAATGCATGCGTTTTTTTGCCGCAGGTGCATTTGTGTGTTTTTAGTGGCCAAAAACGCAGCGTCAAAAATACGCAGCGTGTGCACATAGCCTTAGGCTTCCATGCTTTTAACGCTGTGGGTCCATTGCTGTTCCAGCTTGCCTGTGTCTATGCAAGATCCATACCATCATGGTTTGAGTCTGCAATGCAGACTGCAAACCAAAACTTCTTGTCCTACATCAATGTCTGTCCTCAATTAATCATACATAGAGATCCCCATAGAGCTCGTATAGGTGAGAGGGACAAATGTTCACATACTCTATACCACAGAGTTTATGGGGCTTGGTACAAAGTTGAGCATAGACAGACATGGGCAGATCGATTTGCAGGATTTCAGGTCTTTTAGCAGTACTGTACTCTGGTTGTTGGATTGGATACTCACAAATCTCTTACCTTCTAAGATCAGGCTTTTGTTTGCACCAGCCTGGTTAAAGTCATCATTGCGGTGTGACAACACAGACGATATTGCACCAGCCTGGCTAATTAAAACCCGAACCATGGATCCCAGAAGGCAAGTGATTTGTGAGCCTCCCACCCAGGGGTCAGACACTACTGACCTGGCAGATGGACTGGTGTCCCACGAATTGATCCAGCACTCTCTAAGGTTCCTTTCACATTGTGATTCAGTGGCTCCGTTGGGGCATACGTCCGAAATCCCACCCTTACCCCCACAAAACGAGTTTCGGACGTATGCGCCGACGGGGCCATTGAGTATAATGGAGCAGACAGAGCAAACGTATGCTGTCTTGCACCATTTTCGGGTGCATACACTTTCTGCAGGTGGATGCAGAGACGTAGCAAACTACGTTTGGGTGTCCGCCTGCAAAAAGCGTATACACCCGAAAATGGTGCAAGACAGCATACGCTTGCTCTGTCTGCTCCATTATACTCAATGGCCCCGTCGGCGCATACGTCCGAAACTCGTTTTGTGGGGGGAGGGGCAGGATTTTGGGCGTATGCCCCGACGGAGCCACTGAAACGCAATGTGAAAGGAGCCTAAGAGCAACACTTATCTTCATGATTCACACCATTAGGCCAAAGTCACACTTGTGAGAGACTCGTGCAAGTCTTGCATCACATCTCGCGACATGGCCTGCAGCTCTCCTGACAGGAGCATCTCAGCTGCAAAGAAATACATGCAGCTGACCCGCTCCTGTCAGGAGTGTGTGTGGCCATGCCGGGTGATGCGATGTGAGACTCGCGTGAGCAAGTGTGACTCCAGCCTTAGGTCTTGGGCAGTTACTGATCCATTACCTGAGTTACTGAAAGCAGATTTGTCCATCCCACTCGTTTTCATTAACGTTCTGATGGACTGTAGCTGATTCATAATTTCATCTTTCTGTCCAGTAGCCAAAGAATTGACACTAAAAATAAGCACAAATATATATTCTGCGTGAATTATTTACTATCAGAAGTCAGAACAGTATATACATTTCCGCTGCAGACAGTAAACTCAGATAATCTTGTACTTATGGAAATGCAGCATGAAAATCTCAGAAGCGGTTGTGGCTGTTGGGTCGTGAATCTATAGCACATGGTCCACAAATTTAGCCAAAAGCAGAACTCGCTTTGCCTTTTTTATAGGAGTTTATTCAAGTGTGGTGTCCCGTTCAATAGCTCAGCTTTACGAACATGTAGAAAATAAAGCCCAGTAGTTCACAAAGTCCCAACCAAGCCAGCCCCCAGCCAAATATAAGGCTGCCTTACTACTACCTTAGAATCCTTGCATTCCAGGTGTTCCTTACAGACGATCTCAATAACAATAGCATGGCTTACCAACTGGAGAGCGGATCAAGCTGGGTCAGTAAGCAATTCAGCATTGTCTCTGTTTGGGAAAGATGTTTTTCTAACGCCAAAAGCTGATTTTCTGGATGATTAAGAATAAAAAAAATAAAATAAAAAAAAGTTAATCATAAATAATAATATGTTATTCATATAGGTCGCTTATCCAATTATTGCTAGAAATATATATTCAAAGTAAACGTGATGCGTGTTTACAGTGATGCAGCTGCAAGTAAAGACCTTCTATATGTCCCTAAAATGCTCGAGTTATTAAAATTGACTACTTTCTTATAATTTCGGAGAAAGATGGTGACAATCCTGAATGCATCATCTCATTAGTCATGACGCACTGTGCACACAAGGGTCATATCACTATCCTAGATTGGATATTTAGTGGTCTGGAAATGCAGTGACAACCAACTTGGGTGTCTAGTGGGCACTGTGTTGCTGTCCATCATGGTTTTCATCACAAAACAAAGAACTACCCTATAAAACTCAAAGAAATGTAATTCGGTGACATATACTGACTGATTGAAAAGGCTTTAGACACTTAACGTGATCATGTAATACATTTTTTAATGGTCACCTTTAGTTAAAAAGTTACAATTTTCATTACCTCATTTATTCTCAGACACTCTGATATTCTAGACTCAGACTGGTCATACTAGATTTTCCCTGTCAGTAATACATGCTGGATGTGCAGTCTCTGTCCAGGGTGCCATGGCTTTCCAACCACTCCTTTATCAGCTACATCTCAGGTCACATAGGCTCTACAATCTCCTATGCTGACAATACTGTGGATTGTGGGATACCGTCCAAATGACCCTAATGCCTGGATCTTCCTAGGTTCTCTTTACTCTCTAAGCTGATGACGTGCGTGGGTGCGATCTCTCTTTGCCTCCGCAGATTTTGCCTAGATTTCCCTCTCACATTACATAGCTTGTGTGATCTGCCCACCCAAATAAAGCATCATGCAGACCTCAGTTTTTCTTGATTGAATGCCATCTGTGGTTTTAACGGTTAACACAAGTACCTATGATGGTCTATAAAGTAGTTCACATATCAGATTTTTTTTTCTCTGACCAAGTGCAGAGACATGTCTGATATTAATTTGAATGTTGGATCAAAGTCAGCAATGTAAGTCCTAGGGGCCCTTTGCACACTACGACATCGCAGGTGTGATGTTTGTGGGGTCAAATCGAAAGTGACGCACATCCGGCGTCGCTCTCGACATCGTAGTGTGTAAATCGTTTTAACTATGATGACCGAGCGTAAAAGCGTCGGTATCGTATGATCGGTGTAGTGTCGTCATTTTCATTATTTTGGCTGTAGTGACAGTACGATGTTGTTCCTCGTTCCTGCGGTAGCACACATCGCCGTGTATGAAGTCGCAGGAGCGAGGAACATCTCCTACCTGCGTCCCGTCTGCAATGCGGAAGGAAAGAGGTGGGCGGGATGTTTACGTCCCGCTCATCTCCGCTTCTATTGGCCGCCTGCCGTGTGACGTCGCTGTGACGCCACATGACCCGCCCCCTTAGGAAGGAGGCGGTTCGCCGGCCAGAGCGACGTCGCAGGGCAGGGGAGTGCATGTGAAGCTGCTGTAGCGATAATGTTCGCTACGGCAGCTATCACCATGATATCGCAGCTGCGACAGGGTGGGAACTATCGAGCTCGGCATCTCAGCATCGGCTTGCGATGTCGTAGTGTGCAAAGGGCCCCTTAGGCTACATGCGCATGCTGCATCTTTTTGTGGTCACTAACTGCAGTCAAAACTGCACGTTGTCAGAGAGAGCCTGGAAATGTCACAAAAAATGCTTGGAATTGTAGGTGCGTTTTTGCTGCGTTTTTGTGACAAATGTTGACAAAAAAAAAAACAGGAAAAATGAACATGATACATTTTTTTTTGTCACAAACTTTTGACAAATAAAACGCTGACAAATAAACTGCAATGTGCGCATAGCAAATCTGACTTCTCATAGACTTTGCTGTGAAGTCAGATGTCAGAAAGTTCTGACAAAAAAACAATAGCCAAAAACGCAGCGTGCGGATGTAGCCTAAGGCTATGTGCGCACGGTGCGTTTTTCAGGTGCATGCATGACTGCTTCCCCAGCAAAGTCTGAGTTTTCATTTTTGCTGTCCGCACAGTGCAATTTTGTCTTAGGTGCGTTTTTGTGGTGACCACAAAGATGCAACATATCAATTATTTCTGCGTTTTTACTCATGCAATGCATTGGAAAAAATGCAGCAACAAAAACGCGGAAAAACGCCTTTTTTAATACTTTTTTTTTAACGCATGTGAGTTTTTGTGCGTTATTTTAGCGGCCAAATACGCACAAAAACACGGCATTTTTGTAGTCACAAAAAAAGGCAATGTGCGCACACAGGCTAAGGGTCTGTAAAAACAACATAAAACCCCCAAAAACAGGCGGTACTCGATTGCCATCTGTAGGAGGTCAGTTTTTCATAAACTTATAGATTGGATAAACTTGAGAAACTTTTTTTTTTTTTTCTTATGAAAGGACAATTGATGACCCCAAAAATGGACTCTGACAATCTTTCACTTTATGCGAAAAATACTGATGTCTGAACAAGGCCTAACTTAGATGCTTTGATGTGCATGTATAGCATGTTTCATTCTAAAAAAGAGAATTTTGTTTACTTACCGTAAATTCTTTTTCTTGTAGTTCCGACATGGGAGACCCAAACCATGGGTGTATAGCTAGCGCCTCCGGAGGACACACAAAGTACTACACTCAAACGTGTAGCTCCTCCCTCCGGGCTATATACACTCCCTGGATGACAATCTATCCAGTTCAGTACAAAAGCTGAAGGAGGACATCCACCCATAAGTAGAGACAGAGTTCTGGTTTTGCCGAGTTTTACTCTGTCTACTAACAACAGCCGGTGAAACACACGGAACAAAAAACTGCCAACAGGCAACAGGGAGGGTGCTGGGTCTCCCATGTCGGAACTACAAGAAAAAGAATTTACGGTAAGTAAACAAAATTCTCTTTTTCTTTATCGTTCCTTCCATGGGAGACCCAAACCATGGGACGTTCCAAAGCAGTCCATGGGTGGGAAATAAACCAAACTGAGAAGTAGGCAAAACCTAACTTCACAAATGGGCGACAGCCGCCTGAAGGATGCGTCTGCCCAAGCTCGCATCTGCCGAAGCATGAGCATGCACCTGGTAGTGCTTCGAAAAAGTGTGCAGACTGGACCAAGTGGCAGCCTGACACACCTGCTGAGCCGTAGCCTGGTGCCTGAAAGCCCAGGAGGCACCGACAGCTCTGGTCGAATGCGCCTTAATCCCTGGCGGGGGAGGCACCTGAGAACACTGGTAGGCATTGGCGATAGCCGACCTAATCCAACGAGCTAGGGTCGGCTTAGAAGCAGCAAGACCCTTGCGCTGACCCGTGGTTAGCACAAAAAGTGAGGTGCACCGCCGAAAAACGGCGGTGCGTGACACATAGATTCGGAGCGCCCGCACCAAATCCAAGGTGTGCAACGCCTTCTCAAAGCGATGCACAGGGGCCGGACAAAGAGAGGGCAATGAAATGTCCTGGTTAAGGTGGAAGGAAGACACCACCTTAGGGAGAAAGTCCGGAAACACCAAGAAGGGGGATTCCGAAGAAAGCGCAGCCAAATCAGAAACTCTCCTGAGAGAAGTTATGGCTACTAGAAAGACAACTTTCTGTGAAAGTCTAGACAAGGGAACCTCCCTGAGAGGCTCAAAGGGGGGTTTCTGTAAGGCCGTGAGGACCAGATTAAGGTCCCAGGGATCCAAGGGCCGCCGGTAAGGAGGTATGATGTGAGATGCGCCCTGCATGAAGGTGCGCACCTGAGCCAGTCGGGCGATACGCCGCTGGAACAATACCGACAAAGCCGACACCTGTCCCTTGAGGGAATTGAGGGACAGACCTAACTGTAGGCCTGACTGTAGAAAAGACAGGATGGTCGGCAAGGAGAACGGCCAAGGGGCACGGCCGGAAGAGCAACACCAGGACAGGAAAATTCTCCAAGTCCTGTGGTAAATCTTGGCCGAGGAAGACTTCCGAGCCTGAGTCATGGTGGAGATGACCTCAGGGGGAATGCCTGAAGCAGTCAGGATCCAGGACTCAAGAGCCACGCCGTCAATCTGAGAGCCGCAGAATTCTGGTGGAAGAACGGACCTTGAGAGAGAAGGTCTGGGCGGTCCGGGAGATGCCACGGCACCTCTACGGACAGGCGGAGCAGGTCTGGGTACCAAGCTCGCCTGGGCCAATCCGGAGCAATGAGTATGACTCGACGGCCCTCCGTACCGATCTTGCGCAGAACCCTGGGCAAGAGCGCTAGAGGGGGAAACACATAGGCCAGACGGAACTGAGACCAATCTTGAACCAGTGCGTCTGCTGCGAAGGCCTGAGGATCGTGGGAGCGAGCCACGTAAACCGGAACCTTGTTGTTGTGCCGGGATGCCATCAGATCCACTTCCGGAGTGCCCCACTTGCGGCAGATTGATCTGAACACTGACGGATGCAGGGCCCACTCGCCGCCGTCCACGGTTTGACGGCTGAGATAATCGGCCTCCCAGTTTTCCACGCCTGGGATGTGGACTGCAGATATGGTGGACTTGAAGTCCTCCGTCCACTGAAGGATTCGTTGAACCTCCAACATCGCCAGACGGCTGTGAGTCCCGCCCTGGTGATTGATGTAGACAACCGCTGTCGCGTTGTCCGACTGAACCCGAATGTGCTTGCCCGCCAACAGGTGGTGAAAGTCTAGGAGAGCTAGAAACACAGCTCTGATCTCCAGCACATTGATCGGGAGGGCTGATTCGGACGGAGTCCAAGTGCCCTGTGCTCGGTGATGAAGAAATACCGCTCCCCAACCGGAGAGGCTGGCATCCGTGGTGAGTATCACCCAGGACGGAGTCAGGAAGGAGCGTCCCTGTGACAGGGAGAGGGGCTGAAGCCACCACTGAAGGGAGTTCCTGGTCTGAGATGACAGAGCCACCAGCCTGTCCAAGGAAGAGATCCGCTTGTTCCAACAGCGGAGAATGTCCAGCTGCAAGGGACGCAGATGGAACTGGGCAAAGGGAACCGCTTCCATTGACGCCACCATCTGACCCAGCCCCCGCATGAGGTGTCTGATGGAATGACGGCGGTGCCTCAGCAGAGAGCGCACCGCCAGACAAAGGGACTGCTGTTTGACTAAGGGCAACTTCACAAGTGCCGGCAGAGTCTCGAACTGCATCCCTAGGTACAAAAGTACCTGGGTCGGGGTCAGAGTGGACTTGGGCAGGTTGACAAGCCACCCGAACTGAACTAGCGTGGCGACAGTGAGAGAGACACTCCGCTGGCAGTCTACACTGGATGAGGCCTTGACTAGAAGGTCGTCCAGGTAAGGAATCACTGCCAATCCCTGGAGGTGCAGGACTGCAACCACTGCTGCCATGACCTTGGTGAACACCCGAGGGGCCGTGGCTAAGCCAAAGGGAAGAGCCACGAACTGGAAATGTTCCTCTCCGATTGCAAAGCGTAGCCAACGCTGGTGTGAGACCGCAATAGGCACATGCAGATAGGCATCTCTGATGTCGATGGATGCCAGAAAATCTCCTTGGGTCATTGAGGCAATGACCGATCTCAGAGATTCCATGCGAAAGTGCCGCACCTGAATATGCTTGTTGAGAAGCTTGAGGTCCAGGATGGGCCGGGAGGAACCGTCCTTCTTGGGGACTAGAAAGAGGTTTGAGTAGAAACCGCTGAACCGTTCCCGGGCGGGAACCGGAACAATTACCCCGTTGGCCTGCAGGGAGGCCACGGCCTGAGAGAAGGCGGCGGCCGTGGAGCAAGGGGGTGTGGACAGAAAAAATCTGTTTGGCGGGCTGGAAGAAAATTCTATCCTGTAGCCGTGGGAGATAATATCCCGCACCCACTGATCGGTGACGTGTTGGAACCACACGTCTCCAAAGTGGGAGAGCCTGCCACCGACCAAGGACGTTGCTGGCGCAGCCAGGTAGTCAAGAGGAGGCCGCCTTAGTGGCAGCGGCTCCTCCGGTCTTTTGAGGACGCGGCTTTGCGCGCCAGTTTGGTTTACGATCCTTGGCTGCGGTAGTGGACGCGGCCGAGGGTTTCGAGGATGACCAGTTAGAGGAACGAAAGGAACGAAACCTCGATTGGATCCTGCCCTGGACAGGTTTCCTGGCCTTAGTTTGAGGCAAGGAAGTACTCTTCCCACCAGTAGCTTCCTTGATTATGTCATCCAGCTGTTCCCCAAACAGCCTGGACCCAGCAAAAGGGAGACTCGCAAGGTACTTTTTTGAGGAAGCGTCTGCTTTCCACTCTCGAAGCCACAAGATCCTGCGGATCGCGAGGGAATTAGCGGAGGCCACCGCAGTGCGGTGAGAAGCCTCCAGGATGGCAGACATGGCGTAGGATGCAAAAGCCGAAGCTCGAGAAGTTAAGGTCTCCAGCTCAGGCATAGAGTCCCTGGTGAGGGAATGCATCTCCTCCAGAGAGGCAGAGACTGCCTTGAGAGCCCACACTGCCGCAAAAGACGGGGAGAACGAGGCTCCAGCCGCCTCATATACAGACTTGGCCAAAAGGTCAACCTGGCGGTCAGTGGGATCCTTAAGAGAAGTGCCATCAGCCACAGCCACGACTGTGCGGGCTGAGATTCTGGACACCGGAGGGTCCACCTTTGGGGACTGAGCCCATTCTTTAACCACCTCTGGTGGAAAAGGAAAACGGTCATCTGAACTACGCTTCGGAAAACGTTTGTCAGGACAGGCCCTGGGTTTGGTAACAGTGGCCTGAAAGCTGGAGTGGTTAAAAAACATACTCCTAGCTTTCTTAGGTGAGGTAAACTGGTGTATCTCTACCAGAGAGGCTTGTTCCTCAGACTCTGGTGGGTTGAGATTCAGTACGGAGTTAATGGACGCAATTAAGTCACTAACATCCGCATCTCCCTCAGACAAGTCAATGGGGTACATAGAGGTAGCGTCTGAGCCCACAGTAAACGAGTCCTCCTAGCCCTGCACCTCGGCACGTGAATCAGAGCCGTGGGAAGAGGAGGGAGAAGGGTCCCTGCGTCTCCGTTTAGGGGGACGGGGTCCTGGGACATGCTCTGAGAGCTCTGCAGAGCTAGGAGCAGCCGAAGCACCATGTGAAGGGGGCTGATGCATGGACAGCAGTGTCTGGGACAGCTGCCCCATGGAGTCGGCAAAAGACCTGGAAAGAGCTTTTGAAAAAGATGCTACCCAAGCCGGGGGTTCAGCCACTGGGGCCAAAGCAGCCGGAGGGACCCCTGCGGAGGCTCCAGGCTGAGACACAACCATATTAGCACAGGCATCACAATGTGGGTATGTGCTTGGCTCTGGCAGAATGAGCTTACAAGCAGTGCATATAGCATACATGTTTGCAGCCTTGCTCCTAGTGACAGACATGCTGCTGATGGTGGAGGCTCTGCAGCCAGAATACACTCCTGTAGAATGCCTGAGAGTGTAATAAAAGTCCACAACCAGAGGTTGTGGCTTACCAGCCCGTGCTCTCTGTGTGCCCTCCGGATTCCACCGCTCCCCTGTGAAGCGTTAGCCTTCCTGATAGAATGCAGCTGCAGCATCCAGCTCCCTCTAGCGCAAGAACTCTGAGAAAATGGCGCTGGGAGAAGGAGGGGGGGCGTGTATAAACCCAAGAGCGGGAAAAACGGAGGGCAGAGAGATACAGGACGACATACAGGGGAGGGGACATCTCCCCAAGGAGGAGTGCCCTCCCCTCTGCTGGCCGGGCGGTGGGCGGCGCTGTATGCAAAACATGCATAGAAGCCGAAAACGAAACTAGGCCCAAACAGAAGCCGGGGCCTAGATTTAATAATGCGGCCGACGAGCAGGCACCTTCGGCGCGGTTCTTAGGGGAAATCCCCAGAATCGGCCGGAAAGTACAGTACCGTTAAAACACATACTGTCCCCCTAATAAAAGTACCCGGGACCCCTGAAAAGAAGGGAATTTTGTTACTTACCGTAAATTCCTTTTCTTCTAGCTCTTATTGGGAGACCCAGACGATTGGGGTATAGCTACTGCCCTCTGGAGGCCACACAAAGCACTACATTAAAAGTGCAAGGCCCCTCCCCCTCTGGCTATACCCCCCCCGTGGTATCACGGGTTCTCCAGTTTTAGTGCCAAAGCAAGAAGGAGGAAGCCAATAACTGGTTTAAACAAATTAACTCCGAATAACATCGGAGAACTGAAAAACCGTTCAACATGAACAACATGTGTACCCGCAAACAACAAAAAAACATCCCGAAGGACAACAGGGCGGGTGCTGGGTCTCCCAATAAGAGCTAGAAGAAAAGGAATTTACGGTAAGTAACAAAATTCCCTTCTTCTTCAGCGCTCTATTGGGAGACCCAGACGATTGGGACGTCCAAAAGCTGTCCCTGGGTGGGTAAATAAATACCTCATGTTAGAGCTGCAAAACAGCCCTCCCCTACGGGGGTGTCACTGCCGCCTGCAGGACTCTTCTACCTAAGCTGGCATCCGCCGAAGCATAGGTATGCACCTGATAATGCTTGGTGAAAGTGTGCAGACTGGACCAGGTAGCTGCCTGGCACACCTGTTGAGCCGAAGCCTGGTGACGTAATGCCCAGGACGCACCCACGGCTCTGGTGGAGTGGGCTTTTAGCCCTGAAGGAACCGGAAGCCCCGCAGAACGGTAGGCCTCTAGAATTGGTTCTTTGATCCATCGAGCCAGGGTGGCTTTAGAAGCCTGCAACCCCTTGCGCGGACCAGCGACAAGGACGAAAAGTGCATCGGCACGGCGTATGGGCGCCGTGCGGGAAATGTAGATTCTGAGTGCTCTCACCAGATCTAGTAAACGTAAGTCCTTTTCATACCGGTGAACCGGATGAGGGTAAAAAGAAGGCAAGGAAATATCCTGATTAAGATGAAAAGAGGATACGACCTTAGGAAGAAACTCCGGAATGGGGCGCAGCACAACCTTGTCCTGGTGGAACACCAGGAAGGGAGCCTTGGATGACAGAGCTGCCAGCTCAGACACTCGCCGAAGCGATGTGATCGCAACAAGAAACGCCACTTTCTGCGACAGCCGAGAAAAGGAAACTTCCTTCAGAGGCTCGAAGGGCGGCTTCTGGAGAGCAACTAGTACCCTGTTCAGATCCCATGGATCTAACGGTCGCTTGTACGGGGGCACAATATGACAGACCCCCTGCAGGAACGTGCGCACCTTAGGAAGACGTGCTAGACGCTTCTGAAAAAACACGGATAGTGCCGAAACTTGCCCTTTAAGGGAGCTGAGCGACAAGCCCTTTTCTAACCCCGATTGCAGGAAGGAAAGAAACTTGGGCAATGCAAATGGCCAGGGAGACACTCCCTGAGCAGAGCACCAGGACAAGAAAATCTTCCACGTTCTGTGGTAGATCTTAGCCGAATTCGACTTTCTAGCTTGTCTCATTGTGGCAACGACTCCCTGAGATAATCCAGCAGATGCTAGGATCCAGGACTCAATGGCCACACAGTCAGGTTCAGGGCCGCAGAATTCTGATGGAAAAACGGCCCTTGGGACAGTAAGTCTGGTCGGTCTGGCAGTGACCACGGTCGACCGATCGTGAGATGCCACAGATCCGGATACCACGACCTCCTCGGCCAGTCTGGAGCGACGAGTATGACGCGGCTGCACTCGGATCTGATCTTGCGTAGCACTCTGGGCAAGAGCGCCAGAGGCGGAAACACGTATGGGAGCTGAAACTGCGACCAATCTTGAACCAAGGCGTCTGCCGCCAGAGCTCTTTGATCGCGCGACCTCGCCATGAATGCCGGGACCTTGTTGTTGTGCCGGGATGCCATTAGGTCGACGTCCGGCACTCCCCAGCGGCGACAGATTTCCTGAAACACGTCCGGGTGAAGGGACCATTCCCCTGCGTCCATGCCCTGGCGACTGAGGAAGTCTGCTTCCCAGTTTTCTACGCCTGGGATGTGAACCGCGGATATGGTGGATGCTCTGTCCTCCACCCACATTAGAATGCGCCGGACTTCTTGGAAGGCTTGCCGACTGCGCGTCCCTCCTTGGTGGTTGATGTATGCCACCGCTGTGGAGTTGTCCGATTGGATTCGGATCTGCTTTCCTTCCAGCCACTGTTGGAAGGCCAGTAGAGCAAGATACACTGCTCTGATCTCCAGAACATTGATCTGAAGGGTGGACTCCTGCGGAGTCCACGTCCCCTGAGCCCTGTGGTGGAGAAATACTGCTCCCCACCCTGACAGACTCGCATCTGTCGTGACTACTGCCCAGGATGGGGGCAGGAAGGATCTTCCCTGAGACAATGAGGTGGGAAGGAGCCACCATTGTAGGGAGTCCTTGGCCGTCTGGGAAAGCGAGACTTTCCTGTCCAGGGACGTTGACTTCCCGTCCCATTGGCGGAGAATGTCCCATTGAAGTGGGCGCAGATGAAACTGCGCAAAGGGAACTGCTTCCATGGCTGCCACCATCTTCCCTAGGAAATGCATGAGGCGCCGCAAGGGATGCAACTGGCCCTGCAGAAGAGATTGCACCCCTGTCTGTAGTGACCGCTGCTTGTCCAGCGGAAGCTTCACTATCGCTGCTAGAGTATGAAACTCCATGCCAAGATACGTTAGTGACTGAGTCGGTGATAGGATCGACTTTGGAAAGTTGATGATCCATCCGAAAGACTGTAGAGTCTCCAGCGTAGCATTCAGGCTGTGCTGACATGCCTCCTGAGAGGGAGCTTTGACCAATAAGTCGTCTAGGTAAGGGATCACCGAGTGTCCCTGAGAGTGCAAGACTGCTACCACCGCCGCCATGACCTTGGTGAAGACCCGTGGGGCTGTCGCCAGACCAAATGGAAGAGCTACGAACTGAAAATGGTCGTCTCCTATCACAAAACGTAGAAAACGTTGATGTTCTGTAGCAATTGGCACGTGGAGATAAGCATCTTTGATGTCTATTGAGGCAAGGAAGTCTCCTCTGGACATTGAGGCAATGACAGAGCGGAGGGTTTCCATCCGGAACCTCCTGGCGTGCACATGTTTGTTGAGCCGTTTTAGGTCCAGAACAGGACGGAACGAGCCGTCCTTTTTTGGAACCACAAAGAGATTGGAGTAAAACCCTTGCCCTTGTTCCTGAGGAGGGACTGGGATAACCACTCCTTCCGCTTTTAGGGAATCCACCGCCTGCAGCAGAGCATCTGCTCGGTCTGGACGTGGGGAGGTTCTGAAAAACCGAGCTGGAGGACGAGAATTGAACTCGATTCTGTACCCGCGAGACAAAATGTCCGTCACCCACCGGTCTTTGACCTGTGACATCCAAATGCCGGAAAAGCGGGAGAGCCTGCCCCCGACCGGCGATGCGGAGGGGGGGGGCTGGAAGTCATGAGGTAGCCGCTTTGGAAGCGGTACCTCCATTTGCTTTCTTGGGGCGTGTGTGAGTCCGCCACGAATCTGAGTTTCTTTGCGTCCTCTGAGTCCCTTTGGACGAGGTAAATGGTGTCTTGCCCGAACCTCGAAAAGGACTGAAACCTCTGCTGCCACTTTTTCTGCTGAGGTTTGGATGTTCTGGGTTGTGGTAAAGAGGAGTCTTTACCCTTGGACTGCTTAATGATGTCAGCCAATGGCTCGCCAAACAGTCTATCTCTAGACAAAGGCAAACTGGTTAAACATTTCTTGGAACCAGCATCTGCTTTCCAGTCCTTTAACCACAAGGCTCTGCGCAAAACTACCGAATTGGCGGACGCCATTGAGGTGCGACTGGTAGATTCTAGGACCGCATTGATAGCGTAAGACGCAAACGCCGACATCTGCGTGGTAAGGTGCGCCACTTGCGGCACTGCTGGATGCATGATAGCATCCACTTTTGCTAAGCCAGCTGAAATAGCCTGGAGTGCCCATACGGCTGCGAATGCCGGAGCAAATGACGCGCCGATAGCTTCATAGACAGATTTTAACCAAAGGTCCATCTGTCTGTCATTGGCATCTTTAAGTGAAGCGCCATCCTCCACTGCAACTATGGATCTAGCTGCAAGTTTGGAAATCGGGGGGTCTACCTTTGGACACTGTGTCCAGCGCTTGACCACCTCAGGGGGGAAAGGGAAACGCGTATCTTTAGATCGTTTAGAGAAACGCCTTTCTGGGTGAGCGTCGTGCTTCTGGATTGATTCTCTGAAGTCAGAGTGATCTAACAAAGCACTCAATTTACGCTTGGGATAAAGGAAACGAAACTTCTCCTGCTCTGCCGCTGCCTCTTCTGCTGAAGGGGCTGGGGGAGAAATATCCAACAGCCTATTGATGGCTGAGATAAGGTCGTTTACCATGGCATCCCCATCAGGGGTATCCAGGTTGAGAGGGGTTCCAGGAGTGGATTCCTGATCACTCTCATCAGACCCATCACAGGGAGACTGATTGCGCTGAGACCCTGAGCAGTGTGAAGACGTCGAGGGTCTTTCCCAGCGAGCTCGCTTAGGGTGGCTGGGGCCATCATCTGAGTCATAATCCTCGGCCTGTGAAGCCGGGGACCCCCCTGTGGGCTGGATACATTCCAAGTAAGGGGGACCTGAGGACAGAGGCCTCGCCGTGCCCAGAGACTGAGCCCCATGCATAGATTGCAAGGTTTCAAGGATTTTTGCCATAGATACAGACATATTATCTGCAAAAACTGCAAAGTCCGTCCCTGTCACCGGGGCAGAACTTACAAGCGTCTCAGCCTGGGTCGCTACCTCTCCTGACTCCGGCTGGCGAAGCAGCACCGGGTCGGAGCATTGCACACAATGGGGGTCATCGGAGCCTGCTGGTAGATTAGCCCCACATGCAGCACACGCAGTATACACAGCCCTTTTTGCCTTGGCCGCCTTGCGTTTTGAGGATGACATGTTGCTGCTTCCACAGAGCGATCTGGGATATGCAGCCAGAAGCGACCTCACAGTGCAAGCAATACAATATCTATATATCTGTACACAGTACACCGATACACCGTGAGGCACTAGAGGGACCAGCACAGAAAAATCGCTTACCGCCCGCTTAAAAAAGCGGGTGTGTGGTCGCCAGATAGCCCCTAGTCCAGGTCTCCCAGAGCCTTGCGTCCTTCCTCCAGCCAGGCATGCATGTAATGGCTGCCGGCGTCTCGAGAGAGGAAGGGGGGCGGGCCCTGGGCGTTCCTGGCCAAGAGCGGGAAGCCTGCTTCCCTCTGTGCCAAGTGAGAGGGCTGGAGCATGTAAATCAGGCTCCAGCCCTCGTCGCTGCTAGCGAACAGCGTCTCTCCCCTACCCTGAATGACAGGGTGGGGGCGGGAACGAAACGGAGCTGCCGGCGTCCTAGGCCCAAAAAGCCGGGGACTAAATTTATAACCGCCGCCGCCGTAAAAGCGCGGACGGCGGATCCCCGGCGCACCACAAGTCACAGCAGCGCCGCCCGGTCCAGAGGGGGTCGGCGCTGCGTTCCCATACACAAAAAAGTCCCCCAGTAATCTGTAGGGACACCAACTCCACGTTGCGGTCCCCGGCGCACTACAACACCCAGCCAGCCCGGAGTGTGTCTGTGCCTGCCGGGGACACAGAGTACCTGTATGATGCAGGGCCTGTCCCTGATCGTACTCCTGCTCCGTCTCCATCAGGTTCTAATGGGTCTGTGGATGGAGCCCGGCGTCAGAGCTGAGAGGCCGGCAGGATCCCACTTCCACAGAGCCCTACTAGGGGATGTGGAAGGAAAACAGCATGTCAGGCTCCAGCCCTGTACCAGCAATAGGTACCTCAACCTTACAACACCATCCAGGGGTGAGAAGGGAGCATGCTGGGGACACTATATGTGTCCTCTTTTCTTCCATCCGAAACAGTCAGCAGCTACTGCTGACTAAAATCTGTGGAGCTATGCATGGAATGTCTGACCTCCTTCGCACACAAAGCTAAAACTGGAGAACCCGTGATACCACGGGGGGGGTATAGCCAGAGGGGGAGGGGCCTTGCACTTTTAATGTAGTGCTTTGTGTGGCCTCCAGAGGGCAGTAGCTATACCCCAATCGTCTGGGTCTCCCAATAGAGCGCTGAAGAAACGTCTCTATACTTAGCTTTGAGACGCAGGGCCATGTCCCTGGAGAGGGGGGGTAAATGCTCCTTCCAGCAGGGACCAGACACGGCTGCGGATGGAGACCGGTCGTCTGCAAGCAGAGAGGACCGTGGAGGCTCCCACTTCAACCCAGAGCCTCTTAGAGGATGTGAAGGAGCGCGGCATGTGAAGGCTCCAGCCTTATAAAGTCAACCTTAACAGCACCGCCGACAGAGTGGGGTGTGAAGGGACATGCCGGGAGTCCAGACTGGACCCGCTTTTCTTCCAAATCTTTAAAAAAAAATAAAAATGAGAAAAAAATATCAGAGAATGCAAGTGTGTGTTCCTCCTGAAACACAAAGTATTGAACTGGATAGATTGTCATCCAGGGAGTGTATATAGCCCGGAGGGAGGAGCTACATGTTTGAGTGTAGTACTTTGTGTGTCCTCCGGAGGCGCTAGCTATACACCCATGGTTTGGGTCTCCCATGGAAGGAACGATAAAGAAAACACGGCATAATCCAACCATTAGTTTTAATGTGTATATTCTCCATTTACTTTATAGCACTGACTGGACTGATTCCAGGAGAAGAAAATGCTGCAGCTGTCACTTATCGTTGGGACTATCTAGATCATCAATATGCATGGGTCTTATATTTGTACCTAAGTGACAAGTATATTCATTCTCAGCAAGCAAATCATTTATATTACAGAGACATTATAAAGTACCTGTTTCCTTTGCTTTTTTCTCTTCATCTTTGGAGGGGTTGGATCTACTTGAGTCTTTTGACTTCATCTTAAAATGTAAAGGAAAGAATAAAAGGAAAGTAATAAAACGATCTTTAAATGCACTCCTGTTGAACACTATTATTACGGTACAGTGAGTGAATGGGTTAAATGCCCAATGTTGTGTACAGAAAGACTTAAAGGGGTATTCCCAGCTACAAAATTCTATTCCAATATATAGTAAAATGTTATAATAATGACAACACTAGCAAATACCTCCAATTAGAAATGTAGTATAGTTCTTCTGATATAACCATGTCTCTTACCTCATGTGCAGGGCATTGTAGGACCTTAGGTATTCATGGTTATGACCACACATATAGTCACAGTTCGCTACTTGCTAGTATTCATAACTATGGATACCTAAAAGGTCCTGCAATGACCTGAACATGAGGTAAGAGACGCGGCTATATCAGGATACTACATTTCTAATTGGAGGCAATTGCTAATATTATTATTATTACACCCACTACATATTGGGATAGGCTCTTGGAGATGGGAACACCTCTAAGTGTGAAAGTAGCCTTAAACTGGGTTCAGGATAACTCGGGCCAGGGTGTCCGCTGAGGACATGATTCTCCATGTGCACCAAGTGTGCTGGCATTTTATATGTACTAGTCTGGTCCATAAACCACATCAGAATAGTGCATGCTGGCATTTTTTCCAAGCGGACAGTTGGCACTGTGTGGAAAATCATCCGTGTGCACAGACACACTGGCTGTAGAGGTGCATGTTGTTCTCTGAGTATGGTCTATGGTGTACACGGACAGCACACGGCTGTATAACACTCTTAAACTGGTAGATCCACTATGGAGAGAAAAATCAGTGGATACTACTACATCAAACACACTAGAAGTACCCATGGCATTGCAGTGGGCAGCTCATACTAATTGTCTCCACCACCTACTCCTGTAGTGGTGTGGTTAGTAATAAAATTATGGTATCCCTGTGTGACAAATAGCAATGCAGCAAAACTGCTGGGATAACCAGGAGGTTATTCCACTGTAAAATAAGGTTCTAAGACCATATGGGGCAAGAAAGCAAATTAAAGGGGGTGCCCACTTTATGCTTACTGTAAGGCCATGTGCATGCGTTCCCTCAGTATTTGAAGCCAAAAACTTTGGTTTGGCTATAAATACTGAGGTAAAAAAAACCTCACCAAATACTTGTGTGAACGTGGCCTTGCATATACTGAGGTAAAATACTGACCAAATACTTTCAGTGTGCACGTGGATTAACAAATGTGGGAACAATGTTGTGCCACTTTTTTGATATATGGGAATTACAAGTTCAATCTTCCCCTAAGTGAAGAAATGCCTGATTGTTAGCGCAGTCTTCCTCACAGTGGTTTTCTCAAAATAAATCAGTATTTGCCCAGACCTGTCCATCGGCCTCCTCAAACTGAAAAACATGTTACATCAGAAAGTTGGTTTTCGTTCACGATTTGATGGACAGGTCTGGTCACATGCTACTCCATCAGGGTGTTTTTGGGAATAGGAGGGCTGTGGAGTTGGTGATCAAGGCTGTCCAATAAGCCAGCAAGGCTGCACAAAGGCGAAAAACTCTCATACTTATATATCAGAAAGGCTGGAGTCACACTTTCGAGTGATTCACAAGTAATACGCGCGAGTCTCGCATCACCTGGCACGGCCACACACTCTCCGGACAGGAGCGTCTCAGCTGCATAGAAATACATACAGCCGACCCGCTCCTGTCAGGAGAATGTGTGGCCGTGCCGGGTGATGCGATGCGAGACTCGCAAGTGGCACAAATGCATGGCCCCAATGTTTGACTGAAATATGTGACTGCTTTCTGTATATAAAGTGGTTTTCTGCTCGATATGAAATCCTGCGTGGACAGTCCATAGTGCATGCCGGGTGGCACAATTGCCAAGGTCTAGTTACCGATGTGCATAGATTCCATTAATTAGAACAAGACCTGTGCCCGATACTTGCAGGGTTTCATCGACAAGTGTGCCACTCTGCAAGCACTAGTGTCTTTCCATGCCCAAGATCAGATCAGATAGTATACTTGCACAATCCCTTTAAGGCTGTGGGCACGGGCACATTGTACGTTTTTCAGTGCAGATTTATCACAAAACTGCAAGCAAATCATGATGCCAAAGTCAATGAGAATCCTGAAGTGTTGTGCACGTGTTGAGCATTTTCTCCTTGCAGATTTGGTGCAGAAAATAATCTACAGTACTGTTCTTTCAGCGTTTTTAACCCATTCAAATGAATGATAAAAACACAAGTAACAGCACAACAAAAATGTGTCAAAAAATCTGCTGCAAATACTCAGTGTGCACATAGCTGATCACTTACCTTTGAAAACTTGTATACAGCAAACAGTGCCACTCCTACGGCATACAGTGGCATAAGTGTAATTGCCATGCCGTGACCCGTTTCAGTCTTCTCCGACTTCAGCTGTTTTTCCATCTCGCCTCTTATCTGTTGATAGTGATTACTATTTTCCAATATTTTTTTAGAGGAGTGATACTTTTCTTGGCTCTCTAGAACAATTGAAGAGAATCAATCAGGCACTTCTGTCTGACCTCAGCGCACCCTGCAGCCATTCCAATTTACATCTCACAGGCTGGAAAGAATGCCAAGTCATGAACATCACGTGGTCTGTGAAACGCCTATAGCTCGGCACTGTTTTTCCGCATCAGGACACCATTATGGCTCTAGACGTGCATGCATCCATAATGGGAGCAAGCTGCTTAATGGAAGTGAAGCGCCACTTTGGACTCACACTACAGGTTACGGTTATGGCTGGATAATCTCCCGTTAACCCCTCCACCCCCGGCCGAGTTTCCGGTACTATTTTTGCGCAGATGCTACGTTTTGATCGCTTATTGCATTTTGAGCAAAATTTGGCATTTCTAAACGCGGCGATGCAAAATATGTGTATATTTTTTTTAACCCTTTAATTTTCAATGAGGCGAATTGGGGGTGATTTGAACTTTTAGGTTTATTATTTATTACTTTTTTACTTTTATTTTATTAGTCCCCCCAGGGGACTATAAGGAACAGCAGCCTGATCGCTCTTCCATTTCTGTTGATCACAGCTACACAGCTGTGAACACCAGAAATGATCATGTCCTGTCTCACACAGCACTTGGCCTGTTTGAAACAGGAAGTGAGTCATGTGAGCTACGGGAGTCATCACCACATGACCCTGTACTACCATCGACTCCACGTGATCACATCACGTGACTTCCAATGGCGGCCGGTGAGTAAAGTTTTACCGCGATCGCCAATAAAATGGCGCTGTCACATTTTGACAGCGCCATTGAAGGGGTGAACAAGATTCCACTCTTGCCTGCAAGACACACGTCAGCTATACAAATCAACTGACATGTGCGCGGATCCCCCCCATCTGCCCGCAGCAGACGGCGGGGATGAACACTATGACTGCAAGGACGTAATATTACTGCCCACGGTCGTTAAGGGGGTTAAACAATTTAACAATTTCACTCCCCAATCAGGTGAGAACTAGTTTGGCACATGGACATGGAGAGCTAGGACATTTAGTGGTTTGGTGACATGGTTGGATAACGTTTGTGTTTTTTGATAAAAAAAATAAATAAATTGCTAAATACTTTGTTTTTAATGATTATAGCAATATTGGAATTCATGTATACAGTAATCAGTGTGCCACACCATGTATGTACAAGTGCATCAATAAATTAGAATATCATCAAAAGTGAATTAATTTCAGTAATTCAATAGAAAAAGGGAAACTCATATAGTCATTACAAACAGTAAAAGTCATTGTCTCAGAAAATTAGATTATATAAAACCAAATGAAAAATGATTTTAAACTCAGAAATGTTGGCCTACTGAAAAGTCTGTACAGTAAATGCCCTCAATGCTTGGTCGGGGCTCCTTTTGCATGAATTACTGCATCAATGCGGCGTGGCATGGAGGTGATCAACCTGTGGCACTGCTGATGTGTTATCAAAGCAACCTGGGCTTCCATATCAGCCTTCAGCTCGTCTGCATTGTTGGGTCTGGTGTGTCAACTTTCTGTTGACAGTTCAGGTCAGGCGAGTTGGCTCGGCAATCAAGCACAGTGATACTATGGTTATTAAACCAGGTATTGGTACTTTTGGCAGTGTGGACAGGTGCCAAGTCCTGCTGGAAAATGAAATTTCCATCTCCAAAAAGCTTGTCGGCAGAGGGAAGCATGAAGTGCTCTTAAATTTCCTGGTAGATGGCTGCGCTGACTTTAGTCTTGATAAAACACAGTGGACCCACACTACTGGATGACATGGCTCCCCAAACTATCACTGATTGTGGAAACTTCACACTAGACCTCAGGCAGCTTGGATTGTGGCCTTTCCACTCTTCCTCCAGACTCTGGGACCTTGATTTCCAAATGAAATGCAAATTTACTTTCATCTGAAAACAACATCTTAGACCACTGAGCAACAGTCCAGTCCTTTTCTCCTTGGCCCAGGTAATACGCTTCTGGCATTGTCTATTGGTCATAAGTGGCCTGACACAAGGAATGCAACAGTTGTAGCCCATGTCCTGGATACGTCTGTGTGTGAGGTGGTTCTTGAAGCACTGACTCCAGCAGCAGTCCACTCCTTATGAATCTTCCCCAAATGTTTTATTTTTTTAACAATCCTACTAAGGCTACGGTTATCTGAGTTGCTTGTGCACCTTTTTCTACCACACTTTTTCCTTCCACTCAACTATCTATTAATATGCTTGGATACAGCCCTCTGAACAGTCAGCTTCTTTAGCAGTGACCTTTTTACCTCCTTGTAGAGTTTGTCAATGACTGCCTTCTGGACATCTGTCAAGTCAGCAGTCTTCCCCATGATTGTGTAGCCTGTTGAACCAGACTAAGGAACCATTTTAAACACTTAGGAAGCCTTTGCAGGTGTTTTGTGGTAATTATTCTAATTTTCTAAGATAATGACTTTTGGGTTTTCATTGGCTGGAAGACATAATCACCAATATTAACATTAACAGAAATAAACATGTGAAATAGATCACTGTGTGTAATGACTCTATATAATAAATATGTTTCCCTTTTTGTATTGAATTACTGAAATAAATTAAAGGGAACCTGTCAGGTCCCATATGTTCTCTAACCTACAAGCAGGGTGATGTGTGGCCTAGAAACCCCTTCCTACCCATCCCTGTGTTGTAATATTGTGCTATATGAATTTGTAAAAAAAATGTTTTTATTTTTTTTTTATAACTTACGTGTTCCCTATGTAAATGAGCAGAGAGCGTTTTCATGCTTTCCGTGGTACCGTGTTTCCCCGAAAATAGGACCTCCCCCGAAAATAAGACCTCCCAGGAGTTTTTAGGGAAGCTTTAATATAAGACATTCCCTGAAAATAAGACCTTGCCATGGTCAATAATGAAGTGTCATGCAGCGGTGAAAGAGTTAAAGACACTGCAGGACACTTCATTATAGGCAGCGGACACCCCCAGAAAAGAGAAGACAGAAGAAAGAAGACCCCCGATCATACTCACCAGACGCCGACCGGGAGCAGGTGAGCGCATCAAGGTCCTGCAGCGGAACACACACACACAACATCCGGCGATATCGCTTGCTTCTCGGCGGCGATACTGTGCGTGCAGTGACCTTCCAGGACCTGCCGAGGATCACATGGCCGGAATCACGTGGTATGTCCGGATGTTGTGAGTGTGTGTGCGCATGTGCGATATTGTGTGTGTGTGTGTGTGTGTGATCTGATGTCAGCCAGACGCAGGGGAGGCATGCAGCACACATGCTGGGAGATCACAGGAGGATCTGAGAGCCATACAGACGCCCTGGGCTGGTAAGTATGACAATCCTGAGAAGAGGGGGGGGGGGTCTGCTTTTTGTGGGGGTAAACTTACCCCCAACCATGTCTCCTCGAGAATAAGACACCCCCTGAAAATAAGACCTAGCGCTTTTTTCAGGGCAAAAAAAAAAATATAAGACAGTGTCTTATTTTCGGGGAAACCGGGTATCACACCCCTGTGGGCGTGATACCATGGATTTACATGAGCAAAGTCATCGTCAGCTCCTGGAGATCCCGCGCGTGCGCACTTCTTATCGCGCAGCCTTCTTATCCGGGTGTTTACTTGCCGGCTTTAGACACGCTCTGCACATGGTCGAAACCACAGGAGTCTTCTGATCATGCGCAGTGCACTTGTGAAACTGACAAGCAAGCCACCGGATAACAAGGATACGGGAATGGCCAGCACGCACGTGCGGGATCTCAAGGAGCTGACGGTGACGTCACTCATGTAAATCCATGGTATCACACCCACAGGGGCTGCGATACCACGGAAAGCATGCAAACGCCCAGCGGGCTAGACCCTCTGATCAATTACATAGGGAACATGTAATAAAACTTTTTTTTATACATTCATATAATACAATATTACAACACAGGGATGGGTAGGAAGGTGTTTCTAGGCCACACATCACCCTGCTTGTAGGTCAGAACGCATATGGGATCTGACAGGTTCCCTTTAACTTTTATGATATTCTAATTTATTGAGATGCACTTATATACATCTTTACACAGTGGATTTGTGAACCTGTACATTAATACTAAAGGTTGTGCAGACCCCAATTTTTTCTTTGTTGTAATACCAATGCTTTGCTGACTCAATAACTGCAGATCTTCAAACCTTCATTAGCATAAGCACACAAACCGTGCACTGGGAGCTTGATGGCCGCTGCATGCAAGCTTTAAGCGGGCTTTACATGCTGCGATATCGGTACCGATATCGCTAGCGTGGGTACCCGCCCCCATCTGTTCGACACAGGCAAATTGCTGCCCAAGCAGCACAACATCGCCCAGACCCGTCACACTACTTACCTACCCGGCGACGTCGCTGTGACCGGCGAACCGCCTCCTTTCTAAGGGGGCGGTTCGTTTAAGTCACAGCTGCATCACTGAACCGCCGCCCAATAGAAGCAGAGGAGCGGAGATGAGCGGGACGTAACATCCCGCCCACCTCCTTCCTTCCGCATAGCGGCCGGGAGGCAGGTAAGGAGAGCTTCCTCGTTCCTGCGGTGTCACACAGAGCGATGTGTGCTGCCGCAGGAACAAGTAACAACTTCGTTACTGCAGCAGCAACGATATTTGAGAATGGACCCCCATGTCACCGATGAGCGATTTTGCACGTTTTTGCGACGATGCAAAATTGCTCATAGGTGTCACACGCAACGGCATCGCTAATGTGTCCGGATGTGCGTCACCAATTCCGTGACCCCAACGACTTCGCATTAGCGATGTCGTAGAGTGTCAAGCCCCTTTAGGCTATGTGCCCATGGGAGCTTGCTTCTGTGGATTTTGCCGCGGAAAACCTGCGGATTTATCTTGATTTTCCGGATAAATCCGCAGGTTTCAGCAAGTACAGACACTCCCCATGTTATCCTATGGGACATGGGGAGTGTCTGTGTCCACGCTGCGGAATGTGTGGCTGCGGAATATGCTGCGGATGTGCCGCAGCCGCACGTAACTGCATGTCAATTATTTTTGCGGAATTACCTGTGGAAATCCTGGCGCTCCACTATGAAGATAGAGGCCGGGACGTCCGCAGGTTAATCGAATGAAAGTCCGCAGGTTTACCGCACATATTCCGCTGTACTACCACAGCTAAAAATAGCTGCGGATGCCGGCGGGCAGCTGCGGGAAACCTGCGGCTGTACCTACGGATATCGCCGCAGAAGCAAGCTCCCGTGGGCACATATCCTTACACTGGATAAACTGGTGTAAAGCACGACCCCACTGGAGTCTGGAGCAGTTGAGAAGTGTTCTGTGGAGTGACGAATCACACTTCTCTATCAGGCAGTCTGATAGATGAATCCAGGTTTGGCGAGTGCCAGGAGAAAGTTACTGCCTGACTGAATTGTACCATATATAACGTTTGGTGGATGAGGGATAATACAGTTGAAACCAGAAGTTTACATACACTACCTAAAAAGACAAATCTGCAGGTTTTTCTCACTATCTGACATGAAATCAGAATAAACCTTTCCTGTTTTATGTCAATTAGGAACCAAAATTATTTACCTTTGCCAAATGCGAGAATAATGAGAGAGAATGTTTTAAGTCATTTTTATTACTCTCTACAAAGTCAAACGTTTAGCTACATTTCATTAGTGTTTAATACCATTGCACTTAAACTGTATGACTTGGGTGAAACGTTTTGGATATCCTTCCACAAGCTTCTCACAATGGTTGGTAGGAATTTGGGTCCATTCCTCCTGATAGAAATGGTGTAACTGAGCCATGTTTGTAGGTTGCCTTGCTTGCACCTGCCTTTTCAGCTTTACCCATATATTTTCAATAGGTTGGAGATCAGAGCTTTATGATGGCCACTCCAAAACATTGACTTTGTTATCCTTAAGCCACTTTGTAACCAGCTTGGCAGTATGCTTCGGGTCATTGTCCATTTGGAATACCCATTTCCGTCCAAGCTTTAAGTTCTTTGCTGATGTCTTGAAATGTTGCTTCAGTATTGCCACATAATCTTCTTTCCTCAAGATGCCATCAATTTTGTAAAGTTCACCAGTCCCTCTTGCAGTAAACAACCTCACAACATGATGCTATCTCCCCTGTGTTTCACATTTGAGTGTTCTTAGGCTTCAGAGCGTCTTCCTTTTTAAGGCCATTATGGTCAAACAGTTTAATTTTAGTTTTCTCAGACCACAGAACACATCTCCAAAAATTAAGCTCTTTGTTCCTGTATGCATTTTCAAGCATTAATCTGGATTTTTTATGTTTCTTTTGTAGTAATGGCTTCTTACTGGCAGAGTGGCCTTTAAGCCCATGTTAATACAGTACTCGTTTCACTGTGGACAATAACACAATCTTACCAGCTTCCGCCAGCATCTTCACAAGGTCTTTTGCTTTTGTTCTTGGGTTGATATGTACATGTCTGACCAAAGCACTTTCATCTCTGGTACACAGAACCAGTCTCCTTCCTGAGTGGTATGATGACTGGACATTCCAATCTTGTTTTTACTTGCATATAATTGTTTGTACAGATGAACGAGGCACCTTCAGGTATTTGGAAATTGCACCCAAGGATGAACCACACTTGTGGAAGTCCACAATTCTCTTCCTGAGATTTTGGCTGATTTCTTTGACTTTCCCATGATGCTTTATGAAAAAGCAGTGTGTTTCAGGTGTGCATTAAAATACATCCACAGGTGTGTCTTTAACGCAGAAGCTATCAGAAGCTTCCAAAGACATGACATCATCATATTGGTTGTCCCATATTGTTTAAAGGCATAGTACTCTTTGTAAACTTTTCACTTTACAGAAAGTAATAAAAATACCTTAAAACATTCCCGCTCTCTCATTATTATTATTATTATTTATTTATAGAGCACCATTGATTCCATGGTGCTGTACATGAGAAGGGGGTTACATACAAAATACATATACAAGTTACAGTGGACAGACTAGTACAGAGGGAAGAGGGCCCTGCCCTTGCGGGCTTACATTCTATAGGATTATGGGGAGGAGACAGTAGGTGGGGTGTAGGTGGGGCGGCAGCTCCGCACGGTGGTGGGGCGGCAGCTCCGCACGGTGGTGGGGCAGTGAGGTCATTCAAGGTTATGGGCATTTCTGAACAGATGAGTCTTTAGGTTCCGTTTGAAGTTTGCAAGTGTAGTAGATAATCTGACGTGTTGAGGCAGTGAGTTCCAGAAGACTGGGGATGTTCGGGAGAAGTCTTGGAGGCGGTTGCATGAGGAGCGAATGAGAGAGGAGGATAGAAGGAGATCTTGGGAGGACCGGAGATTACGTTTTGGAGTGTAGCGAGAGATTAGTTCAGAGATATATGAAGGAGACAATTTGTGGATGGCTTTGTAAGTCAGTATTAGTAGTTTGAATTGGATCCGATGGAAGATTGGGAGCCAGTGAAGGGACATGCAGAGAGGAAAAGCGGGGTAGTAGTGAGGCGAGAGGTGGATCAGTCGGGCAGCAGCATTAAGGATGGACTGGAGAGGGGCGAGCGTGTTAGCAGGGAGACCACATAGGAGGATGTTGCAGTAGTCGAGGCGGGAGATTATGAGAGCATGCACTAGCATTTTTGTAGATTGAGAATTGATGAAGGGACGGATTCTGGAAATATTTTTGAGTTGAAGACGGCAGGAGGTGGTGAGGGATTGAATGTGTGGTATGAAGGACAAGGCAGAGTCAAAGGTCACTCCGAGGCACCGAACTTTGGGTGTTGGGGAGAGCGTGATGTTATTTATTGTAATAGATAGATCAGGTAGAGAGTGTAGGTGAGATGGAGGAAAGATGATCAGTTCAGTTTTGGCCACATTGAGCTTTAGGAAGCGAGAGGAGAAGAAGGAAGATATAGCAGATCGGCACTCTGGGATTCTGGACAGCAGAGATATGACATCTGGGCCAGAGAGGTAGATCTGAGTGTCATCGGCATATAGGTGGTACTGGAAGCCATAGGACTTTATGAGTTGTCCCAGGCCAAATGTATAGATAGAAAAAAGTAATGGTCCCAGGACAGAGCCTTGAGGGACACCAACAGAGAGAGGACGGGATGAAGAGGTTGTGTGGGAGTGGGAGACACTAAAAGTGCGGTTGGAGAGGTATGAAGAGATCGAAGAGAGGGCGAGGTCTCTGACACCAAGGGAAGAGAGGATCTGTAGTAGCAGGGAGTGGTCAACAGTGTCAAAAGCTGAGGATAGGTCTAGAAGTAGGAGTATGGAGAAGTGGTTGTTAGCTTTGGCAGTAAGTCATTTGTGATTTTTGTCAGGGCAGTTTCAGTGGAATGATGTGGACAGAAGCCGGACTGTAGGTTGTCAAAGAGAGAGTTAGAGGAGAGGTGGGAGGAGAGTTCAGCATGGACATGCTGTTCCAGGAGTTTTGAGGCGAATGGGAGTAGCGATATGGGGCGATAGCTGGCAGCAGAGGTTGGGTCGAGGGAAGGTTTCTTTAGGATGGGTGTGACTGTTGCATGTTTAAAGGCAGAAGGGAAGGTACCAGTTGTTAAAGATAGGTTGAAGAGATGGGTTAAGGCTGGAATTAGGATAGTGGTGAGGTTGGGGAGGAGGTGGGTTGGGATGGGATCACGTGCGCAGGTGGTGAGGTGCGCTTTTGAGAGAAGATGTGCAAGCTTCAGATTATTCTGGTATTTGGCAAATATAAATAATTTTGGTTTTTAATTGACCTAAAACGGAAAAGGTTTATTCTGATTTCATGTCAGATAGTGAGAAAAACATGCAGATTTGTCTTTTTAGAGAGAGGATGGAAACATCTGGTTTCAACTGTATTATGAAGTTGTTTTTCACTGGTGTCTAGACCGCTTAGTTCCCCTGAATGGAATTTTAAAGCACCAATCCAGCGGGGTTTTTTTTCATTTCAGTGCTGGAGTGGTTCCACTAACATAAGGACCCTGAGCCTAGTATTATACTTACCACCTACAGTCTATATCTCTTCCCAGCATTGCTCCGCTCCCGATCCGCCATCTTGTAACCTCAACTTCTGATTGACTGAATGTCAGAGTGTAACGCCCACAAGCTCTCAGTATAAGTCTATGAGGACCTCGTTCTTGCGCTCAGAGTCATAGACTAACATTAACTTGTGACTTCCAGATCGCCCAGCAAACATTGGAGCGATCCAGCAGGTAACAAGATGGCGGCTTGTAAGTATGAGACTAAGTGCAGGGAACTTAGATTAGTGGCAACACTCCAGCAGTAAAATAAAAAACAAAATCAGGAGTGGTGCTTTCAATGGTTTGTCCACTACTCGGGCGACCCCCGTCTTAATATACAGTGGAACCTCGGTTTACGAGTAACTTGGTGTGCGAGTATTTCGGTATACGAGCAAAGCTTGCTGTAAATTTGTAACTCCGCTTACGAGCAAATACTCACCGCACAAACTTCTGGTTCTATACTTTCACCCGCGCTCTGACCCGCTCTTGCAGTCCGCACAAACATGCACATATTATGCTCACCTTACCTTCCGTTCCATCGCCGGTCTCATTGTTCTTGTAGTTCGCCGGTACAGGATGTGTATCAGGTAACCATCGCGATGATGGAGGAACTTCCGTTGTCAGCCGCTTCTCAAAATGCAGTGCGCTTGTGACGGGGTGTACATCAGAGCAAAGAGAGACAACAGGCCGAGGATGATCCAACAGGTTTATTAACAGGAATGCAAGAACAGCACACGATAAGTCCACGTAAAACAGATTCGGGGGCCCTTCCCGACAATCCTCGGACCGGATTACAAAGCAATCGTCCTTACAGTAGTCCAAAGAGTTCCACACAATCCCACGGGCCGCCACACAGGCCTAGCTCCGTCCGTGTCCACAGCCACACAGGCTGGAGCTCCTGCTCCCTTCAAGTTTCAGCTCACTCTGCCTGAATCTCCCAGGTAAGCAGAGTTTACACTAGTTGGACTCTAGGCCCACCTCCCCCTACTCCCAGGGATGGAAGTGCCTCAAGAGGATATAACCTTGCATTTTAGGGGGGTGATTACCTACAACAATAGAAATGTACACAGAAGTAGTTCAAATAAGACAATGAACCCAGCTTGAAATAGGAATCTGTACAGCATATACAGTGAGAGGGTAAATTACATCTTCACAATCCCTCCCCCTCCCAACTTGTGTACGTACTAGGGACCTCTACAGGTCACTGGTTAAGTACACACAGGCAGAGCGTTACTTACATGTGGCTTCATGCAGCCACGAATTGGCATCGTAGCTCTCCCACATCATTGCCCAGGAGAACAGCTGCAGGCAGACCACCCATCACCCCAACCACACATCGCCTGACCCCAAAACCAAAGCTCAGATCCACAGTGGCTGTGGGAATAGTCCTCCATTGTCCACCAGCCAGTTCAATGACAATCGCAGGTCCTCTATGGATTGCCTCAGGCCGAACCACTCGGGGATCAGCCAGTGTGAGGAAAGCACCCGAGTCACAAAATCCAACAAGTCTCTGTCCATCCAGCACAACCTCCTGCAAGTGCTTACCTCGATGAGCAGAAGTCGTCATAACTGCAGGTCGCACCCCGTAAACTCCTGGTGGTGCAACATGGGCTGAGTCACTAGGCCAGTCCTCACATAGCGGTGCCACATCTTCCTCCATGGCGCTGGGCTGTAAATAATTAACAATCCGATTGGGCGCAGGATCAGTCCTCATTTGAACAGCTGGGCAGGAGACTTGCCGATGCCCTGGCTGTCCACATTGATAGCATCTGAGCTGGGTCTCCCTCCATCCAAGGCGTCCTCTTGGGTAAGGGGTAGGGGAACTTGGAGGCCGGCTCCCACCTGAAGGTGCTGTAGGGGTTTGAGGATGATTCCTCCATGGCCTGGCTGGGCATGAGGCCTGCAAATGCCCGGGATGCCTACAAACATAACACCTGCGCTCTGTTACTTCCTCTCCCCGGCGTATTCCAGAAAGTGCAGTAGAAGCAGCTGGAGGCACATTAACACGGGTATCAACATGTGGTGGCTTAGAGGAACGGGGAACAATGGGGACAGAATAACTGGGGGCATCCGGTGTTGTGGAGCTGTTAGGCGTCTCTCCATCCTCCAACAGAACCCTCCACTGAGGCTTGATGGTGAGCACCTCATCAGCTAGAGCAGCAGCTTCCTCCACTGTCGCTGGTTTTCTCTCACGCACCCATTCCCGGATCTCAGCGGGGCACTTGAAGTAAAACTGCTCTTTTAGGAGGACCTGGAGGACGGTCTCCAAGGTTAAGGCCTCCTCTGCCTCCAACCAACGATGCCACAGATGTTTGAGTTTGTGGGCATACATCTTGAAGGACACTTCCTCATCACATGCTAGAGTACGGAACTGAGTCCTGTAAGTGTCTGGCGTTACAGCATAATGTTCTAGAATAGTCTGTTTAATATCCGCATACTCACAGTTCCACCGATGGTCCATAGCTCTATAGGCTGCAGCAGCTCCACCCTCTAAGAGCCCAACCAGATGCCGGACGCGCTCCCTTTCTGGGACTTCCATTAATCGACACTGATGCTCAAAGTCCTGGAAGAAGCCCTCAATGTCACCAGCAGCCTCATTAAACTGCTTGAAGTCTTTGCGGGACACTCTGGGAAGTTCCCTCATGATGGGTGCTGGGGTTACAGTCTGTCTGGAACCTCTCGCGGCTTCCACAGCGAGCTGCTTATCCAGCAATGCCATCTCCTCCATCCTGCGCTCCTTCTCTTCAGCTCCACGCATGGCCTCCCTCTTATCTTCTATGGTGGCCTCATCTCCAAGCAGTGCCATCTTTTCCTTGTACCACACAACCCATTGACTTTTTTGGGTATTCACCTCCGGCTCCCGTCTTTGCTCCCCTTGCTGTGGAAATTGTTCCTCGGTGCCATCTTGCAGGCAAGCGTGTTCCAATGCCTCAATTAGTTGCTCCTTAGAGAGTCCTTTGTAGCCGACACCTAATTCACGGGCCTTTGTTTGTAGACTCGCCACAGTCCAGTTCCTGTATCCTGAGGTTCTGGTTTCAGACGTCGATTGGCTGTTGTCCTCCATTTCTTCTGCTCTGATCCCACTGCTGCCACCAGTTTGTGACGGGGTGTACATCAGAGCAAAGAGAGACAACAGGCCGAGGATGATCCAACAGGTTTATTAACAGGAATGCAAGAACAGCACACGATAAGTCCACGTAAAACAGATTCGGGGGCCCTTCCCGACAATCCTCGGACCGGATTACAAAGCAATCGTCCTTACAGTAGTCCAAAGAGTTCCACACAATCCCACGAACCGCCACACAGGCCTAGCTCCGTCCGTGTCCACAGCCACACAGGCTGGAGCTCCTGCTCCCTTCAAGTTTCAGCTCACTCTGCCTGAATCTCCCAGGTAAGCAGAGTTTACACTAGTTGGACTCTAGGCCCACCTCCCCCTACTCCCAGGGATGGAAGTGCCTCAAGAGGATATAACCTTGCATTTTAGGGGGGTGATTACCTACAACAATAGAAATGTACACAGAAGTAGTTCAAATAAGACAATGAACCCAGCTTGAAATAGGAATCTGTACAGCAGATACAGTGAGAGGGTAAATTACATCTTCACAGCGCTGACCAATCAGAGGCAAGCGGCTCCTGCCTTTGACATCAGCGCTCTGCCAGCGGAAGCTCCGGCATCGGTCTCGATGGTTACCTGATATACATCCTGTAGCGGCGAACTACAAGAACTGGGAGTCCTGCGATGGAACGGAAGGTAAGGTGAGTATAATATGTGTGTTTGTGCGAGTGTGGAATGGCACAATAGGGGACCAGGATGGGACATTGAACAAGTTGTGGAACGAATTGTCTGAGCTTGCATTATTTCCTATGGGAAATCTTGCTTTGCTAGACGAGTAACTTGGTTTACAAGCACACTCCCAGAACGGATTGTTCTCCTAAACCAAGGCTCCACTGTACTATATTCCCCAATGTAAAATAAAAATAGCACACTCTCCTCCCGCATTAAAACTGTTTCAGCGATGTTGGTGACAGGTCTCCTGAGGCTAGTGACATTGGTATGCCACATGGGCACTGTGACTAATTGGTGGTATATGATGGGCTGCAACCCTTAAGGGTGCTTTACACGCTGCAACATCACTAGCGATCTCGTTAGCGATGTAACAAGCCAGATCACATATACGATTTGCCGAGATCGCACATGGTACCGGCGCTACAAAGAATGACCTATGTACAAATCTTATCTGCGATCTGGCGTGTCACATCGCTAACGAGATCACTAGCGATGTCGCAGCGTGTAAAGCAGCCTTTATACTTCCTTCAGCAGAATCTACAGTGCTCACGTGGCATAATAATACCCCGCTAGCCGCGGAAAACCAATTTAAAGGATAATCCCTTGTTTTACTCTAAAAATGCATCATGCCAGTTCTCTCCATCATCAGTATAATGACTTTCCAATCTAAGTAGATAAAAGCCATCCTTTTACCGGAATCACTCTGCTCCTGAACAGGAAAAGACACAAATGGGTGCGTGTGCTAATGGCTCACCCCCCCCACATGCGATCAATACATTCACATCTGAGGTGGCGCAGTCTGCAGCGCAAAAGTCCTCTACACGGAACAAACCGAAATCTGCAGCAGAAATGGAGCAGGATTAGAAACCTGAAGGGGCAGTTCTGTAGCTTCATACCTTGAGACTTGTTGCAGAACCAGATTTACTCTCTGACTATACTGTATAGAGACGTTACTTCCCAAAGCCATATATTGCAGAAGGGCAGTATAAGTAATTACCTGCGGTCATGCTTCACAAGAGGGCGGCTTATACAGTAGAGTTACAATTTTGTTTTTGTTGATTTTTTTTTTATAAAGAAAACCAGAAGCCCCAAGAATTATACGGCACCTAAAGCGTACTAGAGTGGTAAATACAGACATGCGAGCTCACTAGGCAGCCAAAACAGATACTTGCTTGGTGGCAGATACAGATATTTGCACTTGCTAGGTGGTTGATACAATTATCCACTCGATAGGTGATCAATACAGATATCCGTGTGCTCAGTAGGCAGCGGATACAGATATTCGGACGCTCACTGGGCGGTGGATTCAGATACCTACGGGCTCACTAAGTGGTGGATACAGCTATCCGCGGGCTCACTAGGCGGTAGATTTATATATCCGCGGGCTCACTAGGCGGTAGATACGGATATCTGCGGGCTCACTAGGCGGTAGATACGGATATCCGGGGGCTCACTAGGCGGTAGATTTATATATCCGCGGGCTCACTAGGCGGTAGATTTATATATCCGCGGGCTCACTAGGCGGTAGATTTATATATCCGCGGGCTCACTATGCGGTAGATTTATATATCCGCGGGCTCACTATGCGGTAGATTTATATATATCCGCGGGCTCACTAGGCGGTAGATTTATATATCCGCGGGCTCACTAGGCGGTAGATTTATATATCTGCGGGCTCACTAGGCGGTAGATTTATATATCCGCGGGCTCACTAGGCGGTAGATTTATATATCCGCGGGCTCACTAGGCGGTAGATTTATATATACGCGGGCTCACTAGGCGGTAGATTTATATATCCGCGGGCTCACTAGGCGGTAGATTTATATATCCGCGGGCTCACTAGGCGGTAGATTTATATATCCGCGGGCTCACTAGGCGGTAGATTTATATATCCGCGGGCTCACTAGGCGGTAGATTTATATATCCGCGGGCTCACTAGGCGGTAGATTTATATATCCGCGGGCTCACTAGGCGGTAGATTTATATATCCGCGGGCTCACTAGGCGGTAGATTTATATATCCGCGGGCTCACTAGGCGGTAGATTTATATATCCACGGGCTCACTAGGCGGTAGATTTATATATCCGCGGGCTCACTAGGCGGTAGATACGGGTTTTAGCGGATACAGATGTCTGTAAGGCAAAATATTAAAGAAAGTCCTGTTTTGTAATGAAGATCTATTTATAATTTTTAAAGAAAGTTTTGGATAATATGAAGCCGTCATATTATGTCCAGATGAGACACAGCAGGGCAGAGAGGAGTGGTCGCACTGGTACTCGTGTACACACACACACACACACACACACACACCGATTACCTTTGCCGGCGGGGCGGCCATGTAAGGGAGGGGGCTTCTTCCCGGGGGGCTCCTTGCCAGGGTCCCTCGCAGTGGCCCCAAACATCCGGGGAAGTAGGACGCAGGCACATAGTGCCAGGGCCACGGCGAGCAGCAGGTGCTGGGAGCTGGAGAGCACCATGATGACTGCCGTGGAGCGGACACCCGCCTGTACGGAGAGCTCCCCGCCCGCGCACTCTCATTGGCTGCCTGCTGTGACGTGTCCCATACCGCTAGATGTATGTACGGTCACCGGGACAGGCGGCGGAGAATGTGACGGAGAAGGGGCAGCACGTGATGCCGGCCTAACCAGGCGTGTCCTGCAGATGACTCTGAAATCCCCGGTACCGGGAGCGACATCACACATACGGCTTGGAAGTGCCGCGATACCACGTGATACACTCGAAGCCAATCAGATTTCTAAACTGTGCGTTCCGCCATGGAACGCAAACACTCCTGTGTCGCATGTCTGGTTTCCGTGGTAACAAGTGTCGCACCTTCTGACTTCCGAGCTGGGCTGTTTCTGTTTCCAGCCGCACAAGAAGGTGAGTCCGTGTGAACAGATCGTGTGCTTTGTACTTGGTGCTGCAGCCAGAACATCGTCCTGTGAGATGTTTGCTAGGTCCAGGATAGTTAGCTCAACTCTGATGACGAGGAATGACAGGTGGCATTATAGACCTCTAATAAGATCCCACCATAGTTCCCTGCTAGTGGGGGTCCGACGGCTGAGCCCCCGCATTCATGAGTAGAATGCTCCCCCCCAGGGCCGCTCGTCAGCCCCATAGTCGTGCACTGTCCCACCACTCTGCAGGTCTCAGCAGTGGAACCCCATACTCAAAGTATGACGTTTGCACAGGTCAGATGGGATGCACCCTTCAGATATCGGTCAGCCCCAGCTGCAGTTTGATGTAAAATAACAAACCGCCCTGTACTCACCATTCCCAGGTCCACTGGCTGGTCTCCACTGTTCTGGCATTAGCTGCGGCACTGAGGTGATATCCACAGCCTGGCAGGCAATCGGTGCGCTCAGCAGCTCCGCAAGTGTAGACGAAACGTGCCCCTCCAGAAACGTCCCCCTCCAGAAATTCTCCCCCTCTAGAAACGTCCCCTCCTCCAGAAATGCTCCCCCTCTAGAAACGTCCCCCCCTCCAGAAATTCTCCCCCTCTAGAAACGTCCCCCTCCAGAAACGTCCCCCCTCCAGAAATGCTCCCCCTCTAGAAACGCCCCCTCCAGAAATGCTCCCCCTCCAGAAACTCCCCCTCCAGAAACACCCGCCCCCTCCCGCAGAACTGCCCCCTCCAGAAATGCCCCGCCCCCTCCAGAAATGTCCCCCTCCAGAAATGCTCCCCCTCCAGAAATGCTCCCCCTCCAGAAATGCTCCCCCTCCAGAAAACGTCCCCTCCAGACATGTCCCCCTCCAGAAACGCTCCCCCCTCTAGAAACGCTCCCCCTCTAGAAACGCCCCCTCCAGAAATGCTCCCCGCTATAGAAACGTCCCCCCTCCAGAAATTGTCCCCCTCTAGAAACGACGCCCCCCCCTCCAGAAATGCTCCCCCTCTAGAAACGCCCCTCCCCCTCCAGAAACGCCCCCTCCAGAAACGCCCCTCCTCCAGAAACGCCCCTCCAGACATGCTCCCCCTCCAGAACCGGCCCCCCTCTAGAAACGCGCCCTCCAGAACGGCCCCCCTCCAGAAACACCCCCTCCAGAAAGGCCCCCCCCTCCAGAATACCCCCCCCTTCCGAAAGGCCCCCTCCAGAAATTCTCCCCCTCTAGAACCGCCCCCCCTCCAGAAACACCCCCTCCTCCAGAAACGCCCCTCCAGACATGCTCCCCCTCCAGAACCGTCCCCCCTCCAGAAACGCTCCCCCCTCTAGAAACGCGCCACCCCTCTAGAAACGCGCCACCCTCTAGAAACGTGCCCTCCAGAACTGCCCCCCTCCAGAAACACCCCTCCAGAAAGGCCCCCCCTCCAGAAAGGTCCCCCCCTTCAGAAAGGCCCCCCCCTTCAGAAATGCTCCCTCTCCAGAAATTATTCCCCCTCCAGAAAGGCCCCCCCCCTCCAGATATGCTCCACCTCTAGAAATGCTCCACCTCCAGAAACGCCCCCCTCCAGAAATGCTCCCCCTCTAGAAACGCCCCCTCCAGAAATGCTCCCCCTCTAGAAACGCCCCCTCCAGAAATGCTCCCCCTCTAGAAACGCCCCCTCCAGAAATGCTCCCCCTCTAGAAACGCCCCCTCCAGAAATGTGCCCCCCCCCCCTCCAGAAACGCTCCCCCTCCAGAAACGCTCCCCCTCCAGAAACGCTCTCCCTCCAGAAATGCTGAGCTCACAGATTGACCGCCACACTGTTCACCTGATGTCAGCACCCCACCAGTGCCAGGCAGTGAGAGCAGTGGTGGAGAATCGCCTTGGGAAGATGACTACAGAACCTTGTATGAAGGAGAACAACCCCTTTAACTCCTTCCCAACACGACTAAGATTTGTTTTTTTTTTTCCCTTACAAAAGTCATAACTTTTTTATTTCAGGGAAAAAAAATGAACTTCTACCATTGTTTTTTTTAATTGTGCGGTAAAATGACCTGACAACATGGCCTCTCAGGTCGGCATGATCACTTCATACCAAACCTGTATCGTATGTATACAGTATATTGGTGTTTAAAAAAAATAGTGTTGTATCGCCATTTTCTGAGACTCCTTTTTTCGGTTCCGATAATTGAGCAGTGTGGGGTCTTGCTTTTTCTGTGTGGTGGGTTGTAGCTGCTTGGCTGGCACAGGTTGCACTGGCACTTTTCTGCTATTATTCCATAGGTGGGCATGTACGTCTCTGATATTGTTTTTCCTTTATTTCAGCTTTCAATATGGATTTGGAAATAAAAGGAGTCGCTGCCAGTCCTCGAGGTCACAGTCATGTCTCAGCAAACACTGCTATGGCCAAGGTGAATGCTTCTGATCTCCGTGCCTATTGTCAGCCAAATTCAGTGGCATTGTATCCCAGAACACGACATGCAAAGCTCATGTGTGGCATTATGGGTCAGAAATGATCGGTGTTTGTTTAGTCCATAAGTAATGCAAATAGCAGCTACAGTTCTATCAGCTTCATATAAAGATGGGATCATTGTCCGGGCAGGGTCATGATCTCTGTTTTTCTTATGAGCTGTTCTCTTCCTATGAGATGGGCACCATGTGCGCTTCTTTATGAACCAATAATTTTTTATTGAAGTTTTAAACAACAATAAAATACCATTTTGAAAACAATCAGTACATAGCAATGGTATTTAATGTAGAAAATCAAAGGAAAAAAAAAAAGAAAACAATTATGGAGTGCATAAATTTAACCCTTTAGTGACGGAGCTAATTTTCACCTTAATGACCAGACCAAATTTTGCAATTCTGACCAGTGTCACTTCATGAGGTTATAACTCTAGAACGCTTCAACGGATCCCAGTGATTCTGAGATTGTTTTTTCGTCACATATTGGACTTCATGTTAGTACCAAATTTAGGACAATATTTTTTGTGTTTATTTATGAAAAAAATTGAATATTGGCAAAAATTTTGAAAATTTAGCAATTTTCAACTTTTGAATTTTTATACCGTTAAACCAGAGATTTCTGTGACACAAAATAGTTAATAAATAACATTTCCCACTTGTCTACTTTACATCAGCACAATTTTGGAAACAACATTTTTTTTTGTTAGGAAGTTAGAGGGGTTCAAAGTTTATCAGCAATTTCTCATTTTTACATCAAAATTTACAAAACCAGTTTTTTAGGGACCACATCACATTTGAAGTGACTTCAATAGGCCTAGATGACAGAAAATACCCAAAAGTGACACCATTCTAAAAACTACACCCCCCAAAGTACTCAAAACCACATTCAAGAAGTTTATTAACCCTTCAGGTGCTTCACATGAACAAAAGCAATGTGGAATGAAAAAAAGCAAAAATTAAATTTTACCTAAAAATGTTGCTCTAACCCAAATTTATTCACTTTTAGAAGAAATAACACAACAAAATGGACCTCAAAACTTGTTCCCCACTTTCTTATGAGCGCGCCGATACCCCACATGTGGTCAGAAACCTCTGTTTGGACAAATGGGAGGGCTCGGGACAGAAGGAGCAATATTTGAATTTTGGAAAGCAAATTTGGCTGAAATAGATTGCGGGCACCATGTTGCATTTACAGGTCCGCTAAGGTACCTAAACAGAAGAAATCCCTCACAAGTGACACCATTTTGGAAACTAGACCCCTCAAGGCTTCTATCTAGGGGTATAGTGAGCATTTTAGATCCACAGGTACTTCACAGATTTTGTTAACGTTACGTTGTCATATTGAAAATTTTAATAATTTTCTCAAAAATGTTGCTTTAGCATCAATTTTCTCACTTTTTCAAGAGGTAATTCCAAAAATTTGACCTCAAGGTTTGTTAACCACTTTTTTATGAGCGCGGTGATACCTCACATGTGGTCTGAAACCTTTGTTTGGACAAATGGGAGGGCTTGGAACGAAAGGAGCAATATTTAAATTTTAGAAAGGAAATTTGGCTGAAAAAGATTGCGGGCACCATGTCGCATTTGGAGGTCCCCTAAGGTACCTAAACAGCAGAAACCCCGCACAAGTGGCCCCATTTTGGAAACTAGGCCCCTCAAGGAATTTATCTAGATGTTTGGTGAGTACCCTGAACCCTCAGGTGCTTCACAGAATTTTATAACGTTGAGCCATGAAAAAAAAAAAATACAATTTTACCACAAAATTGTTATTTCAACCAGGTAGCTTTTTTTTTTTACAAGAGTAAAAGGAAAAAATTCAGCATAACATTTATTGTGCAATTTCTCCTGAGTTTGGCGATACCTTATATGTGGTGGAAATCAACTGTTTGGGCGCATGGCAGGGCTCGGAAGGGAAGGAGTGCCATTTGACTGCAAAATTGGCTGGAATCAATAGCGGACGCCAGGTTGCATTTGGAGAGCCCCTGAGGTGCCTAAACAGTGGCGGTCCCCCACAAGTGACTTCATTCTGGAAACAAGACACCTCAAGGCTTTTATCAAGGTGTATAGTGAGCAGTTTGAATCCACGAGTACTTCACAGAATTTGATAAGCTTAGGTTGCCATATTGAAAATTTTCATTTTTTTCACAAAACTGTTGCTTTAGCATCAAATTTCTCACTTTTTCAAGAGACAACAACAAACCGTGGACCCCACAGGTTGTTATCCAATGTCTTATGAGCACAGGGATACCCCACATGTGGCCAAAAACCTCTGTTTGGATAAATGGGAGGGCTTGGAATGGAAGGAGCACCATTTGAATTCTGGAAAAGTTGAAATAAATTGCGCGCACCATGTCACATTAGCAGGGCCCCTTGGGTACCTATACATCAGAAAACCCCCACAAGTGACCCCATTTTGGAAACTGGATTTTATTCAGGAGTATAGTAAGCATTTTGAATCCACAGGTAATTCACAAAAATGTTGCTGTAGCAACAAATGTCTCACTGTTAGGCTCTGTGGCCATGATCCAGCGACACGGCATCTAGTACACAGTGTCAGCCTTCCTGCAGAGATGTGAGTGTTGTCCACGGGAGAACGCAGCTGCCCAAGCCCACGATTTGGGTTCAGGCCGCTGTGGAGCTCTATGCTACCTGCAGAGAACACTCATCTCCGCAGCATAAATTGACATGCTGAGGCTCGGGAAGCTGCGCCACAGGTCGGTTTATGCTGCGGAGAAAAGAAGCACATTGGGCATGGGATTTCTAAAAATCCTTCCACTGTGCTTCTACTGCACGACGCAGCATTATGGACACAGGGAAAACACTCTGCGCCCAAAACGCTGCAAACCCTGATTGTGGGCACACAGCGTAAAATGCTACAATGGATGAATGGATAGATGTCAAACAAATATAACGTCCCATTCCCCTGCATATTCTAAGCTGGCGCCCTTTAGTGCCTTTCATGTGGCACTAAAGGGTGCCTAGCCTTGTATTTAGCCCCCCAAAAAATTAATAATTAAAATAAACGACGTGGGGTCCCCCCTATTTTTGATAGCCAGCTAGGGTAAAGCAGACAGCTGTAGCCTGCAAACCACAGCTGACAGCTTCACCTTGGCTGGTGATCAATTTGGAGGGCTCCCCAGGCGTTTTTTAAAAAAAAAAAAAACGTGGGGTCCCCCCCAAATTAGATCACCAGCCAAGGTGAAGCGGACAGCTGGGGTCTGGTATTCTCAGGGTGGGAAGAGCCATGGTTATTGGACTCTTCCCAGCCTAGAAATAGCAGGCCGCAGCCGCCCCAGAAGTGGCGCATCCATTAGATGCGCCAATCCTGGCGCTTCGCCCCAGCTCATCCCGCGCCCTGGTGCGGTGGCAGACGGGGTAATATATGGGGTTGATACCAGCTGTAATGTCACCTGGCATCAAGCCCTGGGGTTAGTGATGTCACGGCATCTGAACAGATACCCGACATCACTAACCCAGTCAGTAATAGAAAAAAAAAAGACAAAAAAAAAATTTATTTGAAAAAACACTCCCCGAAACATTCCTCTTTTACCAATTTATTGAAAATAAAGAAATTCCGGTCGCTGTAATCCATTTTGGAGGTCCCGCGCCGACTCTGGATCTTCTAGAATATGGGGGGCACGTTCAGGGAACGTATCCCCCATTTTCTGGAAGAGCAAGCTCTCCATGAGCAGTGTGGGTGCAGTAATCTGAGAATACTGCACTCACACTGCCCCGGTCCAACCTAGGGCAGAGTGACCTGCAGTAACCTCATTCCAGAATATGAGGGGCACGCTCACAGAACGTACCCCCCATTTTCTGGAACAGCAGCCTCTCCATGTGAGGAGTGTGGCTGCAGATCACTGCACTCACCCTCCCCCGGTCCACAGTGGAGCCTGTGCATCAGCGACGTCAGCAGGATCCCTGCTTGCAGGGATCCAGCTGACAGCCGCTGTCTGCGCATGCGCCGCCAGCATTGAAGAAGGAGGCGGCGATCGCGGGCCCGGAGCGGCAGACAGGTAACGTATAACCGGGGGCTTGGGGGGGGGGGGTGACCTAGTGGGACCTGGGGACACCTTTCTGCCGCATGTGACGTGTCACATGCGGCAGAAAGAGCAGAATGAAGGCGGCCGCGCGCTGTGCGCCGCCATCTTCCACGCTCCGGAGGGGGGAGGGGGGTGGTGGCTCTGGAGAACCGGAGGGGGCTCCGGTGACCAGAGGGCTCCGGTGGACCGGAGGAGGGGTCAGGGGGAGGACATTTCCCTCCGATCTGAAATGTTTGATCATTTCAGATCGGAGGGAAATGACTGCAGAGCCGGCGCCGGCTGCAGTTTTCTGTGCGCTTCGGCGCCATTTTGGATGTCCGGTGGGGGTAGGGGTGGGGGTGGGGGGACTCTCCGGTACCGGGGGCTTTGGGGGCACTAGGGGGTTAGATTTCTTTCTCATCTGACATGTTTGATCATGTCAGATGAAAAAGAAATCAGTTTTACCGGCCATTTCTTTTTTTTTCATGTGTTCGTCGGTATACGGTGTATACCGCCGATCACATGATCGGGGTCCAAAAAAAACACCCCGATTTATAATCTGGGGGGTCTCAGCTACCCCCGGTAGCTGAAACCCCCGAGATTTTCGGTCGCTGGGGGGCGCTACAGGGTTTTTTCGGGCCGCCGCTTTAAAGCGGCGGAACAGAATAAGTACCCTGTTTTGCCGCCGCTTTAAGTCGTACGGCCGTCGTTATGAGGTTAAATGTACACTAAAGAACTACTCTCTATATAGTTGTCATGATTGACTCCTGGCTCAGCTGGAGCTGAGCCTTTTTTTAGTTTCACTTCTGATGCAAGTCACGTTAGGGGTTAATCCTTTCTGCCTCGTTCTGGAGGTCAGGCTGCTTTATTAGGGCACTGTTTCTCTTGGACTTCGCCAGTGATACTTCTGGCTCTGCTGTGTTCTGCTCTTGAGTGACCTGTTGTCTGCCCTGCCCCCTCCTGACTCCGTGTTCACCTGACCTGTTAACCTCCTCTGTTGTCTGTTTCCATCAGTGTCTCTCCCGCTGTCTCCCTGTTCGTTCCTTATCTGTTTACCTTTATTCTGTCTTGTCTTCCCACTCCCCCTCGCTTCTAGGCTCTGATTTCCCGGCTACTGACTATTTGCTTCCCTCTGACTACGTTTAGACTTTGCCCTTGTGTACTTACAAGACCTCATGTTGTGACACGGCTTTCTGACGATTCTACTGCCATCTGGTGGGCTTGACTAGTATTACCTCTGCTAGGGAATTCCCTGCTCATACGTTTCCTCCACTTCTACGCCCCCTAGTGGTTTACCAGCTAACTACCTTCTCAGATAGTTTCAGGAATCCTCTCAGTCCCACATTACTGCGCTGTACTGCTATTGTACATCTTAGAGTACAGCGTGAAAATAGTAGTATCAGAAAACTATGTATTGTGGAGACACGGGGCTCAGTGGGTGCTCTCGTCCTCTGGCCCAGCCGCCTTTAGAAAGACAGCATGGCCCAGGGCTCAACCCAACTGAACGCCGACCTTAACCGTGGGCGGAACACTACTCAGACAACACAGGGTGAGAGAATCACAATATTAAGACTTTATTGGATCCCCAAACAATTAATGGCACATAGCACATAACCAGCAAAACACACAAATGTAACAGGCAACAGAGTCTCACCCTTCCGCTGGCTCAACAGGGATTACATTGATCGTGCATCGGGGTTTCCAGGGCCAGCTACTCCGAGAAAAGAATAGTGGCAAGCGTAGGAAGCTTACCGAGCACAGCAAAGTCTGTAGCCAGGTGACCAAATTGTCACAACCTGGGTTTTTTCCTTAAGTAGTCTCTGGTATAATGATATGATATAATCCTGGCAGCCGGAGTCGAAATCCCTAGACTTTAGTTATGGTCTCCAATCGGAATCGGAGCCCCTAGATTGAAGCCATGTAGCCAAGTGATCCTTTAGTCGGAGCCAAAGTCCCTAGACCGAGTCCACCTAGGCATCCTGGTTCTGATCCCCTAGCCAGCTCCTAAGAGCTTAGACTGGATCATGCAACATCCATCAACCTTGGTGACTCCAAGAAGTCTCCTTTCATAGCCTGCTCCTTCCTTCCCTTTGGATATACTGTGCCCTTATCGGATTGGTTGTACAAGGTTGCTTCTCTTATTGGATGAATTTCAAGCTGCATGGATAATGTTCATTTAAATGATGTGGACAGAAAGACTGAGGATATTTACATGTAGTCTGCAATCCACAAACTGACAATGGCCACTGAGGTAATTTACATTAGATTAACAATACACAACTACATTACAATGAATGCTCAGAAGGGTCTGGCAGAAACAATAGTTTAGCAAGCATGAGTTAACACACAGAAGAACAATACGTCTGGCTAAAAAAGAAATTTAACCCACGACACACATTGAAAAAGTCTGTGTCGTCACATATATAACATAGCAGTAATACTTCATGTCAAGAACAAAAGATACACAATGCGTAACACTAGACCTACACTAATCCCTAATGATCTAAAAAGGGATTTATGTTAACAGTCCAAGGTTCCCATTTTTAATAGTACTTTGTCCATTCCTTATTGATCATGGCGTGTCTTTTTTCGTAAGTAATATGTAAAGATATTTTGTCTATTATGTCATGAATAGTAGGAGTTATAGTTGACTTCCAACATCTCAAAAATCAAATTTTTAGTTACTAAGAAAGTATGTATTATGATTTCTCTATAGTTTGGGTTCAAGCTTTCTGTATCTATGGATAACAGAGCCATTTGTGAGGACATCTTGTTCTTGTATTGTGTAATATGATTTATCAATTTAAAAATACTTGTCATATAGCTTTAATTTTTGGACACTGACAAAAAACATGGAAAAAATTGCCTCTCAACCCACAACCTCTCCAACATAATGGTTAAAATTTTAGTCATTTTGGAAGGGGTAAAGTACCATCTGGTGATAATTTTGAAATAGGATTCGTGGAAAGTCACACAAATATTTGATGCGTACATTCATGACATTTAGACCAGAGGTCCCCAACCGCCGGTCCGCGGACCAGGACCGGGCCGTTGGGGGTTTTCAGCCGGTCCGCGGCGCCGTTGACAGCTAGCTCTGTGGCCCTGCGCCTGGTCAGAACATGCTCTGTGGGGATTGATAATGTTCTCTGCCGTAGTTGTGACAGCTCGCAGCTCCCGGCAAAGAACATTATGCAGGATGGGGCGGGGCATCGGGCGGGTCTTTGTGACGCAGCACTCCACAGCACAGCATGGTACCTACCTGAACATGTTATGTGGGGCGTGCCAGCAGACTGGCCTCATTGACGCAGCTCCCGGTACCGGTGTTCAGTGTGTAGCGCTGCTAAGCAGCAGTGCTGTATACACTGACGCTCAATGTACAGTGCTGCTACTTAGCAGCGCTGTACACCGAGGTCTTACCAGCATCCTCCCCATACAGCGCTGTCTGGTGCATATAGCAGTGCTATAATGTAGTAATTATATTATAAGTATGCACTAAGCTCCACCCCTCCATAACCCCACCCCCATATGACCAAAGCTCCGCCCATGTCCCACCGGGCCATGGAAAACTGGTCTTGCTTAAAGCCGGTCCCTGGTGCAAAAAATGTTGGGGACCTCTGCTTTAGACTATTGTTTCGTCTGAAAAAACGTTTATTTAAATCCCTTTCCCAATTATCCAGATGAGACTTCTTTGTAAAAGAAAGGTCAGCATTCAAAAAATCATATACTGTATTTTTCGTTTTATAAGATGCACTGGATTATAAGATGCACCCCTAAATTTAGAGATAAAAAAAAAGGTGAAAAAAAAAAATATAGGGTCTGTTTTATAATCCGGTGGTGTCTTAACAGGGAGGTAGGGCAGCAGCAGGGGGTCACAGGAGACAGGGGCAGTACAAAAGTACGGCGATGCTGTGGGCGGTGTAGAGGGCGTCCCAGATACTCACTGCAGGCTGCGGCGCTGTGCTGGGGCAGCCGGCCCTGCTCTGGCCTGGGGCAGCCGGCCCTGCTCTGGCCTGGGGCAGCCGGCCCTGCTCTGGCCTGGGGCAGCCGGCCCTGCTCTGGCCTGGGGCAGCCGGCCCTGCTCTGGCCTGGGGCAGCCGGCCCTGCTCTGGCCTGGGGCAGCCGGCCCTGCAATTGGGGGATAAATCCATCAAGTCCAATAGAATGTTTTTTATCTGATCAAATTCTAGTTTATCTTTTGAAACCTCTAATCATTTTCTCCATGTCAGGACAGCTGCTTTGACGGTTTGATAAGAGGGAATAGTTTATGACATTCTCATAGAGAACACAGGAAAGCTCGGCTGAACGAGTGCACCTGTATGTGGGAGAGTCGGCTGAGATGGCCGACAACTGAAGCAACGTTCAACTGTCAGCCATAAGATGTATGGGAAGCCTCAAGGGACAGGAACCTTATCAGCTTACTGCTTCTCTTTAGCTTTGCCCACACTCCCCTTTTGGTATGTGATTCAGGGTTTTAATGTGCTGACACTTTTGTTTAACCACTTGAGTGCAGCATGTAAAGCAGACCTGGGCAAGGGGCGGCCCGCGGGCCACATCCGGCCCGCCTACTCTCTGTGACCGGCCCGCCTGGTTCAGGGCGTCTTTGCTGGCCGGTCAGTGATGAGAGCAATCTGACCTGTTGACGGAGCTCCAGGCGGCCCGTGTTCAGATTGCCCTCATCACACGCTGCGTGCCGTGCAGGGAACAGAGAACAGTTCCTGCAGCGTCGCAGTCAGTGCAGGCAGCGGAACGCAGGAATCTGTCCTCTGTTCCCTGCCCGGCAGATGCTCTGTGTGACACACGCGCGCCCTGATGTCGTCAGTACGGCGCGCGTGTGTCATTTGAAAATTTCCCGCCCGGCAGCAGCCTGGGCCGCACAGAGAGAAGCAGCGGCGGGGGCTCCTAGGAACACAGCATCGGCGCAGCCTGGGCATGCAAAAGAGAAGCAGCCGAGCGGGGGCCACATACGGAGGTGCCTGAGGGACAGTAAGAAGAGAGGTGAGTGGTTACTAGTAACCTGCGGGGACAATGGGGGGAGGGGGGGCCGCCCGACTACCTGTCTCATTGGTGTGTGCGGCCGCTCCAGTCCTGAAGCTCCCTGTCTGCAGTGACAGGAGGCTGGCAGCCGCATTCAGCCTCTGACACGGAGCAGACCTGGGGTCGGGGCCGGAGCTTCACTTCAAAGAAGCAGATTCCTGACTTCCTGCACTGTTTCTGCTCTCTGCTGAGGCCGGCTCCACTGCATGTACAGACACTTTTTTTTGAAGGTAAACATGCATACGTGGTTCTGTGTTTGTGCTTTTTTGATGTGTGTATATGTGTGTATGTGTGTGTGTATATATATATATATATATATATATATATATAATATATAATATGTGTATATGTGTATATGTGTATATGTGTATATGTGTATATGTGTATATGTGTATATGTGTATATGTGTATATGTATATGTGTATATGTATATGTGTATATATGTATGTATGTATGTATGTATGTATGTATGTATGTACATACATACATACATATGTGTATATGTATATGTGTGTATGTGTGTATGTATGTGTTTATGTGTGTACGTACATACATATATACATTATATATATATATATATATATATATATATATATATATAATGCCGGACTACTATAACTAACTCGGTTCTACATCTTTTATATATATAATATAATATAATGATGTAGAACCGAGGTAATTATATTAGTCCGGCCCTCTAAAACCATCCCAATTTCTTATGCGGCCCCATGGAAAAATTAATTGCTCACCCCTGATGTAAAGGATTAATTAACTGGGATCAGAGTTGCTTCCATTCTCGTTTGCTGAGGTGTAATCATAGCTCTACAATACAAAGATCAAAAATCAGAGATTTATCAGCTCTGTCATTATGTTAGATTGGCTTGTCAGGAACAAAAATCCAGTTCAAGGGTGAGGAAATCCAGAACTGCAATATCATTTAAAAATCTTTTCTAGTCATATGAACACATGGGCAATCTAAAAAAGAAGAACTCCAGCGATCCTACGTGGTTCAATGACACTGGTGGTCTTAATCAGGGCATAGTATAGTGAACTGGATGTAGGATACAAGTGATAACATGCCACTAAAACAGCACTGGGCACGAGGAGGTGAAAAACCACTGAAGACCAGGTACTTATTCCAAGAAATATGACCATTAACCTATTTACAAGACCAGGGATCACTATAACTGATTCTATGGCTGGGGGAAGGGGTCAGTTTGCTTTCTTTGCCTAGGGCACCACAATTCCTTGTGCGGCCCTACTATTAGGCAATTTTCTGTAATCTATATAGACTGGACTCAGATGTTGCTCATGTTAATGACGTGCTTTGCTGAAAAGTATCACCTGTGCAAAGAATAGGCAATAACGTCTTTACGTGTTAAAGGGGTTGTCCGACAAATTCAAACATTTTTGTTAAGCTAATGTGTGCAGTATTGTCATATAAATCACCCCTACATTGTTATTTTTTGTTTTCTAACTTTTGTTCCTCTTGAATTATGACTATTCTCTGCAGCTCTTTGTTTACATTCAGCTCTAGCAAACTGACCTCTTCGGCTAGGTTCGCACACTGCGTCTTTTTGACGCTGCGTTTTTGTGCGTTTTTGGCCGCTAAAAACGCACAAAAACGCACCTGCGTCGAAAAAACGCATCAAAAAACGCATGCGTTTTTGGCTGCGTTTTGATCTCTGCGTTTTGCTGCGTTTTTCCAATGCATTGCTTGGGGGGAAAACGCAGAAAAACGCAGGAAAGAACTGACATGTCAATTTTTTTTTTAACTCAAAAACGCAGGTAAAAAAAAACATGTGTGCAGACAGCAAAAATGAAAACTCATAGACTTTGCTGGGGAAGCAAAGTCCTGCAGTTTTGAGGCCAAAAACGCACCCGAAAAACGCGCAAAAACGCTGCGAAAAACGCACTGTGCGCACATAGCCTTCCTGTGCTAAACCTCCCAGTCACAGCTGGCACCGCCCGGCCTCTGTGTCCAGCCCCTCCCCAATGTCCAGCCTCGCCCCCTGCCCACACATTCCTCGTCAGCATTCTGCCCAGCACTGACCTGTTATCACTACTGCATTGCAAATAACAGCCCCACATCGGGCTCTGCACCACACACACACACACACACACACACACATATGGCTCTGCACCACACACACATGGCTCTGCAGCGCACACACACATATGGCTCTGCACCACACACACACATATAGCTCTGCACCGCACACACATATCGGGCTTTGCACCACACACACATATGGCTCTGCACTGCACACACACATATTACTCTGCACATCACACACATATATGGCTCTGCACTGCACACACACATATGGCTATGCACCACACACACACACACACATATGGCTCTGCACCGCACACACACACACATATGGCTCTGCACCACACTCACACATATGGTTCTGCACCGCACACACACATATGGTTCTGCACCGCACACACACATATGGCTCTGCACCACACTCACGCATATGGTTCTGCACCGCACACACACACATATATGGCTCTGCGCATCACACACACACATATATGGCTCTGCGCATCACACACATATATGGCTCTGCACATCACACACATATATGGCTCTGCACATCACACACATATATGGCTCTGCACATCACACACATATATGGCTCTGCACATCACACACATATATGGCTCTGCACATCACACACATATATGGCTCTGCACATCACACACATATATGGCTCTGCACATCACACACATATATGGCTCTGCACATCACACACACACACATGGCTCTGCACATCACACACACACATGGCTCTGCACATCACACACACACATGGCTCTGCACATCACACACACACATGGCTCTGCACATCTCACACACACATGGCTCTGCACATCTCACACACACACACACACACACACACACACACACACACACGGCGCTCTGCACCGACCCCCCCCCTACCCCCAGGAACACATGTAGGGAGTACATACTCACTCGTCCTCGGTCCCCGCCGCTCCTGCACGTTCGCGCGCTGTCTGTGCTCTGGAAATGTCAGCACAGTAGTGACGTCACCGCTTTGCTGGAGGATTAACAGGTAGGGGGAAGGGCACCACCCGGTGGGATCTCCTGGTATACAGAACAATTGATAATGAAGCAAAAAGGAGAAAGGGTATACCAACACGGGATCACCACACCATGAAATCACTTAGAAAATAAATTTTATTATATCAAATTGTAAGCAGAAAAAACAAGAGACACATGTCTCCACACTTAGAGTTGAACACACAGTGACAGAAAATAAAAACACTTAAAAAGCCAAAGGCATGAAAAACATGTCCGCCAGGAACCAATAATATATAGTGGACAATACTGGTATAACAAGGACATTCAAATAAATATTGCATAGAGCCCGTTCCTGAAATTTAAACAACTGGCATGATAGTCAGACATGAATTGTGCGATAGAATACTCAGATGGACATGGGAAATATAGTGTGGTACACCACTGTGTGGATACAATCAGAACTAGTGATGCACAATGTGCAATATGTGTAGATCAACAGATAGACCATAGGCTGCATGAATATAGAGATTCTCTGTTAATGCACAGAGTATAATATGAACCGTATCTCAGTATGGATTTGTCTATACAATGTGTACAGATCTCTATATATGCAGAATAAGTCTACAGAGCACAGTGACACAAATCAGTACATTCCAATATTGAGTCAAAGAGGTATCACACATGTCACACATAATCAACGTTTCTATCTGCACAGTATATATACCAATATAGAAGAGGTTAGGTTTACCATATGTAGCCAGTGTCCTGGGTGCTTGAAAAAATACCCATTAGTAAAACCATATAGGGCAGGTCAAAGCCACAACCAGGCTAAAGAAGGTCCACGCCAGGAACCCCTTGGTCATTCTTTCTACCTACCCCACCTGCTTGGTTGCTATCTATTCTGTAGGGTAGTAAGTATAGGTCCGCTCCTGTGCCTTCTTTAGCCTGGTTGTAGTGGAGTAAAAAAATGTAGATCAGTAAACAATGTTCAATAGAAAACTACAAATTCTTATTAATAACAATATTAAAATAAGAATCCACAACCATAGAACAACCAATGTCCATATTTAACAGTAAATAATCTGTATATAGCAATACAAAGATAAGGCAAAAAACGCCAATAGAATAAACAGACCAGAAATAGTCAGATGGTAATGACTGAATACCCCACATAGAGAGTAAAAGGGGGACAATCTGATCAAAGGTCAGAAAAATTATTGTAGGTACACCGAAACATTACAGCAGCGAACCTTAACTAGCATCATGCAGGTTCAGGCAAACGGACAACATAACCAAATAACCGTCTGTAATTAATCAAATATGACCAAGTAAATGCAGAGACCCCCGTGCATGCTAGCCAATTAGGCATAAATATGTCGCAGTGTATAAAAAAATGGTTGACCATGATCAGATATACATCACCCATATACTCACAGTGTTGGGCAGTCAAAGGACAAGGGTTATCCAGAGCAAAAGAAGACAGGAGACCTAACGTACGTTTCGCTTGTTAAACATAACCAAGTACATGACTCCCTCAGAGGTCACAATGCCATGGGGATGCCCTGCGGTTTTATAACACCACTAAGAGATCAGATGACCAGGATCTGGCCATGTGACCATCCAGGGGGCGTGTACAATGATGACGTCATGTTTGGAGTCACATGGGGGGATCAGATGACTAGGAGCTGGCCATGTGATCATCCAAGGGGCGTGTACAATGATGACGTCATGTTTGGAGTCACATGGGGTGATCAGATGACCAAGATCTTGCCATGTGACCATCCGGGGGGGGGGCGTGTACAATAATGACATGTATTAGAGTCACATGGGGAAGAACATCCGACCACCCATGTGACCGCGGCAGCGGCGCATAGCGCGCACAAGACAACCAGGCATGCAAATCTGCAGAGGAGCGAAAAGATTTGCATGCCTGGAATTATTGGGGTGCATCCGTTACTTGAGCCCTTCGTCAAGTGGACTACATCTCATATGGAACCTACCTATTTGATTCACTTGGGACTATTTATAGACTTTTTTTCATTACGTTTTGTTGCAACTGATATCTTGCTTGTTATATTTATTACATGAGTGGTATCCATATTGAAATATATATTTTAGTGGTTTTGGACCCTTTAAAATGTATCTACCCTTGTGAGCCGGTTTCTGTGACTGCAGTGTGCACGTGCTGCTGCTGCATTGTACCTGGCCTACGGCTCCTGACGTCTTCTGTGTCTGTGCGCACACTCGCAGGGGTATCGGCTGATTGCCCCTGTGCGTCCACGGCGGGCGTTGACGGTTGGGTGTCATGGGTTATGGGGCCTGCGTGCACCGCTGTTGCGGTCATGTGACCGGTCACATGGGCTTTTCCATGTGGCTTCCAGCGCCGCTGCACATGGGCTTTTCCATGTGGCTGCAAGCGCCGCTATGCGCCGCTGCCGCAGTCACATGGGTGGTCGCATGGTCTTCCCCATGTGACTCTAATACATGTTATTATTGTACACGCCCCTGGATGGTCACATGGCTAGATTTTGGTCACATGGGCTTTTCCATGTGGCTGCCGCGGTCACATGGGTGGTCGCATGGTCTTCCCCATGTGACTCTAATGCATGTTATTATTGTACACGCCCCCTGGATGGTCACATGGCTAGATTTTGGTCATCTGATCACCCCATGTGACTCCAAACGTGACATCATCATTGTACACGCCCCCTGGTCGGTCACATAGCCAGATCCTGGTCATCTGATCACTTAGGCTAAGTTCACACATCCTGTGTTTTGCATCAGTCACAATCCGTAGCCTTGAGGAATTACGGAATCCTGCAAAATATTTTGCAGGAATTCTGTATTTCCCCATAGACTTCTATTAGTGACGGATTGCGACTGATGACCCTGCGTTGCATCCGCTGCGTCGCGGTCCGTCGTTTTTGACTGACCGCCGAGCGGGGAGCAACGCAGAATGTAACGTTTTTCGGGCCGTCAAAATTAACGCGCCGCGCAGGAATCCGTCGCCATCCGTCAAGCTTGTAATGCATGTCTATGGTGCTGGATTCCGTCATAATCCGTCTTACAACGGAATCCAGCGCAGGATTCCGTCATGCTCTACTGAGCATGCCCAGCATGCTTGGCACGCCCACTGGGCTGTCCCAAACACAGACGGATCATCACTGATCCGTCAAAAAACGGACGCACAGCGGATGTAACGGACGCAACTGATCCGTTTTTTCACAGGATTCCTGTGAAAGGAATCCTGTGAAAAACACATCAGTTGCATCAGTTGACATCTTGAAAATGACTGATCCGTTGCTGACGGACCTGACGGATTGAAAACACAGGATGTGTGAACTTAGCCTTAGTAGTGTTATAAAACTGCAGAGCATCCACATGGTGTTGTGACCTAGGAGGAAGCCATGTACTTGGTTATTTTTAAGAAGCGAAACGTACGTTAGATCTCCTGTCTTCTTTTGCTTTGGATAACCCTCGTCCTTTCACTGCCCAACACTGAGTATATGGGTGATGTATATCTGATCATGGTCAACCATTTTTTGTACACCACGATATATTTATACCTAATTGGTTAGCATGCACGTGGGTCTCTGCATTTACTTGGTCATATTTGATTTATCACAGACGGTTATTTGGTCATATTGTCCGCTTGCCTGAACCTCTGTCACGCTCCCCGGCTCCCCTGCCATGCTCCCCGTCTCCCCTGCCATGCTCCCTGGCTCCCCTGCCACGCTCCCCGGCTCCCCTGCCACGCTTCCCCGCTCTCATGTCACGCTCCGCCGTTCCCGTGCCATGCTTCCCGGTCCCCCGCTCCACAGCCTCCATGCTCCCTCACCTGCGTCCTCCAGGCAACCCGGTCCCCGCTCCCGGCGCCCGTCGGCAACGCTGAGCCAGCCCGGCACTCCTGCCTCCTGTGCACCGCTCCCTGCTCTGGCTTCTGGCACCCGGGCCTCGCGCATGCGCATTAGGGCGCGCGTGCGGTCATTGACCCTCTCTTAAAGGGCCAGCGTCCTCCAACAGGATATTGAAGAATCAGGTACAGGGTATATAGGGGGTTCCTTTCCAAGTGGGCGGGGCCTGTTCTTCGTGTTTGCTAAGCTAGGAGTCAGGTCTCCCTGTGCCTTGTTCTGTACTTACCTATCTCTCTTGTAGAGTCGCTCCTGTCCCGCTAACTGGTCCTGACGATTCCAGAACCCCGAACGGTGACTGTCCGCCATCTCGTCAGTCCCTACCATCTCCGATCCCTGGATCCGTGTGGTGACCCACCTCCTCGCTCCGTTGGTTCCGGATTCTGCCTGACATCACCTCGGCCTCCGAACCTGAGCTCCGTCACCCGGACTACCTTCAGAGACTCCGTGGTCCCAGGGACTTCTTCACTCCACTCCTCTGAACGGACTGTCTTGCTACCCGTAGTGCTCCGGCTACCGGGCACCTTGCCCTCGGTGAGGTGTTCAGCCCAGTGGATCCACCTCCTGGGCCTACCCGTCCTCCTGGTCCTAACAGTAAGAACAGGCCATGGATCCCGCCGAAGCACTAGCGGCCCAGCTGGGCAACTTGCAGCAGTAACTCAGACGACAGCGCGAGACTCTGTCCCGCATGCTGGCCTTCATGTCCTCGGTGGATACCCGCCTGAACACGCTACAAGCAACTGCCACGTCCCTGGCATCTCAGGCTTCTACAGCAGTCCACGGCCGCAGTTCCCGTGGCGGCTTCCTCGGAAGCCTCTAAACTCCGCTTGGCCTCTCCACCCCGATATGCCGGAGATCCTAAGTCCTGCAGAGGATTCTTGAATCAGTGCTCCCTCCACTTTAAGCTGCTTCCGCACCTGTTTCCCTCCGACCAAGCCAAGGTGGCGTTTGTGATGTCCCATCTAGAGGGTGAGGCACTGGCCTGGATGAACCCCTTGTGGGAGAGGGAGGACCCTGTAACTACTAACATCCAGGAATTCCTGCAGGCGTTTAGAACCACCTTTGACGAACCCAGACGTGCCGCCGCGTCCGCCTCATCACTCCTCAGGCTACGTCAGGGGACCTTGACGGTGGGCCAATATGCCATCCGCTTTCGCACCTTGGCCTCAGAATTGGGGTGGAACAATGAGGCCCTCATCGCCGCCTTCTGGGAAGGACTCTCCAGTCGTATTAAGGACGAGCTGGCAGGCCGCAATGTTCCTTCCACTCTGGATGCCCTGATTGCACTAGCCACCCGCGTTGACCTCCGTTTTCAGGAACGATCCAAAGAGGTGTCCCGCGAGAGACGTCCGATACGGCATTCCTCTCCTCCGCAGAAGCCCGTCGTACCTCAGTTGGCATCGCCTGGCGTCTCTGTCCACGAACCCATGCAGATTGATCGTTTGCGGCAGTCCGAACAACGCCGAGCAGAATTGCTCGCCAAGGGTCTCTGCTTCTACTGCAGAGAGAGCACACACCTGCTACGTTCCTGTCCAGAGAGGCCGGGAAACTCCAAAGCCTAGGGTTGGTAGGAGAGGCCACCCTAGGTGCTGGGACTCTCTCAGACCCGGTTACGTGGACTGTTCAAGTGACAACGGGAGAGACGCGGTTCACGGCAGAGGCGTATCTTGATTCCGGGGCAGCAGGCAATTTCATCCAGCAGGCCACGGTGGACAAGTACCAGGTGCCGGTTACTCCACTCGACAAACCCCTCGTGATTGCCTCTGTAGATGGGAGACCCCTCTCTGACACCATCTCGTGGATCACCAAGCCAGTAGAACTACGTATCGGTGCCCTGCACACCGAGAACATCACTCTCTACGTCCTCCCACACATGTCTCATCAAATCCTGCTGGGACTCCCCTGGTTACGGACACACGAACCGTCGGTCAGCTGGCGTACTGGTGAAATTACCCGATCGGGCTCTTCTTGCCACGAGAACTGCCTGAAGTCCATACAGCCCATCCGACGACCTCCGGTTCCGGAGTCCCTACCAGGACTGCCTTCGGCCTATTGGTCCTTCGCGGACGTCTTTGATAAAAAGGAGTCAGAGGTACTGCCGCCACATCGTCCTTACGACTGTGCCATCGACCTACTCCCGGGAACTACACCACCTCGAGGACGGATATATCCTTTGTCCCCTGCTGAAACAAGAGCCATGTCTGCCTACATCACTGAGAACCTGGCAAGGGGATTCATCCGGAGATCCTCCTCTCCTGCTGGAGCAGGCTTCTTCTTCGTTAAGAAGAAAGAGGGCGACCTGCGCCCATGCATTGACTACCGGGGATTGAACCATATCACCGTAAAGAATAAATACCCCCTGCCGCTCATCCCCGAATTGTTTGATCGGCTTAGAGGAGCTCGTGTGTTTACCAAGTTGGATCTTCGTGGTGCCTACAACCTGGTCCGCATCCGCTCTGAGGACGAATGGAAGACCGCATTTAACACCCGCGATGGGCACTACGAGTATTGTGTGATGCCCTTCGGCCTGTGTAACGCATCGGCAGTCTTTCAAGAATTAGTGAACGACGTGTTCCGGGACCTTCTCTACGTCTGTGTGGTGGTATATCTGGATGACATCCTGGTCTTCTCTCCGGACCTCCAGACCCACAGAGAGAACGTGCAGCTGGTACTACAAAGACAGAGAGAATCGTCTGTACGCCAAGTACGAGAAGTGTGTCTTCGAGCAGTCTTCTCTTCCCTTCCTGGGTTACGTAATCTCCGATACCGGCCTGCAGATGGACCCAGAGAAGGTCTCTTCCATTCTCAACTGGCCCCCTCCTTCCGGACTGAAGGCAATTCAACGGTTTCTTGGATTTGCGAACTATTACCGTCAGTTCATCCCTCACTTCTCTGCCCTGACTGCGCCTCTCTCTGCCTTGACCAAGAAGGGGGCTAATCCAAAGGACTGGTCACCTGCGGCCGACGCCGCGTTTGGCTCCCTGAAACGGGCATTTGCGTCCTCTCCTGTGCTCCACCGTCCTGAGTTAAACTGACAGTTCACCTTGGAGGTGGATGCCTCCTCCTCTGGAGCCGGAGCAGTGCTCATGCAGAAGTCCTCCTCCGGAAAGATGGTTACTTGCAGTTTCTTCTCCAAGAGCTTCTCAGCGCTTGAACACAACTACACCATCGGTAACCGAGAGCTATTAGCAGTCAAACTGGCTCTGGACGAATGGCGCTACCTTCTGGAGGGAGCAGTGTACCCCGTGATCATTTACACGGACCACAAGAACCTGGAATACCTGCGGTCTGCTCAGCGACTGAACCCACGACAAGCCAGGTGGTCCTTGTTCTTTGCCAGGTTCGACTTTCAGCTCCATTTTCGGCCCGCGAATAAGAATGTGCGAGCAGATGCCTTGTCCAGGTCATTCGTGTCGATGGAACAGGAGGAGGAGACATCCCAGCCCATCATCTGCCCAAGTAAAATCATTCCGGTGGCTCCTGTCACTCTGGCCCAGATACCGCCCGGGAAGACCTATGTCTCTGAAACTGACAGACAAAAAGTGTTGCACTGGGGCCATGCCTCGAAAATAGCCGGCCATGCTGGTCAGAAGAGAACATGGAGTACAATTGTACGTCACTACTGGTGGCCATCCCTTCGCACGGACGTCGCGTCTTTTGTCTCAGCCTGCTCCTCTTGTGCCCGGAACAAGACGCCCAAACACCTGCCATATGGTCACCTTCTGCCGCTGCCAATTCCCTCCGTTCCGTGGCAACATATTGCAATGGACTTTATTACAGACTTTCCCTTGTCCGCCGGACACACAGTCATATGGGTCGTGGTGGACCGGTTCTCCAAAATGGCTCATTTCGTCCCTATGGCTGGACTCCCCTCTGCCCAGGAACTCACTGACGCCTATATACAGCACATCTTCCGGTTGCATGGCTTTCCCTCACACATTGTGTCCGACAGAGGAACTCAGTTTACCTCCCGCTTCTGGAGGGCCCTCTGCAAACTTCTGGGAGTGGCTCTGGACTTTTCTTCAGCCTACCATCCTCAGTCGAATGGCCAAGTGGAACGAGTCAATGAGATCCTGACCTCCTTCTTGCGTCACTACGTTAACACCCATCACGACGACTGGTCCACGCTCCTTCCTTGGGCTGAATTCTCCCATACCATCACATCAGTGAGTCCTCCTCCAGCTCTCCCTTCCATGTCGTTTACGGACTTCAGCCTTCCGTCCCATTGCCTGTATCTTCTTCCTCGGATGTCCCTGCTGCTGATACCAAAGTCCGTGACTTTTCAACAATTTGGGACTCTGTCAAGACGTCCCTTGGACGTGCTTCCCTGCGGATGAAGAGACACGCGGGCAGGAGGTGTCTGGATCCTCCGTGTTTCTCTCCAGGAGATCTGGTCTGGCTTGCTTCCAAATATGTCCGATTGAAGCTACCATCATACAAGCTGGGTCCTCGCTACATCGGGCCGTTTAAAGTCATCGGCAAGATAAATGAGGTCTCCTACAAGCTGCAGCTCCCGGCCACGATGAGGATACTCAACTCCTTTCACGTCTCCCTGCTCAAGCTGGTTGTCCTTGGTCCCTTCTCCGCTGCTGCCAGTTCTGCTCCTCCTCCTATTGCTGACGATGACATCTATGCGGTAAGGGATATCGTGGCCATGAAAACCGTGCGGGGCCGACAGTTCTTCCTGGTGGACTGGGCTGAGTATCGTCCTGAGGATAGGTCCTGGGAGCCCCGGAGAATGTGGGTATTCCCCGGATACGTGCCTTCCTGTCCTGGTTGCGGGGAGGGGGGTGTGGGGGAGGGGGTACTGTCACGCTCCCCGGCTCCCCTGCCATGCTCCCCTGCTCCCCTGCCACGCTCCCCGGCTCCCCTGCCACGCTTCCCCGCTCTCATGTCACGCTCCGCCGCTCCCGTGCCATGCTTCCCGGTCCCCCACTCCACAGCCTCCATGCTCCCTCACCTGCATCCTCCAGGCAACCCGGTCCCCGCTCCCGGCGCCCGTCGGCAACGCTGAGCCAGCCCGGCACTCCTGCCTCCTGTGCACCGCTCCCTGCTCTGGCTTCTGGCACCCGGGCCTCGCGCATGCGCATTAGGGCGCGCGCGCGGTCATTGACCCTCTCTTAAAGGGCCAGCGTCCTCCAACAGGATATTGAAGAATCAGGTACAGGGTATATAGGGGGTTCCTTTCCAAGTGGGTGGGGCCTGTTCTTCGTGTTTGCTAAGCTAGGAGTCAGGTCTCCCTGTGCCTTGTTCCGTACTTACCTATCTCTCTTGTAGAGTCGCTCCTGTCCCGCCAACCGGTCCTGACGATTCCAGAACCCCGAACGGTGACTGTCCGTTATCTCGTCAGTCCCTACCATCTCCGATCCCTGGATCCGTGTGGTGACCCACCTCCTCGCTCCGTTGGTTCCGGATTCTGCCTGACATCACCTCGGCCTCCGAACCTGAGCTCCATCACCCGGACTACCTTCAGAGACTCCGTGGTCCCAGGGACTTCTTCACTCCACTCCTCTGAACGGACTGTCTTGCTTCCCGTAGTGCTTTGGCTACCGGGCACCTTGCCCTCGTTGAGGTGTTCAGCCCAGTGGATCCACCTCCTGGGCCTACCTGTCCTCCTGGTCCTAACAACCTCCGTGATGCTAGTTAAGGTTCACTGCTGTAATGTTTCGGTTTACCTACAATAATTTTTCTGACCTTTGATCAGATTGTCCCCTTTTACTCTCTACGTGGGGTATTCAGTCATTACCATCTGACTGTTTCTGTTCCTTTTTTTTTTATTGGCGTCTTTTGCCTTATCTATGTATTGCTATATACGGATCACTTACTGTTAAATATGGACATTGGTTGTTCTTTGGTTGTGGATTCTTATTTTAATATTGTTATTAATAAAAATATGTAATTTTCTATTGAACATTGTTTATTGATGTGCATTTATTTACTCCATTTTCTCCTGCATTTCATCGATTGTGGTCACATGCTTGGTCTTGCCGCTGGCACCAAGGAATATTCATAGACAACCTGGACAACCCCTTTAATTGAAAGAGAGCGATCCCTTTTAGTAATCACCAGAACTAGGGACTTTTTCCTGTGTTTGATTGATACTCGAGAGAGATAGCGGAGATGGGTTTTTAAGAACCGTGCCAGAGATCCCAGATGTAAACTTGATCAATGTACACTTTATTTCGGCATAGGTCTACGCGTTTCAGGGGTCTCAGCCCCCTTCCTCAGGACCAGCAAGCACAAGATACATCAAGATACATACTTGTGCTTGCTGGTCCTGAGGAAGGGGGCTGAGACCCCTTAAACGCGTAGACCTATGCCGAAATAAAGTGTACATTGATCAAGTTTACATCTGGGATCTCTGGCGCGGTTCTTAAAAACCCATCTCCGCTATCTCTCTCTGTTATCAGCCAATCGGGTTACTGCTGCCGTTGATCTATATATGTGGTTATAGGAGTTGTGCCTTTCACAACTCTAATAGGTGAGTAGGATTACTCTTCACTATACCCCCTGTTTATCAGGGTAAGACCCTATGCGCTTTTTTTCCACAGGTTTCTTGCCTTTGATTGATACTCGTGAGACTCCTGTACCTCGTACCTCGCTTGCCTTCCTCCGGCCGTCCCATAGAGAATGAATAGCGTGGCAGTGGCCATGCTCAACATCCGCGTCTTTGAAATGGTGGATAAAAGTTATCTAGAAGAAATCACCTGGCCTTTGGTTAGCTTAGAACTTCTTACCCTTTTAAATTGCATGTAAATAATATTTTTCTTATTAAATCCCTGGAATGTAATATCTGTGAAAATGGGCGGCACCAAAATACAAATGGTATTAAAAAGTTACAGATCTCTTGAATTTTACAGCAAGTCAGCTCTGCTTATATCAGAATGTCATCCACTTACTAACATACTTGACTTTGACATCGTATACCAATACGTGGACCGCACATCCAAAACGTATACACTCATCTATTGTGGCTAATCAAAAGTGTACAAATCTGAGCGTGAGGTTACAGATAACATGATCAGACTGCGTGAAGCCCACTGTCACGTCCCGGTGAAACTCAACGTGCCGACCACTGCTGCGCTGATTGTGAACCAGCAAGGCGGGCGACCTGGTGCCTCTTCGCATCCTTGCTGTTAGGCAAAGTCCCAAAAGCAGAGAGGACTGGCGATGTAATATACCATAGCTGTAGAAAAAGCCTTGGGCCGCACAAAACTTAGTGATCTATTGGAGTAAGCAAAACTTTACAAAGCTTAGCATGAGGTTTTTGGATAACGTTCTGCTCAGACTGTATTAAGCCCACTGCCACGTCATGGCTGACCTTGACTTTGACATCTTATACCTGTTGTGATATTACTTGATTTTTTTTAATGCTTGTTATTGTTATATTGGTGAAAATAGTATTTTTGGACATTGACTTTCTTTTCGTTCTACCTTCATGGCGTATTCTGTTTTGCATTGTTGCAGGGTTGGCGCGCACAGTCACAGGCTGCAGAAACACGGCCTAAGGAGTAAGTACCCCCAGTTTAGCCTCTTTGTTGTCCTCTTCTTAAAGACTATATACCTCAGTGTAAAATAAAATAATAAATACTCCTCTACCGTACCGGCACAATGTTTCAATGTTTCCCCGAGCTTGTGAGAACACTGCAGCCACTTACTAGCTACTAATGTTCTCACACTTCCTATGGATGAAGTTTGAAGGTCTGTGGCCACTGATTGACTGTAGTGCTCACAAGGCATAACAAGCTCAAGCTTGCCACTGTAGTGTCTGTTGGTTTTCTTCCATATTGCTTAGATCTGCCCCTGAATTTAAAGGGTTTTTCAACTCATAAAAGTAATGTCTTATCTCAAGGATATGCAATCATTTATTGATCTGTGGTAGTCCAGCTCTGGGACCCTCATCAATTTACAAGTGATGGGGCTGGAGTGCTAATTTACTTGCATTGTGGCGCCCAGCCATGCACCTTGCTTACAGGGAATTGGTCACTAGATTTTTTTATACCCCCATATCAGACCAGCATGATGTAGAGACACAAACCCTGATTCAATCTATGTATTACATACTGGGCTCCTTGCTGCAGTCTTTATAAAATCCATGTTTTATCTGCTGTAAGGCTATGTACACATGTAGCGTATTTTCATGCAGTTACGCTGCGTTCTGCACTGCAGTGTAACTGCATGCGTCCTGCGTCCCCTGCATAATCTATGAAGATTATGCAGGAGACGTGTGCACGTGGCGTCTTAGACTGCAGCGCTTCGGCTGCTGCCCGAAGCACGCGTTCTAAGAAGTGACATGTCACTTTTCCTCCGCTTTGCCTGCAGGTCTCGCTCTGTCTATGGGAGGGGCTGCGCTCAGAGCGCATGGAAACGGCTTTTCATTACGGACTGTTTCTGCAGCGATTTGAAGTGCACATGTGCTGTTCAAATCACTGCAGAAATTTCTGCAAAGACAGTACGCAACGTGAGCACATAGCCTTACTCTACCAGTTTTCTGAATGCTGAGATCTGTATAACCCCACCCACACCACTGATTGGCAGCTTTCCTTTTACACTGTACATAGGCATAAAGCTGCCAATCAGTGGTGGAGTGGGGTTATAGAGCCCATGAATGTGGAGGACTACATGGCAGTAGGTGTACTAGTTCTTTAGTGATAATTTCCAGCTGATAAAACAGTGATTTTTATAAAAAACTGCAGCAAGCAGCCCAATAACTGACACATTACAGGAATCAGACTCTATCTCTACATTGTGCTTCTCTCATGACATATTTCCTTTAATGATTGTCTCTGCAGTCCCTTGAATGAAGTTATGATGCAAACGTCAGCAAAGGCCCAAATGGTTGCTGAAGGGCGCAAACACAAAGAATGGGCATAGTCTCCAGATTAGTGGGGTCCCAGAAGTTGGCCCACCACTGGTGATGAAATGATGGCATAGCCTAAGGATGGGCAATAAGCTTATCGAATGGGAATACCCCTTTCAGGTTGTAAAGGGTAAAACTTTCCCCTGTGAAAACGTCATGTAGGATTGAATGTATTTCACCTCCAGTTGTTGTATGATATCTTTCATAAACATTTCCCATTTGTTACAGTGTACCTTCTCTTGACCTTGGAAAACTTGGTGATTCGGATGACGAGGTAATAAAACAGAGGGCAGATAGAAATGGGCATCGCCTTGTCTTATTATAAGAAAACATAAGGTTTTAGAAAAGTAACCCACAAGGACAACATGGAGAATGGCATAAATCTTTGTGTTGTTGGTTAGATGGTCCATAGACACATACAGGAGTCATCTACAATCGGTGTGGGTGGTATGAAGGATCGGATTCACACACCTCATGAAGGTCGGGATATAGTGGATTATTATTTTCTGTTGATGATTTGGGATTAATGGATGTAATCATCAATGCAATCATTGGCAGGCTATGCCAGTGGCTAGATACAGTATTCAGGCAGAGCAAAGTGATTCTCCATGACTGTGTTTGGCTGTATATTATGTGTATGTATTTGACATACACTCAAGATGTGTCACATGTGAAGTTTTCTTATACTTTAGTATCTACCTCACACTACCTTAGATCAGTTTTTAATGTGTGTGTATATATATTTTACTGATTCATTATGATCAAGGGTAGAGTAAACCTGTATTTTATGGGACTGCCTTTTACAGGAGACGATATTGTCTCAGCCTGCGCCTGCTTTGTTTTTAGAAAATACACACCTTATTATTAGACCACACCTAATGAACTTTAGTAATGATGTTACTTTAGGGAATTGCTATCATATTTTCCATGTACATGTTAAAATAAAGGAGTTGTCCATTACTCGGACAACCGCCTTCTCAATCAGTATGTTCCCCCCAAGTAAAATTACAACACTACTTACAACAAATAAGGGCGTAGTTGTACATCGCCCCGGCCAAAAACTAGTACACTAGCAGGATACAACTAAACCCCTGCTAGGTGGAGGCATCACAGGTGCAGGAGGAGGAAATAACACGCACACTTCCATGGAATGAAGGGGGCGATTGCTGGATGGTAAAACTGCACACTGATTGCTTGCATAGAGTGCTGTTCACATATGCAGATAACAGTCACAAGCCCGCAGCCTATTAGGTGACGCCCATACTCTTAGATCAGGCGGGCCCATCAAGCCATACTCCATGTGTGCACCATACAGGGACAGGAACTCTAATATGCAAGGCCTAACAGAAAGTAGCCTGGCTGTATCCTGTACAAAAAATATGAGGTTTTAGTTGGTATTTTGGCCTGCAGGCTTGTGACTGTGCATCTGTATTTTTTGGAAGTGTGTGTGATTTGCTCCTTCTGCACCTGTGATGCCTTCACTAGTGGGGGCTTAGCTGCATCCTGCTAGAGTACTAGTTTTTGGCCTGGGCGATGTACAACTACTGCCCTTAAATGCTGTAAGTAATGCTTAATTTTTGAAGGATGTTTATTCCTCTTTTTGTTGCTATTTTTCAAATAACAACACCTATACTCACCTCCAGTATCAGCACTAACTCTCCTGAGGCTCACATGACATTATCCCAGCAACCAATCAACTGTCACTTTACTGTCCCCTCCTTCGGACAAATCAGACATCTTGAGGAAGTCAGAGAGCAGGTGCAGCTCTCATGTCCTCCAGATGTTAATTACTCCTGAAGACAACAGTGAAGTGGCCGCGGATTGACCGCAGTGATCACATGACATAATGTCATGTGAACCTCGGGAGAGTCAGTGGTGACGCCGGAGGTGAGTAAAGGTGTTATTATTTTACTTGAAATTTAGTGATTGAGAAGGAATTGTCCAAGTAGTGGACAACCCCATTTAAACTAGTCTCAGTAGGTTTTTGCTGCCTCCTTTGAGAAGAGCATAAAGTAAGGGAAGAGACCCTGATTCCTGCTCTGGGTTACTTGGCTTCTTGCTGTAGTTTGTAAGATAAGAGTATGTATACAACATCTTTTTTAAGCTGGTATTTTCCATAACATGTCAGAAAAAGCGTTCTCTGCCGCTACTTTTTCCTCTTTTCAGTTGGGGCAGCATAAACCTGGTGACAGATTGCCTTTAATTCTAAATGTGGGGATTTTCTCCAGATTAGTCATAGAGAGACATTCAGAGAAATTCAATACCAGTTTCTAGTGTTTTTTTTTCCTCATGTTAGTTTGATTGTGCTTGTATTTTTTTTCAGGACACTTACGTACCTTTAAGTAAGGGCTACCCAAGATTTGGCCCTCCAGATTCATCCTCGACTGTTAGTTGGGGGACACCTCTGAACACTCCGTATGCACAACATGATCAGAAACAAGAGGTATACAGAATTGTGCTACTGCAGAAATATATAACAATTACACTCATTTGTAATATATTCATTGTATAATTATATTTCATTTTCCTTATTAATCTTTTTGTTTCTAATATTTAATTCGCAAGAACATGCTAATACGTATTCTAATAATGCTGCATTACTTGTTTACAGTCAGTAGGTGGAGCAGTAAAACCACCAGATGCGGTAAAATTGATATAATCCCCAAAACGGATTAGACACGTGCTGTTTTATCAGTGCACGTTAGTAGACAGACGCACGGCATATAAAAACCAATATTTTCTTATGTTCCTTACTTATTTTTGATTGTTTGGTTTTTTTTTCCATAAATCCGAAACCTAAAAATGAAACTTCCATTTAAAGAGAAAAATCATCAAGTTTTCAAGGGTGCTTTACACGCTGCGACATCGCTAGCGATTGCTAGCGATGTCGAGCGCGATTGCACCCGCCCCGTTGTACGTGCGATATGTGGTGATCGTTGCCCTAGCGAACAGTATCACTTCGGCAGTGTCACACGCACATACCTACGCAGCGACGTCGCTGTGACCGCCCAACAATCCCTCCTTCAAGGGGGAGGTGTGTTTGGCGTCATAGCGACGTCACTGCGGCGTCACAAAGTGGCCGGCCAATAGAAGCGGAGGGGGCGGAGATGAGCGGGACGTAACATCCCGCCCAGCTCCTTCCTTCCTCATTGCCGGTGGACGGAGGTAAGGAGATGTTCGTCGCACCTGCGGTGTCACACACAGCGATGTGTGCTGCCGCAGAAACGACAAACAACATCGCTACTCACCTGGCAACCATTTTTTGTTATTAAACGACCTCTCCAAAACAAACGTTTTTTTGTCTTTTTTGCGATCGTTTTAGGTCGCTCCAGCCTGTCACACGCTGCGACGTCGCTAACAACGCCGGATGTGCATCAGAAACACCGTGACCCCGACGATATATCGTTAGCGATGTTGCAGCATGTAAAGCCCCCTTTAGTGGATCACATTTCTGACAGAGGGTGGAGCGAATCAGCTGTCTGTTTCCGTGAACCACCAGTGGATCTTTTTCCCCCAGCTACATATATTACATAAAAAGAAAGTACGTAACTAAAAATCTATACAAAAACAGACCTTTTATTCCATTTAGGGCAGGTGCAGAGAATCGGGACGATTACATCAGCATAATGTGATCTGATTCTCTCAGTTGAGAGAATTGGATCACACTGAGGAGAGTATGGAGAACAAAATGTCTCCATTAGGTCAGTGCACGGAAATCAGAATGCACTCATACGTCATCCGAGTGCAGTCTGATGATTTCTACGCACTTATTGACTTTCACGGTCAAGTGCGATCCGAATATGGGATCATACGTAGACATGCAGCAATTTTTTTTTTCTTTGGACAGATACTGGCTGAAGAAAAAATGTGACATCTGTTCGGCCCCATAGACTCAAAAAGGAGACAGTTGCACACTGCAGTGTTATAATATGTGTAACAATGAATATAGGAATATAGACATGCATTACTGCTATGAAAAACATGTAAAAATTGGGATATTTAGCACACAAAAATGGCCAGTTTTATGTGAGCCAAACAGCCAATGGCAAGGCGACTTTTTTTTTTTGGGTCCCTAGCAAACTAATGCATCTTTTTGGGTTAAAAAAAACTACAATTTATGGGTGGATGGAGAATTAAAATCACCTGAGGCTGAAGAGCAGGAGTGCTCAATCAGAAGGCATAACCCTGTAATACTTTTTCCATCTTTTTCATAGCAGTAATGCATGTCTATATTCCCACATTCATTGTGCCACATATCTTATCATTGCAGTGTGCAGCTGTCTCCTTTTTCTTACTATGTTGGATGTTCAGTCTGCCCCTGTTCACATTAGAAAGGTAGGATGTGCCATCAATCTTTTTCTTAGATTACAGGGTTATGCCTTCTGATTGAGCACTCCTGCTCTTCAGCCTCAGGCAATTTTAAGGGTATGTGCCCACGATCAAGACTCACTGCACTCTGGCCGCAGCGGGTCCTGACCTGCAAGGCCGTGCATCTCCTCCGCAGTAGACTGCAGCTGTTTTTTACCCACAATCAGGGTGCAGTGCGCTGCGGTCTTTCGCTTGTGTTCTCCCTACGGAGGACGCATGTGATTCCGCAGAAAACAATTGACATGCTGCGGTCTGGAAACACGCAGTGCAAGTCAGTGTTTGCTGCGGAAAAAACAAGCACAGTGGGCACGAGATTTCAAGAAATCCATCCACTGTGCTTGTACTGTACAATGCTGCATTTTGGACACAGCTAAAGCTTGATGCATCCAAAACGCAGCAAACACTGATCGTGGGCACGCACCCTAATTCTCCATTTACAGGTTCAAAAAGGTTCTACTGAACCGAAAGTTGCCACTGGGCTAATAAAGTCCACACTTTTTGCCCTCTTTTCTTTTGTATAAATTGATTGATTTTACAGCTATTACAGTGGTATTCATGGCCCCTAGACTTCTGTTCACCCTTGTCATCCGTGCTGATGCTAAAAACTGGACACGTCTCCTTGCAGATCACACGGACACGTGTGGTTCACAGTCACACAGGGTCCAGTACTTGTGAAGGGGGCCTTCAATAACGTTATATTAGTGGAGGTCTCCTCTCTGGGTTTTCCACCAATCAGAGCATAATGAATGGGATAGAGCTGTATTGCTAGACAGGTTCAAGTATGGGCTCGCTGCTACTTCTATGCTGACATTTTCCCAACCCTTTTGATCTGGTGCCTGTTGGAGGATCCAGGCGTCAGGCCCCCTCCAGATGACCTAACATTTGGAGCAGTCTTATATTCTATGAAGGCTTTTGTCTCAGTAAATCCCTTTAAGAGAGTTTCCCGTATTGAAGTTCTCATTTCGTTCCTACGTGATATTCTTGTACTGAAACTACCGTGTAATAATGTGGAGTTAGTGTCCCTCATTACAACGTCTATCTTTATTTCTCATCATCACTGCTCTGGAGGCTTTGATCTCAGTTTATGCTGCAAACTAGTATGGACTCGGAAAGATGTCATTATGATAACTCCCAATGGGCATACTCAGATTTCAGATTTCCATGCGTCACTATGGTTACTCCACTTCAGCTTTGTATTTATAACTGGCTTTATGAACATATAAATGAAAGTGCTTTTTCTAATTCTAATGTTATTTGCCCGGACTGCTAATTACCCTAAATGTGATTGGGAGCCAGATGAAGTCAGGCAGGGTAGTATTGATCAAATCATCACCCTATTTATGTATTGTGATCACTAACGTGAACGGGTTAGCCGGTTGTCCATACATTCCCACGTGAGACCTTAAGGCTATGTGCGCACGTTGCGTACTAGCCCTGCAGAAATTTCTGCAGCAATCTGAAGAGCACACGTGCGCTTCAAATCGCTGCAGAAAATGTCCGTAGAGAAAAAAAGAAAAAGCCGATTCCATGCGCTCTGCCTGCAGCTCCTGCCATAGACAGAGCAAGTGTTGCCGGCAAAGCGCATGGAAAAAGTGACATGTCACTTCTTAGAACGCAGCGCTTTGGGCAGCAGCCGAAGCGCTGCGCTCTAAGACGCCACGTGCGCACGGCCCCTGCACAATCTCCATAGACTGTGCAGGGGACGCAGGACACATGCAGTTACGCTGCGCTACAAAGCGCAGCGTAACTGCATGTATTTACGCAACGTGCGCACATAGCCTTAAGCAGGCTTCACACGCTACAAGATCGCTACAGCGATCTCGTTGGAGCCACGGATTTTTTGACACACATCCGGCCGCTGTAGCGATGCCGTTGCGTGTGACACCTATGAGCGATTTTGCATCATCACAAAAACGTGCAAAATCGCTCATCGGTGACATGGGGGGTCCATTCTCAAATATCGTTACTGCAGCAGTAACGAAGTTGTTCCTCGTTCCTGCGGCAGCACACATCGCTCCGTGTGACACCGCAGGAACGAGGAACCTCTCCTTACCTGCCTCAAATTCCAATTTTTTATTAATATTAAAGTCTTAAAAAGGGAGAAATCCCAACATCAAATTTATAATACAGATATCCAAAAAGTACAGGGGAGGGGCCTGACCCTTGATTCGCCCTAAAACTCGCCCCTTCCTTGCCGCGGAGGTCGGCACCCTAGAGGCCTGCGCACTTGGCGCCCCCGCTCAACGAAGACTATCCCTCCGGGCCCTAAATGACCCTAGCAGATGAGGTGATAGTACTATGAGGAATAATTTCCAATAATTGAACCAACAATCATATCTCAAATATGAAAAAAATATATACACACTATCACCAATATAATTAGATTAGAGACAATGGTTGGGTGCGATGACCCAGAAGAAAACCACTCAAGGATGAGATAGTGGTTCAAAAAAAACGCCCGACGCGTTTCCCCTCATCTATATGAGGTTCTTCAGGGGTGGAAAATTTAGTTAGTTCAAGAATAACACAATAGACAATCAAATGCTGGTAGTCCCATATCACACTGAGGCTGTGTGCACACGTTGCATTTTTTACCGCGGAAACGCTGCGTTTTGAACCGCAGCGTTTCAGTGGCAAATTGCATGCGTTCAGCTTTCCCAGCAAAGTGTATGGGAAAGCTGAAAAATCAGTGCACACGCTGCGTTTCTTTCCGCAGCGTTTTGGATGCCAAAAATCGGTGCGGAAAGAAAAGCAGCATGTCACTTCTTTTGTGCGTTGTGGCTGCGTTCTCTCCCCCATTGAAATCAATGATGTGGGGTCAGAACGCAGCTACACCGCATGGACCTGCTTTTTTGTTGCGGTCCGCGGCCTTTGTCGGCACGCCAGAACGCAGGCATTTACCTGGAAGTGAGGTCAAGAGGTTTCCTGTTGACCTCACTTCCTGGCAAAGCCCCCGGTGTCGCCAAAGTGCCCGCCCCGACCCCCGACCCCCCTCCCGAAAATCCAACATGGCCGCGCGCACAGTAGCGCACCGGCCGCCCTGCTCCTATGATTTCTGTCGCATGTGCAATAACACATGCGACAGAAAACTATTCCCCAGGCCCTGCCCGTTCACCCCAATTCCCCCCGGTGTCATACATACCTGTCCGGTCGCAGCGCTGATCCCCCGCGGCTCCCTCCTCCTTCACAGCAGACGCCGGCCGGTCACATGAGCAGAGCAGCTGACAGCCAGCACAGTGTTCAGTGTGAGCTGTGCTGGCTGCTCGGCAGTCTGCAGCTGTGACCCGGGGAGAGTGGGTGCAGATTTTTGCACCCACTCTCCTCAAATGGAGGGTCTGCCCTCCTAGAAAATGGGGGATACGTTCCCTGAACGTGCCCCCATATTCTAGAAGGTCCAGAGGCGACGTGGGACATCCAAATGGATTTCTGCGGACCCATTTTTTTTATTAAATTGGAGAACAAGGGAATGATTTGGGGAGTGTTTTTTCTAATAAAAAATTTTTTGTTGTCTTTTTTTGCTTTTGTTTACTGTCAATTAGTTATGTCGGGTGTCTGATAGACGCCGTGACATCACTAATTGCTGGGCTTGATGCCAGGTGACATTACACATCTGGTATCAACCCCATTTATTACCCCGTTAGCCAACACACCAGGGCGCGGGATGAGTTGGGGCGAAGCGCCAGGATTGGCGCATCTAATGGATGCGCCACTTCTGGGGCGGCTGTGGCCTGCTATTTTTAGGCTGGGAAGAGTCCAATAACCATGGCTCTTCCCATCCTGAGAATACCAGACCTCAGCTGTCAGCTTCACCTTGGCTGGTGATCTAATTTGGGGGGACACCATGTTGTTTTTATTTTATTATTTTTATTTATAAATAAAAAAAAAACCTGGGGAGCCCTCCAAATAGATCACCAGACAAGATGAAGCTGCCAGCTGTGGTTTGCAGGCTACAGCTGTCTGCTTTACCCTGACTGGCTATCAAAAATAGGGGGGACCCCACGCCATTTTTTTTTTTTGTTTTTGTGATAAAAACTAGGCTAGGCACCCTTTAGTGCCACATGAAAGGTACTAAAGGTGCCAGCTTAGAATATGCAGGGGGGGGGGTGGGACGTTGTATATATATTTGACCTCCATTGACGCTTTTTAGGCTGGATGCCCACAATCGGGGTTTGCAGCGTTTTGGGCGCAGATTGTTTTCCCTGCGTCCATGACGCTGCGTTGTGCAGTAGAAGCACAGTGGAAGGATTTTTAGAAATCTCATGCCCACTGTGCTTCTCTTCTCCGCAGCATAAACCGACCGGTGGCGCAGCTTCCCGAGAATCAGCATGTCAATTTATGCTGCGTAGATGAGTGTTCTCTGCAGGTAGCATAGAGCTCCATAGCAGCCTGAACCCGAATCGTGGGCATGGGCAGCTGCGTTCTCCCGTGGACAACACTCACATCTCTGCAGGAAGGCTGACACTGTGTACTAGACGCCGTGTCGCTGGATCATGGCCACAGAGCCTTAGGCCTCTTTCACACGTCAGTGATTCTGGTACGTTTGTGCTTTTTTTTTTAAACGTACCAGAATCACTGACATACGCAGACCCATTATAATGAATGGGTCTGCTCACACGTCACGTCACTTTTTGTAGATTTGTCAAACGGGGAGATCGGTTCCTCAGTGAAGTAACAGGGAGAACATACTTCAATATACAATTTGCTAACTGCACCACGGTCGGTGTGATTGTGGGAAGGAATATGTAGGGAAGACAAAGCGCGAATTCAAGAAACGGATAGGAGATCACATTGGAGATATTAGGAATGCCAGGGATACTCCAATATCGAGGCATGTTAGGATGGAGCATGGAGGTGGACTGGATGGCTTTACCTTTAATGCTATCGAGGTGGTCCCACCGCCGGATAGGGGTGGGAACTGGGACAGACTCATCCTGCAGAAGGAGGCCCGATGGATTCACAGGCTATGTACTGTGAATCCGTCTGGACTTAATGAACAGTTACACTTTGGATGTTTTTTATAGTACCTCCCTCCTTACATGCCCCCTAGTCCCAGAGCTTCTAATGGTTGTCTCCTTGTTGCCTTTGCCCATAAACCTGCCCTATTCTTTCTAGCCCCATTGTCTGCCATGCCTATTATTCTGCAAAGGATTTGGCTTTAATTATTCACCTAATTTAAGGCTTTGTATTTTTGATATCTACTTTTCTATCATAGTTACCTTTAATGGGATAAGGACTCTAATTTATATAAAAGAAACTTTTTCTATTGTCTCACCTTAATCCTTTCATCCCCTCCGTAATGGTTGACCTTAGTTATTCCTATTATATATAGAACACCCTGTCCCCAGCACCACTTTCTCATCTATAGACTCTAATAACGGTGCTCCTTCTTTCCTCCCTTTGTTAACCTGAGAGAGGAGGGGGGCGTGACTGACGGTGCAGGCTTTTCATGTGTCCGTCTGGGCTTTCCCTATTTGCGTTCCAGTGTGGGACGCATGTGATGCGCATGCGCGGGGTGCGCGTCATCGGGTATTCCGCTCACGTGACCGCAGCCTGCCTTTCTTTTCATCCTGGTGCTCGGCAGTGGGCGGTAGTTACGGCGCGTGCGCGGGCTCGCGTCATCGGGGATTCCCGATCACGTGACCGCGGCACATGGAGGTGCGGAAGTACTGTGTCCAGGATATGTGCACTCCGCCTGAGCTTATGCCTTCCAGCGAACGGGCCAGGAGGGGTTAACTATTTGCCTTATCACAGGTGAGAAGGTTTTTAGACATTTCTATAAATAGGTGAGCGGTATGCGGGCTTTCTCTTTCCCCCACTGAATCTGCACCATAGCACTCTGACTGCTTCTGAAAGGGAGGATGGCAAACTGAGGAGTTTATCTGCTGCTGATATGGGGATAATGGACCCCATTTATCTAGGGAGTCCTGTGAAGAATGTCCTTATCTATCGCACACTGAGGCTTAAGATAAGTGGCTAATGCTGTATGTTTTGAACAATTGTTGTTTGTTGCCCCTTGTCCCAGCATTATATGTACAATTGAACACCCTGGTTGATCCTTTAGCCTGATGGGTGTGAGTCATCAGGTTCTATCTCATACTTATTGGGACTGGATACCTTCTGGGGACAATTGGTTCTCAGTGTGATATGGGACTACCAGCATTTGATTGTCTATTGTGTTATTCTTGAACTAACTAAATTTTCCACCCCTGAAGAATCTCATGTAGATGAGGGGAAACGCGTCGGGCGGTTGTTTTGAACCACTAGCTCATCCTTGAGTGGTTTTCTTCTGGGTCATCGCACCCCACCATTGTCTCTAATCTAATTATATTGGTGATAGTGTGTATATATATTTTTTTCATATTTGAGATATGATTGTTGGTTCATTTATTGGAAATTATTCCTCATAGTACTATCACCTCATCTGCTAGGGTCATGTAGGGCCCGGAGGGATAGTCTTCGTTGAGTGGGGGCGCCAAATGCGCAGGCCTCTAGGGTGCCGACCTCCGCGGCAAGGAAGGGGCGAGTTTTAGGGCGAATCAAGGGTCAGGCCCCTCCCCTGTACTTTTTGGATATCTGTATTATAAATTTGATGTTGGGATTTCTCCCTTTTTAAGACTTTAATAATAATAAAAAATTGGAATTTTAGGAGTTTTTTGCTTATAATTTTCTCACGTTTGTACTTCTACACTATTTTCTGGATAAAATTTACACTCTTGATGGCAGGATTTTTGTCAGGGCCTGTGAATCGGGAGCAATGGGCACTGGAGGCAAGGGATGCCTTTTCTGACTGTGTGACCAGTATTGATACGCCAAGAACCTCAAATATTAGGAACATCTTCCAAGAACTCACAGGCTGTTATAAAGATAATTTAAAATCTTGGTGGGAGATACAGTCCCTGGAGAACTACATTAAAAACAAAATTGTTCCCAGGGGTTTAAGTATTAATCTTACTCCTTCCAAACGATCCAGATCCCCGGAACTTTTGACAGCCTGGGAGAGGGAACTGACGGGGAGTTCTATACGTTTGATGGGTGTACTCTTAAAGGAGGAGAGGAACATATTTGATTATATGTCAAGGAGGTTAACCACACTAACTGAGGAGGCTCTTAAATTCAAAACTGATATAGACTTCCCAAGAAAGGAAGCTGCTTTGCAGTTTGCGATAGAAAAGTTTCAAAATTCCATCAAGGATCGCAAGCAAAAGCAGTTCAGCAGGGATTTGCCGGAGTTTAAGGAGGGTAGGGTCTACCCTATGCTCCAGGAGGACCCTGTTGAGATTCCAAGAGATAGTTCTACATCAGATACGGATACGTCCGATACTGAGAAGTCTGATACGGCATCTGCAGACATTGAGAGGGAGCCAGACTTAAATCTAGTTATCAAACCAGTGGTACCTCGAGAAAGGGGAGATGGGGAAGATTTACAAGAAAGAACACAGGGCAAAGAGTGGATTCTTCACCTTTCCCTCATGCCTCCTCCTCTACGTCCTCGGCCCCGGGTGCGCCCTCTCCCTCTTTTTTAGAGCAGAGAACCCATCAGAATTTTTACAATCTAAGGAACAACTCTGCAAGAGTAAACTACAGGTGAGCCCTAGAGATGACGATTGCATCATTAATCTAACCCCTCGCTGTCTCACCCCCTTTGAGCGCCAAGTTTTATCTAGGGGTCTTTCGTTCGTTTCTACAAACTCATTTGATGAGTTTTGTTGGATAAAGGATATCAACCTCTTCTCACGTAAACTCAAGTGGAGGCGTTTCTTTAACTGTCATGATAAACAGGAATGCCTGAGACTGGGGATATCTGAGGAGGATCTCCCGGACTTTAGGACTCTAAGTGACCTTTGGAGCGAAAGTCTTGCAGTTCCGGGACATGGTCCCTTCACAGACTTAAGACCCAAAAGTCAAAAAATGCCACCGAGTTCTGAGGTGAATAGTATTGATATATTCACTAAATTGGTGACGGACGAACTTGGCCAACTTAAGAAAAGAGGTTGGACCCCTAGAAGCAATCTGAGGGGAGAGGAGAGGGAGGCATTGGAAACCCTAATGAAGGATGATGCAATCGTCATAAAGCCATCTGACAAGGGTGGAAATCTGGTGGTCATGACCCACAGCCAGTATAGGAGGATGTGCTGTGACATCTTGGATAATAAGGATACATATGGAGTCATTAGGAGAGATCCGACTGTAGGGTTCAATCAGAAACTCCATTCATTACTTGAGGAGGCCCAGTCTCGGAGACTGATTTCATAAAATGAAATGGACTTTATGTATTCTAAATTCCCGGTATTACCGGTTTTTTACTCCCTACCTAAGGTGCATAAAGGGGTCGACCCCCTATGCGGCCGCCCGATAGTGTCGGGGGTCGACTCCTTTACATAAAATAGCAGCATTTATGTAGATAGGGTGTTGAGGAGTTTTGTCACAGCACTACCTTCACACTTGCGTGACACTTCGGATCTGCTTTTGAAATTGGAGGATGTAGCTATAGAGGATAATATCTCTTTTGCCTCAATTGATGTGGAGACCCTCTATAGCTGCATCCCGCATGATCTGGGTGTCACTGCGGTGGAGTATTTCCTCAGTACAAGAGGTACACAGTTCTCTGCACATAATCAGTTCATCATTGCCATCCTGGACTTTATCCTTAAACATAATGTTTTCAGATTCGATGGGAAATTTTTCCACCAGCTCAGGGGTACAGCGATGGGGAGCCCATGTGTTCCCACTTACGCTAACCTTTACCTGGGCTGGTGGGAGGATACCATCGTGTTTGGAGAGGAGACGTCTTGGTGGAGCCCCCATATAACATTCTGGGGGCGTTATATTGATGACGTGCTGGTACTGTGGTCGGGTGGAGAAGGACAGTTTAGGAGATTTATGGAAGATCTAAACAAGAACAAATTGGGCTTGAGGTTTACATCAGACTTTCAGAAGGATAAGATTGACTTTTTGGATATATCAATCTTTAGGGATGCCCAGGGTAAGATCCAAACTAGGACCTTCCGTAAACCCACATCAACTAATCGCTTTCTCCATTGGCAGAGCCATCACCCCCTGAGTCTTAGGAGAGGGATACCGAGAGGGCAATACCTTCGGATGAGAAGGAACTGTTCCTCTAATACCGATTTTTACCATCAAGCGAGTGATCTTAAGAGGAGGTTCCTTCATAGGGGTTACCCTGAACAGGTATTAAGTGCAGCATATAAGAACGCAGTTATGACACCGAGAAGTACCACCTTGCAGACAAGGATTAGGGATACCACTCAAGTGATGAGGATCATCGTGGATTTCGATGACCGGTCGGAGGATGTTCGTAGGATTCTTGGGAAATACTGTGATATCTTGAAGGCAGATCCGGTTCTTGCAGGTTCTATATCTCCCTCCCCCTCTATCACATTCAGACGAGGTAGAACCATCCGAGACAGGTTGGTCCACAGCAATTATGGCTCTCCATCTGGATCAACCTGGCTTGACACCAGAAAAGTGGGCACGTTTAGGTGCGGGAGATGCACTTTTTGTAGATTTGTCAAACGGGGAGATCGGTTCCTCAGTGAAGTAACAGGGAGAACATACTTCAATAGACAATTTGCTAACTGCACCACGGTCGGTGTGATCTACCGCTTTAGGTGTGATTGTGGGAAGGAATATGTAGGGAAGACAAAGCGCGAATTCAAGAAACGGATAGGAGATCACATTGGAGATATTAGGAATGCCAGGGATACTCCAATATCGAGGCATGTTAGGATGGAGCATGGAGGTGGACTGGATGGCTTTACCTTTAATGCTATCGAGGTGGTCCCACCGCCGGATAGGGGTGGGAACTGGGACAGACTCATCCTGCAGAAGGAGGCCCGATGGATTCACAGGCTATGTACTGTGAATCCGTCTGGACTTAATGAACAGTTACACTTTGGATGTTTTTTATAGTACCTCCCTCCTTACATGCCCACTAGTCCCAGAGCTTCTAATGGGTTGTCTCCTTGTTGCCTTTGCCCTATTCTTTCTAGCCCCATTGTCTGCCATGCCTATTATTCCGCAAAGGATTTGGCTTTAATTATTCACCTAATTTAAGGCTTTGTATTTTTGATATCTACTTTTCTATCATAGTTACCTTTAATGGGATAAGGACTCTAATTTATATAAAAGAAACTTTTTCTATTGTCTCACCTTAATCCTTTCATCCCCTCCGTAATGGTTGACCTTAGTTATTCCTATTATATATAGAACACCCTGTCCCCAGCACCACTTTCTCATCTATAGACTCTAATAACGGTGCTCCTTCTTTCCTCCCTCTGTTAACCTGAGAGAGGAGGGGGGCGTGACTGACGGTGCAGGCTTTTCATGTGTCCGTCTGGGCTTTCCCTATTTGCGTTCCAGTGTGGGACGCATGTGATGCGCATGCGCGGGTGCGCGTCATCGGGTATTCCGCTCACGTGACCGCAGCCTGCCTTTCTTTTCATCCTGGTGCTCGGCAGTGGGCGGTAGTTACGGCGCGTGCGCGGGCTCGCGTCATCGGGGATTCCCGATCACGTGACCGCGGCACATGGAGGTGCGGAAGTACTGTGTCCAGGATATGTGCACTCCGCCTGAGCTTATGCCTTCCAGCGAACGGGCCAGGAGGGGTTAACTATTTGCCTTATCACAGGTGAGAAGGTTTTTAGACATTTCTATAAATAGGTGAACGGTATGCGGGCTTTCTCTTTCCCCCACTGAATCTGCACCATAGCACTCTGACTGCTTCTGAAAGGGAGGATGGCAAACTGAGGAGTTTATCTGCTGCTGATATGGGGATAATGGACCCCATTTATCTAGGGAGTCCTGTGAAGAATGTCCTTATCTATCGCACACTGAGGCTTAAGATAAGTGGCTAATGCTGTATGTTTTGAACAATTGTTGTTTGTTGACCCTTGTCCCAGCATTATATGTACAATTGAACACCCTGGTTGATCCTTTAGCCTGATGGGTGTGAGTCATCAGGTTCTATCTCATACTTATTGGGACTGGATACCTTCTGGGGACAATTGGTTCTCAGTGTGATATGGGACTACCAGCATTTGATTGTCTATTGTGTTATTCTTGAACTAACTGTACTTTTTGGATATCTGTATTATAAATTTGATGTTGGGATTTGTCCCTTTTTAAGACTTTAATAATAATAAAAAATTGGAATTTTAGGAGTTTTTTGCTTATAATTTTCTCACGTTTGTACTTCTAAACTATTTTCTGGATAAAATTTACACTCCTTACCTGCCTCCCGACCACAATGCGGAAGGAAGGAGGTGGGCGGGATGTTACGTCCTGCTCAGCTCCGCCCCTTCGCTTCTATTGGGCGGCGGTTCAGTGACGCAGCTGTGACGTTGCTGTGACACTGAACGAACCGCCCCCTTAGAAAGGAGGCGGTTCGCTGGTCACAGCGACGTCGTAGGGAAGGTAAGTCTGTGTGACGGGTCCGGGCGATGTTGTGCGTCAGAGATTTGCCCGTGTCGCACAACCGATGGGGGCGGGTACGCACGCTGGCGATATCAGTGCCGATATCGCAGTGTGTAGAGCGGCCTTTGCTCTAAGGTGCCATACACAGTCTGGTAAGGTCAACTGAGCACGGCAACTAAGGGTCTCTAAAGATCCAGCAATTTTAAGTTAAGCGCCCAATACTTTTGATTTCCCCTGAGACAAGATTTATTTATCCGTGGAGTACTCTCCTTCTCCAATGCAGAAACACATACAGGCCATACTGACGTAAATGTACATGTGCATGAGGGTGGCGTGGAGCCATGTGTGATATGTGTGGCTATTTTAAAGGCTCTCATGTAACCAGTCGGTGCTGCATAATAGGAAATATGGATGCGCTTCTTCTGAGTGGACAAGCCCTTTAAGCCACAGCTGATAATAGGGATCTGGCTGTTCAGATGGCACAGGGGATCTCTTCTACAGAGTCAGACCTGTAGTGCAAAGTAGGACTTGTTGTCCATAATAACCTGTCAGAGCTCGGCCGTCATTGTGAACACGGCACTGGTCGATAACATGCAATAGGTTACATTAGTAGAGAAGGCCTCTTTTTGGTTTTGTTACATGGTTAATACAAGCGTATACCCTGAATTGTAAACTTCGATAGAACTAGACAGAGGGAGCAGTTTAATTATCCATTTTTGCCTATTCTTGCTTCCACATCCCCATCCTTTTTTTTTTTTTTACTTGAGAGATATTATCTTTGGACTTGTTAGTGGAATCTAACCTAATTTTCTCATTCTCCTATGACTAACAGATCTCTCTAACACAGTTAAAAACCGTCCCTGAGAATTTACCGTCAGCATCTGACAGATTCCGCTTGAAGTATCAACAGTATGGAGAAGATATGAAGAATAGCTACAAGCAATATACAATTAGAGAGAAGAATAAACAGCACTCTGCAAGACGGGACGAGAAACAGGAGGTGATAGTAGTATAAGTATTAACTTCTTTATTCCCTTTTTAGCTGGGGCTACAAACTTGTCACTCGCTTAAAGTTCACTGGGTGTTGCAGCTAGGCAATGAATGGGGTCGCATTGCAATCAGGGCGTACTGCGATTCTGACAAGCAGTGACTTCCTAGTACTATGGGGCTTGCAAATTGACACCTTTTACTTGTATATCACCACCATGTAGCAGTGATACCTAGTAAACTTAGGTCTCCCAATAAGTATGGGGGCCCATGTCGGCATGAAGCCCCACCCTAATGCCGCTTTCACACTGCGATCCTCTCCCTGTTCATTGGTCCGGTCAAGGCTTCCGTTTGAACCCTATGCAAAACGAGTTTCGGACATATGCACTGACAGGGCCACTGACTATAATGGTGCAGACAGAGTCACCGTGTGCTCTGTTGTGCATCATTTTTGGGAGTATATGCCTATTGAAGGCGGACACCCATACATACTAGATTGTGTCTGGGTGTCAGCCTCCAGTAAGCATGTACTTTTGAAAATGGTGCACGACAGAGCACACGGAGACTCTGTCTGCACCATTAGGCTATGTGCCCACAGGACAATGTACCCGCGGATAAATGTGGATTTTTTCAGATAAATTGGCAGGTTTAAGCAAGTACAGACACTCCCCATGTTATCCTATGGGATTTGGGGAGTGCTATATCAATGCTGCGGTATGTACGGCTGCAGAATATGCTGCGGATGTCCCGCAGCCGCACGTAACTGCATGTCAATTATTCAAGCGGAAATATCTGCGGATGTCCCGCCTTTCCACTACGGAGATACAGGAAGGGAATTCAGCAGGTATTTAAGCACTTGTCCCGCAGGTTTACCGCAATAACTTCGCACATATACCGCAGCAATGGATAGCTGCAGATTCCGGGCTGCTGCGGGAAACCTGTGGACATACCTGCGGGTTTAAACGTGGGTACATTGTCCTGTGGGCACATAGCTTAAAGGGGGCTTTACACGGTAGCGATAACGCTAGCAATTGCTAGCGATATAGAGCGTGTAAGTACCCGCCCCCTTCGTGCAAGCGAAATCGTGTGATCGCTGCCGTAGCGAACATTATCGCTACGGCAGCGTCACACGCACTTACCTGGTCGGCGTCGTCGCTGTGACTGCCGAACAATCCCTCCCTCAAGAGGGAGGGACGTTCGGCATCACAGTGATGTCACTAAGCGGCCGGCCAATCAAAGTGGAGGGGTGGAGCTGAGCACGATGTATACATCCCGCCCACCTCTTTCTTCCGCATTGTGGCCGGCGGCAGGTAAGGAGACGTTCCTCGCTCCTGCGGTGTCACACACAGCGATGTGTGCTACCGCAGGAGCGACGAATCACAACGAAAAACAACCCTTACCGATTTTTGAGTTTGGGACGACCTCTCCATGGTGAACGATTTTCACCATTTTTGAGGTCGCTTAAGGTCGCTGGTCAGTGTCACACGTTGCAATATCGTTAATGACACCGGATGTGCGTCACTAACAACGTGACCCCGACGATAAAACATTAACGATATCGTAGCGTGTAAAGCCCCCTTTATAGTCAGTGGCCTCGTCGGTGCACACGTCTAAGGCCCGTTTTGCGAGGGATTCAGACGGAAGCATCAAAGGGACCACTGAACGGGGAGAGGAACACAGTATGAAAGTGGCCTAACATGTATGGAAATGACACCTCCACCTGCATTTCTGAGAACCTGTCATGTCATAATTCAGCCTAAACAACTGTTGGCAGGAAATAGTCTTCCTGGCGATGATTGTTTGGACAAGGCAAATATGGATTTGTACAAAGTATCTTGTTACATGTACATGTGGAGTGGTGGATTATACTATGATTTATTAGGGAAACCTTTAAACGCTAAAAGAGAAGGCTGCTTTTTAGTTTTGGTACACGAGGCTAAGCGATTTTACATTAGTCTCCTGCATTTGCAGAATACAAGTGTGCAGCAACCTGTACTCTGTATGGCAAGCACAAAAACTGAATCCATCGGATGGAGTATATTTGTTTTTTTAAGTAAACCTGTAAACATTAAAAGTGAAGGCTGATTTTTGGTTTTGGCACATGCAACTAATACATTTTCCATCCATCTTCTGCATTTAGTTTAATCAATCTAGAGGGAACTACAGCACCATTAGTAGGCTGGATTCACACATGCAGTTTTTTAGCAAAACATAGGATTGGTTAATAAGAGCAAACATATAATATATATTTATTCCATACTGATTATAGGTAACAGAATATTCTGGAATTGCACTCAAAATTGTGCTGATTGTCGCCAACAAGCTCGTTAATAGACACGACATTCACAGATTAGCCAAGATCCTATAATGCAGTGGGACATTTATGCTATATGTGCACAGTTCATTTGTATTGATGTGTTTTGGGTGCAGTTTTGTCACAAAAATGCATGCCTTTCCTTATGCCAGCAAAGTCAATGAGAATCCTGAAGTGTTGTGCACATGTTGCTTATTTTTTCCTTGCAGATTTGCAGCAGAAAATAATTTACAACATGTAAATTCTTTCAGCATTTTTGCCAGAGTTTTTCCACCCTATAATGCATGAAAGTCCATGCAAAAAACACCTAAAAAATGCAACCGAAAACATGTCAAAAACACGTTTTTCTTTATCGTTCCTTTGGGAGACCCAGACCATGGGTGTTTAGCTTCTGCCTCCGGAGGACACACAAAGTACTACACTAAAAAGTGTAGCTCCTCCCTCTGAGCTTATACACCCCTGGTAGCCAGTCCTAGCCAGTTTATCGCTTTGTGTTCAGGAGGCATACATCCACACATGCATTCTCATATGATTTTTCCCTTTTGGAATGAGTTTGAAGAACTGTGGGTCCACGTCTGGACCCCCGGCATGTCCCTTCTCACCCCACTGTGTCGGCGGTGTTGTAAGGTTGATTTCCTAGGCTGGAGCCTTACATGCCGTGCTCCTTCACCATCCCTCCTGGGCTCTGGCTTGAAGTGGGAGCCAGCACGGTCTCCATGCCTGGCAGGAGACCGGTCTCCATCCGCAGCCCTTCAGGACCCTGCTGGACCGGAGCACTCATCCCCAGGGACATGGCCCTGCGTCTCAGCAGCTAAGTACCTGAGGCGTTAATATTTGGGGGTCCCTGTGCTTTATTGTTGGGGGAGAGTGTGCTTATTGTATTTTCTGACATTTCCGGCGGGTTCTCTAGCTGTCGCCCGAGAACCGCGCCGATGGTGCCTGCGCGTCGGGCTCGCCGCTCAAATGTAGGTCCCGGCTTCGCCGGAGGCCTAGTTTCGTTTCACTGTCCTCGTATGTCACTCATGCAGAGGGACAGCGCGGCTCCTCCCGGCGGCCGTTCTGCACAGGGGAGGGACACTGCTGTGCGTGTCTCCTCCCCTGTAGGTCTCTATGGCTCTCCAGATCCCGCTCTTCATGCAAGTCCCGCCCCCTCTCTTCGCTCCGGCGGCCATTTTCTCAGAGTTCTCTCAGCGTTGGTCTGTGTTCTGCATCACTGCTGAGGTGCTGTGTTTGGGGGTCTGGGCTTCGGGGTCTGGAGGGCACACAACACCGCTCTGCACAGCACAGCGGTCTGGTAAGCCACAACCGGCTCTGGTTGTGGACCTCTGTATATACTCTCTGGGGTTCATTCTCTGGCAGAGCCCCCACTCCAGCAGCATGTCTCACACGAGGAGCAAGGCTCCAAAGCTTTACTCTGTATGCGCTGCATGTAAGCTCCTGCTGCCTGAACCGAGCACCTATCCACATTGTGATGCCTGCTCTACCTTGGCGGTGCCACAGCCTGGAGTCTCTCCCCCAGTGGTCTCTCAGGCTGCTCCTGCTCCTGTGGCTGAGCCCCCGGCTTGGGTAGAATCCTTTTCTAGGTCTATCTCCCAGTCTTTTGCTGAGTCCATGGGACTTTTGTCCAGGACTTTGCTGAATATGCATCAGCCCCCCTCACAGGGTGCCTCTGCTGCTAGGGCTCTCTCAGGACCGGAGCTCACAGAGGATTCATCATCAGGTCCCAGACCCCGTCCTCCTAAGAAAAGACGTAGGGTTCCCTCTCCCTCCTCCTCCCGCGGCTCTGATTCAAGAGCGGACTCGCAGGATGAGGAGGATGCCTTTACAGGGGGCTCGGAGGCTAACTCCATGTACCCCATTGATCTGTCCGAAAGTGACTCAGATCTTAGTGACTTGATTGCTTCCATTAATTCTGTTCTGGATCTTAATCCGCCAGTATCAGAGGAGCAACCCTCTCCGGCAGAAAAGCACCAGTTTACCTCGCCTAAGAGGGCAAAGAGTGTGTTCTTTAACCACTCCAGTTTTCAGGCCGCTGTGTCCAAGCCCAGGGCCTGTCCTGACAAACGCTTCCCGAAGCATGGTTCTGATGACCGTTTTCCCTTTCCACCTGAGGTGGTCAAGAAGTGGGCTCAGTCCCCAAAGGTAGACCCCCCAGTGTCTAGGCTCTCAGCCCGGACTGTTATGTCGGTGGCTGATGGCACCTCCTTTACGGATTCCACTGACCGCCAGATTGACCTTCTGGCCAAATCCGTATATGAAGCGGTGGGGGCCTCGTTTTCCCTGACTTTTGCAGCAGTGTGGGCTCTCAAAGCCATCTCTGCTTCTCTAGAGGAGATGCATTCCCTCACCAGGGAATCTATGCCCGAAATGGTTTCCTTGACTTCCCAAGCTTCAGCTTTTTCATCCTATGCCATGTCTGCCATGCTGGAGGCTTCTCACCGCACTGCGGTGGCTTCGGCTAATTCCCTCGCTATCCGCAGGATCTTGTGGCTTCGAGAGTGGAAGGCAGATGCTTCTTCTAAGAAGTACCTTGCTGGGCTCCCTTTTGCTGGGTCCCGGCTGTTCGGAGAACAGCTGGATGAAATTATTAAGGAAGCTACTGGCGGGAAGAGTACTTCCATGCCACAAACCAAAGCCAGGAAACCTGCCCAGGGTAGGAATCAGTCGAGGTTTCGCTCCTTTCGTTCCTCCAACTGGTCGTCCTCTAAGCCTTCGGCCTCGTCCACTAACTCAGCCAAGGACCAGAAATCCAACTGGCGCCCAAAAGCGCGTCCACAGAAGACGGCAGGAGGTGCTGCCACTAAGGCAGCCTCCTCGTGACTATCTGCCCGCTCCAGCAACGTCCTTGGTCGGTGGCAGGCTCTCCCACTTTGGCGACGCTTGGTTTCAACACGTCTCCGATCAGTGGGTGAGAGATATCATCTCCCACGGCTACAGGATAGAATTTTCTTCCAATCCGCCAAACAGATTTTTTTCTCTCAACCCCCCCCTTCTCCAAGGCCGCCGCCTTCTCACAGGCCGTGGCATCCTTGCAGGCCAACGGAGTAATTGTACCGGTGCCCGCCCGGGAACGGTTCAGAGGTTTCTACTCAAATCTCTTCCTAGTCCCCAAAAAGAACGGTACTTTCCGGCCCATCCTGGATCTCAAGCTTCTCAACAAGCATGTTCAGGTGCGGCACTTTCGCATGGAGTCTCTGCGATCAGTCATTGCCTCAATGACCCAAGGGGATTTCCTGGCGTCCATCGACATCAGAGATGCCTATCTGCATGTGCCAATTGCAGTCTCACACCAGCGTTGGTTACGTTTTGCAATCGGAGAAGATCATTTCCAATTTGTGGCTCTCCCCTTCGGGTTGGCCACAGCCCCTCGGGTATTCACCAGGGTCATGGCTGCAGTGATTGCGGTTCTGCACCTACAGGGGTTGGCAGTGATCCCTTACCTGGACGACCTTCTAGTCAAGGCTTCATCCAGCGCAGACTGTCAGCGGAGTGTCTCGCTCACTCTCGCCACTCTAGCCCAATTCAGGTGGCTGGTCAATCTTCCCAAATGCACTCTGACTCCGACCCAGAGTCTCACGTACCTAGGGATGCAGTTCGAGACTTTACCGGCACTTGTGAAGTTGCCCTTAGTCAAACAGCAGTCCCTCCAACTGGCAGTGCGCTCTCTGCTGAGGCCCCGCCGTTATACCCTCAGGCGTCTGATGCAGGTGCTGGGTCAAATGGTGGCGTCAATGGAAGCTGTCCCCTTTGCCCAGTTCCATCTGCGCCCCCTGCAGCTGGACATTCTCCGCTGTTGGGACAAGCGGCCTTCCTCCTTACACAGGCTAGTGGCTCTGTCGCCACAGACCAGGAGCTCTCTTCAGTGGTGGCTTCGGCCCCTCTCTCTGTCCCAGGGGCGCTCCTTCCTGGCCCCGTCCTGGGTGATCCTCACCACGGATGCCAGTCTATCCGGCTGGGGAGCGGTATGTCTCCACCACAGAGCGCAGGGCACTTGGAGTCAGCCCTTTCAATCAATGTGCTGGAAACCAGAGCCGTGCTTCTAGCTCTTCTAGCTTTTCACCACCTGTTGGCGGGCAAGCACATTCGAGTCCAGTCAGACAACGCGACAGCGGTTGCCTACATCAATCACCAAGGCGGGACACGCAGCCGCCTGGCAATGTTGGAGGTACAACGCATCCTTCAATGGGTGGAGGACTCCAAGTCCACCATATCCGCAGTCCACATCCCAGGCGTGGAAAACTGGGAGGCAGATTACCTCAGCTGTCAAACCGTGGACGGTGGCGAGTGGTCCCTGCACCCGGAAGTGTTTCAGTCAATCTGCCGCAAATGGGGCACTCCGGACGTGGACCTAATGGCATCCCGTCACAACAACAAAGTTCCTGTTTACGTGGCTCGCTCCCACGATCCTCAGGCATTCGCCGCGGACGCTCTGGTTCAAGACTGGTCCCAGTTTCGTCTGTCCTACGTGTTTCCCCCTCTAGCTCTCTTGCCCAGAGACCTGCGCAAGATCAGAATGGAGGGCCGTCGAGTCATCCTCATTGCACCGGACTGGCCCAGGCGAGCTTGGTATCCAGACCTGCTCCATCTGTCCGTAGAGATGCCGTGGCATCTCCCGGACCGTCCAGACCTTCTCTCGCAAGGTCCGTTTTTCCGCCTGAATTCTGCGGCTCTCAAATTGACGGCGTGGCTCTTGAGTCCTGGATTTTGACGGCTTCTGGTATTCCTCCTGAAGTCATCTCCACTATGACTCGGGCCCGTAAGTCTTCCTCTGCTAAGATCTATCACAGGACTTGGAGAATTTTCCTATCCTGGTGTCGCTCTACCGACCATCCTCCTTGGCCTTTCTCCTTGCCGACCCTTCTGTCTTTTCTGCAGTCCGTTCTGCAGCTAGGTCTGTCCCTCAACTCTCTCAAGGGACAAGTCTCAGCTCTGTCTGTTCTGTTCCAGCGGTGTCTCGCTCGGCTGGCTCAGGTCCGCACCTTCATGCAGGGCGCGTCTCACATCATTCCGCCTTACTGGCGGCCCTTGGATCCCTTGGACCTTAATTTGGTTCTCACGGTTTTGCAGAAACCCCCCTTTGAGCCTCTTTGGGAAGTTTCCTTGTATCGTCTTTCACAGAAAGTGGCCTTTCTGGTGGCCATTACTTCCCTTCCCTCAGGAGAGTCTCTGATTTGGCTGCGCTCTCTTCGGAGTCACCTTTTTTGGTTTTTCATCAAGACAAGGTGGTTCTCCGTCCGACTCCGGACTTTCTTCCTAAGGTGGTCTCTCCTTTCCACCTTAACCAGGACATTACCCTACCTTCCTTTTGTCCGGCTCCTGTTCATCGCTTTGAAAAAGCGCTGCATACTCTGGATCTGGTGCGTGCTCTCCGGATCTATGTGTCTCGCACCGCTGCACTTAGGCGGTGCACTTCTCTTTTTGTGCTAACCACAGGTCGGCGCAAGGGTCTCTCTGCTTCTAAGCCGACCTTAGCCCGTTGGATTAGATCGACCATTTCGGACGCCTACCAGAGTACTCAGGTGCCTCCCCTGCCGGGGATCAAGGCACATTCGACCAGAGCTGTCGGTGCCTCTTGGGCTTTTAGGCACCAGGCCACGGCTCAACAAGTCTGTCAGGCTGCCACTTGGACTAGCCTGCATACCTTTTCGAAGCACTACCAAGTGCATGCTCATGCTTCGGCAGATGCGAGCTTGGGCAGACGCATCCTTCAGGCGGCTGTCGCCCATTTGTGAAGTTAGGTTCTGCCTACTTCTTAGTTTATTCTGTTTATTTCCCACCCAGGGACTGCTTTGGAATGTCCCAATGTCTGGGTCTCCCATAGGAACGATAAAGAAAGAGAATTTTGTTTACTTACCGTAAATTCTTTTTCTTATAGTTCCGTAATGGGAGACCCAGCACCCTCCCTGTTGCCTGTTGGCAATTTTTTCTTGTTCCGCGTGTTCTCACCGGCTGTTGTCGTGGACAGAGTCTCCGGTTGTTCCGGCTCTTGCTCTGTTCTACTTGTGGGTGGCTATTCTCCTTCAGCTTTTGCACTAAACTGGCTGGGTCTGCTCACCAGGGGGTGTATAATCTCAGAGGGAGGAGCTACACTTTTTAGTGTAGTACTTTGTGTGTCCTCCGGAGGCAGAAGCTAAACACCCATGGTCTAGGTCTCCCAATATGGAACTATAAGAAAAAGAATTTACGGTAAGTAAACAAAATTCTCATTTTTTTTTCCTTCCAGGAGATACAGATTTGCTGCAGAAATGTCTGCACGAAATAACCAGCTTGCTTATATACTCTAAACCAGTCTCTAAAATTCACGTCACAAAGCAGAATTGTAAAATGATTGACACAAGTTAGGCACTTAAAATTAATGAGAACCCTAAAATGAATCAGACCCCAGAGTTGACCACTCAAATTTCTAAAGTCTCTAGAACAGAACAATCAGACCTTGTGTGCTAGGCCCTGGTAGTAGGTAGCTTTGCTTAATACATTGGAAACAATTGTGCTGTAATGTGCAGTCCCGTCCTCCAGATCATCTCCCCTGTGCGTGCACGCTGGGGACAGCGGTACTTCGGGGAACACGTGGAGGACGGGACTATCAGCGGCGGCGGCAGCGAGAGGGAAAAATCAATGTTTTCAGCTGCCAATGTCCATCCCCCTCTTGCTGCCGCCGCCGCCGCCGCTGATTGTCCCGTCCTCCACATCATCTCCCCTGTGCGTGCATGCTAGGGACAGCAGGACCTTGGGGGAACACGTGGAGGACGGGACTATGAGCGGCGGCGGCAGCGAGAGGGGGATGGACATTGGCAGCTGAAAACATTGATTTTTCCCTCTCGCCGCTGCTGCTGATAGTCCCCGTCCTCCACATCATCTCCCCTGGGGACAGCTGTACTTCTGGGAACACATGGAGGACGGGACGGGACCACTTGCCTGACCTCACTTCCTGAGAAATCACCTGCGTTTTTGGTACCAAAAACGCAGGTAAAAGGCAGGTAAAATGCACCACTTTTGATTAGCATGCATTTTTCCTGCGTTTTTGATGCCCTCGTTGATTTCAATGGGTGACAAATGTTGACAAAAACGCAGGAAGAATGAACATGGTGCATTTCTTTTGTCACAAACTTTTGACAAAAAAAACGCTGACAAATAAACTGCAATGTGTGCATGACAAATCTGACTTCTCATAGACTTTGCTGGGAAGTCAAATGTCAGAAAGTTCTGCTGACAAAACTGCAGCCAAAAAAGCAGCAAAAAAGCAGCGTGCGCATGTAGACTTAAGGGGGCTTTACACGCTGCGACATCGCTAATGCGGAGTCGTTGGGGTCACGGAATTTGTGACGCACATCCGGCCGCATTAGCGATGCCGTTGCGTGTGACACCGATAAGCGATTTTGCATCGTTGCAAAAACGTGCAAAATCGCTCATCGGTGACATGGGGGTCCATTCTTAAAATTTGTTACTGCAGCAGTAACGAAGTTGTTCCTCGTTCCTGCGGCAGCATACATCGCTGCGTGTGACACCGCTGGAACGAGAAAGCTCCCCTTACCTGCCTCCCGACTGCTATGCAGAAGGAAGGAGGTGGGCAGGATGTTACGTCCCGCTCATCTCTGCCCCTCCGCTGCTATTGGGCGGCGGTTCAGTGACGCTTCAGTGACGTCGCTGTGACGTCACACGGACCGCCCCCTTAGAAAGGAGGCGGTTCGCCGGTCACAGCGACATCGCCGGACAGGTAAGTATGTGTGACGGCTCTGGGCGATGTTGTGCGGCATGGGCAGAGATTTGACTGTGTCGCGCAACAGATGGGGGCGGGTACCCACGCTAGCGATATCGGGAACGATATCGCAGTGTGTAAAGTAGCCTTTAGGCTACATGCGCATGCTGCATCTTTTTGTGTTCACAAATTGCAGCCAAAACTGCCCGTTGTCAGAGAGAGCCTGGAAATGTCACAAAAAATGCTTGTAATTGTAGGTGCGTTTTTGGTGCGTTTTTCACAATATGTGTTTTTGCTCAGGTTTTGTGACAAATGTTGACAAAAACGCAGGAAGAATGAACATGCTGCATTTTTTTGTCACAAACATCCCCGCACTAACACTACTTGGCTGCTATCGGTGAGGATATTAACGTTTGTCTAAGGAATTTTCTGAATGCACAGACATGCAAATTATCACTATCTACTGCTGTTAGTATTTTTTGAAACTGTCAACGAATGATGTCCCAGGTGTCCTTGATGAGAGACAGGTCTGGAGATGCTGAAAACCATGGTAGCATCTTTAGGCCATGCAGGATGCTCTCAGTAGCATGTGCAACTTGCGGTCTGGTGTTGTCGTGTTGAAAAACAGCTCCAGTGACACTTTGATGTTATTTTGTAAAGGTCTTTTCATGGTGTTGCCCATAGAGTCTCCAACCCATAATGAGCCATTCTAGTTTATGGTCTACATTTGAAAACCTTGTGGGCAACGCAGCAAAGCCATGAAGAGACTTTCACGAGGTAAAATTGCACTTGTCCTACTCCGGGGATTATGATAATGTATGGCAGCATCCCCCTCAGTCTTTATTCCAGGTACACTAACAGCTCAACATTACATTGATTTAGGCGGGCTTTACACGTTGCGACGTCGCTACCGATATATTGTCGGGGTCACGTCGTTAGTGACGCACATCCGGCGCCGGTAGCGACATCGCAATGTGTAAATCCTAGCAGCGATGATGAACGAGCGCAAAAGCGTAAAAAAATCGCTGATCTGTGTCACGTCGTTCATTTCTATAATGTCATTACTGCTGCAGATACGATGTTGTTTGTCGTTCCTGCAGCAACACACATCGCTGTGTGTGAAACTGCAGGAACGACTAACATCTCCTTACCTGCCTCCACCGGAAATGCGGAAGGGAGAAGGTGGGCGGGATGTTACGTCCCGCTCATCTCCGCCCCTCCGCTTCTATTGGCCGGCCGCTTAGTGACGTCGCGATGACGTCGCTGTGACGCCGAACGCACCTCCCCCTTGAAGGAGGGATTGTTCGGAGGTCACAGCGATGTCGCCGACCAGGTATGTATGTGTGAAGCTGCCGTAGCGATAATGTTCGCTGCGGCAGCAAGCACCAGATATCGCATGTACGACGGGGGCGGGTGCTATCGCGCTCGACATCGCTAGCAATTGCTATCGATGTCGCAGCGTGTAAAGCCCGCCTTAGTCATGGAACCAGTGGTATGAACATTTATGAAATGTGTCCTAGGAACTTTTTTAACACGAAGACCTCAGACTCCATGTCGCTCATTCTACTGGAAGCAGCATGCCTGGCCTAAATGTGCTACTATGTCCTGCAGTGTCTCCTGACTTGTCTTCCAACAAACACATTTGGGAGATCATTGGTCAGCAATAACAAAGGGAGCTGCCAGCAGTGGATCTTGATGATTTACATGCCCAAGTGCTTTCAACGTGAGCTCAGGGGAGCATCGGGAATAAAATAGAACAAATAATGTACACTTTTGACTTTTTGACAGGTCACCTTTAAACAGTTATTGCCAATGATGCTGTGTGGTTCTTGGTGCCTGGTGTATGTTGTGCTCACCCTCATACCATATTTAAGTAATGCTATAGTACTAATCATAATGTGCAATCCCTGGGTCAGGGACTTAGTAGTACTCGCAGTTCTATAGCAAACAAAATTGCCTATGAATCCAAAAAATATGGTCCAAAATGGAAAAGTCATATAAATATCATTAAGAAAAAAGGACATCACCGCCAGTGGTCTGAGTGATGAAAAGAAACCAGAGAGAAGATAGGGGCTATGTGTGCTGCCAGCATCAGAAATATCAAAAAGTCCTAGCTCATTCCACTTGATGAAATTACTTTCTTCCTTCATCCTAGCCATAATTAAGCCTGTCCACATTTATTATTAATAAACATAGCAATTTACACTGCCATGTCATTATTGAACATGGGCTTTATACAGATAAGTATTGATGAAACCCCCCTGATAATGGCTTCTTCAAAATATGGTAAATGGAGTCCGACGTCTCAGTCAATTATGTATTTTTTACAGGAGTATCAGAGGCGGCCAAATATACATTTTCCCTCAAGAAAGATGATGCTTTTTGGACAACACTTATTGTTGTTTTTATTTCTTTATTTTGCTTTTTATCTTTAGGTTTAGCAGTACAGTTTTACACTTTACATGTTTGAGCTCTTTTGTTGCAATCACATACTTTGTGGCCTATTTAGTAATATACATTATGAGGCGTTATAGGCAGTAGTGTAAATACTCTTTGTGTAAACCTAAATTATTGTTATAAAATAGCTTTGTAAGGCTCAGTTATTGTTTTTTTTTTGTTGCGAAGGCTTAAGAATAGCTTATTGCTACGTGTTTGGTATACTGCCTGGGGTCTATGCGTGCTTCTTGAGATATCTAGTGCTTGTATTGCTTTATCGTGGCATTTTATAACAGAATCCAATTGACCAGTAAAGTGATTTGCTGTTCTGCTGTCAACAGGGTGGAAGACCTGAGGATGAAGGTTTTGCCATGATAACGCCATTTGATGATAAGGTCTACCTTCAGCACTGCTATACTGGCAAGCCGTACACGGCACAGCATAGCCTGAGGAAGCTGGAAGCTGTAAGTCTTGTATCAGTGTGTGCTGCCGTAGTCCACATACAAATATTACCGCATATATGCCTTGTAGAATTTCTGTAAGTAGATGCAGTTATAGGAACAGAAGCATTCTCAATAAATAGAAAGCATCGCTACATTGCTAGGAGTTGCTTTACACTAAATTTCTATATGCTGCTAATTATAGTGGGTTAAACTCCGTTTTCACCTACAGCAGTCCAAAGTTTCTCTTACCTGTCCATGACCACAAGCAATCTACAGTCAGTTAACCTACTAACCAGAATGCCACAATGTCTGTCTGCTATTTCATCCATTTTCTCTGCTCAATTCCTAAAACTGAACATGGACAAAACAGAATTCATCATCTTTCCTCCTCCTCACTCAACCCCCCCACCTGACATATCCATCAATGTCAATGGCTGCTCACTTTCCCCAGTCCCACGTGCTCGCTGCCTGGGAGTAACTCCAGACTCTCTTTCAAGCCACATATCCAAGCCTTCTTCACCTCCTGCCGCCTCCAACTCAAAAATATTTCCCGGATTTGTACATTCCTTTCCCAAGAAGCTGCAAAAACCCTCGTGCATGCCCTTATTATCTCGCGCCTATATTATTGCAACCTCCTGCTCTGTGGCCTCCCTTCTAACATTCTCGCACCCCTACAATCTATTCTAAACTATGCTGCCCGACTAATCCACCTGTTCCCCCCGCTACTCCCCGACCTCTTCTCTCTGCCAATCCCTTCACTCGCTTCCCATCGCCCAACGACTCCAGTTCAAAACACTAACCATGACATACAAAGCCATCCACAACCTGTCTCCCCGATACATCTGTGACCTAGTCTCCCGGTACTTACCTGCACGTAACCTTCGATCTTCACAAGATCTCCTTCTCTACTCCCCTCTCATCTTCTCTTCCCACCCTTGCATCCAAGATTTCTCCCGTGCTTCCCCCATACTCTGGAATGCTCTGGCACAACATTTCAGACTCTCGCCTATGTTGACAAGCTTCAAAAGGAACCTGAAGACCCACCTCTTCCGACAAGCCTACAACCTGCCGTAACCCTCAGTCTGATATAGCGCCGCACAACCAGTTCTACCCTAACCTACTGTATCCTCACCTATCCCCTGTAGACTGTGAGCCCTCGCGGGCAGGGTCCTCTATCATCCTGTACCAGTCTGTGCCTTGTTTTGTTTATGATTATTGTACTTGTCCCTATTATGTATATCCCTTTCACATGTAACGCGCCATGTAATAAATGGCGCTATAATAATGAATAATAATAATAAAAATAATAATAGTTAACAAGTAATGACGGCAGATTCCCTTTTAAGTCATGTTCACATGCCACATTTTGGCTACTTTTTTTTCTGCAGCCAAAACTTGCACTTTTGGCAGTAAGATCCCAGCTTTCAAAATGCCCATTTTGCACCATTTGTCGCCTTTTTGCACCGACTTTTGGATGCACTTTTACATGTCTAATAATGTTTGTTTTATTCACTAAAACACTTTAAAAATGGCGCAAAAAAAAGTTGCGGTTTTGCAGCATTTTTTCACTTTCTTATTGCTATGGTTGCAAAACTGCCAGCTGTAGATTTAAAAAAAAAAAAAAAAATGCTGTAATTCTCAAAGTCAGGAAAAAAACAAGCGTGATCATGAGATTTGTGAAATCTCATAGCTTTTGGTGGTACTGTAAAAAGCAGCTTTTAATTTGCATAAACAAATGCAGAAAAAATGCTGTATTTAAACATAGCCTTAACACTAGAAGTCCCAGAAATTTCGAGCTCCCCCCTGAAGTCCCGAAAGAGGGTCAAATGACCCTTAGTCCAAACTGAATAGAACTAACTAGAAACTAAATGGCGAAACTCAATGGAAAACAACAACCTCCTGTGGTGCGACAGTAATGGCCTTAATTACAGAACAAAAGACGGTGATTATAGGATGTTAGCTAAAATCCTTCAGGTCATTCGACCTGTCCCTGGGTTCGAAAGGTCCAAAGGTAGAAATGTTAAATGACCCCTATCTGGGACTTCTAGTGTTAAAGCTATTCCCATCTTAGGGTACTTTCACACTTCCGTTTTTTGGGGGTTTTTTTGGCGCAATCCGCTGTCTTGGGAATCAGCGGAATCCGTTAACGGATTCCGCTATTTCCCATAGACTTGCATTGATGACGGATTGTGCCGAAAGTACCTGCGTTGCTTCCGTTGGCCAATGCTCCGTTGCTTCCGGCGAGCGGAAGCAACGCTGAATGTAACATTATTTGCTTGCGTCAAAATGACGCCAACCAACGGATTCCGTTACTTCCGTTAAAATTTATAATGGCTCCCTATGGTAGCGGATTCCGTTGCAAAGTGCTTTACAATGGAATCCGCTGCTGGATTCCGCTAATTTCTACTGAGCATACCCAGAATGAAAAAAATGAAAAAAAAAAAACAGAGCCGACGCATTCCGTTAGACGGAAACCTAACGGACGCCAAACGGATGCAACGGATGAAACGGGTCCGTTATTTCACAGGAATCAGCTAACGTATTCCTGTGAAATAACGGATCTTTCTTTATCGTTCCTATGGGAGACCCAGACATTGGGTGTATAGCTTCTGCCTCCGGAGGACACACAAAGTACTACACTAAAAAAGTGTAGCTCCTCCCTCTGAGCATATACACCCCCTGGATAACCAAATCTAGCCAGTTCATTGCTTTGTGTTCAGGAGGCATACATCCACACATGCATTCTCATCTGATTTTTCATTTTGGAAAGTTTTTGAAGAAAAGCGGGTCCAAGCCTGGACTCCCGGCATGTCCCTTCTCACCCCACTGTGTCGGCGGTGTTGTTAAGGTTGATTCCAGGGCTGGAGCCTTACATGCCGCGCTCCTTCACCATCCCTTGGGCTCTGGCTTGAAGTGGGAGCCAGCACGGTTCTCCCTGCTTTGCAGGAGGCCGGTCTCCATCCGCAGCCCTTCAGGATCCTGCTGGACGGAGCACTCATCCCCAGGGACTTGAAACCCTGCGTCTCACAAGCTAAGTATCTGAGACGTTTATGTTCCGGGGGTCCCTTGTATTTTATTGTTGGGGAGAGTGTGCTGTGTAACTGTTCTGACATTTCCGGCCGGTTCTCTGGTTGTCACCTGAGAACCGTGCCGATGGAGCCTGCGCGCCGGCCGCATTGCTTAAATTTAGGCCCCGGCTTCGCCTGAGGCCTAGTTTCGATTTCACTGCCCTTGCATGTCAATCATGCAGAGGGACAGTGCGGCTCCTCTCTGAGTAAATGTCCCCTCCCCTGTAAATCTCCTTGGCCCTCCAGATCCCGCTCTCAGAGTAGGTCCCGCCCCCTCTCCTCGCTCCGGCGCCATTTTATCATTGTTCTCTCAGCGATCGGCGCTAGCTGCAGCATCCCTGCTAATGTGTCTGGGGGTCCGGGCTGTGGGATCTGGAGGGCACACAAACGGCCTGGTAAGCCACAACCTCCGGTTGTGGACCTGCTTATATACTCTCTGGGGGTCATCCTGGCTCAGAGCCCCCACTTCAGCAGCATGTCTCACACAAGGAGCAAGGCTGCAAGGCTGTACTCAATATGCACTGCATGTAAGCTCGTGCTGCCTGAACCGAGCACATATCCACATTGTGATGCCTGCTCTAACCTGACAATGCCTCAGCCTGGAATCACACCCACAGTGGTCCCTCCGGCTGCTCCGGCTCCGGTGGCTGAACCCCCGGCTTGGGTAGAATCCTTCTCTAGGTCAATCTCCCAGTCTTTTGCCGACTCCATGGGACAGCTGTCCCGGACTTTGCTGAACATGCATCAGCCCCCTTCTCAGGGCGCCTCTGCTGCTAGGGCTCTCTCAGGACCGGAGCTCACAGAGGATTCTTCATCTGGTCCCAGACCCCGTCCTCCTAAGAGGAGACGCAGGGCTCCCTCTCTTTCCTCGTCCCGCGGCTCTGATTCAAGAGCTGACTCGCAGGACGAGGAGGATGCCGTTACTGGGGGCTCGGAGGCGGCCTCCATCTGCCCCATTGATCTGTCCGAAAGTGACTCAGATGTTAGTGATTTGATTGCGTCCATTAATTCTGTACTGGACCTCAATCCGCCAGTATCAGAGGAGCAACCCTCTCTGGCAGAAAAGCACCAGTTTACCTTGCCTAAGAGGACAAGGAGTGTGTTCTTTAACCACTCCAGTTTTCAGGCCACTGTGACCAAGCCTAGGGCCTGTCCTGACAAACGCTTCCCAAAGCGTGGTTCTGATGACCGTTTTCCCTTTCCACCACAGGTGGTCAAGGAGTGGGCACATTCACCAAGGGTAGACCCTCCGGTGTCTAGACTCTCAGCCCGGACAGTTGTATCAGTGGCTGATGGCACCTCTCTTAAAGATTCCACTGACCGACAGGTTGACCTTCTGGCCAAATCTATATATGAGGCGGCAGGGGCCTCGTTCTCCCCATCTTTTGCAGCAGTGTGGGCTCTCAAAGCCATCTCTGGTTCTCTAGAGGAGATGCATTCCCTCACCAGGGAATCTATGCCCGAAATGGTTGCCTTAACTTCCCAAGCTTCAGCTTTTTCATCCTATGCCATGTCTGCCATGCTGGAAGCTTCTCACCGCACTGCGGTGGCTTCGGCTAATTCCCTCGCTATCCGCAGGATCTTGTGGCTTCGAGAGTGGAAGGCAGACGCTTCTTCAAAGAAGTACCTTGCTGGGCTCCCTTTTGCTGGGTCCAGGCTGTTCGGTGAACAACTGGATGAAATTATTAAGGAAGCTACTGGCGGGAAGAGTACTTCCATGCCACAAACTAAAACCAGGAAACCTGTCCAGGGCAGGAACCAGTCGAGGTTTCGTTCCTTTCGTTCCTCCAACTGGTCGTCCTCTAAGCACTCGGCCTCGTCCACTAACTCAACCAAGGACCAAAAACCCAACTGGCGCACGAAGCCGCGTCCTCAGAAGACCGCAGGAACTGCTGCCACTAAGGCAGCCGCCTCTTGACTATCTGGCCGCGCCAGCGCCAGCAACGTCCTTGGTCGGTGGCAGGCTCTCCCACTTTGGCGACGTGTGGTGTCAACACGTCTCCGATCAGTGGGTGCGGGATATCATCTCCCACGGCTACAGGATAGAATTCTCTTCCAGCCCGCCAAACAGATTTTTTCGGTCAACTCCCCCCTGCTCCAAGGCCGCCGCCTTCTCTCAGGCCGTGGCATCCTTGCAGGCCAAAGGAGTAATTGTACCGGTTCCCACCCGGGAACGGTTCAGAGGTTTCTACTCAAATCTCTTCCTAGATCCCAAAAAGGACGGTTCCTTCCGGCCCATCCTGGATCTCAAGCTTCTCAACAAGCATGTTCAGGTGCGGCATTTTCGCATGGAGTCTCTGCGATCAGTCATTGCCTCAATGACCCAAGGAGATTTCCTGGCATCCATCGACATCAGAGATGCCTATCTGCATGTGCCAATTGCAGTTTCACACTAGCGTTGGCTACGTTTTGCAATCGGAGAGGAACATTTCCAATTCGTGGCTCTTCCCTTCGGGTTAGCCACGGCCCCTCGAGTATTCACCAAGGTCATGGCAGCAGTGGTTGCGGTTCTGCACCTCCAGGGGTTGGCAGTGATTCCTTACCTGGACGACCTTCTAGTCAAGGCTTCATCCAGTGCAGACTGTCAGCGGAGTGTCTCGCTCACTCTCGCCACTCTAGTCCAATTCGGGTGGCTTGTCAATCTGCCCAAATCCACTCTGACTCCGACCCAGAAGCTCACGTACCTAGGGATGCAATTCGAGACTCTGCCGGCACTTGTGAAGCTGCCCTTAGTCAAACAGCAGTCCCTCTATCTGGCGGTGCGCTCTTTGCTGAGGCCCCGCCGTCATTCCATCAGGCACCTAATGCAGGAGCTGGGTTAGATGGTGGCGTCAATGGAAGCGGTTCCCTTTGCCCAGTTCCATCTGCGTCCTCTGCAGCTGGACATTCTCCGCTGTTGGGACAAGCGTACTTCCTCCTTGCACAGGTTAGTGGCTCTGTCGCCACAGACCAGGGGCTCCCTTCAGTGGTGGCTTCGGCCCCTCTCTCTGTCTCAGGGACGCTCCTTCCTGGCCCCGTCCTGGGTGATCCTCACCACGGATGCCAGTCTATCCGGCTGGGGAGCAGTATATCTCCACCACAGAGCGCAGGGCACTTGGACTCCGCCCGAATCAGCCCTCTCGATCAATGTGCTGGAAATCAGAGCTGTGCTTCTAGCTCTCTTAGCCTTTCACCACCTGTTGGCGGGCAAGCACATCCGAGTCCAGTCAGACAACGCGACAGCGGTTGCCTACATCAATCACCAAGGCGGGACACGCAGCCGCCTGGCAATGTTGGAGGTTCAACGCATCCTTCAGTGGACGGAGGACTCCAAGTCCACCATATCCGCAGTCCACATCCCAGGCGTGGAAAACTGGGAGGCAGATTATCTTAGCCGTCAAACCGTGGACAGTGGCGAGTGGTCCCTGCATCCGGCAGTGTTTCGGTCAATCTGCCGCAAGTGGGGCACTCCGGAAGTGGATCTAATGGCATCCCGGCACAACAACAAGGTTCCGGTTTACGTGGCTCGCTCCCACGATCCTCAGGCCTTTGCAGCGGACGCTCTGGTTCAAGATTGGTCCCAGTTTCGTCTGTCCTACGTGTTTCCCCCTCTAGCTCTCTTGCCCAGAGTCCTGCGCAAGATCAGAATAAAGGGCCGTCGGGTCATCCTCATTGCTCCGGACTGGCCCAGGCGAGCTTGGTACCCAGACCTGCTCCATCTGTCCTTAGAGGTGCCGTGGCATCTCCCGGACCGTCCAGACCTTCTCTCACAAGGTCCGTTTTTCCGCCAGAATTCTGCGGCTTTCAGATTGACGGCGTGGCTCTTGAGTCCTGGATTTTGAAGACTTCTGGTATCCCTCCTGAAGTCATCTCCACTATGACTCGGGCTCGGAAGTCTTCCTCGGCCAAAATATATCACAGGACCTGGAGAATTTTCCTGTCCTGGTGTCGCTCTTCCGGCCATGCTCCTTGGCCTTTTTCCTTGCCGACCCTCCTGTCCTTTCTACAGTCCGGTCTGCAGCTAGGACTATCCCTCAATTCCCTCAAGGGACAGGTCTCGGCTCTGTCAGTGTTGTTCCAGCGGCGTATCGCCCGGCTGGCTCAGGTGCGCACCTTCATGCAGGGCGCGTCTCACATCATTCCGCCTTACCGGCGGCCCTTGGATCCCTGGGACCTCAATCTGGTCCTCACGGCCTTGCAGAAACCCCCCTTTGAGCCTCTTAGGGAGGTTTCTTTGTCTCGTCTTTCACAGAAAGTGGTCTTTCTAGTGGCCATAACTTCCCTCAGGAGAGTCTCTGATTTGGCTGCGCTCTCTTCGGAGTCACCTTTTTTGGTTTTTCATCAAGACAAGGTGGTTCTCCGTCCGACTCCGGACTTTCTCCCTAAGGTGGTTTCTCCTTTCCACCTTAACCAGGACATTTCCCTGCCTTCCTTTTGTCCGGCTCCTGTTCATCGCTTTGAAAAAGCGTTGCATACTCTGGATCTGGTGCGGGCGCTCCGGATCTATGTGTCTCGCACCGCTGTTCTTAGGCGGTGCACCTCTCTTTTTGTGCTAACCACAGGTCGGCGTAAGGGCCTATAGGCTTCTAAGCCGACCTTAGCTCGTTAGATTAGGTCAGCCATTTCCGATGCCTACCAGTGTACTCAGGTGCCTCCCCCGCCGGGGATCAAGGCACACTCGACCAGAGCTGTCGGTGTCTCTTGGGCTTTCAGGCACCAGGCTACGGCTCAGCAGGTCTGTCAGGCTGCCACTTGGACTAGTCTGCATACCTTTTCAAAGCACTACCAAGTGCATGCTCATGCTTCGGCAGATGCGAGCTTGGGCAGACGCATCCTTCAGGCGGCTGTCGCCCATTTGTGAAGTTAGGTTCTGCCTACTTCCCAGTTTTCTGTTTATTCCCACCCATGGACTGCTTTGAGACGTCCCAATGTCTGGGTCTCCCATAGGAACGATAAAGAAAAAGAGAATTTTGTTTACTTACCGTAAATTCTTTTTCTTATAGTTCCGTATTGGGAGACCCAGCACCCTCCCTGTTTCCTGTTGGCAGTTTCTTGTTCCGCGTGTTATCACCGGCTGTTGTTGTAGACAGAGGCTCCGGTTGTTCCGGTTCTTGCTCTATCTCTACTTGTGGGTGGCTATTCTCCTTCAGCTTTTGCACTAAACTGGCTAGATTTGGTTATCCAGGGGGTGTATATGCTCAGAGGGAGGAGCTACACTTTTTTAGTGTAGTACTTTGTGTGTCCTCCGGAGGCAGAAGCTATACACCCAATGTCTGGGTCTCCCAATACGGAACTATAAGAAAAAGAATTTATGGTAAGTAAACAAAATTCTCTTTGTTGCATCTGTTGACACCACAAAAATAACGGATGTGTCAAAACGACGCAGCAACGGACCCAGCGGATTTCGCCCAACGAAAGTGTGAAACTAGTTTTAGTAAGTTAACTTGTTAACTTGTTTTGTATTTTCTGTAAGTTTGATACCGGGACTTTGACTGATTTTTGTAAACAAATGTCCTATTAAAATGAAGTGGTGGCTGCGCATGTGCACCAATACTCATTTCAGCTGAATTCTCATTAGGAGACAGTCCTGGCACTTGCTAAACTTTCTTGGTTGGAGCAAAGCATTTTTCACATGAATTGAACCTCTCTTTGAAGTTCTTGCTAATCCGATAAATTGTTGATATAGGGACAATCTTACAGGCAACAATGTCTTTGACTGTAAAGCTCATTCATGCTAAGACAATGACAACTGCATGTTTCCTTGAAGGTAATCATGGTTAACAGAAGAAAAATATTTAAGGCACCAGACCCTTTTAAACCACCACTCCAGTGTTTTTTGTTATTGTATTTCACCTCTTGAGTGGTTCTTCTAATCTAAGCCCCTACCCCCAGTCTTAGGGGCACTTTGCACACTTCGACATCGCAGGTGTGATGTCGGTGGGGTCAAATCGAAAGTGACGCACATCCGACGTTGCAGTTGATATCGTAGTGTGTAAATCCTTTTTGATACGATTTAAGGAGCGCAAAAACGTATCATCGGTGTAGCGTCGGTCATTTCCATAATTTCAGAAGGCCCGATGTTACGATGTTCCTCGTTCCTGCGGCAGCACACATCGCTGTGTATGAAGCCGCAGGAGCGAGGAACATCTCCTACCTGCATCCTGCGGCTCACGCCAGCTATGCGGAAGGATCGAGGTGGGCAAGATGTTTACGTCCCGCTCAGCTCCGCCCCTCCGCTTCTATTGGCCGCCTGCTGTGTGACGTCGCTATGACGCCGCACGACCCCCTTAATAAGGAGGCGGTTCGCCGGCCAGAGCGACGTCGCAGGGCAGGTGAGTGCATGTGAAGCTGCTGTAGCGATAATGTTCGCTACGGCAGCTGTCACCATGATATCGCAGCTGCGACGGGGGCGGGGTCTATCGCGCTCGGCATCGCAAGCATTGGCCCTAATACTCAGCCTCTGTCATCTTCATCTTATAGCTGCGTTGCTCCCATCGGTTCTCTGCAGTTTGTGACCTGCTGGCGGATCCAGTATTTCATATAGCGAGCCGTAGGTCACAACTCAGTGCACATCTGAAAGCCTTGTTCTAGCTTTCATAGACGTACATTGAGAGCTTGTGATATACACTACAGTTCGAAAGTTTGGGGTCACCAAGACAATTTTGTCTTTTCCATGAAAAATCATACTTTAATTTATCAAATGAGTTGCATAATGAATAGAAAATATAGTCCAGACATTGACGAGGTTAGAAATAATGATTTTTACCTTAATTTTCCCTTTCAAACTTTGCTTTCGTCAAAGAATGCAAGCTTTGCAGCAATTCCAGCTTTACAGACCTTTGGCATTCTAGCTGTTAATTTGCTGGAGATATTTAACCCCATGCTTCCAGAAGCCCCTCCCACAAGTTGGATTGGCTTGATGGGCACTTATTGCGTACCATACGGTCAAGCTGCTCCCACAACAGCTCAATAGGGTTGAGATCTGGTAACTGGGCTGGCCACTCCATTACAGATAGAATACCAGCTGCCAGCTTCTTCCATAAATAGTTAATGCATAATTTGGAGGTGTGCTTTGGGTCATTGTCCTGTTGTAGGATGAAATTGGCTCCAATCAAGCGCTATCCACAGGGTATGGCATGACGTCGCAAAATGGAGTGATAGCCTTCCTTATTCAAAATCCCTTTTACTTTGTACAAATCTCCCACTTTACCAGCACCAAATCAACCCCAGACCATCACATTACCTCACCTTGCTTGACAGATGGCGTCAGGCTTCCAGCATCTTTTCAGTTGTTTTGCATCTCACAAATGTTCTTTTGTGTGATCCAAACACCTCAAACTTCGATTCATCTGTCCATAACACTTTTTTCCATTCTTCCTCTGTCCAATGTCTGTGCTCTTTTGCCCATATTAATCTTTTCCTTTTAGTATCCAGTCTCAGATATGGCTTTTTCTTTGCCACTCTGCCCTGAAAGCCGGCATCCCGGAGTCGCCTCTTCACTGTAGACGGCGACACTGGCATTTTGCAGGTACTATTTAATGAAGCTGTCAGTTGAGGACCTGTGAGGCGTCGATTTCTCCAACTAGGGACTCTAATGTACTTGTCTTGTTGCTCAGTTGTGCAGTGGGGCCTCTCACTTCTCTTTCCACTCTGGTTAGAGCCTGTTTGTGCTCTCCTCTGAAGGGAGTAGTACACCTAGTTGTAGGAAATCTTCAGTTTCTTGGCAATTTCTCACATGGAATTTCCTTTATTTCTAAGAACAAGAATAGACTCTCGAGTTTCACATGAAAGTTCTCTTTTTCTGGCCATTTTGAGAGTTTAATGGAACCAAACATGTAATGCTCCAGATTCTCAACTAGCTCAAAGGAAGGTCAGTTTTATAGCTTCTCTAATCAGCAAAACTGTTTTCAGCTGTGCTAACATACTTGCACAAGGATTTTCAAGGGATTTCTAAACATCCATTAGCCTTCTAACACATTTAGCAAACACAATGTACTATTAGAACACTGGAGTGATGGTTGTTGTAAATGGGCCTCTATACACCTATATAGATATTGCATTCAAAACCAGACGTTTGAAGCTAGAATACCACATTACCACATTAACAATGTTTAGAGTGTGTTTCTGTTTAATTTAATGATAGCTTCATTGAAAAAAAATGTGCTTTTCTTTAAAAAATAAGGAAATATAGAAGTGACCCTAAACTTTTGAACTGTAGTGTAATATCTGACTTCTGCCCAGTCAGAAGTTGCAGTCACAAGATGGCGCCGTGGGACCAGAGCGACACAGATGAAAGGTAAAGATGCTGGAGGCTGAGAATAAGACTGGCGGCATGGACCTTAGGTTAAAAGCACTACTTTAGCAGTGAAAAAACAAACATACGCTGGAATGGTCTTTTAAAGCACCACTTCAGTGTTTTTGTTTTGTTTTGTTTTTTTATTTCCCAACTGGAGTGGTGCTTTAATTCTAAATCGCCTTGACCCCTTACTCATACTCGCTTTCCCGCAGCTTCACCTGTTGCCGCGACTCCAGTCAGTCCCAGCAATTTGTAAACTGCCGGCAGCTCCAGTGTTTCATGAAGCGTACCGGAGGTCTCAAATCAATACAACCTTGTATAGCCTTGTTCTGTCTCTCATAGACTTGTATTGAGCGCTTGTGACATAACTTCTGACTTCCCTCCATCAGATGTGACGGGCACAAGATGGTGCTACAGGACCAGAGCAATGCTAACGATGAAGATGCTGGAGGGTGAGTATAAGGCAGGGGTCAGGGGATGTCGATTTTTAAGCACCTCTCTGGCAGTGAAATAAAAAAAAAAATGCTGGAATTGTGCTTTAAAGCAACCAGACAGCTTTTATAAATCAATGCGCATGACAGAGTGTTATCAGCTACGTTGTCCTTGTTAATACATTTTCTTGGGCCTCCTTCACACCTCTATGTCTCCAATATGTGTGGTGTCCATTTTCACATGTATCGGGGACATGTTCACACGCATATTAACCCCTTCAGCCCCAGAGCGTGTTCCGTTTTTGCATTTTTTTTTTGCTCCCCTTCTTCCGAGCCGTAACATTTTTATTTTTCTGTCAATCTTGCCATATGAGGGCTTGTTTTTTGCGGGACGAGTTGTACTTTTAAATGAAACCATAAGTTTTACCATATATTGTACTGGAAAACAGCAAAAAAAATCCAAGTGTGGAAAAACTGCAAAAAAAGTGTGATCGCACAATAGTTTTTGGGATGTTTATTCACCGTGTTCACTATATGGTAAAACTGATGTGTCATTGTGATGCCTAAGGCCGGTGCGAGTTTGTAGACACCAAACATGTATACGTTTACTTGTATATAAGGGGTTAAAACAAATTCAGAAGCTTGTCCAATAAACGTGGTGTACGTTTTGCGCCATTTTCCGAAACCCGTAGCATTCTCATTTTTTGGGATCTATAGCTTAGTGATGGCTTATTTTTTGCGTCTCGAGCTGACATTTTTAATGGTACCATTTTTGTGCAGATAGTACGTTTTGATCGCCTGTTGTTGCATTTTGCTTAAAACTTGCGGCGACCAAAAAACGTAATTTTGGCGTTTGGAATTTTTTTGCTGCTACGCCATTAACCTAGGGGGCTATATGGATCAACAATGCGATCGCTCTGCCCTAACTGCTGATCACAGTTACACAGCTGTAAACAGCAGATATGATCACTTTCTGATTCACTCAGCTCTGGGCCGAGTGAAGCCGAAAGTGACTCATGATAGCTACAGGCGTCATTATATGACCCTGTGCTACCATAGCAAGCACCGAAAGTCTTGTGATCACACACGTGACTTCCGCTGGGGGCGGCGGTAAGTGAAAATACTGTAATGGCCGCGCGCATATACATCTCGCTGCCAGACTTTGTCAGCGAGATGTAAGGGGTTAAATGTTGCGGGTGGAATGCGATTCCACTCGTAACATGCAGCCACAAATGTCAGCTGTTGAAAACAGCTGATATGTGCGCGGATCGCCGCGACCTGCCCACGGCAGAGGACGGGGATTAACCTCACACGATCCATGACAGATAGATCCGTCATTGGTCGTGAAGGGGTTAATTAAACTCAATGGAAATCTTGACACTAGTGTGTTTTCACAAGGACAGTGAGAACCAGTCGGACCTTGAGAACTGCCGAAGGCCTGGGCGAGCGGAGACTTCTTGAGGTCACTGCAGTTTCCTGCCAGCACCACTTCTCACAGAAAGTAGCACAAGTCTGCAGCAGTGACACGTACTGTTGTCATGAGGTTACCGTAGTTCACTGGGCCACTGAGTCGGGAAACATCGTGGGACCTTCATATGGATAACGGTGGTACTTTTTTTAAAGCTTTTTCTTAATAAAGTGGTGAATGAGGGACTGTGTCCCATCTTTATTTCTTTAATTCTCTCTTTTTAATGTGTTTCAGGTTCGCTTTTCTGGAACATTATGGGACCTCCATGTGGATTATGGTGGAACTTCAAGACTTTTAAACTTTTTTAATAAATTGGTGAATGAGGGGTCGAGTTGGGGGGTGTTCTTTGAAATAAAATATTGTTTTTTGTTGTTTTTTTATTTACATGTATTGGGTTTTATAAAGGAAACTTTATAAACTAGGGAAAAGCGCATCAAATAGCGGGAGGTGGACAAATGTTGTTAGGTATAATGGTGGTCTCTATAAGTATATTATAAACAGTGTGCCAGTAAGGTCATAATTCCATATATAAAGCAAAGAACCAACCTGCCTGCATGTTCCCCAGCCTCTGGTATTGCGCCAGTGACCTGACGTGCGTTTCGGCATCTATGCCATCTTTTTGGCTATTTGATGATTACTTATGGTTTTTGAGTGTGTCAAATGTATGCAAAAATGAAAGTCTACAAAGATTAGACACAATATTCATTGCCATTTTCTTTTCACCAACCAGCCATATTTTCTATGACATTTGCATATCTTAGCTGATAAAGTATACATATTCTGGGTGGCCAAACTACAAAAAGATCACACTGGGGACGATGTGTCAGAACTGCATGTATGACCACCACTTATCCACTATAGGACATGTCTGAATGGTGGGAATGGGTCACTCATGCTCTCTACTGATAGGCGATAAATATAGTTAATGATATGTAACCTTTACATAATAGTAACTCCAAGAAAATGTCAAGGAAATCGTTAAATTGTGTTGTTCGCTACTTTAGATGCAATAAATGCCTTTTGCATGTATAAGAAGGTGTCTGGGCATAGACTTCCTAGGGGGGTCTTCCGTGCTGGAAGGTGCAGGAACAGGCATCACTGCTTAGTTTTGCTCAGTCTACGTGTACTTTTATGCACTGCTAAGCAATGTGCTGTAGATGTCCAATCGCTGAAGGGATTTAGTGTGTGTGTGTTTTGTTTTTTTTTTACTGTGTGATTTTGAGTTTAATTGGAGACGTTGCTGACATTTCGGCTGCTTTAGGATATGCCTGGATTCTTTGCTTATGACGGGTGTCTTGCAGAAGCCTCAGAAGCAAAGAGCTTCCTTAGAACAGCAGAATGAAATCCCCATGTCACTTGTAAATCTCCACACTGTCTTGTCTTTCTGCGCAGCCTGATTATCTTACTTTTTGCTAATCTGAATGTTTCCTTTTTGTCTTTCTTTGGACATTATCGCAGGACGACCTGGCTGCAGAGAGAAGGAAGCAATCTGTTGTCGAACAAGTTATGATAGACCATCTTTCTAGGTACATTAACCCTTTTTATTAAATATCTGTACACATTGTAAAATATCTCTTGTGAACACGAAAGCTCCTTCTACGTTTATTAGAGTATGTCTTCAAAACTGAGTAAGAGGAGACAGTAGTCTCTATTAACCAGCCTCCCAAATGCCAGTAAGGTCTGGACAATAGCTGGTAATGTATGACTTTTTACCATTGTCAGCGCTGACGACCCCTTCTGTAGATCTGAGAGGGTCGCATGCGACAAAAAACGTCTTTCTGATGAGCAGGAAAAGCGAGAGCAAAAATGACCTTTGAGTCCATTTGGTACTTTTCGGCCATTTAGGGGGTTCCTACTTCTTTCTTTTGCTTTTCTAACATGACAAGTGCAAATTAGTCAGGCTCCAGTTCTTGAGACACCCACCAATTGCTCACAATACTTGTACTCTGCTCAGGAAGCCAAGGCAATCTGCCCCCATGTGTGGGCACATGCAGAGCACCCTATTCACACTCAAAGCTGCTTCCCGAGCAGCCCAGATGGGAGAGAGGTTCTGCAGGAGGTCTCTGTGGACATGGACACTCCCACCGATCTGTGGGGTATTGTATGCCCTGCACCATGTTAGAAAGGCAAAAAGAGCGTAGGTACAACCCCAATTCCAAAAAAAGTTGGCATGAATTCAGTCTGTAAATATTTGGTAAGTGAGAAGATCAATTGCTTGAGTTTTTGGAGAGGAATGTTGTTCTATTCTTGTCTGATGTAGGATCTTATCTGCTCAACAGTGTTGGGTCTTCTATACAGGATATTTCATTTTATAATGCATTGTAAGTTTTATATCCGTGAAAGTTCTGGACTACAGGTGATCCGCTCATCACCCAGGCTTTTGTTCTATGATGCAATGCTGTTGTGATGAATGCAGTATGTGGTTTAGCATTGTCTTGCTGACATATGCAAGGCCTTTTCTGAAATAGACAATGTCTGGACTGGAGCATACATTATGTTTTTCTAAAACCTCCATATAATTGTAAAGGTAGGTACGGGGAAGTAACAAATGAACGGCGAAAGGTGAAGTGAAACTCTGTCTAGGGAAAGGGAAGATGGTGACCCCCTGACCAAACCTACTGCTGGTCCCTGGGGTCCCTAACCACCCTACATAGGTTCCGCACCTATACGCCAAACAGGATACCTGACCCTAGGTATCTCTAGTATTGGGCCCTAAATAGGGAACAGATGAGATGTGCTCTTCGCCAACCCCACTAAACACTATAGAAGACACAAGGAGGATACACAGAGGGGGTTCAAGGTGCTTCACAGAATTTTAGAACGTTGAGCTGAAAAAGTAAAAAAAAAAATCACATTTCTCCCACAAAAATGTTGCTTTTGCCCGTAATGTTTTTATTTTGACAAGGGAAACAAAAGAAAATGGACCATACCATTTGTTGTGCAATTTCACCTGAGTACGCCAATAACCTATATGTGGTGGAAAACTACTGTTTGAGCGCACGGCAGTGCTTAGATGGTAAGGAGCACCATTTGACTTTTGGAATGCAAAATTGGCTGTTATAGATAGCGGACGCCATGTGACATTTGCAAAGTCTCTGCTGTTCCTAAACAGTGGAAGCTCCCCAAGTGACCTCATTTTGATAAGTACACCCTTCGAGGAATTTATCTAGATATTTGGTGAGCACTGTGAACCTACAGATCTTTCACATAATTTTATGAAGTTGAGCCATGAAAATAAATCATATTTTTCCCACATAAATGTTTCTTTAGCCCCAAATTGTTAAATTTCATAAGGTTAACAGGAGAAACTGGACCATAAAATTTGTTGTGCAATGTCTCCTGAATACGCTAATGCCCCATATATGGTGGAAAACTGCTATTTGGGTGCATGGCAGGGCTCTGAAGCGAAGAAGCGCTACTCAAGCTCAGATTTGGCAGAAATAATGTACTGTAGGCATTTGAAGAACCATGACTGGTTTAGTATTAGATGGGGGACATATGCTTCACAGCAAGTTTCTCTTGCACTGGTGAGCAGCAGGAAGAAGGTCAAGCTCTCGCCTAGATCTTCTCTGCCATTCAGGGTTTTGGGGACAACGCCTGGGTTGCACATCTGAACGATTTAGGACAGCATAAGTAGGCAACTGTAAGGCCATGTGCCCACAGAAGAACGTACCTGCGGAATTTTTTGCAGGTATTTCCGCAGGTTCACGCAGCAATTCCCCGAAATCTGCAGCTATCCATTGATGCAATTTTTCTGCGGAATTGTTGCGGTAAACCTGCGGAAACAGTGCGGATTTCATATGAGATTCCTGCAGATTTCCCGCCCTGGAGCTCCATAGTGGAAAGGCAGGAATTCCGCAGATAATTCCGCATGAATGATTGACATGCAGTTACGTGTGGCTACGGGAAATCCGCAGCATTTTCCGCAGTTGCAAAAACTACAGCATTGATACAGCACTCCCCAAATCCCATAGGATAACATTGGGAGTGTCTGTACTTGCGTAAACCTGCGGATTTATCTGGAAAATCTAAAAATCCACTGGTTTTCCGCAGCAAAATCCGCAGGTACGTTCTCCCATGGGCACATGGCCTTAAGGGTGCTTTACACGCTGCGACATCGTTACCGATATATAGTCGGGGTCACGTCGTTAGTGACGCACATCCGGTGCCGATAGCGACATCGCAGCGTGTGACACCAAGGAGCAACGATCGCAAAATTGTTCAAAAACGGTGATCGTTGACACGTCGCTCCTTTCCTTAATATCGTTGCTGCCACAGGTACGATGTTGTTCGTCATTCCTGTGTGTGACACCACAGGAACGACAAACATCTCCTTACCTGCGTCCACCGGCAATGAGGAAGGAAGGAGGTGGGCGGGAAGTTACATCTCCGCCCCTCCGCTTCTATTGGCCGGCCGCTTAGTGACGCCGCAGTGACGTCGGTAGGACGCCGAACACACCTCCCCCTTGAGGGAGGGATTGTTCGGCAGTCACAGCGACGTCGCTGACAAGGTATGTGCGTGTGATGCTGCCGTAGCAATAATGTTCGCTACGGCAGCGATCACCAAATGTCGCACGTACGACGGGGGTGGGTCCTATCACGCTCGACATCGCTAGCAATGTCGCAGCGTGTAAAGCGGCCTTTACTCCTTAGTGGGAGATATTACAGCTGGAGGAGCTGAAGCGTGGTTTGTGGGAGCACCATACCTATACGGACTGGCACGTCCGGGCCCTATTCAGTGCTGTTTGATAAGCGGGACTTTGCCATGTGATGTAAAACTGTGGGTTTTTTTTTTTTTTGCTTTTTCTTTATGCTATTAGTGTGAATAAAACACTGAGTTTGGCCTGAAAATCTTTGTGTACCTCTTTACTGTATCCCTGCCATTGCCTACCAGAGCTAATACCCCACCCCACCCACATGTGACCCCATTTTGGAAAGTACACCTTTTGAGGAATAAAGCGGTACAGTGATCATTTTAGGAATCGGCAATTAAAATCCACAGATGATTCACAGATTGTGTAACATTGAGCTGTGAAGATGAAAAAAATACTTTTTTTTTCTACTAAAATGTTGTTTTAGGCCCAAGTTTTTCATTTTCAAAAGGGGTTTTTGAAGGAAATTGACCACATAAGTTGATAAAAATTTCTCCCGAGTTCACCAATGTCCTTTACAGTATGTGGTTGGAAACAATTTTTCAGGCACAGTGCAAAGGTCAGAAGTGAAGGCGCGCCTTATTAAATTGCAGGTTTGGCTGGAAGGTGCTTCTGTGGATGCCTAAAAAGACGATCTTTGGGATGCAGAATACTTAAATTATCAGGTCAAGAATTGCTTTTATTTTTCTTCCTCTTGCAGTATAATTGATTAGGACGACTTTATTTTGTGGGTCAGTGTAATTACAGAGATAGATCAATATGTTTGTGTATGTTTGGCTACTATCACACACTAAAAAATGCAAAAAAAAAAAAGTTTTCACTTTACCATATTTTGAGAGCTATATGTATATTCTGTATTTCCGCAGACAGTGTCATTTGAGGGCTTGTTATTTTAGTACATATTTGTTTTTATTGGTATATTTTTCGGGCAAATAACATTTTTAATAGCTTTCTATAATGATGTTTAGTAGCCAAATGAACAGAAGCCAGCAATTCAGGAATTGTTTTTTAGGTGGTTTTATGAAAAAGCATATTTTTTGCCACATTTTTATTGTTTTTTGACAGTATTCAGTGAAGAGGTTAAATAGTGGGACAGTTTTCAGGTTGTTGCAAACGTGGCGACACCAAATATGTGTACTTTTGGTTTAATTTTGTTCTTACAGGACTATACCTGTTTATTGATGTACTACTTTTTTATTTTTTTTTTCTTTATTTTGTCAATTTTTTACAATTTTTTTTAAAACGTTTTACTTACTCCTTTTGATATTGATTGCTTTTAGGGGGTTAAACAGTCTGGGTCAGACCAGGCACTGCTCTTGGCTGTGAGAGCCAGGGTTCAGCTGTCATGTAAGCCCTGCTACCGGTGGCGATCGCAGTCACAACTCCAGTGCTTTGCCTGACCTCCATGATGTACCTATGCGTGAAAGGTAGGGATTCCTTTCCTGACCATGAGGTATGGGTACTTCAAATATTATTGCAGTACCACCTGAGGACGTGTAGATCACGACCATCAAATATTGACCAAGTGGCCCTGTCCCTTGTGCACATGGATTTCTCCATTATCTCGGAATCTTTTGATCAGATTATGTAATGTAGATGGTGAGATAGTCAACGTTTTTGCAATTATATATTGAGGATTATTTTTCTACAATTGTTCCACTGTTTTCTTATACAGTTGTTCACAGATTAGTGAACCTCTGACTATCTTTGCTTCTGAGAGACTCTGCCTCTCTAACATGCTCTTTATATACACAATCATGTGACGTAGTTGAAAATTGACGCTCCACTTGTTTTTCATTAGTATCATTTATTTTTCTAGCCATTTGTTAATGCTGTTCCAACATTTTTGCAATGTGTTGCTGCCATCAGTTTCTAAATGAATTAATTTTGTCAAATAAAATGAAAAAAAAATCTTACTTTTAACTTCTGATCTGATCTGTGTTCTATGTTCTGTTGTGGATAAAATATGGCTATGAAAAATTTCCAAATCATTGCATTCTTGTTTCTTTGACATTTTACACCGTGTCCTAAATTTTTGTAATTGAGGTTTTATATGAATAAGATTGTTTTCTATATCCGTTTTGATCAATAGTTTTTTACTTTCATGTATATAAACTGAGCAACTGACAGATTCCACATTTCACTAAGTAGCGCATATTTTGTTCATTTAGTTTCCTAGATTTTTAATATCTTTTTTTTTATTTTTTTTTCAGGCCCTTATTTGTAAGGACATTGTGCTTGAAAGTTATTCTATAAATGTAACTGCTTTAGACCATATTCACAAGTGCAATAATAGTTTTTTTGCTGTCTGTACCAAAAAATTGCAACAGCAGTTTAATCTGAATGTTCCCTATTTGATGCAATTTTGATGCAGATATGACACTCCATTTTTTTGTGCTTTTTTAGGCTAGCGCCACACATCCGTGCCTCCGGTACGTGTTTGGCATTTTTTACACGTACCGGCGGCACGGAGACACGTACAGCAATGCTACCCTATGGTAGCAGGCACACACACGTAAAACCACACGGAACGTGTGTCCGTGTGCGTTTGTACGTGTGTGCGTTTTTCAAAGCGCTGACATGTCAGTGTTTTCTCCCGCAGCACGGGTGTCACACGGCCCGCACCCGTACCACACGGGTGTAGTGTGGATGCGGTCCCGTGTGACACGCGCCGGAGAAAACTCACATATCAGTGAAAAAAAAAAAAAACATTAACTCACCTTCTCCATCCCTCCTGTCTCTGCCGCTGCTGCCTCTTGCTGCCGACCGCCGCTCATTATTCTCATTGAATATTCACTTCACTGCCTGGCAGCAGCAGCAGCGGGGAGACGGGAGGGCTGGAGCCGAAGATCAGCACCACGGACAGCAGCGCGGACATCAGGAAGGACCAGGTGAGTATAATAATTACCGGTTCTACGTGTGCTATCGCGGATAGCACACGTAGAACACACATGTCACGCACGTACCAGAGACACGTACTTACCTGCACGCAACACGCAGGGAAAATACGTGTCTCTCGGCACGTGCGTGAATTTCACGTGAGTGTGGCAGAAGCCTTAAAGTGCAGAATCTATAGTTTCCGCACTTACAAATTTTTGTGCTTTTTTATATCAAATCTGCACCAAAACTGCATAAAAAGGAAGAATGGATCAAAATACAACATTCGGAGCAATATTATTTTTTACATTCAATTTTTTGGTCCCTCCAAAGATGCAAAGAACAGTTTAACAGCTTGTTTAACCCCATCCCGACACTGGGCTCACTGCTATGACCTATTTTGCAGTGCGTTCCCACAAATAGACGTACCAGTATGTTCTGGAGATTGTGCAGACATAGGGGATTTTCCCGCGTGATCGCTGCCGGGAGCTCGGCTTAAGTGATAGCCGAGCTTCGACTGTCACATCTATCTGCGCTGCCTTGTTAAACAACATTGGTCCGAGAGTTATCCGTGATTTTCACAGGCAGCACTTGGACCGGAAATACGGTTGTGTGAACGAGCTCTCACAGTGAGGATGACCACAGCCTGGTTCCCAGAAAGTAGAAGTTCTGACCACTTTTCACAATAACTTATATTTAGTAAAATAATCAGATTGAGGCTGCCCACTCTTTTCTAAATTAAAAAAGGCAGCCTTAGACTGGTGATAGGTATTCTTTATGTGATACTGTCAGCAAAAAATTACCATTCAAAACCAAGCATAGATGCTTGTTTTTTTCCGTACTTCTCTGTCTCCTACAGGGTCAGTGCTTTCAGTTAAGGAAGAGGTAGGGCGGCGTCACACGGGACGATATATCGGGCGATCGCATGAGCGATCGCACCCGCCCCTGTCGTTTGTGCGTCACGGGCAATTTGTTCCCCGTGTCGCACAAAGTCGTTAACCCCCGTCACATGTACTTACCTCCCGAACGACCTCGCTGTGGGCGGCGAACATCCTCTTCCTGAAGGGGGAGGGACGTTCGGCGTCACAGCGACGTCCCACAGCGGCCGCCCAATAGAAGCGGAGGGGCGGAGATGAGAGGGACGTAACATCCCGCCCACCTCCTTCCTTCAGCATTGCCGGCGGCCACAGGTAAGCTGCAGTTCGTCGTTCCCGGGGTGTCACATGGAGCGATTTGTGCTGTCTCGGGAACGATGAACAACCGGCGTGCAGAAGGAGGAACGATTTTATGAAAATGAGCGACGTGTCAACGAGCAACGATAAGGTGAGTATTTTTGCTCATTAACAGTTGCTCGTAGCTGTCACACGCTGTCAAACGATGCCGGATGTGCGTCACGGAATCCGTGCCCCGAAGACATATCGCCCGATATATCGTAGCGTGTGACGCCGCCCGTAGAGGAGACAGCGACAAAACAAGTAGTAGGGAAGGTGCAGTGAATTGCTCGTCTACGCCAAGGGTGCACCGAGCGCCTGTGCTTGGATTGAACAGTTCTTAATGCTAAAAATAAATTGAAACAACTTTAAAAAATTAACTTTCTTTTTATTATGGACACATTTATGCTTTGGGTTGATCACAATATCTTGTTTTGAATTGGATACAAAATGGAGACAAAGCTTATATTACAACGTGGATGCCTATTTTTTTTTATAGGCAACCAACCAGCAAGATTTTCATATACAGTGCCTACAAGTAGTATTCAACCCCCTGCAGATTTAGCAGGTTTGATAAGATGCAAATAAGTTAGAGACTGCAAACTTCAAACAAGAGCAGAATTTATTAACAGATGCATAAATCTTACAAACCAACAAGTTATGTTGCTCAGTTAAATTTTAAAAAATTTTCAACATAAAAGTGTGGGTGAATTATTATTCAACCCCTAGGTTTAATATTTTGTGGAATAACCCTTGTTTGCAATTACAGCTAATAATCGTCTTTTATAAGACCTGATCAGGCCGGCACAGGTCTCTGGAGTTATCTTGGCCCACTCCTCCGTGCGGATCTTCTCCAAGTTATCTAGGTTCTTTGGGTGTCTCATGTGGACTTTAATCTTGAGCTCCTTCCACAAGTTTTCAATTGGGTTAAGGTCAGGAGACTGACTAAGCCCCTGCAACACCTTGATTTTTTCCCTCTTGAACCAGGCCTTGGTTTTCTTGGCTGTGTGCTTTGGGTCGTTGTCTTGTTGGAAGATGAAATGACGACCCATCTTAAGATCCTTGATGGAGGAGCGGAGGTTCTTGGCAAAAATCTCCAGGTAGGCCGTGCTATCCATCTTCCCATGGATGCGGACCAGATGGCCAGGCCCCTTGGCTGAGAAACATCCCCACAGCATGATGCTGCCACCACCATGCTTGACTGTAGGGATGGTATTCTTTGGGTCGTATGCAGTGCCATCCAGTCTCCAAACGTCACGTGTGTGGTTGGCACCAAAGATCTCGATCTTGGTCTCATCAGACCAGAGAACCTTGAACCGGTCTGTCTCAGAGTCCTCCAAGTGATCGTGAGCAAACTGTAGACGAGCCTTGACATGACGCTTTGAAAGTAAAGGTACCTTACGGGCTCGTCTGGAACGGAGACCATTGCGGTGGAGTACGTTACTTATGGTATTGACTGAAACCAATGTCCCCACTGCCATGAGATCTTCCCGGAGCTCCTTCCTTGTTGTCCTTGGGTTAGCCTTGACTCTTCGGACAAGCCTGGTCTCGGCACGGGTGGAAACTTTCAAAGGCTGTCCAGGCCGTGGAAGGCTAACAGTAGTTCCATAAGCCTTCCACTTCCGGATGATGCTCCCAACAGTGGAGACAGGTAGGCCCAACTCCTTGGAAAGGGTTTTGTACCCCTTGCCAGCCTTGTGACCCTCCACGATCTTGTCTCTGATGGCCTTGGAATGCTCCTTTGTCTTTCCCATGTTGACCAAGTATGAGTGCTGTTCACAAGTTTGGGGAGGGTCTTAATTAGTCAGAAAAGGCTGGAAAAAGAGATAATTAATCCAAACATGTGAAGCTCATTGTTCTTTGTGCCTGAAATACTTCTTAATACTTTAGGGGAACCACACAGAATTCTTGTGGTTTGAGGGGTTGAATAATAAATGACCCTCTGAATAAGCTTTTCACAATTTAAAAAAAAAAAAAAATAAAAAAAGAAATAACATTCTTTTTTGCTGCAGTGCATTTCACACTTCCAGGCTGATCTACAGTCCAAATGTCACAATGCCAAGTTAATTCCGAATGTGTAAACCTGCTAAATCTGCAGGGGGTTGAATACTACTTGTAGGCACTGTATAAAGTAAAGCCAGTGCTATACCGGCTTTTGATGCTGAATCTAACCATACCTTTTGTTCAGAGATCGGATGTTTTATTTTGTATTGTGTTTAATAAAAATGATCTGATTAAAAAAAAAAAAAGAAATCTGTGCAAGTAAAGTCCCAGTAATGCATTGCTATTTGATTGACAGATGCAAGAGGAAGGGAATATGTGGGTCGGGTCTTGCTATATATACCCGCCACTGTCTGCCTGTCTGGCCTTCTTCCCCCTGTCGCCATCATACATGTTAATTCTGGCGCAGGCAGACAGACAGGGGCGAGAGTAGATAGCGAGACCCGACCCACATATTCCCTTCCTGTTGCACCTATCTATTCCTGCCCCTGTCTGCCTGTCTGGCCTTTTTCCCCCTGTCGCCATCATGCATGTTAATTCCGGCACAGACAGACAGACGTGGGCAGGAGTATATAGCGAGACCCGACCCACATATTCAATTCCTCTGCATCTGTCAATCAAATAGCAGTGCATTGCTAGAACTTTACTTGCACATATTTCTGAAATAAAACATCCAGTCTCAGGTCAAAAGGTATGCTTATATTCAGCATCCTAGCGCCAGTATAGCACTGGGCAGGGGAGGAAGTAATAAAGTATACAGCCATTGCGGCATGGGATTGCAGATTATTCGTTCTTTGTGGTAAAACTTTTTTTTTTTTGAACAAGCAGGGAAATGTTTTAACTCACAAAAAGAATCAGCTGTGATTCTGTTCTATAATGTCTGTATACTTAAGGCCGCTTTAGACGCTACAACATCGCTAGCAATTGCTAGCGATGTCGAGCGCTAAAGCACCCGCCCCCATCGTACATGCAATATCGTGTGATCGCTGCTGTAGCGAACATTATCGCTACGGCAGCGTCACACGCACATACCTGCTCTGCGACATCGCTGTGACCGGCGAACCGCCTCCTTTCTAACGGGGCGGTTCATTCAGCGTCACAGCAACGTCACAGCAGCGTCACTGAACCGCCGCCCAATAGAAGCAGAGGGGCGGAGATGAGCGGGACGTAACATCCCGTCCACCTCCTTCCTTCCTCATTGCGAGCGGCACCAGGTAAGGTGAGGTTCCTCGTTCCTGCAGTGTCACATGTAGCGATGTGTGCTGCCGCAGGAGCGACGAACTACTTTGTACACCGAGCAGCAGCGATATTCGAGAATAGGGGGGCATGTCACTTCAGAGCGATTTTGACCGTTTTTGCGATTATTCAAAATCGCTCATAGGTGTCACACGCAACGACATCGCTAAAGCGACCGGATTTGCGTCACAAATTCCGTTACCCTAACGAGATCGCTTGAGCGATGTCGCAACGTGTAAAGCGGCCTTTAGTCCCCTGCCCAGGAGATGTGGTATGATCAGACTATGTCCCTGTACGGTCAGACACGGTCATTACACATTACATAGCAAGGGCACATATATAAGATTTATTTCAGCAAAGGAACATTTTTTTTAAACACATCCAATTGCGGAACTTATTATTATTCCAAGATCTGCTGATTAAAATCAACATTAAAATTAACTTTGTTCTTGGGAAACCCCTCTAACTGGTGGAAGCATCTGCAGACAATTTAACTACTTGTCTTTTATTTTGTATTTCAATTGTTAAAAAAGTAAACCTAAACGATAGACATAAATTCCATTGCATCAGGCCTGTCAGCACTGCAGTGCATTCTGGCGTTCTGGCTGAAATAGCCTTTAAAACGGGTATTTGGCCCAATGGGGCTATGCATTGCAATGACACAAACGGAAATCAAATCAATTTGTTTTGTTTTTTTTCTGAAAGTGTCTGTTTGTCAGATGGGCTACAAATATAGCAGATCAAATTTCTTTGTCCATCTAAGGGTACTTTCACACTTGCGTTGTTTTTTTTTTGGCGCAATACGCTGTCTTGGGAAACAGCGGAATCCGTTAACGAATTCCGTTGTTTCCCATAGACTTGCATTGATGATGGATTGTGCCAAAAGTACCTGCGTTGCTTCCGTTGGCCGATGCTCCGTTGCTTCCGCCAAGCGGAAGCAGCGCAGAATGTAACGTTAAATGCTTGTGTCAAAATGACGCCAACCAATGGATTCCGTTGGTTCCGTTAAAATTTATAATGGTTCCCTATGGTAGCGGATTCCCTTGCTAAGTGCTTAACAACGGAATCCGCTGCTGGATTCCGCTAATTTATTCTGAGCATGCCCAGAATGAAAAAAAATAAAAAAAGAAATAAAACAGAGCCGACGGATTCCGTTAGACGGACGCCTAACCGACACCAAACGGATGCAACGGTCCGTTATTTCACAGGAATCAGCTAACGGATTCCTGTGAAATAACGGACCCGTTGCATCCATTGACACCACAAAAATAACGGATGCGTCAAAACGACGCAGCAACGGACCCAGCGGATTCAACCCAACGCAAGTGTGAAAGTACCCTAAGTAGACAAACACTTTCAGAAATAACCTGAAATGTAGTGCATTTGAACTCCGTTCATTTCATTGCAATCGATAGCTTTTGTGTGAACAGGGCCCTGGAAGATCTCAGCAGAGTCAACGTAGATGGATTGGTAATAGAGGATTTTTCCTAGTTTTATCTTTGGAATTCATTCATAATCTCTTTTTGTAAACTATACAAAAAATGTCTAAAAGAAACCGAGCAACCGATCAGGGTTCAGCTTTCACTTTTTAAAATGCGCTGATAAAACGAAAGTTGGACTGTGATTGGTTGCTATGGGCAGCAAAGAGTTTGGATAATTCTGCACCCTATGGCCCCAATTAAATAAAGGGGTTGTCCACTACTTAGACAACCACTTCTCAGTCTCTATGTTTGCCCCACAGCAAAATAATAACACTTAAATTCACTTCCAGTGCCGTTCCCAAAGTGTCTTCACCGGTTCTCCCATGGATCATGTGACATTATTATGTCATGCGATCCCTTCAGGCTATCAGCACTAACTTTGTGTGATATCACTTGAGCCCTGGGAGAGCCAGTGCTGACATGTTGGGAACGGCACTGGCACCGGAAGTCAGTGTAAGTTATTTTCCTGTTGGGAAGCATAAGGTTTGAGAATGGGTTGTCCAAGTAGTGGACAACCCCCTTAACACTGGCATTTCCTGCGCAATCTGGGCATGCAGGAATAAGATGCGCCACATTCATTAGGAGGTGCATGCCAGCTAATGAATTAGGTGCAACTCATAACTCATCACTTTTTGCACCACACTAGAAATGTTCCCTTAGTCCTGGACTGAAGTATCATTTCTGGCGTAAGGTACTACACAACGTCTAATGAATTTGCTGCTGGAAAGTGGGGAAACAAAGGCGCAATAGGGTCTTACCCGGTAATAACCGTGTGAAGATGTAAATAGGTACACTCACCTGGAGCGGTTGTGCCAGTCACAACCCCTTATAGAGCATATGAGTGTCCGCGTGGTTCAAGCAGCGGCCCCGTGAAGACGTAGTAGAAAAATATATATATATATACACATATATATGAGAATCAGGTTTTAATAATGAATTTCCTGGGCAGGCGTTGCCATGCCCTGTCCTGCCTCTGGTCCTTTACAGCTCCGTCATTGAAAACTCCAAAAGTAGGACATTTTTTAAATAACTTTGCATTACGACAAAATTTTGCAGCGTTTGAAGGTGTTTTATGCCAGAAATTGTGTAAAAACCTTAAGGAACAGGGGTTTATGGGTGTAAAGCGGGCTTTACACGCTACAATATATCTCACGATGTGTCGGCGGGGTCACGTCGTAAGTGAAGCACATCCGGCATCGTAAGTTATATTGTAACGTGTGACAGCTACGTGCGATTGAGATTGAACGTTAAAACGTTCATCGCATACACGTCGTTCAATTCCTAAAAATTGAACGTGAGGTTGTTCAATGTTCCCGAGGCAGCACACATCGCTGTGTGTGACACCCCGGGAACGATGAACAGCAGCTTACCTGCGTCCTGCGGCTCCCGCCGGCAATGCGGAAGGAAGCAGGTGGGCGGGATGTTTACGTCCCGCTCAGCTCTGCCCCTCCGCTTCTATTGGCCGGCTGCCGCATGACGTCGCTGTGACGCCGAACGTCCCTCCCACTCCAGGAAGTGGATGTTCGCCGCCCACATCGAGGTCGTATGGACAGGTAAGTACGTGTGACGGGAAATAATCGTTTGTGCGACACGTTCAACAAATTGAACGTGCCGCACATACGATGGTGGTGGTTACGATCGCATACGATATCGTATGCACAATCGTAAGGTGTAAAGCAGGCTTTACTCTCTCTTCACCCTGAATTTGATTGATCAAATCTGCTGCGTTATGATGCCTTGGTAAAAAAACAGAAAACTTGACAGGCGTGCTATGTCAATGACATCCATGACAAAATAATTAACAAAGGATTCCTCATATCTGTCATTCTAGAAAACCTTTTATATGACAGCCCTGTAAACAGCCTGTAGGATGGAGACCTTCTTCTATGTTGTCACCTTTTGTGGAAAATGGCTGAACATCGACTACATTTAGATTGTTCAATTAAATGTAAAATTGCTCATTGTGTTCGTGACCTTGAAAAAGTCTCGCAAAGACACTGTCAGGTGGAGCGTGTGGGGAGCTGCTTGTTATTCAGAGATGAAGGCCTCATACCATAAAAGCAGACCCACCAATGGAAAAATCCTGTGTTGGAGATTAATGAGCTGCTGACACGAGCAAGCAATTATAGCTGAACGTAGCCGGCAACCTTTTTTGTAAAGTTTGTTTATTCAGTTAGTAGCCTGATTGTATTTAATGCTGGTCCTCTCTAATTACGATCATGTCAATGTTTGCATTTTGCTTTTCTAGCTCAAAGTACATGTGATGTTGTTTTTCTAGGGCCGTTATTAGTGACCCCGAACAAAATGTAAATACATCCTTTCCGAATCATCCTCCACAAGACCTGACATCTGCCCCCCTCCGCTTCAGAAAGAGAACGCTACACGAGACCAAGTAATGCTCAACTCTGTGCTGTATATATTTCTACCTGTTAGGCATTATGATGTCCCTTTTAGGGCTAGATTACTTAGATTACTATTTGTGACTTTATTTCTCCTTCTCTTTCTATTGGCTTTGTAAACCATTAGATGGAACAAATAATTTTTATGCTTATGTAAATAGTTACTTTTAGTTAAAGGGAACCGGTCAGGTACAATATGCACCCAGATCCACGAGCAGTTCTGGGTGCATATTGCTAATCCCTGCCTAACTGTCCCTGAATACACTAGCATAGATAAAGACATCTTTAGAAAAAAGTATTTCTAAAGATCTTTTATCATATACTAATGAGCGCAAGGACCAGTCCCCTGGGCATGATTTCCCCTGGCTGGTACGCCCCTGTGGGTGTGTTAACATGCTAATGAATGCGCATCAGAGGATGATCTCACTCACCTCTCCACCGCCATCGCCGCCCGACACTGGATTTTGGCTCAGTGCGCAATGACCCCGGAGATTCGGTCATGCGCACTACTTCAGTTTGAAGCATGGACACGGACACCCGGCTTCATAGTGCGCATGACTGAAACTCCGGGGTCATGTGCACTGAGCTGAAATCCAGTGTCGGGTGGCGATGGCGGTGGAGAGGTGAGTGAGATCATCCTCTGATGCTGCGCATTCATTAGCATGTTAGTACACCCACAGGGGCATAGTAACATGCTAATGGAGGTGATTGGCAAGGAAAGCAATACCCACCAACGGTGGTGTAACACTACACAATATAGCACCATAATGTCCATTGGTGGACAAGTATGCTGCTATGTTTTATGTGTATGTAATGGCATTATTTGGGTATACATTTCTGGTATTAATGCATTGTGTACATCTCCCTTATTTATGCACTATGTATTCATTTCATCTATAAGGACACTGACTGCTCCTTGCATGTGACTGTGCATACGTCCTTGAGTAGCATGGCCGTCACCTCTCCATAACAAACTCTAACGTACGTCTCTGGTTTGAATTCCATGGAAATAACATCTACCGAGCCTGTGTGATCATTTATTAGCTAAAGACATAATCTAAAAAATAACTCTTGTCATTGAACAAGGTTAGTTTTAAAGGGAACTGTCACATTCTTTTTCTGATATTAAACTGCCCCCAGTGTCTGGTTAGTGATGCAATGTGCACCACTAACCTTAGAACCTGCACTGATAATGCAGGACTAGCATTATCTGTGCCATTTCTGGATTTTAATGGCCAGTTCCAGAGGAGTAGCCAGATATTCATGAAAAAAGGGAGGGTGAAATATCTAAGTTAACCTTGGTAACCATGTTTACAACTATGGTGGTGCACACCCTAATCATAGTGGGTAAAGGGGAAACCTCACCATACAATAACTAAGCCCGATATTACCAGAATATGGTAACCATCATATAGTAGTCTTTATCAGTTCTGCAGAACATGTTAAAAGATTACCATTACATTTGGTGACTTTCTGATGTAGTTCACAGCTATGTAGCATTTACAACAAAAACTCATTTAAAAAAAAATACAGAAAAAAGGCCACAGCATTTACCAACAACAAAACACAATATTAACCCATGCAAGGTTCGTCATTGTCTTGCAGTTTCCTACACTAAAATTGAAAACAACTCCCCGAAAAGGACATAAAAGGAAAAAGCATCATAGAAAAAAGGCCGCCGTACTTGCCAACACCAGGGCACAATATAAATACATTGCAAGATGAAGCAGGCCACCATGATAATAACTGAGGCAACACAGGTGCAGAATACTGATGAAACATTCACTCACCCGCATACCATCCATGGAGGGTGTGGTTGCTTAACATTGCAAAAACACACGGATATGGTCACCAGTTACAGTGTTTGGCTTGCAGCCTATTATTGACACTCAGCACTATATAAGTGCACCACACAAGGACAGACATCCCAGTTGCCCAAGCGAACACTTTAAGTGCCTGGCTGCACCCTGCAAACAATGAAAAATGACATATGAAACACATGATGTATTGGTTGACCTTTTGGACAATACTGTACAAGTTGACAACCCTCGTCAAGGGTCCTCAAAGGCATATTTGACCTGTCACATTTCCAGCATCCTACTGATACCCCAAAGCTAATCCTGCTACTGCTGTATTTGTCCTTTTAACTGCACCATATGTGTGGCATGGTAACAGTGCTTCAAATAATAATGCCCACCAATATTCCCCTTAGAGAGTAAAACATCTCCATTATGCCCTCTAGATGGTAACATTGCCCCCTAGAATATATTAATGCCCTCCGTAATTGCCCTAGAAAGAAATAGTGCTCACATTTTGCCCCCTTGACAGTAATAATGCATCCAAACTGCCCCTATAATGTAATAGTACCTCTTACATGCCCACTTCACATTAACTATTCTCCTTTGAGTGCCTCTAACAGAAATAATGTCCCCTGATACCCCCTCCAGTATGATGTCTCACTTTCCTTCACAATATTATTTCCCCACATCCGCATACACATATAGTATGATGGTCTTCCACAGTATAATGTACACCACAGCCTCCTCCACACAGTATGATGGACCCACAGTCCCCCGTATGTGCAATATGATGGTCCCAATAGCTCTACACACACACACACACACACACAGACACACACACACACACACACACACAAACACACACACACGCTATGATGAGCCCTGCCGTGTGAGTAGTCCCAAAGAAACCACGCCCTCTGCCTTCCCGGTAGCACCGCTACTGCTGGTGGCCCTTTTGGGAAGGTGGTCCTGGGCAATTACCATGTTTCCCCCTACATACAACGCTTGACGTTGGCTCTGAGACTTGTCATGGAGCCTATCTGCGCTTCGACTACATAGGTAGGTATAACACAGGTATTGTGCGTTCTCTGCATACAGTGCATTCATAATAACTTCATACTAATATATCCACTAGTTGAGTTCTGTTGTAGGTTCAGTCTGGGGACAGACCCCATTTATTGTCTCTAGTGTATACAGTAAGTAGAGGTATAAACCTTTGGTTATTTTAGAACCTTATCATAGTAGCTATGAATGTAAACATGGCATGTAAGTATTGTTATGCTGTCACACTCCAGTGAGTGTACATGTCAGCATTCACTGCTGAAACATAAGGTACAACGGGACACTGTGGTGTGCAAATTGCCTTTACTAATAATCCTTCTTACAGTGAACACACATGCTGTGGAAAGGATAAATTTACTTTATAGGATGCAAGTTGTGTTCTCCCACAGCTTTCCTTGTATCCAGTTCTTCATTTCTCCTCCTAATTTCTCCATATTTTAATTTATTCTTTCCTAACTCTTCTCTATTTTTCTTAATAATTTCTAGCTATTATTTCCGTGTCTTTCTTCAAATAATTAACAAGGTAGATATCTTTTATATTCATTTCCTGTGATTAAATTACAAACCTTAAGTCTATCTATCCATCTATCTATCCAGCTATCCATCTATCTATCTATCTAGCTATTATCTATCTATCTAGCTATCTATCTAATCCTCTATCTATCTATTCATCTATCTATCTATCATCTATCTATCTAGCTATCTATTCCTCTCTCTCTATCTCTCTATTATTATTATTATTTATTATTATATATCTATCCATCTATCTATCTATCCATCTAACTATCTATTCCTCTATCTATTCCTCTATCTATCTATTCCTCTATCTATTCCTCTATCTATCTATTCCTCTATCTATTCCTCTATCTATCTATCTATCTATCTATTCCTCTATCTATCTATCTATCTATCTATCTATCTATCTGTCCAAAAAATATAAAGAGGCAGCTCGCCATAAATAAATAAAAATGTGGACTTTATTAGCCAATGTGGCAACGTTTTAGTCCTATCACAGAACCTTTCTCAAGCTAGTGAATACAACCATCAAATATTCACCACATAACACTGAACGCACCCTTCTGTCCGAAGCAGGGCCGGTGCGTGCTATGTTCACATTTATGGATTGTTGCTCTAGGAAGTTTGCACCATTTATATTTTTTTGTGTTATTTTGCATTTTTGTACTGGTTAATAATCTATCTATCTATCTATCAATCAATCACTAACTAATCTATCTATCTATCTATACATCTATCTATCTATACATCTATCTATCTATACATCTATCTATCTATACATCTATCTATCTTTAGTATCCTTCTGTCTTTAGATATTTTTCACCTATTCTCCCCTAAAATTAATGATTTATACAGAAGAAAAAAATCCTCACAGACTCCGCAGTAAAGCGGGCTTTACACGCTACGATATCGCTAGCAATTTCTAGCGATATCGAGCGTGTAAGTACCCGCCCTCGTCGCACATGCTATATCGTGTGATCGCTGCCGCAGCAAACGTTATCGCTACGGTAGCGTCACACGCACTTACCTGGTTGGCGGCGTCGCTGTGACTGCCGAACAATCTATCCCTCAAGGGGGAGGGACGTTTGGCGTCACCGCGACGTCACCACAACGTCACTAAGCGGACGGCCAATCAAAGCGGAGGGGCGGAGATGAGCGGGACGTAAGATCCCGCCCACCTCCTTCCTTCCGCATTGTGGCCGGCGGCAGGTAAGGAGACGTTCCTCGCTCCTGCGGTGTCACACACAGCGATGTGTGCTGCCGCATGAGCGATGAACAACATGGATAAACAACCCTTACCGATTTTTGAGTTTGGGACGACCTCTCCATGGTGAACGATTTTCACCATTTTTGAGGTCGCTTAAGGACGCTGGTAAGTGTCACACGCTGCGATATCGTTAATGACGCCGGATGTGCGACACTAACAACGTGACCCCGACGATAAAACATTAACTATATCGTAGCGTGTAAAGCCCCCTTAAGTGTCGTACCGAGGGCCTATAGGTCCATGTGCATGAACAGTAAGGATAAAATGGATTACTAATATTGCAGTAATTTGCTGACTACTCAAAATATAATGTATTTCTTAAGTCGGCCTACCTCACTGACACTGGAGAGATTAGCCTACAATATTCACAAAAATGTTGTTCAACTTCACGTTGCAAAAGTTGTTGTGACTTTTCAAAGTGTTCTTTTTACGGTGTAAACCCTTTGATGTATCGGGCCTTTTGTCTTTTGTAATATGTTGGAAGTTAATATTCTCTTCACTTTTTTTAAAGGATTAAAACAAACTCCACACTAACAGAAAACATGCTGTCCCCCAAGCTGCGATTTGATGCACGAATTATATGCAGGTAATATGTCTACATTTTATTGTCCCCTTGCTCCATAGGACCATTATATGAACAATAATTTCAAGAATGATTGCATAAATTACATTTTTTTTACGGATTAAATTGACAGTGTAGCACTTTCACAGTATATAGATGAGACTTCATTAGTATATTTTTTCCTACAATGGCAAAAAAAATTCTGACTAACAAATACAACGAATTACACCGCGATAGAATTGTAAGAAGATATGAAACCCAACTTGAGGAAATGTTCCTGCACAAGAGTATTTTTAGAACTAAAGAAAATATCTGTCCAGAGAGGCTAGTGTGCATTTAAGACTAGCCCTTCAGTCATTTAAGGCTATCCCTTCAGGCATTTAAGGCTAGCCCTTCAGGCATTTAAGGCTAGCCCTTTAGCCATTTAAAGCTAGCCCTTTAGCCATTTAAGGCTAGCCCTTTAGCCATTTAAGGCTAGCCCTTCACGCATTTAAGGCTAGCCCTTTAGGCATTTAATAATTTAGGCTAGCTCTTTAGGCATTTAAGGCTAGCCCTTCAGGCATTTAAGGCTAGCCCCCTTCAGATATTTAAGGCTAGCCCTTCAGTCATTTAAGGCTAGCCCTTTAGGCATTTAACAATTTAAGGCTAGCCCTTTAGGCATTTAAGGCTAGCCCTTCAGGCATTTAAGGCTAGCCCTTTAGGTATTTAAGACAAGCCCTTTAAACATTTAAATTTAGCCTTTTAGCCATTTACGGCTAGTCCTTAAGGCATTTAAGGCTAGCTCTTCAGGTGGAACAGCTATATCTCTGCAGCATCAGTAGCAGGATGTATTACATAAGATATATGAGGGAGCGTTATCAATTTGACCATTAAAAGTGGAATTTCAAGATAGGAGCCAAAGGGACACCTTAGTTTTTTACTTTATCCCGCCACAAAGACCCCCAACAATGACAAGTTGCAAAGTCTGTATCTAAGAAGTTCTCTACATCTTAAAGAGTTTTTTTTTCCAGTTCTTTGATATTAATGTCTTAGGCTACTTTCACCCTTGCGTTCGTCGCAATCCGCCGCTATGAAAAATAGTGCAAGCTGTTAACGGCTTGCACTGTTTCCCGTAGACTTGTATTGACGACGCACTGCAATGCAAGGGTCTGCTGTGTATCCGCCAGCCGACGCTGAGTCGTTATTTTGACTGAGCACCAGGCGGATGGAACGCAGAATGTAGCGTTTTTCTTGTTGTAAAAAACGCACTCTGCAGGATTCCGTTGGAATCCGTTAAGAGGCATAATGAATGTCTATGGTGCTGGATTCCGTCGCCATGCGTTCGGCGACGGATTCCAGTGCAGGATTCCGTCACGTTCTATTGAGCATGCTCAGCATGTCCAGCAGAACATTCTAAATCGTTTAAAAGCACTCCTGCTCTCTCTCTCTGTCTGTCGGTCTCTCTCTCTCTGTCGGTCGTTCTCTCCCTCTGTCGGTTTCTCTCTCTCTCTCTGTTGGTCTATCTCTCTCTGTCAATGTCGGTCTCTCTCTGTCAATGTCGGTCTCTCTCTCTCTCTCTCTCTTTGTCGGTCTGTCTCTCCCTCGCCCCCCCTCTCTCATGCTCACCGATCACCGTTGCGACACTGCACAGCTGTCCAGCGGCGTCTCCTGGTTTTGAAAATGCCGGCTGCTCATTATTCCATCTCGTATTCCCTGCTTCCCCTGCCCACTGGCGCCTATGATTGCTTGCAGTCAGACCCGCCACATGCTGAGTGACCGCTGTCTCACTGCAACCAATCACAGCCGCCGGTGGGCGGGTCTATATCGTGCAGTACAATAAATAAATACTTAAAAAAAACAGCGTGCTGTCCCCCCCAATTTTGATACCAGCTAAATAAAGCCACACGGCTGAAGGCTGGTATTCTCAGGATGGGGAGCCTAAAAATATCAGCCAGCAGCCACCCAAAATTGCCGCATCCATTAGATGCGACAGTCCCGGGACTCTACCAGATTCATCCCGAATTGCCCTGGTGCGGTGGCAATCGGGGTAATAACGAGTTAATGGCAGCTCATAGCTGCCACTAAGTCCTAGGTTAATCATGGCAGGCGTCTATGAGACACCCCCAATGATTAACCTGTAAGTGAAAGTAAATAAACACATACACCCAAAAAAAATCCTTTATTTGGAATAAAAGACAAAAAAAACACCCTCTTTCACCACTTTATTAAAATCCCCAATTACCCCTCCAGGTCTGACGTATTCCACAGAGGTCCCACGACACTTTCAGCTCTGCTACATGAAGCTGACAGGAGCGGCCGTAGAACACCGCCGCTCCTGTAAGCTCCACGCAGCAACTGAAGTGAATCGCGTTGTCAGCGGTGACGTCACTGAGGTAGTGCCGGTGTGTGTGCGGTGATGATGGGTGAGGTAGTGCCTGCGTGTATGCGGTGATGATGGGGGCTGTAGTGCCTGCGTGTGCTCGGTGATTATGGGGGCGGTAGTGCCTGCGTGTATGCGGTGATGATGGGGGCCGTAGTGCCTGTGTGTATGCGTTGATGATGGGGGTGGTAGTGCCGCTGTGTGCGGTGATGATGAGGGCACTAGTGCCTGCGTGTATGCGGTGATGATAGGGGCAATAGTGCTGGTGTTTGCGGTGATGATGGGGGCGGTAGTGCCTGCATGTATGCGGTGATGATGGGGACGGTAGTGCCGGTGTGTGCAGTGATGATGGGGGCTCTCTCTCTATCTCTCCCGGCTAAAAGAAAACTAAAAGAACGCAATATGTTATTTCACAGGAATCCGTGGCCTTTATTATCACACTATTTACAACGCATCCGTCACATGCGTCACACAATGCATTGTGACTGATGCCGCACAACGCAAGTGTGAAAGTAGCCTTATCCAGTCAGCTGATCAATTCATGGTTGTGATGGTAGGATATGGGGGGAGGTGTATCTTGCTTTACAGATTCCTATTTTAAGCTTGGTTCACTGTCCATTATTTTTACTGCTTCTGTGTACATTGTATTGTTTAAGTAATCACCCCCTATAGTGCAACGTTATAGCCTCTTGAGGCGCTTCCGTCCCTAGGTGTAGGGGGAGGTGGGCCGAGAGTCCAGCCAACTGTAAACCCTTTGCTTACCTGGGAGATTCAGGCAGTCTGAGAACTTCAAGAGTGAAGCAGGAAGATTGATCCTCTGGGAGAAGCTGGGACTTCTTGGAGAGACCTGGATATTTATCACTTACTGGACTATATTTGTGTTACTGGACTAATTTTACCCTCTGTTTAGTGGATTACGTTATGGACCATTTGATTTGCTTGGAATAAATGCTCTTTGGATTGTACAGTCATTTCTCGCTCTGTTGATTGTGTGATATGGGAGAAAGACCCCGTCACATCTGGTGGCAGCAGTGGGATCAACTGAGCACAACTTAATGGAGATCAACCCACCGAGTGAGTACAGAAACTGGACTGCATCCAGTCTAAAGGAGAGAGCCAGAGATCTGAGCCTGAGCTACCAGGGACTGAGTAAAGAAGCCTTAATTGATCTACTGGTGGGTGCGAGCCAGTCCACCTCCCAGATGTTTGACGGACAAGCACTGGGGACGGGGATCCCTGCCCCAAAAAGCCAGTGGGTGGTGTGGTTCGAAGAAGAAATGGAAGCTGTTTTCCCTGGTGTATCTCAGGAATATAAGGAGCAGGCTGCTCACTGAGCACAGAGGAGACAAGAAGCAATGGAGTCCGACAGAGGGAGTAATGTGAGTTGGAGTGTAAACCCAGCGATCCAGGAGCCTGTACGGATTACCCGGGCGGACTTCAAGCCATTTGATGAGGCTTCCGGAGATGTGGAAGGGTTTTTCAAGGACTTTGAGCAGCAGTGTGTCATGATGGAGATTCCCCACTCTGGCTGGGTGCGTTTGTTAGTGGGACTCCTGAACGGAAGCCTGGCAGAGGCTTATCGCACCATTGACTCACAGCAGAACCGGGATTACAACATTGTAAAGCGGACTATCCTGGATTACCATGCTATCACCCCAGACTCACATAGGGCACAGTTCCGAGACCTCCCATGCACCACGGGGGGATCATTTAGGATGTTTGCCCATAAGATGTCCCAGGCATGTCGAAGATGGCTGGAAGCAGAAGACGCCTTCACTGTGGAAGACGTTATACAGGTATTTCTCATAGAACAATTTCTTTGCAAGTGTCCCTCAGAAACACGGGAGTGGGTCAGAGAGCGCACACCGTGCACCTTGGATAGAGCTGCTGCCCTGGCTGATGAGGCCCTTACTATCTGACCGCAATAGAGGGGGCTTATGGACAATAAGACACAGCCTGCTCCTGCTTCCGGCCCTCTCCGGTTATATCTGCCCCTCCAACCAGCCACAGGCCGATGACAACCACGGCTCACTGTCCTGGGCCCCAACAATTCCGACCACACCCTGTGGGAATCACAGAGAGGAGATGTTATGGATGCGGGCAACCTGGGCACCTGCAATCACGTTGTTCCGCAAGGACTCGGAGGGACCCCCACGCACCTCCATCTTGTCCGGTGCATTTCACCCCGCCTGAGGAAGAGTTACCACCACCTCCACTGGAGTGTACCGCTGACCCCTGCACCATAGATGCCCCTGTTGGAGTGTATGGACTTCGGCCTTTGTCACCAGGTTCTCCTACTGCCTTCTTCAGAATGCACATTAGAAGGAGTCCGACGCAGAGTAGATGTTATCGATGTGGGCAGCCTGGGCATTTGCAAAACACTTGCCCTGCTGGTCGATTGAGCAATGACATTGCACCAAATCGACCTGTTGGTTCTCTATAGCTGAATACAAGGTGGGAAGAGTTCTCACCCTTTCAAGTTGATTTGCCTAATGACTCAGACACTCCTGGTCAGCCACTAGGGGTTTATGGGGTGCGAGCCACAGCCCCAAGTTCCTCTCACCATCAAAGTAAGCACTTACAGGAAGTTGTGCTGGATGGACAGAGAGTGGTTGGATTTTGTGACTCTGGGGCATTTCTCACAATAGTTGATCACCGGGTGGTTCAGCCCGAGGCAATACATCATGGACCAGGGATTGTTATTGAATTGGCTGAAGGACAAAGGAGGAATATCCCAAAGGCGACTGTAGATCTGGACTTGTGATTGGGGTGATGAGCGGCCTGCCTGCATATATTCTCCTAGGAAATGATGTGGGAGATCTACAATGCCGATTTGTGGGTGCAGGAAACAGAGTTTGAGTGAAGGAGGACACAAAGGGAAGCTTGTCCTTCCAACCCTATCGCTGTACAAGGGACTACCTACAGCTTCTCCATTCAATACAAGCCAACACCAGAATGCTGATGGACTGTCCCGGCAAGAAGAACCATAAACTATCCACAGCTGAGCAACATGGACATAAGTGAGATGATCAGAGGTCTGTGTAGACCTCATGGCATACTCACTTATTCAGAAGGAGGGAGAGGTTGTGATGGTGGGATATCGGGGGAGGTGTATCTTGCTGTACAGATTCCTATATTAAGCTTGGTTCACTGTCCATTATTTGTACTTCTTCTGTGTATATTGTATTGTTTAAGTAATCACCCCCTATAGTGCAAGGTTATAGCCTCTTGAGGCGCTTCTGTCCCTGGGTGTAGGGGGAGGTGGGCCTAGAGTCCAGCCAACTGTAAACCCTTTGCTTACCTGGGAGATTCAGGCAGTCTGTTTGAGAACTTCAAGAGTGAAGCAGGAAGATTGAACCTCTGGGAGAAGCTATGACTTCTTGGAGAGACCTGGATATTTATCGCTTACCGGACTATATTTGTGTTACTGGACTAATTTTACCCTCTGTTTAGTGGATTATGTTATGGACCATTTGATTTGCTTGGAATAAATGCTCTTTGGATTGTACAGTCATCTCTCACTCTGTTAATTGTGTGATATGGGAGAAGGACCCCGTCACAAGGGGGTGTTGGGAGATGGACCACTACTAATCTGATATTGGTGTCGTTTCTAAAAATAAGTAAACCCCTTTAAATAAGACCCATCACCAGATTTTCAATTACATACATTATTAAATGGATATACAGTTACTAGCTGGTGAATGGTTCATGCAGCTTCACATGAATACTCTATTAATTATTTAGAAGGCTTGACCATATAAGACAAGCACTGTTTGGCTGCTGTGTCACCCCTATTTTTTTTATAGACTGTAGCGATCAGGGACTTCACTCCTTTTGGTAATTATTGAATTATGTGTTACTGAAATGTATTATAGTGTCTACACATGTCCCCTCTGAAATGGAAAGTCAATTTGTTGACCCATACAAATAAAGATTATTATTATATATATCTCTTAAACTTGACCCTATTTTTCAAATCTGTTACAAAATGACTGTTTAAATGGAATCTGTCATCAGATTTTTTTCTCACCTCATCTAAGAGCAGCATAATGTAGGAAAAGACCCTGATTCCAACAATGTATCACTTAGTTTACTGGGCGCAGCTGTTGTGATACAATCTGAGTTTTTAGATTGAGGCGGGCTTTGCACACTACGACATCGCAGGTGCGATGTCGGTGGGGTCAAATTGAAAATGACGCACTTCCAGCATCGCATGCGACATCGTAGTGTGTAAAGGCTCGATGATACGATTAACCAGCGCAAAAGCGTCGTAATCGTATCATCGGTGCAGCGTCGGCGTAATCCATAATTACGCTGACGCGACAGTCCGATGTTGTTCCTCGCTCCTGCGGCAGCACACATCGCTGTGTGTGAAGCCGCAAGAGCGAGGAACATCTCCTACCGGCGTCACCGCGGCTTCTGTAGGATATGCGGAAGGAAGGAGATGGGCGGGATGTTTACATCCCACTCATCTCCGCCCCTCCGCTCCGATTGGCCGCCTGGCGTGTGACGTCGCTATGACGCCGCACGACCCGCCCCCTTAACAAGGAGGCGGGTCGCCGGCCAGAGCGACGGTCGCAGGACAGGTGAGTCCATGTGAAGCTGCCGTAGCGATAATGTTCGCTACGGCAGCTATCACAAGGAAATCGCTGCTGTGACGGGGGCGGGTACTATCGCGCTCGGCATCGCAGCATCGGCCTGCGATGTCGCAGCGTGCAAAGTACCCCTTAGAATGTAGCAGAGCTCAGAAAGCTAACCCTGCCCACACCACAGCTTTCTGTGTATATTGTATATTACCAGTAATCTGTAAATCAGAGGAGGGTGTATGGTTGGACCAGGTCTCACAAGGGAAGTAATACAGGCAGTGATAATCTCCTACTAACAGCAGACAGCCAAATAAGTGACACTTCTCTGAAATCAGTGTCTCAGATCCTAGCTCATGCTGTCCGCAGCTTACATAGCAAAAACCTGCTGACTGATTCCTTGTAATCCTCAGATTCCCTGTAGTTAAAGAAGCACTCCCATTAAGTATTTTATTCATTAAATGTCTGTATATTCCATATAATATAGTATGAGTGTATTTATACATTCACCTACCACTGCTCTCTACAGTGTCCAGCACTGTTTTTCTCTGCTTCTTAGTTAAGTCACCCCTCTGCAGACTCTTTCGGGTCACACTGCACTCTGCATGACCTGAAAGTGACTTTTACATTGGAAGCCTATGAAGCGTCAAAACAAGGGTTCATAGGCCTTCATTGTAAGAGAAACTTTCGACACATGCATAGAGTGAGCCGGCTAGTCAAAATTATGGTGACATCACTGAGAAGCAAGGCAGAATGGCACAGGACACCGGAGAGAGCAGTGGTAGGCGAGTATATTAATGCACTCACACTACATTACATGCATATATACACACTTTTAATAAATAAAAAGCTTAATGGGAGTGCTTCTTTTATTAAGTAGGTTTTAACACAAGGCAGGGGCCCTTTCACAAAAGATTATACAGCCATTCTTATATGGATTTTAAAAGTAAGGTCTTACTAAGATTGTCAGGAAACAACCGGGAAAATTGCGTAGATCCCAACGCTGCCATGAGTTTGTCAGGGGACAGCCGGAGGTATCCTATTGATATCCCACCACTGTCACCAAATGTCAGGGGACAGCTGGGGGGGAAGGAGTCACACAGATATTCCACCGCTGAAACCAACAGTACTCCACAAGTACCGGTAGTCACCAGGTGCCACTCCTGCGAAGTTCCCAGGTCTGCAGCAGCTGGGCAGAGAATCAGAGTCACGTGTACAAGGTACTGGTGGGTGAAGGCAAAGATGTGGTCAGGTAATCCGAGGTCAGGACAGGCAGCACAAGTTCAATACATATATAACCGAGGGGAGGAGCGGAGAGATAGGGTAAACGAGCTAGGTCAATCATAGGAGAAGCAGTTTGAGTGAACATAAACAGGAAGTAAAGACAAGCTACTACCGTAGGAATCTACGTTCAGGCGGACAGGGGTGGAAGGAGCTACGTAGTAAACCCCCTGCTGCATTGGCTGGAGAAAATAAACCATGCATGACCCATCAGGGATAAATCTGTACAGCATCTGGCCATGCCTCCTTATAGCCAGGTGTAGACAGCAGGTATATGCAGCAGAGTTGAAAGCGCTGCATGAGTACTCAGCACGGCGGCCTGACACGGGAAGAAGAAGAGAGGAGAAAGCAGTGGGTAGCACGGCACTGTGGACACATGCACATTACTGTTGTGACAGAAAAAGGATCATAATTCAGAATCTGTATTTATTAGATATCAGTCACTACCAGATACCTCCCTTTGGTGACCTCAGATGGGGGCTGGTCAATGGGATATGACTTTCTTCTAAAAAATATGGGATCACTGATCTTCAGGATCTATGCCTCCTGTAGGTCCCAGGTGGACGATATTAATGCCATATTTCCTATCATGAGTTTAATTTTCTATAGGTAGGAAAATGGATTATACAACCCCACCCATCTGGCTGATATTAATGTGGGGCTGTTGCGCAGATCTCACAGCAAAGCAAGAACATGTATGTCTTTCCCCTTGGGCGCACAGTATGGAAAATTTGTCTCCCATAACTGTAGGACCTACTCCTGGCACAAAAAACAAATATTCATATCTGGATCCTTGTGCCATTCTATCTACCTCTATCTCGTTAATTTGAACAGAGAAAGAGGTCCCCACACAAGGGTGAGAAGTGTCACCTCTGAGCCTCTAGTTCAGACTTTGTGTCTGCTCTCCATTAGATATACAATTGTGATTACCTGTTCACACCAGGGGGTGGAAGCTGAACAGGGGTTAGATATACTGTTGTTTAGAGTGCTAGCTCTTGTTTCCTTTCCAAGTTATTAGAAAACCATGTTTCCTTTTAGATAAAGATGAGCGCACCTTTGGAGGTTCGGTTCGCTATCAACAAACAAACCGAACCTCCACATGGCCAAACCTTGCCCGAGGAGGTTCGAAAACACTGATTGGCAAGTTTGAGTCTCCACCCACATACAGCCAGCCATAAACAGATCACTTTTGGGGAGGGTTAGCGGGCATTTTCAATTTTTTTTTTTTGGTTGCACATTACATGTAATCGTGCTGATGCTACCCCCAGTGCGAGCAACAAGCGTACCTGAGCAGAGTGTTGCTCGTGCGAGTTAGGTTCGCACGTAAATCATCCGAACTCTGAACCTGAGCCTTATTTTTTAACCCCTTCAGCCCCCAGCCTGTTTTCACCTTAAAGACCCGGCCATTTTTTGCAATTTTGACCAGTGTCACTTTGACAGGTTATAACTCTGGAACACTTCAACGGATCCTGGCGATTCTGAGATTGTTTTTTCGTGACATATTGTGCTTCATGTCAGTAGTAAATTTAGGCCGATATGTTTTGCGTTAATTTGTGAAAATTTCGGAAATTTGGCGAAAATTTTGAAAATTTCGCAATTTTCAAAATTTGAAATTTTATGCCCATAAATCTGAGAGATAGGTCACACAAAATAGTTACTAAATAACATTTCCCACTTGTCTGCTTTACACCAGCGCAATTTTTGAAAAAAAAAAAATTCCGTTAGGAAGTTAGAAGGGTTCAAAGTTCATCAGCAATTTCTCATTTTTCCAACAAAATTTACATAAAAAAAATTTTTAGGTACCACATCACATTTGGAGTGATTTGAGAAACCTAGGCGACAGAAAATACCCAAAAGTGACCCCATTCTAAAATCTGCACCCCTCACTCTGCTCAAAACCACATCCAAGAAGTTTATTAACCCTTTAGGAGCTTCACAGCAACCAAAGCAATGTAGACGAAAAAATGAAAATTTTACTTTTTTAACACAAAAATGTTACTTTAGCCATAAAAATTAGTATTTTCACAAGGGTATCAGGAAAAATGCATCATAAAATGTATTGTGCATTTTCTCCTGAGTACGCAGATACCTCATATGTGGTGGAAATCAAATGTTTGGGCACACGGCAGGACTCGGAAGGCAAGGAGCACCATTTGAATTTTTGAACGCAAAATTAGCTGCACTCATTAGCGGACGCCATGTCGGGTTTGAAGACTCCCTGAGGTGCCTAAACAATGTAGCTCCCCCACAAGTGACCCCATTTTGGAAACTAGACCCCTCAAATATTTTTTTCTAGATGTTTGATGTGCACTTTGAACCCCTGGGGGCTTCACAGAAGTTTATAACGTTGAGCCGTGAAAAGAAAAAAAATTTTTTTTACCACAAAACTGTTGCTTCAACCAGGTAGCTTTTTTTATCACAACGGTATCAGGAAAAAATGCACCATAAAATGTATTGTGCATTTTCTCCTGAGTACGCAGATACCCCATATGTGGTGGAAATCAAATGTTTGGGCACACAGCAGGACTCGGCAGGCAAGGAGCGCCATTTCACAGCAAAATTGGTTGGAATTATTAGCGGACGCCATGTTGCATTTGGAGACCCCCCTGAAGTGCCTAAACAATGGAGCTCCCCCACATGTGATCCCATTTTGGAAACTAGACCCCTCATGGAATTTATCTAGCTATTTAGTGAGCACTTTGAACCCCTGGAGGCTTCACAAACGTTTGTAATGTTCAGCCGTGAAAATATTTTATTATTTTTTTTACCACAAAATTGTTTTTTCAAACAGGTAGCTTTTTTTTCACAAGGGTATCAGGAAAAAATGCACCATAAAATGTATTGTGCAATTTCTCCTGAGTACACAGGTACCTCATATGTGGTGGAAATCAATTGTTTGGGCATACGGCGGGGCTCAGAAGAGAAGGAGCGCCATTTCACAGTAAAATTGGTTGGAATTATTAGCAGACGCCATGTTGCATTTGGAGACCCCCTGAGGTGCCTAAACAATGGAGCTCCCCCACATGTGATCCCATTTTGGAAACTAGACCCCCCCCCCCCATACAAAAAAATTAGTTTGGCGAAATAAAAAATACAGACATCAGTAAAAAAAAAAAAAAAATGAATAAAAAAAAAAAAAATATGAGCGCCTGCCACTAAGACCAGTGCCAAACGTGAGAGCAATGCACGAGTCTCGCATCGCATCATCCACTCCAGTCTGGAAGCAAGCAACTGCGCTGGATAATGCGATGCGAGAGGGCGGGGCGGCAGATGAGAAAGGGCGCAGCGGATGGAAGATGAGAAAGTGCGCAGCGGATGGAGGAGCGGCAGAGGATGGGAAAGGGCGCAGCGGATGGAAGATGGAAAATGGCGCAGCGGATGGAGGAGCGGCAGAGGATGGGAAAGGGCGCAACGGATGGATGATGGGAAATGGCGCAGCGGGTGGAGGAGCGGCAGAGGATGGGGGGGGGGGGGAGGTGAGATGGGGATACCTACCTTACAGGATGGATCTAGGCAGCAGGATCACAGCAGACAGAAGAGGCAGCAGATGAAGGAGGCAACAGATTGAGGAGGGTGAGAGGGGGCAGTAGATGAAGAGGATGGGAGAGAGCAGGCAGCAGATCGGGGAGGGGGGCAGAGTCTGATGGGAGAGAGAGATGGCTCATGGAGGAGGGGGGGCCCCAGAACATGGAGGGGGGGAGGGGGGGAGGGTGGCTTGCAGCACATGTGGGGGGGGGAGGGTGGCTTGCAGCACATGTGGGGGGGGAGGGTGGCTTACTGCAAGCCACCCTCCCCCCCCACATGTGCTGCAAGCCACCCTCCCCCCCCCACATGTGCTGCAAGCCACCCTCCCCCCCACATGTGGAGCACTGCAAGCCACCCTCCCCCCCACATGTGGAGCACTGCAAGCCATCCTCCCCCCACATGTGGAGCACTGCAAGCCATCCTCCCCCCACATGTGGAGCACTGCAAGCCACCCTCCCCCCACATGTGGAGCACTGCAAGCCACCCTCCCCCCCACATGTGGAGCACTGCAAGCCACCCTCCCCCCACATGTGGAGCACTGCAAGCCACCCTCCCCCCACATGTGGAGCACTGCAAGCCACCCTCCCCCCCACATGTGGAGCACTGCAAGCCACCCTCCCCCCACATGTGGATCGGAGCGGCGGCCGGGACAGCGGTGGATCGGAGCGGCGGCCGGGACAGCGGTGGATCGGAGCGGCGGCCGGGACAGCGGTGGATCGGAGCGGCGGCCGGGACAGCGGTGGATCGGAGCGGCGGCCGGGACAGCGGTGGATCGGAGCGGCGGCCGGGACAGCGGTGGATCGGAGCGGCGGCCGGGACAGCGGTGGATCGGAGCGGCGGCCGGGACAGCGGTGGATCGGAGCGGCGGCCGGGACAGCGGTGGATCGGAGCGGCGGCAGGGACAGCGGTGGATCGGAGCGGCGGCCGGGACAGCGGTGGATCGGAGCGGCGGCCGGGACAGCGGTGGATCGGAGCGGCGGCCGGGACAGCGGTGGATCGGAGCGGCGGCAGGGACAGCGGTGGATCGGAGCGGCGGCAGGGACAGCGGTGGATCGGAGCGGCGGCCGGGACAGCGGTGGATCGGAGCGGCGGCGGGGACAGCGGTGGATCGGAGCGGCGGCGGGGACAGCGGTGGATCGGAGCGGCGGCCGGGACAGCGGTGGATCGGAGCGGCGGCCGGGACAGCGGTGGATCGGAGCGGCGGCCGGGACAGCGGTGGATCGGAGCGGCGGCCGGGACAGCGGTGGATCGGAGCGGCGGCCGGGACAGCGGTGGATCGGAGCGGCGGCCGGGACAGCGGTGGATCGGAGCGGCGGCCGGGACAGCGGTGGATCGGAGCGGCGGCCGGGACAGCGGTGGATCGGAGCGGCGGCGGGGACAGCGGTAAATCGAGCGTGGCGGCGGGGCGATCGGAGACAGGGGCGAGCGGCTGGGACAGGGGCGGGCGAGCGGCTGGGACAGGGGCGGGCGAGCGGCTGGGACAGGGGCGGGCGGGCGGGCGAGCGGCTGGGACAGGGGCGGGCGGGCGGGCGGGCGAGCGGCTGGGACAGGGGCGGGCGGGCGGGCGAGCGGCTGGGACAGGAGCGGGGGCAGCAACTTACCGATGGGCACCCGCAGAGCTTCGGCTTCCAGGGACGGTCACAGGCCGCAGATCCACATTGATTGGAGAGAGCGGTCACAAGACCGGTCTCTCCAATCAGAGCTGGGGGCGGGTGAAGCATCGATCACCCAGCTCCAGCCAATGGCCAGTGCTACAGCAGCACTGATCAGGGCTGGATTTCAATGTTCCAGCCATTTTCAATGGCTGGAACATTACAGTGGCTGTAATTGGCTGAGCGGCGTTCGTCAGCCAATCACAGCCTCTGTAGGTTCGGGGAGGAGGCACCACCCCTCCTGACGTCAGGCAGAGGTCCCCTCCTTCCCGAATCCACCGTTTAAGTAAATAAATTTCACTCCCCGGGGCTCCGGGACCGCGATTTCGCCAGGACGTACTGAGTACGTCATGGGTCCTTTAGCACCATGTCACCATGACGTACTCAGTACGTCCAAGGTCGTTAAGGGGTTAAGTTGGTTTTCGGTTCCAAAACCGAACCTCAGGTTCGCTCACCTCTTCTTATGGATTGGTCATTGGTCGTATATTGCCATTACGTTATGACAAAGATCATCAGATCTAAGGGGTACTTTGCACACTACGACATCGCAAGCCGATTCTGCGATGCCTAGCACGATAGTCCCCGCCCCCGTCGCAGCAGCGATATCTTGTGATTGCTGCCGTAGCGAACATTATCGCTACGGCAGCTTCACATGCACTTACCTGCCCTGCGACGTCGCTCTGGCCGGCGAACCGCCTCCTTCCTAAGGAGGCGGGTCGTGCGGCGTCACAGCGATGTCACATGGCAGGTGGCCAATAGGAGCGGAGGGGCGGAGATGAACAGGACGTAAACATCCCACCCACCTCCTTCCTTCCGCATAGCAGCCGGGACGCAGGTAAGGTGACGTTCCTCGCTCCTACGGCTTCACACACAGCAATGTGTGCTGCCTGCTGGAACGAGGAACAACATCGTACCGTCGCTGCTGCGAAATTATGGAAATGTCGGACCCTACACCGATCATACGATAACGACGCTTTTGCACTCGTTAATCGTATGTAAAAGGATTCACATACTGCGATGTCGACAGCGACGCCGGATGTGCGTCACTTTGAATTTGACCGCACCGACATCTCACCTGCAATGTCGTAGTGTGCAAAGTACCCCTAAGATTTTATATTGTGAAATCTGATGACAGATCCTCTGTGACCTCCTGCCACGGGTGCTGATAGGTGAGTATGCCTCTGATGGGCAAATATCTTTTTAGCACTTGCTAGCTTTAAGGGTGCTTTACACGCTGCGACATCACTTGAGATAGCTAGCGATGTCGTGCGCGATAGCACCCGCTCCCGTCGTTTGTGTGACATTTGGTGATCGCTGCCGTAGCGAACATTATCGCTACGGCAGCGTCAAACGCACATACTTTGACAGCGACGTTGCTGTGACCGCCGAACAATCCCTCCTTCAAAGGAAAGGTGCGTTCAGCGTCATAGCGACGTCACTGTGGCGTCCAATAGCAGAGGAGGGGCGGAGATGAGCGGCCGGAACATGCCGCCCACCTCCTTCCTTCCATATTGCCGGTGGACGCAGGTAAGGAGATGTTCGTCGTTCCTGCGGTGTCACACATAGCGATGTGTGATGCCGCAGGAACGACGAACAACCAGCGGCATGCACCACCAACGATATTATGAAAAGGAGCGACGTGTCAACGATCAACGATTTTTGACGTTTTTGCGATCGTTGATCGTCTGATCGTCGCTCCTTCGTGTCACATGCTGCGATGTTGCTAACGGCGCCGGATGTGCGTCACTAACGACGTTACCCCGACGATATATCGTTAGCGATGTCGCAGCGTGTAAAGCAGCCTTTAATAAAGGAGTGGTCTACATATTTTTCTCTTTTCCAAAATGTTGTTAAATGAATGTGTATGATCATTCGATCAAAATTATTCATTCTCTCTCCCCACGTCGCCCAATTTTAGGCAGTTCATTTATTCAGGTAAATTAGGGTCATATAAGGGCAGAACTAATTGCCAACTCTGATAAGTGCACCGTACAAGTAGCAGGTTTGTTTCTGTGTGCAGGCATTGTTCAGCGTGAACGCTCTGTGCACAGAGAAGGCCCAGGAATTGATTTTATCATTATTAGACTGCTACATAATCCCTCTAATGTTTCTAGTCATAATAGCTGCACTACTGGATAATGGAAATTTCAATACATATCATATGTAAATACAGCTAAGATCTAACATTGCCAAAGGTAAGCAGGCTACCAATCTGTATTTATTTCACAGCAACCATCGCATTGGATAGATGTGCAGCAGGAAAAATAGAATTACAATATACCATTTCATTTGGACAATGAGACTCAATTTTTATCAAGAAGAAAATGTGCTAAAAAGTGTGTGCATCTTATAGTCCATAGGCAGCTTTTCCTGGTCAACTACAACTGTGGCACAGAGTCCTTCCCAATCACTGAGAGAAGTTCTGCCTCTCCACCTGCCAGATACTGATCTATATAATCAGTAGAAGGCATGAGAGAAAGCTTCCAGGACTGTGCAGTATGCTGCACAACCTGAGTAGCTGAAGGACCTTACTGATCACATGACCTGACACAGAGCTGTGGGTGTATGTAGCAGAGTTGTGTGTGCATATGCTGGAAAGCTGTGTGTGTTTGTATGTAGCAGTGCTATGCGTGTCTATGTACAGAGCCTTCAAAACATATTCATACCCTGTGAACTTTTCCACATTTTTTCACGTTACAACCATAACCTTAAATGTATTTTATTGGGATTGTTTGTGCTATACCATCACAAAGTGTTGCGCCGGCGTCCCTGCACTGCTCACCCTCCTCCCTGCTGGGATACTCACTCACTCACTGCCATGGCTGCCCCCGCACTACCCTGCATGGCTTCACCGTGATCCTCCACTTGGGTGTTCTCTGCTTTTCTCTCCCGGGACCTGTGCACACTGCACAGGCCCTCAGGGAGTGCTCTTAGGGCATACACGCACAGCTGTCCATCTCATAAAGAGCCAACGCATCATTTCCTGGAAGTGCCTTTCAGCCTATTGCTGAGAGGCACTGGGTAGTTAAGGCACTCTCTCACTAGCGGAGGTGCCTGATCAATGGGATTTAGTTAGTAGTTTGTTTCCTAGCCAGCTAGTTGTTAGGTCCCCTTGTCCGCTGTGCTTCCCGTTACAGTGTACAGTGTCCTTGCCCGTATCCCGGTCTCGTTGGTACCCCTGTGTGGCCCCAGCTTTACTAGTGACTGTGTCCGTCCACCCCAGCCATGTCATCTGCCTCAGCTACCCCGGTGGTCCCATCTTTATTAGTGACGATGTCCGTCCACCCTGGCCGTGCCCTCTACCTCAGCCACCTTGGTGGTACAAGCTTTACTAGTGACTGTGTTTGTCCACCCTGGCCGTGCCATTTGCCTCAGACTTCCCAGTGGTCCTTGTTGCACCATATATTTTACCCGTTTGTCCCCATGTGCGTCCCTGCCTGGGGTCTGCGACACACTCTTGGTCTCTGACCTGGAAGTGGCACATGACGGCGAGCGCTTAGGCTGCTTTCACACATCAGTTTTTTTGCATCAGGCACAATCCGGCTCAAAAACCTATGCAACGGATGCGGCGAAAAAGCCGGATCCGTTGTATAAGTTTTTCCATGCAGCCCATCCGTTTTTTGACGGATGCGGCTTGATACTGAGCATGCGCAGTTAAAAAAAAACGCATCCGGCGGCCGGATGCGGTTTTTGCCGCATCTGGCGTCCATTGTAAATCGCGATGTGATCCGGCGCGATGCGTTTTCTTCGCCGCACAAAAAAACGTGCCAGGCAACGTTCTATCCGGCTGCCGCATGGGCTAAATATGCCGCATCCGGCAAAAAACGGACGCAACGCAAGGCCATGCGGCACAATACGGCGCTAATGCAAGTCTATGCGGAAAAAAACGCAACAGGTGGCAAAAAAAAAACCGAATGCGTTTTTTCTGCAAAGCGCCGTATTGTGCCGCTCAGCAAAAAACGGATGTGTGAAAGCAGCCTCAGTCAACCCCCTCCCACTAATGGTAAGCCCGGGGTCCCCCTGTGGTTCAGTGGCTCCACTCCTGCTCACTGCTTTACCATCTGTAGCAGTGAGCGTTACACAAAGTAGCTCGTGTGCTAACACACAGGCTAATATTGGTCCGAGTGGAATGCGATGTTTTATCATACTCCACTCGCACCGATTTTGTGACTTAGGCCTTAATGAAATTTTTAGAGGAATTTTTCAGAGTTGTAAAATTTCAATTTCAAAAAATCTGCTCATCTTAAATGTTCACCTCTTCTTTTCAGTGAACTATACCCTATAGTACTATGACTTATGTTGATGTCATTTCTGTCCCCTGCTTGATCAAAAATTTCCTCCCTAGTGTGTCCTGCTTCTTTTCTCTTAAACATCAGCAATTAGTAAGATCTGCCATGTTTTTCTTTTCTTATGAACTGATGTAAGGAAAATAGAAATTAAATGTGCATTTAGTTCCATTAATATCTACTTGCAAATCTTATTAGTGGCACTGTTGAGCTTGCCTCCCTCTAAGCTATTTTTTTATATCCTATTAAAACAAATGAGTCACACCATAAAGCTTTCATAATATTGACAATGACTTCTAGTATTAAAGAAAATAAAACAAAGGCGCCTATACATTTTACCAGGCAGTATCTATTGGTTATCTGAAAGAGGAGTCAAGACCTGTTATGGTACCACTTCTGGTTAGAAATAAAGATGTCCTATGTTAGGGAGTTGAGAACAAATTTCTAAGGCCAAGTTCACATATTGTTTATTAAGTACGCCAAGTATATCTTTCACATTTGAACCAAAGGAAAAGCCATGTAAATCATAAATGTCATTATTTTAGCATGGCTCTGACTGCTGAGCCAGTGCATGTGTGTTGTCTCTGAGGTTAGATCGGAGGGGAGGGGCCTGTTCGATCATGCCTCATTCCGGACGCTGCCAGTAATATAGTAACTGCTCTGCAGCGTGCAACTGGTTCCTGTGAGTGTATTCTGATCAAGTCCCACTACCCAGTACCGTTCTCCCTGACCTTTATCCCTCCGCAGCATAAAACTAACAGTGTGCATTACCTTAAACGCTATCCCCACCGTCAAACATAGTGGCAGCATCATGCTGTGGGGATGCTTTTCTTTAGCAGGGACATGGAAGATGGGAAGATGGATTGATCTAAATATAGGGCAATCTTGCAGGAAAACCTGTGAGAGGCTTCAAAAAACTTAAAACTGGGGCATCACCTTCCAGCAGGACAAAGACCCTAAACATACAGCTACAATGGATTTATTTAGACCAAAACATAATTAAGTGTGTGAATGGCTCAGTCAAAGTCCAAATATAAATCCTATTGAATCTGTGGCAAGACTTCAAAATTGCAGTTCACAGACGTTCTCCATCAAATCTCACTGAGCTTCAGCTATTTTGCACAGAAAAATGGGGAAAAATGTTAGCCTTTTAAATCTACTAAGCTGGTAGAGACATACTCCAAAAGACTAGCAGCAGTAACTGCAGTGTAAGGAGGTGCTACAAAGTATTGACTGGGGGGCTGAATACAAAGGCAAGACACTATTTTCAGATTTATATTTTTAAAATATTTAGAAACACTAACAATAAATCTATTCCCTCCATATTCTACTCTATTGCATTAAAATGAGTGATATTGACCCCTTCATTTCATTACACCGCCAGGGACGTTTTAAGTTGTAAGAAATAAATATGTTTTTTTTCCTATATTCTGCTATATAAATGTACCAAGATGGTGTAACTGCATAAAGTCTTCAGCCCTGAGGTGCGCTCACACTGGCGTATAGCCAGCGTATAACTTGGACCAGTGCTATACAATGTTTTATCGGATAGCATTACATTCAGCGATTAGCAGTTGGAGACGGATCACATGCACCCTTACTAGTCTGTGGGTGCGTGTGAAACATCGGACTGCACTAGGATGACATCTGAGTGCAGAGTGATATATGCACAGACAGGTAGTGGAGAAAATGGAGAGATTACTCTCTCCTTCTTCTCCGCACCTGTGCTCCGATTCTCGAATGTGAGAGAATCAGAGCTCAGTAGAATGACACTTGGCTCACAATCGTAGCACAGCCTGAGCCAAGTATCATTAACTTATCACATCAAATGCTATACTTCAGTGTGAGCGCACTGTTAAGGGTAAGATGTCATCCATGGTGCCCTTTTCTGACATTCCTCACTGATTGATGTACAGCGTAGCCTATCTGATCCTAAAGGGGGCTTTACACGCTACGACATCGCTAATGCGAACTCGTTGGGGTCACGGAATTCGTGACGCACATCCGGCCGCATTAGCGATGCCATTGCGTGTGACACCTATGAGCGATTTTGCATCGTTGCAAAAACGTGCAAAATCGCTCATCGGTGACATGGGGGTCCATTCTCAAAAATCGTTACTGCAGCAGTAACAAGGTTGTTCCTCGTTCCTGCGGCAGCACACATCGCTCCGTGTGACGCCGCAGGAACGAGGAAGCTCTCCTTACCTGCCTCCCGGCCGCTATGAGGAAGGAAGGAGGTGGGCGGGATGTTACGTCCCGCTCATCTCCGCCCCTCCGCTTCTATTGGGCGGCGGTTCAGTGACGCAGCTGTGACGTCGCTGTGACGCTAAACGAACCGCCACCTTAGAAAGGAGGTAGTTCGCAGGTCACAGCGTCGTCGCCGGGCAGGTAAGTAGTGTGACGGGTCTGGGCGATGTTGTGCGGCACGGGCAGCGATTTTGCCCGTGTCGCACAACAGATGGGGGCGGGTACCCACGCTAGCGATATCGGTACCGATATCGCAGCGTGTAAAGCGGCCTTTAGGATCTTTTTCAGAATTATATTAGGTGTCATTTATTTTTAAACAAGACGCCCACAATTTTTTCTCTCGTCTTAAAAGGATTTGGAATAGCTAACTCTTCTGCGTATCTCAGCCATTCACATTCTTATTGCCTTGGGGACATGGCAGCTTCACTTTCATTTGAGTAACAGGCTAACAATGCTAGATCCTAAGTGGATTATTTCTCATGGTTTGTAATGGATATACAATGACACGCTAAATGCCAGTAATGGCTGTATGCTGTGTTCTGTTTGCTGTGACTATAGGACCATAACAAGTGAAATAAAACGGCTAGTGGAAATACCTGCGTCTTATTGTTAATGGAATGAAAAAATGGGCAACCTAAGGCCCCTGGTATAAATGTGCGACACGCCAGTTTAATGATGGTGGCATAAAATATCTGCAGTCTCACATTGGAAATGGGGACATGAACTTGTTACGATTAATAGCATTCAGTCGAGTGTAGTTTTTCATTGAATAAATAAAAACATACAAGCTGGTTAACATATAATTGCCTGCCAATGCTTTACACGCCCTCGGCCTGTACCACATTGTGAACACTGGGACCTTGAGTGCTACAGTGTTAGGAGCATGATTCTTCATGGTTATTCCCATGCTCTTATATGGGAAAAACTGCAAAGTTCTGTAAAAAAGGTACCGTACTTGTTATAAATTATCCTGTCTATTCTGAGGAACGAGAGTGTTTTTATTGTTTACTGTTTGTTGCTAAGTTTACCCGCTACCTTTGCAGTCTATTAGCGATGATCGAACATGTGCAGTGCTTACAAACTCTTTCCAATAGAGTTTGTAAGATCAAAGACAGAAGGAGAAAGGGGTTATACCGTGCAGTTGTGGAGGAAATAAATATAATGTAGAAATCCTGGATAGTTCGTTTCAGCAAATGGGTATCTCCTTTCTCAGGATAAAATCACATTACATATCAGAAGTCATGGAGAGGGGTATATATACATGTTATATATTTAAAAAAAAATATGTGTAACAGATCAGCACAATGAGACACAAGTTCATCTCCATTTTTTTTTGTTTTAATATAATTCCTTCTTTTTCCAATTTTTTATTGTTAGAATTCAATTTTTCAATAATGTGTATACCATTATAAACAGCATTGTTTTATTTCCCTCTGCTATGTAACGCTCTGTAACAAGTCAGGTGACTGCTGATCTGTTACTCACTCTCCATTTTTGAAATGTACAACATGTATATATACATCTCCGATATGTATACCCATTCCGATATGTAATGTGATTTGTCCTGATGAAGGACATTCTCTGAAACACGTTGACGTTAATCACCATCTAGGATTTCTACTTTTTATTTATTTCCTCCATGACAGCACAAGTTATCCCCTTTCTCCTTGTATCTTTGACCTTCCAGACTTGCGTGGTACTACAGTGATTGTGACTCTCACAACCACACAAGGTGAGCACCGAGATCAATCATTATCTGGTAAGACCCTATTGCACTCTTGTTTTTCCAGCATTTTAGTTTTCAATAGAGCTGGAAGCTGGCCAGAATCGCTGGAGTGCACTGTTTGCCCCCGATCCCAACCAACATCAGTGCCGCATCACTATTTCAATGCTTCAGAGGCAAAACTGCCTCTTATTGCAACATTGCAGAGTGCACAGTTAGGCCAGCGGTGCAGTCTAGCAGAGACGTCCTCCACGCCACCAAGCAGAACGTAAAAGCCTGGGGATCACTGCGCTCCTGCTAAATGGGAGGGCAATAACCCTTTAACAAGCCAATCTAGATACAAACATCATTATGATCCGTGAAGAGTTCACTTTCAAGATTTTTTATTTTGCGTGGATATATTCTGTTCATTGAAGTTACTTTTGCTAAGCAATTACTCACAGAAAGATGGCAGTAGATGTAAACTGCCAAGGCCAAAAAAACTAATGCACTACCAGGATGCAGCAAGACCTCCAATAAATGGAGGCATCACAGGTGCAAGAGGAGCAAATCACTTCAACGTATCCAATGATGGAGGGGAGCGATTGCTTGATGGTAAAATTGCACACTTGTGGCTTGCATAGGGCGCCGTTCATACATGCTGGTTTACAGTATCTGGTAAGCAGCCTATTAGTTACGCCCAGCCTATTAGATGCCAGTGGTTTGCGCCAGTACTACATATGTGCACCATGCAGGGACAGTGACAATAGTATGCAAGACCTAACAAAAAGAGGCCTGGTTGCATCTTGTATAAAATATTCTGTGCAAAAGAATATATAAATATATGAGGTATCAGTTGGTATTATGGCCATAGTACGGTAGCCCACAATTCACGTCACAGATCCTCATTCTTGTAGGTCCCTACATGAATATATATATATGTATATACAGTGTGTCCACCCATATCCTGTCCACCGCCATTAACTTGAGGACGGCGACAGCTATAGGCATAGAAGTGGTGTCTAGGTATAGTAAAGTAGCCATGCGCTGTGCAATGAAACGACCTATAGTGCCACCTGGTGGAAAACAATGGAGTTAGCATTTTTATCTCGAAAACGGAACGCGATAGAGAAAGAAAGTGAATTACAAAGTTGTAGGGCATCATCAATTCAATACGAATCGACACCTTGCATACAGAAATGCTATGATTAGAACGTGTAAAACTTACAAGGCTGCGGACGGGAAGTAATACCTCATGGAGACCTTCCTACAAGTCATTGGGTATGGTGGCTGCGTGGAGTGGCCTCCACGCTCACCTGACCCCATTGGACTTCTTTCTGTGAGGTCACATCAAACAGCAGGTGTATGCGACCCCTCCACCAACATTGCAGGACCTACAACGACGTATCACAGATGCTTGTGCAAACGTGTCACCTACCATATTGCACAACGTGCAGCAAGATACAGTATGGTGTCCAGAGTCCAGATGTGCAAACAGCTTACGGTGGCCACTTTGAGCATCAAAGTTAAATGAGCGCCATATGCGTGACCAGCATTCTTTGTTTTGGGGGGGTCATGGGTTTCATGTCATAGCATTTCTGTATCCAGGGTTTCGATTTGTATTGAATTGATGATGCACTACAACTTTGTAATTCACTTTTTTTCCTCTATCTCGTTCCGTTTTCGAGATACAAATGCTAACTCCGTTGTTTTCCACCAGGTGGCGCTATAGGTGGTTTCGTTGCGTAGCGCATGGCTACTTTACTATACCTAGACAGCACTTCTATGCCTATAGCTTCCGCCGTTCTCAAGTTAATGGCGGTGGACAGGATAGGGGTGGACACACTGTATAAAAAAAACAACAACAAAGTACCAGATACTGTGAACCTGTATGTGTGAACAGCGCCCTATGCAAGCAACAAGTGGGCAATCGCTCCCCTCCATCATTGGAAACGGTGGAGTGATTTTCTCATCTTGCACCTGTGATGCCTCCATTTATTGGAGGTCTTGCTGCATCCTGGTAGTGCATTAGTTTTTTTGGCCTTGGCAGTTTACATCTTCTGCCATCTTTCTGTGAGCAGTTGCTTAGCTATTGGAGGATTTATTTCCTCTTTTTGTTGTAGAAGTTACTTATGATTTGAAAGTGGGTATTGACTTAGTATAGTACAAATACACTTACATTGTAAGAGGATGTATATACGTTATGCTAATGTATTATAAATGGAGCATGCTCTTCAGAAAAGAGCGCCAGTTTTTACAGTAAATCTGTGGTGAGAGGTGATAGTTGAACAATACCCTATGAAATCTGAACCACTCGGTATAATGCCAACCTGGTGACCACTCAATATCCAGGTTTGTGAATAAAAACTAAACCTACATCCAAGCTTACTACTAGTATGTGGATTACAGTACCTTCTCCCCATTGTTTTTCAGAAACAACAACTCTAAACATCCCTTGTTACAATTTGTATGTTATTCATAGCTTGTAATTTCCCCATTTTTGGAGAACCATATAAACATGTCCTGAAAACAAGCTTCAACAATGCATTGATACCCATTACTGCTTTCCCATTCATGTAAAATGTCATTTCAGCTGTTGTACACAGTAAGCACAATGTTTCCTTCTCCGAATTGTGGGCAAATAGCTGCTTAATGAACGTGTGTATACTGATGGCAGGTGCTCTTTTTTAACACCCATTACAGTCCTACCTCATACTGTATGTATTAGATTGCATCTTTAAAGAGCTGTATTCTAAGTCAGCGGCCATTACAATTTCCACTAACAAAGATGGAAATCGACCATGTATTAATGGTAAGTAGGTGAATGGTGTAATGCCTTACAGTATTTCCCTTGGAAATGGAGATTGTCCAAAATCCACATCTGTTATTGGGGTTGTAAAGCAAATGTTTATTTTATTACTAAATAGGAAAACACAGAATAAAACTGACATGAAAGAGAGGTGTCAAGTGACAACAGTCAAGGCCAATGATATCATGGGGCACGTTTTAAATGGGCTCAGATGCATATAATAGGAATAGAGTCAGCTGCTTTGCAAATAAAGCTGCAGTATTCATTGCATAGATTACAGTTCTTTGCTGATGTACCCGAGCTTGTTTCTTGTATTGTGCTAACATTATAATAAAAAATAAATGGCCTAAACATATGGGTTAAATAAAAGGGGTTGTCCAGGATCAATAGATTAATATAATGTCTGTGAGAATGCAACACTTGCCACCTTCACCGATCAGCTGATATAAATAAAGAAGCTCATCGCTTATCAGCCGCTGTCTAGTACTGAGCTTATCTCTCATTCACTGATCGGCCATGATAGGTCCATCTTTAATCCCTTTACGACGTTAGATGTTTATACAGTATATGTCCTAGGTCGTGTCCCCCCAGGTAACTGCGGGCTGCGGCGGTGACCCCGTGGTAATCCCTGATCAGCAGACATGTGTGGTTAACAGTTGTGGGTGGATCAGAGATCCACCCACGCCTGAATCTGACAGGACATTTTAAAAGGCCACGGCAGGGATCGCGCTGTTGCCCACCGCCATTAGCGCCCCAATTACGCGATCACGGGGCACCATGGTAGCGTGGGGTCAGTTGATGACCCCTGACACTACCATGACCTATTTCCTGTGAGAGCTCACAGAGTGTCGGCACTTGCAGGAATGCTGCATTTCCTCTGATCTTGGTGGCTTTTTATGTAACTGTTAAGGTATTTTGTGTTATTTTTAACCATAATAAGACATAAAAAATTCACATTTCATTTTTTTTCTCTTGTTGATAAAATCCTGACTTATTTTTATCATTGTGCTGGAATAGATTTCCTTTGTTTTTGGTCTGCCTGTCTGTTTTTACCATTAGTACATGGTCCGGTTTTTTTTCCTATTATGCAAACATACTGTTTCCAAAACCTTCTGCTAGAAAACAGTCAGTGACAAATACACAGCACTAGGATGCTACTTGAATTTCATTGTGTGACCATCGCTTGGCAAAAAGGAAACATTGGTATGTAAAAGGGCCCCATTATTATAAGTGTGCCGTCAGTGGAAAACACAGGCAATGTGACTCTCACTGACATGCTGTGTGGTTACGAACAGGCTGGCACTATTTTGTGATTTGGTACTGATAAAAATAGCTAGTGTAGTCATGACTTTATACTGCCTGGCCTATAAAAAAGAACTTATCTGGCTGCAATAACAGACGTCACTTGGAATGATTTCCTATGTATTGTATTTATAATTTCACCATTCTTTCCACTTAATCTGGATGCTGCTAATAAAAATAGGATAGTACTGGATTATGAAGCATTGTGTTTTTACGTATGAAGCCTTTCCATACTCCAAATAAATAATTGCATGTTTATACAAATTTGTAACCCATTTTTCTGTCTTAGAAAAGAAAGCCACGGACCCACTTGGGGGGAGGGGCGACATGACCAAGGGGGAGGTAGGGAGTGATGGGTTAATAGGGACAGTGGTATATGCCTAATATGGCTTTGGGGGATGGTTTTAGCCGGGGAGGAAGAGGAGGAGCAGGGAAAGGGTTAGCTGGGAGAGGAAGGAGTTACCTCCTCTTCTGTTTCCGGACGCCGAACGATCTGCACGTGCACCTCCATGGCAGATCTTCAGGAGCTCCAGCGTCTGATTCAGGCAGCGGTCGCAGCGCACGGGCCCCTGGCAGTGCAGACCCACATCAGGGCTGCCGGGGTTAACCCGTCGGCGCTTGCCCCTCGTCCCCCCAGCAGCGGCGGGCGCCAGTCGCGGCCCCCCCGCAGGTATTCCCCGGGCGCGGGGGGGGGCGAGGAGGAGATGTAAGAGCCCCTCCAGGGACCCTCCGCAGAGTGCAGCGCAGCAGCAGCGTCTGGCTGCTGCAGAGGCCGGCGGGAGGAATCTTCGTTCCAGCCGCGGCGGTCGGGAGGTGGGAGTGGCCAGCACGGGGCCTGCTTCCGGTCCCGGCCTCCGGGCTGGAGTTACTGAGACTGCAGCGGCTCTAGGCCGGGAGCGCGCTCGGCGCAGGAGAGAGGCCAGCAGATCCCCCTGCAGTCGGCGGGGGGACCGCGGGGCTGCACGTGGCGGTAGGTCCGGCGCCGGGGGGGGGTCTGCGGTGCCTGACCCCGGTGCGGCTGAGAGAAGGAGTGACGGCGGGAGCCCTGCGGCAACCGCCGGGTCACTCAGTACCGCTGTGCAGCCCCCGGATGTGGCAGTCTCCCGTGGGAGCGGGAGGACTCGGCGGATGGAGGCCTGCAATAGCCCAGGAGGGCCAGAGGCGACGACGGCTGAGATCCGGAGCCGGGCGTCTGGTCGTCCGCGCCCAGAGGCCCCTTGCGGTCGGCAGGGGGGCGGGCGCAAGAGGTCGAGGCCCGGGGTGCCGGCGCGGGGGACAGGACGGTCTCCTGGGTTGTCACCCCGGGGCAAGAGATGGAGCGGGGATGACTCTGCCCACGCGGCGGCCCTGTCTGGCGGCCGTGGTGGGGGGGGTGCTGCGGCGGCGCCCCCCGGATGTCGGATGGAAGATGAGGCCAGCGGCGAGGAGGGGGAAGAGGCTTTCGGTTCGGAGGAGTCGGATGGACGACAGACGGAGGACAGCGAGGCGGCGGTCTCGGGAGACGCCGAGCGGCGGTCGGGTGAGACGGCCGCGGAGGCGGCAGGGGCTGCGCTGGCGGGGGGCTTCGGGGGGGGGGCGGCTGCGGCTACGGCAGCGCCCGCTGGTTTCGCAGTGTGGAGTCAATTGTTGGGGCTGTTGCAGGGGCTGGCGGCGGCTTCGGGAGCGGGGGGGGAGGGGGCCCAGGCGCCGGTGGCGGCGTGGGTGGGTGCAGCCGGTTTAGGGGCCTCGGCGGCGACGGGGGGTGACGGAGCGGGTGCGAGTAGAGGGGGGGGCGAAGGGGGGAGTGAGACGGGGGGGGGAAAGGAGAAGGAACAGGAGAAGGAAAAGGAGAAGGAAAAGGAGAAGGAGGAGGAGGTGGTGCGCTTAGATGATAGGGCTAAAAGCGAAGTTTATGTTTGTTTTGAGGGCCCGCTGGGGGCCCATTTAAAGAAGGAGGTGCGGGAAAAAATTTGGAAAGGGGAATATGTGGAGATATTTTCTCTGCTTCCCCTGGAGAAATTTAATTTGGATAGGGTTAAGCCGAGTGATTCCAAAAAGGAGAAGGACGAGGAGGAAAAGCGCCGTTATAGGCTTATTCCTCGGACTTTTGCCAACTGGCTACAGGCATTTGCGATTTTGGCGAGCGTGGTCGGGGAGAAGGAGCCGGAGCATTGTTCGGCTTTGTTCGGCTACATGGATGCGATAGGGGAGGCTTATCGAGTTTATGGCGGACTGGCGTGGCTGCGCTACGACGAGCAATTTAGGCAGCGGAAGGCATTGCGGCCAGATATGCGTTGGGACCATAAGGATATTTCCTTATGGATGCGATTGATGTCGGCACCGGCTCAGCCCTTTCGGGGGGGCGCCGGGGGTTCGGGGGGGGCCGGGTCCCCGGCAAGTTTCAAGAAAGGTTTGTGTTGGCAGTACAATGAAGGGCAGTGCAGGTTTGGAGCGGCGTGCCGTTTTAAGCATGAATGCTCCGGATGTGGGGGGGGACATAGCTTGTCCAAATGTTTTAAAAAAGGAAAAGGAAAGGCTGGTGATGGGGCTGGTAAGAGGGACGACGCCGGTGAAGGTAGAAGTGATGGTTCCGTTTTTAAATAGGTATCCGGACAAGGAGGCGGCGGCGTTGTTAAGTTCTGGTTTTTCGGATGGTTTTCATATTCCGTCGGTTGTTAATGCATCGGTTCCGCCGTATCGTAATTTGCGTTCCGCTCGGGATCACCCGGAAGTGGTGGATGAGAAGCTGGAAAGGGAGGTGGCTTTGGGCAGGATGGGCGGCCCTTATGTCGCCCCGCCGTGCGGGAATTTGGTGGTGTCACCGTTGGGGGTGGTACCAAAGAAGGAGCGGAATAAATTTCGGCTGATTCATCATTTGTCTTACCCGGAAGGGTTATCGGTGAATGATGGCATTGCGCCGGAGTTGTCGGCGGTATATTATGTGTCGTTCGATAAGGCGTTGGACCTGGTTAGGGCGGCGGGGCGGGGTGCATTGATGGCAAAGGCGGATGTGGAAGCAGCGTTTCGGTTGTTACCGGTTCATCCAGATAGTCAGCATTTGTTGGGTTGCTGGTGGGATGGCAGTTATTATGTTGATCGTTGTTTGCCAATGGGCTGTTCCATTTCGTGTTCGTACTTTGAGGCATTTAGTTCGTTTGTTGAGTGGGTGGTTCGGGACGTGTCCGGGCTTACGTCCATCATTCATTACTTGGATGAGTTCCTGTGTGTCGGGCCGGCGGGTTCGATGGTTTGTGCGGGTTTGCTATTTGCGTTGCAAAAAGTTGCGGCCAGTTTCGGGATTCCTTTGGCGCCGGATAAGACGGAAGGCCCGGCGCCGGTGATGTGTTTTCTGGGAATTGAAATTGACACCATTGCTATGGAATGCAGGTTGCCGGCGGAGAAGGTCCGTGATTTGAGGTCCGCAGTGTCAGGGGTAAAAGCGGCGAAGAAGGTGCGGCTTAAGGCGGTGCAGTCTTTGCTTGGAAAATTGAATTTTGCTTGCAGAATTGTGCCAATGGGGAGAGTGTTTGCGAGGCGTTTGGCGACGGCGACGGCCGGGGTACGGTTGCCGGCGCATTTTGTGCGGATCACAAAGGCGATCAGGGACGATTTGGAAGTATGGGATCAATTTTTGCAGCATTTCAACGGCCGGACGCTGGTGATGGAGAGGGTGGCGTCTAACGGGGCGTTGCAGCTGTTTACGGATGCGGCGGGGTCGGCCGGGTTTGGGGCTGTCTTCAGAGGTCATTGGTGTGTCGGGCAGTGGCCACAGGCGTGGCGGGAGAGCGGCTTGGTTAGGAATTTGGCTCTGTTAGAGCTATTCCCCATTGTAGTGGCAGTGGAGCTATGGGGGTCGCACTTTGCCGGAAGGAAAGTGTGTTTTCATTGTGATAACCAGGCGGTGGTGCACGCGATTAACAACTTGTCTGCTAAGTCGGAGCCGGTGGTGGTGTATTTGCGGCATTTAGTGTTGAGATGTCTGCAGTTGAATGTGCAGGTAGTGGCAAGGCACGTTCCGGGTGTTGACAACGAGGTGGCTGATGCTTTGTCTCGTTTTCAGTTCAGCAGGTTTCGGGCGCTGTTGCCGTGGGCGGACGAAGTTGGAGTGGAGTGCCCCGAGGATTTGTGGCATCTGGTGAGGCGGTGATCTCAGACTTGATTCGGAACTCGGTGACCGAGGTGACTTGGTGCCGGTATGCTAAGGTGTGGGCTGAATGGGAGGAGTTGTTGCGTCTGATGTTTGGTGGGGAAAGCGTGGATTACTTGGTGGCTTTGTTGTCATTGGTGAGTACGGATTTTTCAGCCGGGCGATCGGCATCGGCTGTGGCACATCGGGTGTCGGCAGTGGCATTTTGGTTAAAAATGAGAGGGGAGCGTGATGTTTCACAGGATTTTCGGGTTCGTCAGGCTTTGCGGGGCTTTCGCCGTGGCGTACGGGAGAGGGACAAGAGGCGCCCTGTATCGTTTGGTTTGTTGAGACGGATGGTGGGTGGCCTGAGCGGCATTTGTGAGTCTGTGTACGAGACGGTTCTATTTACAACGGCTTTCGGTCTCGCTTTTTATGGGGCGTTCCGGATAGGCGAGCTGGTGAGCCCGTCCAGGGTGACGGGTGGTGGTTTGATGTTTGAGGACGTGCAAGTGAGCAGTAGTCAGGTGGAGTGCCGGATTCGCCGGTCAAAAATGGATCAGCTGGGCCGTGGTAGATTGGTGGTGTTATATGCGGTTCCAGGAGAGGAATTGTGCCCTGTGCGTGTAGTCGAGAGATTTATGGCCGTGAGGGGAGGCTTACCTGGCCCGTTGTTGCGGCATTTGAATGGGTCGTTTTTGTCGAGGTTTCAGTTTGTGGCGGTGCTGCGGCTAAGTCTACGTAACGCGGGGGAGCGCCCGGAGGAATTCGGGTCGCATTCATTCCGAATTGGTGCAGCAACGGAGGCAGCCCGTTGGGGGCTTGGAGATGAGGTGGTAAAGCGTATTGGTAGATGGGAATCTTCTTGTTTTCGGCGGTATGTGAGACCGCAGTTGTTGTAGCATCATGGGACTTTGGTTACGTGCGGAAGGTTTGAGGAAAGGGGTGTTTTTTGATGTGTTGGTGGTTGTGCTGTTATTGGTTTTGATATTTTCGTTTTGTTTTATTTGTTATAGGGAAGTGCCTGATCTGGATCTTGGGGCACTCCTTCGTATTTTGGGGTGCCCGTCGGGCGGAGGTCCGCCCGAATGGTCGACAGCTGGGTTTGGATCGTGCGCAGGCGACTGTTCGATGGATCGGAGTTCGGGGCATGGAGTGGGGCAGGGTGGTCCCGGAATTTCGTTTCCATTGTAAAGTTGAGCGGCCCCCGGATGTGCTGGTATTGCATGTGGGGAGTAATGATCTTGGTGCCAGGGCGTCGCGGGATTTGATCCGAGACATAAAGATTGATTTACTGCAGTTGTGGAAGCGGTATCCTGGTTTGCTGGTCGTATGGTCTGACATAGTGACCAGGTTGGCATGGAGAGGGGCTCGGTCGGTGGAGAAGGTTAATAAGGCCAGGGCCCAGGTGAATAGGGTAGTGGCTAGGTTTGTGACCAGGAATGGTGGGATTGTGGTACGGCACAGGGATTTGGAGCCGGCTGATTGGCGATTTCGGAGGGGTGATGGTGTGCACCTCAACGAGGTCGGTCTGGATTTATGGGCGTTGGGTCTGCAGGATGGTGTGGAGCGTGCTTTTGGTGTGTGGCGGGTCCAGGCCACGTAAGGTGTCACGTGGTCTGTCCTGTGGCGGTGGGGGTAGGTCTGGTCCAGAGGTTTGGAAGTGATTGGTGGCTGGACCGGGAGTCATTGTCTTGGTATGGTGGCTCTCGGTTTCCGGGATGTGGCAGGCACGGGGTTCTGCCAAAGTGTGGGGGTCAATCCGTGGGTGATTGGCACCTCGTCTCTGGGTCGGTGTGTTGCGGCCGGGGACAGGGGGAGTAGTAGTAGTGGACTGGGCCTACCCCGGGGGGTATTGTAAATGTTATTGTCTATTGTTACCGTTATGTGGTTGTTTTGGGTCGCCCGTTGGACGGCGTCCCTAAGGTACTAGTCTGTAAAACAATAGGCAATAAAAAGGCTGCTGTGGCCATTTGAACCAAGTCGCATGCAGTCCGTGTGTTTAATTTTAGAGGATAAGGGGGTTTGGTTACACAGACATCATGACCGGAGAATCCTCCCTCAGCTGGTCAAGAAAGCCACGGACCCACTTGGGGGGAGGGGCGACATGACCAAGGGGGAGGTAGGGAGTGATGGGTTAATAGGGACAGTGGTATATGCCTAATATGGCTTTGGGGGATGGTTTTAGCCGGGGAGGAAGAGGAGGAGCAGGGAAAGGGTTAGCTGGGAGAGGAAGGAGTTACCTCCTCTTCTGTTTCCGGACGCCGAACGATCCCCGCCCACCCTCCCTTTGTGTTGTCATGTGGGAGATGTTTTTGGGTAGTTGGGATACCTTTTGTCACAGTAGCGGTGGGGGTAGGTCTGGTCCAGAGGTTTGGAAGTGATTGGTGGCTGGACCGGGAGTCATTGTCTTGGTATGGTGGCTCTCGGTTTCCGGGATGTGGCAGGCACGGGGTTCTGCCAAAGTGTGGGGGTCAATCCGTGGGTGATTGGCACCTCGTCTCTGGGTCGGTGTGTTGCGGCCGGGGACAGGGGGAGTAGTAGTAGTGGACTGGGCCTACCCCGGGGGGTATTGTAAATGTTATTGTCTATTGTTACCGTTATGTGGTTGTTTTGGGTCGCCCGTTGGACGGCGTCCCTAAGGTACTAGTCTGTAAAACAATAGGCAATAAAAAGGCTGCTGTGGCCATTTGAACCAAGTCGCATGCAGTCCGTGTGTTTAATTTTAGAGGATAAGGGGGTTTGGTTACACAGACATCATGACCGGAGAATCCTCCCTCAGCTGGTCATGGTCGTGATGCCTGCAGGGAGCTTATTGGGTTCTTTTTCGCACATGACAAGTCTCTTACAATTTATGAATATCGTCAGTTTGGCAAAAACCGGTAAGATAACAAAATATAAGCATTAAACTATATGGTATATCTGTCCCTGCTCAAAAGTGGTGTAGCCATGCAAATCTCCATTTAAATGGGTTGTCCATTATAGAACAACAAATCTAAGGCAGGGATTTACTTAAGAAAAAAAAAGTTTCATATTTGCCTTCCATCGTCTCGACGCATTCATCATAGGTGGCTGCAGAGGTATGCGCTAGCTCCAGAACCAATACCTGCTTCATGTAAAAGTCATAGATAGAGATTAGTGGACCATGGAGGTTCGGTTCGGCGGGTTCAGCCGGACTTTAGATAAACATCTGTTCTGGAGACTTGATCCAAACGTCATTAGAAGTCACTGATTGGGCAGTTCAGGTCTCCAGCTAAATGCAGCCAGTCATAAACAGAGCGAGGGAGGGCAGGGTTTTTTCTATTTTTTGTTGTTGTTCACACTACATCCGAACACGCTGTTTTTACCCCCAATGAGAGCCGATCAAACACTATTAGAGGCTCACACTGGGCTGAGCACCAAGCACAGTGATGCCGATCGAGTGGTTAGCATACGCAAAGCACCCGAACTCAAACACTGATTTTTTTTGTAAAGTCTATGTTCACTATGAAGACTGAACTTTACTGTTTGGGTCCGCTCATCTCTAATCATGGATTCATTGCAGCCTGTGATTGACTGCAGCAAAGAGAAACATCTGATGACGTGCTCTTCTAATCACCTGATCGCTGCAGCCTGTGCTTGGACTTGTGGGGGCAATGAAAGGTGATTATGCCACCGTTTTTTTCATTTCAAGTGCTAAAAAAAATAGTTTTCCATATTGGACAACATTTTTAAAGGGAAAGTGTCGTGCCCAAAAAAAAAAATTTCAATAACTGAAAAAATGTAAAGTATTAATGTTTTAATGTTTTGTTTAAATATTATTATTTGTTTTTAATTGAGCAAAATATAAAAAAAAAATTAAAAAGTTTGATATTTTCCACTCTTACACACTAGGGGGAGCAGCTGCTGAAATCCTACAGATATCCCACTGTAGAAAAAGCCTGGATTACAGCTGCAGTAAAGTGGACAGAATTTGCTCTCCTGTGTGTGATATCACAGCTCCCCCTCCCAATCTGGGTGTTTCCAACAGATAAGAGAGAATGAAGTGTAGAGACACAGTGCAGAGCCATTTTGTTGGTGACCACAAATTTCTAAAGTGTCACCAAGGACAGCTACGTCGTGCTCCCCACATAACGCTCTGCATGCCCCAGTCCAGCAATGCTCTGTCGCATGCACGCACACTTGCAATGTTCTGCCACATGCACGCCCGCAATGCTCTGCTACACGGACGCACGCAGTGTGTGTGTGTACACTATGTATATATTGTGTGTGTGACCGAGCACCCAGCATGAGGGCAGCGGAGCCAGCATGTGTATATACTATATATCATGTACTGTGTGTGTATATACTATATACTGTGCGTATATACTATATACCGTGTGTATGGTGTGTATATACTGTGTATGTGACCGAGCAGCATGAAGGAGGCGGAGCCAGCGTGTGTATATACTATATACCATGTACTGTGTGCATATACTATATACTGTGTGTATATACTATAGACCGTGTGTACACTGTGTGTATATTGTGTGTGTGACCAAGCAGCATGAACGAGGCGTAGCCAGCGTGTGTATATACTATATACCATATACTGTGTGTATATACTACATACAGTGTGTACAGTGTTTATATACTGTGTGTGTGACCGAGCAGCATGAGGGAGGCAGAGCCAGCGTGTGTATATACTATATACCGTGTATTGTGTGTGTATATACTATATACTGTTTGTATATACCGTGTGAACACTGTGTATATACTGTGTTTGTGACCGAGCAGCATGACGGTGCAATGCTCTGCATGCACGACCACCCGAAATGCTCTGCCACACGCCCGCAATACTCTTCCACACGCTCACCCACAATGCTCTGCCACGCACACATAATGTTCTGCCACACGCACGCATAATGCTCTGCCACACGCACGCATACACAATGCTCTGCCACGCACGCTGACACAATGCTCTGCCACGCACGCTGACACAATGCTCTGCCACGCACGCACACACAATGCTCTGCCACGCACACACACAAAATGCTCTGCCACGCACGCACACACAATGCACTGCCACGCACGCACACACAATGCTCTGCCACATGCACGCACAAAATGCTCTGCCACATGCACTCACAAAATGCTCTGCCACATGCACAAAATGCTCTGCCACATGCACGCACAAAATGCTCTGCCACATGCACGCGTAAAATGTTCTGCCATATGCACGAACACACAATGCTCTGCCAGGCACGCACATACAATGCTCTGCCAGGCACGCACACACAATGGTCTGCCAGGCACGCACACACAATACTCTGCCAGGCACGCATACACAATGCTCTGCCACGCACGCACAATGCTCTGCTACGCACGCTGACACAATGCTCTGCCACATGTATGCACAAAATGCTCTGCCACATCCACGCACACACAAAATGCTCTGCCACACGCACGCACAAAATGCTCTGACCCATGCACAAACGCACAAAATGCTCTGCCACATGCACGCACATACAATGCTCTGCCACAGGCACGCACACACAATGCTCTGCCACATGCACGCACACACAATGCTCTGCCACATGCATACACAAAATGCTCTGCTACATGCACGCACAAAATGCTCTGCCACATGCACGCACAAAATGCTCTGCCACACGCACGCACAAAATGCTCTGCCACACGCAAGCACACACAATGCTCTGCCATGCATGCACAGTGCTCTGCCATGCACGCACACAATGCTCTGCCACGCACACACACACACAATGCTCTGCCACGCACGCACACACACAATGCTCTGCCATGCACGCTGACACAATGCTCTGCCACACACGCTGACACAATGCTCTGCCACGCACGCTGACACAATGCTCTGCCACGCACGCTGACACAATGCTCTGCCACGCACGCTGACACAATGCTCTGCCACGCACACTGACACAATGCTCTGCCACGCACGCTGACACAATGCTCTGCCACGCACACACACACAATGCTCTGCCATGCACACACACAAAATGCTCTGCCACCCACGCACACACAATGCACTGCCACGCACGCACACACAATGCTCTGCCATATGCACGCACAAAATGCTCTGCAACATGCACTCACAAAATGCTCTGCCACATGCACAAAATGCTCTGCCACATGCACGCACAAAATGCTCTGCCACATGCATGCGTAAAATGTTCTGCCATATGCACGAACACACAATGCTCTGCCAGGCACGCACATACAATGCTCTGCCAGGCATGCACACACAATACTCTGCCAGGCACGCATACACAATGCTCTGCCACGCACGCACGCACAATGCTCTGCCACACGCATGCACACACAATGCTCTGCCACATGCACGCACATACAATGCTCTGCCACAGGCACGCACACACAATGCTCTGCCACATGCACGCACACACAATGCTCTGCCACATGCATACACAAAATGCTCTGCCACATGCACGCACAAAATGCTCTGCCACATGCACGCACAAAATGCTCTGCCACACGCACACACAAAATGCTCTGCCACACGCACGCAAACACAATGCTCTGCCATGCATGCACAGTGCTCTGCCATGCACGCACACAATGCTCTGCCACGCACACACACACACAATGCTCTGCCAGGCATGCACACACAATGCTCTGCCAGGCACGCACACACAATGCTCTGCCACGCACGCACAATGCACTGCCACACACGCACACACACAAAATGCTCTGCCACACGCACGCACAAAATGCTCTGACCCATACATGCACAAAATGCTCTGCCACATGCACGCACACACAATGCTCTGCCATGCACTTACAATGCTTTGCCACATGCACGCACACACAAAATGCTCTGCCACATGCACGCACAAAATGCTCTGCCAAATGCACGCACAAAATGCTCTGCCACACGCACGCACAAAATGCTCTGCCACACGCATGCACACACAATGCTCTGCCATGCATGCACAGTGCTCTGCCACGCACGCACACACAATGCTCTGCCACATGCACGTACAAAATGCTCTACCACATGCATGCACAAAATGGTCTGCCAAATGCACGCACAAAATGCTCTGCCACCCGCACGCACACACAATGCTCTGCCATGCATGCACAGTGCTCTGCCACGCACGCACACACAAAATGCTCTGCCACACGCACGCACAAAATGCTCTACCACATGCACGCACAAGATGTTCTGCCACACGCTTGCACAAAATTCTCTGCCACATGCACGCACAAAATGCTCTGCCACATGCACGCACACACAATGCTTTGCCAGCACACACACAAAATGCTCTGCCACACGCACAAGCACACACACACATTGCTCTACCAGCACACACACAAAATGCTCTGCCACAAACACACGCACACACAATGCTCTGCCACCACACACAAAATGCTCTGCCAGACGCACACACAATGCTCTGCCAGCACACAGACAAAATGCTCTGCCACGCACACACACAAGCACACACACAAAATGCTCTGCCACACGCACACACAATGCTTTGCCAGCACACACAAGCACGCACACATAATGCTCTGCCAGCACACACACAAAATGCTCTGCTACACACGCACACAAGCACGCACACACACAAGCACGCACACACATTGCTCTGCCAGCACACACACAAAATGCTCTGCCACACACACAAGCACGCACACACATTGCTCTGCCAGCACACACACAAATGCTCTGCCACACGCGCACACAATGCTCTGCCAGCACACACACTATATGCTCTGCCACACACACACAAGCACATGCACGCACACACAATGCTCTGCCAGCACACACACAAAATGCTCTGCCACACGCACACAGAATGCTCTGCCAGCACACACACAAAATGCTCTGCCACACGCACAGACACACAATGCACAAGCACGCCCGCTGCGGCCGGGGAGGGAGGGGGGCCGTACACTACTCAAACAGGCTGACAGGTGACAGGCCATGGGGGGGAGAGCGTGGGGGTATTATCGGAGATGGTAGCATTGGCGGCGGGGGAGGGGCGCCAGTACACTACTCCCACGGGCCGAACGGGTGACAGGGGGAAAAGTTCAGCAAACAGCATAACCGCTGTGAGCTGCAGAAAGATGGCGCTGATCTCCTCCCTCTGCTGTGATCTGGACAGCCCAGGGGGCGCGTCCATTTCACAGCAGGGAGCTGTCCTGTAATAAGCCTAGGGGTTGGATTACGACTACCAGAGTCTAGGCACAGGGGCTGCCATAAAGGAGTGAGTAACTGTCGTTACACAGCAAATCCAGCATGGCAGCCCCCAGTGCCTTCAGTAAATTAGAATTAAATAAAAACTAAATAAGCAGTGATTTTAATTTTGTATTAAAAATACTTGATATCATCACTATTTTTAATACAAAAAAAAGCGACACCTTCCCTTTAAGGCTTTCAGCACTGTATAGCCTACTGCAGAAATTGCAGTATAAAGACATCAAATTAAGGCTACAATAAGAATGGAAAGGTGAAACATGAAATCTTACAAAACTATTCCCAAAAAAGGAAGATATTCTTCATCTGCTTCTCCTTCTAGAGCTAATTGGGCCAATTCTGCCTGCCATATGTTTGACACTCAGCTTTAAGATATGGTTCCACTTGCATATGACTCGCATGATTCTCGCATCGGTATCACCCGGCGCGTCCGCAAACTTTCCTGACAGGAGCGGGTGATCTGCATGTAGTTTCATGCAGCTGCACATTCATGTCCGGAGAGCATCAGGCCGTGCCGGGTGATACCGATGCAAGATTCGCATGAGTAATACCCAAGTGGAATGGTTCCCTTACACGTAAAAAGGTATCCTTACACTGCGTAATAACATGTAGATCCCTTCTGAGTTGGCAGTCTGTTTCCTTCTGTACATTCTCTCTCTCTATGCGATACCTCACCTTGTACCATTTACTAGCCAAGGTGGTTAGAGGTTGAAAGGTGTGGGATCACATAATGTTTACCCTAATGCCTTAAAGAGAGGGACAAGCAGAAAGGTAAACTAAAGGTGGTGTCACACACAGCGACAACGACAACGACGTCGCTGCTACGTCACCATTTTCTGTGACGTTGCAGCGACGTCCCGTCGCTGTCGCTGTGTGTGACATCCAGCAACGAGCTGGCCCCTGCTGTGAGGTCGCCGCTCGTTGCTGAATGTCCAGCTTCATTTTTTGGTCGTCGCTCTCCCGCTGTGACGCACAGATCGCTGTGTGTGACAGCGAGAGAGCGACGAAATGAAGCGAGCAGGGAGCAGGAGCCGGCATCTGGCAGCTGCGGTAAGCTGTAACCAAGGTAAACATCGGGTAACCAAGGTGATTACCCGATATTTACCTTCGTTACCAGCCTCCGCCGCTCTCACGCTGTCAGTGCCGGCTCCTGCTCTCTGCACATGTAGCTGCAGTACACATCGTGTAATTAACCCTATGTGTACTATAGCTAGGAGTGCATGGAGCCAGCGCTAAGCAGTGTGCGTGGCTTCCTGCTCTCTGCACATGTAGCTGCAGTACACATCGTGTAATTAACCCGATGTGTACTGTAGCTAGGAGAGCAGGGAGCCAGCGCTCATTGTGCGCGGCTCATTGTGCGCGGCTCCCTGCTCTCTGCACATGTTGCAGCACAGCGACGCGTGTCGTTATGATCGCTGCTTCGGCTGCTGTGTTTGAGAGCTAAGCAGCGATCATAACAGCGACTTACAAGGTCGCTGCTACGTCACAGAAAATGGTGACGTAACAGCGACGTCGTTGTCGCTGTCGTTTAGTGTGAACCCAGCTTTAGTCATGCCGATCTAGATAGCGTTGCATTTTTCTGGCCTCAAGACCAGAGGACAGGGCAAACGTCTGAAGCAAATTCTAAAAAACTGCTATGGGTAAGTTGCTCTACTTTTGCCCATAGAACGCACCATGTAAACTTATTTTTTTTCAATGAGAGAAGACAACCTTTGTAAAGCTGTGCTCACCTAAAAGGGTTGTTCTCATGTTCATTCTTCAGGAGCATACCGCTCCCCTGCCTCCCGACTTTCTGCTTGCGGTGCACTGCTGTTGATTCAAGGTATGTGCACACGTTTAGTATTTGGTTGCAGAAGTATCTGTAGCCAGTAATGTAAGTATTGAGAACAGAAACCAAGAAACTAATTGAAAAATAATATTTTAAATATTTTATTATGCAAAAATTATGAATAATACAAAATGGAATTGAAACGAGAGATCAGGTAAGAGAAAGGGCTGACAAGTGTTACGTGAAAACCTGCGGTGGACAGGAAAATGAGAATTGAGCCCTCCCCTCCCAGCCGGTGTGACCACTAGAAAAGTTGTGGAAATTGATTAAGAAAATTTTATATTTTTCTGCTCTGAATTATTTTGTCTATATAGTCTGCCCTCTCTTTCTACTAAAAGGTTACATATGCCTTTTTATCTATATATATAATTGCCTCGTTCTGTCTGTCTGTCTTGCTCCAAAATTGTGTCACGTGACAGTGTCACCGTAAGTGTCATAAAAGTGACAACTGTCGGATTGGCCGCTGGGCTCGGCCTGCCCCGCCCCCACAACGGATTGGCCGCTCGCCTCGGCCTGGCCCCGCCCCCCACATGGATTAGCCGCTCGCCCCGGACCTCCGCACGCACCCCCAGAAGACGAAAGAAGACCCCGCAGTCATACTCACCAGACGCCGACCGGGAGCAGGTGAGCGCATCAAGGTCCTGCAGCGGCGGAACACACACACACGCACACACACACACACACACACACATAAGAACAGACACACACATCAGATCACACTCACTCACTCTCACACACACCTCACACACACATCAGATCGCATCCACACACAACAACATCCAGTGATATCGCTTACTTCTCGGCGGCGATACTGTGCGTGCAGTGACCTTCCAGGATCTGCCGGAGGATCACATGTCCGGAAGAATGGGGTATCTCCGGATATTGTGAGTGTGTGAGCGCGTATGTGCGATATCGTCAGTTTGTGTGTGCGTGTATGCGATCGGGTGTGTGCGTGTATGCGATCGGGTGTGTGCGTGTGTTCTGATGTGTGAGTGTATGTGATCGGATCTGTGAGTGTCGGCAGAGGAGCACGGCGTGCAGCACAGCTGCTGGGACCGCCCACCGGAGGGCACAGGGAGAAGTGGGGTGTGAATGTATGCGATCAGATGTGTGCGTGTATACTGTCTGATGTGTGACTGTGGAGCACGATGGGGAGTGCGCAGCATGGGAGATGGAGCACGATGGGGATGCGCAGCATGGGGGATGAAGCACGATGGGGAGTACGCAGCATGGGGGATGTAGCACGATGGGGAGTACGCAGCATGGGGGATGTAGCACGATGGGGGGTGCGCAGCATGGGGGATGGAGCACGATGGGGGTGCGCAGCATGGGGGATGGAGCACGATGGGGGGTGCGGAGCATGGGGGATGGAACACGATGGGGATGCGCAGCATGGGGGATGGAGCACGATGGGGGGTGCGCAGCATGGGGGATGGAGAACGATGGGGGGTGCGCAGCATGGGGGATGGAGCACGATGGGGGTGCACACCTCCCCCCAAAACACACACACAGCGCCACACGCGCACCGCACAACACACCACACACACACTGGGAACCACAAACACCGCCCTACACAGACACCCACACACACACAGACAACGCCACACACACACACAACACCCAACACACAAAGACCGCGGCATACACAAATATACGCACATACCGCGCAACACACACACTGCACAAAACATACCTCCCCCAAAACACACACACGCACTCCACACCCACACAAACCACGCAACACACACAGCACCACACACACAGAACGCTGTAGACACACAGCGCTCCACAAACAACGCAACATACACAACGCAACACACATACAACACCGCTCTCACACACCCCCACCCAGACAACACCCAGAACATTTACAGTGCCCTACACAAACACTGGCAACTACACACAACAACATCGATATATATAACAAAAATCATACATTAACTACACAATAAATTCTAGAATACCCGATGCGTTCGAATCGGGCCAACTTCTAGTCTACTTATATTTCCACAACCTTCTTGTTCTCCTTTATAAAATGTCTATTGAAGAACATACCCACTCGGGAGCCACTACGTAGTGGTACCCCGGTGTATGATGTATATTCAGTACTATGGCCTTACTTCATTTTTGGTTAATGTAAGTAATGAGCAGTTAACGATAGAATTAAAAATCCTTCTTCACGACAACGGAGAGGATTTATAAGTACTGGCAGTCTTTTGCTAGCAAGGACATCATGCGGTCCTTTTCTTACAAGTAAAAAAAAAAACTATGCCTGATAGACCTCATTGTAAACATGGAAATCTCTGAGGTTTTGCTGGGATCTATGTAAAAAAGGATCAATCATTGCTGTCTTGGCTCCATTAAGTAGTAGAAGCCATGACCGTAGTGTAAACAGAGCCTTAGACAAACCCTTGACATCAGCTGCCATGCACACAACTTGGTTAATTAACATCTGATACTTGCTCTAATTGAATACATAGAACTATTCTGTATAAAAACCATTAAGATTGCTTATCCCAATAGTATAGAAGTCTTATATAAAACTCTGATCACTGTTACAAGTGAGTGATAGTGTTTCATTAAAGGACAGATTTGCCTGCAGCTCTTCCTTGATGCTAATCATGCCACTTGCTAATTTGAGGATTTCCAACATTAATGGCTGCCAGATTGTATTGTTTTTTTGGTGGATATATGAGGCTTTTGTGGCTAATTGACTATGTTTATTCTCTGAAATCAACTTTCTGCTCTTTTTTTTCCAATGTGTTAGTGCAATCATAGATTTTGTGTTAGGTAATGAGCCATAGCTTTTTATCAGTTAGCGACTGAAATGAACACATGGTTCAGTAATGCAGTTTTAAAGGGGTTTTCCCAGTTTTGTGTAAATAAAGCTTTATCATAGCATAGAGTTAAATGTGCTTAAATGGCCATCTGATAATTAGGAAAGTCTATGAATCCTACATTTGTTTTCAGCACAGAAAATGTATCCAAATATGACATTTTACAAATCAGAAGACCAGCAAAAAACCCAAAACAACATTATAGGATATTGTGATTTAGGCTGATGCAACATGCCGACTGTGGCCCCCAATACACGTCATGTAGTACAGATCGCAGTATGGTACATTGCTGTTATGTTCATACAGCAACTCACTAGGGGTAAACGTAACGCATTATTATAAAATTGCAGCTGTAAAGACTAGAGATCCGAACCCACCAGTCCCTAATGGTTCCTGTGGCAGTTGGACTAGCCCTGACCACAGACTAAACAATGGCAACTTGGGCCTATGCTGCCTTATTGGTCATCAGTCACTTCACGTTTCGCCTAAGGAACATGTAGGCAGAGCAAAGTGCAGATTACCTACAGAAGGGCAGGTGTGCTGAAGTAGAAAGTGATCCCAGAGTGAGTAAGACAAACACCAAACTATCAGAGAGGATGAATATTGCTAAAGAATGTACCCCCTATGTACTGACAACAAACATAAAATAGGTGCAGAGTGGAGAAGAAAAACAGCAGAGTGAAATGTATCCACTGACTGGCAGAAACTAACAGCAATATGGCTGGACTTCACATTGAGAATATCACCAGCAAGAAATACCAGGAGGAGGAACGTATTTGAAGCCACACCTGAAAGGAGATTGGGCAGGCAAATGAGTAAATGAATATACCTCTTACCCTAATAGAACTAAAGCAAGGATAACAGAAACTAAACACCCAAACAAAAGGTGTATCTGCTGTGGTCTGGCGAACAGTGAATCCAACCACAGTGCACAGACTCAAGGGATTGAATACTGATGCATGACAATTGCCACTAATTGAAAGGTATTGCAGCAAACTAGTGGCTCATTAGCCACATTAACTTTCCTTAGCACTGCCCTTTTGCAGCCTTTGCCTATGCAACTGATATCACACACTAATTCTCCATGTGTCCCCACCCTAAAAGTGCAAAGTGACAGTAGCAAATTATTTGTTTAAGACTTTCAAGAAAATAGAACTGTTACAATATCTTCATTATGCGAGCATCACACGATACGATCCATCGTGGGATCGCACGAGCGATCATATCCGCCCCCGTCATTTGTGCGTCACGGGCAATTAGTTGCCCGTGGCACACAAAGTCATTAAACCCCCGTCACACGTACTTACCTGCTGAGTGACCTCGCTGTGTGCAGCAAACATCCACTTCCTGAAGGGGGTGGGGCGTTCGGCGTCACAGCGATGTCACACAGCCGCCGGCCAATAGAAGCGGAGGGGCGGAGATGAGCGGGACATAAACATCCCGCCCACCTCCTTCCTTCTGCATAGCCCTCGGGAGCCGCGGGAAGCTGTGTTCATCGTTCCCGGGGTGTCACACGGAGCGATGTGTGCTACCCCGGGTACGATGAACAACCGGCGCAGAGAAGAATAAACATAGTTACATAGTTACTAAGGTTGAAAAAAGACCTAGGTCCATCTAGTTCAACCTTCCTCCACCAGTTCTACACCTGGTCACCAAGTCATTTATAACCAACAATGTTGTGTGCACTGAGGAAATCATCCAGCCCTTTTTTAAAAGCTGTTATAGTATCTGCCATTACTACCTCTTGTGGTAGGGCATTCCACAGTCTGACTGCTCTAACTGTAAAGAACCCTTTCCTATTTAGCTGCCGAAATCGCTTTTCTTCCACTCACAGTGAGTGTCCCCTGGTCCTTAGTATTGTCTTTGGAAGAAATAAGTCATGTGCCAGTCCTTTATATTGACCACGCATGTATTTATACATATAAATGAGATCTCCTCTGAGACGTCTTTTTTCTAAGCCAAACATATCTAACTTTTTCAACCTGTCATCATATGGGAAGCCTTCCATTCCTTGTAGTAGTCTGCCTTTGAACTGACTCTAACTTCTGAATGTCCTTTTTAAAATGTGGAGCCCAAAACTGGATCCCATATTCCAGATGTGGCCTTACAAGTGATTTATATAGGGGTAACAATACGTTGGGATCACGGGATCTAATCTCTCTTTTTATACACCCTAGAATCGTGTTTGCTTTTGCAGCTGCTGCTTGACATTGAGTGCTGCTGCTCAGCTTATTTGTAATGAGAATACCCAAATCCTTCTCCTGTTCTGTAGTCCCGAGTTTACTTCCATTTAATGTATACGCAGTTATAGGATTACTACGTCCTAGGTGCATTACTTTACATTTATCAACATTAAATCTCATTTGCCAAGTATCTGCCCATTCTGACATCTTATCCAGATCTTTTTGTAATATTGTACTATCAAGGTCAGTTTTTAACCCCTTCACGACCTTGGACGGATCTATCCGTCAAGGATCGTGTCCCGTTAAGCCCCGCCCCCTGCCGCGGGCAGGCGGCGGCGGACGGCACACATAGCAGCTGTTTTCAACAGCTGACGTGTGCCTGCATGTTGCGAGTGGAATCGCTTCCACTCGCAACATTTAACCCCTTAAATCTCGCTGCCAAAGTCTGGCAGTGAGAGCTATATGTGCGCGGCCATGTTTTTTACTTACCGCCACCCCCACCGGAAGTCACGTGAGTGATCACGTGACGTTCGGTGGTTGCCATCGTAGCACAGGGTCATGTGATGATGCCTGCAGCTACGAAGTTTCACTTTCGTTTTTCCTCGGCACGGAGCAGAGGGAAACCGGAAGTGACTGAATCTGCGGTTTACAGCTGTATAGCTGTGATCAGCAGATAGATAACAGCGATCGGATTGATGATTGCTATAGCCCCCTAGGGGGACTAGTAAAATAAAAAAAAAAGGTTTTAAAAAATAAAAAAAAAAAAAAAACCTAAAAGTTCAAATCACCCCCCTTTCACCCCATTGAAAATTAAAGGGTTAAAAAATAAATAAATATACACATATTTGGTATCGCCGCGTTCAGAAATACCCGATCTATCAAAATATAAAATCAATTAATCTGATTGGAATTTTTTTGCCGCTACGCCGTTTACCAAAACGCCAAAATTACGTTTTTTGGTCGCCGCATGTTTTACGCAAAATGCAATAACAGGCGATCAAAATGTAGCATCTGCGCAAAAATGGTACCATTAAAAATATTAGCTCGAGACGCAAAAAATAAGCCGTCACTGAGCCATAGATCCCGAAAAATGAGAACGCTACGTGTTTCGGAAAATGGCGCAAAACGTACGCCACTTTTATTGGACAAACTTGTGAATTTTTTTTAACCCCTTAGATATAAGTAAACCTATACATGTTTGGAGGCATCACATAGATACATCAGTTTTACCATATAGTGAACACGGTGAATAAAACATCCCAAAAACTATTGTGCGATCACACTTTTTTTGCAGTTTTTCCACACTTGGAATTTTTTTGCTGTTTTCCAGTACAATATATGGTAAAACGTATGGTTTCATTTAAAAGTACAACTCGTCCCGCAAAAAACAAGCCCTCATATAGCAAGATTGACGGAAAAGTAAAAAAGTTACGGCTCTCGGAAGAAAAGGAGCAAAAAACAAAAATGCAAAAACGGAAAGTGCCCGGGGGCTGAAGGGGTTAATATCCTACATAGTTTGGTGTCATCAGCAAAGACTGACACTTTACTATCAATCCCATCCACAAGGTCATTAATAAAGAGATTAAAAAGAATTGGTCCTAGCACAGATCCCTGCGGCACCCCACTGCTGACTATAGCCCATTTAGAGAATATACCATTTATGACTACTCTTTGTTTCCTATCTTTTAGCCAATTCCTTACCCAGTTGCATATAGTTTCCCCTAGTCCTTGCTTCTGGAGCTTTAGTATAAGGCTATCAAATGCCTTTGCAAAGTCCAAATAAATCACATCAGCTGCATTACCAATATCCAGGTTTGCACTTAGCCCCTCATAGAACCTCAACAGGTTGGTTAGACACGACTTATCTTTCATGAATCCATGCTGTCTGTCAGTTATTATATTATTTTCTGCAACATATTTTTGCATGTCATCCCTTAAAATGCCCTCAAAAACTTTGCATACTACTGATGTCAGGCTTAATGGACGGTAGTTGCCTGGATCTACCCTCTTACCTTTCTTAAATATCGGTACCACATCACCAATCCTCCAATCCTGAGGCACCAACCCTGTTACAAGTGAGTCTAAAAAGATGAGATACAGCGGTCTGTCAATTACGGAGCTCAATTCCCTCAATATTCGTGGATGAATGCCATCTGGCCCTGGGGATTTGTCAATGTTTAATTTACTCAGACGTAGGCGTACTTCTATTTGTGTTAAATTAATTATATCTGGTGGGGAACTTTGATTTTTCACTTGTTGAATGATCCCTGGTACAGTCAGTTCCTTGGTGAACACACATGAGAAATGCCTATTTAATATCTCAGTCTTTTGTTTGTCCTCTATAACTAACTTGTTATTATATTTTAAGGAGCAAATACTATCCTTTGTTTTCCTTTTCGCATTAATGTATTTATAAAAGATTATGGGATTTATTTTAATGTCATTGGCGATTTTTGTTTCAGTAGCAAATTTTGCTTGCTTGATTTCTTTTTTACACTTCCTATTGATATCTTTATACTCCTGAAATGCTATTTCTGTATTCTCAGCCTTCAAGATTTTAAACACCCTTTGTTTTTGTTTTATTATACTTTGTACAGTCTTATTTATCCATAGTGGTTTATTTTTATTCCGGGACATTTTATTACCAGAGGGTATACGTTTTTTACAGGACTCTAGCAGTATATCCTTAAACTTTCCCCATTTATGTTCAGTATCCCCAGTTACCATGACTTTGTCCCAATCTACACATTTAAGCTCTTCCCTTAATTTGTTGAAATCAGCTTTCCTAAAATTCCAGGTTTTAGCATTTCCCCTTTGAAATGTTCTATTGAATATTACGTTGAAGCTTACCATATTATGATCACTGGTGCCCAAGTGCTCCCGGTCCTGTAGATCTGAAATTGTCTCCGGTCTATTTGACAGGACCAGATCTAGCAAATTATCTCCCCTCGTCGGTTCATCTACCATCTGAGAGAGGAAATGGTCTTGAATGGTAGATAAGAATTTACAGCTTTTAGCACAACCAGAAGATTCTATGTCCCACTGTATGTCTGTATAGTTGAAATCCCCCATAATAAGAACCCGATTATTATTATTAGCTGCCTTTTCAATTTGTTTCAGCATTTCACCCTCTATTTGTTCAGGTATGTTAGGAGGCTTATAGCAAACTCCAATTAGCATTTTTCCATTATTACCCTCCCCATGTACATTTACTCATACTGACTCTACATTGTTGCAGTTCCCCGCAATGTCATCATTCAACACAGGTTTTAGGTTAGATTTGATAAATATACACACCCCACCACCTTTTCCGTCTTTCCTGTCCCTCCTAAATGTACTATAACCCTGTATGTTTGTCACCCAGTCATGGCTTTCATCCAGCCAGGTTTCCGTAATGCCCACCACATCATAATCCATGGTTGACATAAGAGTCTCCAATTCATTCATTTTGTTTGCAAGACTTCTTGCATTTGCCAGTAGACATTTAATCCTATTATCACCATTATTCCTCCTAGCCTCCCTACGTTCCTTGCATGTCCCATCCCCCACTAATCCTTCATTGACCCCTACCGTCTCCCTGTCTCTATTTGCTCTATCCCCTTTTTTGCTCCACTTCCCTCCCTCCCCCCAGATCCTAGTTTAAAAGCTCCTCCATCCTTCTGACCATTTTCTCCCTCAGCACAGCTGCACCTTCCCCATTGAGGTGCAACCCGTCCCTACTGTAGAGCCTGTAGCCGACTGAGAAGTCAGCCCAGTTCTCCATGAACCCGAACCCTTCCTTCCTGCACCAATTTCTAAGCCACGTGTTTATCTCCCTAAGCTCCCCCTGTCTTTCTAGTGACGCTCGTGGCACCGGTAGTATTTCTGAAAACACCAACTTGGAGGTCCTGGACTTCAGCTTCTCTCCTAGTTCCCTGTAATCATTTTTAAGGACCTTCCACCTGACTCTAACTTTGTTATTAGTACCAATGTGCACCATGACCGCTGGGGTTTCCCCAGCCCCACCCAGCAATCTGTCTATCCGATCCGCAATATGCCGAACCCGAGCACCCGTCAGACAACATACTGTTCGGCATTCATGGTCTCGGCGACAGATGACCCTGTCTGTCCGCCTAATTATAGAGTCCCCTACCACCAACATCTGTCTGGGCTTTGCTGCACTCCTATTTACCTCCTTCCTACAGCAGTTGTTTTCCTGGTTGCTAGGAGCAATGTCCTGCTGTAGTGACCCTAGTCCTGGCCCTTCATTCCTAATATCAGCCAAACAGGTATATTTACTAGGTTGTGCCAGGTCAGGACTAGGCTCCCTGACACTTTTCCCCCTACCTCTTCTTCTAACTGTTACTCAACTACCTACCTCTGGGTCCTGTTCTTCTCCACCTCCACCCTCCTCCATATCACTGGCCCCAGCCAGAGAAAGCTCAGTGAGCTCTAAACTCCTCTCCAGGTTTGCAATGCCCCTGAGTGTTGCAAGCTGCTTATTTAGATCACTTATCTTGGCTTCCAAATACGCAACATGCTTGCATCGAGTGCAGACATATTCACCCTCAAATGGCTGCTCAAGGCATGCATACATCTGACAAGATACACAGCTGGTAGCATTGTCCATGGAGCACCTATTAAATGGGGATAAACGTTAAAGTAGACAAACAGAAAAAAACAACAATGGGAAACGTATAAGGATAAATTCAAACTATGTTCTTGTGTCGAACTATGTAATTGTGTTTAAACTGTGCCACACTTATCTTCAAACCCCGCACACTTTGCTTCAGTACCTCGCACGCTCATCAGTACCTCACATGCTCGATACACGATTTGTAACCGATTTGCGATCGTTCTGAGACGCTCGTAGGTGTCACACGAAACGACGTCACAAACTATGCCGGATGTGCGTCACGAAAACCGTGTCCCTGACAACACATCGCACGATGGATCGTCTCGTGTGACGCCCGCATTAGTCTTAGACTGTTGGATTGGTAATGCAAGGTAACAATGGCCAAATAGTGGAAGCATTCCTAACGGTTTTTACTGGTATAAGTGAAATAATTGGGAATCTAGTCCCATTGATGTTGGATGCCATGGGTGGTATGGAGATAGCATGGGACTTGGACTCCTGGACTGGCCCTCGGGCTAGGGGGCCCTAGTTGTCCCTGATCCAGAGACCCTGACCCAGAGATTCCTCTAATGGTGAAGATGTCCGGGCCACCTTCCTTGCCCTGCTTCTGGCCAGCGCTGATCTTTCCCAAACCCCAATGGAGGACTGGAACAGGAATGGTTGAACCCACAGAAATAGACAAATAGAGAAACCAAAACTATCACACAGCTAGCACACACGGAGGTATTAGAGAAATACGTGATAGGAAGAAAATCAAGAGTGGGGAGGAAATAAAAGGCAACAAGAGGATTTCCACAACACAACCAGCAGCATGCAATATAATCACCAGCAAACTGGGACACAACAGCACATGGACTGGTTTAGCAAAAGCTATAGTCAGCGTGGGAATACAGGTTCCATCATCTTAATAAAAAGCGGGGAATAACTGTGACAGGTCTCCCACAACATGTGATCCTAAAGGTAACCAGCAGGCTAGCAGAGATGAACTCCTGCTAACCCAATCACTAATGAGCACACAACTTGTTGATGCCTGAGTCTGCCTGTGCAACTCAGAAGAACCAGAGAAACCATAATGTGGTGTGTCAGTCTATAGTGTGAACGGCATCTGACGCCGCCATGACACTCAGTGTATTTTGAGCCAAACACCGTGTGACACTGGATTAAAAGAATTGTACCCTGCTTTACTCTGATGTTGGTTGTAGCTGTTAGGGTTACTTTGCACGTTGCTACATCGCTACTGCGATATCGTCGGGGTCAAATCGAAAGTGACGTACATCCGGCGCCGGTAACGACGTCGCAACGTGTAAAGCCTAGGAGAGAAGATGAACGAGCGTGAAACAGTCAAAAATCGGTGATCTGTGTCACGTCGTTCATTTTCATAATGTCGGTGCGTCCGCAGGTACAATGTTGTTTGTCGTTCCTGCAGCTCCACACATCACTGTGTGTGAAGCCACAAGAGCGACAAACATCTCCTTACCCTCGCCCGCCATCCACCGGCAATGCGGAAGGGAGAAGGTGGGCGGGATGTTTACATCCCGCTCATCTCCGCCCCTCCGCTTCTATTGGCCGGCCGATTAGTGACGTCGAACGCACCGCCTCCTTGAAGGAGGGATTCTTCGGCAGTCACAGCGACGGCGCCGACCAGGTAAGTGCGTGTGAAGATGCCGTAGCGATAATGTTTGCTACGGCAGCTATCACAAGACATCGCATGTGCGACGGGGGCGGGTGCTATCGCGCTCGGCATCGCTATCATCGGCTAGCGATGTTGCAGCGTGCAAAGTACCCCTTAGAGTTGTGACAATGATTCTTCTTTTGCTTTCTACAACCAGCGCCTGCATTTGACTTCATTCCTGGTTGACTATTTCAAGAGTGGCTCCATCTTCATCACTTTCTTTAATGTTTAAGTTCTTTTATGCCATGGCTCTCCTGTCTGCAACATACTTGAACTTGATTTTGGCCTTTACTTCAGCCTTGAATAGTGAAGAACAATGGGAAGAAACCTCCACAGCCCATTCTTGCCAGGATCAAGCCACTTGGCACTTAGAGCAGCCACTTAAGTAAGATACATAACAGAATCTGCAGAATATGAACCACAAAAGTTCAATGTCTACACAATTTCTTGTAGATGCTTAGACACTTGTTGGACAAGTGGCCAAGCAGAACTCATGCCACAAAGAAATTATACACGCTCTCTAAGAAACTTGAATCATCTGGGCTCTTTGAAGCTGATCACTCCCTGAGGAAGCGGTGTGAAACACGTGTTGGAGTGGCTGGCAGGGGAGCAGTATTACACCACTAATATGGCAGCAGGTCTGGTATTCATTATATGAGCAAAGTGTTTTACTGGGCAGCTACTAATGCAGGTTTTTTGCTGGTATTTTACCAATATAGGGATATTGTAAACTGCATATATTTTTGAAATGCTCTTGTTAAACTCTAGTATATGCATTGAGCTTGGTATTTGGCCTGCCAGGATTTAGTAATTTTATTGTATATGCTTGGATATATTGGGTATAGTACGTGCTCCCCCTGCCTCTAATTATGTTAATTTTTAAAAAATATTTGTGTCTATGTTTTTAATATGCCATCAATAAAGAAACTTTTTATCAATCTATTAGCTTTATTGGGATAATTTGGTTTAATCAAGTTGTTGGTTTATCCCAGTAGGATATATATAATTTTTGGTGATTTATGGTCAACTCTTCTAATTTTGGGTTTTTATCTTTGAAGCTGACTGCTTTCACCCCATCTACTGCTTCAGGGATCCAGCAAATCTCAACCGCGAGTGCCCAACTTAAATATTACATTTCAATCCCTCCACTTCATCTTCCTGCATCTTCATGGTTTACTTGGAATCTTTAGGCCTGGGAAGATTTTTTCAATTTCTCTGACTAAACCAAAGTGACCTACATGACTTTGCTTTCACAGACGAAGCTCTAGATTGGTGTCACTCTTATAGGGGTAAAATGACCCAATTGTGTCTTCTTTAACCTCCTTCCTAGCTACATTTCAGAGAACCTTTGAGGAACTTGGCTGTAGCTCTTTACAGCCTCTGTCTTGTAACACGTGAAGTCAGGGATCTCCATGATCACTTTGTAGGCCTCCATATTTTGTAGCTGGGCTCTTAATGTTATAAAAGGCTATTTAGTATTTGGAGGGAAGCTCTTTTCAAAAGATGTGCTTTTACCGATATTTGGTTTTATAGCATTGAATGGCACAGTATGAATTAATGTAATTTATTTTCTGCTCAGTCTTCAAGAATGATTCATTGCACTAGATCAGTAGAAAATGAAGACGAGCTGGCACTTCCAAGATAAAGTTAAAAACTTGTTTTCTTTATTCGGGCATTTGATTAAAAGATTACATGAATGGTTCCATATAGACTCTGACGTGTTTCCAGCTCCATAGCATAGAGATATCCTATCCCTACAATTAAGGGCGTATATAGCGCCCAAAATGCTCCATATCGTAGAGATATCATATCTCTACAATTAAGGGCTTCCAAAATGCGTTGGCGGGGTCTATATGGAACCATGCATGTCATCTTGTAGTCAATGCACGAATAAAGACAACGAGTTTTTAACTTTGTCTTTGGAAGTGCGAGCTCATCCGTCTTCATTTTCTACTGATTCGTAATCAACTGTTGGCCAGCAGTGGAGCAGCACACCTTATCTCTAGTGAAGAGATTGCTAAAATTAGTGGTCCAGACTTCAAAAAATTCATTTTCCCACACTGTTTCTCCTGCCAACAGTCACATCTTTGATGCAGAAATGTTTGCAACCATTTACTCACTTGTGCCATATACTAAGAGTTTAACTGATTTTTGTATATTTTTACAGGACAAATGCATTACCGTTTATCCAAAAAGCAATATATTTGCACAAATGTGGGAAAAGAAAAGGCAAGCCATATGGAATTGAAGACTTTTACCCTGTACGTTTATACAAAAATACGTCATTAAAGAGTAAATGCAGGTGTATATGTGTTGCGTCCTGTCACTGTACAGCGGCTGCTCCTGCCATCATGCTTGGGAATTGTCAGACTCCTTTTACTGGAAAGAAAGCCATTTTATTGATCTGAACACATAGGTTTGCTGGGTGCTTTCTGAGGACAGTAATTGTACTAATTTATCTGCATGCTATGAACTCTCTTTCAGTACTGTCATTACTTCTTTGCCCTCTGTTCATTTTATGAAACGTAAATAATTGTGTGTGTCAGGGAGAAGACAAATTAATTATGGGTCATGATGTCTCCAACGACAGTGAATAGATTAGGTAAATCTTAGTGTTTTCCAGCTACTGTACAAAATAGCCATTTTGTGCAGACATATTGATAGAATTTATAAAGAGTACATTTTGTAGTGAGTGATCAAATACCAGTGTCTGGGGCATGACACCATCATCTTCATCATGTCTTTCTATTGCTATATATAGATATACGGTGGATATAAAAAGTCTGCACACCCTTTTAAAATACCAGCTTTTTGTCATGTTAAAAAACATAAGAAGAATAATTTCATACCTTTCCCACCTTTTATCGTCATCTATAATCTGTGCAAATGCATTGAGAAACAAACTGACATTATTTAGAGTGGGGAAATAAAAATAAACTAAAATGATGTGGTTGCAAAAGTGGGAACACCCTCTTATAATTCGGGATGTCGTTGTGTTCAGAATTAGCCAATCGCATTTAAACGCATGTTAAATAGTAGTCCGTACACAACCTCCATTATTTATGGAGATTCTAATTAAAAGGATTCTGTCACCATATTTGATGTACAGTGATGGGAAAAAATGTTTGACCCCCTTCCTGATTTCTTATTTTTTTTTGCATGTTTGTCACACTTTAATGTTTCAGATCACCAAACTAATTAAAAAAAATTAGACAAAGATAACACAAGTAAACACAAACTGCCGTTTATACATGAAGGTCTGCATTATTAAAGGAAAAAGAAATCCAAACCTTCTGGGCCCTGTGTGAGAAAGTGATTGCCTCCTAAACCTAATAACTGGTTGAGCCACCCTTAGCAGCAATAACTGCAATAAAGCGTTTGCTGTAACTGGCAAGTATTTTACAATGTTCCTGAGGAATTTTGGCCCACTCATCTTTGCAGAATTGTTCTAATTCAGCCACATTGGAGGGTTTCCGAGCATGAGCTGCCTTTTTATGGTCATGCCACAGCATGTCAATCGGATAATGGTCAGGACTTTGACTATGCCACACCAAAGTCTTAATTTTGTTTTTCTTAAGCCATTTAGATGTGAACTTGCTAATGTGTTTTGTTTCATTATCTTGCTGCATAACCCAAGTGCGCTTCAGCTGGAGGTCACAAACAGATAGCCGGACATTCTCCTTCAGGATTTTTTGGTAGACAGCAGAATTCATGGCTCAATTTACCACAGCAAGTCTTCCAGGTCCAGAAGTAGCAAAACGGCCCCAGACAATCACAATACGACCACCATATTTTACTGCTGGTATGATGTTCTTTTTCTGAAATACTGTGTTACTTCTACACAAGATATATTGGGACATACACCTTCCAAAGAGTTAAACTTTTGTGTCATCAGTCCACAGAGTATTCGGCCAAAAGTCTTGGGGATCATCAAGATGTTTTCTGGCCAAACTGAGACGGGCCTTTATGTTGTTGTTGCTCAGCAGTGGTTTTCGTCTTCTCACTCTGCCATGCAGGCCATATTTGCCCTGTCTTTCTTATGGTGGAGTCATGAAGACTGACCTTAACTGAGGCAAGTGAGGCCTGCAGTTCTTTAACTGTTGTTGTGGAATCTTTTGTGACCTGCTTGATGAGTTGTTGCTGCACTCTTGGGGTAATTTTGATTGACCGGCCGCTCCTTGGAAGGTTCACCACTGTTCCATGTTTTCACTATTTATAGAGAATGGCTCTCACTGTGGCTTGCTGGAGTCCTAAAGCTTTAGAAATGGCTTTATAACCTTTTCCAGACTGATAGATCTCAATTACTATGTTTCTAATTTGTTCCTGAATTTCTTTGGATTGCTGCATGATGTCTAGCTTTTGAGGATATTTTGGTCTTCTTCACTTTGTCAAGCAGGTCCCATTTAAGTTATTTTTTTTTTTATTGAGAACAGTAATCAGGCATGGGTGTTGCTATGGAAATTGAACACAGCTTCCCAAAGATGTGATAAACCACAGTTAATGTATAATTTAAGGGGGGGGATCACTTTTTCACGCAGGACCCAGTTGATTTGGATTTTTTTCCCTTAATAATCAAGACCTTCATTTATAAACTGCATTTTGTGTTTATTTGTGATATCTTTGATTAATTTTACATTTGTTTGGTGATCTGAAACATTTAAGTGTGACATACATGCAAGAGAATAAGAAATAATGAAGGGTCAAGCACTTTTTCACACCACTGTATCTAACCTATTAATATAGGCATACAGGTTATAGACTGCTGAATAAAGTCATACTCTACCTGTATCCCTCATACCAGATGCCTTGTTGTGGATAAATGATGATTTATCACTTTATATATAAATGAGCTTTTACAGGCTATGGGCTGCCTCATCACTTCTTTATCACATGTATTGGCTCCCATCCTTATGGCTCTGTCCCTGTGACATCAGGTGTTTGTCAGGAAATCTTTCTTTTGCTAATTCTATCTCTCGTCGTCCCTCCTCAATTTTCCGCGCTCCTTTGAGCATAGTCTTCACGTTCCTTCTGCTCAGGTGCTGGCGAGTCACTGGTACTTCTGCTCCCAGTCTTCTCCAGCACGAAGAGTCCTTGCACTACCAGTGACTCGCCGGCACTCGTCTGTTTTCCTTGGGTCTGTAATTTGCTGATTCTTTTGAACACCGATTTCAAAAGGTGAAGCTGTCCATTATCGTCTGTTTTGTAAATGTGATCAGTATAAGCTGTGTTTAGATATTTATTCTCATTTAATCCATTGTGATTCATTTTTTTTTTATTAGATTTTGTTTTGTTTACGTTTCTGTGAATCTTTCACAGTATTCTTTGTGTAAAACATGACAGCAGAAAACTAATAAGCACCCACCAGCACATTTCACTAAGTATATTTCATGGTGTGAACAATGTTTTTGACTCCACATCTTTTCTCTAAGCAAGAGCTCATGGGACAGTTGAAATAGCCCTTGAAGAAATCCTGCCACAGCATGTCTTAGCATTGCTTACTTATTGAGCCATTTTTATGTTTTTGTTTATTTGCTTTTCATCTGAAATTGGTTTTGAAAGTTCCACTAATTTTCAATCTGAGTTGTATATACAGACGGTCTCCTGCTGCATTCTCCTATTTATAATCTTGAACACTTGCTCTATTATATTGTCACATGCTATTACTGGAAAATAGACAGACAAAGGGTGGTTAAAGAGAAAACAATTGGGGAACTTGAATTAAGAAAAAAAGGAGGAGGATTGATGGGTTGCCATGCAGAAGCCATATTAACTATTGACTAGGCGTGAAGGTTATTTATTTAAATTTGCCCTGTTTTGGAAGCTGTCATCATAATGTGAAAATAAGTAGGTTGCCGGACAAGAGAGAGTCACATCTAATCACTTATAGAGTTGCTTCTCTATCTTACCATCAACAAAGGATTTAGATTCAGTATCCCTCATAGAAATCACTTTAGTAAAATAAATTTGGAGATATAGCCAGAGTACTTTATTTTTTTTATGTAATGCTCACGATCTGGATAGGCTGATAACAATCTAGTCATGGCAATTTTACACTATATCTTTTTCATTAGTTTGAGTAATGCGTGATTACTGGTAGAATGTATAGCGATTGCTTCAAATCTTTAATTTCATCTTTGCAGGGAGCAGATCTTACTTTCTTGACAGCAGAACATCAAAGTCTTTCAGAAAGCTTGAGGCGAAACCCAATACTTACCATTCGGATCACAGCCATTGACGAGGAAGCTTTGAATTCCTTAAGGTACCCCTGTAGAATGCAGAATTTGCACTATCCATATTCTTTGGTGCCTGTTTTTCTTTTGTGTGTATGAGGATTTTTCCTTATGTTCTGTATTGATGTGTACTATGCGTTGTACAGGGAATAATGGTGGCTGCTAATGTCGTTCTATAGTCTTGTCATTCTACTTATTAGTGGGTAATCAAACATTTCATTTCCCGAAGCAACTAATGAAGGATGATAGGTAGGTATCCTGTCTGTGGGACAGTTTGACACCTTGTTAATTCTATGCCTTGATAAGTTGTTATTTCCGGTGTAGTACACGTAGGTAAGTCATCAGTCAATGTTTGCGTACAATTAGTTATAAATGTATGATTGCTATGGGTCCATCAATAGGACCCACCACCATGTTAGAATAACCTCTGTGTTATCTCGGTGACAATGGAGCAGTAACCAGTATGTGCAACTACTGCTTCATTCATTCTCTATTGCAGTGGTGGTTGCATATGCTCACTGCTCTCAGTTCACTTGGGGGACTTTGGACCCTCCATTGTTTGGATTGGTGTGAATCTTAGCCACTGGACCAACACTTATCATACTCTTATCACCTATGGTGTGTATAGTTGATAAATGTTTATGGGACAACCCCTTTAAGTGTTTCATGAAATGAGCAGGGCAACAGTAGTGAACTGCACATGTGTCAGATTAGGAATTTACCCTTTCATTTAAAAGTCACGTGGTATATGCAGTCTGATCTGTAGACACCCTGGTATAGAGTAGGAGAAGCTGACCAGAATGATATATAGGTTTTTTGGTAAAATATTCAGTATATATTGTATTTTTTTCATTGAAATCCCTTGTAATTTTCATGGCCAGTTTAGGGGCAGTGAGCGAGGTTATTGGAGACAGTGGACTATAGGAGGGACCCTGGATTACCCTTTAGTGGGAGCAGCCTAACTAAGCACCTACCGCAAGGGAGACGCCAGGTATAACTCCCAGGGCAGTGACCGGGATTGTGGCAGCTGACCCCCAGGGCTCAGATATAGGCAGAGGTGCAGGCAGGTACAGGTGGGATGGCTGAGCTAGACAGGCAGGCAGGTATGGACAGACATGTTAGGCACCACAGTGAGATAGGTATGGGAAGGCAGGTACAGGTGATGGACACAGAGATAATGGTACAGGAGCATGGGAACATGACACCTAGCTAGCAGCAGACTGGTATACTGACTAACTAAGGTCATTGCGCAGGCCCCTCCCTTAATGGAAGAGTGCCTTAACTACATCGTGCCTCTCAGCCTATGGCTGAGAGGCATTTCCCAGAAGGAGCACGCCAGCCCTTTAAGAGGAGGGCCGGTGCACACGCGCGTGTTCTAGACGCGTTTCCAGAGAGTCTGTGCCGCATGCACTGACCTCAGGGGGAGAGGGAGGCAGACTAGCACATGGGTGAACGCGGAGCTGTGGGGAGGATGCAACCCGGCTGTGGCGGTGAGTAAATCGGCATCCCTGCAGGGATGATGGCGCTACAGTACCCCTTTATGTCCCCTCTTCTCCAGGCCTGAAAGAAGCTTCTTCTCCAGCAACTTGTCTTCAGAGATGATGGGTAAAGATATGGCCAGTGGTTGGGGAGTACTGGTTGGCCGCTCTTGGAGGGACTCCTTCCTGGACCCTGAAAGGAAGACGGCACCGACTTCCAGTGTAGGCCTGACTGGAGCTTAAGGAACCAGATGTCTTTCTGGCCCCACGGGACACGCATGAATGAAGTGTTCTGCACCTCCGCAGTAGAAACACAGTCCCATGGCTCGACATTGAACCGACATCCTGACATGGTTGATCTGCTTGGACTCAGCAGTAGGAGCGGCAACTGGAAACTGGGACATCGGCGGCCTCTGGAGGGATGGATCCAGATGTATAGATCCCCTATCACGTTTCACCTCCATGGATCACTTCTGGAACCTAGGGTTGATCTGGGTAGCCAAAGAAATCCGTTCAACCAGAAAAACAGGAATGTCACGGCCAGAGAATTCATCCATTATTTTCCCGGATAAGCCTTCCAAAAAGGCGGCCACCAGTGCCTGATTATTCCAGCCTAGCATATTAGCCGACACTTTGTGCACCCTGACATACCTGCAGGAGAGAAGATGCAGCTGCAGCAACTCGACCCGAATCTTCAAAAACCTTCCGAAAGGCTTCCAAAAAGTCTAGGATGCCAGATGGGACCGGATTTCTTCTCTCCCACAGGGGATTGATCCAAGCAAGAGCCTCCCTGCCAAAGTGCAACATGAGGAATGCCACTTTGGCCCTCGCTGGAGGGAACTGATATGGCAAGGGTTCAAAGTGTAAGGAGCACTGATTGATGAACCTTGGGCACTGCATGGGATCGCCGTCGAATCAAGGTGGAGCAGACAAACGGCCAGGATTCTGCCAGTGCCGAAGAGCTGGTTGTTCAGATGGGTGTTGACGGTCCGTAGAAAGAACAGTATCTGTTCTTGCTGTTCCTGCATCTGCGACATTTGGTACAGGGTAGTGGAGTCCATGGCCTGCGCAAACTGTAACGCTCACGACTGTTTGGATATGGCTCGCAACCCTCTTTCAGAGTTGAAAGTGCCTCGCGACCCTCTTTTAGATGGATATGGATCTCAATGTCAGACTATTTGGGGACTTCTGATTAAAGGGTCTTTAGAAAATTTCTTCTTCAGAAGCCCACCACTCTTTTTCCTCTTGATTTCCTCTCTGCCAAGCAGTGGTGCGCTCCTGAAGATTGACAGGTCAGAACAGCGTCATGGTCATGATGCTGGTCTGAACTGTACACCCGTTGATGCCGTAGCAGCATCATAGCAGTGCAGGAGCTGTAAGTCTTGTTGGATCCAGGGGCTGTAAGGCTGGCTAGATCCAGGGGCTGTAAGGCTGGCCGGATCCAGAGGCTCTAATACTGGCCAGATCCAGAGGCTGTAAGGCTGACCGGATCTAAGGGCTATAATGCTGGCCGGATCCACGGGATCTAAGGCTGACTGAATCAAGGGACTGTAAGGCTGACCGCATCCATTGGGATCTAAGGTTTGCCAAATCCAGGGGTTTGTAAGGCTGGCCGGATGCAGGGTCTTGTAAGGCTAGTCTGATCCAGGGTCTGTAAGGCTGGCTGCATCCATGGTTTGTAAGGCTGGCCGGATACAGGGGCTTGTAAGGCTGGTCGGATCCAGAGGCTTGTAATGCTGGTCGGATCCAGGAGCTATAAGATTGGCCTGATCCAGGGGCTGTAAGACTGGTCGGATCCAGGGGCTGTAAGGCTAGCTGGATCCAGGGACTGTAAGGCTAGTCGGATCCAGGGACTGTAAGGCTGGCCGGATCCAGGGGCTATAAGGCTGGCCGGATCCAGGGGCTGTAAGGCTAGCCGGATCCAGGGGCTGTAAGGCTGGCCGGATCCAGGGGCTGTAAGGTTAGCCGGATCCAGGTGCTGTAAGGCTGGCCGGATCCAGGGGCTGTAAGGCTAGCCGGATCCAGGGGCTGTAAGGCTAGCCGGATCCAGGGGCTGTAAGGCTAGCCGGATCCAGGGGCTGTAAGGCTAGCCGGATCCAGGGGCTGTAAGGCTAGCCGGATCCAGGGGCTGTAAGGCTAGCCGGATCCAGGGGCTGTAAGGCTAGCCGGATCCAGGGGCTGTAAGGCTAGCCGGATCCGGCTAGCTGGATCCAGGGGCTGTAAGGCTAGCCGGATCCAGGGGCTGTAAGGCTAGCCAGATCCAGGGGCTGTAAGGCTAGCCAGATCCAGGGGCTGTAAGGCTAGCCGGAACCAGGAGTTGTAAGACTAGCCAGATCCAGGGACTGTCGGATTATGCTCTCCAGCACTCTGCATGCTTGTCACTCTGCTAAGCTGCAGAGGTGGCTGGTAACCTAGACATTGAGCATTAGGCAATAAAATACAAACTGCAAAATATATTTCCAAGCACTTTGGAATTTGAACCATGATTGATTTTGAGGTAACCCCTTTAATGACATCAGAAATATGGCTCTCAGCTTGAACTGCTCTGTCCATACACACTGATTGTGAGAATCACTGTGTCTGTAATGGCATTTCCTGCTCTCACTTTCCAGTTCTGTTTCCATTTATAGAAGCTGGCAAATTATATTGGCTCATTGTTTTCAGTGCACCTGCATAATTAATCTAATTACATCTCCAATTACTAGAGCTTAGAAGACTTCATGGCCATACACAGATATAAACAGACTTCACCACTAAATTATAATGCACAGCGCTGTCAGTGCTGACAGCCGAATCCCTAAATACTCAGGGAATCAATATTAACAGTAATGCATTATAGACAAATTCATTTTTTAGCTCTGCTTTAAATAATGGTTTCCAACTTTTTATATAAAGCAATGACCTTGAACACATATCTTTTAGTAATGTAATATAATAGATCATATAGTTGTTTTTTTTATGATTATATCTTATCTCCTATTTTATTCCAGTTTTTTTTGGTTTTTTTTGCAATGTGTTGAATATTTCAAGTCTATAGTTCCTTTAAGGGAATATTGACACTAAGTTTTTTTATGTGGGCAGAAGTAATACATTTAGGGGCACTTTGCACACTACGACATCGCAGCTGCGATGTCGGTGGGGTCAAATCGAAAGTGACGCACATCCGGCATCGCTGTCGACATCTGAGTGTGTAAATCGTTTTTGATACAATTTCGACGCTTTTGCGCTCGTTAATCATATCATCGATGTAGTGTCGGTCATTTCCATAATGTCGCGGCAGCGACAGGTACGATGTTGTTCCTCGTTCCTGCGGCAGCACACATCGCTGTGTGAGAAGCCGCAGGAGCGAGGAACATCTCCTACCTGCGTCCCGGTTGCTATGCGGAAGGACGGAGGTGGGAGGGATGTTTAGGTCCCGCTCATCTCCGCCCCTCTGCTTCTATTGGCCGCCTGCCGTGTGACATCGCTGTGACACCGAACGACCCGCCCCCTTAGGAAGGAGGCGGTTCGCCGGCCAGAGCGATGTCACAGGGCAGGTGAGTGCATGTGAAGCTGCCGTAGCGATAATGTTCGCTACGGCAGCTATCACAAGATATCACAGCTGGGGCGGGGACTATCGCGCTCGGCATCGCTACCATCGGCTTGCGATTTCGTAGTGTGCAAAGTACCCCTTAGAGTTTGGCAAGTGAGGAACATGACAGAATGTTTTATAGAAACCCAACATAAAATAAATGTCTATACCTTTTTGAAACGTTGAAGTTAAAGACATACAGATGGTACATTAGTTCCCACAATCTACTGTAGGTGACAGATTAATGTTTAATACTACCCAAATGTTGGATTGAATGGAAAACAGTATGTGGATAAATGTTTACAATTTATTCAGAATCTTTAAATATTTGTGTCCTTGGTGTGAATGTGGCAGAATCATCATACCTATAGAGATCACTGTAGAATATCATTGCACTACAATAGGAACAGGAGGTACACCATAAAATGTAAATTAGACAGAGATATTTCATTTAATGCATATGACTTAAAGGAAATCTTTCAGCAGGTTTTTACCTCTCAAACTATTTATTTGTGCATATAGCTCTTTTCAAATACAAGTCCATTAATACCTTTACATGGCCAGTTTGTTCCTCTATGACTGAGAAATCAGTATTTGAATTATAATGCAAATGAGGCTGTAGATCTGAATCCTCTGTCACTCCAGCTCAATTTCCCTCCCAGTACCACCTCCTCTTGCTTGACTGATGGCTCCTTTAACTCAAGTCACACAGCATATGGACAATTAATCAAGTGTCACGGGTGTGTTTGGTGAACCCAGGGAAACCTATACTGGCCCTAGGGTGAGCGCTGGGGCCCCAGCCTTAACACCTGGAGGTACCCTTAATGGTAGGGAGGTCCAGACCTCCAATCTAGGCCCTTTCTCCTGTCCTTGTCCCTCATGTTATGACCCCCCTTCACAACCTACCACCCGGGGGGAATGAGCACAAACAGGAGAGTACACCCCACCGACAAAAATAGACAAACAGGTAATAACTACGATAACTCGTACACATGGCAACCACACACAAAGGAGCCCCTAAAAGTGCATGAGGGAAAACAACATAAAAAGATGGGAATAAACAGCCTACTTTGTAACTTCCAAACCTAAACGAACACACCTGAAAATGCTGCAGCCAAAGCACAACTGAGAGTAACAACAGCTCTTTCCCCCTCCTGGCTCAGCTTCCAAATGTTAAAAAATAACTTGCACCCTCTGGTAGAAGTTGAGGGTATATATAGGACTCGGGCGTGGTCCGAGCCGGAATAACCTGACCAGGAGTCAGGAGCTGTTGGAAGGAAACCTAGCATTAACCCTCTCTTCTCCAAGGGAGAGGGAAATCTATTTAATAAGCAGAGTCCCACAAAGCAAAGTGAGACTGAAGCTGGCTTTACACGCAACAACATCGCTAACGAGATGTCATTGGGGTCACGGAATTCGTGACGCACATCCGGCCTCGTTAGCGACGTTGTTGCGTGTGAAACGCATGAACGACCGTTAAACGATCAAAAATACTCATCATATCATTGATCGTTGTCCAGTCGTTGTAATCCAGATTATCGTTGCTGCTGCAGGTACTATGTTGTTCGTCGTTCCTGCGGCAGCACACATCGCTATGTGTGACACCGCAGGAACGAGGAACATCACGCCGCCCGCAATGAGGAAGAAAGGAGGTGGGCGGGATGTTACGGCCGCTCATCTCCACCCCTCCACTTCTATTGGACGGCCGCTTAGTGACGCCGCTGTGACGCCGAACGAACCACCCCCCTTAGAAAGGAAGCAGTTCGCCGGCCACAGCAACGTCGCTAGGCAGGTAAGTCCGTGTGACGGGTCCGAGCGATGTTCTGCACCACGGGCAGCGATTTGCCCGTGACGCACAACAGACGGGCGCGGGTGCTTTCACCAGCGACATCGCTAGCGATGTCGCTGTGTGTAAAGCCTGCTTTAGATTCAGAACCAATCACCAAAACCTGCAACTGAGGAAAGTCTGACATCAAGAGGAGGCAATGAGGCCATGCTGGCCGAAGGCGTGAGGGGGTAGCTCGAATGACAGAGGCTTCCTATCTACAGCCTCATTTGCATATCAATGCAAACTCTGATTTCTCAGTAATCGGGGAACAGACTTGCCATTTAAAGATATTGCTGGAACTGTCCTTGAATAAGTTAAGCTGGGTTTACACGCTGCAACATCGCAAAGGGCATCGTTGTAACGTCACCGGTTTGGTGACGCAATAGCGACCTCCCTAAGTCTCTGCTAAGTCTCTGGTGAGCGTTCAAACAGGCAAACCTGGCCAACAACTCAACAGCGATCCGGACCTGCAGAGCGACCCAGCTGGTTGTTGGGGACGTTGATAAGCAGCCTTTTGAAAGGGAAGTTGCTAACAAAGTCGCTGAAAAGGCTTCACACACTGAAACTTCATGCTGCACAGCGGGAAACAAAGGACCTAGGAATGGTCCTGAACGATTTGTAACGATTACAACTTCACAGCAGGGGCCGGGTTGCTGATAGGATTCACACACTGCAACATCGCAAACAACATCGCTATTGCGTCACAAAACCGGTGACGTTACAGCGATGTCGTTTGAGATGTTGCAGTGTGTAAACCCAGCTTTACACACACATATAGTTTGGGGGCTGAGATCCTGCTGACAGATTCACTTAAAAGACTACCTTTCATTATTTTTTTTTATGTTGAACTGGACACAAGATATAATACACGATGAAGAGCAGAATAAAACATGGAGTTTGGTTTTAATTTGCCTATCTATTGTGGAGACATTAGCAATCAAAGTATTTGGCATTTAAACAATTATTTTTTTAAGTCCAAGAGGACATTACCAGGGAGATTTGTACGCTTTTCTCTTTTTGATGCTGACCAATCATAGGCAGGCAGGAGCACACTGAGAAAAGAAGAGCACGGTGGCTCAGTGGTTAGCACTGCAGTCTTGCTGTGCTGGGATCCTGGGTTCAAATCCCACCAAAGTGTCCATCTGCAAGGAGGTTGTTTGTTCTCCCCGTAGTTGGGGACAGTGTTCCTGTTGTATGTAAAGCGCTGCGGAATATGTTAGCGCTATATAAAAATAAAGATTAGATTTTTGATTTGAAGAGCATGCCCTCACAGTAGCAATGACAGTCTGCTCTCCTCACTGTAGAGTGATGACGCCCTGTGCTGAAGCACAGCAGAGCTGAGCGTGATTGAAAGTTTTCAGCTCTCATTTCTGGCAGTGTCATTACAAACACTTCTAGTACTTCTCCAATAGTGCTGTTAGCTCTGCCATTCATAAGCAGGTATCTACATACAAGGTGAAAATGCAAACACCCCAACTATAGCTTAGAACAGGCTCTGTGTGAGACATAGGTCATTACAGCAGTGTTGTCAGCACTGCACTTGCTTTGGCGATGCTAATGTGCGTTTAGTCCTGCCACTAAAGGTGATTTAAATTAGAGAGGAGAGGTACTTAATGAGGATGTCCGGTCTAAAATGACAAGTCTGCAGTCTCTCTATGTGACTGCAGATCTATGACTCCTCCCAGCGCACACACTGTGCTCTGCGAGGATTAGACGTTTTTTGAGCCGGGAATGGCGATCACGTGACCACAATTGTGTAATATGCATGTTCCCATCCAAAATCCAACCAGCGTGCATGGCCTCATTGAATACAAATGTTTGGTGTGGGCACGTGCGATTAGTAGGCATGGACGTCTAGCGGCTCAGAAACTGCCAAATCTTTGCAGCGCACAGTGTGTGAGAAATCAGTATGCAGTCTCAGAGTGACTTCAGACTTATCATTTTAGATAGGACAACCCCTTTAGGCTGTGTGCACACGTTGCGTTTTTTACCGCGGAAACGCTGCGTTTAGAACCGCAGCGTTTCAGTGGCAAATTGCATGCGTTCAGCTTTCCCAGCAAAGTGTATGAGAAAGCCGAAAAATCAGTGCACACGCTGCATTTCTAAACGCAGCGTTTTGGATGCCAAAAATCGGTGCGGAAAGAAAAGCAGCATGTCACTTCTTTTGTGCGGTGTGGCTGCGTTCTCTCCCCCATTAAATCAATGATGTGGGTCAGAACGCAGCTACACCGCAGTGAGCTGCTTTTTTGTTGCGGTCCGCGGGCTTTGTCGGCATGCCAGAACGCAGGCATTTACCTGGAAGTGAGGTCAAGAGGTTTCCTGTTGACCTCACTTCCTGGCAAAGTCCTGGAAAGCCCCCGGTGTCGCCAAAGTGCCCACCCCGACCCCCGACCCCCCTCCCGAATATCCAACATGGCCGCGCGCACAGTAGCGCACTGGCCGCCCTGCTCCTATGATTTCTGTCGCATGTGCCTTGAGACAAATGAGAGAAAAATGCCCCCCAGGCCCTGCCAGGTCTCCCCCTATTCCCCCCGGTATTCCCCCTTACCTGTCCGGTCGCAGCGCTTATCCCCCGCGGCCCCCTCCTCCTTCACAGCAGACGCCGGCCGGTCACATGAGTAGAGCAGCTGACAGCCAGCACTGTGTTCAGAGAGCTGTGCTGGCTGCTCGCACTCTGCAGATGGGACGTCCAAATGGATTTCTGCGGACCCATTTTTTTCAATTTTTTTTATTAAATTGGAGAACAAGGGAATGATTTGGGGAGTGTTTTTTCTAATAAAAAATTTTTTGTCATTTTTTTTTGCTTTTGTTTACTGTCAATTAGTTATGTCTGGTATCTGATAGACGCCGTGACATCACTAATTGCTGGGCTTGATGCCAGGTGACATTACACATCTGGTATCAACCCCATTTATTACCCCGTTTGCCAACGCACCAGGGCGCGGGATGAGTTGGGGCGAAGCGCCAGGATTGGCGCATCTAATGGATGCGCCACTCCTGGGGCGGCTGCGGCCTGCTATTTTTAGGCTGGGAAGAGTCCAATAACCATGGCTCTTCCCACCCTGAGAATACAAGACCCCAGCTGTCAGCTTCACCTTGGCTGGTGATCTAATTTGGGGGGACCACACGTTATTTTTTTTTAATTCTTTATTTTTAAATAAAAAAAAAAAGCCTGGGGAGCCCTCCAAATTGATCACCAGCCAAGATGAAGCTGCCAGCTGTGGTTTGCAGGCTACAGCTGTCTGCTTTACCCTGACTGGCTATCAAAAATAGGGTGGACCCCACGCCATTTTTTTCTTCTTTTTTTTTTTTGGATAAATACTAAGCTAGGCACCCTTTAGTGCCACATGAAAGGTACTAAAGGTGCCAGCTTAGAATATGCAGGCGGGGGTGGTACGTTATATATATTTGACATCCATTCATCCATTGACGCTTTTTAGGCTGTGTGCCCACAATCAGGGTTTGCAGCGTTATGGGCGCTGAGTGTTTTCCCTGCGTCCATAACGCTGCGTTGTGCAGTAGAAGCACAGTGGAAGGATTTTTGGAGATCCCATGCCCACTGTGCTTCTTTTCTCCGCAGCATAAACTGACCGGTGGAGTGGCTTCCCGAGCCTCAGCATGTCAGTTTATGCTGCGGAGACGAGAGTGTTCTCTGCAGGTAGCATAGAGCTCCACAGCAGCCTGAACCCAAATCGTGGGCATGGGCAGCTGCGTTCTCCCGTGGACAACACTCATATCTCTGCAGGAAGGCTGACACTGTGTACTAGACGCCGTGTCGCTGGATCATGGCCACATAGCCTTAGGCCTGTTTCACACGTCAGTGATTCTGGGACGTTTGTGCTTTTTTTTAAACGTACCAGAATCACTGACATACGCAGACCCATTATAATGAATGGGTCTGCTCACACGTCAGGCGTACCCGCGTGTGCGTGATTGCCCCACGGAGACATGTCCATTTATTTCTGGCATCACTGATGTCCCACGGACCACGCAGTGGTGTGGTCTGTGAAACACGTGCCAGAAAAAAACGTGCTTTTAAAATAAAAATCATTTTAACTCACCCAGCGTCCAGCGATGTCCTCTGCCGCCCGTGCAGCTTGCTGCTTCAGAGCCGGCTCATTACTGTCGCGCATATTCATGATGCGCGACACAACCGACCCGGAAGCAGCTGCTGCGGGGGTCAGCACCAGCCGGATGCTGCACCGCGGGAGCGATCAGCACCATGGAGAGCGGGAGCGGGCGCAGGTGAGATGATTACTGAGTGCAATCATGGGCCACGGAGAACGGAGCCCGGATTGCACTTAGACAACCCATGTGTGCCGTGATTCACGGCACACGGAGGGACATGTGCGTGTTTTACTCGCCAGTGAAAAACGTCAGTGTTTTTCACTGACGTGTGAAACGGGCCTAAAAGTGAGAATATTGTTGCTACAGCAACATTTTGGGGGAAGTAGCTGTGGATTCAAAATGCTTAATATACTCCTGAATAAAATCCTTGAGGGGTGCAGATTCCAAAATGGGGTCACTTGTGGGGGTTTTCTGACGTATAGGTACCCAAGGGGCCCTGCTAATGTGACATGGTGCGCGAAGTTTGTTTCAACTTTTCCAAAATTCAAATGGTGCTCCTTCCATTCCAAGCCCTCCCATTTATCCAAACAGAATGTGGAGAAGGAAATGACATCACAGGGTTTTTTTTCAAAAGGTCTGTGTTCAACCAACTTTATTAACACTGACAAGTCTTAAAAAAACGCATGAAAAACGCATGCGTTTTCGATGCGTTTTTCTCAAAAAGCATTGTTTACAATTCTCCCCTCTGCCAGAGGGTGCGTTTTTTTCCGCACTGAAAAAAAAGCAACGTGTGCACATAGCCTTAAGGTGTTTGTAATGAGACTCAACTTCTTCACTACTGCCCCTCTCTCCAAACTGCCAGAGATGAGAGCTGTCAGTTAATCGAGAGCTGTCAGTTAGGCTATGTGCCCACGGGCGCTCGTACCTGCGGATGTATCCGCAGGTACGAGCGCATGTTTCCCTCAGCTGCCTGCCGGCATCCGCAGCTATTTTTAGCTGCTAGATTACAGCGGAATAGCTGCGGGAAACATACGGACATTCATGCGGCTTACCTGCGGACGTCCCGGCCTCTTATCTCCATAGCGGAGGGCCGGGACATCCGCAGGTAATTCCGCATGAATAATTGACATGCAATTATACATGCGGATGCCTACATCCGCAGCATGGTCGGCAGCTGCACTTTCCGCAGCGTGGACACAGCACTTCCCATGTCCCATAGGATAACATGGGGAGTGACTGTACATGCTAAAACCTGCGGATTTATCTGGAAAATCCAGAAAAATCCACCGGTTTTCCTCGGCAAAATCTGCACAAACAATGTCCCGTGGGCACATAGCCTTAATCATACTCAGGTTCTGCTGCTCCAGCAATGTGTTATTGTGGCAATACTATTGTGTGGGCATGTTCTTTCCCCAGAGTGTTACTGCCTTCTTATGATTGGTCAGAGTTAGAGAGAGGAAGTATACACCCCAATAAAATCTCTTTGGTAACACCCACTCGGACTTCAAAAGAATTAACTACTTTTATTGCTAAAATCTCCGTAACAGAAAGTTGGAAAAACAAACACAAAAGTTTTATTTTGCTCTGCAGCCTATTATATTGTGTGTCCAGTTCAACATGAAAAAATTGGTGAAAGGTCTGAAAACTTTAGCTGGGACTACATGGTACTTTGACCAAGACACAGGTCATCTGGCCAAAGATTTCTGTATGCAACTGCAACATTGTATCATTGTACTATAGTTCTGGTGAGCAAAGTCATTTTGCGAGCTGTAAAGTACTATGACCGTGTCAAGCAAATGTAAAAAAACATCAAATGTTTCCAACTTTTTGCGACTTACTTGCCACAGCACACTGCGGTCAGAATTCTCTCCATTTAACTGCACTATAATGCAATATACAGAAGTAGTGGCATACAGCATCAATCTACATGACATCCAAAGTGATCATGTAGCCACAGCCTTATTGTATTTATTTGAGACATACAATGGGAATCTACAAAGAAATCTGTATTTCAGGGCCATCTGTGAAGGAAACAAATGGGACCTTGGTGTTCATTGGAATGATGACCTGAACATTTTTTTATCAGTGCAAGGTAAGTGTTAATTCATTTTTCTATGACCTTCCTTAAAGGGGTATTCTGAAGCTCTTAAATTGCTTTAATTAGACAGCATGAAACTAAGTAAGTTTGCAATTTTTAATAGTATACAGCTGGTTTCCGTGCAGGTTGGCTCCATACGCTGGCCAAGAGTGCGCAGCAGTAATATTTCAGGAGAGGGGTTAACTCTTAGGGGTACTTTGCACACTACGACATCGCAGGTGCGATGTCGGTGTGGTCGAATCGAAAGTGACGCACTTCCGGCGTCGCTGTCGACATCGTAGTATGTGAATCCTTTTACATACGATTAACGAGCACAAAAGCGTCATTATCGTATGATCGGTGTAGGGTCCGACATTTCCATAATTTCACAGCAGCGATGGTACGATGTAGTTCCTTATTCCTGCGGCAGCACACATCGCTGTGTGTGAAGCCGCATGAGCGAGGAACATCTCCTACCTGCGTCCCGGCTGCAATGCGGAAGGAAGAAGGTGGGCAGGATGTTTACATCCCGCTCATCTCCGCCCCTCCGCTTCTATTGGCCGCCTGCCATGTGACGTCGCTGTGACGCCGTACGACCCGCCCCCTTAGGAAGGAGGCGGGTCGCCGGCCAGAGCGACGTCGCAGGGCAGGTAAGTGCGTGTGAAGCTGCCGTAGCGATAATGTTCGCTACGGCAGCAATCACAAGATATCGCTGCTGCGACGGGGGCAGGGACTTTCGCGCTCGGCATCACAGCATCGGCTTGCGATGTCGTAGTGTGCAAAGTACCCCTTAGGCTATGTGCCCACGTTGCGTCGAGGTAGTTGCAGTTCTAAACGTACCCTTTGGCAGAAATGGTATATGCCAAAGTTGATTTTGACCACAAAAACGCTATAAATACGCTTTTGTTTTGGCCGCGATTTACATGCTTTTTCATTGCTTAACCCCTTCACAACCTTGGACGGATCTATCCATCAAGGATCGTGTCCCATTAAGCCCCGCCCCCTGCCGCGGGCAGGCGGCGGTCGGCACACATATCAGCTGTTTTCAACAGCTGACATGTGTGCCTGCATGTTGCGAGTGGAATCGCTTCCACTCACAACATTTAACCCCTTAAATCTCGCTGCCAAAGTCTGGCAGCGAGATCTCTATGCGTGCGGCCATGTTTTTTACTTACCGCCGCCCCCACCGGAAGTCACGTGAGTGATCACGTGACGTTCGGTGGTTGCCATCGTAGCACAGGGTCATGTGATGATGCCTGCAGCTACGAAGTTTCACTTTCGTTTTTCCTCGGCACGGAGCAGAGGGAAACCGGAAGTGACTGAATCTGCTGTTTACAGCTGTATAGCTGTGATCAGCAGATAGATAATAGCGATCGGCTTGCTGATCGCCATAGCCCCCTAGGGGGACTAGTAAAATAAAAAAAAAAGTAAAAAAAAGTTTTAAAAAATAAAAAAATAAAAAAAAACCCTAAAAGTTCAAATCACCCCCCTTTCACCCCATTGAAAATTAAAGGGTTAAAAAATAAATAAATATACACATATTTGGTATCGCCGCGTTCTGAAATGCCCGATCTATCAAAATATAAAATCAATTAATCTGATTGGTAAACGGCGTAGTGGCAAAAAATTTCCAAACGCCAAAATTACGTTTTTTGGTCGCCGCATGTTTTATGCAAAATGCAATAACAGGCGATCAAAACGTAGCATTTGCGCAAAAATGGTACCATTAAAAATGTTAGCTCGAGACGCAAAAAATAAGCCGTCACTGAGCCATAGATCCCGAAAAATGAGAACACTACGTGTTTCGGAAAATGGCGCAAAATGTGCGCCACTTTTATTGGACAAACTTGTGAATTTTTTTAACCCCTTAGATACAAGTAAACCTATACATGCTTGTCTACAAACTCGCACCGACCTGAGGCATCACATACATACATCAGTTTTACCATATAGTGAACACGGTGAATAAAACATCCCAAAAAATATTGTGCGATCACACTTTTTTTGCAGTTTTTCCACACTTGGAATTTTTTTGCTGTTTTCCAGTACAATATATGGTAAAACTTATGGTTTCATTTAAAAGTACAACTCGTCCCGCAAAAAACAAGCTCTCATATGGCAAGATTGACGGAATAATAAAAAAGTTACGGCTCTCGGAAGAAAAGGAGCAAAAAACAAAAACGCAAAAACGGAAAGTGCCCGGGGGCTGAAGGGGTTAAAGTCAGATGCATTTTGATGACAAATGCACTGCTAAATAAAGTTTTAACATTCAAACACTATGAAAAAATGGAAAAAAATTGATAACAAATATCAAGATTATAATCATAAACAAAATATCTGATTTTATTAAAATGATAAATGTTTGTTAATATTTATGTATAAAATAACGTTAAATTAATGTTTTTCTTAATTTTCATTTCGGACTATGTGTGTGTAAAGGGACATATCATGCCTTTAATATAATGTCAAAAGCGCAGGCAATTAAATTGTCAAAAACGCTTGTTTTCTGCGTCCAGAAAGCATGTAAACCCTAGGATTTTGATGTAGAATGCGTTTTACATCTTCTCATTGACTCTAATGTTATCAAAACGCAGCTCTAATAGCAAAAACAATTGACGTGTTGCTTCTTTAAATGCTGAGTTTTTGCCCAAAAATATGCAAATTAAAAGCAGCGTTTTGAACAGCAAAGTGCGCAAAAGAAATCCCTATTTCTCATAGACTTTGCTTGGAAATCAAAACGCATGCAGTTTGGCAGTAAAACGCTGCAGTTGAAAACGCTGCGAAAAACGCATGTAAAAACACAACGTGGGCACATAGCCTTAGCGCTCTTCAGCCCATTGACTTCTATACAACAGTTATCTGCTTATCTTGATTCCCTTTCCTCTTCCTTCTTAGCTCCTGACATGACTAACATTAGTCCTGTAGAATCACAGTTTCCCAGCAGCTTCCATAAGCAGTTCTCTTACATATGCCACTCACTTTCCTGAGCTGCGTGTTCCCTTTCAGTTTCTGAAGAGATGCAGTTATAAATCACCAGCCAGCAGCTTTTAGGCTATGTGTCCACGTTGCTTTTTACCTGCTTTTTTGCTGCTTTTTCAACTGCAGCATTTAATGCCAAAATGGATGTGTTCTGCTTTTCAAGTAAAGTCTATGGGAATTTGGGTTTCTTGTCCGCACTATTCAGTTTAAACTGCAGCCTTTTTGTGGCAGAACTTTGGACAAAAACTCAGCTTTGCAGTGCAAAACCCAAATGGCAAAAACAATTGACATGTCAATTGTTTTTGCCATTTGCGTTTTGAACTGCAAAGCTGAGTTTTTGCCCAAATTTCTGCCAGAAAAAGGCTGCAGTTTGAACAGCATAGTGTGCACAAGAAACCCAAATTCCCATAGACTTTGCTTGAAAAGCAGAACACATCCATTTTGGAATTAAACGCTGCAGTTGAAAAAGCAGCAAAAAAGCAGGTAAAAAGCAACGTGGACACATAGCCTTAGGCTATGTGCACACGTTGCTTTTTTTTCAGCGCGGAAAAAACTGCACCCTCTGGCAGAGGGGAGAATTGTAAACAATGCTTTTTTGAGAAAAACGCATCGAAAATGCATGCGTTTTTCATGCAGTTTTCATGCGTTTTTCATGTGTTTTTTTAGGTGCGTTTTTTAAGACTTGTCAGTGTTAATAAAGTTGGTTGAACACAGACCTTTGGAAAAAAAACCCTGTGATGTCATTTCCTTCTCCACATTCTGTTTGGATAAATGGGAGGGCTTGGAATGGAAGGAGCACCATTTGAATTTTGGAAAAGTTGAAACAAACTTCGTGCACCATGTCACATTAGCAGGGCCCCTTGGGTACCTATACGTCAGAAAACCCCCACAAGTGACCCCATTTTGGAATCTGCACCCCTCAAGGATTTTATTCAGGAGTATATTAAGCATTTTGAATCCACAGCTACTTCCCCCAAAATGTTGCTGTAGCAACAATATTCTCACTTTCAGGCCCGTTTCACACGTCAGTGAAAAACACTGACGTTTTTCACTGGCGTGTAAAACACGCACATGTCCCTCTGTGTGCCGTGAATCACGGCACACGTGGGTTTTCTAAGTGCAATCCGGGCTCCGTTCTCCGTGGCCCGTGATTGCACTCAGTAATCATCTCACCTGCGCCCGCTCCCGCTCTCCATGGTGCTGATCGCTCCCGCGGTGCAGCATCCGGCTGGTACTGACCCCCCGCAGCAGCTGCTTCCGGGTCGGCTGTGTCGCACATCATGAATATGCGCGACAATAATGAGCCGGCTCAGAAGCAGCAAGCTGCACGGGCTGCAGAGGACATCGCTGGACGCCGGGTGAGTTAAAATGATTTTTATTTTAAAAGCACGTTTTTTTCTGGCACGTGTTTCACGGACCACACCACTGCGTGGTCCGTGGAACATCAGTGATGCCAGAAAAAAACGGACATGTCTCCGTGCGGCAATCACGCACACGCGGGTACGCTGCACGGAGACACGTGCAGTGAAAAATCACTGACGTGTGAGCAGACCCATTCATTATAATGGGTCTGCGTATGTCAGTGATTCTGGTATGTTTAAAAAAAAGCATAAACCAGAATCACTGACGTGTGAAAGAGGCCTAAGGCTATGTGGCCATGATCCAGCGACACGGCGTCTAGTACACAGTGTCAGCCTTCCTGCAGCTGCCCATGCCCACGATTTGGGTTCAGGCTGCTGTGGAGCTCTATGCTACCTGCAGAGAACACTCATCTCCACAGCATAAATTGACATGCTGAGGCTCGGGAAGCCACGCCACCGGTCAGTTTATGCTGCAGAGAAAAGAAGCACAGTGGGCACGGGCTCTCCAAAAATCCTTCCACTGTGCTTCTACTGCACAACGCAGCGTTATGGACGCAGGGAAAACACTCAGCGCCCATAACGCTGCAAACCCTGATTGTGGGCACACAACCTAAAAAGCGTCAATGGATGAATGGATGTCAAATATATATAACGTACCACCCCCGCCTGCATATTCTAAGCTGGCACCTTTAGTACCTTTCATGTGGCACTAAAGGGTGCCTAGCTTAGTATTTATCCAATAAAAAAAACAATGAAAAAAATGGCGTGGGGTCCCCCCTATTTTTGATAGCCAGTCAGGGTAAAGCAGACAGCTGTAGCCTGCAAACCACAGCTGGCAGCTTCATCTTGTCTGGTGATCAATTTGGAGGGCTCCCCAGGCTTTTTTTTTTATTTATAAATAAAGAATTAAAAAAAAAATAACGTGGGGTCCCCCAAATTAGATCACCAGCCAAGGTGAAGCTGACAGCTGGGGTCTGGTATTCTCAGGGTGGGAAGAGCCATGGTTATCGGACTCTTCCCAACCTAAAAATAGCAGGCCGCAGCCGCCCCAGAAGTGGTGCATCCATTAGATGCGCCAATCCTGGCGCTTCGCCCCAACTCATCCCGCGCCCTGGTGCGTTGGCAAACGGGGTAATAAATGGGGTTGATACCAGATGTATAATGTCACCTGGCATCAAGCCCAGCAATTAGTGATGTCATGGCGTCTATTAGATACCCGACATAACTAATTGACAGTAAACAAAAGCAAAAAAAAATGACAAAAATTTTTTTATTAGAAAAAACACTCCCCAAATCATTCCCTTGTTCTCCAATTTAATAAAAAAATTTGAAAAAAATGGGTCCGCAGAAATCCATTTGGACGTCCCACGTCGCCTCTGGACCTTCTAGAATATGGGGGCACGTTCAGGGAACGTATCCCCCATTTTCTAGGAGGGCAGACCCTCCATTTGAGGAGAGTGGGTGCCAAAAATCTGCACCCACTCTCCCCGGGTCACAGCTGCAGAGTGCCGAGCAGCCAGCACAGCTTTCTGAACACAGTGCTGGCTGTCAGCTGCTCTGCACATGTGACCGGCCAGCGTGCACTGTGAAGGAGGAGGGGGCCGCGGGAGATCAGCGCTGCGACCGGACAGGTAAGGGGGAATACCGGGGGGAATAGGGGGTGACCGGGCAGGGCCTGGGGAACAGTTTTCTGTCGCATGTGTTATTGCACATGCGACAGAAATCATAGGAGCAGGGCGGCCGGTGCGCTACTGTGCGCGGCCATGTTGGATTTTCGGGAGGGGGGTCGGGGCGGGCACTTTGGCGACACCGGGGGCTTTCCAGGACTTTGCCAGGAAGTGAGGTCAACAGGAAACCTCTTGACCTCACTTCCAGGTAAAATGCCTGCGTTCTGTGTGCCGACAAAGGCCGCAGACCGCAACAAAAAAGCAGCTCACTGCGGTGTAGCTGCTTTCTGACCCCACATCATTGATTTCAATGGGGGAGAGAACGCAGCCACAACGCACAAAAGAAGTGACATGCTGCTTTTCTTTCCGCACCGATTTTTGGCATAAAAAACGCTGCGTTTAGAAACGCAGCGTGTGCACTGATTTTTCAGCTTTGCCATACACTTTGCTGGGAAAGCTGAACGCATGCAATTTGCCACTGAAACGCTGCGGTTCTAAACGCAGCGTTTCCGCGGTGAAAAACGCAACGTGTGCACACAGCCTTAGAGCAGGTCTGCTTACCTTGGCTCTCTGCTGTCCAGACCAGTGTGCTTGTTCAAATACCCTATTATCTCTATCTGTAAATACAGGGTTAACAGTTTAGACTCCAGAATTAACCACTGATAGCTGAATGTGAGAACTTGTGCTGAGCTTTATAGTTTTACTAATACTTTAAGGCACGTTGCATTTTCCCTGCAGAAATTTTTGTAGCGATTTGAACAGCACATGTGCACTTTCATTCGTTGCAGAAACACTGCTTAATGAAAAGCCGATTTCATGCGCTCTGGATGCAGCCTCTCCTATACACAGAGCAGGGGCTGCATCCAAAGCGCACGAAAGAAGTGACATGTAGCTTTTTAGAACGCAGCGATTTGGCAGCATGTATATCGCTGCGTTCTAAAATGCAACATGCGCATGGATTATGCTCTTCATAGATTGTGCTGGGGACGCAGGACGCATGCAGTTACGCTGCGGTGCAGATCGCAGCATAACTGCATGCAATATGCACACGTGGGTACAGAGCCTAATTGTACTATTCACCAGAGCTGTCACTCAATGAAGAGTGCTGCCCTACTTGAAACCAGGAAGTGAAAGAAATTGGAAAGCAGTTTGCTACTTCAGGGACAACTTGAGAATAACCCTTTAATGAAGCATTCCCATCAACGTTTTGGATTCTTAAGGCCCCTTTACACACTGAGACTTTCTAGCGATCCCACCAGCGATCCCGACCTGGCCGGGATCGCTGGAAAGTCTCTAAACAGTCGCTGGTGAGCTGTCAAACAGGAAGATCTGGCCAACGACGCAGCAGCGATACGGACCTGCAGAACAACCTCGCTGGTCGTTGGGGACGTGTCACAGCAGCTATTTGACGACTCACACCTATGTTAGGGGCGTGGTGTTTGGCGCTGAAGCCACCTAGGTGTCCTTTTTACACGCCCCCCTCAGCTCCGATTGGTGATCGCTAGTGCGTTCTTATTGGCGACCCTAATCAGAACGCAACATCGACCACCAATCGGAGGTAAGGGGGCGGGAAAGGAAACACTATAGCACGCCTACGAGCTGGGTTCTAAGTCGCTAACAATGTTGTTGTAACTGTGTCAAACACACCGATGCATGCTGCTCAGCGGGAAACAAAGGACCAAAAAATGTTCCTGAAAGATTTGTAGCGATCAGCGATCTCACAGCGGGGACCAGGTCGCTGATGCGTGTCACACACTGCAATGTCGCTGGGGAGGTCGCTATTATGTCACAAAACCGGTGACGTTACGGCGATATCGCTAGCAATGTTGCAGTGTGTAAAGGGGGCCTTTAGAGTACGTGCCCACAATGAGTTTGGCATATCGCATTTTTACTGCATCAAAAACAGCATTTTACAGTTCAAAGAAAGTGGATGAGATTGATAGAAATGTCATGTTCACTGTGCTTCTTTTTTTCGCTTCGTAAACTCACCATTGGTGTGTTTCAATCTGCAGCATGTCAATTTCTCTTGCAGGTACGCCGCGTTGTCTGTGAAAGTGAAAAAATGCACATGCGTTATTAGTGCGTTTCCATTGTGGAAATGTATCAAAAACGCATGTATTCCACATCTATAAAAATAAAAACCCACGAAGCTTCAAAAACAAAGCAACTTCATATAAAGCATGACATAGCAAAAAGACAAAAAATGTAATGTCAAAAACAGGATAAAAACGCAATGAAAAAACATGAGTAAACTAAGGTAGAAATAGTGCAGTAATTCTGCAGCATCAAAAACTCAAATACTGATCGTAGGAACGTAGCCTTAGTATATTGCAATCATCATATTTTGTAGCACTGTATGCTTACAGTTTCTCATTTTGACTTTCTACCCAGTTAATTCTTCTCTGTTCTCAATTCTCCGCGCTATGTAGAAAGAGGATGACACTTGTCCCTGCATAAGCCATCCCGCTCTTCAACTCCTGATCCAGCTACTCCGCTCCTCCCCCTGCCATGGACTTTTTGCACTGATAACTTGTGCAGGCAAAAGAGACTTCTTGTTTCTACATTGAGCTTAAAACGATTCATCTTGACTGTTTTTTATCACGTGATGTCATAGGTCTTATGGAAAAGAGAATGATTAACTGGGTATAAGGGCAAAATGAGCAATTGTACCTACACAATGCTATATAATATGATAATTGCCATATATTAAAAGGATAAAAATTTTGTTGGGAGTGCTTCTTTAAGTATTGTAGTTATTATTCTGTTTTCTGGTTCGCTGTTGTATTATAATGTCAAATATATTTCCATGTTCTTTCGTGCAGTTTGATAGGTTTAATATAAAATTTAGAAAAATATCTTTAGCACCTGTGAATTATTTTACCTTTTGTAGATGTAATGAAGGAGAAACTGAAGAAAAGAGGTGTTAGAACTGTAACTGGATTAGGGAAATTCTTCCGACAACTTCACAAAAATGGATCTGGATGTTTTGAGAAAGCAGAATTCAAGCAGGCTCTTCAGACATACCACTTGGAGCTATCTGACAAGGTACATGTGATGTTCCCTATCACTGTGCATATAATATACCAAATGGTATAGTCATGTACGTTATACTTATAAAATTACTATAGTTTCATTAACGTTAAAGCTTAAAATACAATATTATACCAATGTGTTAAAAAATATAAAAAATAACTTTTTGGATATGTTCACCTTGTAGGTCCTATTGACACTGATGCGGTGGCAATTAGGGAAATAAGGAGTTAATAACAGCGCACAGCTGCTCCTAAAGCCCAGATTGGTGATGGCACAGGCGTCTATGAGACACTCCGCATCACTAATCTGTTAGTGACAGTAAATAAATACAAACACTGAAAAAATCCTTTATTTAGAATAAAAGACAAAAGACACCCTCTTTCACCCCTTTATTAACTCCCCCAAACACCCCTCCAGGTCAGATGTAATCCACACAAGATCCCAAGGCCATTCAGCTCTGCTACATCTGAATCTCACAGAGAGTGGCCATAGACTGCCTGCTGTGAGCTCCAGAGAATGAATGAGCCGTGATCAGCGATGATGTCATTCAGGTTATTTGCAGTCACAGCTAGATATTCCCACTGTCCTCCACCCGTAACAGCAGGTAACCTAACCTCAGGTGACCTCAGTAAAGTCAGTGATCTCACCTGATGTGAGACCTTCATCTCCTGACAGAAAAATGCGGGGTTTTTTTGCCAAGAGATGTAGATTTGGTGCTGAAAGTTTTACACCATAATCCTGCACCCAATCTACGCCTCCCATCAAAAACCCACGTTTTTTTACGCATTTTTTTCCTGCGGTTTTTACTGCGTTTTTTTACCACGGGTTTTTGCCGACCCAGCATGGCCGCACACTCTCCTGACAGGAGCGGGTTGGCTGCATGTAGTTCTATGCAACTGCACGCTCATGTCTGGAGAGCGTCAGCCGTGCCGGTGATGTGATGCGAGACTTGCACAAGTGTGACTCTGACCTTACGGTGCGTTCACAAGAACCGTATGACTCACAGGAGTATCTCACCTGGCATCGCTGCACACTCTCCGAACACAAGCGTGCAGCTGCACAGAAATTCATGCAGATGCACGCTCCTGTCAGGAGAGTGTGCGACTGTCGGGTGATGCGATGCGAGACTCGCGCAAGTGTGTGACTCCGGCATTATGGTGTGCTCGCACGAGTCTCGCATCGCATCACCTGGCAGTCACACACTCTCCGGACACGAGTGTGCAGCTGCATAGATATACATACAAATGGACGTTCCTGTCAGTTGAGTGTGTGGCTGCCAGGCGACGCGATGCGAGACTCGCACAAGTGTGTGACTCCAGCCTTATTTTGACACACAGCCATGATAAACCCCGACAGCTGAGGGATGCAACTCTTACCCTACATTATGCTGCTCTCAGATTGGGTATTGAAAGCTTCGTGATAGATTCTCTTCAAATGAGTTTTCCCCTTGCCATGCCATAACTGTGTGAGACCCTTACGTCTGTGACAATGGGCATCCTCCTGAGCCCCCCATTGGTGAGGCGGCTTCTATACACTGTATCCAGGCAGAGAATAAAGAAGCAGAAAGTTATAATAGAAAGTGATTTTAAAGATTAATACATAAATGGGGGACCCTTTTAATACTTAGAATTCTTGAATAGATTATTTGTTTAAAAATAAGTAAATAAAAGTTATTATTATCTTTTATTTATTTTTTTTACAATTTTAACTTGTAATTCATTTTAATTGTATTACCAGCCATCTGGTGAATGAATATTGATTTTTTTTTTTTGTGTGTGTAAATTTGACTCGCTCAGTAACAGCCATTAATTTGGTACGATACTGATCTTTCAGGATGTAGAGGGGAACATAATACACCTCTATCTGAAATAAATACCAATCAATACAACATACACAAAAGACGATTCCAGTTGTTATACAAAAAGTCAACAGTAAAACGATCTGTTTCTGGAAATAGTAGCAATGTGCAGTTCATAATTATACAGTATGGAACAAGATCATTTTTTTATAATGGCGTACCGAATATACTGTACAGGAAGAAATCCGACACTCCAATTGTGCAAGGAAGGAATAATAGCTTTATTAGAACACAATCCAACAGATTATTCTGATGTTTCGGTTTAACAATGTAACCTTCCTCAGACGGATTGCTAAATAGATAAACAAGTACTACAGAATGCAGTGTGTAAAATAGAGAACTGGTGTTAGCCTAAATGAACAGCGCTCCATATAGTATAATCTCAATGTGCCTAAATGAACAGCGCTCCATATAGTATAATCTCAATGTTTGGATAAAATAAACTTAAAGGGGTGTGAGGCAGTGACAGGTGTCATATATGAAGAGCGCTATGTTTCCCCCAGAATGTTCTTGGAGACCTTGTGAGACCTGCTGGAGTGTGTTGTAGTCACAGTCACCGGTGTGTGTGCAACACAAAATAAGAGTGTGAACTTGGTCAAGATATTTGACCAAGTATTTTGTTTAATTAAACCGGTTAGGGCTTTTATTTTTGGCAAGTTCTGTAGGTTTGGCAGTGGGACAGAACTCTCCCTCCAGTCCGGGTCTTGCAACAGGCTCATGTCCAGGGAAATACATTTAATCCTGCAGAACAGAGCAGGGTGTGTCTCACTTGAAATCCAGGCTATTGGAGCTGCAGGTGCTGTGTGGAGCAAACACAGGCCAGCACTGAGAAACCTGGACATTATAATTGAACCCCTGCACCCAGGATTTGTGCAGCCACGCAGGAGGTGAGCTGGGCATTTATTGGAATGCACATATGTGAACCGCTGCGTTCCGGGTTTCCAGGTCTGTCACACTTGTGTGGTGTGATTAAAAAGACTGTTAAGGCCGCTTTACACGCTACGATTTATCTGACGATATGTCGTCGGGGTCACGGTTTTCGTGACGCACTTCCATCATCGTTAGCGACATCGTTGCATGTGACACCTACGTGCGACTCCGAACGATCGCAAATAGGGTGAAAATCGTTGATCGTTGACACGTCATTCAGTTTCAAAATATTGTTCGTCGTTTGGAACGCAGCAGATATATTGCTACGTTTGACACCCTGCCAATGACAAACAACATCCACATGACCGCCTTGGTCAAGCAATATATCTCTGAACGATGTAGCGTCGTGTGTGAGATGTGTACGTGTGACCGCTACAAAACGACCTATGAGCGATCTCGGCAAATCGTAACAACGATCTGGGCGTGTCACATCGCTAACGAGATTGCTAGCGATATCGTTGAGTGTAAAGCAGCCTTAAGTGTGAACAAGTACCTGGGTCACTGCCTCACTTGACTGGCTCTGAGAAGCCGCTGCCTCACAGGGGTTATCCACTACTCGGACAACCCCGTTCAATCCGTACATGTCCCCCATTTAAAATGATAAAAGTGATACTCACCTCCAGTACCAGCGCCTTTCTAGCGGTGCCGGCATTGTCTCTCCTGAGATCACGTAACTGTGTGACATCACGCGATCCCGGCTGCAAACCAGCCATCACTTCACTTTCGATGCCTTCAGACAAAACGCTCACATCCGGAGGAAATGAGCACAGCTGTTCTCTCTTCCTCCGGAGGTATGTGATACCTCTGATGGCGCAGACACTGCAGCGGTGACTGATTGACTGTCAGGATCGTGTGACATAATACAGTTAGGCAATGTCGAGAGAAATAGTGCCAGTACTACTGGAACGGCTCCGGAGGTGAGTATAAGTGTTATTATTATAAATGGGGAAAACATACAGTTTGAGAAAGGATTGTCCAACTAGTGGATACCCCCTTTAAGCCGCCAGTCCTCCCTCAACTACTTATGAGTATAAATGTAAAAGGAATTAATCTAAATGAATCCCTCTTATAAACTCTTATAGAACATAGTAAGACAATGGATATAGCACACTTGTTGAAAACACACTTGAATTAGACAGAGTACTGCCTAGCACAGCTGCTACTAAAGGAGCAAAATATTTGATAACCATTTAATTTATGGCTTTATCATACAGTAAGATATTTTTATTCTAAATACTAAAGGACAATGAGAAATAGCGGTAATTTATGTAGTCATGTTCCTCATTTATATAGCCCCATTAATTTGCACAGCGCTTTGCAGACATCATCAGTTAAAGGAGTTATGCTCAAAGGAATACTATCTGGCGAAAATACTTATGTGCTAAATCTAATTTTTAATCTATAACCACAGTTGCCATTTATTGACTTTTCTAATGTGCACCCCAGGCTAGTCTGCTGTATTAGAAAAGTGATGCATTATATAGCGTATAATTTTTAAAGTTAGGGTATGTAACCAACTAACAATTATTTATGTCTATTTTAATACGTATTCGTGGCCAAAAGTGATGCCACCCTGGAAATTGTTCCAAAAAAGAAGTGTTTTTCCCAGAAAATTAATGCAATTACACATGTTTTGTTATACACATGTCTATTTTCTGTGTGTATTGGAACAATGCAAGAAAAATAAGAAATAAAAACAAAGAAAAAAGGCAAATTGGCATATTTGCACCCAAAAATGGGCTCGACAATATTGTTGGCACTGTCAATTTACAGCTTAATATTTGGTTGCACACCCTTTGGAATAAATAATGCAATCAATTGCTTCATATAATCATCAACAATCTTCTTATACGTCTCTCAACTGGAATTTTGCACCACACTTCTTTTGAAAACTGCTCATTGTCTCTCATATTTGAAGGGTGCCATCTCCCAACAGCAGTTTTAAGATCTCTCCATAGGTGTACAATGGACACTTCAGAACGCTCCAGCGTTTGGTTTCCATCCATTTCCGGGTGGTTCTTGAAGTTTTTTTGGGGTCATTCTCCTCTGAAAGACTCAAGACATAGGTCGCAAACCCAGCATTCTTACTGTGGGCAGTACATTGCGACCCACAATCCTTTGGTATTCTTCATTTTATGATGCCTTGCACACAGTCAAGGTACCAAGAGGCAGCAAAGCAACCCCAAAATATCTTTGAACCTCCACCATAGTAGGTCCTGTATTCTTTTCCTTGTAGGCTTCGTTTTCGGTAAACAGTAAAATGATGTGCTTTACCAAAAAGCTCAATCTTGGTCTCATCTGTCCACAAGATACTTTCCCTGAAGGATTATGGCTTACTCACATACATTTTGGAAAACTGCAGTCTAGCTTTTTTATGTTTTTGTGTCACAAGTGGGATTCTCTGGATCTTCTGCCATAGCGTTTCATTTCATTCAAATAACGACAAATAGTTTGCACTGACACTGATGCACCCTGAACCTGCAGGTCAGCTTATCCACCATGCGGACTATCCTGCATTGCAACCTTTCATCAATTTTTTCTCTGCTGTCTACGTCCAGGGAGATTAGCTAGAGTGCCAGGAGTTGTAAACTTTATGATTATGTTGTGCTGTCACACCTGTGACTCACACGGCTGGTAAACACCGCTTTGCTCCTCTTAATGTCAGATCGCCTCTTGAGTTGATTCTGGCAACACATCCAGCACTGATGCATCTCACTGTTGCTACAGAGTCTCCACCCAGCTGTAGTAAGGTGTAGTCAGACTCTGCAGGAGGGTAATCACTTGCGTCCTATGAGTGTTGCTGCTCTGGCCAATTAGCTGTCGGAAGTGGATTTATAAGGCAGCTGATGCAAGCAATTATTGTGGTGGCTATAGAGGTGCAGGATTTGTCCACCTCAGTTTCCAACTTGTCCTTTTCGAGCCATCCTCTCTCAAGTCTGGCTAGCTAGGAGAACCGCTGAAGGCTCCATTGGCTGGTGGCGCAGCTAAGCTTCAGCTGCCACTTCCGTCCCACTATGATTGAGATCCCAGGGAGAGTTGCAGTTTACTAACCAGTGCCGGATCCATTCTACTCACTACACTTTATCTATTTACTTTAGACCATGCTAACATTGCGTTTATGGTTTCTGTCCTGTCTGATTAAGCCCTCGCTTGGGCAAATCCCATTTGGAAGTCCAGAGACCCACAATTTTGTGTGGTTTCTGGAGAAGTTTTGTGCAGTTTTAGAGGACCCTGGCCACACCTCTTCTGCTGTCTAGTCCCTGCTGACTGATACAGGACTCAGACTCAGTGGCTCAGCAGTATGCTTTATGCTTTAGTACTCTAGCTGCATAGCTGGCTTGAGTGTAGAAGCCCTGGTGGTGAGCTTCTGGCAGGGCCTGTCCAGCCCTATTAAAGATGAATTAGCAGAGATCTACCTTCTTCCCTTGGTGACCTGATACGCATGGTTTGTAGAATCTTCCTCCATTTCCATGATTGTGGCTAGGAACAGGCGCAAGAATCTTTGTGTTTAAGAACCACCCAAGCAGGCTTCTGCCTTCTTGTACCCCTTGCTGCTATAGAGCTAATGCAATTCGGACAGGCCCAACTTTCTATACGAGAGCAATAGTGAAGTTATAAAGAGAACATGTGCATATACTGTGGAGGCAAAGGGCATTATGTCTGTCAGTGTCCTGTAAGGCCTACATAACCCCAGCTCCTAGGGTTGGTTGAAGAGATGACCTTAGGTAGGAATGATTGACGTCCAAAACTTTTGACCAAGACCTTGTCCTGGGGAGAGAGGTCTTTTTCTGGGGCAGCTCTTCTATTCATGCGGATCTGTTGCCAATTTCATCCTTCAAGGATTTGGTTCGTCAACTTTGGCTCCCTACACAACGTCTTCGTCAACCCCTGACTATTGGCTCCATAGATGGCTGCTTCTGGCGTAGCTTGTCCATTATATCACGCTACCAGTCTTGTGGCAGGTAGGAAGTGTCACACGAGTTTTCCTCAAAATGCGCCGAGTGTCATGGCAGCATCAAATGCTGTTCACACTGCAGATTCTGACACTCCACACTATGGTTTCTCTGCTGTTTCTGAGTTAAACAGGCAGGCTTGGGAGTCAACCAGCTGTGGGCTAAATAATGATCAGGTTAGCAAGAGTTAATCTTTGCAAGCCAGCTGATTGTAGTTTGCTCACTCTTCAGGATTAAAGGTGAATGAGTTATGTAGTCCTGTCCAGATGTTTGCCATTCATTCGTCACATCTGTTCCAAGGGGTCTTTATAGAGTGTTTACAGGGTCTAGACCTCCGCATAGGGGTATTCGATTAAGCGCTCATATCGTGTTATGTGCTCAAAGACCTTCCTGCACAAATAGTGTTAGGTGTTGTGAATAAACTTGAATTAGATTCCAGCTTGGGGCTCCCTCTTTTGGTCAGTGCTGGTAGTGCAGTTGACTTGCTGAATGGGAAACAGACAGCTGAGGAGGATTGGCAATCAGGCCATTCGGATTGGGCCTGTATAACTGAGTAGTTTCCTCCTGTTCCTTGCCGGTGCTCATTGTATCTCCTGTGTGCTAATGACATTCTGAAACTAGCCCTTTTCTCTGTGTCTACCAGAACTCCTCTCAGATAAGTTGGTCTTTGTACCTCCTGCTATGGTTTTCACTTTCTTGTTATTTTGCTTGTGTGGAGTTCTTGGTGGAGTTGGATCATTCCCTGCTGGGAGTATCTGTGTACCTTACTCCATGTTCTGCTATGTATTGTGTTTTGTAATGCTTGGTACTAATTTCAGTCCCTCCTCTATATCAGTGTTTTTCTTGGACCCCAGTAACACCAGAGTACTGATATAGTAGGGGAGAGCCTGTGTAGGCTAAGTATTTTTCAATATCAGGCGGGCTGGTATTTACTAGGGTTTTAACGCCTGCAGTCAGTGCTGTTTCCTATCCTTTCCTCTGCAGATAGTTTGGGCCTCATCTTAGCTGAATCTATTCTCTAGCTACGTATTATGTTTTCCTATATCACCGTAGTCTTTACATGTGGGGGGGACTATCTATATTTTTGGGGACTGCTCCGAGGCAGATTAGCTTTTCTAATATTTCTCTCTGTAAGAATATTTAGTTATCCGGCTGTGTCGAACGACCAGGTCATTGTAGGCACGCCCCACGGCTACTTCTAGTTGTGTGTGGCCTGCTACCATCCTGCATGAGGGAGTGATTCTCTCCGCAATTTCACCTGATTTGAGACTTGCCCTTGAGGAATTACAGGACAACAAACCTGAAAGATGTCCTGTGGGGAAATTGTATGTTCCTGACCAATGGAGGAGTAAAGTGATGTCTGAAATTCATTGTTCTGTGTGGTTGGTCATCCTGGGATTTTTGGCACTAGGGATTTGGTGAGTAGGTCTTTTTGATGGCTTTCTCTATCTTGTGATATGAGGAGTTTTGTGCAATCTTGTGGGTTTTGTTCAAGATCCAAGCCTTGTTGTTCTCATTCTAGTGGACTGTTATTGCCCTTGCTGGTACCTAAGAGACCATGAACTCACATCTCAATGGATTTTATTTCCGATCTCCCTGTTTCTCAGGGGATGACGGTTATTTGGGTGATCTGTGATAGATTTTCCAAAATGATTCATTTGGTGCCTCTGCCTAAGTTGCCATCAGCTTCGGAGTTGGTGCCTTTGTTTCTTCGTCAGGTGGTTCATTTGCATGGTATTCCTGAGAACGTTGTGTCTGACAGGGGAGTCCAGTTTGTGTTTAGATTTTGGAGAGCTTTTTGTTCTAGGCTGGCAATTGAGTTGTCCTTCTCCGCGTTTCATCCTCAGACCAATGGACAGACTGAGAGGACAAATCAGACTTTGGAAATCTATTTGAGATGTTTTGTGTCGTCCGATCTGGATGACTGGGTTTCTTTTTTGTCTTTGGCTGTTTGCTCTTAATAATACAGCTAGTTCGGCCACTTTGATATCTCCTTTCTTTTGCATTTTCGAGTTTCATCCTCAGTTTTTTTTGGGGGGCAGATGGAGGCTTCAGCCTGCCTGGGTGTTGATTCTGCAGTAGTGAAAATGCAGCAAATTTGGGATCAAGTGGTGGATAAATTGTCCCATTCCCAGGAAAATGCCCAAGGTTTGCCAACCGGCGTAGGACTGTGGGTCCCCGTTTAAGGTTGGGGACTTGGTCTGGTTGTCTTCCAGACAAGTTCCTATGAAGGTTTCTTCTCCGAAATATAAGCCAAGGTTTATTGGATTTTGGAGATAATAATCCTGTTTCTTTCCGTTTGGCTCTCCCAGAGACTTTCAAGATTCACAATGTCTTTCATAAGTCTCTGTTATCCTTTCCTCTGCAGATAGTTTGGACCTCATCTTTGCTGAATCTATTCTCTAACTACGTATTGTGTTTTGCTATATCACCATAGTCTTTACATGTGGGGGGCTATCTATATCTTTGGGGACTGCTCCGAGGCACGCACTTAACTGCCCTGGGACGTCGCTCTGGCCGGCGAACCGCCTCCTTTCTAAGGGGGCGGTTCGTGCGGCGTCACAGCCACGTCACATGGCAGGCGTCCAATAGAAGCGGAGGGGCGGAGATGAGAGGGACGTAACATCCCGCCCACCTCCTTCCTTCCGCATTGCCAGTGGAGGCAGGTAAGGAGATGTTCGTCGCTCCTGCGGTGTAACACACAGCGATGTGTGGTGCCGCAGGAACAGGGAACAACATCGCTAATAAGCAGAAAACGATTTTTGTTTCAGGACAACCTCTCCGCGGCAAACGATTTTGACTGCTTTTGCGATCGTTTAAGGTCACTCATAAGTGTCACACACTGAGATATCGTTAATGACGCCGGATGTGCGTCACAAACACCGTGACCCCGACGATAATTCATTAACGATATCGTAGCGTGTAAAGCCCGCTTTAGGCTTCCCTTGGTTTGCATTACATAACCTTATCATTGACTGGAAAACTCAGGAAATAATTAAATGGAGCTCTTACTGTAATGAACACTGTCTAGGATCTGTATCTTGGCGAGAACCACTAGTCTTCTGGATCCTCTCAGATTTGGTGATGTGTTCTCTGAGAAGATTTGTTAGGAGTTGCCACCGAAAAGATCATATGGCTGCACCATAAGGTTGAAGCCAGGGGCTACGTTGCCCAAATGCAGACTGCTTAATCTGTCCGGTCCTGAGAGACCTGCTCTAAAAGAGTGTATAACGGAGATTTTGGTTAATGGACACATTAGGCGATCTTCGACCCCTGTGGCTGCTTGTTTCTTCTTTTTCAAAAAGAATGATGGTGGATTGCATCCCTGTCTGGATTTCCGGAAACTTAACTAGATTATGGTATGATTATCCTATGCCTATCAACCTGGACTTATAAAAGCAGATTGTCGGTGCTAAATGGTTTTCCAAATTCGATCTTGGGGTGGTATATAATCTGATTCGGGTGCGACAGGGAATGAGTGGAAGACAGAATTCAATACACAAGAGGGTCACTTTGAAAATTTGGTGATGCCGTTTGGTCTGACAATCGCACCTGCAGTTTTTCAGTACTTTGTTAATGATGTAATTGCTCTTCTATTAGGGAAATTTGTGATCATTTACCTGGATGACATTGTCATATATTCACAGGATTTGGGGTCTCATATGAAACATGTTAAACAGGTTTTGCAAATTCTCAGAAAGAATAAGTTGTAGCAAAATTAGAAAAGTGTATTTTCGCCGTTTAGAACCTTCCGTTTTTTAAGTTACATAATTTCTGCTTCTGGCTTTAGTATGGATCACAAAGTTACAGACTATATTAAAATGGGACCATTCTGAAAATCTTAAGGCTCTGCAACATTTCTTCGGGTTTGCAAATTATTACAGGAAGTTTATTAAAAATGTCTCTGCCATAACAAGACCACTGAGTGAAATGACGAAAAAAAGGTACAGACTTTGTGAGGAACCTATTCCCATCGTTCAGAAGGGAGTGGTGATGTCAGCGCTAAGTACCAAGGTTGAATCTGAGATTGCTGAGGCCCAAGTTGATCTGAACACCAACATAGTACAAAAAAAGGCACCAGGTTTCAAAATAATAAATAATAATTGGCATGGACCTTGATTAATGCAAACAGTACAATATTTATTAGATATAGGGTGGCAAAACACTCACATTTAAAATCATTTAAAAACAAACATACACAGTAAACACTGTCTCCTGCATGGATCAAACCTACCACATACTCAAAGGATCCTGGGGATATAAACAATCTTGTCAATAATGGATCCTATATCCCAATAGGGAGTTCAATATACTCTTACATATATACCCCATATACATTCAATTGTGCCTGCATTGCACCTAATGGTTATTGGGAACCATGAGACTACCACTAAATATGTATATCAAGGCTAAAATAGCCAGGCATGAGTCTCAATAGTAACTACAAAAGATTACCAAGGCTGCAATGCAAGGTTCAGGAGTCCCAGTGAAAAAACCCGACGCATAATAGCGATCACGTGTCTGATACACAGCGCTGCTGCGCTGAACCAACTGCATGGTCGCTAGACAATAACATGGTGGAACGCAAACAAGCGTTTCACCTACCGGAAATGACATTATACATGAGCGGAAATGCAGCATTGAAGTGTGCTCACATGCAGTGCATCATTTTTAAACAGTCCCCGAGGTACAAATACCGTGACAAAAGGTTCCACAGTGCAAAATAACCTGATTATACAGCATTAAAGGGTGCACACATACAGTCCATCGTTTTTGAAAAATCCCCCAGATACACATGTCACAAACAGCAGTTCCACAATACAGAATACCATCAATATTCAAATAAACTTACAATACCACATTCCACTTGATAAATTTTGATCAACATGCGTGGAACTAAGTGTAACTTTACATAATATTTTGACCAACATAGATACAATATTTTTGCATATTTACAAATGGATTCAGATAATGCTGTTGTGTCCAAAGTACACTAAGCATTATTTATCAGCGCTGATATCACAAATTGATTTATTTTTTTGTAAAACCCTGTAAATAATAAGTCCTCATTAATACCACCAGGATGCACACTGTGCAACTTATATATCCATCTGGATTCGCTACGCAGGAGAGCCGGTACAACATCACCACCTCTAATAGACATCTGGATCTGTTCCAAACTCACAACATATGTGTTTCTGATTTTACAATTATGAACTTTGTGGTAATGCATAGCCACAGTAGAGATTTGTTTACCTTGTTTGAGATGAGTATTAGCAAGGGATATATTAGATAGGTGCTGTTGTATCCGTTTCCGCAACTCCTGCGTAGTTTGGTCTACGTATATCAGTGGGCAAGGACACACCAAATAAACCACATTTTTAGATTGGCAGTTAATGTAGTCACATAATGGATATGTCTTCTGTGTATTTGGGTGTACAAATTCATACAATGCTGGTGTAAAGTAACATATTGAACAGTTACCACATGCGAATGAACCTGTTAAAGAAGACCCTGTATTCAGACTAGTAGTGGGTCGCACAAAGTGATTATGACTCAAACAGTCTCTCAAATTACGTGCTCTTCTAGCTGTGAGTTTTGGAGTCGCAGGAATAATATCTTTCAATTTGGTCTCTGTGTGGAGAATGTTCCAGTTTTTGTTGAGTATTTTATAAAGATCTCGCCATTGATCATTGTACGTAGTTACCAGGCGTACCTCATTCTCCACTCTTCTGGATTTTGGAGTCAATAAGCTTGTTCTTTCTATTTCCATAGACCGTGCAAAAGCCTGACTGATGACCTGTTTGGGATATCCTCTCCTATTCAACCTCTTTGCCAGTATCTCTGCCTGTGAACAAAAATCGTGTTCATTACTACAGTTTCTTTTGGTTCTGATAAATTGTCCGTACGGTATGCCTTTCTTAAGGTGTTGGGGGTGAAAACTAGAATAATGTAGCAGATTGTTGGTCATTGTAGTTTTCCGAAAAAGCGTAGTTGATATCTTATTGTTTTCCATAGATATTTTGACATCCAAAAAATCAACAGTCTTGCCCATTGAGTGGGTCAGTACTATACTGTACATATTGATATTTAGTTCCTCAATGAACTGCAACCCTACATCAATGGGTCCTAACCAAATCAACAGGATATCATCTATGTATCTATACCAACCACTCACGAATTGTGAGAACTTGCTATAAGGGTAAACCTGATGTACCTCCCACCACCCCAAAAATAAATTTGCATAAGATGGGGCACAACGTGCACCCATCGCAGTGCCTGATACCTGCTTACAATAAGTACGGTCAAAAACAAAGAAATTGTGGTGTAGAGCAAAAAACAGTAAATCCAATAAAAAATTGTTATGAGGTTCGCAAGATCCTTCACTGTCCCCAAGAAAGAATTTAACCGCATTGCAGCACAAAACGTGTGGGATGCTAGTATATAACGCCTCCACATCTAATGTAATTAGTGTGGAGTTGGATGGCAAAATCAGATCTTGAAGCTTTTGTAATAAGTGCATAGTATCTCTAGTATAGGATTGGAGTCTTTGAACCTTCGGTTGTAAGAAATAATCAATATATTCACATATGCGTTCATTCAGACTACCAATACCAGCTACTATCGGCCTTTCCGGAGGGGTAACCAAAGATTTGTGCACTTTTGGTATCAGATAAAAAGGTGGGGGTGATGGGTTTAAAAGTGGTAAAAAATTCCTCTCACCTTTATCAATGATATCTTGCGTAAAAGCTGTTTCAATGATGCGATCAACCTTCTTCTTGAATACACATGTCGGATCTGATGGAAGAGCAACATAGACAAGAGGATTACATAACTGTCTTTTTGCTTTTGCAAGGTACTGGCAAACAGGCCAAAGGACGATGTTACCTCCTTTATCGGCTTCCCTTATAATAAACTCCTTATGCTCACTGAGTTGTCATATTGCTTCTCTCTGTTCCTTCGAGATGTTAGTGATCTGTCGTGTATTTGGAATCAAATTCTGCACGTCATATACCATCACTCTGAAAAAGGATTGGATTGCAGGAGATAAAACAAGGGAAGGTGTAGCTTGTGAAGGCAATCGTCTATCAAAAGGTCTCCTACCTGAAGGGTTCTCACTTTCTTTCAATAGATCAAGAAGTTCTCTGAAGACTTGTTGTTCATTGTCTGGCAAATGACTGGCCAAATCAGGTTGGTGGTACAATAATTTGAAAGTTAAGTTTCTACAAAATAAGTAGATATCTTTAATAAAGACAAATTTGTCCAATCTATTTGTAGGTGAAAAAGTGAAACCCTTCTCTAGGACTGACCTCTTAATGGGAGAAAGTTGATAATCCGTTAAGTTGATTATTTGCAGGTCATCAGTCAGTTCAGCACTTGGTTCTATCGTGTTCGATTCTGTTTGTTCCTTCTCCGGAAATAAGATGTTGTCATGGGGAAGTTTCTGCTTCTCAGGGTTCTGACGTCTCTTCCACTTGCACCCTCCACGTCTTGTCCGCTGTCTTAATCGCTGACGTCCGTAGATAAAAAAATCACTCGACGCAGACATGTTTGTCTCCTTATTTTTATCTTGTGTGGAGCCAGGTTTGAAACGTTTGTTTCCAGAATGGGACCACCTGTAAGCCACCTGGGTCTCAAAGTCCTGTTTGTCTCTATTAAATTTAGATTTCTTCCCTTAATTAATGTTCTTTTCATAGGTTTCTATAATATTTTCCAGCTTGATCAAAAGTGGTTTCACTAAATTATCCTGATCAAAACTATTAATTTCTCTATTACAATTATGAATATTTTCCTTGATTTGTCCAAGAACAAGCCTGTCCTGCTCTATAAGTAACTTCATCAGGATCTGTGAACATTGAACCAATCCTGATTCCCAAGTGCTTTTAAATTTCTCATCCGCCTCCCAGGCCGGAAATATTTGGACTCTAAGACCCCGAGGAATGATTGATAGCTCTAAATACTCCTCCAAACTGTTAACATTCCACCACACCCGGGTGTATTTCTTATGTAAATTAGTTAAATTGCTGGCAACCGCTTGAAAATCACTGTTCTGAGACATAGTACCTGGTGTATCCTTAACCTGAAAAATAGCCATAGATTTATCCTTCCATCCTGCCTCTCTAGCATCAAGGTCCAAAGCCATTATTAAATAACCAAATATCATATACACAATACCAAAATATACATTAATACATGGTAACACTATAATGGTGTGCCCAAAGGCTCAGCAGAAACTGCCAAGTCAACAACCCAGAGAGAGAGCCTCTGCACCACATAATAAATAATTGGAAAACACTGTGCCATGTACCTAATAAGAAAATCTGAACACCAACATAGTACAAAAAAAGGCACCAGGTTTCAAAATAATAAATAATAATTGGCATGGACCTTGATTAATGCAAACAATACAATATTTATTAGATATAGGGTGGCAAAACACTCACATTTAAAATCATTTAAAAACAAACATACACAGTAAACACTGTCTCCTGCATGGATCAAACCTAGCACATACTCAAAGGATCCTGGGGATACAAACAATCTAGTCACTAATGGATCCTATCCCCCAATAGGGAGTTCAATATACTCTTACATATATACCCCATATACATTCAAGTGTGCCTGCATTGCACCTAATGGTTACTGGGAACCATGAGACTACCACCAAATATGTATATCAAGGCTAAAATAGCCAGGCATGAGTCTCAATAGTAACTACAAAAGATTACCAAGGCTACAATGCAAGGTTCAGGAGTCCCAGTGAAAAAACCTGACGCGTTGCGCCAGTCAAGTTGGCTTCATCAGGAGAATACCACCCTCCAATACTTGTGGGTCTATATATATCAACCCCATAGCATGTTCGCCCTATCAGAGCACAGGAAAGATAATTATCCTAAGGTGAACCAGGTGTCCTACCAGACTGAAGTAAGGCATCTGTTTTATCCTTATAAGGAAATCTGATCCACATGGAGCTCCTCCATTGCCGAACGGCCAGGCAGGAATCCCTTGGTGATGGCCACTCCTCTTTCTTGTCACGTGGCCGCACGTCATAGTAGCGATCACGTGTCTGATACACAGCGCTGCTGCGCTGAACCAACTGCATGGTCGCTAGACAATAACATGGTGGAACGCAAACAAGCGTTTCACCGACCGAAAATGACATTATACATGAGCGGAAATGCAGCATTGAAGTGTACTGAAATGCAGTGCATCATTTTTAAACGGTCCCCCAGGTACAAATGCCATGACAAAAGGTTCCACAGTGCAAAATAACCTGATTATACAGCATTAAAGGGTGCACACATACAGTCCATCGTTTTTGAAAAATCCCCCAGATACACATGTCACAAACAACAGTTCCACAATACAGAATACCATCAATATTCAAATAAACTTACAATACCACATTCCACTTGATACATTTTGATCAACCTGCGTGGAACTAAGTGTAACTTTACATAATATTTTGAGCAACATAGATACAATATTTTTGCATATTTACAAATTGATTCAGATAATGCTGTTGTGTCCAAAGTACACTACGCATTATTCATCAGCGCTGATATCACAAATTGATTTATTTTTTGTAAAACCCTGTAAATAATAAGTCCTCATTAATACCACCAGGATGCACACTGTTCAACTTATATATCCATCTGGATTCGCTACGCAGGAGAGCCGGTACAACATCACCACCTCTAATAGACATCCGGATCTGTTCCAAACCCACAACATATGTGTTTCTGATTTTACAATTATGAACTTTGTGGTAATGCATAGCCACAGTAGAGATTTGTTTACCTTGTTTGAGATGAGTATTAGCAAGGGATATATTAGATAGGTGCTGTTGTATCCATTTCCGCAACTCCTGCGTAGTTTGGCCTACGTATATCAGTGGGCAAGGACACACCAAATAAACCACATTTTTAGATTTGCAGTTAATGTAGTCACATAATGGATATGTCTTCTGTGTATTTGGGTGTATAAATTCATACAATGCTGGTGTAAAGGAACATATTGAACAGTTACCACATACGAATGAACCTGTTAAAGACCCTGTATTCAGACTAGTAGTGGGTCGCACAAAGTGACTATGACTCAGTCTCTCAAATTACGTGCTCTTCTAGCTGTGAGTTTTGGAGTCGCAGGAATAATATCTTTCAATTTGGTCTCTGTGTGGAGAATGTTCCAGTTTTTGTTGAGTATTTTATAAAGATCTCGCCATTGATCATTGTACATAGCTACCAGGCGTACCACATTGTCCTCTCTTCTGGATTTTGAAGTCAATAAGCTTGTTCTTTCAGGGTCTTCTTTAACAGGTTCATTCGTATGTGGTAACTGTTCAATATGTTCCTTTACACCAGCATTGTATGAATTTGTACACCCAAACACACAGAAGACATATCCATTATGTGACTACATTAACTGCCAATCTAAAAATGTGCTTTATGCTTTGGTGTGTCCTTGCCCACTGATATACGTAGGCCAAACTACACAGGAGTTGCGGAAACGGATACAACAGCACCTATCTAATATATCCCTTGCTAATACTCATATCAAACAAGGTAAACAAATCTCTACTGTGGCTATGCATTACCACAAAGTTCATAATTGTAAAATCAGAAACACATATGTTGTGGGTTTGGAACAGATCCAGATGTCTATTAGAGGTGGTGATGTTTTACCGGCTCTCCTGCGTAGCGAATCCAGATGGATATATAAGTTGAACAGTGTGCATCCTGGTGGTATTAATGAGGACTTATTATTTACAGGGTTTTACAAAAAATAAATCAATTTGTGATATCAGCGCTGATAAATAATGCTTAGTGTACTTTGGACACAACAGCATTATCTGAATCCATTTGTAAATATGCAAAAATATTGTATCTATGTTGCTCAAAATATTATGTAAAGTTATACTTAGTTCCACGCAGGTTGATCACAATTTATCAAGTGGAATGTGGTATTGTAAGTTTATTTGAATATTGATGGTATTCTGTATTGTGGAACTGCTGTTTGTGACATGTGTATCTGGGGGATTTTTCAAAAACGATGGACTGTATGTGTGCACCCTTTAATGCTGTATAATCAGGTTATTTTGCACTGTGGAACCTTTTGTCACGGCATTTGTACCTGGGGGACTGTTTAAAAATGATGCACTGCATGTGAGCACACTTCAATGCTGCATTTCCGCTCATGTATAATGTCATTTTCGGTCGGTGAAACGCTTGTTTGCGTTCCACCATGTTATTGTCTAGCGACCATGCAGTTGGTTCAGCGCAGCAGCGCTGTGTATCAGACACGTGATCGCTACTATGACGTGCGGCCACGTGACAAGAAAGGGGAGTGGCCATCACCAAGGGATTCCTGCCTGGCCGTTCGGCAATGGAGGAGCTCCATGTGGATCAGATTTTCTTATAAGGATAAAACAGATGCCTTACTTCAGTCTGGTAGGACACCTGGTTCACCTTAGGATAATTATCTTTCCTGTGCTCTGATAGGGCGAACATGCTATGGGGTTGATCTATATAGACCCACAAGTATTGGAGGGTGGTATTCTCCTGATGAAGCCAACTTGACTGGCGCAACGCGTCAGGTTTTTTCACTGGGACTCCTGAACCTTGCATTGTAGCCTTGGTAATCTTTTGTAGTTACTATTGAGACTCATGCCTGGCTATTTTAGCCTTGATATACATATTTAGTGGTAGTCTCATGGTTCCCAGTAACCATTAGGTGCAATGCAGGCACACTTGAATGTATATGGGGTATATATGTAAGAGTATATTGAACTCCCTATTGGGGGATAGGATCCATTAGTGACTAGATTGTTTGTATCCCCAGGATCCTTTGAGTATGTGCTAGGTTTGATTCATGCAGGAGACAGTGTTTACTGTGTATGTTTGTTTTTAAATGATTTTAAATGTGAGTGTTTTGCCACCCTATATCTAATAAATATTGTATTGTTTGCATTAATCAAGGTCCATGCCAATTATTATTTATTATTTTGAAACCTGGTGCCTTTATTTGTACTATGTTGGTGTTCAGATGTTCTTGTTAGGTACATGGCACAGTGTTTTCCAATTATTTATTAGGTGGTGCTGAGGCTCTCTCTCTGGGAGGCCCAAGTTGAGGCGCCATCTGGGATTCCAGCTAGAAAGTTGGTTTTTTTTCCCCCTGAATCTTCACCTAAGAGTTCTGGTGTAGCATCATGATTCTGTCCTGGCTTGTCACCCTGGGGGGAAGTGTACTCTGGATCTAATTTTGCATCGCTTTGGTGGCCCAGAATCCGGAGAGATGTGGTGTCCTATGTGTCACCTGTGTGCGCTCAAAGGCATCACACTCTCGTCTGTCAGGTTCTCTGCAGCTTTTGAGTGTCCCTAGCCAACCTTGCATGGACATTTCCATGGACTTCATTAGGGATCTTCCTCTGCTGGTAATACGGTTGTTTTGGTTGTGGTGGATAGGTTTTCAAAAATGACACATTTTTTTTGCCTTAGCTTCGTTACCCATTGCTAAAGTTTTAGCCCAGGTATTTATATGGGAGATTTTCAGAGTCCATGGATGCCCGTTTAGTATTGTTTCTGATAGTTACTCAATTAACTGCCAACTTTTGGAGGGCTTTCTACTCTCGATTAGGGATTAAACTGTCTCATTTGTCAGCATTCCATCAGTCTAATGGACAAATGGAGTTCAAGAATCAGAATTTGGAGCAGTTGCCCTGTTTTGTCTGAGATAATTAGAAAGAGTGGTCCTCCTCGTTCCTTCCTCTTGCCAAGTTTGCTATCAATGATCACCACTATGAATCCTCTGGTGTATCTCCTTTCTTTTGTGTTTATGATCATCATCCCCAGTTATGTACGTTTCTGGAGGGGCACTCATCTGGGGTACCTAGGAAGGACTAATTGGTCTCAGCACTATCGTCTACATAAGAGAAGGTTCAGCAGCATTTGCGTGATATGGGTGCTATGTATAAGCTTGCGGCTGACTAAACGTGTGTCTTATCCAGACCTGTGTGTGGGGAATCTGGTGTAGTTGTCCCAAGAAAAAAATTAAGTTTACAGCTCCTTCACTTAAGTTAGGTCCTTGGTTCATTGGCCCATTCAGAATCACTGCTGTCATCAATCCGCTAGCTTTCCACCTGCCATTACCGGCATCTTATAAAGTCCATAATGTATTTCACAAATCCCTTTTAAAGAAATTTGTGGGTTCGGGAGCCCCTGTTTCCTTAGTTGATGGGTCTTTGGAGTTTCAGGTATCAAACATAATAGATACTCATGTTATTCATCGTTTTTTACAGTACTTGGTTTACTGGCATGGCTATGGCCCTGAGGACAGGACTTGTTTACCAGCCTCTGATATCCATGCAGAGCATTTGGTTAGGGCATTTCATCGCTGTCATCCAGAGAAACCTGGTCCTGAGGGTCTAGAGGTCCCTCTTAGAGGGAGGGCTACTGTCACATGGAGTTTTGCTCAACACTCGCTTAGTGTCATGGCAGCATCAGATGCTGTTCATACTACAGATTCCGACACTCCACATTATAGTTTCTCTAGTGTTTCTGAGTTACACAGGCTGGCTTGGGTGTCTATCAGCTGTGTGCTCATTAATAGTCAGGCTAGCAAGAGTTAACCTCTTTTATCCTGCTTGTTACCTCTCGGATCATGTGTTGTTGGAAACCTATCACATTTACTTCCCGCCTTTTTAAGATGGTGGAATCTTTCTTCCCACACCAATTATAGTTTATTGCTGTGTTGATCTGTGTGCTGTTCTGTCCCAGTCCTGCTGGTAATTGTAGTGTGTGGTGCATGGAGTTGTTGTGGCATTCTCACGTTGTGTTGTTGTTTCCTCCCTCCTCTTTTTTCCTCCTAAGCTCTTATTGTCTTATAGTGCTGTATGTGTGTCCCGAGAGATAAATTTTTGGTTTCCCCTATGTATCTATTTCTGTTGGCTTTATCACTCCTGTCCCCGCCCTCCCCAGAGGTTGGCTGAAGGGGGGAATAAAATCAGGGCTGGTCAGGAGCAGGGTTAGAAAGGCAGCTCAGACATCTTCAACTTCTGAGGTACAGTCATATGAAAAAGTTTGGACACCCCTATTAATGTTAACCTTTTTTCTTTATAACAATTTGGGTTTTTGTAACAGCTATTTCAGTTTCATATATCTAATAACTGATGGACTGAATAATATTTCTGAATTGAAATGAGGTTTATTGTACTAACAGAAAATGTGCAATCCGCATTTAAACTAAATTTGACAGGTGCATAAGTATGGGCACCTCAACATAAAAGTGACATTAATATTATGTAGATCCTCATTTTGCAAAAATCACAGCCTCTAGTCGCTTCCTGTAGCTTTTAATAAGTTCCTGGATCTTGGATGAAGGTATATTTGACCATTCCTGTTTACTAAACAATTCCAGTTCAGTTAAGTTTGATGGTCGCCGAGCATGGACCGCCTGCTTCACATCATCCCACAGATGTTCAATGATATTCAGGTCTGGGGACTGGGATGGCCATTCCAGAACATTGTAATTGTTCCTCTGCATAAATACCTGAGTAGATTTTTAGCGATGTTTTGGATTATTGTCTTGCTGAAATATCCATCCCCTGTGTAACTTCAACTTCGTCACTGATTCTTGCACATTATTGTCAAGAATCTGCTGATACTGAGTTGAATCCATGCGACCCTCAACTTTAACAAGATTCCCGGTGCCGGCATTGGCCACACAGCCCGAAAGCATGATGGAACCTCAACCAAATTTTACTGTGGGTAGCAAGTGCTTTTCTTGGAATGCCGTGTTTTTTTGCCTCCATGCATAACGCCTTTTTGTATGACCAAACAACTCAATCTTTGTTTCATCAGTCCACAGGACCTTCTTCTGAAATGTAACTGGCTTGTCCAAATGTGCTTTTGCATACCTCAGGTGACTCTGTTTGTGGCGTGCTTGCAGAAACGGTTTCTTTCGCATCACTCTCCCATACAGCTTCTCCTTGTGAAACATGCGCTGTATTGTTGACCGATGCACATTGACACCATCTGCAGCAAGATGATGCTGCAGGTCTTTGGAGGTGGACTGTGGATTGTCCTTGACTGTTCTCACCATTCTTCTTCTCTGCCTTTCTGATATTTTTCTTTGCCTGCCACTTCTGGGCTTAACAAGAGCTGTACCTGTGTTCTTCCATTTCCTTACTATGATCCTCACAGTGGAAACTGACAGTTTAAATCTCTGAGACAACTTTTTGTATCCTTCCCCTGAACAACTATGTTGAATAATCTTTGTTTTCAGATCATTTGAGAGTTGTTTTGAGGAGCCCATGATGCCCCTCTTCACAGGAGATTCAAATAGGAGAACAACGTGCAAGTGGCCACCTTAAATACCTTTTCTCATGATTGTATACACCTGCCTATGAAGTTCAAAACTCAATGAGGTTACAAAACCAATTTAGTGCTTTAGTAAGTCAGTAAAAAGTAATTAGGAGTGTTCAAATCAAGAAATCGATAAGGCTGCCCATGCTTTTGCACCAGTCAAATTTTGTTTAAATGCGGATTGCACATTTTCTGTTAGTACAATAAACCTCCTTTCAAGTCAGAAAGAGTCCATCAGTTATTACATATATGAAACTGAAATAGCTGTTGCAAAAACCCAAATTGTTATAAAGAAAAAAGGTTAACATTAATAGGGGTGCCCAAACTTTTTCATATGACTGCATCTCTGAGATCAGGGATAGCTAGGGATCCTTATTCTGAGGGCCAGTCTAGAAGCCCCTGTCCCCTGCTTTCCCCGATCATTGTAACACACATTCAGTATTTGGTCAGTATTTTACATCAGTATTTGTAAGCCAAAATCAGGAGTGGAACAACCAGAGTAAAAGTATAATAGAAACACATGCATCACTTCTGCAGTTTTCACCCACTTCTGGTTTTAGCTTACAAATACTGATGTAAAATACTGACCGAATACTGAACGTGTAAACCTGGCCTTACAAAACGTATGAGAATAGGACAGAAAAAAAATGGAAAGCAATACGACGTTGCATACGGATGTGTAAATATAGCCTTTGCCTGTATTTTGAATTAATTTTTTTTTTTATACTCAACATTGAAATTGCATTCTTTATTGTCTCTCAGATATTTGAATCCATCTGGTTGATTCTGGATGAAAATAACGAGGGGAGAGTAGACTACGGGACCTTCATCAGAGCTCTTATTGGGGAAATGAATGAGGACAGAAAATCATTTGTACGAAAGGTGATTTTTGCCATAGTTTACATTTTGTGCTTTCATTTTCCCGAATGTACAATATGAGAATGATCACACTTTATGATTACTGCACTTTAAAGAACAGCAGAGTGCTGTTATGTACTGTAAATAGAATGGACGACTAATCTTCTGTTTTTATGTTTTTCATTATCAAATAAAAAATAATTTCATGCTGTCAGTCAAGCAAGACATCTTTTAATCTAAACTGTATAAGTTCATATAGTAAACGAATGTTATTACTAGCCTTAAGCATTTCCTGTACTTTTATTTCAGGTTATTTACTAACCAGATTACACAAAAATTTCAGCTTCTGGGCACACGCTTCCCAGTATGCAGTGGCATATTACTTAGCCAACTTTTATTACTGTTTTAAACGTGAAATAGACACTAATCTTAATGTACAATATACCATGCATTTATTCAATAAGTTTCTAATTTCTTAGTTTTGCTTTGTTTTCCAAGAGAAGACATGTTGGTAAAGTACACAGGTTTCCAAAATGGCATACAGTATACGAGGGGCTTCTGATAAGTCTTTGGCTTTGTGATCTTTTTTTGTTTTAATGGTAACAAATGTTACATCGTATTTATGTGTCTAATATACGTTTTCAAAATGTTGTGTTTGTTGCTTATGGCAACAGTGGCACATGGAAAAGCAAAATGGCAGAGTCTAATGCGATATTCACAGCAACTGAGAGCAGAGGATTGATAACATTCTTGTTTCTGCAAGGAAAGTCTGCACAGGATTTTCATTGTGATATGTCGCAGACATTGGAGGATCAATGCCCTTCATATTCCACAGTTAAGAAATGGGTGGCCAAATTTAAAATGGGCCACTTCAGCACCAATGATGACGAACGTCCTGCACGACCGCGAGTGGTTGTTCCGGAGATCGTCAATGCTATGCACCACCTCATACTGGACAATCGACAAATTTCAGCTAAAGCAGTAGTGTTTGTGTCACTATCCATTAACATTTGGACATGAGGAAGCTATCTGCAAAGTGGGTCCCCAAATGTTTGACAACAGATCATAGAAGCAGGCGAGTGAAAACTTCCTGGTCCATTTGTCAGCATTTCTGGACTGATAAGAACTTCCTGGATTGACTGGTCACTATGGAGGAGACCTGGATTTATTTGTATGACACTGAAAACAAAGAGCAGTCAAGAGTGGAGGAACAGTGGTTCTCCTCATCCAAAGAAGTTCAGGGTGCAAAAAATCAGCTACTAAGGTGATGGCATCTGTGTTTTGGGATAAGGAGGGTGGGCTGCTAGAGGACTACCTTCAAAAGGGTTCCACCATCAATGCAAGGTATTACATTGAACTTTTGGACCAATTGAAGGCAGCTCTGAAGGCCAAAAGGCGCGTCAAGCTGTCCAAAGGAATCTTGTTCCAGCAAGATAACGCCTCCGCTCACACTGCACAACTGACCACGGCAAGACTTGCAGTGCTAGACTTCCAGCTAGTTAACCTCCCACCTTATTCACCAGATGTATGTCCCTCCGACTATCATCTGTTTCTAAACCTGAAGAAACACCTCAAGGGTACCAAATATCACATAATTTCTAATGCCATAGCTGCTACGGATGCCTGGTTTGAGGCACAACTGAAATCTTTCTTTTTGCTAGGCTTACAGAAATTGGAATACTGATGTAAGAAGTGTGTTGACATCAGTGGAGAGTATGTGGAATAAATGTAAAGTTTCATCATCCTATCTCGTTTCTGGGTAAAGCCAAAGACTTATCAGCAGCCCATCATATACATTAGAGACTGGAGTCTAAGCATCTACGGTACAAATCTGTAGTGGTCTGTATTATGACTCTTTTTTTTTTCTGCTAACCCCATAAGATGATATGCAATAGACCATGCCACATTTTTCTTATTGAATTCAAGTGGAAGCAAATAACAAAACCTCCAAATGCTCCTTCTCCTTGGTGTAACATCCTTTCTTGGAATCATTGAGGCGTCAAGGTTAGATCCCCACCAGTCATAAAGTAATGGCATATCTTAGGTGTGCCATCACTTTATAAAGGGGAAATATCCCTTTAACTGAAACTTATTACTTTCTATCTTTCCTTTATGGTATATTAATGTATATGGTTTATATTTTATTATAGTTTCAAATTTCTAATTTATTTAGGCTTTTATGAAACTGGACCCTAATAAAACTGGTGTGGTGTCTATGGTAGACATTAGAAAATTTTATTGTGCCAAAAAACATCCACAAGTGTTGGCAGGTGAGTTGACTTTGAAAACAGGGAGCAAGAATGCTTTGTTATTAGGGCATTGTAAATGGGAGAAAATTACTACATTTGCTCTGCAGTCTTACGACCTACAGAATGCCCAATCCTACATGCCACCATTGTCAGTAAAACACAGTAGCGTTCACAAATATCCAAGGAAAAGCATACTGAGATGTGCAGCAGTTTAGCAGAGGTCATGCTGTTGTTTTGTGTCACAAGCATTACTGGATGAAAAGTTTAGTTTAGTCCAGGAAAATCTAGAATGTTCCATAAAATGTTCTTTCATTCACAGATTTGTTTTGTTTTGAAGCATATTATACAGATATTATTAGCCTGAAATCACACATGCAGTTTTTTTTAGCCAAACTCATGATTAGTTAGATGAGAAATGTACCTTTTATTTAGTTTATACTTATTTCTTTTAGATCCTCTGAGGTGTCTCTTTGGCCCCTTTCACACATAAGTTTTTTGCCGTCAGTCACAATCCGTTGGCTCAACGGATCTGTCGCAGATTGTGGAAAAACTGATGCGACGGATCCGTTTTTCGACAGATCCGACTGGCTGGCTATTTGATACTAAATAAAATAAATTGGCGCATGGTCAGTTAAAAAAAACAGAATCCGTCACCGGATTCCGTCATTTGACGGATTACGACGGATCCTGCGCCCATAGGCTTCCATTCTATCAAATAACGGACGACAATGGATCCATCGCTATCCGATTTGTCGACGTAGACAAAAACGTTACTTAGGCCGTTGTCTCCGTCCACCTGACAAAGAATTTGACAGATCCGTCAAACGACGGATGAAACGTGAGGCCATCCGTCGCAAATACAAGTCAATGAGAAAAAATGGATCCAGCGGCATTAGTCGCCGGATCCGTTTTTTTCAAAATTCGACAGATTGTGACTGATGGCAAAAAAACGATGTGTGAAAGGGGCCTTTGTTGAAAAACTGCAATAAAAACTGCCTGTGTGATCTCAGCCCTATCTGAACACATTTCTGTTATTGCATATTATGATTTATCTATCTATGCATCCAGTCCACAGAGACTGTCTTTATGGACCTGCTAAATACAAATAACCAGATCTCCTTGTGTTCCCCAATGCCAAACATTTTATAAATTAACCCCATCTTGCTGTTACCACTTTTTAGTTTTGCACTGGGTTTTTTTTTCCTCCACTTCTTCCAAGTGCCAAAACTTTCTTAATTTTCCATTGGCATACCTGAATGAGGTCTTGTTTTTTGTAGTACTTGTTGTAGTTTCAAATGTCACCATTTATTCATTTATTTTACACCACGATGTACTGGACAATTTGAAAACATGTCTAAGTGCGTTGATATTCCCCAAAAATCTACAATTCCTCCATTGTTTTTTGGGTTTTGATTTTGCGATGTTGCAGTAAAAATATCCTATCATCATGATTTTTCAGGTTTCTATAATTACTGCAATTCTAAACTTATGTAGATTTGTTTTCATTGTAGGGGTGAAAAACAAGTCAGGATTTTGCAAAGCAAATAAATATAATGTAAAAAATAATATAATGTAATGTAAATATTTTATATCTTTTCATGGGACAACACTGAAGATATGACACTTTGATACAATGTAAAGTAGTCAATGTACAGCTTGTATAACAGTGTAAATTTAGTGTGCCCTCTAAATAACTCAACAAACAGCTTTTAATTACTAAATGCTGGCAACAAAAGTGAGTACACCCCTCATTGAAATGTGCCCAAAGTGTCAATATTTTGGGTGGCCACCAGAATTCTCAAGCACTGCCTTAACGCTCTTGGGCATTGAGTTCACTAGAGCTTCACAGGAGCCAATGGACTCCTCTTTCATGATGACATCACTGGGCTGGTACATGTTAGACACCTTCCGTTTGAGGATGTCGCACAGATGCTCAATAGGGTTTAGGTTTGGAGACATGCTTGGCCAGTCCATCACCTTTACCCTCAGTTTCTTTAGCATGGCCGTGGTCATCCTGGAGGTGTGTTTGGGGTTGTTATTGTCACGATACTGTTTGCACTCTGCTGTGGCAGAGCTGTATCAGTCACCTGATCATGTTGTCTGCATTCCCAATGGGAGGAGCTTTTCCTTCCATGCCTTGTTCCCAAAAGCTCACCACGTTATCAGGACGTCACCTCCATTATCACGCTGCCAGTTATAGATCTGCTCTGCAGTGTGCTCGGCTGGTTTCTGTAAGTGCTCTAGATTCTGTCCATTACCTCCCCCAACCCTTCCTGACATCCGTTCTGCCTGACCTCCCTGTCTCCCAGCTCCTTTGTTTTGTCTTACCTTCTGTGCCCCTCTCCTGCTCGTTGTCCCGTCCCTGTGCCCCCTCCTTCGGCTTGCTCTCCCTATTACTGACTTCTGGCTTGTCCCGGACCCTGACTTCGCCTCCTCCCTTGTACTGCGCTCCCTCTCTTGGCTGTCACCTGGTGAGTACGATTCCTCTTAACAACCATTCAGTTGCCTAGGATGCTGTGTGCCTGGGCTCCCTCTAGTGGTTGTTTTCGTTACAGACAGCTTTGGTTCTACAGTGTGGTGGATCTCATTACACACACTGTGTGCTGACTATACCTAGTGGTGACATCACAGTTATCATATTGAAATACTGCCCTGCACCCCAGTTTTCGAAGGGAAGAGATCATGCTTTGCTTCAGCTCCCCACAGCTTGACTGACTGTAGGCAAAACTCAATTGTCTTACCTGGTTGACACCACACACGCTTGATACTAACTGAACCAAATAAGTTTATCTTGGTCTCATCAGCCCAAGGGACATGGTTCCAGTAATCCATGTCCTTACTTTGCTTGTCTTCAGAAAACTGTTTCCAGGCTTTCTTGTTCATCATCTTTAGAAAAGGCTTCCTTTTGGGACGACAGCCATGCAAACCAATTTGATGAAGTGTGCTGCTTATGGTTTGAGTAGTCACAGGCAATGAGAATAATGGGTGGGCACCAGTAGCAATTGACAGCATCGTCGAAGACAACATTGCTGGAGACAAGTGAGTATAGAAAATAATTTAATTTCAAAGACCCGTGTTTTCTCTGGTATGTGTCACACGGATTACACCACTGTGTGGTCCATGTGACATCAGTGCTGCCGGAAAAAACAAACTTGTCTCCGTGCTGAACACATGGACACGCGTGTGCTCCATATGGACACACTGTCCTTGTGAAAACACTGATGCATGCTTAAAAGCTAAGGGGGGGCCGACTAACCAAGAGAAGTAATGCCCTTGGAACTAGTCGCTGGCCTCATTAGCATATCATAAAGGATCTTTAGAAATACTTTTTCTAAACATCTCTTTATCTATGCTACTATATGGTGGAACTGCAAGACAGGGATTCGAAATATGCACTCAGAACCGCTCTTGGTTCTGGGTGCATAGAGGACCTGACAGGTTCCCTTTAAAGCACAGCTTGGACTTGTTTTTGTTTTGTTTGTTTTTTTTAGCTGATGATAACCACAGGCTGAATCATTGACTGGAAAAAAAATCAAATATTGGCCGATGCAGTCTGCGATTTATTTGTGTTTTGTAGACGAATGATCACTTGTTGGGGTACAAAATTGTTTAAAAGAACTGAAGTCCTCAGTGGTTGATACCTTTTAAAGGCTAACTGAAAAGATGGTAATAATAGCAAGATTTCGAGACTACTCAGGTCTCTTCATCAGGCTCAATATAACACAAAATCTGCTTCAGATTTTGTGTTATATTGAGCCTGAAGAAGAGACCTGAGTAGTCTCGAAAGCTTGCTATTATTACCATCTTTTCAGTTAGCCATTAAAAGGTATCATCCACTGAGGACTTCAGTTCTTTTAAACAATTTTTTTATCTCTACTGGCTAACACGGTACAAAGATATATTTTACCTGTATCACTTGTTGGGGGTCATTTGAGTGGGTTCATTTTTAGGGACTAATATATTCGCTGAGTAGCATGGGAAAGAGTTGGGGTACATATTCCCTAAAGGCATGTTGGGGAACACAGCAATAGTTATTACATAAAGTTCTCACTTGGGGTTATACACAGCACCTTTAAGAGACGAAAATAGCAGAGAGCATGGTAAATCAGTATCACATGAAACAGCTTTCTTCAGTGCAACTACACTAGATAATTGACATAATTGAATTACTTCACAACGCCCAATATTTCCTTGCCTGAGATCTCCATTAGCGTCAAGACTTATAAATGAGACAGAACATAGGTGATATAGAAGCGAAGAGAGGAACAAAGGAGCAGAGAAAGTTAGAAGTGGGTTAGTGATCATGGATTCCTGACATAATAGTGCTGTCAGGGTCGGCCCGTTGACTACAAGAATATGTGATCCTGCTGTTATCAGTGAAGAAAAGGCTCTTGTCTCCATGAAATACACTTTGTACATCCAGCTTCTTACAGGTGACAGTCATGAAATCTGGAAGCTCCAGTATTCCCACTCATTAGTAAAAATAGCTTTCTACTCTCCTTTCAAACAGTTTGTGTCTGATTCACGCACGTGAATAATTAATGAGAAATTACCTCCCCAGCCTCCAAATTCTGTGTTGTTAAAACAAAATTTAGCGTGTTAGCATTATATCAGGCATATGGCGTCACGTCTTTATTGTGCCTTCAAGAAACCTCCGTGAATGCTCATTTACAAGCATGTCAATCCATATACCAATGTGTTTCATCGCCAAGTCCCTGGGGTACCACAGAGGCCAAGTTTTTAACATCTCCCTGCATGTGTCCAATTTGCATAAACTTATTACTAATTACATTTAATTGAAAGTGATTTGCATATGCTTTGGATGCCTGTAAGCCTTTTTATGGCCCAGGAGACCTGGAGTAAAGGAACACTGCCATTTGTATTTTACAACTTCAAATTCATATGTACAATTGTAAGCTTGGAAAGGGAAGACTCAATTTTGTTTTCTCCTTTTTAGGCTCTTCATCAGAGGAGGAAATTAAATCTGCATTCTTGGAAACAATGGAGAATGCGTGCAGTAATCCCCAGGAAGTATCTTATAGTGAATTTGAAGATTATTATGAAGGACTAAGTATTGGCATCATGTCTGATGAAGACTTCATTAATATTTTAAGAAATTCTTGGGGCATATAGGGTACTGTGCCTCGTACAAGTGACCTTCTTTAACATTCACCCATTTTTTAAGGAAAGTTTGTACTTTTAACTTTATCAGAAGCAGATTCACAGTACCGCTGAGTGACATTTTTAATGATTTATTATGATAATGTAAAAAAAAAAAAAATTAACGTTTTGTTTTTATTGTTTAAAGGGAACCTGTCACCAAGATTTTCTCTTTATAAGCTGCTACCACCACCAGTAAGCTCTCATATACAGCATTCTAGAATACAGTATATAAGAGCCCTGGCCGCTCTGTATAACATCTTTTATTATACTCACCTGCATGGTGGTTGGGTCCGATGGGTGTCGCTTGTCTTGGTCCAGCGCCTCCTATCTTCTTGCGATCACCGTCCTCCTACCCAGCTTCGTGTGTATGACGCATCCTACATCATCCTTCATTGTGCTCTTGTGTGCACACTTCTCTCTGCCCTGCTGAGAACAGAGCAAAATACAGTAATGCGCAGGCGCTGGGAAAGGTCAAAGATTTCCCGCGCATACACACTACAATACTTTGATTTGCCCTCAGCAGGGCAGAGTAAAGTGCGATTGCAAAGGAAAGCAATGGAAGCCTCTGTTTGGATGATGTAGGAAATGTCATCCACACGGAGCTGGGAAGGAGGGCGGCAATGGAAGGAAAATAGGAGGTGCTGGACCAAGACCGGCGACACCCATCTGTTCCAAGCACCCCGCAAGTGAGTATAATAAAAGGTCTTTTTTACGTTATACAGAGCGGCCTGGGCTCTTCTGTACAGTATTCTAGAATGCTGTATATAAGAGCTTACTGGTGGTGTCCGCAGCTTATACAAATCTGGTGACAGGCCCCCTTTTAAAGGATATTGACATCTCGAGGGTATTTTTTTTTTTTTTTAACTTAAATGTATGTATTTGAGTTTTAAAATCTTTTTTGCAATTGGGTTTCATTAAATATTATGGACTATTACAGTGATTGACTTCATTTTGACATGGAGTTAGTAACTTATCTACCATAGTTCTGGAATCCTCTGTGCTAATTTATGGTTACAAACCTCATTTAAGTTAAACTGAACCTTGTTGTCATAAATTAGATGAGAAGAGCTCAGAAATCCCATATTAAAAAGAACTACAGACTCTCCTATCACTTCAAGCCGGCTGACATATTCTGATAACTCATTCAGGAGTCCTCAATATGCAGGGAAACAATATACCTTTTCGTCTGGGGTCACATAATTGTTGATTCTTTTATGAGAGAGAATCGGATTCATTATGGAAATGACACTCTGATCATATTCTGATCAGAGTGTCAGTTTAGTGTGATCTGATTCTCTCATATGAGGGAATGGGATCACACTGTCAGGAGAAGATGGAGAACAAAATGTCTCCATCTTCTGCATTCTGCGAGTCCGCGGATATCATCTAAGTGCAGCTCAATAATTTCCACCCACAAACTTGAATGGGGCAGCAAATCGTAGCATGCCACAATTTTTATTTCATGCCAAAGAACTATGATCAGCTTAGGTCCAAATGCTATCCAATAAACCATCACATAGCACTCGTCCGATGTATATGCTCATGTGAGCGAGCCCTTAAAATCAGAATTATGCATATTTTTCAATTAAACCTAATAGCAAAAATTAATTTTAGACTAAAATACATGCCATTAAAAAAAAAAAGTTACCATATCTTCAAGTTTGTTAATTTATGTCTAATGTCCTATTGATCGAATTCCAACTAATTTATGCTGTTTTACTTTACTAATTGTACATATATTTGTTGATAATCATTATTTGGTCTTTTTCCTGATTTGATATTTTGGTGCAGTTTTTGCTCATATCTAATAATCAATTGTATCGTAAATGGAGAAAAAACATAATTGAAAAATTTGCTTGTCTTATTTCAGAATTAGGCAGGTCTAACAGAGTGTGGTTTTCATGGCATTATTTATTTGCAATTTTCTTGACCTTAAACACTGTAGCCAGATGTTTATAATGTAATATAAAATACACTACATTTTGTTAATTTGTGCCTTTTTACAGTCTGTCTGTGGCATTTGGTTTAACCCCTTCACGACCATGGACGGATCTTTCCGTCATGGATCGTGTCCCGGTAAGCCCCGCCCCCTGCCGCGGGCAGGCGACGTGGATCGGCACACATATCAGCTGTTTTCAACAGCTGACATATGTGCCTACATGTTCCGAGTGGAATCGCATTCCACCCGGAACATTAACCCCTTAGATCTCGCTGCCAAAGTCTGGCAGCGAGATCTACATGCGCGCGGCCATCTTTTTTACTTACCGCCGCCCCCTCCGGACGTCACGTGAGTGATCACGTGACGTTCCGTGGTTGCCATCGTAGCACAGGGTCATGTGATGACGCCTGGTGCTACGAAGTTTCACTTTCATTCTTCCTCGGCACGGAGCAGAGGAAGAAAGAAAGTGACTGAATCTGCTGATTACAGCGGTATAGCTGTGATCAGCAGATAGCGATCAGCAATCGGATTGCTGATTGCTATAGCCCCCTAGGGGGACTAGTAAAATAAAATAAAAAAAGTAAAAAAAAAGTTTTAAAAAATTAAAAAAAAAACAAAAAACCTAAAAGTTCAAATCACCCCCCTTTCCCCCCATTGAAAATTAAAGGGTTAAAAAATAAATAAATATACACATATTTGGTATCGCCGCGTTCAGAAATGCCCGATCTATCAAAATATAAAATCAATTAATCTGATTGGTAAACGGCGTAGTGGCAAAAAAATTCCAAACGCCAAAATTACGTTTTTTGGTCGCCGCAAGTTTTTCGCAAAATGCAATAACAGGCGATCAAAACGTAGCATCTGCGCAAAAATGCTACCATTAGAAACATCAGCTCGAGACGCAAAAAATAAGCCGTCACTGAGCCATAGATCCCAAAAAATAAGAACGCTACGTGTTTCGGAAAATGGCGCAAAACGTGCGCCACTTTTATTGGACAAACTTGTGAATTTTTTTTAACCCCTTAGATACAAGTAAACCTATACATGTTTGGTGTCTACAAACTCGCACCGACCTCAGGTATCATACCCACACATCAGTTTTACCATATAGTGAACACCGTGAATAAAACATCCCAAAAACTATTGTGCCATCACACTTTTTTTGCAATTTTTCCACACTTGGAATTTTTTTGCTGCTTTCCAGTACACCATATGGTAAAACGTATGATTTCATTTAAAAGTACAACTTGTCCCGCAAAAAACAAGCCCTCATATGGCAAGATTGACGGAAAAATAAAAAAGTTACGGCTCTCGGAAGAAGGGGAGCAAAAAACAAAAACGCAAAAACGGAAAGTGCCCCGGGGCTGAAGGGGTTAAAACTAAGTATACAATCTGTAAAGAATTTTTTTTCCCCATAATTGATGAATAGAAAAAGATCAAAAACAGCTACGTTACAAATTCATTATACATCACAAAAAAAGTATGCTAGAAACATAGCATAAAAAAGCCATCAGAAACACTATGAAAAAGGCTCGAAACTCCTGCTGTTTTTTTTTTTTTTTTTTTTTTTTACTAAAGATAGAGAGCACACAAAAAACGTAAATAGAAAAAGTATGTGTGAGAGAAGCCTAGCTGCAGCAAATGTGTACTGGGAGTGAATAGGAATTTATGATCCTCTGATGTAATAGAGATATTATTAATATTATCTGTAATGTAATAGAGAGGCTTTATTATAGACTTTGCATCAGGGAGCTCTAAGTTATGCTTTGATGACCACTATTGTATTACTTTATAGCACACTATTTTATTTTTAGATTTGGTTTGCACCTTACAGCATTTGATATTTGAATATATGTCCTACAAAAATAGAAATCATGATTATGAACAATAAGATGACTAAAGGTACCGTCACACTAAGCGAAGCAACCAGCGATCTGACCTGGCAGGGATCGTTGGTGCGTCGCTACATGGTCGCTGGTGAGCTTTCAGTCAGGCAGATCTCCACAGCGAACAGAGATCAGCCACTAGCGACCTGTGTTGTAATGACGCTGTGCTTCGTAACCATGGTACACATCGGGTTACTAAGCAAAGTGCCTTGCTTGGATACCCAATATACCTTGGTTACCAGCTTACCGCAAGTTACCAGAAGCCTGCTCTCTGCACATTCAGATTGTTGGCTCCCGCTGTCAAACACAGCAATGTGTGCTTCACAGCGGGAGAGCAACGACCAAAAAATGGTCCAGGACATTCAGCAACGACCAGCGACCTCACAGCAGGGGCCAGGTCGTTGCTGGATGTCACACACAGCGACATCGCTAGCAAGATCGCTGTTGCGTCACAAAAACCGTGACTCAGCAGCGATGTCGCTAGAGATGTCCCTTAGTGAGATGTGGCCTTAAGGGGGTAGTTCTATGAACGAAGTACATTTTAATCACATCTTGCTATTATAATCTTATAAATGTGCCCCTGCTGTGTATTGTTATTTGTTGTGATTGAACATGCAGAGCTGCTCTACTTCATGATCCACATATACCACATGTTCTAATGGTGGTGGAGGTTCTGGAGGCATAAGTCAATTGTGATAAGTAAGTATACAGACAAAACAGCAGGACTTCTCAGCTGCTTATTTCTGTGGTAACACATTTCACTGCCTCAAGTAGCACATTTCTCTGGATGAAGTAACACATTTTTCTGCTTGAGGTAAGACAAGAGTAAGGGCTACTTTGCACACATAGATAAATCTTTGGCAGATCTGTGGTTGCAGTGAAATTGTGGACATATTATTCCATTTGTACACAGCCACAAACCTGGCACTGATTGTCCACAATTTCACTGCAACCACAGATCTGCCGCAGATTTATCTCTGTGTGCAAAGTACCCCTAAGGCTATGTGCGCACTTTGCGTTGAATTACTTGCAGTTGTAAATGCATCCTCTGGCAGAAATTATCTTTGTCAAATTTGGTTTTGACCACAAAAACACTATAAATATGCTTGCGTTTTTATCGCGTTTTGACCGCGTTTTACATGCTTTTTCATTGCTTAAAGTCACATGCGTTTGCAATACAAAAACAATAAATAAAGTTAAAACATTCAAACACTATGAAAAAAAAGGGAAAAAATGATAACAAAAATCATGCTTAAAATCATACACCAAATATCTTATTTTATTAAAATGATAACTGTGATCTAATAGTTATGTTTCAAATAGCAAGAAATTATTGATTTTCATTAATTTAATTGTCGGACTATGTGTGTGTGTGAAGGGACATATCATGCCCTTAATATAATGTCAAAAACGCATGCTTTTATTTTGTCAAAAAAGCATGCGTGTTGCATCAAAAAAGCATGTTAAACGCTAGAATTTTATTTAGGATGTGTTTTGAGAGTTCCCATTGACTTTAATGTTAGCAAAACGCTGCCAAAATGGCAAAAACGATTGACATGTTGCTTCTTCAATGCAGAGATTTTGACAAATTTTCTGCAACTAATGCCCCTTTCACACGTCAGTGATTCTGGTACATTTGTGTTGGTTTTTTTTGTTTTTTTTTATACGTACCAGAATCACTGACATACGCAGACCCATTCTAATCAATGCGTCTGCTCACACATCAGTGATTTTTCACTGAACGTGTCTCCGTGCAGCGTGCACCCTTGGCCGTGATTCTGAACGGAGACATGTCAGTTATTTTCTGGCATCACTGATGACGCACGGACCACACTGTGGTGTGATCCGTGTGTGATCAGTGAAACACGTACCAGAAAATCACGGACATATTAAATATTAAATATTTTCAACTTACCTTGCCTGCGATTTGCTGTGCAGCCTCTGTTCTCAGCAGCTTCTGCCTAGCTCATGAATATTCATGAAAGCAGGAACTGCCGACCAGGAAGTAGGTGCTGAGAGCGGTGGGCGGACGCTGCAGAGCTGGAGATTGCAGCACCATGTTCAGCAGGAACGAAGGCAGGTGAGTAATGTCCATATGCAATCACGGATCACGGATTGCACATGGACAACCCATGTGTGCCGTGAATCACGGAACACTGAGGGACATGTGCGTGTTTTACACTGCCCGGGCTATGAAGGACTTGAAAAGGACCATAAAACACTGATTTTAAATTAGGCTAAAAAGACACTGACATCGGACATAAGTGAATTAAAACAATAAATTGGCATAAAAATAGGCTAATAAAATAAATCAGAGACTTCATTAAGGCCAAAAGGTTTCAGGGTATTCAATTTATATATCCAGAAAGTCTCTTTCCTGCTGAGAGTTTCAGCCCTATTGTGCACAACAGGGTCAATCTGTTCAATCGGTGTAATTTTAAAATCAGGATTTTTATTATGCTGTAGAACACAGTGTTTAGAAAGGCCATGTAAAAGAAAGCCCGTTTTTATATTGTGGCGATGCGAATTCAATCTGTTATGCAGTGCTTGGCTTGTTCTACCTACATACTGTTTGCCGCATATACAATCCACCAGATATATAACAAAATTTGATTGGCATGTCAAATGATTTTTTATCTTAAACAATTCCTTCCCATTGGACGCGCTAAATGAAGTTCTTCCATGGTGAATGATTTTGCAGCACAAACAGTTCCTAGAACCACATCTAAATACACCCACTGGGGCTGAAAGAAAGTTATTTGGGGTGGGCTTTGTCCTTAATTTACTGGGGGCTAATATATTTTTGATAGTGGGTGCCCGTCTGAATGTTACACCCGGGGTGGGAGGAAGAATGGGACTCAGGATGGGGTCATTTTGTAGAATATCCCAATGTTTGGCCAGGATGTTTTTGATCGACTTATTGTCGCTACTGAAGGTAGTGATGAGATTCAGGCTAAAATCCTGCTTGGCCTTTTTTCTTGCATATTCATTTTGGTTTTCATTAGTGGAAGGGTTTTTATCATTACTTTGCTCAGTGGGGGGCATACTTGAACGGGTCTTGATTAGGTCTATTTGTTTCAAATTAGAAGACTTCTGATAAGCCCTCCGAATGAGAGGTTTGGGATATCCTTTTTCTTCAAAACGTTGTTTTAAAATAACCACCTGATCTTTAAAATCATTATCCTGAGTACAGTTCCTCCTGACTCTTTTATACTGGTTTAGAGGGATATTCTGCAGCCATTTATTGTAATGTTCGCTATTGTAGTCAATGTAACTATTGGCATCAACTTCTTTGAAATAGGTTTTAGTAAAAATCTTGTGGTCCTGATGGAAAATAATTAAATCTAAAAAATGTATGCTATCATGACATACTGATGATGTGAAATTGAGACCCCAATTGTTGCCATTAAGGTCATCAAGGAGAACTTTGATGTCAGAGAAGCTGCTATCCCAGATAATAAACAAATCGTCTATGAATCTTTTATAAAGGACAATACCCTCTTTATGCCGGACACTCGTGATGTAAATCATTTCAAAAATCCCCATGAATAGGTTTGCATAGGAACATGCAGCTTTCGACCCCATTGCCGTTCCAAGTCGCTGGTGGTATAATATGTTGTTGAAAGTAAAAAAATTATTGTGTAGAATAAAATTCATGCCTTCCAGAATAAAACTCCTTTGCATAGGTGGAATATTAACATCATCCTCTAGGAACAGGGAAATACAGAATAAGCCTAAATGATGCTGTATATTTGAATATAAAGAAGCCACATCTATGGTTACAAACACGTAAGAGTCTTTCCACACAATATCGCTAATATTCTCTATGAGATGAGCAGAGTCCCTGATGTGGCTATTTAGCCTCAACACATATGGTTGCAGGAATAAATCCATATAGTGAGCAAGATTGGAAGTTAAAGAATCAATGCCTGCAATTATAGGTCTACCTGGGGGGTTTTGAATATCTTTATGGATCTTAGGTAGATGGTAGAAGAATGCCATTATTGGATTTTTAATTTGCAGGAATCTCTTTTCAGTCGGATTTAAAATATTACTTTCAATGGCTTTCTGGATGAGACCATTGTAGGCAGCAATAGCCTGATCATATTCCACTCTATCAGCAGTTTTATAGTAAATCGGGTCAGACAGGATCCGATATGCCTCTTTAAGGTAGTCAGTACGATTTTGAATGACGATTCCACCACCTTTGTCGGCTGCTCTGATGACTATAGCACCATTATTTTTCAAAGTTGACAGGGCTTCCCTTTCACAAAAGGATAAATTGTATTTAGTTTTCCTTTTTTGATTGATGGCTTCTTTTAGATCTGACAACACCAAGTCACAGAATGTCTTTAAAAAATGCCCCTTACTTTGTGTGGGATAGAACCTGGACTTAGGTTTGACTGCAACATGAAGAAATGGGGTATCCTCAGCAGTGGTAGTGGAAGGGTTATTATCGCCCTTGAGTAGGAAATGTCTTTTTAGTGTCAGTCTCCTAATGAAGCTTTGAACATCCAAAAAGGTATCAAAGTCTTTTGATCTGAATGAGGGGCAAAAAGATAGACCTTTATTAAGTACTCTAGTTTCTGCCTTGCTAAGAGTATGGTTGGAAAGATTAAAAATATTATTAACCCTGGTGGAATTAACAGATGGTATAGCGTTGGTGTCAAGATCGCCTTTAACAATAGTATTTAGGTGGCCCTTTTTTCTTTTTTGTTTAGACTTAAGCCCTGCTCTTGTTCCTCTACGGTATTTTTTCTTTTCTTGGTGGATGGCTTTGGGGTTAAAAAATCCGTTATAAGATTGGTTTTGGGGATTTTAGCCGATGGGAGAAAAGGGACAAGTGGAGCCGTCATTTTGGTGTTGTCAATAATAATTTTCTCTGTGCCCATAGAGGTCACTGGTGCAATATTAGGATCCTGCGAAGGGGGAATTGGATCCTCATGAATGGACAAGTTGAGAAGATCAATAAAGTCAACCTCTTGGTTTTTTTCAGCTGGCAGTAGGGGGAACTCTGACTCCAGCAGGGCTCTTTCTTTCCTGATTTTATCAATTTGCAGCCTGATCCTGGCTAAATGAGCTCTGGTTTCCTCGGGATTAGTTGGGGCTGGTGGTGTTCTCGTGATTGTCACTGTACCCCCAGAAGTGGAAGGGAGAGAAGCGTCTGGATTTAAATTACACCTGACAGTGTCTGCCTGCAGAAAAACTTCATCTACCAATCTATCAATATGATCTGGAGGTTTGGAAGGCACACATGGGGTTGCGTTTGGTCCATTAATTATAACCTGCTGCAGCGTTAAATTTTTATCTGTATCCCGGTGGGTGTGACTATTGGACCCCACTCTGTCATTTTTATCGATTCTATCAGTTTTATGGAACCTGCTATTGACATAGCTTTTCTTACTGAAATTATTATTATTATAATAACCCGTGGAGCTGTGCCTCCTGAAGCTATTATTTCTCGGGGGGAAAGGGGCAACTGCCCCAGGGATGGCAGAGTGGACCTGTTGCCTTTCATGTCTGTCCCTCTGTAGCTTTTTAGATTTTCTGATGATCGTGTCATGTTCAAGTTGTAAAAGCCTGGTATTAATCCCTGAATTCAGATTCCTGAATTCTGGGTGTAAAGAAAAACCGGACAGTTCATCATATAGTTCTGAAATCTTAGCCATGGAGGCTGTGGCTATATTAGTCCTCTTTTCACATAAGCATGACAACATACCTTGCATGCACAGGGTGAAGAGCTTGTCCCATTTTACCGTAAAGTCCAAATCCTGCGGGAAAGGTGAAGCTTTTTGGATTTGGAGACCTTTAGGACACAGGTTCTCGTCCATGTAGATGGATAGGAATCTTGCATCCAAGCTATAGTGTAGTTCCTCTTTCAAATGATCCTCCAAGGAATGAAAAAGTTTCCTCATTTGGGCAGTGTCCTCCTCAGAGAAGATGATTCCTGAGTCCATGCCAATGTCGGGGTTAGGACCATCATGGGATCCGACAGTCTGGAGTATAAGTCTTTCCCTGGACGATAGGCGGTTATTATAATAATCCATGTTGCCCGCAGATGGTAGGAGATGAAGGAGCCCTCTGCTGCCGGTGTCCCCAAGGAGATAGGGTCCGAAGGCCAGATCTCTATGTCCGAGAACTGTACAGGTGCTAGAGGTGGGGAGACAGAAGGCGCAAATAGGGTCTTACCCGGTATGACTGGAGATGACAGAAATAAGAGTACACTCACCTGATCTGGTTGTGCCAGTCACAACTCCTGAGATCGCATGTGAGTGTCAGATTGGTTTGAAAGCAGCGGCCCCGTGGCTAGCAATTGTCAAATATATAGAAATAGGAAAACGGGTTTTAGCCGCGCTGAAAAACCACTGGTACAGGATTAATGAAGAGGTTTCTTTTTTATTTCAGCATTTCCAACGCGTTTCAGAGACTGGAACCGTCTCCTTCCTCAGGGAAAAAAGCTTAATAGCCCTACTTAAAGTGGTTTTAAATCCACAAGTTATTTCTCTCCCCTTGTTTTTCCAGGCACCCATTAGTCATCCTGATATTCTTATCAGTATAATCACTAGTTTCGATCACCCTTCAGCCCTGCACAGTGCACTTTCACTTGTGTATTCACTCATTACTCTATGCCACTGAGCACATTTCCTTGCGGTCTGAACTTTCGTCACCCCAGCAGGGTTTTACTTTCCCTATGCGCTTGCGCAGTCTGTTTTTTTCCCACGGTCTGAACTTATTTCACCCCGTCCCCACTGGCACTCGCTTCCTTCTTTCATAGATGCGGTTCTTTTTCACCTTACGTTCAGTTATCCCACACCAGCCCCTCTTTGATTCACCCAAATTTTTCATTTGATAATTTATTTTTCTAAACAGTAAAACTTGATACGGTTAATGGATTTAATATTTATCATGTACATCCACTTACACAGATCTATATTTTATATATATACAAATATTTATTAAATTTTCACGTCTCTTGGAGGGCGATTGCCTTTATTAACTGATCCTTCTGAGTCACTTTATGACATCCCATCCCCATTTCTACCAAGTTCACTAGATGTATTTGGAGGAATGGTACGGTGGCTAATCCCCCGCATACTAGTAACTGTTCACAGGTTCGCACCTCTCCATTCTCTTTTTAGTCCCTTTTTTTATAAATTATACCTGCAAATCTAAAACTTTATATGTCACAAATGGACCACAAAAAACTTTTTTTAACAATTTTTAAATAATTTTTATTTTTATCTCATGCAGTTATTTGTGTTTTACAATAATTCGATGTATTTGATTGTGATTTTTTCCTGTATGTTCTCCACGTGTCTATGAGTCATTGCCCTGCAACAGAGGGGGTGGATGACGTCATGGCTGTCAACGTGGCAGTCTTCATCCTCCTTTATAACATTTGACTGTTAGACAGCTGCATGATTTCTTTTTTCCCTGAGGAAGGAGACGGTTCCAGTCTCTGAAACGCGTTGGAAATGCTGAAATAAAAAAGAAACCTCTTCATTAATCCTGTACCAGTGGTTTTTCAGCGCGGCTAAAACCCGTTTTCCTATTTCTATATATTTGACATCTCCAATCCTCTGAGCTCAAACACTCACTCCAGTGATAAGACAGACAGGAAAATGTTACTTCAGAAAGTAGCAACTGCCTCTGCTGTTTTGTCTGTATACTCACTTATCATATATAACTTATGCTTCCCACCTCCCTGGCAAGGTGCTATTGTATGTGCTCAGCATGAACTGGAGAAGCTCTGTCCTCAGACATGGCCATTAGACAGTACATAGCAGGGACACATATATAAGATTATCTCAGCACAGGAACATTTTATATAACATCCAATTGTGGAACTTATTATTCCAAGATCTATTTATTAAAAAGTACTATGTTCGTGGAAAAACCCCTCTAAGGTCTAAGCCACATGGCATGAAAATCGGTGCGAGTGGAGTGTGATAGAAAAATCACATTCCACTCGGACCAATATTAGCCTATGTGTCAGCACACATGAGCGATTATTTTCTCAGCCCTAAACGGACCAAGAAAACTCTTTCTCTCGCACCCATTCAAGTGTATGGGGCGAGAAAAAAAATCGCACTGCACTCGCGGTACACCGGTGTACCGCGAGTGCACGGCGAGAATGGCAATAGCCGGCTACGGAGGAGAGAGGGAGATAAATCCCTCCCTCCCCTCCTCAGTGCCGGCCCGCCCCCCGCAGCTGAGGTCCGCTCACACGGTCGGACCTCAGTTGCAGGGACACTCGCATGACACTCGGCTCTGCTGTACTGCCAGCGTAAGCCGAGTGTCATGCGAGGGAATTGCAGCAATCCCCGTGTGGCCCCTGCCTAATGCAAAGTTGCCACTACCCAGCTATTCATTGAAAATACAAAACTGAAAATTTTCAGCAAATGTTAGGTACAAGAAATAAGGTAAGCATTGTGAGCTCACAAACTATAGATGTGGGATGTTTAATGTGGAATATTGCATACAACAATATCTGTTAATCATCATTACATGACATGACTGGGATTGATTTTTATCCCCTGTAAATAAGCAATAATGGTTCCCACTGACTGACTTTTGAAATTATTACAAAATATGTGCTAGAAAATTCTATATCCATTCAGTGTATAAAATGTTTGGAGCTGTTTTCATTAGTATGGGTAAGAACATGATTTCCTTTTTATGAAAGAGACCCATAGGTTTGCGTGAAATATGCTTGGGCTTCCTGGTTACAAACAGCTATGTTTGTAGCCAGCATATCAGAGGAACTCTATGAGACAGAGCCTCAAAGAGATGGGGCAGCTTCTCTCTGACTTCTCTGCTGATAGATTGACTCCTCTCTCCTTATTGGATCTTTAATATGTCCATGCAATTAGGTCCGGTATCAGATTGCAATGTTCGGACTGGCCGTCTCCCAACAGCTGCATAGAAATACACACGTGGTCAAAATTGTTGGTATCCCTCATTTAATGAAAGAAAAACCCACAATGGTAACAGAAATAACTTGAATCTGTCAAAAGTAATAATAAATAAAAAAAAATCTATGAAAATGACCAAATGAAAGTCAGACATTGCTTTTCAATCATGTTGCCACAGAATTTAAAAAAAATAATAAAACTCATGAAATAGGCCTGGACAGAAATGATGGTATCCCTGAAAATAATGTGACAAAAGGGACATCTTAAATCAAGGTATGTCCACTAATTAGCATCACAGGTGTCTACAATCTTGTAATCAGTCAGTGAACTTGTATATAGGGCTACAGAAACTCACTGTGCTGTTTGATGACATGGTGTGTACCACACTCAACATGGACCAGAGGAAGCAAAGGAAAGAGTTGTTTCAGGAGATTAGAATGAAAATTATAGACAAGCATGTTAAATGTAAAGGTTTTAAGACCATCTCCAACCAGCTTGATGTTCCTGTGACTACAGTTACACATATTATTCAGAAATTTAAGATCCAGGGGGCTGTAGCCAACCTCCCTGGACGTGGCTGCAGGAGCAAAATTGATGAGAAATCAATGAGACGGCTAAAAAGAATGGTAGCATAAGAACCCAGAGAAACTTCTAAAGAGATTCAAGCTCAAGGAACATCAGTGTCAAATCTCACCATCCGTCGTTGTTTGAGCCAAAGTTAACTTCATGGGAGACGACCAAGGAAGATGTCATTGTTGAAAAAAGCCATAAAAAAGCCAGACTGGAATTTGCCAAACTACATGTTGAGAAGCCACAAAGCTTCTGGAAGAATGCCCTATGGACAGATGAGACAAAAAATTGAGCTTTTTGGCAAGGCACATTAGCTCTATGTTTGTTCCTAGGCAGAAAAATGAAGCATATCAATAACCCAAAACACACAGCTAAAAACACCAAAGAATGGCTAAGAGGAAAACATTGGACTATTCTGAAGTGGCCTTCTATGAGCCCTGACCTAAATCCTATTGAGCATCTTTGGACAGAGCTGAAACATGCCGTATGGAAAAGGCAACTTTCAAACACGAGATAGCTGGAGCAGTTTGCCCTTGAGGAGTGGCCAAAATACCTGTCGAGAGGAGCAGAAGTCTCATTGACAATTACAGGAATCGTTTGATTGCAGTGATTGCCTCAAAAGGTTGTGCAACAAATTATTAAGTTAAGGAACCATCATTTCTCTCCAGGCCTATTTCATGAGTTTTATTTTTTTAAAAGTTCTGTGAAAGCTGAAAAGCAATGTCTGACTTTCATTTTCATAGATTTTTTATTTATTATTACTTTTGTCAGATTCAAGTTATTTCTGTGGCCATTGTTGGTTTTTCTTTCAGTAAACGAGGGGTACCAACTTGAGTTGGAAGAACCACAGCCAGTCCTAGCATTTCGATCCGATATCGGACCTAATTGCACGGACGTGTTACAGCATTGCGGTCCAGTCCAATTTATATGGTCCTGAATGCACCATATTTCTGTATATCTCCTGGTAAGTTTCCTTTTAATTAAACTTACATGATAAATTTAGTTTGTTCGAATTATATTTACTGCCTTATTGAAAGCTACTGCCATCGTATATCATTTTTATGGATTTATTTATGTACATTATAATTTCAGTCACTTTTTTCTTGTTTGTTTTTTTTTTTACAAATCCTACAAATTATACAAATTTATGCAATTGTCAAGTTTATTTTTAATAAATGTATTTTTTAGCTTATGTGTCTATCTGCTTATTCTGTTAGATAAATAACAAATTGCATAAGGATTACATATAGTATGTCCCTTATAAACAAGGGGCATAAAGCATACTCAAATTCAATAAAAACAGGAGAAACACGAGTATTATGCTTGAAAAATGATTTTATTGATAACAGAGGCAATTAAAAACCCCCCAAGAGGGGTAAGAGAGTGAGAAAGAGAGTGAAGAAAAAGGACCAGGAAAAATGGTTGACAAGCCAATCAGGGGTATCTGTATGTCCGGCCAATACAGGGACAATAAATACAATAAATACAATAAATTGCACAATGCCCAAGTACAAGATTAAAACGGACGGACACACGTTGATATAAATAACATATATAAAGTGCCAATGTGTAAAAAGATGTAAACATAGACTGAATGTGCGTGCCGGAGCTAAGGTGCTATTAGTATAACCGGCGCCTCCAAATAAAGGTGCACAATTCAATAGTCAAAAAATCTCTCACAAGGCACAGAGAACCATCAGAAAAGATCAGCGAACCATAAATCCTGGGACCAAAAGAAAACACCTACGTACGTTTCACAAGAGTGAGGTAACCACCAGCTTCATCAGGGTGAAATAGAAAAGTGATCCCAGGATGCGGTATGCCCTGTTTTAAACCCTCCTTCAAGTGCCATAATGGTAGTCAGCTGTGCGTATTAGTCTGACACTGCTAAGGCGGCGCGTGCGCACAAGGTCCCCCCCTCCCCATCCACCGGATCCAGCCGTCCGGACACAGTGCGCACGCGCGGGCGGCACGGCAACAGCCATGACGCCCGCGCATGCGCAGAGGCCCCCAGGACGCCGAAGACGGAGGGCGGGGGGAGAGGAGCATGGACGCACGCGCACAAGCAATGTAAGGTAATAGGAGCCGGGACATGCAGAGGGAAGAATATACAAATGACTGCGATGCCAGAAGTAACATTATTGTTAATAACGGCGCATGTAGGAAAGCAGCAGATGGTCCAAAGCCATATTGTATAGCACGTCTATTATCTTCGGGCTCTCAGGGACAGTCGATGCCATGACATGATAAGAAATCTGTGGAGAGAAAAGCGCATATAGGGTCTTACCCCAGTATATAAGGGGTGGGAGGAGGGTGAAACTACTCACCAGATGTCGTTGTGAGAGTCACAACAACTGTATTCGCATGTAGAATCTGATCCAAGGCTGCAGCCACCCAATTGGCAGATAACAGAGAGCAAAAGAGAAGGGTGTTTGATACTGCGCCAAAGGATCACAGGAACAGATGTTTAGATTAATGCATCTTTATTTCATCCAGGTCTACGCGTTTCCGGAGCCACTGCCCCCTTCCTCAGGACCGTCAGGAATGACGGTCCTGAGGAAGGGGGCAGTGGCTCCGGAAACGCGTAGACCTGGATGAAATAAAGATGCATTAATCTAAACATCTGTTCCTGTGATCCTTTGGCGCAGTATCAAACACCCTTCTCTTTTGCTCTCTGTTAGATGCCATGACATGATGAGGGTCTAGATAAAAAAATCATCAGGGGAAGTACAGAAGAGGTAAACTAAATCTGAAAGGAAAATAGAGAAAATATAACTATGAGAAGCAAATAATAATAACAAAAAACACATCCAGGGAGGGAAAATGAAAAAGTGAAAAAAGAGAAAGAAGAAGAAAGGAAAAAAGAAAAGAAGAAAAAAAGGGGGGAAAGGGGAAAGAGAAAACCCCCCCCAAGGGGAAGAAACTGAAGATCAAAACAACAATATATTCATAAAGTGGATTCATAAAAAGGATGAGAAACTAATGTTCTCATTAAGGCCGTTTGGAGTAAGGGTCCCCAGAACAGCAATCCACCTCGCTTCACAGCGGGCCAGTAGTTTTTTGAGGTTTCCACCTCTATTGCCGCCATGGATAACATCAATCCCCCTCACCTTCAATGAACTAGGGTCACAATTATGATGGTTCAAAAAATGACGTGGCAGTGTCTTTAAAAGGGAAACATCTTCCACTGACTTGGCTGCCCCAATGTCCCTCACATGCTCCCTCACCCGTACCCGGAGCTCACGGGACGTAAGACCGACGTAGATGAGGGAGCATGCACAAGTGGCAAAATATACCACATGAGTTGTACCACATGAGATATGATGTCTGATCCTAAAGTCACGTCCGCCGTCTGCGGAGTGAAACGTGGTACAACGAAGGACATTGGGACACGCCACGCAGTGGCCACATGGAAAACAGCCATGATTGGGTCCCCGACTGCCAAAGGGATTCCTGATGGGGGGGATGTAATGGCTATGGACTAATACATCTCGTAAATTCGGTGCTCTTCTAGAGGTCATTGAGGGAGAATCGGTAAGGAGACTAGACAAAATGGGGTCCGTTCTAAGCACCGGCCAATGCCGCTTCAGAACAGAACGCATAGTGTCCCACTGTGCGTTATAAGTACTGATAAATCTAATCACCGGATCCTGAACAGAGGTTTTCATTTTGTACTGCAATAACTCATTACGAGGAGTATTTTTAGCTCTTAAATATCCATATTTAATATTGCGTTTGCTATAACCTCTCTCCAAGAAACGGTGATGCAGATCAGTTGATTGTGCCTCAAATTTCTCCACAGTGGAACAAATGCGCTTCATGCGCAGAAACTGGCCCGTGGGGATAGCACGGATGGTCGAGGGATCGTGAGCTGAGGAAGCATGTAGAAATGCATTAGTTGAAGTACTCTTCCTAAAAACATCAGTTTGTACCATGCTACATGAATCAACCGCAATGTTGATATCAAGAAAATCTATGTGTGTCTTACTATATTTATATGTTAACCTGATACCAAAATCATTGCGGTTAAGGTTCTGCATAAAAAGTTCAAGCTCCCCCGTTGTGCCCTGCCAAATCATAAAAATGTCATCAATAAAACGCAGCCAGCACTGCACATGGGCGCTGGCCTCCACGCCCTCGTCACCAAAAACCAACCTCTCCCAGAAACCCAGGAAGAGGTTGGCGTACGAAGGCGCACAAGCCGCGCCCATTTCAGTGCCGCGCTGCTGGAGATAAAAGACATCCTTAAAAACAAAAAAATTATGCGTCAAGGCAAAACGGAGGAGCTCCACGATAAAATCGACCATCCCGCCATCCCGTCCGGCGGCCTCCAGATAAAAACGTACTGCTGCCAAACCATCCTCGTGTCTAATAATGGTATATAAAGTCTCCACATCTGCTGTGACAAAATACATGTCCTCCTCCACAAAGACGCCGTCAATCCTGTTTAGGACGTCCGTAGTGTCCTTGACAAACGAGGGCAGTGTGTCCACTAAAGGCTTAAGGTGGAAATCAAGAAATTTACATACAGGATCACACAAACCCTCGATGCCAGACACTATCGGACGTCCCGGCGGAGTGGCGGCATCCTTGTGGATTTTTGGAAGGAGGTAAAATGTGGGGACACGAGGATATTTGACAGTAAGGCCTTCAGCCATTTTTTTATCAATAATGCCGTCATCAACAGCTTTAGTGAGGATCCCTTCTAACTGAGCAGAGAAGGAGGGTAAGGGGCAGAAGTGTAATCTGCTGTAGGTTACTTTATCTTTGAGTTGGCGAAATGCCTCCTTCTCATATTTCTCCACCGGCCACGCCACTATGTTCCCCCCCTTGTCCGCAGGTTTAATAACTATATCATCCATCAATTTTAGTTGTTCAAGTGCATTTCGCTGTCGATGTGTAAGGTTGTCAAAACTGCGTCTCAAGGGGATGGCTCTAAGATCATCCATGACCAGCTTCACAAACACATCGACAGCTGGACACAAAGAGAAGGGGGGGAACCTAGTGGATTTTGGCAACAAAGATGAAGAAAACTTACCAATGGAAGGGGTTAGTTGTTCCTACAGCAGATCCTCCAATGCCCTCAAAGCCTCCCTCTCAGCCCGATCCTCCAAAAGAGGGCCCTTGTGATGCAGCTTAGCTAGTATAACTTTCCGGGCAAATATATGGACATCCTTCATGGCTGTAAAAAAGTTAAAAGGGTTAGTGGGTGAGAAATTTAACCCTTTTGATAAGACCTCAATCTGAGTCATCGAGAGAGCACGTGATGAGAGGTTGATTACCTGTAATTTAGTGGTCGGCTGTTTATTATTGTGCATAGTCGCAGATCGTGCAGGTTGATGGCGACTTTTACCCTTTTTGGATCCCTGGACTAAGCCAGGGTTATCATCACATGCTCTGCTCGAACCCCCAGACTGTCCCTCGTCCATCGAAATAAGAGATTGTAAGGAGGTAGATCTTGATCGAGAGAATGAATTATGGCGGGAGAGTGATCTTCCTCGTGCCTGATTATTCTTCCACTTATAAATTCGATTTAAAAGATAGTCCTGTGAATCTCTATGAAACTTCTTAAATTTAAGAGTCTTAATTTCCTTCTCCCATTTGGTAAGATCATTCTCAACCTCAGTATTTAGTTTCTCAAGGGCCTCCGATGTAAGCGACTTTTTTAAGGTGGAATCAATACCATCAATTTCCTTTTCAATAAGATTAAGGGACGAACTATTATGATCTCTAAGTAGTTCCATATATCCTTTGGAACAATTATGTGAATATTGTTCCCATTTAATTTTAAAATCATCATTCTCAATAGGAAATGAAGGAAAAACTTGTACCCTCAGACCACGGGGAATGAGGTTTTTTTCCAGGTATTTGTCTAAGAAAGTACGATTCCACCAAATTTTTGTGCGCTTATAAAGGAGGCCCTTATACTTAGGGAGAAGTGTTGCTGTGGACAAACTATCTTCAGTTTCAGGATTAAAATTGCCATCAGTTTTCATTTCATCATTAAGTTTATTGAGCCACGTCTGGTCCCGGGCTCTGAAATCCATGGTAATCCAAGGAAACACTGTGAAAAACACAGAATAAATATAAATAACAAATTCCATAAGGATTACATATAGTATGTCCCTTATAAACAAGGGGCATAAAGCATACTCAAATTCAATAAAAACAGGAGAAACACGAGTATTATGCTTGAAAAATGATTTTATTGATAACAGGCAATTAAAAAACCCCCAACCATCATAATTGTGACCCTAGTTCATTGAAGGTGAGGGGGATTGATGTTATCCATGGCGGCAATAGAGGTGGAAACCTCAAAAAACTACTGGCCCGCTGTGAAGCGAGGTGGATTGCTGTTCTGGGGACCCTTACTCCAAACGGCCTTAATGAGAACATTAGTTTCTCATCCTTTTTATGAATCCACTTTATGAATATATTGTTGTTTTGATCTTCAGTTTCTTCCCCTTGGGGGGGGGTTTCTCTTTCCCCTTTCCCCCCTTTTTTTCTTCTTTTCTTTTTTCCTTTCTTCTTCTTTCTCTTTTTTCACTTTTTCATTTTCCCTCCATGGATGTGTTTTTTGTTATTATTATTGCTTCTCATAGTTATATTTTCTCTATTTTCCTTTCAGATTTAGTTTACCTCTTCTGTACTTCCCCTGATGATTTTTTTATCTAGACCCTCATCATGTCATGGCATCGGCTGTCCCTGAGAGCCCGAAGATAATGGACGTGCTATACAATATGGCTTTGGACCATCTGCTGCTTTCCTACATGCGCCGTTATTAACAATAATGTTACTTCTGGCATCGCAGTCATTTGTATATTCTTCCCTCTGCATGTCCCGGCTCCTATTACCTTACATTGCTTGTGCGCGTGCGTCCATGCTCCTCTCCCCCCACCCTCCGTCTTCGGCGTCCTGGGGGCCTCTGCGCATGCGCGGGCGTCATGGCTGTTGCCGTGCCGCCCACGCGTGCGCACTGTGTCCGGACGGCTGGATCCGGTGGATGGGGAGGGGGGGACCTTGTGCGCACGCGCCGCCTTAGCAGTGTCAGACTAATACGCACAGCTGACTACTATTATGGCACTTGAAGGAGGGTTTAAAACAGGGCATACCGCATCCTGGGATCACTTTTCTATTTCACCCTGATGAAGCTGGTGGTTACCTCACTCTTGTGAAACGTACGTAGGTGTTTTCTTTTGGTCCCAGGATTTATGGTTCGCTGATCTTTTCTGATGGTTCTCTGTGCCTTGTGAGAGATTTTTTGACTATTGAATTGTGCACCTTTATTTGGAGGCGCCGGTTATACTAAAAGCACCTTAGCTCCGGCACGCACATTCAGTCTATGTTTACATCTTTTTACACATTGGCACTTTATATATGTTATTTATATCAACGTGTGTCCGTCCGTTTTAATCTTGTACTTGGGCATTGTGCAATTTATTGTATTTATTGTATTTATTGTCCCTGTATTGGCCGGACATACAGATACCCCTGATTGGCTTGTCAACCATTTTTCCTGGTCCTTTTTCTTCACTCTCTTTCTCACTCTCTTACCCCTCTTGGGGGGTTTTTAATTGCCTCTGTTATCAATAAAATCATTTTTCAAGCATAATACTCGTGTTTCTCCTGTTTTTATTGAATTTGAGTATGCTTTATGCCCCTTGTTTATAAGGGACATACTATATGTAATCCTTATGGAATTTGTTATTTATATTTATTCTGTGTTTTTCACAGTGTTTCCTTGGATTACCATGGATTTCAGAGCCCGGGACCAGACGTGGCTCAATAAACTTAATGATGAAATGAAAACTGATGGCAATTTTAATCCTGAAACTGAAGATAGTTTGTCCACAGCAACACTTCTCCCTAAGTATAAGGGCCTCCTTTATAAGCGCACAAAAATTTGGTGGAATCGTACTTTCTTAGACAAATACCTGGAAAAAAACCTCATTCCCCGTGGTCTGAGGGTACAAGTTTTTCCTTCATTTCCTATTGAGAATGATGATTTTAAAATTAAATGGGAACAATATTCACATAATTGTTCCAAAGGATATATGGAACTACTTAGAGATCATAATAGTTTGTCCCTTAATCTTATTGAAAAGGAAATTGATGGTATTGATTCCACCTTAAAAAAGTCGCTTACATCGGAGGCCCTTGAGAAACTAAATACTGAGGTTGAGAATGATCTTACCAAATGGGAGAAGGAAATTAAGACTCTTAAATTTAAGAAGTTTCATAGAGATTCACAGGACTATCTTTTAAATCGAATTTATAAGTGGAAGAATAATCAGGCACGAGGAAGATCACTCTCCCGCCATAATTCATTCTCTCGATCAAGATCTACCTCCTTACAATCTCTTATTTCGATGGACGAGGGACAGTCTGGGGGTTCGAGCAGAGCATGTGATGATAACCCTGGCTTAGACCAGGGATCCAAAAAGGGTAAAAGTCGCCATCAACCTGCACGATCTGCGACTATGCACAATAATAAACAGCCGACCACTAAATTACAGGTAATCAACCTCTCATCACGTGCTCTCTCGATGACTCAGATTGAGGTCTTATCAAAAGGGTTAAATTTCTCACCCACTAACCCTTTTAACTTTTTTACAGCCATGAAGGATGTCCATATATTTGCCCGGAAAGTTATACTAGCTAAGCTGCATCACAAGGGCCCTCTTTTGGAGGATCGGGCTGAGAGGGAGGCTTTGAGGGCATTGGAGGATCTGCTGCAGGAACAACTAACCCCTTCCATTGGTAAGTTTCCTTCATCTTTGTTGCCAAAATCCACTAGGTTCCCCCCCTTCTCTTTGTGTCCAGCTGTCGATGTGTTTGTGAAGCTGGTCATGGATGATCTTAGAGCCATCCCCTTGAGACGCAGTTTTGACAACCTTACACATCGACAGCGAAATGCACTTGAACAACTAAAATTGATGGATGATATAGTCATTAAACCTGCGGACAAGGGGGGGAACATAGTGGTGTGGCCGGTGGAGAAATATGAGAAGGAGGCATTTCGCCAACTCAAAGATAAAGTAACCTACAGCAGATTACACTTCTGCCCCTTACCCTCCTTCTCTGCTCAGTTAGAAGGGATCCTCACTAAAGCTGTTGATGACGGCATTATTGATAAAAAAATGGCTGAAGGCCTTACTGTCAAATATCCTCGTGTCCCCACATTTTACCTCCTTCCAAAAATCCACAAGGATGCCGCCACTCCGCCGGGACGTCCGATAGTGTCTGGCATCGAGGGTTTGTGTGATCCTGTATGTAAATTTCTTGATTTCCACCTTAAGCCTTTAGTGGACACACTGCCCTCGTTTGTCAAGGACACTACGGACGTCCTAAACAGGATTGACGGCGTCTTTGTGGAGGAGGACATGTATTTTGTCACAGCAGATGTGGAGACTTTATATACCATTATTAGACACGAGGATGGTTTGGCAGCAGTACGTTTTTATCTGGAGGCCGCCGGACGGGATGGCGGGATGGTCGATTTTATCGTGGAGCTCCTCCGTTTTGCCTTGACGCATAATTTTTTTGTTTTTAAGGATGTCTTTTATCTTCAGCAGCGCGGCACTGCAATGGGCGCGGCTTGTGCGCCTTCGTACGCCAACCTCTTCCTGGGTTTCTGGGAGAGGTTGGTTTTTGGTGACGAGGGCGTGGAGGCCAGCGCCCATGTGCAGTGCTGGCTGCGTTTTATTGATGACATTTTTATGATTTGGCAGGGCACAACGGGGGAGCTTGAACTTTTTATGCAGAACCTTAACCGCAATGATTTTGGTATCAGGTTAACATATAAATATAGTAAGACACACATAGATTTTCTTGATATCAACATTGCGGTTGATTCATGTAGCATGGTACAAACTGATGTTTTTAGGAAGAGTACTTCAACTAATGCATTTCTACATGCTTCCTCAGCTCACGATCCCTCGACCATCCGTGCTATCCCCACGGGCCAGTTTCTGCGCATGAAGCGCATTTGTTCCACTGTGGAGAAATTTGAGGCACAATCAACTGATCTGCATCACCGTTTCTTGGAGAGAGGTTATAGCAAACGCAATATTAAATATGGATATTTAAGAGCTAAAAATACTCCTCGTAATGAGTTATTGCAGTACAAAATGAAAACCTCTGTTCAGGATCCGGTGATTAGATTTATCAGTACTTATAACGCACAGTGGGACACTATGCGTTCTGTTCTGAAGCGGCATTGGCCGGTGCTTAGAACGGACCCCATTTTGTCTAGTCTCCTTACCGATTCTCCCTCAATGACCTCTAGAAGAGCACCGAATTTACGAGATGTATTAGTCCATAGCCATTACATCCCCCCCATCAGGAATCCCTTTGGCAGTCGGGGACCCAATCATGGCTGTTTTCCATGTGGCCACTGCGTGGCGTGTCCCAATGTCCTTCGTTGTACCACGTTTCACTCCGCAGACGGCGGACGTGACTTTAGGATCAGACATCATATCTCATGTGGTACAACTCATGTGGTATATTTTGCCACTTGTGCATGCTCCCTCATCTACGTCGGTCTTACGTCCCGTGAGCTCCGGGTACGGGTGAGGGAGCATGTGAGGGACATTGGGGCAGCCAAGTCAGTGGAAGATGTTTCCCTTTTAAAGACACTGCCACGTCATTTTTTGAACCATCATAATTGTGACCCTAGTTCATTGAAGGTGAGGGGGATTGATGTTATCCATGGCGGCAATAGAGGTGGAAACCTCAAAAAACTACTGGCCCGCTGTGAAGAGAGGTGGATTGCTGTTCTGGGGACCCTTACTCCAAACGGCCTTAATGAGAACATTAGTTTCTCATCCTTTTTATGAATCCACTTTATGAATATATTGTTGTTTTGATCTTCAGTTTCTTCCCCTTGTGGGGGGGTTTCTCTTTCCCCTTTCCCCCCTTTTTTTCTTCTTTTCTTTTTTCCTTTCTTCTTCTTTCTCTTTTTTCACTTTTTCATTTTCCCTCCCTGGATGTGTTTTTTGTTATTATTATTTGTTTCTCATAGTTATATTTTCTCTATTTTCCTTTCAGATTTAGTTTACCTCTTCTGTACTTCCCCTGATGATTTTTTTATCTAGACCCTCATCATGTCATGGCATCGGCTGTCCCTGAGAGCCCGAAGATAATGGACGTGCTATACAATATGGCTTTGGACCATCTGCTGCTTTCCTACTTGCGCCGTTATTAACAATAATGTTACTTCTGGCATCGCAGTCATTTGTATATTCTTCCCTCTGCATGTCCCGGCTCCTATTACCTTACATTGCTTGTGCGCGTGCGTCCATGCTCCTCTCCCCCCGCCCTCCGTCTTCGGCGTCCTGGGGGCCTCTGCGCATGCGCGGGCGTCATGGCTGTTGCCGTGCCGCCTGCGCGTGCGCACTGTGTCCGGACGGCTGGATCCGGTGGATGGGGAGGGGGGGACCTTGTGCGCACGCGCCGCCTTAGCAGTGTCAGACTAATACGCACAGCTGACTACCATTATGGCACTTGAAGGAGGGTTTAAAACAGGGCATACCGCATCCTGGGATCACTTTTCTATTTCACCCTGATGAAGCTGGTGGTTACCTCACTCTTGTGAAACGTACGTAGGTGTTTTCTTTTGGTCCCAGGATTTATGGTTCGCTGATCTTTTCTGATGGTTCTCTGTGCCTTGTGGGAGATTTTTTGACTATTGAATTGTGCACCTTTATTTGGAGGCGCCGGTTATACTAATAGCACCTTAGCTCCGGCACGCACATTCAGTCTATGTTTACATCTTTTTACACATTGGCACTTTATATATGTTATTTATATCAACGTGTGTCCGTCCGTTTTAATCTTGTACTTGGGCATTGTGCAATTTATTGTATTTATTGTATTTATTGTCCCTGTATTGGCCGGACATACAGATACCCCTGATTGGCTTGTCAACCATTTTTCCTGGTCCTTTTTCTTCACTCTCTTTCTCACTCTCTTACCCCTCTTGGGGGGTTTTTAATTGCCTCTGTTATCAATAAAATCATTTTTCAAGCATAATACTCGTGTTTCTCCTGTTTTTATTATTCTGTTAGATGTAGATAATTTTTGCATGACTGAACATTCTAAATAGTAGTATATCGTCCTGATATGCAATTCACTTGGTTTCAGCTATAGATTGCTTTTCAAAAGGTTTCTTTGCTTATTAATTATTTTGACTCATAACAAAACTCAAATTAGACCTCATTCAAATGGGTACTGTCATGCTGAGTGTGGCGAGAGACACCCAGGAAGTGGACTCCTAGGAATAAGGGAGGCTGAAACACAAAGAGGGGAGGGTAACTAGGTGCTCCTGCACTGACCCTGACTCTGGGGGCCCTGCGCTTGCCCTCAAGCCACAGGTACCTATAAGGGTTAGGAGGTGTTGCCCGCTAACGTGCCCCTGTCTCCTAGCCAGACCCTAGGCCTAAATCCCACCACCCACCAATACACGGAGGGAAAAGCAAACACAAAAATAAAGAACAAAAAGGTGAAAAAGGAAAAACTAACTTATCTCGAGAGGGAATCTTCAGAATGTACAGCAACAGTAGTCTGAAGCCACAACAAGGAAAAACCACAACTTATCTTGAGAGGGAATCATCAGAATATATGGCAACAGTAGTCTGAAGCAGCATGCACTCCTAAGCAAGTAACTTCTCCAAGTGAAGAGTATAACCCGCACTGGAGGAGTGAGAGGCCCAATGTTAAAAAGGCCCTTAATTACCAGCTGCAGGAAAGGCTCCTCCAACCTGGCAAGGAAACAGGAAAAAAAACTAAATCAAGCCCTTAAAGGGACAGTGTCCTTTAACATCTGGACGACCGCCGGGCCCTTCTACACCTAGTCCCAGCAGCAGCACCTGAAGATTCAGACACATCCGTGACAGGTACGGGAAAGAAAAACGGACCATTTTTGATCAGTTAGCTGGAACTTATTTTTGTCCCATGTGCTCATTTCACCATTATTGTGACTGTGGAGACACGGGGCTCAGTGGGTGCTCTCGTCCACTAAAACCCGCCGCCTTTAGAAAGACAGCGTGGCTCAGGGCTCATCCCAACTGATCGCCGGCCTCCTTAACAATGGACGTAACACTACTCAGACAACACAGGGTGAGGGAACCACAATAATTAGACTTTATTGGATCGTCAAACAATTAACGGCACATAACCAGCAAAACACAAATGTAACAGGCAACAGAGTCTCACCCTTCCGCTGGCTCACCAGGGATTTAGAATGTCCATGCCTCAGAGGTTCCAGGGCTATTTACTCCAATCCAGCAGCACCCCGCTTTTGGCGGGCACCCACCGAGAAAGGATTAATGCCAGATTTAGGAAGCTGCCTAAGGTCTGTAACAGGTGACTGAACTGTCCCAACCTGAGTGTCCTCCTTAGGTAGTCCTGGTATGATGTTACAAGCAGCCGGAGTCGAAATCCCTAGGCTGTGGATATGGTCTCCAATCGGAACCGGAGTCCCTAGATTGAAGCCACAGGGTATCCTGATCCTCTAGTCAGCTCCTAAGAGCTTAGACTGGATCCATCAGCATCCATCAACAACCTTCATCTCCCTGGTGGCTTAAAGAAGTCCTCTCTTATAGCCACAGCCTTCCACTTGGATACACTGCGTCCTCATCGGATTGGTTGGACAAGATTGCTTCTCCCATTGGACGAATTTCAAGCTGCATGGATAATGTTCATTTAAATGGTGTGCATAGAAAGACTGATGATATCTACATGAAGTCTGCAAGTCACAGACTCGACAATGGCTACTAAGGTAATCACATTAGCAATACACAACTACAATACAATGATTACTGGAAGAGTCTGGAGAAACAATAGCTAAGCAAACATGAGGTACTACATAAAAGAACAATACGTCTGACTGAATGTTAAGAAACTTTAACCCATGAGAGGCATTGGGTGTCCATGTCGTCACAGTGACGTCTGTTTTTGTTCTATGCAAAAAAAAAGGTCTCCGATGTTCTTACACCTATTAGACCCATTTAGAATGATCTTTGTTGAAACACCAATGGCATCCAAGTGCTATCTGCTTTTTCACAGACTTATTGATTTGAATGGATGTGTATCCCCGTATTTTGTTTGCAGTTGCTTAGTCTGCAAATACGTATGTAACACTCAAACTTCTGAAGAAAACTATACTGTTGTTATATCAGCCTTGAGTGCATTTGAAGTGAATTTGGGATTAAGACTACATTCACATGACGATAATTTCAGTCCGAGTGTTGCACTTGAAAAGAAACTGACAGCACTCGGACCAATCTTATGCGATAAGGCTGGTCAGATAACCGTTTTTTCACACACACTGAATGTTCGTGTGAACAATATTAAATTGCAGAATGTACTATTGTCTTTCATATTTCGGACATATCTTGCCTAATGAAGAAATCAGATCCCATACAGATCATCTGTAAAGCTTCTGATTTTTATGGCTACATTGCAATTCATTAAGATAAAAAAAATGTATTTAGTCTTAGACATTTTAATAACTGCTGACATATAAAGACAAATGGCCTTCAGTGGCCATACAAATAACAATACATGTAGAAACATATCCATTTTTACTGGCTGAAAATCAGACTTCTATTTTTTTTTTTTATAAACTCGTGTGAAGTTAGCCGAACTGAAAATCAGGACTGCATCTATTATGAGCAGGTATGGATTTCCAAAAAATGTACACCCATTTAAGGCTTCCACTTGGTCAAGAATAATTGGAAACTGCTGGTTTACTGCTGATATTTTAGTATCAGTAAGCATATATTAGTAGAACTTATTTCAAAGCCTTAAGGATTTCAAATACATAGTGCACGATGTGCTGCTTTTTGGGTCTGTCCTACTTACATTTACAAAAGCTAATGGGCAAAAAAGGCAAAGTGATCAATCGAAGTGTACCTCACCTAACATAATCACATACACACCAAGTCAGGCAGATCATCACTTCTTCCAGGGCTTCAAGATACAATAATAATAAGCCAGAATCTTCATTTCAAGCACATAAAGAAAATAACATCCAACATGACCATGAATCATGCTTTCCCCTGATACAAATGATGCTATAATGGTTTTCTTATTTTAGACTGGAAGCAAGATGAAGTCATGTAGGGTTTGAGTTTCAGACAAATTGGTATTTTGTAATGCAAGCTAATGTACTGCTGTTATTATTTCTTTTATCTTAATAATACAAAGGATCATTGTTATAGAAGGACTCACATACGTTAATGTAATCTCAGAGATTGAACTTTGCTGAGATCAGCAACCTGTGGCATTGGGGCTCGTAGGTTCACAACAGCTGTAGTGCTGAAGGTTTCTGATACCAGCACCAGTATATGTGCAGGCGAACAGCGCTATATTGGCATTATGTCTTGGAGGACACGATGGTACTAGTATTCTCAGTCTTCAACTGCCACCATGACACTCACAAGATTTGTATTTTCAAGTTTTCGTGCCCCAAATCAAAATCTGTAATAAGACCATCACTTCACCTCTGCCCATTATTATTCTTGTGTTTGCTTATATTGAAGAGGGCCTTCCAGGTTGGAAGAGATGCTTCTGGGTTGGAAGAGATGCTTCTGGGTTGGAAGAGGTGCTTCTGGGTTGGAAGAGGTGCTTCTGGGTTGGAAGAGGTGCTTCTGGTTGGAAGAGTGCCTTCTGGGTTGGAAGAGGGCCTTCCGGGTTGGAAGAGGGCCTTCCGGGTTGAAAAGGGTCTTCTGGGTTGTTACTTTTGCAGCGTCAATGTTCAGATTTTATTCCTTTATGGATACTATTGCTATGTTTGCCTGATTGTAAGGGTATGATATATACATTTGGAGGCAACTTTACAATCCGTGTATTACTGTGTCTATGATTTTGGTTAAGCAAGCTATACCTGTATACACGCCACTGTTCTGTGGGCACAATATCAATAAGCTATAAAGAATGTTGATCAGTCATTGCTACAGCATCTGAACGCTTTAATGACTGGAATTGATAAGGCGTTACAGTGAAAAACAGTGTTGGACAGACAATTTAGAAGGATGGAGACGTCATTTATCGTCTGCTCCTTCTGGTCTACACGGTCTACAGATAAAACACATGGGTGCTACACAGCTTAGTATTTCCAATGTGTTGTGCTATGATAATTTCCTATGGACATATGGAATCTGTTCTTATAAATTGGAATCCCACACTGGGAAGCAGCTTTCCAAATCTGTAATTCATGCAGCCTGCCTTTCTGGAAAATAAAATGGCTCATAATAGTGTAGTTTGAGAAAATAATATAATATCTCATTCTTGGTGGATTTCAGAAAATACAATGTCTTTTTTATTAAATGCCATTCTTTCATATTTCAGATGGTAGAAATATACAGTAGATTTCACTTAAAGGCTTTTTCCAAAGCTAGAAAATATGGTCTTTTTTTGATCTGTGTATAGGTTACATCTGTTATTGCACTCCAGCTTCATTCACCACAATAGGGATGAGCTATAAACACAGATTCAGTCTATAGACCGTTATGGCAATGTTGCTGAGAAAATAGCAAAATCCTGAACAAGACCTTTAAGCAGAATCTCTAAGCAGATTTTGCTATATAATCTGAGAGCAGCATTACATCGGGAAAGAAAGCCTTATTCCAGCGATGTATCGCTTACTGGGCTGCTTTGTGGCGTTTTCATAGAATACCTGATTTTTCTTATGTAGATGTAGTATATGCGTATATGACTCTGCACTCGGAAGTCATTCGAGTGCAGTACAATGTTTCACACAGTACAGACATGGATGCGAGTGATGTGAGAGTCGCTGACAATTGCAGCATGCTGCAATTTTTTTTTGCTCGTGCTCTCAGATCTGACCTGCATCATTGATGAACATTGGTCGGAGTGCAATGTGCGATTATCTCGTGTTACATTCGTCTTATTTAATTGCTAATATGAGCGAGAACTAATTAGCAAAAACTTGCTGACATTCCCTTTAGCTAAATTATGCTTTTATATTACCATGCCAATACAACATTTATTTCCCTTGGACACTGCCTTGGTAGGAAGAAAGAGGGTCTGTGGCTGTCTGCAAGTTTGCCCATCTACCATATCCAGAGGAGAATTTTATGGGTGTGGACACCCTTAGGGTATGTCCGCACGCTACAGTGTTGTATTCACCACAAAACTACACCCTGCAGCCACAAAAGGGCAACCTGTGGCTCAGAAATGTATCCAAAAACAGGTGTTTTTGACAATACGTTTTTTTTTTCAATTCAACTACTGAAAAATAGTGATGGGTACCGGAGTGCCTAAAAATAAATAAATAAAAAAATTGACGCATGGTCCCCCATATTATGATACCCATATGGCTAAAGGCTGCAGCCCCCAGCTGTGCGATTATCTTGGCTGTGTATCAAGATAAGAGGAACCGCATGCGACTTTTTTTTTAATTATATAAATAAAAAATGTAAAAAAACTCCATGCAGTTTCCCCCCTTCCTTCCCCCCCCCAATTTTTTAATTAAGCCAAGATAAAGTAGACAGCTGGGGACTGGTATTCTCAGGCTGGGGAAGCAAATGCTTATTGGGCCCCCTTAACCTAAAAATAGTAGCTTGCAGCCTGCCTAGAAATGCTGCATCCATTAGATGCCAAAAATCCCAGCTTTTCCTTGGTGCAGTTGCAATCAGGGTAATAAGGGCCGCCACTAAGCCTTAGATTATTTATGAGAGGCCTCTAAGAGACATTCCCCCATTACTAATCTGAAAGGGAAAGTAAACAAACACCGAAAAAGTCCTTTATTTGAAATAAAAGACAAAAAAGCACCCTCTTTCACCATTTTACTAAAGCCCCAAAACACTACTGAAGGTCCGACGTAATCCACCTCTTTTATTTCAAATAAAGTATTTTTTTGATGTTTGTTTATTTCTTTTCACATACAGATTAGTAAAGGGGGGATCTCATAGACACTACTCATCCTCCCATTACTAATCCAGGGCTTAGTGGCATCTGTAAGCTGACATTAACCCCTTATTACCCCAATTTCCACTGCATCAGGACAATGGCAAAAAAAACAGATAAAATGCTGAGATTGTTGCATTTAATGGATGCGGCAATCCTGAGCAGCTGCAGGCTGATATATTTAGCCAGGGGGCACAATAAGCACGGGACTCCACATTCTGACAATACCAGCACCCAGCTGTCAGGTTATATATAGACTAGGTATCAAAATTGGCGGGACCACACGACATTTTTTAAAATAAAATAAAATACTTAGGCTTACATGTGTTTTGATGCATTTTCACCAGAGAAGCAACCTAAAAACACATATGCATTATTTACCTGTTGATTTTCATTCAATGCAGTGCTATAGGGAAAATAAAAACCTAAAACTCAGCGTAAGGCCTCTTTCACACGTCAGTGATTCTGGTACGTTTGTGCTTTTTTTTAAGCGTACCAGAATCACTGACATATGCAGACCCATTATAATGAATGGGTCTGCTCACACGTCAGTGATTTTTCACTGCACGTGTCTCCGTGCGGCGTACCCGCGTGTGTGTGATTGCCGCACGGAGACATGTCCATTTTTTTCTGGCATCACTGATGTCCCACGGACCACGCAGTGGTGTGGTCCGTGAAAAACGTGCCAGAAAAAAACGTGCTTTTAAAATAAAAAAACATTTTAACTCACCCGGCGTCCAGCGATGTCCTCTGCAGCCCGTGCAGCTTGCTGCTTCTGAGCCGGCTCATTATTGTCGCGCATATTCATGATGCGCGACACAGCCGACCCGGAAGCAGCTGCTGCGGGGGTCAGCGCCGGCCGGATGCTGCACCGCGGGAGCGATCAGCACCATGGAGAGCGGGAGCGGGCGCAGGTGAGTTGATTATTAAGTGCAATCACGGGCCACGGAGAACGGAGCCCGGATTGCACTTAAGACAACCCACGTGTGCCGTGATTCACGGCACACGCAGGGACATGTGCGTGTTTTACACGCCAGTGAAAAACGTCAGTGTTTTTCACTGACATGTGAAACGGGCCTAACCGAAAGAGAAATTGACATGTTGTGGATTTGAAACACGCACCTCAGGTCAGATTACGCGGAGTGAAAAAGACCGCTATCTAGTGGTGGGAGATTCCGGTAAATGTGTTTATCACCATTCAATTTCCTCATGCACTAGAACATTACAGTATATAACATACATGTTATTTGCCATTTGAAAGCTATACTTATATGTATACTATATATGCTAATACAAGTGCATCTCAATAAATTAGAATATCCTCAAAAGGTTAATGTATTTCAGTAATTCAATATAAAAAGGGAAACACATATATTATATAGAGTCATTACACACAGAGTGATCTATTTCAAGTGTTTATTTCTGTTAATGTTGATGATTATGACTTACAGCCAATGAAAACCCAAAAGTCATTTTATCAGAGAATTAGAATATTATATAAGACCAACTGAGAAAATTATTTTAAACTCAGAAATGTTGGCCTACTGAAAAGTATGTACATTAAATGCACTCAATGCTTGGTCGGGGCTCCTTTTGCATGAATTACTGCATCAATGCGGCATGGCTTGGAGGTGATCAGCCTGTGGCACTGCTGATGTGTTATGGAAGGCCAGGTTGCTTTGATATCAGCCTTCAGCTCGTCTGTATTGTTGGGTCTGGTGTCTCTCATCTTTCTCTTGACAATACCCCATAGATTCTCTATGGGCTTTAGGTCAGGTGAGCTTGCTGGCCAATCAAGCACAGTAATACTGTGGTTATTAAACCATTTATTGGTACTTTTGGGAATGTGGACAGGTGCCAAGTCCTGCTGGAAAATGAAATTTCCATCTCCCAAAAGCTTGTCGGCAGAGGGAAACATAAAGTGCTCTAAAATGTCCTGGTAGACGGGTGTGCTAACTTTGGTCTTGATAAAACACAGTGGACTTACACCAGCAGATGACATGGCTCCCCAAACCATCACTGATTGTGGAAACTTCACACTAGACCTCAAGCAGCTTGGAATGTGGCCTCTCCACTCTTCCTCCAGACTCTGGGACCTTGATTTCCAAATGAAATGCAAAATTTACTTTTATCTGAAAACAACACCTTGGACCCCTGAGCAACAGTCCAGTTATTTTTCTTCTTGGCCCAGGTAAGATGCTTCTGGCATTGTCTATTGGTCATGAGTGACTTGACACAAGGAATGCGACAGTTTTAGCCAATGTCCTGGATATGTCTGTGTGTGGTGACTCTTGAAGCACTGACTCCAGCAGCAGACCACTTCTTGTGAATCTCCTCCAAATTTTTGAACGGCCTTTTCTTAACAATCCTATCAAGGCTACAGTTATCCCGGTTGCTTGTGCACCTTTTTCTACTACACTTTTTCCTTTCACTCAACTTTCCATTAATATGCTTGAAAACAGCACTTTGTGAACAGCCAGCTTCTTTAGCAATAACCTTTTGCGGCTTACCCTCCTTGTGGTGTGCGTCAGTGACTGCCTTGTGGACATCTTTCAAGTCAGCAGTCTTCCCCATGATTGTGTAGCCTACTGAAGCAGACTAAGGGACCATTTTAAATGCTTAGGAAGCCTTTGCAGATGTTTTGTGGTAATTATTCTAATTTTCTGAGATAATGACTGTTGGGTTTTCATTGGTTGTAAGCCATAATCCTCATCATTGACCGTAATAAACGCTTAAAATAGATCACTATGTTTGTAATGACTATATAATAATGTGTTTCCCTTTTTGTATTGAATAACTGAAATAAATTACCTTTTGGTGATATTCTAATTTATTGATATGCACTTCTAACTGCTACTATTATATTCCTGTATAGAGTATGTGCTCCTTACACTTGTATTTTGGTTTTCATACCTCTGAACGTGCGCCTCCTTTTCTGCAATTGTGTACAGCCATTTGTTACCTCTTGATCTTTAAAAGAGTTTTAAACCTTTGATTATATGGACATTCTGATCTGTTTCCCCCTCTTTGAGTAAAAAAAAGAAGCACAGTGGGTATGAGATTTCGATAAATCCCATCCACTTTGCTGGAACTGTATGATTCTGCGTTTTCGATGCAGCAAAAATACACAGAGCCGAAAGCTCATTGTGGGAACTTAGCCTTATAGTAGCACCGCCAATTAATTGTAATTGAATTTTATTAATTTTACTAATGAAGTGTTATCCACAATATCCACCCTCAAGGTTTGAGTAAATTTAAGTTTGTCATTAGCAATAACTTGATATATAAAATTGGGGGTTGTATATATTTTTTATTGCAAACATTTAGTAGAAATGTGTTCCGCACCCCTGGCGCTACTACACTAATAGAATTTGTGCTTTATAATTTATGTATAAACCATGTCCCCTCTAGTCAGTACTTTTCTCATTACATATGGCCTTTTGTGCACTTGGATATAAAACATGTTTTTGGGAAGAATTTTAATAATGCAATATAGTGAATAATTCTGCCGAGGTTATTTAATGTGGTGTCACCAACCACTAAGCAAATCTCTGCCTGTAAAGTAGCTGTATCTTATAAGTCATGACTCAAATATTCATCAAGATCACTTCCCCGTGTATTATACTGAAGACTAAACAATCCATTACTATAACGATATCATTGCTTTAAAGAGCACCTGACACTTTGCTATTTGTCTACTGTTTTCACATTATACACTAAAAACAGATAAGGCACACTACATCATAAAAAATAGTAATTTTATTAAATATAGTTTCAGAAAATGATAGTATAAAACAGCATAAATAAAATTGGGAAAACTAAGAAAACACCAAAGAGTCAGATTATATGTAGCACAATAGATATGATATATAATTATTACAGCAGTGTCTAAAAGTTTTGAGACTGACACAAAATTTGGATTTTATAAAGTTTGCCTCGTCAGTGATTTTTTTAGATCTTTTAGTCAAATGTTCCTATGGTTACTGAAGAACAATTGTACAACATTTTAATAAGTTTTTACACTTTTATTGCGAAAATACATAAAGTTTATGCAAAGACTCAATATTTACAAGATTGCCCCTTATTTTCCAAGACGTCTTTAATTTGCCCTGGCATTCTGGATATGAGCTTGTAGGCCAAATCCTGACTGCTGACGACTAGTGATGGGCGGACCCGGATTGTAAAAAAAAGTCCTGATCCGCGCAGTTTCAAAAGTACCCGAGTGCCGGACCCGGGCCTGGAATTCTCAGGGAATTCCAGCTAATGATCCAGATCCGGCACTCGGGTAATAAAAAAAAAAAGCAAAAATAAAGAAAATAAGAATGAAGTATTTCATACTTTGCGAGTCTCCGGTAATGCCGCTCAATATTCTTCGTTGCATACGCACTGCTTTCCCCACCCACCGGCCTCTCTGTTCGCTTCCAATCACAGACCCTGTCTGCGTGTCTATATCATGCAGTAAAAATAAATAACTTGTCATAGGGTCCACCCATATTATGATACCCAGCACAGATAAAGCATACAGCTACAGGCTGCAGCCCCCAGCCATGCGCTTATCTTGGCTGTGTATCGAAATATGAGAAACTGCTTTTTTTTTCTTAATTATTTAAATAAATAATTTAAACCGGCGTGCGGTCCCCCCCAATTTTGATAAGCAGCTATGATAAAGCCTGACAGCTGGGGGCTGGTATTGTCAGTTTGGTGACACCTGTGCTTATTGTATCCCACAGCCTAAACATAGCAGCCTGCAGCCACCCAGGATTGTCGCATCCATTAGATGTGACAGTCCCGGCACTTTACCTGAACCTGGCTCTTTCCAACTACCGCGGGGCTTTGGCAATTGGGGAAATTTATAGGGGGTTAATGTCAGCTCACAGCTGTCACTAAGCCCTAGATTAGTGATGGGGAGGGTCTGTGAGACCCCCATTGATAATCTGTAAGTGAAAGTAAATAAACGCAAGTACTGAAAAATACTTTATTTGAAATAAAATACAAGAAAACAAACCCTCTTTCACCATTTTATTAACCCCAAAACACCCAGGTCCGACGTAATCCACACAAGGTACCTCAACGATTTCAGCTTTGCTAGATCTGAAGCTCACAGAAAGTGCTATAGAAATGACCAACCTCTGTAAGCTTCAGGCAGAGACTGAGTGAGCCGCATGATGAGCGATGACGTCACTCAAGTAAGTTGCGGGCACAGCTGGTGGATCCCACGGCCCTCCACCTATGTCCTCAGGTAACATGACTTGAGGTGACCTCAGTAAAGTCAGTGACCTTACCTCAGGTGAGGGCTTAGTGGAAGATGTAAGCTGTGATTAACCCCTTATTACCCTGATTAACATTGCACCAGGGCAAATCGGGAAGAGTATGGTAAAGTGCCGTGATTGTTGCATCTAATGGATGCGGAAATCATGGGAGCCTGCAGGCTGCTATTTTTAGTCTGGGGGGCTCAATAAACATGGGTCTCCCCAGTCTGAGAATACGAGCCCCCAGTTGTTGGCCTTTATCATGGCTGGGTATCAAAATTGGGAGAACCACACACCATTTTCTAAAACTATTTATTTTTTTATTTAAAAAAAAAAACAAAACCCATATGTGGTTCTTTTTTTTTTCATATATATATATACAGCCAAGATAAGCGCATGACTGGGGGCTGCAGCCTCTAGCCATATGCTTTATCTCCAATGGGGATCATAATATGGGGGGACCCTACACCAAATATTTTATTTATGTTTATACCATGATAGATGCACACAGCATCTGTGATTGGAAGAAGTCAGCTGACACTCAGGGTGGGGGCACGTCTGACTGCTTCCAATCACAGACACCGGTTGGTGGGGAAAGCAGTGCCTATGCAGTGAAAGTAATGAGCGTACCTGGATTTGAATAACCAGTCAGGAAGCAATGACGGCTGCGCCGGAGCCTCGGCAAGTACAGTTCACTTGCTCCTATCCCCCTATAATTCTACCACCATTTTTAATTTCCGGATTCTGGTTCCCATAAATATATATGGGCAACGGTGTCCGGACAGATATCCAGGATCAATTCTGGCTAGACCTGGATTTTTTTTTTAAATCCAGTTAGGTCCGCTGATCCCCGTTATCTGTGAGTCTACCCATCAATACTGGCAACCTATTTTTTTGTCCACCCCCTTTTTAACTCTTTCATGACCTATTATATACCCATATTTCATGGTTGGGTAGGAGTTTCTGACCTGTGACTTATAGGTACGTCATGGTGATTGTGTGGGCACAGAATCTAGTTGCACAATCATTGTCGGGAGCTCAGCTTATGTGACCGCTGAGACTCGACTATCTCACAGCCAGGAGTGTTGCCTGCACCGCACCATGCTGTTTAACCCCCTAAATGCTGCAATCGATATCGATCGCAAAATTTAGGATGCTGGGAGTGCGCTCCCTCTCCTGTTCGTTTGTCGGCTCAGCCAGCTACGACAAGCCTTTTAGACCAAGCCAGAAATTAACTATGTAATTTGAAAATACATTTTCCATTAAAAAGAGCAGATACAAGTTTTTGGCCACTTTCTGGTCACATTTTTTATAAGCTCTTCCTTCCCATGGGTAGGGCTCTGGATATACTGCTCTCAATTTCTATAGGTACAAAGATAGGTGAACTACGTGACTGCTTTCCTGGCTGTAACTGTCATTGCTAGTCACTTCAAAACTCTCCAATGCTTTGTTTCCATCCATTTCTGGGTTCTTCTTGAACTATGTTTGGGGTCATTGTCCTGCTGGAAAAGGCATGACCTAGGATGCAAACCCAGTTTTCTAACACTGGACATTACATTGCAACCCAAAATCCCTTGGTAATCTTCAGATTTCATGATGCCTATAGAGCACACAGTCAAGGCACCGAGTGACAGAGGCACCAAAACAACTCCAGAACATCCTTGATCCTCCAACATATTTGCCTATACGTACTGTAATCTTTCCTTTGTAGTTCTCATTCCATTTTTCGTAAACAGTAGAATGATCTGCTTTACCAAGAAGCTCTCTCTTGGTCTCATTTATCCACAAGATGCTTTCCCAGTAGAATTTTCACTTACATACATTTTGGCCAACTGCAGTCTAGCTTTTTTATGTCTCTGTGTCAGCAATGGGGTCATTTCCATTAAATGTCTACAGATAGTTTGTGTTGACACTGATGAATCCTGAGCCTGTACGACAGCTTGAATTTCTTTGGAACTTGATTGGGGCTGCATAGCCACTATCTGGACTACCTTTCACAGTTTTCTTCTGCCATCCATGTCCAGGGAGATTAGCTACAGTGCCATGGGTTGTAAACTTCTTGATTAGGTTGGGAACCGTGGACAAAGTGACATCAAGATCTCTGTACATGGGCTTGTAACCTTGAAATCGTTAATAATTTTTCAACAATTTTGGTTCTCAAGTCGTCAGACAATTATCTTCTTCTTTCTGTTCTCCATGCTTAGTGTGACACACACAGACACATAATGCAAAGATGGAGTCAACTTCTCCCCTTAATATCTGGTTTCAGGTGTAATTTTCATATTGCCCACATCTGTTACTTGCCACAGGTGAGTTTGAAGGAGCATTACATGTTTGAAACAAAGTTGTTTACTAACAAGTTTGAAAAGGTGCCAACAATTTTGTCCTGCCCATTTTTAGGGTTTTATGTGAAATTATGTGCAATTTGACTTTTTTCACAGTTTTTCTTGTGCTGTTCAAATACTCATAAAGGAAATAAAAATGTGTATGACAAAAGATGTGTAATTGCAAAAGTTTTCTGGGAGAAATACTTCATTTTCTGGTATACTTTCAAGGGTGCCAACACTTTTTGCCATGACTGCATATAGGAATTATACCAGTTTGATCAAAGTAGAGCCCAATTGAGAGTAACTGTTTAGTGCCATTATTATCCTTACTACCATAATTCCATCATGTTTTCCAAGAAATCTAGACAATAAAGGCTGCATTACACGCTGCGATATCGTGACCGATATCGCTAGCGTACGTACCCGCCCCCATCGGTTGTGCGACACGGGCAAATCGCTGCCCGTGGCGCACAACATCGCGCGGACCCGTCACACTACTTACCTGCCTAGCGACGTCGCTGTGACCGGCGAACCGCCTCCTTTCTAAGGGGGCGGTTCGTTCAGCGTCAGAGCGACGTCACAGCAGCGTCACCGAACCGCCGCCCAATAGAAGCGGAGGGGCGGAGATGAGCGGGACGTAACATCCCGCCCACCTCCATCCTTCCTCATTGTGGGCGGCCGCAGGTAAGGTGAGGTTCCTCGTTCCTGCGGTGTCACACATAGCGATGTGTGCTGCCGCAGGAGCGACGAACTACTTCGTACACCAAGCAGCAGTGATATTCGAGAATAGGGGGGCATGTCACCGATGAGCGATTTTGACCGTTTTTGCGATGATTCAAAATCGCTCATAGGTGTCACACGCAAAGACATCTCTAAAGCGACTAGATGTGCGTCACAAATTCCGTGACCCCAACGAGATCGCTTGAGCAATGTCGCAGCGTGTAAAGCGGCCTTAAGACGTGTATTTCATGCTTCGCTTATAACTTAAATGTTTTTTCCCCCTTTAGCATTACTTAGTGAGTATAACCTTGAGAAAGAACAAATCTGGGTAAAGTATCTAATTATTCAGTTTAGTGCTCACAAGCAAAATACTTATTAATGAACACCACAACAACTCATTCAGTGTTTCAAAATTTGTTCCTTTGCCTGGAAAATATTTGTTTCTCTATATCCAAACAGGATAAATAACCCATGTATTTTATGTGTAAAATACCAATCACAGTCTTGGCAGCCCACCCAGATGCAGGAAGAACTGTCTCTCTTGTGTTGCTTTGGACAACATCATGATTATTTAGTTGTGGCTCACTGGCTCCTTGACAGTTGGACTATATTTATTCACTACCAAGCCAGAATCATGACTCATTCTATCATCATCTGTTACCCCATTTACTAGCAGAGGGGTTTACTATGCACTGTTAACCATCCTGGAAGCAGACTTCTTACGTATGCACAGCTATAGCTTCAGTATATGTTCTGCTGATATTTACCATGAGCTGCATTTACCTCGGAAACTCCTAGAACGCCAATAATGAAGGATTATTCTATAAACTATACCAGAACCTGAAGAAACTTATTTTATGTTACACATTGCAGTGGACATGAATTGAATGTGTTAATTAACTGAACTGGGTTGAATGTCACTCTATAGTGTGTTTTTGGCAATGTGCGTGTGTTAATATTGCAATGAAGAAAAATAATCATACATTTTCATACAATCATACAATAATTGCAAATTTAGGATGCCATTCACCAATAATGTAAAGTAAGCACATTCTGATTTGTCCATTCAAAAAGTACAAAAAATCCCCGTCAGTGATTTCACCGTTATTTTCCTTCTTCAGTGTCACCTGTCCAAATATTCAGTATATTTCAGGTGACATTAATAAGGACAAATTTAAAGTCCATATTATTGCATATGGACATCATAAATCGTGCTCATGCGAAGGGGAGCAAACGCCAGGTCGACAGGGCTCCGCTCTAGACATAACCTGTGTTTGTGATCCGCCCTGGACGGCGTCTTCAGTGGAGCATCCACCTCTCCTGGGTCTCCTGCCATAGCGTTTCATTTCCATTAAATGTCTACCTTCGTAGACATGGCAGGGCAACACATCACACAAGAGTCTCTTTATAACACAACATGGAATTATTTATTTGTTCTTCAACGTTTCAGACAGACATGGCCATATCCCATTCTGCTGCCGCCATTCCCTGGGGTACTTCTGCCTAGCCCGATGCTCAGGAATTAGCCTTCCAGCTGTTGAGCCTAAGCTACTACTTCCCCTTGCTCTTCTCTCCATGGCTACGTCCTGAAGAACTCTCTCTCTTGAGCATGTCTGTTTTGTCCCTGGACTCTTTTAAGCCCATCCCGAGGTGAGCCTTGAGGGCCAGACACTTGGGGGGATACCTTTGGGTTACCAAGCACCAACCACACACAAGCAACCTCACTCCAAAACTCACTTCTCTCAGGCCTGTCTAACCAGCCAACCTGTGGCTCTCTATCACTCCTCCCATCCTGACTCTCCATTCCCTCAGCAACCGGAAAGCACTTGCTACACTGTACATACTAAAACCTTCACTTACGCTAATCCCTACCTAGCTTACACTCTTGTACTTTACATTACATTAATCACACATAACATTATACTATATATTACTATAAAACACATATTAGAATAAAACGCAATCTTCAATAAAAATTACTTTAAACTTTCAGCCACTAGATGGCACCGACTGCAGCACTGCTCTGGCTCAGCAACAGGCATTCATTTTCTAAAACACAACTATGATGCATGCAATAAAATACATCAGACATATATATTTCCATCCACTATAGGAGTGGGATAATCTGGCCACCTCATACACTAATTCCCCAGCACAGGGCTAAAGAAAACAGCGACTAAGGATAGTCTGGATTTTTTTCTGGCAGCTATATGTGCAGTGTATTCCTGGCCACAACTGCCTGTTTTTTTTGCCTGTATAAATATAGTGCAGAGAGCAGTTTCTGATTAGCAAGACTAACCTTTTTGTTACTTTGTCTACCTTGCAGGGGAAGATGTGGGCAAACTCAAAACAATCCCTTTAGATAATGTTAGGATTGCCAGGGCTGTAAGTAACCAGTCTTGCAGCAAGCATCTTACGAGTTAGGTTAGTTTCTTTTAAAGGGAATCTGTCACCAGGTTTTTGCTACCCCACCTGAGATTAGCATGATGCAGGAGCAGAGACAGATACCAGCGAGGTATCACTTACTAGTCTGCTATCTAGAGTTTTGATTTATCTACTGCAGAACTACCAGTTCTCTTTGGAGTTCTGTATGATCCCACCCACATCACTGATTGACTGATTTCTGTGTACACTGTGCATAGGCAGAAAGTGTCTAATCAGGAGTGAGGTTAAACAGTGGTCATGAATGTGGATGACCACATGGTAGCAGGTTTACAGATCCTCTAATATTAATCTACTGCTTATAAAATAATGATTTTATCGAAACTACAGCAAACAGCCCAGGATGTGATACATCGCAGGAATCAGGGTCACTCTCTGTACATTATGCTGCTCTCAGATTTGGTGTCAAAAACTTTTTGACAAATTCTATTTAGAGTCCATAAGATTCATTTAATCCACCACCTAGTGGTCTAACAATCTGTGCTGATCTAGTGTGCAATGAAAGTAGTACCACACTGTTATAGCCGTTTTGCTCTGACCCAAAATCAGAAACGGGATCACCAGTGAGGCCATATTATCGGACTAGGCCTAGTCACTCTCTTAGTCATGTATGCTCAGACAAGAGAATGCACACTGGTTATGAGTGGGGATGAGCAAACTCGAACGGACCTTGTGTCCAGTGCTGAACCCTGAACTCAGACTTTTGACTGTATGTCCTGTTCCTGTTCAGATTTGTCACCCAAATAAAGTTTGTTGAAAAGTTGCAGAGCAGCTAATTACGGTAGCAAGTTCCCCTCCCCAGGGCTATGGGGTACTCGACCACGGGCTGTATATGTTTGGGGATGCTGTGTCACGGGTGTATACTGGCCAATGCCCAGTTCTGTGACCCTGGGGTCGCTTTAAAAGGGGAATATTTACAAGGCAATTGTAATAAAAGTTTATGTTGTGACGCCACTTGCGGGTTGGGGTTATAGAGATAAAACCGCCGCTGCACAGCCTCTGGCCTCTGGGGCTGATGGTGGTGGCAGCCTAGATGTTGGGCCCTCCACAAGTAGGGCCAGGCCCCAGGGAATGGATAATGGTGGTAGGCACGGAAAGTAAGGGAGGCCACATGAGGGGTTGCTGTATAACTGGTTATCTTTACTCACTTTAGGTGGTAACCGGTACCCGGAGGATGGCTGATATTCACCTCTGGTCCCCTTAGTCCCAGTGCCGGTGGTAACCTGGTGGCTTCTCTCCCCTGCACCTCTACTGGTTGGTGGAACTCCATGGCTTGGAGAATCTGGGGTCCCCTCCTGTTTGTCTTTCAGTCTTTGGTCCATACAGCGGGAAGTGTGAACCCTTTAGGGTCGGTGATCTGTCCCGGGCCCTGGTTCTCTCGTTACTGCTGGTGCCCCCGGATTCTTGGGTCAGTGAGGTCCTTGATGGTCCCCTCACTGTGCAAGTATTTGTCAGGTAGCCTGAAGCGTTCGCCTGACCTAGGGCCCTGTGCCCCATCGGTGCTATGGTTCCAGGGGTACCTGGCTGTACCCTCCCTGGCAATCACTTTCCTTCACCAACTAGGTCACCGCTGCACAACCGTGTCTCCAGACACGTCCGTCTCCTTTAGATGTCACTACGGACTCCCTTTTCTGTCTCCCCCTCCCACCTGGTTGTTCTCTAGTGAACGGGATTGGCTCCACCCCTGGGTGGCCATCCATTGGGTCCCAAACTAGTCAGTCACCCTGATTGGAGAGGGAAACTGGGGAAATTTATGTGTTTTTATGTTACCGACACTGGTCTTCCAGGTCCCAGGGGGTAGGCCCTGCATCTTTAACAGAATGCAGTACTTTGTAGAGCCCTGATGGGTTCAGGGGCGCTACACAAGCTTTTAAGTTATGGTTATGGGCACTTCTGGAGCCATTGCAGCCATCCTAAGTATTGGCATGGCTATAATTCTCCAGCAAACCCTGTGACACTGCCTTTATAATGCCTCTTAGCATGTTAGTACGCCCACAGGGGCATTCTAACATGCTATTCAATGCAGCGTCACCAGCAGTGATGCGCGTACCTGTGTCCACGATGAATGCTGAAGCTGAATTCCCTGCACTCCGGTCATGCGCAGTATGAAGCTGGGTGTACACGTCCCAGCTTCAAACAGGGCGCATGACCGTAAGTGCGGGGAATTCAGCTTGAGCATTCATCGTGGACACAGGTACGCGCATCACTGCTGGTGACGCTGCATTGAATAGCATGTTAGCATGCCCCTGTGGGCGTACTAACATGCTAAGAGAGCAAACTATTTCAAAAGACTGACCTGCACATCCTACAAGTGTGTATAGGTGCCAGCTGAAAAAACCTAGCAAATACAAAATGGATATAGCCGCACACTAAATGCCATCAATGTATAAGGGAACTCTGGTACTGCATTACTGCTATATGAAAAAATGAGATTTTTAGTTTATGAATTGGCCAATGCATGCAAGCCCGGAAACCAAACGGCAAGGTAAATCTCAATATTCCGGGTCTCTAACTAAAATGCCACTATCTAGGTTAAAATCATCCTTGTCTGGGCAGCTAGACTAAAAATCTAACTTGAAATGCCACTATCTGGACTAACCTCCATGTCTGGGCAGCTAGGACTCCTGGTATAAGGATTGTGAACACAGCCTGGTTTATAGGGCGGAGTGCTCAGTCAGAAAAAAACTCACTGCAAATATTTCAAAAGACTGACCTGCACATCCTACAAGTGTGTATAGGTGCCAGCTGAAAAAACCTAGCAAATACAAAATGGATACAGCCGCACACTAAATGCCATCAATGTATAAGGGAACTCTGGTACTGCATTACTGCTATATGAAAAAATGAGATTTTTAGTTTATGAATTGGCCAATGCATGTAAGCCCGGAAACCAAACGGCAAGGTAAATCTCAATATTCCGGGTCCCTAACTAAAATGCCACTATCTAGGTTAAAAACATCCTTGTTTGGGCAGCTAGACTAAAAATCTAACTTGAAATGCCACTATCTGGACTAACCTCCATGTCTGGGCAGCTAGGACTCCTGGTATAAGGATTGTGAACACAGCCTGGTTTATAGGGCGGAGTGCTCAGTCAGAAAAAAACTCACTGCAAATATTTCAAAATCTAAAGAGTCACATATTTATACACAACAGGACTTAGAATAGTGCAGTAAAAAAAAAAACAAAAAAAAAAAAACAAGTTATATAAAACAGAACTATCTCTATGGCAGGGGCCCCCCTGCCATAGAGATAGTTCTGTTTTATATAACTTGTTTTTTTTTTTACTGCACTATTCTAAGTCCTGTTGTGTATATATATGTGACTCTTCAGATTTTGTGTTATACCATGCCTGATGAAGAGACCGGAGTAGTCTTGAAAGCTTGCAATTATTACCATCTTTTCAGTTAGCCATTAAAAGGTATCAACCACTGAGGACTTTCTGTTCTTTTAAACAAAATTTTTTTTACCATATAATGTATCATTCCTGCAGAAATAAAATTGAAAATTGCCTGACTGATTTATATCAAAATGTGTAAAACATTAAGCACATGGCTGTGCATAAAAAATATGAATCATAGATTATGTAACTGTTACAGCTATTGCTGCTATAGCTGCAGGTCTGCTTAATATAAGCAAATATCTGGCTTGTTCAAGGCTATCCATTCGCTCCACAGAGAATGCGTCATCATCCCCGTTCCCCCGCAGGAATGTTTCTCGTTTTTTTATTCAACCTGTTTGTGGTTCCAAAGAAGTTCATCTTCTCTGTTCATCCCATCCTGGACTTCAAACTATTGAACAGACATATCCATCTGCGTCACTTCTGGATGGAGTCCCTTTGTTCGGTAATAGCCTCCATAGAGCCAAAGGAGTTCCTATGTTCAGTGGACCTCCAGATGCTTAGCTGCACATACCCATTTTTCCTCCTCACCAGAGATTCCTCCGAGTCACAGTACAGGAATCCCACTTTCCGGTCATAGGTTATAGCGCTGCCTTTCAGCCTAGCCACAATACCCAGGGTCTTTATGAAAGTCATGATGTCGGTTATGTCCATACTTCGGACCCTTATCTGGATAACATTCTCATTAATGTGCCATAACTCATCAGCATGTTGCAAGAGTCTGCAGATCACTCTAGACCAGTGTTTCTCAACTCCAGTCCTCAAGACCCACCAACAGATCATGTGTTTAGGTTTTCGTCATGTTAGACAGGGAATAATTCCATCACCTGTGCAACAATAAGGAAGTCCTGAAAGCCTGATTGAGGAAAACCTGAAAACATGATCTGTTTGTGGGTCTTGAGGACTGGAGTTGAGAAACACTGCTCTAGACACTCTTTTTTCCCCATGGCTGGAGGATAATCAACAGTTTGACATAATCTTTGATCCTGGATCAGCGCATAGTCTTCCTGGGAATTCTACATGACACTGCATGAGCAAGCGTCTTTCTGTCTGAAGATAAATACCCTACAACACTGATTTGTTCTCTCATAATAATAATAATAATAATAATATTTTTTATTTATATAACGCCAACATATTCTGCAGCACTTTACAAGTCAAAGGGGACATATACAGCCAATATGAGACATTACAGCATAACACAATTCAACAGAAACCAAAAGAAGAGAGAGCCCTACTCACAAACTTACAATATATGAGGAAAAAGGGGAGGCACTAAAGGTAAATGGGAAAAAGTGCTTGTATTATATAGTCCGGCCACCAATCTAATATATAAAGCGGAGTGTGTGTGTGTGTGTATGTGTATGTAAAAGTATTTAGTCAGCCACCAATTGTGCAAGTTCTCCCACTTAAAAAGATAAGTGAGGCCTGTAATTGACATCATAGGTAGACCACAACTATAGAGACAAAATGAGAAAACAAATCCAGAAAATCACCTTGTCTGATTTGGCAAGATTTTTTTTCAAATTATGGTGGAAAATAGGTATTTAGTCATTTAAAAACATCCAAGATTTCTGGCTCTCACAGACCTGTAACTTCTTCTTTAAGAGGCTCCTCTGTCCTCCAGTCATTACCTGTAGTAATGGCACCTGTTTGAACTTGTTATCAGTATAAAAGATACCTGTCCACAACTTCAGTCACACTCCAAACTCCACTATGGTGAAAACCAAAGAGCTGTCGAAGGACACCAGAAACAAAATTGTAGCCCTGCACCAGGCTTGGAAGACTGAATCTGCAATAGGTGTGGCGCCCCTGACCTGGTCAGGCACCACTGAGTACTACACCCATGCTGGGACAGTGCTTACAGGTAGTTCTAAAGGCCGGAAAGAGGTGTGTACGCACAGACACATAGCAACCAGGTCTCCCACACCATTAGATGGGACCCATGGGCAGTCCATGGAGGGGTCTGGCCTTCAATTCTTGTCAAGGGGTGTAGTGGAGGGCCTGGGAGCTAAAATGCAGAGGCAGAAAGGAAAGGAGTGGAGCAAGCCAGTCTGGTAGTGGTGAGCGGCGGTTGCTAGGAGACGCAGACACACGCTCATACTAGTCAGACCCTGCGCGTGGAGTAGCCATTAGCGAGGGAGAACGGTTAACAGTCAGTCAGAAAGACAGAGAAGAGAGTCAGTCGAGTACGGGGACTGCTGTTGACTAGGCATGTACGGGAAACAGGTCCCTAGAGTAGACTCAAGTTTAACTATCTGCTAAACCTGCCGGTGAGGGCAACTACAAATCCCTCACCAACCACATAGAGTCCGAGCCTCAGCAGCAACGCAGGGACTTATAAGGAGACAGAAATTGAAGCCATCTCACCTGGTCTACGCTGCAGGCAAACGGTCCAAAAAGGGAGAAAAGGCAGTAGTGACTCACTGGATAGACCCCACGGTACTTCAAGTCAGGGGTTATCTGAACAAAGAGTGCTAGGAAGGTGAGTTAATGGTTACCCTCAGACTGGCCTGTAGGAGCCCTGGTTCTTACCTGGTTTATCACAGCATTGCCCGGGTCAGATCACCACAGCAACATCAAAAGTGAGTAAAGAGCAGTTGAAAGACTTTTGGACTGAGCCTGAGTTATTCCTGACCCGCTATCGTACCCACCCGAGCCTCTTGGGCCAGCCTCACTCACGGGAGGCCACACCATCCGACTGCAGACCCCATCAGCCCCAGACGCTGATGGACGCTAAATCTGCAGTGGCGGTCACCCATTTCTCTGACCACAAGCCGTGAGTGGCGTCACGACACATATATACAAAACCGACATGCCTGTTGCCATATACAGAAGAAGACCCTGTGGTGTCCCTGAAGCTGGATCGATGTCCCTGGGGCGACACATAGGCAAGCAGCTTGGTGTGATGAAATCAACTGTGGTAGCAATAATAAGAAAATGGAAGACATACAAGACTACTGATAATCTACCTCGATCTGGGGCTCCACGCAAGATCTCACCTCGTGGGATCAAAATGATCACAAGTATGGTGAGCAAAAATCACAGAACCACACGGGGGGACCTAGTGAATGACCTGCATAGCACTGGGACCACCATAACAAAGGATACCATTAGTAACACACTATGCCACCAGGGACTCAGATACCTACTGTGAAGCATGGGGGTGGCAACATCATGCTTTGGGGCTGTTTCTCTGCAAAGGGACCATGAAGACTGATCAGTATACATGAAAGAATGAATGGGGCCATGTATCGTGAGATTTTGAGTGCAAACCTCCTTCCATCAGCAAGGGCATTGAAGATGAAAACGTGGCTGGGTCTTTCAGCATGATTATGATCCCAAGCACACCACCAGGGCAACGAAGGAGTAGCTTCATAAGAAACATATGAAGGTCCTGGAGTGGCCTATCCAGTCTCCAGATCTCAACCCCATTGAAAACCTTTGGAGGGAGTTGAAAGTCCGTGTTGTCCAGCAACAGGCCCAAAACATCACTGCTCTAGAGAAGCTCTGCATGGAGGATTGGGCCAACATACCACCAGCAGTGTGTGCCAACCTTATGAAGACTTACAGAAAACGTTTCACCTCTGTCATTGCCAACAAAGGATATATAACAAAATATTGAGATGAACTTTTGTTATTGACCAAATACTTATTTTCCACCATAATTTGCAAATAAAATCTTGCCAAATCAGACAAGGTGATTTTCTGGATTTTTTTTTTCATTTTGTCTCTCATAGTTGTGGTTTACCTATGATGTCAGTTACAGGCCTCTCTCATCTATTTAAGTGGGAGAACTTGCACAATTGGTGGCTGACTAAATACTTTTTTCCCCAACTGTATGTATGTGTGTATGTCCTCTAAAGGAAAGGAAAATGTAACCCCATGGTTTACAGTTATTCACCAAAATACCTGGCTACATTTAAATCAATGGAGCTGGAAGCTATAGGTCATTAACCATAGAATGCATACCTTGGGCCTCGCAGGCCTGCTAGGTTACTTGTTTTCTATGGTAGATTTCTATGGTTGCACGTTCTAGGGCTAATAGGAGCTGTGATTGGTTGCTATAGTCAAAGAAGGTGATTCTTAGTAGGTACGATGTTGTTTGTTGTTCCTGCAGGTCCACACATCGCTGTGTGTAAACCCGCAGGAGCGACAAACATCTCCTTACCTGCGTCCCGCTGGCAATGCGGAATGGAGAGGTGGGCGGGATGTTATGTCCCGCTCATCTCCGCCCCTCCGCTTCTATTGGCCGTCCGATTAGTGACGTCGCGGTGACGTCGCTATGACGACGAACGCACCTCCCCCTTGAAGGAGGGATATTTTGGCAGTCACAGCAACCTCGCTAAGCAGGTATGTGCATGTGAAGCTGCTGTAGAGATAATGTTCGCTATGGCAGCAATCACCACATATCGCATGTGCGACGGGGGCGGGTACTATCGCGCTCGGCATCGCTAGTCGATGCTAGCAATGTCGCAACGTGCAACGTACCCCTTAGAGACGGGAGTGCGAGGTTTGGATTATAGAGGATGTCAGTCTTAGGTCATTAGCAGAACTAAGGGCACAGGTAGGGTGAGAAATAAAGATGACGAAGGAGGTGTACAGCGATGCAGAACAGTGAAGAGCTTTGTGGCTGAGAATGATACGTTTATATTGGACTCTGCAGTGGATGGGCAACAAGTACAATGAGTGGCATCAGTGTAGCGGTTGGACAGGAATATGATCCTGGCTGCTGCATTTAGGATGGATTGAAGAGGGGAGAGTTTAGTAAGAGGGAGACCGATTAGTAGAGAGTTTCAATAGTCCAGATGGGAATGAATAATTGTGACAGTAAGGGGTACTTTACACATTGCGACATCGCTAGCATCGGCTAGCGATGCCGAGCGCGATAGAACCCGCCCCCGTCGTACATGTGATATGTGGTGATTGCTGCAGTAGCGAACATTATCGCTACGGCAGCTTCACACGCACATACCTGCTCGGCAACGTCGCTGTGACCGCCGAACTATCCCTCCTTCAAGGGGGAGGTGCGTTCGGTGTCACAGCGACGTCATCGCAACGTCACTAATCGGCCGGCCAATAGAAGCGGAGGGGCGGAGATGAGCGGGACATAGTATCCCGCCCACCTTCTCCCTTCCGCATTGCTGGTGGACGCAGGTAAGGAGATGTTTGTCGCTCCTGTGGCTTCACACACAGCGATGTCTGGAGCTGCAGGAACAACAAACAACATCGTACCTGCAGCAGGAGCGACATTATGAAAATGAACGACGTGACACAGATCAGCGATTTTTGACTGTTTCACGCTCGTTCATCGTCGCTCCTAGGATTTACACATTGCGATGTTGCTATCGACGCCGGATGTGCGTCACTAACGACGTGACCCTGACGATATTTCGGTAGCGATGTCGCAACGTGTAAAGCCCCCCTAAGAGTTTTTGCAGACTCAATGGTAAAAAAAGGTTGAATTCTAGAGATGTTTTTGAGCTGGAGGTGACTTGATATAGGGAGTGAAGTAGAGATCTTAGTCAAATATGACCCCAAGAAAGCGGGCATGCTGCTTTGGGAGTAATGGTAGAACCACAAATGAAAATTATAATATTGGGTTTAAGAAAATTAGGAGAGGGAGGGAACATAAGTTAAGTTTATGACAGATTCAGTTTTAGATAGAGAGAGACATGATGTTGGAGACAGTCTATGAGAATTCACAAAGGCTGTGCGCACATTGCTTTTTTTGCCTGCAGTTTTGATTGCAGAAAAAAGAAGCAGCATGTCAATTCTTTTTACAATTTGTCTTTGTGTGTCGGAGGACTGGCAGATCAATCCCTCGCTGACTCGGGGTCGGTGAGAAATTAATCCCCGGTATCTGGCCAGAAGCTGTTCTCCATATAAAATCTATGGGGACCAGAATCCAGCGCAAAGGAGTATGAGCAAGCGCTTCATACTCCCCGATCACCGGGGCGGCTGTCACACCGCTCCCGTTGCCTCTCATTCTTCTTCTGCTCATTAGGCTCCTACATATTCACTGCTTCCCTCGTTCACCATTGGCTGTGATTAGTTGCAGTCAGACGCACGTCCCCGCTGAATGACAACTGTCTGACTGCAACCAATCACAGACGCTGGTGGGCGAGTCTATATTATACAGTAAAATAAATAAGTAATAAAAAAAAGGCGTGTGATCCCCTCAATTTTCATATAGGTGAAGGCCTCCGACTGTGACAGCAAATCACCAGAGTGACTGAAGTGAGCTGTGCGATCAGTGCGACATCACTCAGGTTAGTCGCAGCCACAGGGTGTCAGAATGAACTCGGGTGAACCCGTGACGTCACTGCCATGACACCCGTGTTAGTGCGGGGCACGCAGCTGTGATGTCAGGGGTTCACCTGAGTTCATTCTGACAACTGTGGCTGCAGCTAACCTGAGTGATGTTGCGCTGATAGCGCAGCTCACTTCAGTCACTCTGGTGATTTGCTGTCATATGTGGAGGACTCCAGCTGTGACCAGAAATCACCTGTATCATGTCACCGCTGATCACGCAGCTCATTTCAGTCACTCGGGTGATTTTCTGTCACAAGTGCAAGTCTCCAGCTGAGGCTGTGGCTAACCTGAGTGATGTCACCACTGATATCGCAACTCATTTCAGTTGTTGCATGGAGCTGACAGCCAGCCGTCATGTTCTATGGTGCTTGATGTGAGCGTCATATGTAGCTGCGTTGAAAGCATCGTGGGACATCGTGTGGATTATTTCGGACCTGCAGGGGTGTTACTGGGATTAATCAAGTCGTGAAAGGGGGTGCTTTTTTGTCTTTTATTTCAAATAAAGGATTTTTGGTGTGTTTGTGTTTATTTACTTTCACTTACAGATTAATGATGGGGGGTGTCTCAGACGCCTGCCATCACTAATCTAGGACTTAGTGGCAGCTATGGGCTGCTATTATCTCCTTATTACCCCTATTGCCACTGCACCAGGGCAACAGGAAGAGCTGAGTGCAACGCCAGAATTGGCGCATCTAATTGATGCGCCACTTCTGGGGTGGCTGGCGGCTGTTATTGTTAGGCTAGAAAGGGCCAAATAACTATGGCCCTTCCCACCCTAATAATATCTGCCCCCAGTTGTCTGCCCCATCTTGGCTGGTTTAGAGAAAAATGGTGGGGACCCCACATAATTTTTTTTTTCTTTAAATAAATCAAATAATTTAAAAAGTACTGTGGAATCCCCTCAATTTTTCATAACCAGCCAACACAGCTGAGGGTTCCAGCCTGCAGCTGCTGCTTTTCCTGTGCTGGATATGAAAAATGGGGGGGAAACACACGTTATTTTTTTACAAAAAAATAATTAACAAAAACAGCTGGCTAAGCTAGCTATCCCTCTATCTATTAAGGTATTCTGTTGCTTCTTTCTATCTATTCTATCGGTTCTTTAATTATCTATTCTAGATATTTTTTCTTTCTATCTATTCTATCTTTTCTTTCTATTTTTCTATCTATCTATCTATTCTAGCTATCTCTCAATTATCTTATCCTATCATATTTTGTTTCTCTTTTTAAAAAAGCATTAACAAAAACATTGTAAAAACACACAGATACGCAGCAAAAACGCATTCTTAGTCAAATATGACCCCAAGAAAGCGGGCATGCTGCTTGGGCAGTAATGGTAGAACCACAAATGAAAATGATAATATTGGGTTTAGGAAGGTTAGAAGAGGGAGAGAACATGAGTTCAGTTTATGACAGATTCAGTTTTAGATAGAGAGAGACATGATGTTGGAGACAGTCTATGAGAATTCACAACTGCGCACGTTGCTTTTTTTGCCTGCAGTTTTGATTGCAGAAAAAAGAAGCAGCAAGTCAATTATTTTTACGATTTATCTTTGCATTTCGGAGGACTGGCAGATCAATTCCCCGCTGACTCGGGGTCGGTGAGAAATTGATCCCCGGTATCTGGCCAGATGCTGTTCCCCATATAAAATCCATGGGGACGAGAATCCAGCGCAAAAGAGTAGGAGCAAGCGCTTCATACTCCCCGATCACTGGGGCGGCTGTCCCACTGCTCTAGTTACCTGTCATTCTTCTTCCGCTTATTAGGCTCATACATATTCACTGCTTCCCTCACACACCATTGGCTGTGATTGGTTGCAGTCAGACGCACCTCCACGCTGAATGACAACTGACTGACTGCAACCAATCACAGACGCTGGTGGGCGAGTCTATATCATACAATAAAATAAATAAGTTAGAAAAAAAAACAGCGTGTGATCCCCTCAATTTTCATACAGGTGGAGGCCTCCAACTGTGACAGCAAATCACCAGAGTGACTGAAGAGAGCTGCGCAATCAGTGCGACATCACTCAGGTTAGTCGCAGCCACAGGGTGTCAGGATGAACTCGGGTGAACCCGTGACGTCACTGCCATGCAGCTGTGATGTCAGGGGTTCACCTGAATTCATTCTTACACCCTGTGGCTGCAGCTAACCTGAGTGATGTCGCGCTGATAGCGCAGCTCACTTCAGTCACTCTGGTGATTTGCTGTCACAGGTGGAGGACTCCAGCTGTGACCAGAAATCACTTGTATCACGTCACCGCTGATCACGCAGCTCACTTCAGTCACTCTGGTGATTTTCTGTCAAAAGTGGAAGACTCCAGCTGAGGCAGTTGTCTGCTCCATCTTGGCTAGTTTAGAGAAAAATGGCGGGGACCCCACATCATTTTTTTTTTTAATAACTCAAATAATTTTAAAAATAGTGTGGGATCCCCTCAATTTTTCATAACCAGCCAACACAGCTGAGGGTTGCAACCGACGACCATCCCCAGTGCCAACCCCAACACCCGAGGCGCAATACCATGCGGCGCCCGTGAGGTCTATTGTCAGCGGCAGGTGGTCAAGCTGGCAGTAGAAGAGAGAGAGTGCCAGGCCCAGTGGGAAGCGATGGAGGCCAGGAACATGGAGGCCAAAAAAAAACTCCACAAGGCAAGCCCAGCAGCACGTGGTCCACTGAAGCAAGGGACAGGGGTGAGCTTCGATCTGGATAGGGGCTGGGGATTTATCAGAGAACCAGGGCTGGCTGTGGACATCCTTGCTTCCCATCGCGATGTGGAGTCGCACTTGTTAAAGGGGCACCCACACCATGATCTGTACCCAGGTGACTCAGTGACTTACACCAGACAGAGAGGAGAAAGAGGGTGGTATGCTCTGGATGTAAAGGTTGACCGCTCCAGGAGGGGAAAAGCAAAACCGGAGTGCCAATCAGCGGTGCAAGACCCAGAGCCAGCTTTGCTTAAAACTGTGGTATGTGATCAGGAAATGCAGACCCCTGTAATCGGGTACGGAATGCCCAGGTACCCGGAATTTCGCCGGTCAGGAAGTTGCAGACCTGATGAGCAGCCATGGAAGAAAGGACAGTAGAATGTACAGTACATAAGAATGTGTAAATAGTTTACCTGTTTTAGGAATAACAATTGTTTGTTTTTTTTGCAAGGACAGCACATACGGGATAGTGTAATAAGTAAGGTGTTGAAAGGACTGCTAGGTTGTAGACAGTGAACAACTGGACATATTGTATATAGTTAGCACTGGTTACAGTGCTCTCTAGCAGATTTAACAGACCACAAAGTTAAAACCCGTTTGGCGTGGCCAAAGAACTGAAGAGTGGTGATTACATGCTCTGTCTTCACGCCCACAACCTACTTTGGAGGTTTGTTGGTGATGGGTCCCCCATTTGTTTTGCTGCTAATTGTATTTGGAGTGGTGGAAAAAGAACACTTAGAACAGTGTGGAGAAGGAAATTGAAACTACACACAGTGCAAGACAGAGAACGAAGTAGGAAGCGGAGGAGAGATGTTCTGAGGACTGGAGCTGGAGGAGCTCGTCCTAGGATCAGGCGGAAGATCAGGAAAAGATAGGAAGCAGGGGTCCTAGAGCCACGGGAAGTGAGAGATCCACCCATGGGCTCGCATCCACAGCCGACTGACTGGTGTGGAGGGACTTGGCCGCAAGGGGGAAGCGGCCCCTAGACTAGTGGAGAACAACCAGGCTCAGTTAGCAAACCAGAGGCTGAGGTATCTTTATGTGCTAAAGCCGCTACCACACATGAATCCGCTGGAAGGTGACCAGATAGGACCAGGGGACAGAGAAAGAAGCTGCCCAGAGAAGAGTCAGCGGACACCAGCTCAGGGCACTGTGTGTGAGGCATGGGATAGGCGGGTGAGGCCAGCATAGGAAGACAACCAGGAAAGGCTTTTACAGAAGGGGACACTGGTCTTGTGCTCCGAATTACCTGGGAATTTGCTGGTTCCCTTCACAGCAGGACCCCGCACTCCAAGAGCAGCAGTAAATCAACCGTGATAATCTGGAATTGCCAAACTGTGAGTAAAAGATCTTGTGACAGCATACCGCTGTGTCCTGGAGTTATTGCCTGCATCTTCGGTCCTGCTCCCCAACATTAAGTCCCCCATCATAGACGATCACCTACCCTGGGGTTAAGCTCTACCCATGGAGAGCTGTACCACCTCTGCTGCATCACAACCAACCCCAGGGGAACTGAATGGCAGCGGCAGCCCATATCTTGCCGCATACCACAGGTGGCGTCATGACTCATCCCATGTAAACATCCCTCATTCATATTTTAAACGACACCGCCAGGGTCACAGAGTCAGGCCCTACCACTGTGGCATCCTCCAAGCAGAACAGAACTGGCCCGGATCTGAGTGCCCCAAGGCCCTGGTGGGGCGTGTCATGAGCATTATGTATTTTTTGCAACACTTTTTCAGGTGGATTCCAGGGAGGATTTGCTCAATAAATGCATTGTGTGCACGTATGTGAAGAGTGTTTCCTGAAGTGTTTTTTTTTTAGAAAATTCATAGTTTTTGTCTGCCTCAAAAACACTCTGTAAACCCTATAGCCTTTACAACTTACATGATTACAACAAAGGCACTTACATTTTTTATTTTTGATTGCAGACATTCATGCAACACAGCCTACTGGCTGCTTTTCTTACAAGGTTGATCTTCTCCCTGCTTTTTAAAATCCTTGCATATACAACATACTATAACATCACATACATGATTTGATTTTCTATTTCTAAAAATATTTGTGTAAACCTTCAAGGCTCATAGTCTATCACTATTATGTGTCTTTTATGATGTGCTGAGATCCTATGAGTTTTGTGCTTTATACCTTAGCTGTGTCTTAAAATAATTGCAGGCTTTAAAATATTTATGCACACTTCTAGTACAAGACATTTTATGAATATTTATTCTTACGGAAAGAAAAACAAATCTGTTGAAAAGTTGGCTGGATTCTGATTATTTTCTTTTGCGCTAAAAGTAAAGAACGTGAGGACCTTGTGGCATAATAGAATAATTATTTCTATATGATTTTGTAAGACTAACCTTCCCTGGAGTCATAGAATGCCTTTTCTTAGGGCTCTGGGGTAAGTGAGCATAACGGGTAAGTTGGTAATTGCCTCTTAACTGCCCAAAATCTTTTACTTGTTGACCAGAGATTTCTGAGGTCAGAATCCCCTGGCGTCCCCAACCAAGCAAAAAATATACATTGACTTGTGTTAGATGAAAAGCAGTGAAATTTTTCTTGCTTGATATAATTATTCCATACTTTGAGTTTGACAATTGAGAAACTGTGTTTTGACACTTTGATTGGATTTCTTTGAATTCCAGATTCTATTTATAGCTGATAGTTATAGGAGTTATGCCATAGAAATTGCTCTAACATTGTATAATTTTGTTTTGACATAGAAGTGATATTCCTTAGAGGTCATTTGATTATACTCCATGTGAAAATAAAATATCCTTAGAAATGAGGTTCACGTGAGACATTTACAGGGTCAGATTTTCAGTGATGCATGTCTGCTGTTGCTTTGTGAGCTAGTCCTTTAAATTTGGATGCATAGTATATTCTTACAACAGGGTGACATCAAGAGAATGCTTCTTCTTTAAAAACACCTTATACCTAATATTATAGAATTTCCCTAAAAATGAAGAGTTGCTGTGGATAATATTGATTTCCACTGTTGACCTCCTGGCGCTGTTATTACAGTACTGTTTCAGTACTATATAAGGGCATTCATCAGCTCGGAAATCCATATGAAGGTACCCACATATCCTTCAGGGCACCTTGCCATTTGAGGAGCCATAACTTTAGTTTACAAAATCTACTGGATAGTTTTTGTGAAAATATTCTTTTATGTTCATTGTGGAGACATGGGGGTCAGTGGGTGCTCTTGTCCGCTGGGCCGGCTGCCTTTAGAAAGACAGCATGGCCCAGGGCTCATCCCAACTGAATGCCCGACTTCCTTAACTGTGGACGGAATACTACTCAGACAACATGGGGTGAGGGAATCACAATATTAAGACTTTATTGGATCCCCAAACAATTAACGGCACATAGCACATAACCAGCAAAACCACAAGATGTAATCGGCAACAGTTTATCACCCTTCCGCTGGCTCACCAGGGATTTAGAATGTCTGTGCCTCAGAGCTTCCAGGGCTACTTACGCCAATCCAGCAGCATCCCACTTTTGGCGGGCACCCACCGAGAAAGGAATAACACCAGAGAAGCTGGCTGAGGACCGCAAAGTCTGTAGTCAGGTGACTGGATTGTCCCAAGCTGGATTCCTTCCTTAGGTAATCCTTGATATCTAAGCCGAATCCTTGCATTCGATGCTGAAGTCCATGTAGTACAATAATCCAGGTTTGGAAATGGCTTGCCAATCGGATCTGCAGATCCTAGATTGGTAGCATGTAGCAAGAGTCCCCCCCGGGCAATGGACAGTTCCACCTTCTTATACCCCTGAGCTCTCCATATAGACCATGATTGGAGGATAAGACTGGGCTCTTATTGGCTAGATCTCAAGCCATATGTAAAACATCCCCACCAGTAATTGTCTCTGACAGAGATGAGGGAGAAACAGCCAAGCCACATCGCATCCAAATACACATAGCAATACAATGGAGGTTCGCACAATTGATTTGTCTGGGTATCTGATCCTCTCTGGCCAAGGTAATTACATGAGTCAACAAGAACTTTCACAATAGACTCCTGAGTCAGAAACAATGAGGGCGTATCCCCAGTCCATAAACAAAATATCTTCGTGTCTGGCTGAATGTTAAGAAACTTTAAGGGCGGCTTTGCACGTTGCAACATCGCACGTGCGATGTCAGTGGGGTCAAATCGAAAGTGACGCACATCCGGTGTCACTTTTGACATCGTTGTGTGTAAATCCCAGATGATACGATTAACGAGCGCAAAAGCGTCGTTATCGTATCATCGGTGCTGGCTCCGACTTTTTCATAATTACGCTGCCGCGACAGGTACGATGTTGTTCCTCGTTCCGACGGCAGCACACATCGCTGTGTGTAAAGCCGCAGGAGCGAGGAGGATCTCCTTACCTGCCGCCGGCGACTATACGGAAGGAAGGAGATGGGCGGGATGTTTACATCCTGCTCATCTCCGCCCCTCCGCCGCTATTGGCCGCCTGCCGTGTGACGTCGCTATGACGCCGCACGACCCGCCCCCTTAGGAAGGAGGCGGGTCGCCGGCCAGAGCGACGGTCGCAGGGCAGGTGAGTGCATGTGAAGCTGGCGTAGCGATAATTTTCGCTACGCCAGCTATCACAAGATATCGTACCTGCGACGGGGGCGGGGACTATCGCGTGCGACATCGCAGCATCGGCTTGCGATGTCGCAACGTGCAAAGCCCGCCTAACACTTGCTAGGCACTGACAGAGTCCATGTCGTCACATTCATATACAACATAAGGTGCTTGAACCACTTAGAGTATGTGTCCATGATCAGTGTTTACAGTGTTTTGGATGCAGTCTGTTTTCACTGTGTCCAAAACGCTGTGATGTACAGTACAATCACAGTAGATGGGATTTAAGATATCCTGTTCCTACTGTGCATGTGTGGCCTGCAGCGAAAACTGACCAGCGGTATGGTTTTTCGAGCCACAAGCATGTCAATTGTTTGCTGTGGATTCGTTAAAAGTCTTCCGTAGGGAGAACACAAGCAAGAGACTGCAGCGCATCGAACCCAGATCGTGGGTACAGGCAGCTGCGGTCTCCTGCGTTCTCCTGTGGAGGAGACCCATGGGTCCCGATCGTGGGCATGTACCCTAAAGGTGGCTTTACACGCTACGATATCGCTAAAGCGATCTCGTTGGGGCCACGGATTTTGTGACGCACATCCGGCCGCTTTAGTGATGTCGTTGTATGTGACACCTATGAGCAATTTTTGAATCGTCGCAAAAACGTTCAAAATCGCTCATTGGTGACATGCCCCCTATTCCCAATTATTGTTGCTGCTGCAGTAACGATGTTGTTTGTCGGTCCTGTGGCAGCACAAATCGCTACGTGTGACGCCGCCGGAACGACAAATATCTCCTTACCTGCGTCCACCGGAAAAGGAGGAAGGAAGGAGGTGGGCGGCATGTTCCGGCCGCTCATCTCCTCCCCTCCTTTTCTATTGGGCGGCAGTTCAGTGACGCTGCTGTGACGTCGCTGTGACGCTGAACGAACCGCCCCCTTAGAAAGGAGGCAGTTCGCCGATCACAGCGACGTCGCAGAGCAGGTATGTGCGTGTGACGCTGCCATAGCGATAATGTTCGCTACGGCAGCGATCACCACATATCATGCCACCGACGGGGGCGGGTGCTATCACGCTCGACATCGCTAGAAAATGCTAGCGATGTCGCAGCGTGTAAAGCACTAAGAGTTTGGCTAAAAGGTCGGGAGCACACTTCCTCTCACAGCATTGCTTGCTAATCAATACAGTGGAAGATGAAGATATGCAGTAAAACTGGAGGAAAAGGGCTGCAGACCTTGCGATCTTACCCATGGTGCTCCAAGTACTTACTTTTCATATGAACATTAACCCCTTCAGCCCCCGGGCATTTTGCATTTTTCCGTTTTGTTTTTTTCCTCTCTTTCTTTCGAGGGCTGTAACTTTTTTATTTTTCTGTCAATCTTGCCATATGAGGGATTGTTTTTTGCAGGACGAGTTGTACTTTTAAAGGAAACCATAAGTTTTACCATATAGTGTACTGGAAAACAGCAAAAAACTTCCAAGTTCGGAAAAATTGCAAAAAAAGTGTGATCGCACAATAGTTTTTGTGATATTTTATTCGCCGTGTTCACTATATGATAAAATTGATGTGTCATTGTGATGCCTGAGGTCGGTGCAAGTTTGCAGACACAAATACAAGTAAACCTATTCATGTTTGAAGAGGTTAAAAAAAATTCACAAGCTTGTGCAAAAAAGTGGCGCACGTTTTGCGCCATTTTCTGAAACCCCTAGCGTTCTCATTTTTCTGGATCTATGGCTCAGTGACAGCTTATTTTTTGTGTCTCGAGCTGACGTTTTTAACTGAACCATTTTTGCGCAGATGCTACATTTTGGTCTCCTGTTATTGCATTTTGATCAAAATTTGCGGCGACCAAAAAACGTAATTTTGGCGTTTGGAATTTTTTTGCTGCTACGCCGTTTACCAATCAGATTAATTGATTTTATTTTTTGATAGATTGGGCATTTCTGAAGGCTGCGATACCAAATACGTGTACATTTTTTAAACCCTTTAATTTTCAATGGTGTTAAAGGGGGGTGATTTGAACTTTTAGGTTTTTTAACTTTTTTTAAATTTTTAAAAACTTTTTTTAACTTTTTTTTTAAAATTTTACTAATCCCCCTAGGGGGCTATAGCGATCAGCAATCCGATCGCTCTGCCATATCTCCAGATCACAGCTACAGAGCTGAGAACTGAAGATATGGTGAATTACGTTCAATGCCGGCTGTATTCCGGCATTGAGAGGAAGTGACTCATGTTAGCTACAGGCGTCATCACATGACCCTGTGCTACCATAGCAACCACCGAAAGTCACGTGATCATGTCACGTGACTTCCGATGAGGGCGGGGTAAGTCACTGTAATGGCGGTGCACATATACATCTCGCTGCCAGATTTTGGCAGTGAGATGTAAGGGGTTAATAATCGCGGGTGGAACGAAATTCCACTTGCGATTAGCAGGCACATATGTCAGCTGTTGAAAACAGCTGATATGTGTGCGGTTCGCCGCAACCTGTCCATGGCAGGGGGCGGGGATTAACCCCACACGATCCATTACGTACCCAGTACGTCATGGGTTGTGAACTTCCATACACAAGCAGCCCAGCTGAGAGCAGTGCATACTGGGCTGCAGGTACTGGGTTTAAAGCGCCGGCAGTCAGGGAAGTGCTGCAGTGTCGACCCATACTATATAGCAGCAGCACAGAGCCAGAGCAGTGAAGTAGCGCTCGGCTCTGCTCATGTGGATACGAGGGGGAGAAAGTGAGACAGGGAGAGAGTGGGTGGGCGGAGCCACGGGACACATGGCTCACGGCTGTGACACCGGGACACCCGCTCAAAACCGGTACAGTCCCGCTGTATCCGGGACGGTTGGGAGGTATGGTTAAGGGGTTAAGCATGTTTTATCCAAAACTATCCAGCAGCTTTTTAAACTAAAGGTATTGCACTTCTTAGTGGAAAGTTTCCTACAAGAACCTATGCTTACTTTGATACAGATTTCAGAGCTGACCTAAAAGGGTTCATTCAGACGCCCGTGAAAGTCGGTCCGTGCTTGGAATGCAATGCACAGATTTGCAGCAGGTTCCTGATCCGTGCTCAGGAGCCTCATATATGCCTATGAGGCTACGGGGTTTGGGTCAGGAGAACTTTGGCCAATCTGTGCATTGCGGTCCAAGCATTGACCGATTTTCATGCACATATGAATAAGCCCTAAGCAAGATGGAAAAAGAAAATGGAATTATTACACTACTTGCAACATTACAATAAAACGAGACTGTGGCAAAGGCTGTAAGGATTCAAGTAATATCATATACTGTATATTGAAAAGTGCAACTTCTGTTAAAAATAATGGATTATTAAAGGAACTGTGTAGGACAATTGATGACCTATCCGTAGGATAAGTGATCAATACAAGATTGTGGGAGTACAATTCCCTGAACCAGTATTCTGCTCCATACATTGTTTAAATGTGACCACTGTTGGAGCAGTTTTCAGCTAATGGTAAGGGTGCCATGCATTGGACACAGGCAGGTCTAATGTATTGCAATGTGACAGTCCCATAGAGAGACTAGGTTAAAAAAAAATTAAAAATTGTCAAAATATTAAAAAGCAAAATAAGAACAAAAAAGAAAAAATATTACCCCAATAAATACAAATATTTATGTAATAACAGAACTAAACCAAAAAGTACACATATTTGGTATCACCGTGTGCATAATGACCCAATCTATAAATCTGTCACACTTGTTAATTCCTTCAGTGAACACCGTAAAAAAAAGAAAAACCTGTGGCATAAATGTAACTTTTTCATCAAGCCACCAGAAAAACATGGAATAAAACATGATCAAAAAGTCATATGTAAATAAATATGGGGTCCCACAAAAAAACAAACCCACATTCAGCTATAGCTGTCAGAACATAGCGATGGAAAATACATTTTTTTTTCTATAAAATTGTATTTATTGTGTGAAAAAGGCAAAACATAAATACCCTCCATATAAATGTGGCTTCACTGTAATCGTACTGATCAAAGGAATAAAGCCATCTTATAAATTTTACTGCATGGTGAACGACATAAAAAACTAAACTCAAAAACAATTCTTGAATTACTATTTTATGTACATTCTGCTTCCCAAATATCAGAATAAAAAGCAACCAAACAGTGTTGTGACCACTTTTGACGCTACCTCCTACAGGTTGCACTAGAGTTCGTCTCCTTCCTTCCTGGAGAGACAATTTGCATATTTCCCAGTGGAGCATTGCAGTTTAACCCCTTCACCTCCGGGTGTTTTTATTTCCTCTCCTTCTTCCGAGAGCCGTAACTTTTTTATTTTTCCGTAAATCTTTCCATATAAGGGCTTGTTTTTTGCAGGACGAGCTGTACTTTAAATGAAACCATTCGTTTTAACATATAGTGTACTGGAAAACAGCAAAAAAAATTTCAAGAGTTGAAAACTGCAAAAAAAGTGCGATTGTACAATAGGTTTTGGGATATTTTATTCACCATATTAACTTTATGATAAAATTGATGTGTTTGTGTGATATCTCAGGTCGATAAGAGTTCGTAGACACCAAACATATATAGGATTACTTTTATCTAAGGGGTTAAAAAAATTCACAGGTTTGTCCAAAAAAAGTAGCGCACTTTTTGCGCCATTTTCCAAAACCCGTGTCTTGAGCTGATGTTTTTAATGGTACCACTTTTGCACAGATGCTACGTTTCGATCGCCTGTTATTGCATTTTCCGCAAAATTTGCGGTGACCAAAAAATATAATTTTTTTGGAATTTGTTTGCCGCTACACCATTTACTAATCAGATTAATTAATTTTATATTTTGATAGATTGGGTGTTTTTGAACGCGGCAATACCAAAGATGGGTATATTTTTTATTTTTTCAACCCTTTAGTTGTCAATGGGCCGAATGTGGGGTGATTTGAACTTTTAGATTTTTTTAAACCTTTTTTTAACTTTTTTTTTTATTTTACTAGCTCCCTTAGGGGACTATAACGATCAGCAGTCCGATCGCTCTTCCATTTCTCCAGATCACAGCTACACAGCTGAGATCTGGAGAAAAACTGCTTTACTCTCACACACAGCAGTCTACCGGCAGTGAGAGAAAGTAACTCATAATAGCTACAGGAGTCATCACATGACCCTGTGCTACCATGGCAACCACCGGAAGTCATGTGATCACGTCACATGACTTCCGATGGGGCTGGATAAGTTATGCTTATGGCGGCACGCTGATACATCTCGCTGTCAGATTTTGACAGCAAGATGTAAGAGGTTAATAGGCACGGGTGGAACGCGATTCCATTCGCGCATGGCAGGCACACATGTCAGCTGTTGAAATGAGCTGATATATGCGCGGATCGTTGCAGACTACTCACAGCAGCCTGCGGGGTTTATAGTGATACGATCCATGACGTACCCAGTACGTCATGTGTCGTGAAGAGGTTAAAGTCACCTCACCACTGGCATGCTAGGATGGCTCCGCAAGGAGAATAGCTTACCCTTTAGCACTCCAAAAGGGAAATTGTTCTCCTTAACTTCTGAGCCCTTCTGTGTGCCGAAACAGTAGATTTCCAGCAAATATGGGCCATCACTGCCCTCAGGAGAAATTAGAAAACAAATTGTATGGTCCAATTTCTCCTGTTACCCTTGTGAAAATTAACAATTTATGGCAAAAGCAACATGTAAGTGGGAAAAATGGTGTTTTTTTTTTCATTTTCACAGCTAACCACACCTCTAAGTAAATTCTGTGAGACGTGTAGTTTCCAAAATAGGGTTACTTGTGGGGATTTTCCCACAAGTAACCCTATTACTGTGCCGAAACAGTAGATTTCTAGCACAGATGGGCCATCACTGCCCTCAGGAGAAATTAGATAACAAATTGTATGGTCCAATTTCTCCTGTTACCCTTGTGAAAATTAACAATTTATGGCAAAAGCAACATGTAAGTGGGAAAAATAGTGTTTTTCTTTTCATTTTCACAGCTAACCACACACCTCTAAGTAAATTCTGTGAGACGTGTAGTTTCCAAAATAGGGTTACTTGTGGGGATTTTCCCCTGTTAGGCATATCAGGGGCTTGGCAAATGACAAGGTGTCCGCTATTGCTTCTAGATTATTTTGCGTTCCAAAGTTGAATGGTGCTCGTCTGACCCCAGCTGTGCAGCTCAAAAATATTAGTTTTCCACCACATTTAGGTTATTGGCATACGCAGGAGAAATTTCACAAAAAAATTTACAGTCCATTCTCTCCTTTCACCCTTGTGAAAATGCAAAATATGGGTCTAAAGAAACACTTTTGTGGGAAAAAGCAAAATTTTAATTTTTCCATCCCCATTCCTCTAATTCCCATGAAGCACATAAACTGCTTGAATGTGGTTTTGAGCACTTTGAGGGGTGCAGTTTTTAAAATGATGTCACCTGGGTATTTTCTGTTATATAGCTAGGTCCCTCAAAGACATGCAAATGAGATGTAGTCCCTATAAAATAGGTTTTGTAAATTTTGTAGGAAAAATGAGAAAATTGCTGATACTCTTAACCCTTTTAACTTACTAACAAAATAATATGGTTCAGAAATGATGCTGAAGAAAAGTAGATGTGGTAAATTTTATTTATTAACTATTTTATTAACTCTAAATATTAACTAGTTATTTATTTAACTATTTTGTGGGACATAACTGGTTTAAGGGCATACAAATTGTTTGAAAATTTTGCAGTTTTTATTTTTTTAGCCAAAATTCTTATATTTTCACAAATAAATGTAAAAATAAGCTACTTAAATTTACAACTAACATGAAGTACAATGTGTCACAAAACAAAATCTCAAAATCACTGGGATCAATTGTTCTAGAGTTATTGCTACATAAAATGACATTGGTCAGAATTGTAAAATGTGGCCTTGTCAGGAGGGTGAAAACAGGTTTCGGCAGTAAGTAGAGGTTATAGAAGGTGGCTTTAACCCTCAACTGGTGAGGTGGGGTTTGCAACACCCCAGGGAAATTATGTTCAGCTGGCATTCATTGGAAAATGCTGGTATAAATCATCAATGTATTACATTTTCCGATACTTGTGGTTGTCAAACATTTGGTATACTCATGTGTAATCAATCGCCAATAAGAAAACGATTAAAACAAATGTGATCTTTGCATTTTCTGTAAAAATTAGAGATTTCTTAACACTGGGGTATAGGAAGCCCCACATCACCAGTTGTGTGACAAAAATCCCACCTCACCAGTTGAGGGTTAACATTCAATCCAATGATGATCATTTTGCCTTATTGTTGCATCACAAATACAGTAACAAAAGCAACATTTCAACCCTTAATATAAGTCTGGGTTTGAGCGTGACAAAGACCAAATCGATACATTGCTGTTGTTTCTTCATTTGATGTCACAATAAAGAAAGATAATTGTCATTAGATGCTGAAGCCACTTTCTTTTGTTTGGATTTTGCTTGGGAAAAGGGGATCATCCTATAGTTGGCATTCTTGCATCTCTGTGGTATTGAAGCTTTAATCTCAACACCACTATTGTTAACTCCATTAAATAAACATACTTTAGTGTTCAATTTCTAGCTTCTTGTATGCTTTTGAAGACTGAAGAAAAATACATATGACAGTACATACCACTCTAATATATACCAAAAGGACGTTAACTTTGGCTAACATTAGGTTAATGAATGTCTACATTTGATGTACGCATCAGGAATAGTCCTGTAATACATGCTAAAAGTATCTATATAAATATTATGTAAAGTGGAATATTTCATCTTTATCTATTAAACATCTTAAAGGAGTTGCTCACTACTTTGACATTGATCGCTGCTGCCTTGACCGAGAATAGCTGATCGGTGGGGGTACAGGGTTTCAGACCCTGGACGATCAGACATTGATGAGCTATCCTAAGGATAGGCCATCAATGTCAAAGTAGTGGACAACCCCTTCAACCAGGCATAGAAGCAGAAAAACATCCAAAAATAGAAAATAATGTCAGAGGCTTACATATGGAATCTTTGCCCTGGATAGATCCAAGGCTCCATGTCACCAATCTCTGACAACACTTGGCAGAAACAATGTCTTACCTGCTATCATTATGAAATAGGTTTCTCATAGGTTCAACATAGGGACTGGTGATCTTTACTGTCATAAGATTCAACACATGTATACATAGCAAGGCAAGGACATGTATTTGGATGCCCTTGGCAGATGAGGTCAATGGCACCCACCTACTCCTTCAAATAAATGAATTCTCCACCTCCAGATGGGTCAAGTAACAAGCTCTGATGACCAATTTCACTAGAAATGTTACCTTTTTCACCAAAACAATACAAGCAAAATGAAAAACTGATGTACTGCTTTTGGGGAGTGGATTAGAGGAGGTGCAATTTTACGTTCAGATATAGCAGCACATCTGAACACAGTATCCTTGAAAACAAGAATGTTATTTTAACACTCCTAAATAAAAATATCTGTCAATACTGTGCCCTAAATAAGCCTCTTATGGTATATCTCCACCTTCCGCCACACTTTTCGACCTGATCAGCTAAAACTGTCACCTTGTTCACCATTATGAGCTATAATCACCATGATGAACCATGGCTATCTATGGTGATCCCTTTTTGACTGTTTTCCCTTATGCTCTCTAAAGTTCCACACTGTACACTCCATGCTAACCCCTCCTCATAATATGCCCCCATTTCATGCTGCCCTCTCGCCTTATGCATACTGTTACCTTTTTTCATAATATGCCCTCATACTGCCCACTAGATTCCATTCACCAAACTGTGCCCACTTCTCCCACTGCCCTCACTCAGTATAATAGTCACCACAAGTTCCTCACACAATATGATGCCCCCTATATACTGTATGATGTTTCCCACAGCCACTGATATGGAGTATGATGGCCTCCACAGTCCTCTATACAGTATGATGGCCTCCACCTCACTATACAGTATGATGATCCCCACAGCTCCCTATACACAGTATAATATCCCCACAGCCCCCTATACTGTATATAGTATGATGTCCACCACAGCCCCCATATACAGTATGTCTCCCACAGTCCCTATAAACAGTATGATATGCCCAACAGCCCCCTGTATACAGTATAATGGCTCCCACAGTCCTCCATACAGTATGGTCACCACAGCTACTATACAATATGATGTCCACCACAGCCTAATATGTAGTATGATGTCCACCACAACACCCTATATACAGTATGATAGTCTTCACAGCCACCTATATCTTATGATGTTTCCAATAGCAATCTATATACTGAATATCCCACACAGTACCCATATACAGTATAATATCCCTCACAGCCTCCATTAACTGCATACTGCCTCACACATCTCGCCATACAGTACATACAATATAATGTTCCCTTCAGCTCCGCATTCAATTTTATGCCCATTACAGTCCCCCAATACAATATGATATCACTCACAGCACTCTATATAGTATGATGTCCCCCACAGCCTTCACATACAGTATTATGTGCCCAACAGGTTTCCATAACATATGATTGTGGCGACCTGGACTCTGTCAGTGCTTAGCAGGGGTTACATTTCTTAAAATTCAGCCAGACATGAAGATAGTTTGTTTATAGACGGTCGATAAGCCCTCATTGTTTTTACAAGACTCTTGTTCACTCATGTAATTGTCTTGGCTAATGAAGGCCAGACACACAGATAAATTAATTACTAAGTGAATTGCTAGATGTGATGTAACTTACCTGTCTCACCCTTGTCTCTGGATATTTGAATATGGCTTGAAATCTAGCCAATAAGAGCCCAGTCTTTTCCACCAATCGTGAAGATCCCAATGGTCTGAATGAAGAGCTCAGGGGTATAAGAAGGAGGACTGTCCATTGCCCAGGAAGACTCTTGCTACATGCTAGCAATCTAGGACCTGCGGATCCGATTGGCAAGCCATAACCAAACCTGGATTAGAACACTATATGGACTTCAGCATTGAATGCAAGGATTCGGCTGTGATACCAAGGACTACCTAAGGAAGGAATCCAGCTTGGGACAATCCAGTCATCTGACTACAGACTTTGCAGTCCTCAGCCAGCTTCCTAAATCTGGTGTTATTCCATTCTTGGTGGGTGCCCGCCGAAAGCGGGGTGCTGCTGGATTGGAGTAAGTAGCCCTGGAAGCTCTGAGGCACGGACATTCTAAATCCCTGTTGAGCCAGCGGAAGGGTGAGACTCTGTTGCCTGTTACATTTATGTGTTTTGCTGGTTATATGTTATGTGACGTTAATATTTTGGGGATCCAATAAAGTCTTAATATTGTGATTCTCTCATCCTGTGTTGCCCGAGTAGTGTTCTGCCCACGGTGGTTAAGGAGGTTGGACGTTCAGTTGGGATGAGCCCTGGGCCATGCTGTCTTTCTAAAGGCGGCCGGGCCAGCGGACGAGAGCACTCACTGACCCCCGTGTCTCCACAATGATGTCCCCCAGAAAACCTCATTAAATACAATGTCCCTGATAGCGCCCTATACAGTATGATGTCCCCTACAGCCCTAAATAGAGAATGATGAAAATGATGTAATTTCACTGTATGATGTCCTCAGTGTGGTGCGTGCCTCCAACAGGCCGCCAGCTGGAGATAGCCTGCGTGCTGCTGGAGTAACTAGCGTAGCAACGAGCTGATTAGAGCTATTCTGACTGAGACTCACTGACACCGCTCACTTGTGTGCCTGCACCCCAATTGAAACTGTACTGAATGCTGGAGGCCGCAGGCACAGCATATCTAGGGATTTTAATTGTAATTGCACCCTCATCCCTAGGGAGGCAAGAGGTAGTGCCCTAGGCGGATGCCTATCATTGCCTTTCTCTTGTCCCATGTATATATGTGTGGAGTGTTGCTAGAATATTTTTCAATGCCTCTTTTTGCCTGATTAGATATTCTGCTTAGTTAAATTAGAGGAGTGGAGAAAATGGCAATATTGTGGCTGAGAAGGTAATTGAATTTTGGTGTAATTCTGGTTGGGCAATGTCACATTTCTGTCAGATCCTGCCCTACATTATTCTTCTGCTGTACAGTGTTCTCTAGGACTTGTAGTACTGTCCTGGCTGGGAGCACAGAAGTTAACTTCTATTAGTGTTCACTCCATGTTGTTTAACCTATATTGGGTTGCAAGATATTTAAGCTCCTGAATTCCTGTTATCCATTGCCAGTTATAGCTAATCTTGCTCTGGTTCTGTTTTGTGTTTTATGCCTTGCTTAGTCTGTTTTCATGTTTTTGTCTGACTTTGGCACATATTTTGACTATCTTTCAACCTTACAATTCTGTTCCTGTTTGTGACCTCCCGACTGACAAGGCTTTCAGACTACCCTCTGCTAGCACCCTCCATTGGTTTACAGCCTACTCCATGGCCCCCACCCAGGTCCACCACCGGATTCCTGTACAATGGTTAAAGGGTGAAGACCAGGAAAACCGCTGGGATCAGGTAGATCGAGTGGCTAGCACTAAACCTGTTCATGGAAGCCCTATTTAGAGCTGGCACGCTACCATGAACAAAGCCACAATAACAGCTAGCACTTACATTTATGTGACTGGCATTGAATGTGAGTGGATATGCGAATTCCTCTTAATAAAAATACACTAGATATTGTAACCTAAAATTCTATTAATTACAGGTATACACATAAGTTTTAAAAAACAGTAGTACTTTATCACACAGCTGGTTCCCACATTTTGATACTGCTATAAAATATAAGACATTCCCAAAATGTGTAACTTTAAATAAACAAGTTTGCTTGGATTTGTTATGGCTCATTTTTCCTTTTTTTTCTGCACTAGAACTATATTGTACAATAGGACTTGCCCTGTGACTTATTAGACTTTGATTTTGTGTTGGCCCCTGTTGCTGTTTGACATTGACTTTTGTGGGAAATGGTAAATTAATCTATAAATATGAGATTACCTAAATTACCTGGTCCGTTCCTATAAATTGCCTGAAATCTAAGCTATATTTTGTTAATATTGTAAAATAAATTTACTGATGGAGCCTTTTATGCATGTGCTTAATTGCAATTTATGTTGTCATTTATTTTCTTTAAGTCTTTTCTTTAAACAGGGTGAGTAGTATGGTGCTATTAACTTTGGGTAAAGCAAGGGGTTAAGCTTCCCGACTTTTGTTTAAGGTTGACTCAGTAGGTTCAGGCCCTCACACACATTAATATATATATAATATATAATATATATATATATATATATATATATATATATATATATATATAACACACTATGAAGAAAAAGACATGGATCGCACATCCCAAAAATACAATGATCTAAAGCCGCTAGGCAAAAAATTAAATAGAACATGAGGTTCTTTTGTTACCATTCTGATCAGATTGTATTAAGCCCACTGCCACGTCACGGCAAACCTCTTGAGTGGGTCCCTAACCTGACCTTTTTGTGCGGCACCGTGCACTGACCACCGCCGCAGCGACAAAGCGCCAGCAGGGCGGGCGACCTGGTGCCTCACAGCACCCATGCTGCAAGGCAAAGCCCCCAAGGCTCCAGGCATATATATTAGTGCCAGTTTAGGAAGACTAATAAAGAGATTTTTTTGCACAGTTTGTATCTAGATCCATTCTCCCTCCAGATAAAAGACCTCAATATTATTATTATTATGCTGCTTTCAGCCAACAGATGTTCTGAGTCACAGCCGCGATGACGATATCTATGGCCACTTGATGAACATTTTCGTTTTTCAACAGAACAATGACAATTAGCTACTTTCATAAAATCTGAAATGCCTATACATCTGGCCTATTCATTTTTCACGGGAGCTATATATAATTGTGGGTCACAAATAAAGACCAGAATAACACTGAATTAATCAGCACATTTAAATCCCTATTCAAACATGATTTCTGCAATACCAGATTCCATGGTGATTCTGTTCCTATTAGTATGCTGCCTTTAGCTGTTATTGGGATTTAAGAGTTTGAGCCTCCATAGGTTTTGTCAATATTTCTCGGAGGCATGATTGCTGAGTCACAGAGAATGATTAACCTTTGAGGAATGAAACCTGACCTTTTTCATCTTGAAAAGAAGGTGAACATTGATAGCTTTCTAATAACATATTCTGCTTTTACTATACTCTTTGTGGTATTAAATAGGTACTAGAACTTAAACGACTGCTCCAAGGTCTTATTATATGACTACAGTAAGTTATGTGATTATTTTTGCTTATACATTTATTGTAAAGTCTTAGATCAGTTACTGGATTTCAGAATTACATCCTAATTAAGTTATCCTTGCACTTACTATAGGGGTAGTCCTATTTAAAGGGGTTGTCCGGTCTAAATCCATCCATCTACAGTCACTCTATGTGACGTCAGATTTGTGTATCCTCACATTGTGCACTGGTATCAGCACTTAGAATGGCAGTCATGTAGCCACAGGTATGCGATATGCAGACTCCCGGCCAGAATCCGACTAGACTATTTCTGTTGTGTTCAATGCAAGTGTATTGCGTGGGGCCGGAAACAGTCTCGTTGGGTTCTGGCCAGGAGTCTGCATGTCGCACACTTGCCAAACACATGACCGCCGCTCCCGGCGCTTATACCATGTGCTATATTGTACTACTACTGCCAGAACTGGTCCTACACTCCTATAGATATATCTTTGTCTCTCTTGTCATATTTTTATACCATGAGGCTTCTGCAGCTTCCACCAAACAGCCATGCCAGCTACATATTTCCTTGCTGCCCTCTTGTTTTATAATGCTATACTGCTGCTGCCAGGGCAACCAAAACTGGCCTTAAAGTAACAGACGTATCATTGCCTATCCCGTCATGTACAGCGTGCAGTTGTTATCACAGCCTATTCCATTAGCGCCCGCACACATCTCCTGTGCTTGTCCATTGTGTTATATAGCTATACCTTTCTGCTCTTGGGAAAAGTATCCTCAGGATACAGTACACAAATATGAAAATGCTCCCAACTGCTTCATTTTTTCATGGCTTATTGACAAGTCATTGATTCTTCACTTTGAAAACAGAAAACTTGTTCCTGCTCGCTAAATCAATGGTTAATTCTTGAACGGCATGATAAAAGCCATTGCAATTGTTTATTCATTTTGCAAGTAGCAAATCTTTTACAGATCTCTAAAAAGGGGATATTTTTCCATTTTTCCACTCTTAGTTGAGAAGTCATTGCTTCTTCACTTGTTTCTTCTCCATAAAAGGATAATTTTTGCACAGCTTGATAATTTGCCATTGGTTGTTTTTATTTTGTAAATAGAAAACCTCAGCTGGATCTCAAAATTTTTAACATTTTTGAATGGTTTGTTAAGAACTTGTCATTACTTCACTATCTAAACAGCAGGTTTTTGCTGTCTTCTGATCCCAAAACAGATAATTCTTAGGCCGGCTTTGCACACTACGACATCTCAGGTGCGATGTCGGTGGGGTCAAATCGAAAGTGACGCACATCCAGCGTCACTTGCGATGTCGTAGTGTGTAAAACCTTTTTCATACGATGAACGAGTGCAAAAGCGTCGTTATCGTATCATCGGTGTAGTCTCCGACATCTCCATAATTCCGGTGCAGCGACAGGTACATAGTTCCTCGTTCCTGCGGCAGCACACGTCGGTGTGTGTAAAGCCGCAGGAGCGAGGAACATCACCTTACCTGCGTCCCGGCTGCTATGAGAAGGAAGGAGGTGGGCGGGAAGTTTACATCCTGCTCATCTCCGCCCCTCCGTTGCTATTGGCCGCCTGCCGTGTGACGTCGCTGTGACGCCGCATGGCCCGCCCCTTAGGAAGGAGGTGGGTCGCCGGCCAGAGCGACGTCGCAGGACAGGTGAGTGCATGTGAAGCTGCCGTAGCGATAATGTTCGCTACGGCAGCTATCACAAGATATCGCACGTACGACGGGGGTGGGGACTATCGCGCTCGACATCGCAGCATCGGCATGCGATGTCGTAATGTGCAAAGTACCCCTTAGACTGTGTGTGAAAATCTATTTCTTATTCATATAGCAGAGATCAAGCCTTGATACTCCCCTAACAGAGATAATATTTGGCCCACCCCTTGTGAAAAAAAAAAAATTACAGCTTCTTCCATGTGTACCACCTATGTATATAAACACCTTCCAGCTCAGGCATCTATCCCCCAAAAGGAATACCGTATTTTTCCCATGGTAAGACACTTTTCCTCCCAATAATTTGGGAGGAAAATGAGGGGTGCGTCTTATAAAACGAATGTAGCTTACTGTGAGATGGAGAATGAGCGCTGTGCTGGCTGTGGGTGCTGTGCTGGCTGTGTGGAGCAGGGCAATTCTGCAGGTGGTGCGGCAGGTGTCCCAGTTGCTCTGTCAGCAGTGTAGTCTTCAAATAATGGTGCCCTGAGTCAGCACGTGTGCAAATGGAGCACTCGGCACAAAATGTCATCTGCACATGCACCGCCTCTGGCTCATTGATTTCTCATCAGCAGACATTAGGAAAATGGCGCCCGAAGGTGGCGCGTGCGCAGATAAGATTTAGGCTTGTCATTGAGCAGATAGCTAAATGTGCGCACGCGCACACTCCGGGTGCTATTTGATGGAAGCTTGCCGACAGCATCTGGGACTTCTGCTGCACTACCTGCAGCATCGGCTTACTGCAGCACTGCCCCTGCCTCACATGACCTCACTCCACCACTGCTGCCACCCTATCCCCCAGCAAGACACCACCAGATTATAAGACAGATGCCTTTTTCACCTTTTTCGTTCTCTAAATTTAGGGTGCATCTTATAACCTTGTGCGTCTTATAAAACAAAAAAATATGGTAATTTTATTTTTATTATTTTACAATAAAAAAACCCTTTAAAATCTGGTTATTTCAGTCTATTTGTTAAACAGTTGATTACCACAGACTACTTCACATTTATATGTTAAGGTTACTTTGCCATTTGTAATGCTGTGTTTGTTTAAAGAGCTCGAAAAGGGATCAGTTCAGTCATAGAGGAACTCAGAGTATTACCCAAATCTTATTTGGCCAAAAAAGGCTTAGCAAAACTGGTGATTCATGGTGATTTTTTTCACTGTAAATCGAATTTTTGGGAAAAATTGGTTGAATCTGGCAAATTCCAAATTCAAATATCAAAACAATCTTCTCCAGATTGCTTAACAAGTAAAGCAGTGTTTAGAATCTGTTTACAGGATCTGGAATCTTAAAAAGAAAGAAGTAGAGCAGAGCTAGTCATAGCTGTCAGCATTTAGAAAAGTCACAGCAGGGAGGTAACAATTGTAAAGCCTGCTTTACACGTTGCAATTAGTTGTACAATCGCATTTGCGATGTGACACGCCCAGGTTGCATACGGGATCTTATGAAATCACACGTAGGTCGTTCATTTGCTGTCACACGAGCGTTAGTAGTCTATGTTAAATTGATCAATTTTATGTGCGATCCTTTAGATCATGTGTTCTGTGACGTAAGCATTGGGCACCTTTTTTTTTTTATTTATTGACTTGACAAGCGTGTGTAATGTGTAGGGATGCGTTTTTACTATGTCATCTGCCATTCAGCTCTGCTACATGGCCGCTAACAGCAGACACAGACAGCCATGCAGCAGAGCTGAATGGCAGATGACAGCAGAAGGAGCCGCACTGTCAGAATGAACTCGGGTGAACTTCACCCGACTTCATTGTCATGCTGCGGCTCTGTCTGTGTCGCGTCCTGATTAGCGGTCACCAGTGAAGGGCTCACCGGTGACCACTAAACTCCTGAGTAACTGAATTGAGCAGTCCTCTCTCATATACTCACCGATCCCCGATCCCGGGCGCGGCGCTGCACGGCGTTCACACTGCTCCGGCGGCTTTTACTATTTTGAAAAAGCCGGCCGCTCATTAAACAATCTCGTATTCCCTGCTTTCCCCGCCCACCGGCGCCTATGATTGGTTACAGTGACTCCTTATTACCCCGATTTGCCAACGCACCAGGGCAAATCGGGAAGAGCCGGGTACAGTCCCAGAACTGTCGCATCTAATGTATGCGGCAATTCTGGGTGGCTGATGGCTGATATTGTTAGGCTGGGGGGCTCCCCATAACGTGGAGCTCCCCATCCTGAGAATACCAGCCTTCAGCCGTATGGCTTTATCTGGCTGGTTTTAAAATTGGGGGGACCGCATGCCGTTTTTTTTAATTATTTAATTATTTATTTCACTACACAGTATAGACACGCCCACCGGCTGCTATGATTGGGTGCAGTGTGACACCTGTCACTCAGTGTGGGGGCGTGTCTCACTGTAACCAATCATAGGCGCCGGTGGGCGGGGATAGCAGGGAATACGAGATTGTTTAATGGGCGGCCGGCTTTTTCAAAACAGTAAAAGCCGCCGGAGCAGTGTGAACGCCGTGCAGCGCCGGTAATCGGGGATCGGTGAGTATATGAGAGAGTAGGATAGACTGACATGGACAGAGAGTGAAGGACAGAGATAGTGACCGACTGACAGAGATTAGTGAATGACAGACATTGTGAGGCGCTTCAGTACGCAGCTTTTCAGCTGCGCTCTGAAGCGGACCTTTTTTAAGCTGCGGTGAAGAGCGCACACCTGCGCACATAGCATCAGACACCAAAATCGTATGAGGGATGTCACACGTTACAATTGACTAGGTTCGTGCAACAAAACGCTCAATTCTAGACAAAGATACGATGTGTTTGCGATCAATGGTTTTGCGTTCAATCCTGATCCAACGTAGATGTCACATGCAGATACCTCACAAACGATGCCGGATGTGCATCACTTACAACTTGACCCCAACGACGGATTGTGAGATATATTGAAGCGTGTGTAGCGGGCTTTAATCCTATATTTAGTTTATTTTATTATTAGGTGTATCATGTAGAAATTGAAAACATCAGTTTAAAGGGAAACTGTTAGTAACATAATCCATGAGCGAGCAGAGCATATTGAGGATAGGGCATTGTTAAACATTATCAAAGATACTTATTCTGCTACCATCTCCTCCACCAAAATATGGCTTTTAAAGATATGCAAATCACAATAGTTATGTAAGGAGGTGGACTGATTGTTGTTACATTCTTTTCCCTGAAGACGCCAATCGTGTTGTTACATTGCCGTGTAGTGTAATGTGAACCGTGTCCTGCATCTTTTGTAAATAATGTGATATGTGAACTGTGATGATAACGTCATGTTCTAAGAAAAGAAGATTTTAGTCACTGGAAGTGAGTACCGTGGATTCCCTTCTGTGTTGAAGTATTGTATTTGACCATGATCTGGTGGCATTTTTACGCTGAGCACCACTGTGATTCTAATCGGTTTGGTGCTAGATCCCCTGCATGTGGCGTGCCGTCCACATGTGAATAGTGCCAGGTGAGCAGTTTTTCTGTTTTCATTATATGTGGTAATGTTTTCATGTATATTGCATGGCACTTGTATATGTAATTGCAAGAGTATAGGGTAGGAAGTAGTTAAGCGTTGGGACTAGAGATGAGCAAACCGGTCCCGGTTCGGCTCGAGGTCGGTTCGCCGAACGGAGGTCCCGTTCGAGTTCGGTTCGTCGAACGTTCGACGAACCGAACTCGAACTGCATAGGAAACAATGGCAGGCAATCACAAACACATAAAAACACCTAGAAAACACCCTCAAAGGTGTCCAAAAGGTGACAAACTACTCACAACACAAACACATGGGAAAGTGACAAGGACAAATTCTCATGTGAAAACAAAACAGCGTTACGAGGAAAAAGAGGACGAGACACAGATATAGGCATGGCACGCCCTTCTAAAATCATGTAAAACACCGCAAGGTGACTCCAAGCGTAGTCTCCCTTTTTTTCCAAAAATTGGGCCCCACACACACCCACCCCTTCAGTGGCAGCAGTTGTGCCCCAGTTGTACACTTCACAGCTAGATTTGCATCAAGCACATTCAAAAATACGCCATTCTTATCCGTCCCCAGGATGACACCGGGGTAGGTAGCAAAGTCTTTCCTGATCCCAGCTCTGTTCATCTTGGCTTCTTTTAAAAACACAGCAAGCAAGGGTTACTCCAAGCGGAGTCTCCCTTTTTTCCAAAAATTGGGCCCCACAAACACCCACCCCTTCAGTGGCAGCAGTTGTGCCCCAGTTGTACACTTCACAGCTAGATTTGCATCAAGCACATTCAAAAATACGCCATTCTTATCCGTCCCCAGGATGACACCGGGGTAGGTAGCAAAGTCTTTCCTGATCCCAGCTCTGTTCATCTTGGCTTCTTTTAAAAACTCAGCAAGCAAGGGTTACTCCAAGCGGAGTCTCCCTTTTTTCCAAAAATTGGGCCCCACACACACCCACCCCTTCAGTGGCAGCAGTTGTGCCCCAGTTGTACACTTCACAGCTAGATTTGCATCAAGCACATTCAAAAATACGCCATTCTTATCCGTCCCCAGGATGACACTGGGGTAGGTAGCAAAGTCTTTCCTGATCCCAGCTCTGTTCATCTTGGCTTCTTTTAAAAACACAGCAAGCAAGGGTTACTCCAAGCGGAGTCTCCCTTTTTTCCAAAAATTGGACCCCACACACACCCACCCCTTCAGTGGCAGCAGTTCTGCCCCAGTTGTACACTTCACAGCTAGATTTGCATCAAGCACATTCAAAAATACGCCATTCTTATCCGTCCCCAGGATGACACCGGGGTAGGTAGCAAAGTCTTTCCTGATCCCAGCTCTGTTCATCTTGGCTTCTTTGAAAAAAAACAAAGCAAGCAAGGGTTACTCCAAGCGGAGTCTCCCTTTTTTCCCAAAATTGGGCCCCACACACACCCACCCCTTCAGTGGCAGCAGTTGTGCCCCAGTTGTACACTTCACAGCTAGATTTGCATCAAGCACATTCAAAAATACGCCATTCTTATCCGTCCCCAGGATGACACCGGGGTAGGTAGCAAAGTCTTTCCTGATCCCAGCTCTGTTCATCTTGGCTTCTTTTAAAAACACAGCAAGCAAGGGTTACTCCAAGTGGAGTCTCCCTTTTTTCCAAAAATTGGGCCCCACACACACCCACCCCTTCAGTGGCAGCACTTGTGCCCTAGTTGTAAACAGGATGTTTTGATTTGCATCAAGCACATTCCAAATCCACAAGCATTTACTCTCCCCAGGATGACACAGGGGTAGTAAATTCCTTCTGGATCCATGACTTGTTCATTTTGATGAACGTCAGTCTGTCCACATTGTCACTGGACAGACGCGTGCGCTTATCTGTCAGCACACACCCAGCAGCACTGAAGACACGTTCAGAGACAACGCTGGCAGCTGGACACGACAAAATCTCCAAGGCGTAACTGGATAGCTCTGGCCATTTTTCTAGATTTGAAGCCCAAAAGGAGCAAGGCTCCATTTGCAAAGTCATGGCATCGATGTTCATTTGGAGATACTCCTGTATCATCCTCTGCAGCCGTTGACTATGTGTCAGACTTGTTGTCTCTGGTGGCCTTGCAAAAGAGGGTCTAAAAAAATTATGAAAAGATTCCATAAAATTGCTGTTACCAGCACCAGATACGGTCCTACTGGTACGGGTAGACTGTTGAAGATGACGAGACCGTCCCATGTTTGGCAAGTTACAACTGGGAGAATCACTCCCTGCACCTGCACGGTTGTTTGGTGGAAAAGCCGAGCTAAGATCGAGTAACAGCTTCTGCTGATACTCCTGCATACGTGCGTCCCTTTCTATGGCTGGAATTATGTCACAAAATTTGGACTTGTACCGCAGATCTAATAGTGTGGAAAGCCAGTAGTCATCATCACTTCTAATTTTGACAATACGAGGGTCATGTTGGAGGTAGTGCAACAAGAAGGCACTCATGTGTCTTGCGCAGCCATGCGGACCAAGTCCACGCTGTGTTTGTGGCATAGAGGTGCTAACCGTTCTTTCTTCCTCTGACATCTCCCCCCAACCTCTTTCAACTGAAATTTGACCAAGGTCTCCCTCATCCGCTGAGTCTTCCATGTCCATGGACAGTTCGTCCTCCATTTCTTCATGTTCTCCTGCACCTTCCTCAACATCTCGCCTGCTACCATGCGCCCTTGTTGATCCCTGTCCCCCATGGTCCCATGCCTGCCGCCTTGGTGATGATGAACGTCTGGACCTTGGTGATGTTGTTGTGTCTTGCGCATATGAATCCTCCTGTAGTTCATCCCCTTCCTGTTGTCCCACCCCCTGACTCCGAATAGTGTTTAGCGTGTGCTCCAGCATGTAGATGACTGGAATCGTCATGCTGATAATGGCATTGTCAGCGCTAAACATATTCGTCGCCATGTCGAAACTGTGCAGAAGGGTGCATAGGTCCTTGATCTGAGACCACTCCATCAGGGTGATCTGACCCACCTCTGCATCTCGTTGGCCCAGGCTATACGTCATGACGTATTGCACCAGGGCTCGGCGGTGCTGCCACAGTCGCTGTAACATGTGGAGAGTTGAATTCCAGCGTGTCGCCACATCGCATTTCAGGCGATGAACCGGCAGGCCGAAAGACTTCTGGAGCGATGCAAGTCGCTCAGCTGCGGTGCTTGAACGGCGGAAGTGAGCAGACAGTTTTCGTACCCTGTTCAGAAGGCCATCTAGGCCGGGATAGTGTGTTAAAAATTGCTGGACGACAAGGTTCAACACGTGAGCCATACAAGGTACGTGTGTCACCTTGCCCAGGCGAAGGGCCGCACCCAGGTTTGCAGCATTGTTGCACACGGCCTTACCAGGCTGCAGGTTGAGTGGAGACAACCATTTATTAAACTCGGACCGCAGAGCTGACCACAACTCCTCAGCTGTGTGACTCTTATTCCCAAGACATGTCAAGCTAAAGACCGCCTGATGCCGTTGCGCTCTGCTGCCAGCATAGTAATGAGGGGTGCGTGATTCCTTTTGCGCTGTGAGAACGCTGGTGGCCTGACCAGGCAGGCTTGGGGCGGAGGTGGAGGACCCAGATGAGGTGGAGGATGCAGAAGCAGTGGCGGAACTTGGACAGACAGAGGATTGACACACAAGTCGTGGGGATGGCAAGACTTGTGCAGCAGACCCTTCACCATCTATCACCATAGTTACCCAGTGCCCAGTCAGCGACATGTAATGTCCCTGTCCATGCTTACTGGTCCAAGTATCGGTGGTGAAATGCACCCGTTCACACACAGAGTTTCTCAAGGAAGCAGTGATGTTGTGTGCGACATGCTGGTGTAGCGCGGGCACACCTTTCTTAGAGAAGTAGTGGCGACTAGGCATCTGGTACTGGGGCACAGCGACAGACATAAGGTCTCTAAAATCCTGTGTGTCCACTAGGCGGAAAGGCAGCATTTCGGTAGCCAACAGCTTACAGAGGGATAGAGTCAACCTCTTCGCTTTGTCATGGGTCGCAGGAAGTGGCCTTTTATTTGACCACATCTGAGGGACAGAGATCTGGCTGCTGTGTGTAGACGGTGTTGAGTAGGGTGCCCCTGGAAAAATGCAGGTTTGTGAGGAAAGTGCTGGCGGAGACATGATGTTGCCTTCATCCAACGTTGGTGCTATCGATGTCTGAGAGAGCTGTACACACTCACTTGTTTCCTCTTCCAAACCAACTGACGACCTACCAAGCAAACTGCCTGTTGCGGTTACAGTGGTGGAAGTTGTGGGTGGAAAAACAGGTGTGACAGCTGTCCCCACAGTCCTAGAAGATGACGAGCACGCGGATGCACTGGAAGGGGCAGGCGGTGGATGGTTCGCTCCGCTAGGCCGCATTGCAGCACGGTGAGCTTCCCACCGGGCCATATGATATTTATTCATGTGACGATTCATGGAAGAAGTTGTCAAACTGCTGAGGTTTTGACCTCTACTAAGAGAACCATGACAAATTTTACAGATCACATAATTTGGGCGATCTTTTTCTATGTCAAAAAAGGACCAGGCTAGGCAAGGCTTAGAGGCCATGCGACCTGTTGATCCACCCCGAATAATGCTCAGAGGCAGAGTGGTGGCTGAGGATGTAGTTGTAGACGTGCTACCAGTACTCCGACTCTGTCCAGGAAGGCGCAAGGTAACTTCGTCATCAGTTGCATCCTCCTCCACCACCTCTGTTGACCTCCTCGAGTGCCTGACTGTGGGTTGACAGTAGGTGGGATCTAGAACTTCATCATCAATTGTTGTGTTTGCACTCCCCTCCCCCTCAGACCGAGCCTCTTCTTGCCCTGACCGAATATTTAAGTTGTCATCCCAATCGGGTATCTGCGTCTCATCTTCATCAGTATGTTCCTCATTGTCTATAACCACAGGTGTTACAGTTTGTGACAAAGGGTCAACATTATGCTCAGAAACTTGGTCCTCACGGCCTGAATCAGAGTCACAAAGGTTCTGGGCATCACTGCAGACCATTTCCTGTTCTGTACTCACTGTAACTTGGGAGCAGACCTCTAATTCCCAGGCTATAGTGTGACTGAACAGCTCTGCAGACTCAGCCATCTCAGTTCCACCATACTGTGCAGGGCTGATGGAAACTTCAGAGCTGGGAGAAAGCAAGTTTGATTGGAATGACAACTCAGAGGACTGGTGTTTTTTGGATGCGGTACTTGAAGTGGCTGAGAGGGCACTTGTTGGACCACTTGAGATCCATTCAAGCATTTTCCTTTTTTGGCCATCATCTACCTTTGTTCCTGTTGTTCGTGTCCGTAAAAAAGGGAGCACATCGGATTGTCCACGGTAAGTAGTAGACATCTTACTTTTGCTGGTAGATGCTCTATCTTCAGCAGATGATAATGGAGCTTTGCCACCTTCCCCACGGACAAAACCTTTTTTGCCTTTTCCACCACGCCTCTTCCCCTTTCCACCAGCATCTGTCATTTTGCCACTCATGTTGATTGTGACAAGATTGTGCACTGAAAATGTGGTAGTAAAAATTGAGAGGTGGTGTAGATTGCAGTGGTGGTCTAGCTTTATTAACAGCAGAATAATAAAGAATAAATATCCCTGACAATGCAACTACGGCCCTTAAACTTGCAGCAAAAATTGCTAGTATAATGGCTTAGTTATAATGAGTTGGAGTGTGCAATGCAGGTAGAGGTGCTGCAAATGTCTTTGCACTAGTGTGACTAGACAACAGTCCAATAGCCACGTTTAGGATGCCACTAGGTACACTGAGTGTTTGCTAGTATAATGGCTTAGTTATAATGAGTTGGAGTGTGCAATGCAGGCAGAGGTGCTGCAAATGTCTTTGCACTAGTGGGACTATAGCAAAGTCCAATAGCCACGTTTAGGATGCCACTAGGTACACTGAGTGTTTGCTAGTATAATGGCTTAGTTATAATGAGTTGGAGTGTGCAATGCAGGCAGAGGTGCTGCAAATGTCTTTGCACTAGTGGGACTATAGCAAAGTCCAATAGCCACGTTTAGGATGCCACTAGGTACACTGAGTGTTTGTTAGTATAATGGCTTAGTTATAATGAGTTGGAGTGTGCAATGCAGGCAGAGGTGCTGCAAATGTCTTTGCACTAGTGGGACTATAGCAAAGTCCAATAGCCACGTTTAGGATGCCACTAGGTACACTGAGTGTTTGCTAGTATAATGGCTTAGTTATAATGAGTTGGAGTGTGCAATGCAGGCAGAGGTGCTGCAAATGTCTTTGCACTAGTGGGACTATAGCAAAGTCCAATAGCCACGTTTAGGATGCCACTAGGTACACTGAGTGTTTGCTAGTATAATGGCTTAGTTATAATGACTTGGAGTGTGCAATGCAGGCAGAGGTGCTGCAAATGTCTTTGCACTAGTGGGACTATAGCAAAGTCCAATAGCCACGTTTAGGATGCCACTAGGTACACTGAGTGTTTGCTAGTATAATGGCTTAGTTATAATGAGTTGGAGTGTGCAATGCAGGCAGAGGTGCTGCAAATGTCTTTGCACTAGTGGGACTATAGCAAAGTCCAATAGCCACGTTTAGGATGCCACTAGGTACACTGAGTGTTTGCTAGTATAATGGCTTAGTTATAATGAGTTGGAGTGTGCAATGCAGGCAGAGGTGCTGCAAATGTCTTTGCACTAGTGGGACTATAGCAAAGTCCAATAGCCACGTTTAGGATGCCACTAGGTACACTGAGTGTTTGCTAGTATAATGGCTTAGTTATAATGAGTTGGAGTGTGCAATGCAGGCAGAGGTGCTGCAAATGTCTTTGCACTAGTGGGACTATAGCAAAGTCCAATAGCCACGTTTAGGATGCCACTAGGTACACTGAGTGTTTGCTAGTATAATGGCTTATAATGAGTATAATGTTATAATGAGTTGGAGTGTGCAGAGGACAGGAGGGTACAGTGCCAGGATTGTGGGGCTCTGGGTAGAGGAATGGAAGCCTGCCTTTTTATCCCTCCTAATGGGGAAATGCAGCGACGAAATCCCTGACCTTTGCTACACAGACGCTGTCGCTGTTTTCAGGACCTGTCACCTATGGCTCTGACCCTACCGGTACGAGCCTTTAAAAGGACTGATGGAAAGTGCTATCCCTATGCTGTCCAGCGCTGTGTATGGAGCGCATACAGCTGTATCAGCGATAGGACTCAGGACGCAGCTGCCCAAGTGATGTCTGACACCAAGGACGCAGATGAGATAATGGCGTCCTGGAGGAAAATGTCCGGTTTTATAATGCAGGGACATGTGACATGGACATCCTATCACACATGCCGTTGCTTCTCTGGCTAAAAGTCCACTTAGCTGTGTGTGTGTCTGGGATTGGCTGACATGCTGGCCCGCCCCACTGCACGCGCGCGCTTAGGGAAGGAAGACAAGGAAAAAAAAAAAAAGGCGATCGCCATTATACAAACAGCAGTGATCTGAAGGCGCTGTTCCCGCACACTATACACTGAAATGTCATAATAGTGTGAGTCACAGAGTGACTTACACTATTACAGCTTAAAGCCAGCTAGGAATTAGCTGTTTTTTTGCTGCTAGAACCGTTCTCGAACGTTTCTAGAACTATCGAGCTTTTGCAAAAAGCTCGAGTTCTAGTTCGATCTAGAACAGGCCCCAAAATCACTCGAGCCTAGAACTGGAGAACCTCGAACCGCGAACCGCGCTCAACTCTAGTTGGGACTAGCCCACAATGGTAGGAGGTAGCTGCTAGGTAAAGAGACAGTTAATAAATATTAAAGGGTACTTTACATGTTGCGATATCGGTATGGATATCGCTAGCAAGCATACCCGCCCCCGTCGGTTGTGCGACACGGGCAAATTGCTACCCGTGGTGCACAACATCGCTAGGCCCCGTCACACGGACTTACCTGCTTTGCGACGTCGCTCTGGCCAGCGAACCGCCTCCTTTCTAAGGGGGCGGTTCGTGCAGCATCACAGCGACATCACACGGCAGCCGTCCAATAGAAGCGGAGGGGTGGAGATGAGCGGGTGGAAGATCCCGCCCACCTCCTTCCTTCCTTCTTTTCCGGTGGACACAGGTAAGGAGATGTTCGTCGAACAACATCATACCTGCAGCAGAAACGATATTAAGGAAAGGAGCGATGTGTCAACAATCAACGATTTTGGATGTTTTTGCGATCGTTGATCGTCGCTCCTTGGTGTCACATGCTGCGATGTCGCTAACGGCGCCGCATGTGCGTCACTAACGACGTGACCCCAACGATATATTGTTAGCGATGTCACAGCATTTAAAGCACCCTTTAGTGTGCGATAGATACAGACGGATAGTCTGTAGGTCATTAAGGGGTACTTTGCACGTTGCGACATCGCTACTGCGATGTCGTTGGGGTCAAATCGAAAGTGACGCATATCTGGCGCCAGTAACGATGTCGCAACGTGTAAAGCCTAGATGCACTGATAAACGATCGCAAAAGCGTCATAAATCGGTGATCTGTGTAGTGTCGGTCATTTTCATAATTTCGCTGCAGCAACAGGTACGATGTTGTTCCTCGTTCCTGCGGCAGCACACATCGCTGTGTATGAAGCCACAGGAGCAAGGAACTTCTCTTTACCTGCCTCCACCGGCTATGCGGAAGGAAGGAGGTGGGCGGGATGTTTACGTCCCGCTCATCTCCGCCCCTCCACTTCTATTGGCCTCTTAGGAAGGAGGTGGGTTGCCGGCCAGCAACGTCACAGGGCAGGTAAATGCGTGTGAAGCTGCCATAGCGATAATGTTCGCTACAGCAGCTATCACAAGATATCGCATGTGCGACGGGGGTGTGTACTATCGCGCTCGGCATCGCCACAATCAGCTAGCGATGTCGCAGCGTGCAAAGTACCCCTAAGGTTGCAAGAAGTGGGTGACTTGTCACAGAAGAAGAAGAAAGGAGACCGGAGTTTAGATAGTGTATCCTTGAGTGCTGACCAAGACAGAGAACATGAGAAAACACTGAGACTAGGGCCAGCCTCCATACAGAGTAGCCCGAAACAGAAGGGTCCGGAGGACTGCACTTTAGTGACAAGGCCCAAGCCTAAAAGGTAATAAATATGTCAGGATAGACTATTACATGAGCAGAGTTGGTTTTCCAGGTTGGAGTCTCCCTAAGCCTTTGTGAGCACAAACCTATTCTCTGGCACTGCTGGATAACCCTTACCCCCACCTCTACGAGGAGAAGAGACGTGGATTTTGAAGCATTTGGGAGCACAAGGTTCTACTCTGGCCATAATGGCATAACCCCTTACCCCCTCCACTACCAGTAGAAAAGACAGTGAACTGCGGAAACGGAAAAGGACTGTCATGAATTGGACTGTAGCATTGTGTTGGGACTCACAGGACCAGTAAGAACGGAAATAATCCAGTAGTAACTGCAAACGTGTTTGAATATGCTTTGTACAACTGAAACATGCTTGAAGATGTGTACCTGCTATCTCATATATAGAGATGGTGAAGAGCAACTGTTAAGTAAAGAGTTGTTGAAACTGAGCTGGTGGTCTCCTTCTGGAAGCAAGTTGTCATTTTGTCCTTGTCAGCTGACGTCAATGGCAACTCGGATAGAAAGCTCAGATGACACAAGTCCACACACACAGCCATAACCATGTCTGTCATGTAGCGTGTTAGGGTGTCCAGAGTCAATCCCTCACCAATGACTACTGCCTCGTGCCACTCTACAGCTATGCCACAAGTGGGAATTTAGAATGCTTGCAATCTATCATTCCTCCTCAATTCTGGCTGACAGTGCTGTCCCCATTCTTGATTGACAGTGGGGAGCAGAGGTGACACTATGCTGCTTAGATTTTGTCTCTTCTATCAATCAATAAGGTGGGGGAGAGGGCTTTCTGGCTGGGAGAAGTAAAGAGCCACAGTCTGCAACAAGTGCATTGATATACCCATGAATGCACTTGTAAAAGTAATTTACATTTCAGTAAAACCCAAATTTTAGGGTAATGGCACCTTAATAGGATAAGTATCCTTGAGAATATTTTACACTGATGTGTCCTGCTCTACCTCTGCTTGGGCAAGTTTAATTTTACTGACAGATTCCCTTTCACACAATGATGGCAGAATTATGATACTGTTGAAAATAAACATTGTCTCTATTGCTCATTACAGCCAATCATGACAAGGCTTAGATTTTGTAGGCTATGATTTTTAAATATTATATGTCCGCCACTTTGTATAGGCAAGCTGGGCAAAGTAACAGGAGTTCTTTGGAAATTTGGAGGATTAAATCAGGGCACACTTTAGCAACATCTTCCATACATGAGGGGATGTAACAGTTTCAGTAAGCACACTGCTATATAACTCTGTTCAAGAAATTAGTAGATGGAAGGCTTTAATAATCTTCACACAGGGTTTCCATAATAACATATGACGCGCCCACTGGGTCAGGTGCTTACTTGTCGCCGGGCCACGGTGCTTCTCGCTGCTGGGACGCCACAGTGGCCTTGCCCACTTCTGTGTCCCCGGGTGTCAATAAAAGGCTTTTGAGGATGGGGATGATGGGAGTTGTAGTTCTTGACACCACCCGTGGTGTGCGGCCAAGGTTAGCTGCCACTGCGGGATCGCTTCTCTCTGCTGGGGCGGATGACCACGCAGCTCAGTTGGTACAGCTATCCACGGGTAGAACTAGGCCCCAGGGAGGATGATGGAGGTGGTAGTGCATAGTGTTATAATGTTGGGGTGCAGGACTTGAGGACACTGGTAATAAGTGGACAACACAGGGATATAGCTTCCTTTACCTTTTACTGGTCAGTTCTTGTTACAGGCTCGAGAGTCTGATCCAGAGATGACGGTGGTTCGGTCATCCTGGGAGCAGTGAGGAGATTCACCCTGCTGGGTGGTTGGAGGTCTTCCTGGTAGCGCTTTACTGTATGGATCTCTGTGGCTTGAGCCCAACAGTGACCCTTGTCCAAGTTGTCTTTGTCTGTCTCTCCCTTATGGCGGGCAGCGCGAGCCTGGCAGGGGTACCTTTTGTTTAGCTATGGTCCCGGGCTCCGTTGTACTGATGAACCTTCGGGCTGTCTTTGGGCCAGGGGAAGTGAATTCGCCTGCCCTCCAGGCTTCACTGGTGGGGCTTGAGCTCCCACACAGCCTGTTCCTGCGCTAGGTCCTGAGTAGAGTTGAGCGCGGTTCGCGGTTCGAGGTTCTCCAGTTCTAGGCTCGAGTGATTTTGGGGCCTGTTCTAGATCGAACTAGAACTCGAGCTTTTTGCAAAAGCTCGATAGTTCTAGAAACGTTCGAGAACGGTTCTAGCAGCAAAAAAACAGCTAATTCCTAGCTGTCTTTCCGCTGTAATAGTGTAAGTCACTCTGTGACTCACACTATTATGACATTTCAGTGTATAGTGTGCGTGAACAGCGCCTTCAGATCACTGCTGTTTGTATAATGGCGATCGCCATTTTTTTTTTTTTTTTCCTTGTCTTCCTTCCCTAAGCGCGCGCGTGCAGTGGGGCGGGCCAGCATGTCAGCCAATCCCAGACACACACACAGCTAAGTGGACTTTTAGCCAGAGAAGCAACGGCATGTGTGATAGGATGTCCATGTCACATGTCCCTGCATTATAAAAACGAGTATCTGCCCGTCCGGACGCCATTATCTCTTCTGCGTCCTTGGTGTCAGACATCACTGGCGCAGCTCCGTCCTTTGTCCTATCGCCGATACTGGATACGCTGGACAGCATAGGGATAGCACTATCTATCAGTCCTTTTAAGGGCTCGTACCAGCAGGGTCAGAGCCATAGGTGACAGGTCCTGAAAACAGAGACAGCGTCTGTGTAGCTAAGGTCAGGGATTTCGTCGCTGCATTTCCCCATTAGGAGGGAATAGAAAGGCAGGCTTCCATTCTTCTACCCAGAGCCCCACAATCCTGGCACTGTACCCTCCTGTCCTCTGCACACTCCAACTCATTATAACTAAGCCATTATACTAGCAAACAGTCAGTGTACCTAGTGGCATCCTAAACGTGGCTATTGTACTTTTGTCTAGTCACACTAGTGAAAAGATATTTGCAGCACGTCTGCCTGCATTGCACACTCAAACTCTTTTTAACTAAGCCATTATACTAGCAAACAGTCAGTGTACCTAGTGGCATCCTAAACGTGGCTATTGGACTTTTGTCTAGTCACACTAGTGCAAAGATATTTGCAGCACATCTGCCTGCATTGCACACTCAAACTCTTTTTAACTAAGCCATTATACTAGCAAACAGTCAGTGTACCTAGTGGCATCCTAAACGTGGCTATTGGACTTTTGTCTAGTCACACTAGTGCAAAGATATTTGCAGCACGTCTGCCTGCATTGCACACTCAAACTCTTTTTAACTAAGCCATTATACTAGCAGTCAGTGTACCTAGTGGCATCCTAAACGTGGCTATTGTACTTTTGTCTAGTCACACTAGTGCAAAGACATTTGCAGCACGTCTGCCTGCATTGCACACTCAAACTCTTTTTAACTAAGCCATTATACTAGCAAACAGTCAGTGTACCTAGTGGCATCCTAAACGTGGCTATTGGACTTTTGTCTAGTCACACTAGTGCAAAGATATTTGCAGCACGTCTGCCTGCATTGCACACTCAAACTCATTGTTACTAATACATTATAATACCAAAAATTGAGTAAACTTAGTGGCATACAAGAAGTGGCTGTTGTACTCCATTAATGCCCCACTGGTGCAAATCTATGTGCAGCACCTCTGCATGACACCCTCCTGCTCTGTTTTTAATAAGCTATAATGATAGCAAAAAATACTGCCATTTAGTGGCATCATAGAACTGGCTGTTGTATTCCATTAGTGCCCCACTGGTGCCAAGCTATTTCTAGCACCTCTGCATGACACCCTCCTGCTCTGTTTTTAATAAGCTATAATTATAGCACAAAATACTGCCATTTAGTGGCATCATAGAACTGGCTGTTGTATTCCATTAGTGCCCCACTGGTGCCAAGCTATTTCTAGCACCTCTGCATGACACCCTCCTGCTCTGTTTTTAATAAGCTATAATAATAGCAAAAAATACTGCCACTTAGTGGTATACAAAAAATGCCTGTAGGACTCCTTTATTGTGCCACTGGTGCCAAGCAATCTCAAGCACCTCTGCATTCTACACTCATGCCCATTTTGCTATGCTAATTTTATAGCAAACTCAGGGAATTCCTTGCTGCATTTGATCATTACGAGGGATAGAAAGTGAAGCTTCTTTTACTGTCCTGGTACCCACAGAACATGGCCCCTGTACCCATCTGTCCACTTTTGCCACGCTATTTAATTTGCACAAAGAGCTGACTCTTTTTCTGCCTTCCTAAAATTGTCTGGAATACTAAGTTAGTGTTCCTTTGCTGCCAAGCAAGGTACAACACATGTGCATTCTACACTCCTTTCCATTTCTGGAATGCAATTATTAACTGCAGGTAGTCCAGGCAATCTGTGACGAAGGTGCAGGCGTGGATATAATGTAGCCTGCATCCAATGATGGTTCTCTCGATGTCTGACAGCTCAACAATACCTTCTGTTTCCACTTCCAAAACAAGTGATGACCTGCCAATCACACTCCCTGTTGCGGGTTAAGGAGTGGAAGTTCAGTGTGAAAAACCATGTGTGACTGCTGTCCCCACAGTCACAGAGGATGAAGAGCACGCAGATGCACTTGATGGGGCAGGCGGTGGTTGCACAGGCATGCTAGTCCGCATTGTAGCACAGTGAAATTAACATTGCGACTTATGCTTCATTTTAAGTCGTGTACAGGGTGGGCTCCCCAGTATGCAGCAAAACCAGGCAAAAGGAAAAGGACTCTAGCCAGTTGGGTTGATAAATGATTGTTTAACTTTACCAAAACAAACAATAAGAACCATGCATACAATTAAAATAATTGAACAATCTATTCTGTTGCCTACTACCTGCTAATCCCTCTGTGTGGCAGTAATTGTGTGTTTGTGCGTGTGTGTGTGTGTGTGTGTGCGAACACGACTTACCAGTGGCGCATCACAAGAGCTTCCAAGTTATCTACCTAAACATAGACAAAACACATGACCCCCCCTGAATACCCTTGTTAGCTGAAGCCTCACAGATATTGCAGATTATAACAGTGTGAATGCAAACCACACAGCTCTGCAACACAGTCATGGAAATCTTGAAAAGCAACAGTCAATGCAAACATGTGTTGCTGTCCCTCTATGATTTAAACTGTACGTGACAATTTGACAGTGCAGAGGCAGCAAGTCTTATTGTCTATATAGTTGGCCTACCCAGAACAGATATGTGTTTTGCTAATAAAACAAAGTGTTTTGTGCCCACATTATTGTCTGGGCACAGCCTACCGTACCCGGGTACTGTGATGTCCAGTTGCCAGAAATACAGACTTTACGCTCCTCTCACGGTAAACAGTATAGACAGCACTGTAAGAATGTTGGTCTGTGGCACAGGATGCTGCTCACTGACGTTACAGTGCTCATCATCAAAGTACAACACAACTCCCCTCACAATTGAACAAAGTGTTTCCGCGGTGGCTCCTTGCTGTAACACACACCTTTAGCTTTTCATTCTGTTCATAGACAGCATCTCCAAGTCCACCCCCGAAGAGCAATTTTCTATTGCTATAGTGACCAAAGGCAGATCCAAAAAAACAGCAGCCCCTTGTGTGTAGTCTGCAACAATGCATGCAATGAACGGCAAATAAGCATATTGCGTTGACAGTTGCTAAAGCTGAGCAATACACCTTCACGCTGTCAATTCATATCCATGTGATACTTCATGGAGGAAGTACTCAAAAGTGTGAGTTTTTGCCTTCTACTTACAGATTGTTGACAAATCTTACAGATTCCATGACTTGGGTGATCCTTTGCGATGTCCAAAAATTCACAGGCTAGGAAAGGCTTACAGCCCATGCGACCTGCATAGCCAACACGACATCTGCTCAGAGTCAAAGTTGTGGTTCAGGATTCAGTTGTTGACGTGCTTCCAGTACTTTGTCTCTGGCCAGGAAGACGCAACGTAACCTCGTCGTCAGTAGCATCCTCCTCCACCTCCTCTGCTGACCTCATCGACTGGCTGACTTTGGTTTGACAGTAAGTGTGGTCTCCAACCTCATCAATAACCCTGTGTGTTTTCATTCCCCTCGTCCTGAGTCCTCCGAGACAACCTCTTCCTGCCCTGACCGAATAGTAAAGTTGTCCTTCCAATCAGGTATCTGTGCTCCTCATCATGTTCCCCATTGTCTCCACCAGGAGGATTTACTATTTGGAAATGAGGGTGTAGATCAGGCTCAGCACCTTCTTCATCGGGGCCTGGATCCCAGTCACAAAGCTTCAGGCTATCTGCGCAGATCATTTCCCCTATCTCATGGAACTCGCTACCTCAACACGTTAGATTATCTGCTACACACGCAAGCTTCAAACTGAATCTGAAAACTCATCTGTTCAGAAATGACTATAACCTTCAATGACACCACCACCATACGTACTTGACGCTCAACCTAAACAACTCCTACTGTCTCCTCCCAAAAATCCTTTAGAATGTAATCCCGCAAGGGCAGGGCCCTCTTCCCTCTGTACCAGTCTGTCTATAGTTACTTGTATATGTATTCTGTATGTAACCCCCTTCTCATGTACAGCACCATGGAATCAATGGTGCTCTATAAATCAATAATGATAAAAATAATAATAACTTCCTTGTCTGTACTCATTGCAGCTTTGGAGCAGACCTCTGATTCCCAGGCTATAGTGCGACTGAACAGCTATGCAAACTCAACCATCTCTGTCACCCCATACTCAGCAGGGCTGGTGGAAACTTGAGAGCTGTTAGGAAGCAAGTGCGATTGGATTGACACCACAGAGGAATGGAGTATTTGGGATCTTGAAATTGGGGTGGAGGAGAGGCCACTTTATGGAGCAATTCAGATCCATTGAAGCAGCTGCTGATTTGGCCTCATCTACATTTGTTAGCGATGGTCGTGTCCATGAAAAAAGGGATCATATCAGATTATCCATGGGAAGAAGTACACCTGTTCTTTTGGATGTTATTTGTTGTTACAAAACGGTGACGCCTTAAACGCAAGCAGCCTGCTGCGGTTTCAGTGCGCCCAGGCATCAGCTGCCATTTAGGCCTGTGCCTCGGGTTGTCCAGCTGGCTGCTTTCTCCTCCACGTGTAAGTGTGGAGAGGCAGCTAGTGCGCATGCGTGTGACGAATTACCCCAGCCGCAGCCTAACTCCAGTGTTTCGCCTAGTGAGTATGCTCAGCCTGACTGTGCCATTCCTGAGGCTAAGTCTTCATTTCGGGCTACAGCGCATGCTCCCACACTTAGTGCGAAAAGCCTCTTTGCACAGGTACTTGCACTCCGTGACGGGTCTAAGTCCTGTGTTGTGCATAGACACCATGCTAAAGCTGATAGTCTTTTTTCAGAGACTGTATTTCATGCAACTGACTATGGTCAGGCACTTACTGCATCAGAAACTAGGTCCAGTAATGAACTCTTTGGCCCTGCCCGTGATGTGGGGGCCCATTTAGACCACAGGGCATCAGGTGTCCTGACAATGTGGTCAGGCCACTCCCAAATGGCTTGCAGAGGCCCGCCCCTATGACTTGTCACCTCATTATTGATGGTCAGACGATGACTTGTGAGGTGTTTGGGTCATGACAGCCATGAGGTCATCATTGAAGTTGCGGTTCCAAATAGGACGCTAGTTATGCCACTCATGACGTGTCACTCTGCTTTTGTCTCCAGGAGGTGCATTGTGGTCCACCCTGGTTTGGGGCGGACCCAGGTTATAGAAGGTGCTGGAGACAACAAGGAGGTTCGCAGTCTTCTATTATGCTCCGAAAGAGCACACCTCCATGTGTTGAACCCATTGTGGCTTTAGGCCAGAGGTAGGCAGGGATAGGGCGTTGATGCAGGCCGCCACCACAGTTGGTAACGCAGAACGGTTAAGGCCAGCTCCTGTCCTACAAGTCCTGCTTGTGCAGCCCAGTGGCATTAACAGGCCTGCTGCTGCTGATGCACCTGCTGTTCACAGGTGTGGCCCCAATGCACACGGTCAGCGTACTGAATGGCCCCTGTGATGTTAACAGGGAGTTCCTGGGCTTGGTGGACGTGTGGACCCTGTGACGCTAACAGGGCTCTCAGTCTCAAGATCCGAGTGGCGTCTAACTTGGTTCAGGCTACTATTAGTTTCATAGCCACACAGCTCTGTATCCTCCACCGAACCTTCCAGTTGCCAACCTCTCCTTTTCCATCTGGGAGCACGGTGGACACTGACTGCTGATGGGGATATATACCTTTCTCTTTCTTTTCTTATTAATTTTCGTTATATAGCTGTAACATAGTATATACCACCTTATCCAAATCTGCCAGTCCCACCGTAACAGATGGTGTTTCTTCATCAAATGTTACTTTTGCTTAACCACCAAACCCACGGACCAAAACTTTTTTCCCCTTTTCAACACACCTGTTCCTCTTTTCACCCGCATCTGTCCTTTTTCAACTCATTTTGTATATGACCAAAAGTGCAACTCTGCAGGGACACCGTACTCAATGGCATCTCAGCACAACAGCCACCCCTCGGTTCCTCAGATGTGGACAAGTAAAAGACCATTTCCTCCTATCCATGACAAACCATTGAGATTCACTCTGTGCAGCACTGGTGTTTAGTGGAAAAGCAGATCGAAGATTGCGTAACACCTTCTGAAGATACTCCTGTACACGTGCGTCCCTTTATATGGCAGGAATTATTTCGCCAAATTTTGTCTTGTACCGGGGATCTAACAGTGTGGCAACCCAGTAGTTAGCATTACTTCGAATTCGTACAATCCGAGGGTCATGTTGTAGGTAGTGCAGCAAGAAGACGCTCATGTGTCTTGTGCATCCAGGAGGACCAAGTCCTTGGTGTGTTGGTGGCAGAGAGGTGAGAATCGTGCCTCCTTCCTCTGCCCTCTCCCCCCAACCTCGCACAACCGAAATGTGAGCAAGCTCTCACTCATCTGCTGAGTCTTCCATGCCCATCGCAAGTTCGTCCTCCATTTCTTCATGGCTCCTGCACCTTCCTCAACAATTTTTGCTGATACTATGCGCCCTTGTTAATCCCTATCCCCCACCATAACTGCTGCCTAGGTGCTGCTTACCGTATGGACCTTGTAGATCTTATTATCCCTTCTGCATATGACTCCTCCTGTACTTCCTCACCTTCCTCTTGGACCAATACCTGACTCCGAATAATGCTTACAGTGTGCTCCATCATGTAGGTGACCAGAATTGTCACGCTGAGAATGGCATTGCCAGTGCTAAACATCTTCGTCGACATTTGGAAACTGTGTAGAAGGGTGCATAGGTCCTTGATCTGACACCACTCCAGCAGCGTGATCTGCACCACCTCTGGATCAAGTTAGCCCAGGGTATACGTCATACCGTATTTCAGCAGGGCTCTGCAGTGCTGCCACACACGCTGCAACATGTGCAGATTCCAATTCCTGCGTGTCGGAACATCGCATTTCCGGCCTTTAACTGCCAGACCCTAAGACTTCCGGAGCGATGAAAGTTGTTGAGCTGCTGGGTGCGAAGGATGAAAGTGACCACATAGCAGCATGCCCGCTGCACAAGGCCATGTAGGCCGGGATGGTATTTTAAAAATTGCTGGAGAATCAGATTCAACACGTGAGCCATACAAGGCCCGTGTGTCACATTGCCCTGATGAAGGGCCGCAGACAGGTTTGCATCATTGCCGCACACGGCTTTTAAAAGTCACCAACGTAGTCCACTCAATCAATTTGTACTCTAGTCCCAATGGGAAGACACCACACCCTTTTTTAGGCCCCTCCTGTCTGCAGACCACTGCCAGACAAAGCTATGAACCTCTTGTTACTGTTACCCCCAGTTCAGTTTTATGAGTTTGTGTGCTTGTTACCTGACTACGTTTCCTGCTTGCTGTTTATGTACCTCGTTGGCCGATCCGCATTTCACCTCTGCTTGTTTTCTGATTAAGTCCTGGCCATCCCATTCTGTTCCTCTTCCTCAATTAATGTTTTTGAACCTGCATGACTACTATTCTCTGGAACTGCAGCCTTCCACAGGTATTGATCAACGTGGGCCCTGTGTAATTCCAAATCACTGTATAGGGGTTAAAGGGTTTCAGGGTTCTGGGTGTCCAGCTTGGTGAGTGGCTTGCCTCTAGCCTATCCTTTATGGCCCATCTGAGTGTGTCGATCCAGGCAGGCGTTACACCGTGCCCTCTGCAGAAGGCCATGTAGGCAGGGATAGTGTTTTAAAAATTGCTGGACAACCAGGTTCAACACGTGAGCCATACAAGGCACGTGTGTCACATTGCCCTGAAGAAGGGTCGCAGACTGGTTTGCATCATTGTCACACCCGACCTTCCCTGACTGCTGGTTGACTGTAGACAACCATTGATGAAACTCGGTCTCACTCTCCAGAGCTAACCGTCCACAATTCCTCAGCGGTGTCTCACATTTCCCCTACATTTCAAAGTAAACATTTGACCGCATGATGGCCTTGAGCTCTGCTGCCAGCATAGTAAGGAGGTGTGTGGGATTCCTTGGGCGCAGTTACAAGGAAGGGTGGCCTGACCACACAGGGTTTGGGCCGAGGTGGAGGACCCACACGAGGTTGAGGAGGCAGAAGCAGTGGAGGAACTTGTACATGCAGAGGAAGGATTGACACACAAGTCGTGGGGACGGCAAGACTTGTACAGCAAACCCTTCTCCATCTCTCACCATAGTTACCTAGTGCCCAGTCAGCAACATGTAACTCCCCTGTCCATGCTTACTGGTCCAAGTATCTGTGTTGAAATGCACCCTGTCACACACAGAGTTTCTCAAGGAATCGGTGAGGTTGTGTGGGACCTACTGTGGGCACGCCTTTCTTGGAGAAGGAGTGACGACTGGCCATCGGCTCTTGGGGCACTGCAATGGGCATAAGGTCTTGAAAATCCTCGGTCTCAAAAGGGTGTAAAGGCAGCCTTTCTGTTGCCAACAAGTTGCAGATGATGAAACTCAACCTCTTAGGCATGTCATGCCCTTCGAAAATCATGTAAAACATAGCGAGGGGACTCCAACCACAGTCTCCCTCGTTTCCACTAATTGGGCCACACACACACCCCACTTGACTGGCATCAGTTGACCCCCATTTTCAAGATGAAAAAGATGCTTTGCATGAAGCACTCTCAAAAATACGCGTGCCTTTGCCGTCCCCTGGCTGACCCAGGGGAAGAAAAGTCCTCTGAGAGCCATGACTTGTTCATCTTGGTTCTTTTAGAAACACAGCGAGGGGACTCCAACCACAGTCTCCCTCGTTTCCACTAATTGGGCCACACACACCCCACTTGACTGGCATCAGTTGACCCCCATTTTCAAGATGAAAAAGATGCTTTGCATGAAGCACTCTCAAAAATACGCGTGCCTTTCCCGTCCCCTGGCTGACCCAGGGGAAGAAAAGTCCTCTGAGAGCCATGACTTGTTCATCTTGGTTCTTTTAGAAACACAGCGAGGGGACTCCAACCACAGTCTCCCTCGTTTCCACTAATTGGGCCACACACACCCCACTTGACTGGCATCAGTTGACCCCCATTTTCAAGATGAAAAAGATGCTTTGCATGAAGCACTCTCAAAAATACGCGTGCCTTTCGCCTCCACTGGCTGACCCAGGGGAAGAAAGGTCCTCTGAGAGCCATGTCCACATTGTCAGTGGACAGACGCGTGTGCTTATCTGCCAGCAGACCCCCAGCAGCACTGAAGACAGGTTCCGAGAGAACGCTGGCTGCAGGACACGACAAGATCCCCAAGGCGTACGTGGCGAGCTCAGGCAATTTATCCAGATTGGAAGCCTAAAATGAGCAGGGTTCAAGTTGCACAATAATGGAATCGATGTTTCCTTGCATATACTCATATATCTGTGTGTCCTCCTCTTTTTCCTTGTCCAGCTGTTTTGTTTTCGCATGAGTATATGTCCTTGTCACTTTCCCATGTGTTTGTGTTGTGTTGTGAGTTGTTTGTCACCTTTTGGACACCTTTAAGGGTGTTTTCTAGGTGTTTTTATGTGTTTGTGATTGCCTGCCATTGTTTCCTATGCAGTTCGAGTTCGGTTCGTCGAACGTTCGACGAGCCGAACTCGAACGGGACCTCCGTTCGGCGAACCGACCTCGAGCTGAACCGGGACCGGTTCGCTCATCTCTAGTCCTGAGGAGCTATTTCCCACAGCTTTCCTCAGCGACTGCATGCACTGTTCTCCTAAACTGTTCTGTTAGTTTCACTTTTGGTGTGTGTTTTTGAGTGTGTTCTAAGCCCTTCCCAGACCAGAGTGCATCAGTGGATCTCTCCTTAACCAGCTCTTGAGCTTCCCATTCTGGCCTGAGTTAGGAAGTGTGGTGTGCAAACTTACCCAACACAGAGACCTCCCCACTGCTTCCAAGCATAGCATCGCCCCAGGAAGGAGAACAACGCTACTGTGGCTCCCATGACCACTGGGGTGCCACACATACATGACAGCCTGTTCACAGATTATATTCTCTCCTTGCACAGAGTCTTTCTCCTTACAATGTCGCTGTACACAGAGCAGAAAGCTGTACTTAATCATGCAGTGAGGTGAGGGGGAGGGATGAATTCTGTATTCGGTCACTTCTCTCCTCTATACTTCTAGTGCATACACAGTTTGCTCTTGAACTGTCCTGGCTATTCTCTACTCTTGGCAGTCTCTTTCCTGGACTGGCTAGCCTCTGTAGCTTGAATCTTCTCAGGATACATACACTACACTTTCTGAGCACTGCTCCTTCTTTGCAGAGAGACAAAAACACTTTTTGCCTTTTGTGGCGAAGCAAATACACACTCCCTGCTTTCCAGCATCCTCTGGGTCACTGCTGGATATTTCCTGTGTCCTGCTGCTGCCTTAACTGTACAGTTGCTGGAGCTGGAGCCGTTAAAACACTGCAAGCAGCTGGGCTGAGCTCCAAGTATATCCAAGCACAGCGATGCTCGCGCGAGTGATATGCATACGTAAAGCACCCACACTCCAAACCCAAACTCTGTTTTTTTTGTACAGTCTGTGTTTGGTACGAACACTGAACACTGAATCTTGGGTTCACTCACATTTAATTATGATGAGTTCAAAGGGTGTCGTCACACCCCCATCCTGCCCATGCTCCACCCACTTTGCCAGAGGTGGCCAGGACTGGTGTTAAAACAGCAAAAGTTGAACATTTTTGTGCAACTGTTCATTGAGCAAAAAAGGTGCACCTCTCAAAGTGTTTTATGCCAAAAAACTGGCCCCATGATTTTACAGTTTTTCATCACGAAGAAATATAAAATACAGAAAATGAAAAACATGAGCATGGATTCATCACACATTTTGTAATAATGTACTTTACCTTCACAATTATTTTACCCCTAAAGTACAAAATGCACAAAACCATAAGAAGCCTCAGTGTCACTATAGATGTGAAGAATAGCAGTGGCGAGATGAACAGTTGTATACCAATGATGAGGGCTTGATCTATAAGAATACCATAAATCCCACAGCTCTGCAAACTTGTCCATAGTCCATAGGATTTGGAGAGTGCTGTATCAATGGTGTGGTATATGCGGCTACGGAAAATGCTGCATATTTCAAGCAGCCGCACGTACCTGCATGTCAATTATTCATGCGGAAATATCTGCGGAATTTCTGCTCCTCCATTATGGAGATACAGGGCAGAAATTCTGCTGGAATTCTGCACGAAATCGTCACTGTTTCCGCAGGTTTACCACAACAACTCTTCAGAAATACCGCAGAAATGGATAGCTGTGGATTCCAGGGAGCAGCTGCGGTAAACCTGCGGACAGGTTACATTGTCCCGTGGGCACATAGCCTTAAGGCACTTTACATGCAGTGATACCGCTAGCCAGCGTACCCGCCCCCGTTGGTTGTGGGTCACGGGCAAATCGCTGCCCGTGGCACACAACATTGCTTACACCCGTCACTCTACTTACCTGCCTAGCGACGTCACTGTGGCCGGCGAACCGCCTCCTTTCTAAGGGGGTGGTTTGTGCGGCGTCACAGCGATGTCACTAAGCGGCCGCCCAATAGAAGCGGAGGGGCGGAGATGAGCGGGCCAAACATCCCGCCCACCTCCTTCCTTCCTCATTGCTGGCGGCAGGTACGGTGATGTTCCTCGTTCCTGCGGTGTCACACATAGCGATGTGTGCTGCCGCAGGAATGACGAACAACCTGCGTCCTGCAACAGCAACGATAATTGGGAATAGAACGACGCGTCAATGATCAACGATAAGGTAAGTAATTTTGATCGTTAACGGTCGTTCGTGCGTGTCACATGCAATGACGTCGCTAACGAGGCCGGATGTGCGTCACGAATTCCGTGACCCCAACGACATCTCGTTAGCGATGTCGTTGCGTGTAAAGCGTCCTTTAGACTTGGAATTATCGTGGGTCCTAAAGCAAACTTATAAAACTCGGCTATCCTCCAGAATGTAAAGAATAAGCAGGATGGGAGACCATGTTTATCTTGAAGATCACTTAACCCCTCACCCCCGGGCGATTTTCTGTTTTTCCATTTTTTATCCTTCCCTTCTTCCGAGACCTGTAACTTTTTTATTTTTCCGTGAATCTTGCCATATGAGGGATTGCTTTTTGTGGGACGAGTTTTACTTTAGAATGAAACCATTAGTTTTACCATATAGTGTACTGGAAAATGGCAAAAAAATTCCAAGTGCATAAAAATTGTAAAAAAAGTGCCACTGCATGATTGTTTTTGCAATATTTTATTCATCGTGTTTACTGTATGGTAAAACTGATGTGTTGGTATAATGCCTCAGGTTGGTATGAATACAGTACAAACTTGTAAAAAAACCATGGTGCACTGTTTGCGCCGTTTTCCGCAATCTGTAGCGTTCTCAATTTTTGGGATCTATGGCTCAGTGATGGTTTACGTTGGTCTTGAGCTTCCATTTTTAATGGTACAATTTTTGCGCAGATGCTACATTTTGATCGCCTGTTATCGCATCTTGCGCAAAATATGCAGCAACCAAAAAACTTAATTATGGCGTTTGAATTTTTTTGCCACTACGCCGTTTACCGATCAGATTAATTGATTCTATATTTTGATAGATCAGGTATTTCTGAACTCGGTGATACCAAATGTGTGTGTTTATTTTTTTAACCCTTTAATTTTCAATGGGGCGAATGGAGGGTGATTTGAACTTTTAGGTTTTTTATTTTATTTTAATTTTTTAAAACTTTTTTTTATTTTACTAGTCCCCCTAGGGGACTATAAGGAACAACAGTCTGATTGCTTGTTCCTTTCTGTAGATCACAGCTGAGATCTGCAGAATAGCTGCTTTACTCTCACACACGGCGCTCTGCCTGGTGTAAGAGGAAGTGACTCATGATAGCTACAGGAGTCATCACATGACCCTGTGCTACCATGACAACCATCGGATCCATGTGATTACGTCACATGACTTCTGATGGCATCGGGTAAGTGAATGCTTATCGCGGCGCGCTGTTTCATCTCACTGTCACATTTTGACAGTTAACAGGCATGAGTTAACAGGCATGAGTGGAACATGGACCCACTCATGCCTGATAGCCGCATATTTCAGCTGTTCAAATCAGGTGATACGTGCAGCAATCACTGCCGGCTGCAGCTGGCGGGGATTAACCTGACACGATTCATGATGTACCCATCACGTCATGTGTCGTGAAAATTTGATTAATGCAGCAATTGGTCAAATCTTTGAGATAAGAAGTTGTAGTTTTATAGACATTCAGGGTAAATAAAAACAGGTGACCTGAGGGTGGCCAGCTGAAAGTAAACTTTACATTGATAGTAAATTTCTCCTGAAAAAAGCATTGTGCATATGAGTATGCTGGAAGAAGTATTAAATGGATCTCCTCAAATTAAGGAACTTGAGTGAACTGGAGCTAGCCATAACTTACCTATCTCAGGCCAACAATTATATACATAAGGGGTATTCCAATAAAGCAGATATCTCAGGTGAAGGGCATAATATCACAAGATAATGCCTGGGAGGGCCAATATACCTCATGCGTACCAGCTGTAAGTGCTAAAGTAGGGATCTCGTGATGCCTCAAATTCCCCAAAAAATTAGTAAAAGAGAATGAACTGATCTTAACTGCTATTCTGATAGGCAAGGTCTGGAAAAAGTAATGACATTTTAGTAATACAGACATTTTCTATATCAATATATTGATATATTTCAAGATTTCCATTTACTTAGATGTTCATTAATTTCCTTAATTTAAGATAGAAAAGTAGCCAAGAAAAGGGACATATAAGAAGGAGTAATATTGACCCTCAAATATCTCAGGGACTTCTCCCTCGATGGTAGAGAAATATTAATAGGTGGCAAAGCTTCAGTTTTTATAGTGTTGATGTTATAACTAGATAGATGACTATAGTCAGAAAAAAACTAGTTGGAGGCCCAGCCCTAGGGTAAGGACCAGACCAGTCTATTACAGGAAGTAGGTGGTGGGAGGGAAAACACCCTACGTGTGTTGCTGCCTAATGTCGGCTTCATCAGAGGTAAGTGTCCACTAGGCAGCGACAGACGTAGGGTGTTTCTCCCTTCCCACCACCTACTTCCTGCTGGGCCCCTAGGGATGGGCCTCATTTGACCTCTTCTGTAGACGGCTTGATACCATTTTCTGATTCCTGGTTATATTGTACTTACCTGACCTCACATTTCCCAGATCTTGGTAACCTTTATATGAGGTATATGTTTTTCACCATTGCTTATGGTTATCAGTAGTATGTTCATGCTGTATATTTTCAGCCAGGACATTTATATTCTCTTCATTTCTCTATATTATTTATATTTAATTCACCTAACTTATATGACATCTGTGTGTATTTGTAATGTGGAGGTGTGCCACTATAGGAATACTGTATCGTATCTATGTACTCATGTGGTGGGGTGGCTATTGATTACATGGGGTGTCCCATTGTTGTTCTTAATTGGTTTTAGGCGTATGTTTTTTTGTATATTCAATAAAGTTGTGAGGTTTCATATATCTATGACCCTTGTGGATTGCTTACATTTTGCAGGTCTTGTGAGCTTTTTTGCTTACTCTCTGGTCACCAGCATTTAGCACCCCTTTGATAATTTGCTGTGCATTCCTGGTTTTTTTTTAGGTATTTTACCTGATTAAATGATGAAAGATTAACGAGGGAATAGCCTATTAGAGAGTTTTTGAGATAATTGTCCAAGTACATTTGGTCCCTTGAAAAAGAGGTAACTACTAGAGCTGCTCGGACTGGCAAAAAAATGGGACCGGCAGATCACTGCTCAGTAAAAAAAAAAAACCCCGATCCGCTCCGGAATCTGGTGCCCATATAAATCAATGGGGACCAGAATACGGGGATTAAAAACGTTGGTGGAAAGAATAGGGGGGGATACTAGCACGCGCGGTATACTCACCTAGGCTGTGTCATAGTGGCAAACTCCTTCCAGGTCACTCTTTTCCCTTCCGGAGCTGACAATTCAATATTCACTGTTTTGCCCGCCCACCGGAGCGTGTAATTGGTTGCAGTTAGACGCGCCCCCACCCTGAGTGGCAGCATGTGAGCTGACTGCAACCAATCACAGGCATCAGGACGGCCGGTTGGCGGGGAAAGCAGTGCAAGTGTCTGCGGGTCAGTATGGTGAGGGTGCATTTAGAAAGAAACACATGTGGCCCGCTCCTGTCAAAAGACTGTGCGGCTGTGCCAGTGATGCGATGTCAGACTCGTCTGGCATGACATCACCGGCACGGCCTGCCGCTCTCTGAACATGAGTGTGCATGTACCTGGAAAGACATGCACGCTCCTGTCAGAGTGTGCGACTGTGCCAGTGATGCAATGTCAGACTCGTACAAGTCTGGCATGACATCACCTGGCACGGCCTGCCGCTATCTGAACATGAGCGTGCATGTCCCTAGAAACACATGCACGCTCCTGTCAGTGTGCGGCTGTGCCGGTGATGCAATGTCAGACTTGTGAGAGCCTAAGAGAAACCGAATGCAGCTTTTTTTATTTAAATAAATAATAATAAAAAAAACGACGTGCCATCCCCCCTAATTTTGATCCCCAGACAAGATAAAGCCAGCTGGGGGTTGGTAGTCTCAGCCCGCAGCCGCCCGGTAGTGCCGCATCCATTAGATGTTACAATCCGGGTGCTTTACCGGCTCTTCTTGATTGCCCTGGTGCAGTGACAACACTCACAGCTGCTATTAAGCCCCAGGTTAGTGATGGCACAGGCATCTATGAGATAATGGCATCACTAATCTGTAAGTGACAGTAAATAAACACAAACACAGAGAAAAAATCCTTTATTTGGAAAAAAATACAAAACCACACCCTCCTTCCCCACTTTATTAACCCCTAACACCCTGCAGGTCCAACATAATCCACACGAGGTCCCACGACGACGCATCCAGCTCTGCTACATCTCATAGCTAGCAGCCATACAGATTGACCGCTGGCTGTGAGTGTAGCGTATGACTGAACAAGATGAGCAATGACTGCAGGCACACGCTGTCACAGGCTGGGGGCTCGCCTGACTCCAACCAATCACAGATGACAGGACGGCCGGTGGGCGGCGAAAGTACGGAAAGCTGCGCAGTACAAAGTGAATGCGTGACCCGGAAGCAGTTTGCCGCCATGACACAAAGTCTTCGTAAGTATAAAACTCTCACTTAACTCTTGTTTTCTTTATTTTTCAATTAATTTCCCCAGTGCCGGAACCGGATCGTGCACCCGGTATTCCGGGTCCGGGTCTGGCACCCAGGCATCTTTGAGACCGCGCGGATCCGGACTTTTACAGTCCAGATCTGGTCAGCCATAGCAACTACATATAAGAGAGCTATAATTCCTAAATTGTTACTATAATCTTTATTTCTACACCGTGTTTCAAATTATTATGCAAATTGGATTTAAGTGTCATAGCGATTAATTTTTTTTTTTGAAACTCAATGAAACTCATTGATGGTATTGTGTCTCAGGGTTCTTTTGATCACTGAAATCAATCTCAGATACCTGTGATAATTAGTTTGCCAGGTGAGCCCAATAAAAGGAAAACTGGATGTTCCACAATATTAAGCAGGCCACAGTTTTCAAGTACAATGGGAAAGAAAAAGGATCTCTCTGCTGCCGAAAAGCATCAAATAGTACAATGCCTTGGACGAGGGATGAAAACATTAGATATTTCATGAAAACTTAAGCGTGATCATCATGCTGTGAAAAGATTTGTGGCTGATTTTGAGCACATATGTGTTTGTGCTGATAAAGGCAGAATGAGGACGGTTTCTGCTAGGCAAGTTCATCGGATTAAGAGAGCAGTTCCTAAAAATCCATTACAAACCAGCAAACAGATATTTGAAGCTACTGGTGTCTCTGGAATCCCTCGAACCTCAAAGTGTAGGATCCTTCAAAGGCTTGCTGTGGTGCATAAGCCTACTATTCGGCCACCCCTAACCAGTGCTCACCAGCAGAAACAGTTGCAGTGGGCCCAGACATACATGAAGACTAATTTTTAAACAGTCTTGTTTACTGATGAGTGTCGAGCAACCCTGGATGGTCCAGATGGATGGAGTAGTGGATGGTTGGTGGATGGCCACCATGTCCCGACAAGGCTGCGACATCAGCAAGGAGGTGGAGGAGCCATGTTTTTAGCCGGAATCATGGGGAGACATCTGGTAGGCCCCTTTAGGTTTCCTGAAGGTGTGAAAATGACCTCTGCAAAGTATATAGAGTTTCTGACTGACAACTTTCTTCCATGGTACAAAAAGCAGAAACATGCCTTCAGAAGCAAAATCATCTTCATGCATGACAATGCACCAGCTCATGCTGCAAAGAATACCTCTGTGTTATTGGCTGCTATGTGCATAAAAGGAGATAAACTCATGGTGTGGCCACCATCTTCCCCTGACCTCAACCCTATAGAGAACCTTTGTAGTATCATCAAGCAAAAGATCTATGAATGTGGGAGGCAGTTCACATCAAATCAACAGCTCTGGGAGGCTATTCTGACATCATGCAAAGAAATTCAAGCAGAAACTCTCCAAAAACTCACAAGTTCAATGGATGCAAGAATTGTGAAGGTGATATCAAAGAAGGGTTCCTATGTTAACATCTAACTTGGCCTGTTAGGATGTTTTGGCTTTAAATAGCTTTTTATTTCAGTGAATGTGACCTCCTAATGCTGCACATTCAACAAATGAGCATTTTCAGTTCTTTAAAACATATAAAATGTTTAGAAACTCTACTGTGCCTAATAATGAGGATTTTTTTTTAATTTTAAAGATTATACTGATATCATTGGAAGGTTTCGTCAATAAAATTCGATGTATACTCTAACGGGTGATGACTTTTTTTAGACTGACTGTCATTTGCGCCGACCATTTAGGAAAATCAGAGAAAACTATCATTTGCATAATAATTTGTAACATGGTGTATAGCGCCAACATATTTTGCAGCACTATACAATTCAGAGTTTCATATACAAACAAACATTCATATGTAACAGTTAAAGAAAATACAATAATTAAAGCAAAATTAATGACAACCCTGCTCGCAAGAGCTTACAATCTACAATGGGATGAGGTGGGGCTGACAAGGTACAGGTGCTTATTTACAACGACGGTCCAGCCATCTCAAACAAATGAGGGATAGATAACGGTTGCATGATGCTTTTGTGTGCGGTGGAGTCAATAAGGCTCCAATCAGGTTGTGAATATCTTTCAAATTTACTTCACTTTAAGCCCATATTGATTATAAATGCCAAAAAGTTGTGTCACTGTCCAAATATTTCTGGACTTAACTGTATTTGAGGAAGTGTAGGAGTAGTATAGTTCTGCAATACTACTTCCATTGCCACTTCCACACTGTATGGTGAGTTTCATCCGCAATCTACCAAGTTTTCAAGTTGCCCCCTGTCCATCAGTACTTTTGATCGGCTTTAGGATGATCAGCTACTCACACCTTGTTACAGGTACACCTGCAAGCAGTGGCGTAACTAGGGTTTAATGGGCCCTGGTGCAAAGTTTGGACATGGGCCCCCTCCACATACACCGCCACTTGGGGTACGGGATAATGACACTGACACTCAGGGTACGGGATAATGATGCTGACACTTGGCTATTAACCTCAGTACCCAGGTTTCCCATGCTCTGAAATCCCTCTATCAGCACACAGCTTTCCTATGTTCTGATATCCATCTTGTCCTCGGCACCCAGCTTCCCCATGCTCTGCTTTAGATCTTTCCCTCACCACCCAGCTTTTCCATATCAGAGCATGGGAAAGCTGGGTGCTGAAAGATGTATAACAGAGCATGGGAAAGCTGAGTGCTGAGGGAAAGAGCCTTTTTCCCCCAGCACAAAACGTTCCCATCCCACGCTTGTATCTTTGTCCCCCTTGTATAAAGTTCTTCAAATACTATAATGGCCTCCACATAGCCTTCCATATAGTAGAAAGAGTCCCACATAACCCTTCATATACTGCTCAAAAAAATAAAGGGAACACTTTAACAACAGAATGGTAGTCTAGTGTTCCCTTTATTTTTGTGAGCAGTATATATTAGAATGCACCCCATAGTCCTCCATGTATTATAATGCATTTTCCATAGTTCTCCATGTATTATAATTCACTCTATAGTTCACCATATATTATAATGCACCCCATAGTACTCCATATATTATACTGCACCACATAGTCCTCCATATATTAAAATACACCCCCGTAGTCCTCCATGTATCATAATGCATTTCCCATAGTCCTTCATGTCTAAAGTAGCTCTCATAGCCCTCCAATTAGTATAATGAATTTTCTATAGTTCTCTTTGTATTATAATTGTAACGCCTGCCTGGATCAACAGACTCAGGTGGGATGTAATGGACAGACTAGAGGGAAGCCACTCACCAAGCAAGACCCCCAGAACCCTGAAACCCTTTAACCCCTATACAGGGATTTGGAATTACACAGGGCCCTGGAGATCACTACCTGTGGAAGGCTGCAGTCCGATGAGAGTAGTCGTCAGGCAGGGTCAAACCAGGAATAGCAGAACAGGGCAGAATCGGCAGGCAAGGACGTAATCAGAAAACGTAGCAGAGGTCAAATCCAGATCGGGCAGCGAGGAACAAAAACAGCAGGCAGAAGGGTAGTCAGAAAACACGCAGAAGTCAGCACATAGGAATCACAAAACAGAATAGGGCGGACCAGGAGCCAGGAAATCAGAACTATTTCTGGCAGTGGTCATGTGACAGGAGGGGAAATAAGAAGGGTGTGGTGTCTTCCAATTGGCTGCAGGTGAATGTTGGCAACTTCAGCTGGAAGACACGTGCCACCTACAGTCAGCCAGTGGTACTGCAGGTTCCAGGGAAACCCAGCCTAGTGAATGAGCGGAGCTTGTGCTCCGCAGAGCCACGGGCACTGACTCCTCTCTCATCACCAGCACTATCCATGGTGGGAACATGGCGTCATCTGGCGATTGGAGCAGAAGTCGCAGAAGCGAACTCCGGTGGGGACGTGACAGTACCCCCCTTTCCATGAGGGGCCACCGGACCCTCAAAACCCAGCTTGTCAGGGAACTGGTGGTGAAATTGCCTGACAAGACCTGTAGCGTGGACCTCACTTGCTGGGACCCAGGACCGCTCCTCAGGGCCATAACCCTTCTAATATACAAGATACTGCACCGCCCCTCTAACAATACAGGAGTCAAGGATTCTCTGTACTTCATACTCCAGGTTACCCTTGACCAAAACAGGAGGAGGGGGGGCCTGACTGGATGAATGGGAACATGATACAACTTGAAGAGGGATTTGTGGAACACGTTCGATATTTTGAAGGACTGAGGGAGGTTCAGGCGGAAAACTGTGGGATTCATGACCTTGACTATCTCGTAAGGTCCAATAAATCTGGGACCCAGCTTAGCAGAAGGGACCTTGAGTTTAATATGACGGGTGGACAACCATACCTTATCCCCAACTCCAAGGCTTGGGCCCTTGGAACGCCTCTTATTAGCAGCTGAGGCTTGACCACCCTGTGCCCTCTTCAAGTTCTCTTTCACCTTAGACCAGATAGCCTTCAGTTTGTTCACAGTGCTTTCAGCCTCAGGAGTATCCACCATAGCGGAAGAAATGGACCCAAAACATGGATGTGTCGCGGGCGGAGGGGACGCTGCGCTCTCCCACTGCTCGGGTCCGGCTGCTGCTGCTCGGTGGTGGTGCGAGCGGTGGGCCGGATCCCGGGGATTCGTGCGGCGTTCCTCGCCCGTGAGTGAAAAGGGGGAATTGATTGTGGGGATTTGATATTGTCCGTGACGCCACCCACGGTTGTGGTGATATTGGTGACACCACCGCTGCTCTAGACGGGGATCCCGGGAGCAGTGACAAGGAGCAGCTTTGTTGTTAGCAAAAGGAGATAATTAAGTCCTGCACCACTGCACATTACCTGCAGTAACGTCTGCGGTATCGCCTGTGCCCGAGTCCGGGTGGAGAGCCTAGAAAGTCCAACAATCCAGAAGCGGGGTGCTCGTCATAGAACAAAATCCATAGGTGAAGGTAAGAATAAAGGATGACCGCACTGTCCGCTGTGAAGGATTTTCTTTTATTCAAACACGTGCATGGTAGAAAGCCGGAGGCACACTGTGAGCTGGCTCCTCAAGACTGGACGACGGCCGTTTCGCCCACAAATTGGGCTTCCACGGGTCCACATGTGGAGCTACGGCAACACCCCTTTTAAAGGAGTGCTCACAGGTTGCCAGAGGCCACATAAAAAAAACAACAACAGGAGATTTGTATATATAAAAGTGAATATAAAATGTAAACATATGTCACTTTACATGAAAATCCTTCACAGCGGACAGAGTTCGGTCATCCTTTATTCTTACCTTCACCTATGGATTTTGTTCTATGACGAGCACCCCGCTTCTGGATTGTTGGACTTTCTAGGCTCTCCACCCGGACTCGGGCACAGGCGATACCGCAGACGTTACTGCAGGTAATGTGCAGTGGTGCAGGATTTAATTATCTCCTTTTGCTATACGTCTTGTTGTTTTTCGGTCCTTGTTGCACACTGCTTTATATTACCGGGACTTTGTGCTATTAGCGGTCTTCTTAAATACCTGCCTGTAAAAAAGCCCTGTGTCATGGAGGATATGGAGAGTAGTGGAGTGGTACCGTCCACTACCACGGGCTTGTTAGCTGGACGTGCTGATGCTGGCTCCTTTTTTGGAGATTGTAATTTTAAAAAAGACACCGAAGTGTTGGGTGTGAAAACTCTGGAATTTCAGATACAGAATCTGGCGGAGAAAGAAGTCAGACTGTTTTGGACTATACAATCCCTGCAATCATATGTGGATTGTGACCGTGTGCCGCGTGGACTCCGGGTTATAAAAACTCTTTCCCATTTTCAGGAGGATTCCACGTTTACTGCATAGTGGGAAGGCATTCAATTGGAATGTTCTAAAAAATTATTGCAGTTGGTTTTGGATAAGAACAAAGATAATTATACCGCCTTGGTTGCTGAATTAGACACATTGAAGCATGACACCCGGGCACGGATGTCTGCAGATGATTGGAATTTGTTTAATCAGAGGCTGGACAAACGATTGGTGACTGTGCAGACTGAGATTAAGTATAGGAAAAGAGAAAAGTTTCTTAGGGACAAGAAGGATTATGAAAAGAAACAGATCTTTTGTTGGACAAAAGATGGGGCACGGAATTATAGGCAGAGAGCACATATAAAAAAACGCGGCAATGTTGGCTCTAATAGGGGTTACTGGACCACGGACTCAGAATCAAGTGGTTCTGAGGACGTGGCCCCGGGCCCCTCTGGCATTAGTACCCATAGTGTTGCACCTACCACCCCTTTAGGAAGAGGATCCGACGGGGGGGTAGGAAGAGGCACAAGAAGTCGAGGCCACAAGAGAAAGTCTGTAACTTGGAGGAATTAGGTGTTCAACCTACTTCATGTCCACCTGCTGACACAATCATCAATTTAACATCCCATGTCCTTACCCCAGACATGATTTCTGTATTAACCAAGGGTTTTAAGTTTTGCATTCCTGATAGTTTTGATTTCCCTGAATTTAAGGTTGATCTTTTTAAAGCCATCAGAAAGATTCACCTATACAAACATTTTCAGGCAAAGCCTGATATATCTACAGAAGTACCGGCTGGGCATGTTCCCTGTAGTATAGCTGGTCCCCAGGTTGGTTTGATGGGAGCTTTTGATTCTGATGTCCTTCAAGACGCTAGATTATTACTCAGTTTGAGTGATCCGGATTCTATATCTGATACTGTTAGTAGTAACACCGACCCAATGGTGGATAGATTTACCAAAGGGGTGAAATCAGATTTTTGTCCCCCTACTGTACCAGGAAATTTAATCGATCTATACCAGGAGGCTGTCTTGAAGGATATCGAATCCTTGGTGTATCCTAAACCAATACTAAATTTAAGCCGGAATGAACAGGCAGCGATAAGTATCATGCAGGGCTGGGAGGACACGGTGTTCCGGGAGGCTGATAAGGGGGGCAACATTGTCCTCCTGCCCAGGCATGATTATATTCAGGAATGCAATAGACAGTTGACGGATGAATCTACCTACTCTCCCCTCCCTGCAAATCCTATCCAGGGTTTTAAAAAGTCTTTGGTGCGGTTGTTGGACAAATATGTGGGGCTGGGATTTCTGTCTCGCCCACAGGCCGATAAGTTAATTCCTCCCTTTCCCACTAAGCCCCATTGGTACTACATACCAAAAGTACACAAGAGCAGGGATAATCCACCGGGCCGTCCAATAGTGGCTGGCATCGGCTCCCTTACAGAGCCGTTGTCACACTATTTGGACTGGCTCCTCAGACCCATCATGAGTCACATCCCCTCTTATGTAAAAGACAGCGGTGACTTTTTGACACTGCTGAAGGGTATGTCTTGGCAAGAAGGCTTTTCTCTCACCTCGATTGATGTGGAGAGTTTGTATACCCGTATCCCTCAAAAAATGGGTATACAGACGGTTAAAGACATGGTGGCTCAGACAGGAAAAGACGCGCTGTTTTGCAATTTCATTGAGGAAGCCCTTGATTTCGTGTTGTCTAAAAACGCTTTTATGTTTTTGGACCGGTGGTACTTGCAGTGCAGGGGTACCGCTATGGGTACCCCTGTCTCTTGTGCCATGGCCAATATTTTTTTGGGCTCCTTTGAAAGCAAATACATTTTTTCTGATACTAACCCCTTTCTGAAATACATCCGCCATTTTCTGAGGTATATGGACGACATATTCATAGTGTGGGCTGGCACTGAGACCCTCTTTGCTGACTTTGTGGCATACCTTAACATCTGCAACACTATGAATATGTCCTTCACCTCCTCGTTTGGTGGCGATATCCTCAATTTTTTGGATATTGAGGTTTCCATTAAAGATGGAGACATTCAGACACGATTGTTCAGAAAACCGACAGCGTCAAATTCCCTGTTACACTATCAGAGTGCCCACCCACTCCACACTAAGACAGGTTTGCCCTATAGTCAATTCCTGAGAGTACGAAGGGCAAATAGTTCAGAGGAATCTTGTTTTCAACAGTCTCAGGAGTTGAAAGCTAGATTGCAACAAAGAGGTTACCCAAAAAAACTAGTTGATTCGGCCTGTGAGAGAGCCAGATCCGATAGCACCACTGCTGCCCAAAAAAAATCGCACCAAAAAAGGCATGGAGGTTGTGGATAGATTTGTCTTCAGCTTCAAATTTGGACCCATGGAGCACGCTATTAGGAATGCTCTTTGCAGAAATTGGCACATTTTAAAAAGTGATCCCGCCTTGTCTGAAAGAACAGGTTCCAATCCTTTGGTGTCGTTCAGACGATGCGGTAATTTGCGAGACAAACTTGTGAAGAACAGACTTACTAGTCCAGTAACATGGCTGAATAGATGCTGCCCACCGGGGAATTACCGGTGTGGTCAATGCCATTTTTGTAATTTACATTTAACTGGTCGTTCTTTACAGGTAGGCTCGCATTTGCACACTGTCCACCAATTTATTTCATGCAAAACCAAGTTTGTGGTCTATGTAGTTCTCTGCCCTTGTGGCAGGTTCTACATAGGCAAAACTATCAGGTGTTTATATATACGATTCAGGGAGCATTATGGTTCAATAACATCAGGGAAAGGTTCCCCCAGATTAATCACACATATCCAGGAATGTCATGACAGTAATCCTAACGTTTTACGTTTTGCCGGCCTCAAGAGAGTCTCTCTCCCTTCTAAGGGGGGCGACCTGCATAAATTATTACTGCAAGAAGAGGCTAGATTGATCATTAATTATGGGGCACAAGGCCCACAAGGGTTAAACGACCGTGTGGATCTGGCTATATTCCTGTGATACATTTTTTTTTTTTATATTTTTGTTTTCTAATACTTCTGGTGTCTATACATTGTTTGTTATTTATGGAAATTTTGTAAACTGGTTCATGTAAAGTGACATATGTTTACATTTTATATTCACTTTTATATATACAAATCTCCTCCTGTTTTTTTTTTTTATGTGGCCTCTGGCAACCTGTGAGCACTCCTTTAAAAGGGGTGTTGCCGTAGCTCCACATGTGGACCTGTGGAAGCCCAATTTGTGGGCGAAACGGCCGTCGTCCAGTCTTGAGGAGCCAGCTCACAGTGTGCCTCCGGCTTTCTACCATGAACGTGTTTGAATAAAAGAAAATCCTTCACAGCGGACAGAGTGCGGTCATCCTTTATTCTTACCTTCAGCTTTGTTGTTAGTTCTCCCCTCCATGGGTAGGGCGTTGGTTGTCCCGGGGCCCGGTGATGGGGTAAGGATGGATGACAGGCGGGTTACAGGGCCTGGTGAGGTGCAGGGTCGCGGGGGCAGCGCTGTGCCGCACGGCACGGTGGTACTCACTCAGCCAATGATGAGGACACAGTTCTCGGTAAAACACACGGCTGGATGGACGGGTCCCACAGACGGCTGCAGTGTTGTTTCTACCGGCAGGTTGATGGTGACTGCCTTTCCCTGCACCTGTGTACTGTAAACGGTTCCAATGGGTTCCCACCGGTAACCCGCTCCCCAGCTTGGATATGGGCTGGAGGAGCCCCTTTTGCCCGCAGGCTCTGGCCCTGGGAACTTTAGCCTTGGCGGTGACTGGGTTTCCCTCTCTCGGTTGGACTGTTGCCTTCTGTCGGGACTTGGCTGCTGGGAAACCCAGGAGGTTCCCTTCGCTAACGAATTTGGCAAATTCACGGCGACTCCTAGCCTTGCCGGGGTCCGTAAGCCCCTGCCAGATGGTGCTGACTTCTCTTTGTGTACCGGTCCGGTACCGCCGGGCCACCACCCGTCCACGGTCCTTACGGTAAACTCCGATAGGCCACTCCTGCAGACGGTCACCACCGTCTGCCAACCTTGCTGATCCGTCCGGGCCACACACTCGGACCAACTTCAGGCTGCTCTTCTACCACACTTCCTCTCACTTTCACCTCCAACTCTAATCTGCCTGCTTTTCCCGCCTCGAGGACTGTGAACTCCTCGGTGGGCGGGGCCAACCGCCTGCCCACCCCCTGGTGTGGACATCAGCCCCTGGAGGAAGGCAACAAGGGTTTTCGTCTGACTTCGGTGTGCCTGACCGGGAGTGAGGGGTGTGTGTAGGTGTTGTTCTCTGTGGCCCCTGCCTTGTCCAGGGCGCCACATTCCCCCTTAGTAAAATGCAGACCGTCCGCGGGCTGCCCGTCCATCACCGGTTTTATTTTCACAAACTAGAAAATATAACGGTAAAACAGTGATTACAATTAAAATAACATCTTCCCACATTGGGAGGTACTCTTACTTAACGTTGCAAACGGTTACGGCTTCCGCTCTCTCCCACCCAAGCAACCTGGCCCTGATGCTGCCCCTAAGCAAACAGGCAGCACCCCTTGACCCCAGTCCAGCACAAGTTGCCCGAGCGGGTTCTGTCCTTTTCAGGGGACCCACGTCCATGGGGAACCCCTGAAACCCCCAGAGGATCGCCACTGGTTCCGGTGGTGGCTGGGCCCCAGCCTGCTCCACTGCGGGCCCTTCCTCCAATCTGCCTCTCCGGAGGCGGCAACGGTGAAAGCCATAAAACAACATTTTTATTTACATGACACAAGTTTGTGGTTGCCCTGCTAGTTCTCGGGCCTGTTCATAGTAGTTTCTATGCATAATTTGAAAAGGGGGGTCCCAACGGGGACCAGTTGCCGGCAACGACCGGTCCTAATCAAGCAGCAAATCAGGTGACTTTCCTCTGTTAATTGGCTTATCATTCATAGAACTTTAAACAGCACTCTGGTGGTCCCAACGGGGAACAACTGCAACGGGACTCCGCTGCCATTATTCGGATTCCTCGGCATCGGTTGGGGAAGGGGGCACGGTGCACACACGGGCCTCTTGGCTGCCCCTCAACTTCGCATCTAGCGCAAACAACCCCCTCTCCCCGCAGTGACGGGTGTACTGTACCAGGTCTCCGGGCATTAGGTTACGGCCTGGATGCTCCTCTGGCAGGTGGGCATTAACATCCCGCCGGGCTATAAAGACTTCGGCCTCGAGGCCCGGTCCATATATAAAGCCATAGCCCCGGCGGACATGGAACCGCCTCACCTGCCCTTCATACAGGGGGCCCCGGACACGGAATGTCGCTTGGCGGAGGCTCTCTTTCTCCCGGATCGTACGGGCCACCAACTCCACCTTCTTCCTTTCCCTTTCCGCGATCTCCGGGCCCAGCGGTGTCGGCTCCCTATCCCAGTACGGTGCTGCTGCGAGCTCCGGCGCACGGGTCGGGCCCCGCGAGACCTTCTGGACACTGCCCACCACTGGTGATCTGGGTGGAAGGTCCCGCAGTGACTTGACCTGGGGTGCTGCTTTGTAGCGGCAACCCGGCGCAACCTCAGCCGAGGTGTGGGGGATGGGCACAGGGGCCTTCCTCCGCTGGGCCTTCAGCACGGAGCGGTCTGTCGGCTCCGGCTCGGGGAGTCTTTCGGGGGATGCCTCCGGCTCATGCTTCTGCACCTTCCAGGGTAGCACTTCCGGTCGGTCACGGGCTCCGGCTACAGGTCGATCCGCCTGGGCGGACATGCAGGGTACCGCTACCGGTTGCGGGGGTAGCGGGCCTAGTGGCGGGGCCGCGGCGGCCGGTATGGATAGCGGGGGAGGTAGCAGGGCGAGCGGGCGTGGACCAGGTCCCGACCCACTAGGGGTACAGGGACGTGGGTCACTCACCCTCCCTTCCGAAGCTCCCTCTTCCTCGCGTCTCCGCACGGTCGCTACAACCTCCGCCATGTCGGCCTCCCACTCCTCCAAGAGGAGCTGCATCTTGACCTGCAGCCGTTGTTGGAGCTGCGCGGTCCAGATCTCCACCCACGCCGCGGTTCCAGGCGCGGGGGCTACGGTGCTATGGGACGGCATGTACATCTTTCCGGCGGCCTCTTCCAGGAACAAGATGGCCGCAGGGTCCTGGCGTCCCTGCTTTTATAGCCGCGGGCTACGTGCGGCCAGACGCCATCAGTCCCCCTTAGTCTCTTTCCGGCTCCTCCTCTACAGGGGCGGGGTTTTGGTCTTCGTGCCTCCACTACTCGAGGAGACGCTCGAGCAGGAATTCTTCGCGCCCAAGATGGCGGCTTCACAAATTTTTCGGCCGGACACCTCCGGCGGTCACAAACGGGGCACTTCCACCTGTTGGTAGAACGGTAGAACCCCAAGTTGTCGCGGGCGGAGGGGACGCTGCGCTCTCCCACTGCTCGGGTCCGGCTGCTGCTGCTGCTGCTCGGTGGTGGCGCGAGTGGTGGGCCGGATCCCGGGGACTCGAGCGGCGTTCCTCGCCCGTGAGTGAAAAGGGGGAATTGATTGTGGGGATTTGATATTGTCCGTGACGCCACCCACGGTTGTGGTGATATTGGTGACACCACCGCTGCTCTAGACGGGGATCCTGGGAGCGGTGACAAGGAGCAGCTTTGTTGTTAGTTCTCCCCTCCGTGTGTAGGGGGTTGGTTGTCCCGGGGCCCGGTGATGGGGTAGGGATGGATGACAGGCGGGTTACAGGGCCTGGTGAGGTGCAGGGTCGCGGGGGCAGCGCTGTGCCGCACGGCACGGTGGTACTCACTCAGCCAATGATGAGGACACAGTTCTCGGTAAAACACACGGCTGGATGGACGGGTCCCACAGATGGCTGCGGTGTTGTTTGGTGACTGCCTTTCCCTGCACCTGTGTACTGTAAACGGTTCCAATGGGTTCCCACCGGTAACTCGCTCCCCAGCTTCGATATGGGCTGGAGGAGCCCCTTTTGCCCGCAGGCTCTGGCCCTGGGAACTTTAGCCTTGGCGGTGACTGTGTTTCCCTCTCTCGGTTGGACTGTTGCCTTCTGTCGGGACTTGGCTGCTGGGAAACCCAGGAGGTTCCCTTTGCTAACGAATTTGGCAAATTCACGGCAGCTCCTAGCCTTGCCGGGGTCCGTAAGCCCCTGCCAGATGGTGCTGACTTCTCTTTGTGTACCGGTCAGGTACCGCCGGGCCACCGCCCATCCACGGTCCTTACGGTAAACTTCGATAGGCCACTCCTGCAGACGGTCACCACCGTCTGCCAACCTTGCTGATCCGTCCGGGCCACACACCCAGACCAACTTCAGGCTGCTCTTCTACCACACTTCCTCTCACTTTCACCTCCAACTCTAATCTGCCTGCTTTTCCCGCCTCCAGGACTGTGAACTCCTCGGTGGGCGGGGCCAACCGCCTGGCCCACCCCCTGGTGTGGACATCAGCCCCTGGAGGAAGGCAACAAGGGTTTTCGTCTGACTTCGGTGTGCCTGACCGGGAGTGTGGGGTGTGTGTAGGTGTTTTTCTCTGTGGCCCCTGGCTTGTCCAGGGTGCCACAGATGCAACCCGAAATTGCAGAAAAAAGGGGTAGTCTGGATAGACTCCTGATACTGGTTATTAATGGTAAACTCAGCTAGCAGCAGATATTCCACCCAGTCAGACTGATGATCAGACACAACACCAGAGATATTGTTCTAAGATTTGATTAGTACGTTCAGTCTGACCATTGGTCTCCGGGTGGTAGGCGGAAGAAAAAGATAACTCTATATTAATCTTTTTACAAAAAGCCCTCCAGAATTTCGAGATGAACTGCGTTCCTCTGTCAGAAACAATCCTTTCATGAACCCCGTGTAACTGCACAATATGTCTAATGAACAACCTGCTAAGCGTTTCAGAATTAGGTAAACCGGACAATGGAACAAAATGACACTGTTTACTGAATCTATCCACTACTACCCAGATACAAGTCTTCCCTTCTGTGGGTGGAAGGTCAGTGATGAAGTCCATGGAGAGGTGGGTCCAAGGACTTTCTGGAATAGGTAGGGACTGGAGAAATCCAGCGGGACGGTTACGGGGTGTCTTGGCTCGAGCACAAGTTTCACAGGCCAGTACTTATTCCTTACAATCATTTGCTATGGTTGGCCAAAAAAAGCTCCTAGTTACAAGTCAGAGGGTATTGCCTATACCAGGGTGACCTGCAAGGACAGAATTATGGGACTCCTGAAGTACCCGTAGACGAAGTGGGGGAGCGACAAACAGTTTACAGTCAGGAGTGGTTTCAGGGGCCTGGTCTTGAGCATCACGGATTTGTTCTATCAAATCTATGGATACCGATGATACAACAATGCCCTTACTTAAAATAGTGACTGGTTCGATGTTTTATGACTGAGAGGGACAGAAGCTATGGGAAAGTGCATCAGCTCTTCTGTTCTTGGTACCGGGCCAAAACGTCACCACAAAATCAAATCTGGAGAAGAACAATGCCCACCTAGCTTGCCTAGGATTGAGTCTCTTAGATTCCAGATAAGTGAGGTTCTTATGGTCTGTGATGACTGTGACCTTATGTTTGGCACCCTCGAGGAAGTGGCGCCATTCCTCGAAGGCCCATTTAAATGGCCAACAGCTCACGATTATCAATATCATAGTTTGTCTCGGTGGGAGAAAATTTGCGGGAAAAGAAGGCACAAGGACGGAGTTGAGTGAGAGCCGGAGTACCTTGTGATAGCACCGCCCCCACTCCAACTTCAGATGCATCGACTTCTACAATAAACAGACGCATAAGGTGAGGCTGAACCAGAATCGGGTCTGAGGAGAAACATTCTTTTAATGTAGAGAAGGCATGGATCGCCTCTGGCTTCCAATTAACCACATCAGCCCCCTTTTTAGTCAAATCGGTGAGGGGTTTGGCAATTTTGGAAAAATCTCTAATGAATTTGTGATAATAATTAGCAAACCCAAGGAAAGCTGCAAGGCTTTCAGAGACTTGGGTTGCACCCACTGCTTAATCGGTTGAAGCTTAGAGAGATCCATGCGGAAGCCTTCTGCAGACAATATATAACCCAGGAAATTAACCTCTACCTAAAAAAAACCCACATTTCTCATATTTAGCAAATAGGGAGTTCTCCCCGAGTCTCTGGAGTACAGTGCATACATGTTGGACATGTGATGTAGCATCAGGAAAATAAATCAGGATGTCATCCAGATAGACCACCACATATTGACCACAAATATCTCTGAAAATGTCATTAACAAAGTTCTGAAAGACAGCCGGCGCATTACTTAACCCAAAAGGCATTACCAAGTACTCAGTGTCCCACTGGAGTGTTAAATGCCGTTTTCCACTCATCTCCTTTTCTGATGCGGATTAGGTTATATGCTCCCCTGAGATCCAGCTTGGTGAACCACCGGGCTCCTATGAGCTGGTTAAAGAGATCGGGGATGAGTGGGAGAGGGTACTGATTCTTTATAGTAATAGCATTAAGTTCACAGTAGTCAATACAAGGTCTGAGGCCACCATCATTTTTATCAATGAAAAAGAATCCAGCGCCAACTGGTGACCTGGATGGTGTGATAAACCCTCTCTGCAGACTGTCTGCTATATAATCTTTCATGGCTTGACGCTCCGGACCAGAAAGATTATACATTTTACCCTTGGGGAGTCGGGAGTTGGGGACCAAATCTATGGGGCAGTCATAATCTCTGTGCGGAGGTGATTTTTCAGATTCAGATACAGAAAACACATCAGCAAATTCGCTGAATGCATAAGGTATGAAGATAGGTTCAGCTCTAGTCAGGTTAACAGATAAGGACATACACGTCTCTTGACACTCAGGGCTCCAGCGCACAATCTCACCCTGGTGCCAGTCTATGACTGGGTTATGTTTGCGCAGCCATGGCATGCCCAATACTACTGCTGACATCAGATTCTCAAGAACAAAAAATGACACTGATTCTACATGCAGAGCACTAATTAGCATGGAGATCTCTGGAGTTACAAAAGTAACCACACCCTGAGTGAGAGGGGTGCTATCAATAGCAGATATTCTAATAGGTGCATTGAACCTTAGCAAAGTCAAACCCAGCTCTTTAGCTACAATAGTGTATATAAAATTAGCTGCAGAGCCACAATCAACAAAGGCCTGCAGCCGTAAAGATTTTCCCTGGTGAGACAATGAGACAGGTAACATTAACCTCATAGGGTCTGCAGGAAGTACCTGGGCACCTGAGCGGGTATCCTGGGGCCCAGTCAGGTGCTGCTGCTGCCTTGGAAGCGATTGCCTCTGAGATCCAGGCACTCCATGTTTGGCTTCACAACGTGATCTGCTCCCTTGCAATCGACGGGACTCTGGACATGATGAGGTAGGTGCTGCAGGGGCTTGAACCTGAGCAGACCTGAGATCCTGCACTTGCTGTGTAAGTCCATGAACAAGGCCAGAAAGGGTGTGCACCTGGTTTAGAACAGCATGGAGAGAATGCATTTTTTTTCTCTCCTTGTGAGATGGGCCAGAGATAATGTAACGCCTGCCTGGATCAACAGACTCAGGTGGGATGTAATGGACAGACTAGAGGGAAGCCACTCACCAAGCAAGACCCCCAGAACCCTGAAACCCTTTAACCCCTATACAAGGATTTGGAATTACACAGGGTCCTGGAGAATCACTACCTGTGGAAGGCTGCAGTCTGATGAGAGTAGTCGTCAGGCAGGGTCAAACCAGGAATAGCAGAACAGGGCAGAATCGGCAGGCAAGGATGTAAATCAGAAAGCGTAGCAGAGGTCAAATCCGGATCGGGCAGCGAGGTACAAAAACAGCAGGCAGAAGTGTAGTCAGAAAACACACAGACGTCAGCACACAGGAATCACAAAACAGAATAGGGCGGACCAGGAGCCAGAAAATCAGAAGTATCCCTGACAGTGGTCATGTGACAGGAGGGGGAATAAGAAGGGTGTGGTGTCTTCCCATTGGCTGCAGGTGAATGTTGGCAACTTCAGCTGGAAGACACGTGCCACCTACAGTCAGCCAGTGATATTGCAGGTTCCAGGGAAACCCAGCCTAGTGGATGAGCGGAGCCTGTGCTCCGCAGAGCAACGGGCACTGACTCCTCTCCCATCACCAGCACTATCCATGGTGGGAACATGGCGTCGTCTGGCCATCGGAGCAGAAGTCGCAGAAGCGGACTCCGGTGGGGACGTAACAATAATGCACCCCATAGTACTCCATATATTATACTGCACCACATAGTCCTCCATGTTTTATAATGCACCCCCATAGTCCATGTATAAAGTAGCCTCCATAGTCCTCCATATATTATAATGTAGCCCCCATAGTTCTATGTATTATAATGAAGCCACATAAACCTTCATATTGTATTATTCAGCACCATACTCCTCCATGTATAATGCACCCCTATAGTCCATGTATAAGATGTCCTTCATGTTGTATAATGCATCCCCATAGACCTCCATGTATAATGCAGCTCCATAGACCTGATTGCTGATCTGCAGGGTAGCCGCCGGGCCCCTAACCTGCCTGACCCGGTCACAATTGCGACCTCTGCGACCACGGTCGTTACACCCCTGCCTGCAAGTGAGACACCTTGGTACTGAGGCACTTGTATTTTTGATGTTTTTTTTGCCATGTTGTTGTTTACATGTCTAGTTCTCTTTACTATTTGCTTATATATATATATATATATATATATATATATATATATATATATATATATATATATATATATATATATATATATATATATACTAGAAGGTGGCCCGATTCTACGCATCGGGTTTCTAGAATTTATGTATTGTGTAGTTCATGTATGATTTTTGTTATATATATATATATATATATAGATGTTGTTGTGTGTAGTTACCAAGTGTTTGTGTAGGGCGCTGTACATGTTGCGCACTCCCAAACGTGCTCCATCCGCCATGCTGCGCACTCCCAAACGTGCTCCATCCGCCATGCTGCGCACTCCCAAACGTGGTCCATCCGCCATGCTGCGCACTCCCAAACGTGCTCCATCCGCCATGCTGCGCACTCCCAAACGTGCTCCATCCGCCATACTGCGCACTCCCAAACGTGCTCCATCCGCCATGCTGCGCACTCCCCATCGTGCACCATCCGGCATGCTGCGCACTCCCAAACGTGCTCCATCCGTCATGCTGCGCACTCCCAAACGTGCTCCATCCGTCATGCTGCGCACTCCCAAACGTGCTCCATCCGCCATGCTGCGCACCCCCCATCATGCTCCATCCGCTTGGGAGTGCGCAGCATGCCGGATGGTGCACGATGGGGAGTGCGCAGTATGGCGGATGGAGCACGTTTGGGAGTGCGCAGTATGGCGGATGGACCACGTTTGGGAGTGCGCAGCATGGCGGATGGACCACGTTTGGGAGTGCGCAGCATGGCGGATGGACCACGTTTGGGAGTGCGCAGCATGGGGGATGCAGCACGATGGGGAGTGCGCAGTATGGCGGATGGAGCACGTTTGCTCAGCCTCTCTCCTTCCAGCCTCCCTCAGCATCAGCCTCCCCCTCCCAGCCTTCCCCAAGATCAGCCTCTCTGCTCCCAGCCTCCTCCAGCACGCCGTGCTCCTCTGCCGACACTCACCCACACAACCGATCGCATCCACTCACCCACACAACTGATCGCATCCACTCACCCACACAACCGATCGCATCCACTCACCCACACAACCGATCGCATCCACTCACCCACACAACCGATCGCATCCACTCACACACACCCGATCGCATACACTCACACACACCCGATCGCATACACTCACACACACACAGACACTGACGATATTGCACATACGCGCTGATACTCACAACATCCGGGGATATCACATGCTTCTGGCCATGTGATCCTCCGTCAGGTCCTGGAAGCTCACAGCACAATATCGCCGCCGAGAAGCAAGCGATATCCCAGGATGTTGTGAGTATTTGGATGCGATGTGATGTGTGTGTGTGAGTGAGTGTGATCTGATTTGTGTGTGTGTGTGTGTGTGTGTGCTGTTATGTGTGTGTGTGTGTGTGTGTGTGTGCTGTTATGTGTGTATGTGTGTGTGTGTGCTGTTATGTGTCTGTATTTTCCGCAGCTGCAGGACCTTGATGTGTGGATGCGATGTGATGTGTGTGTGATGTGTGTGTGAGGTGTGTGTGAGAGTGAGTGTGAGCCGGTGTACACTGGTAACTATGATACACATCGGGTAACTAAGGGACCTTAGTTACCCGATGTGTATAATGGTTACCAGCGTTCACGGCCTCCGTTAAGATCCCAGCATCGCAAGGTTATGTCTGGCGCTGCCGGGATCCTGACGGAGCCGGTGTAGAAGCAAGCGATATCCCAGCATGTTGTGAGTGTGTGGATGTGATGTGTGAGGTGAGTGTGATCTGATGTGTGTGTACTCACCTGGGAATCGGAGCCCCGTGTCAGTTGGGCCACAGCGAGCGTGCATTGCGTGAGGGGGGCGGGGCCTGCAGAGAGCCGGGGCGAGAGGCCAATCCGTGTGGGGGGGCGGGGCCATGGCGAGCCCAGCGGCCAATCAGCTTTGTGTCACCGTAAGGACACAATTTCGGAGCATGACAGACAGACAGACAGACAGACAGACAGACAGACAGAATAAGGCAATTATATATATAGATATATACACATACATACATACATACATATATATACATACAGTTAGGTCCAGAAATATTTGGACAGTGACACAATTTTCGCGAGTTGGGCTCTGCATGCCACCACATTGGATTTGAAATGAAACCTCAACAACAGAATTCAAGTGCAGATTGTAACGTTTAATTTGAAGGTTTGAACAAAAATATCTGATAGAAATTGTAGGAATTGTACACATTTCTTTACAAACACTCCACATTTTAGGAGGTCAAAAGTAATTGGACAAATAAACCAAACCCAAACAAAATATTTTTATTTTCAATATTTTGACATCACCAAACGCTGGGTTTCCTCCTTCTTAATGCTTTACCAGGCCTTTACAGCCGCAGCCTTCAGGTCTTGCTTGTTTGTGGGTCTTTCCGTCTTAAGTCTGGATTTGAGCAAGTGAAATGCATGCTCAATTGGGTTAAGATCTGGTGATTGACTTGGCCATTGGAGAATGTTCCACTTTTTTGCACTCATGAACTCCTGGGCAGCTTTGGCTGTATGCTTGGGGTCATTGTCCATCTGTACTATGACGCGCCGTCCGATCAACTTTGCGGCATTTGGCTGAATCTGGGCTGAAAGTATATCCCGGTACACTTCAGAATTCATCCGGCTACTCTTGTCTGCTGTTATGTCATCAATAAACACAAGTGACCCAGTGCCATTGAAAGCCAGGCATGCCCATGCCATCACGTTGCCTCCACCATGTTTTACAGAGGATGTGGTGTGTCTTGGATCATGTGCCGTTCCCTTTCTTCTCCAAACTTCTTTCTTCCCATCATTCTGGTACAGGTTGATCTTTGTCTCATGTCCATAGAATACTTTTCCAGAACTGAGCTGGCTTCATGAGGTGTTTTTCAGCAAATTTAACTCTGGCCTGTCTATTTTTGGAATTGATGAATGGTTTGCATCTAGATGTGAACCCTTTGTATTTACTTTCATGGAGTCTTCTCTTTACTGTTGACTTAGAGACAGATACACCTACTTCACTGAGAGTGTTCTGGACTTCAGTTGATGTTGTGAACGGGTTCTTCTTCACCAAAGAAAGTATGCGGCGATCATCCACCACTGTTGTCATCCGTGGACGCCCAGGCCTTTTTGAGTTCCCAAGCTCACCAGTCAATTCCTTTTTTCTCAGAATGTACCCGACTGTTGATTTTGCTACTCCAAGCATGTCTGCTATCTCTCCGATGGATTTTTTCTTTTTTTTCAGCCTCAGGATGTTCTGTTTCACTTCAATTGAGAGTTCCTTAGACCGCATGTTGTCTGGTCACAGCAACAGCTTCCAAATGCAAAACCATACACCTGTAATCAACCCCAGACCCTTTAACTACTTCATTGATTACAGGTTCATGAGGGAGACGCCTTCAGAGTTAATTGCAGCCCTTAGAGTCCCTTGTCCAATTACTTTTGGTCCCTTGAAAAAGAGGAGGCTATGCATTACAGAGCTATGATTCCTAAACCCTTTCTCCGATTTGGATGTGAAAGCTCTCATATTGAAGCTGGGAGTGTGCACTTTCAGCCCATATTATAAATATAATTGTATTTCTGAACATGTTTTTGTAAACAGCTAAAATAACAAAACTTGTGTCACTGTCCAAATATTTCTGGACCTAACTGTATATATGTGTATGTGTAATATATATATATATATATATATATATATATATATATGCAGTGGGTACGGAAAGGATTCAGACCCCTTTAAAATTTTCACTCTTTGTTTCATTGAAGACATTTGGCAAATTCAAAAAAGTTCATTTTTTTTCTCATTACTCTGTATCCCATCTTGACAGAAATAAAACAGACGTGTCTCCCGGTGAAGGTGCAGCCTGATTGGTCTCGGTCGGGATAAACGGGACACGTGGTTCCTTTTCCTCTGGAGATGGAGATGTGGCTGGGTCGGATCTGGCTGTGGACGGAGGCATCGCGGCCTGGTCCGCAGCCGGGAAAGGAGCTGGTGACGCTGCCTGGTCAGCGGTCGGGGATGTCACAGGTTCCGCTACCAGGGATTAAGGCGGTGCGGCCTGTGTATCTGCCGGGGACGGAGGTGGTGGAGCGGCCTGATCCACGGCCAGGAATGGAGGTGGTATTGTGGCCTGGTCAGCCGCCTGGGATGGTATGGGTTCCACTACTGGGGGAGCTTGTTGGGCCAGGGAGGTTTCTGCTCCTACCTGCTCCTGGCACCGCTCCTCACTTGGGCCTGCACTGCCGCTACCATCCTCCACATCTCCTCTCTCCATTCAGCTGTTTGACAGAGGAACTGGGACCGCATCCGGATGCAAAGCAGATCCAGTTCTTCCTCCAGCCAGGCAGCAGTTCCCACTTCTGGACGGTCTGGTGTTCTGTCCCCTGGGGCAGCAATGTTGTTGCTCTGCTCCCCCCAGAAATTTTCTGCAGCAGGGTGCCGGTGTCCCTCCATTGGTTTCGTTTTACATGGTTCATGCACTCCCAGGGGTCGGGGCCTTTGGTTTTTACGCCCTTAGCAGCTTGTGGCACAGTTGTTTTTAATGTCCAAAATGGCAGCAATTTTGCAAGTTTTTAGTCACAGTTCATTTTGTAAGGCACGCTTGTCACCCGAGGTTATGGGTCCAGTCCTTATCCTGCCGACTACACCAAGTTGGGGGTTATGTATATGGCCTGAGGGTGCTGGTGTATTGACTGGCACGGATATTCCGGGGTTTGGGTTTCCACAGGTTACATTTTGTGGCACCTGATACCTCAGGGGTGCTACACAACTTTCATTAGTGAACAACTCTGAGGCTCACTGATACCTTGTCCAGCAAAACAATGACAGCTGCACCTGGTGGTGTGGTCAGGTACCCTTGCTTGTTGTCTAGCACGCAGACCATACAGATGTAAATGGTTTACAATGGTTTTATTTGACACTTGGGTGCCTCTCACTTCTCTTAAATGTGCCTGGAGTTATGTGGCATTCATCATCTGATTTCAAAAGGCTTTTTTCACTAATTAAGCCGTCTTCAGTATGGGATGTGGCCTAAGGATGTAAACTTCTATGTCTTTCTGTTACTCTTCCCGTCTCTTTGTATCTGTTGCAACCTGCTGATGACACGCTGTCACACTCTAAGCTCAATGGCCACTTCCGTCTGAGCACATTTTTCTTGAAGTCTAGCAATGGCGAGGTACTGTTTATCAATTGATAGATGTCGTCTTGGTGTCATGATGTCAATATGTGAACAGCATGATGAGGAGGACTGTTTAAGTACTAATTCTAATTGAACCCCGAAATGTATTGGGATATTCATAGATCAAACATCTATTATGAATTTTGCCATTAAGCTCCTTTTTAGAAAACAGTAAGTTGGACATGTGCAATGAACAGTTTTGAGAAGGTCACAATAACTTCACCTGTAAAGGTTAGAGGGCATTTTTGTATCATTCTGAAATTTCACCCAATGCCAAAGATTCCTAAGTTTTTCTGAGTAATATGTATATATGTTTAAATATCTTTTTGCTATGGGGAATTCATTTGATTGGCTGCATTTTAAAATAATTCTGGGTACATCAGTGATTATGAATTGTTAGAGAAACCTGCATTATCATCTTGGAGCACCTAAAGAAAATGGTGACGCATCAGCCTACCACTCAGGACTGGTTGAAGATTGTGAAAGGTTTTCTGGTTGCTGTGCTTTTTCCTATGTATTTTGAGGCCTTTGATGGTAACTGCAGTTGAGTGATGAAGTCTTTTAACTCAGGTTCCTGATACTTCACATACATAAATGTTTTTTTGGTAGTGATGAGGCCTTGTCTAACAGTAGTTACCAGTTTGTGACCGTTAATGTTGGGGCCTATAGAACTACTGCATATACATGTATCTTCAGAGCTCCCAGAATGAGATAGTGGCTTGAAAACCCTTTACATGGCTAGGTTTGGATACCAAAAGGCGGATATTTAATTATTGGCTAACAAGATTGTGCCGCTTCGGTGTTAGTCGGGGTGCTCGGATCCGGGATCGTCGTGGCTCGAGGGGTCCAAACCCGGCTTGGCGGACACTTTGATCCATGAAAGGGGGTTATTTACAGTGGAAAAGTTTGTGACGCCACCTGCGAGTTGCGGAAATGGGAGAACCGCCGCTGCTGGAAGGAGTACCAGGGCAGATGATATGACGCAGCAAGGTGTCATTCCCTCCGCAGGTAGAGAAGGCCCCGGGCTCAGGGTGTTGGTAAGTTTGGGAGGACAGGGTGCAGTGATCAGGGTACTCACTGCGGGTAGGCGTGGTGCTGGATGAGGTTTAGAAAAGAGACACACACACTGTAGGTAAACCAAAGTCTCTGTGTACAGCTGCTACTGCCGGGAGCCCGTCCACCGGTGTCACTTAGTGATTCGGAGTCTGCCTCCATGTGCAATTTATTGTCCATTGGTGGTCCCCGTGGCTTGAATCTGTTGGGGGCCCTGCTCACTATGTGTAGTGTAGTCGTGCTCTTGAGGGCTGGCACTTGGGACTTCAGTGGGATACTGTCTGGAACACCCCTGTCCCCCTCGTTGTGCTGATGCCCTCAATCTCTGACCTCATAGGGAAGTCCTTGAAGATCCCCTCCCTTTCAAGTGAATTGTCAGGACGTTGAATCGGCTCCTGACCTAGGGTCCTGTACCCTGTCGTGTTCGTTACTGGTCAGTTCTGTTGGGCCCTTCTGGTGTGACAGTCCTCCAAGACTACGTCCATCACACCCTTGTCCAATGTCCCTGCTACCGGTCCCCGACTCCTCCGGACCTGAATCACCGCTTGCAACCCAATCAATTTCCCTACCTTCCCAGTAGCTCTTTTTCCCCCAGCTCATCTCTCTCTGGAGCCTACTTCTCTTCTTCTCCCTTTCTTTCAGTCTGCTCAGTTCCCAAGTGGCTGGCTCATTTTTCAGCTAGCAACCCCCCTGGTGTGTCTGGCAGTGTCTTATGTGAGGTGATTGGGTTTTGTAGTGCAGATGGGAGTGGCACCAGTTTCTTGGGTACCTGGAACCATGGGGGGTAGGCCCTCAACCCTGGGTAAGGATGCAGGTCCCTGTGGCATCCTGATGTATTCAGGGGCGCCACAAGATCACATTGATTTGTTGAGTTTGTGTTTGAAATCTGGACATAAAGATGGCATATGGTTTTGAGCACCATTGAAATGTATCCTGATAATGCCTGGGTAGTAAATAGTAATAAAGCTTCAAGTAAACTTTTTAATTACTATCGGAATAAAGTTGAAGCTAGACCGCCTTCCACTTTGGCCTTTCATCAAGACATTCGGCCATTAAGCAGAGCAGCACTTCTTGATTTTTGAGTCAGTTACTTATATGCTGACTACTTTGTTTTAACAGAGGGTTCTTTACCATGGCAGATGGGCTCTATTTATGGATCCCAATTTTTTTTGGCTTGGTGTGCAGGCTGATTTGTAACAATCCTATTACTTTGTTCAGCATAATATTTGTTCTATATATACATTTAACATATGATGCAAATGTATTCATGTCTAATTGTTAAATATACAAATTACACATTATGCAATATATTTGTCTTTTTGGCCTTCTCTATGCCCAAAAGAGGTTGTCGTTGACATTTTTAATATCAGATTAAGTGTCATGAATTCTGACCCGAGAGACATTACAAAATGTATGTTTCAGCCTTGAACATGGTCTGGAGAGTCCAAAACATTTTGACTCCTCAAAAGGAAACTGTGACCTTGAAAGTACAATATAATCTATCAGCATAATAATATAGAGTGCAAAAAAAAAGGAAAAGAGCTTACCAGCCATCACTATTAGAATTGCATGGATCTGAGAATTCCCAAACCAGTGGATGCTGGTCTTCCGCTGGTGAGCACAGCAATGCAAATGAGAAAAAAAAAGGAGAAAAATCAAGCCACACATCTTACAAATATCACCAATAAAATAGTTTCTATTAAGGAGCAGCCAAACATTTCATTATTACACACCATGGGAATACCGCTACTTTAAGGTTTTTTGGAATGGAAGAGTTAAATGCCCTCCGAGAGGCGGAAATTGGCAGAGGCTCCTCTATACACTCGAGGCTTTTTGGATTCTCAGTTCTCACACATAATACAAAATTCCCACATGGCATGAATTTCAGAAATTATCTCTTTATATTTATTAGATGTAATATAATCTAATAAATAATCTTTATAATCTAATAAATAATCCTAAAATATTCTTTAACTACATAAACAGTAAAAAACTGAAAAGCGATAGTGTTGGCCCCCTTAAAAATAGTCTTGGTGAAATGGTGGAAGGGGATGAGGGTAAAGCCAACCTGCTGAATGACTTTTTTTCTACGGTTTTTATACAAGAAAATGCCATGGCAGATGACATGACCAGTGATACCATAAATTCACCCTTGAATATTACCTGCTTAACCCAGCAGGAAGTACGCCGCCGCCTCGAAATCACTAAGGTTGACAAATCTCCGGGCCCGGATGGCATACACCCCAGAGTACTACAGGAATTGAGTTCTGTGATAGATAGACCATTATTTTTAATCTTCTCAGATTCCTTAATAACAGGGTCGGTACCGCAGGACTGGCGCATAGCAAATGTGGTGCCAATATTCAAAAAGGGGACAAAAACTGAGCCGGGAAATTATAGGCCGGTATGTTTAACCTCTACGGTTGGTAAAATCCTTGAGGGTTTCTTGAGAGATGCTATACTGGAGTATCTCAAGAAAAATAACCTTATGACAGAGTATCAACATGGGTTTATGAGGGATCGATCCTGTCAAACTAATTTGATCGGCTTCTATGAAGAGGTAAGTTCAAGTCTGGACCAGGGAAATGCAGTGGATGTTGTGTATATGGACTTTTCAAAAGCTTTTGATACGGTGCCACACAAAAGGTTGGTACATAAAATGAGAATAATGGGCATAGGAGAAAATATGTGTAACTGGGTTAAAAACTGGCTCAGTGATAGGAAACAAAGGGTGGTTATTAATGGTACGTACTCGGACTGGGTCTCAGTTCATAGTGGGGTACCACAGGGGTCAGTATTGGGCCCGCTTCTTTTCAACATATTTATAAATGACCTTGTTGGGGGCATGCGGAGTAGAATTTCAATATTTGCAGATGATACTAAACTCTGCAGGGTAATCAATACAGAGGAGGATAATTTTATATTACAGGGAGATTTATGTAAATTGGAGGATTGGGCTGAGAAGTGGCAATTGAAGTTTAATGTAGATAAATGTAAGGTCATGCACTTGGGTAGAGGAAATAACATTTATGATTATGTACTTAATTGTAGAACACTGGGTAAAACAGACACAGAAAAAGACTTGGGTGTATGGGTGGATGGTAAACTTAACTTTAGTGGACAGTGTCAGGCAACTGCTGCCAGGGCTAATAAAATAATGGGATGTATTAAAAGAGGTATAAGTGTTCATGAAAAAAATATAGTTCTACCTCTGTACAAGTCACTAGTGCGACCGCACTTAGAATACTGTGTACAATTCTGGTCACCGATATATAAGAAGGACATGGCTGAACTGGAGAGGGTGCAGAGAAGAGCGACCAAGATTATTAGAGGAATGGGTGGGCTGCAATACCAAGACAGGTTATTAAACTTGGGGTTATTTAGTTTGGAAAAACGAAGGCTTAGGGGGGATCTAATCACAATGTATAAATATATGAGGGGACAGTACAGAGACCTTTCCAAAGATCTTTTTACACCTAGGCCTGCGACTGGAACACGGGGGCATCCGCTACGTCTTGAGGAAAGAAGGTTTAATCATAATCACAGACGAGGATTCTTTACTGAACGAGCAGTGAGACTATGGAACTCTCTGCCGCATGATGTTGTAATGAGTGATTCACTACTAACATTTAAGCAGAGCCTGGATGCCTTTCTTGAAAAATTTAATATTACCAGTTATGTATATTAGATTTTATGACAGGGTATTGATCCAGGGAACTAGTCTGATTGCCGGATGTGGAGTCAGGAAGGAAATTTTTTCCCCATTGGAACTTGTTTGCCACATTGGGTTTTTTTTTTGCCTTCCTCTGGATCAACATGTTAGCCTACGGGTTGAACTAGATGGACTTAGAGTCTCCCTTCAACCTTAAAAACTATGATACTATGATAATTATTTTCAGTGTCTATAATATTTTTTCTATCTTTTTGAGGTTTTTTTTGCAAGATGAAGATTAATTCTTGTGTGTCTTTTAAAATTATTTGAAAAAAAACGCTGTAAATATTTTGTATTTTATTGTTTAGATTTGTTGTGTAATAATTGTAATGACTTTTTGTGTATGTATATATATATATTAGTGATGAGCGAGCATGCTTGTCACTACTCGGTACTCGCACGAGTATCACTGTACTCGGGCTGCTCGGCGGGGACCGAGTAATCTCGCGATACTCGTGCTTTACTCGTGGTCTTCATTTCTGCATGTTGGCGCTCTTTTGAGAGCCAGCCCTCATGCAGGGATTGGCTGGCAGACCACTGCAATGCCACAGCCCTGTTAGTTGTGGAATTGCAGTGATTGGCCGGCCTGCACAGCGTCACCGAGCCTTTATATAGGCCGGCGCGCTGTGCTCTGCTCACAGCTATTCTGACAGTGAGTGTAGGGAGAGTGTCGCTGATTCAGGGAAAGCTTTGCGGCCCTTTATAGTTAGTTCCGGAGCAGGGCTGCAAACAGTGTGACCAGAAGTCCTTCTCAGGACTATTCTAGTTGTATACAGGCAGGCAGGGTATAGCCAGGTCGGAGTACAGTAGCAGAGTCCTTCTCAGGACTATTGTTGCTATATACAGGCAGGGTATAGCCAGGTCGGAATACAGGCTAGTGACCAGAAGAGTCCTTGTCAGGACTATTGTAGCAGTATACAGGCAGGCAGGCAGGGTATATATAGCCATTCCTAGTGGTGACCGTATACCAGCCTTCATCATATCTGGGGCTGGTGTACACAGTGTAAAACAGTCCAGATAGTGTCAGACTTCTCAGTAATTGTCGCTCCTAAAAACCAGTTATGTTCTTATTGCGTCCGTGCTTGCATTTAAAAACAGCACGTGTGTGGCAGTCGGTGGCAGGGTACAGGTGCGCGTTTTGCACAAACTATTATATAACGCACAAGTCTAGTGTATAATACACGTCAGTCAGCAGTGTCTGATAGTGTCAGACTTCTCAGTAATTGTCGCTCCTAAAAACCAGTTATGTTCTTATTGCGTCCGTGCTTGCATTTAAAAACAGCACGTGTGTGGCAGTCGGTGGCAGGGTACAGGTGCGCGTTTTGCACAAACTATTATATAACGCACAAGTCTAGTGTATAATACACGTCAGTCAGCAGTGTCTGATAGTGTCAGACTTCTCAGTAATTGTCGCTCCTAAAAACCAGTTAGGTTCTTATTGCGTCCGTGCTTGCATTTAAAAACAGCACGTGTGTGGCAGTCGGTGGCAGGGTACAGGTGCGCGTTTTGCACAAACTATTATATAACGCACAAGTCTAGTGTATAATACACGTCAGTCAGCAGTGTCTGATAGTGTCAGACTTCTCAGTAATTGTCGCTCCTAAAAACCAGTTAGGTTCTTATTGCGTCCGTGCTTGCATTTAAAAACAGCACGTGTGTGGCAGTCGGTGGCAGGGTACAGGTGCGCGTTTTGCACAAACTATTATATAACGCACAAGTCTAGTGTATAATACACGTCAGTCAGCAGTGTCTGATAGTGTCAGACTTCTCAGTAATTGTCGCTCCTAAAAACCAGTTAGGTTCTTATTGCGTCCGTGCTTGCATTTAAAAACAGCACGTGTGTGGCAGTCGGTGGCAGGGTACAGGTGCGCGTTTTGCACAAACTATTATATAACGCACAAGTCTAGTGTATAATACACGTCAGTCAGCAGTGTCTGATAGTGTCAGACTTCTCAGTAATTGTCGCTCCTAAAAACCAGTTAGGTTCTTATTGCGTCCGTGCTTGCATTTAAAAACAGCACGTGTGTGGCAGTCGGTGGCAGCGTCAGGCTCCACGTTGTCCCTGGATAGAGACGTGCATGAGGGCCTCAAAACATTGTTCCCATTGCAAAGGAGTGGGTCTCCTGTCGTTGTAATGTCCATTCTGCAAAGAATGGGCGAAAAAATTTACCACTGGGGGTATACCTGAAACAAAGGCCTAAGTATTGCAATTTGTAACGGTCATCATCATGGTGGCGCATGAGGAGAAGGAGGAGCAGTCCAGCGATTAGCCAAACTCCAGAAGTGTGTACCCATGGGTGAGTGGAGGTACATGGCAAACTTTAAATTCCGCTCTCATTTGCTGGTGGTGTGGTGAAGTCTGGCCCAATCCAACCCTTGTTCATCTTGATCAGAGTCAGCTTGTCAGCATTTTCAGTTGACAGGCGGGTGCGTTTATCTGTAATGATTCCACCTGCGGCACTAAAAACACGCTCTGACAAAACGCTAGCAGCAGGGCAGGCCAGGCCTTCCAAGGCGTAGAGAGCCAATTCATGCCACGTGTCCAGCTTGGATACCCAATAATTGTAAGGCACAGAGGAATGTCGGAGTACAGTTGTTCGATCTGCAAGGTACTCCTTCAGCATCTGGGCAAACTTAGGATTTCTTGTGGCACTACCCCGCACCTCAGGGGCTGTGGTACGTGAGGGGCTGAGAAAACTGTCACACATCTTAAAGACTGTTCCCCTACCTCTGGCGGATTGGACTTGTGCCTCTCTCGGCTGTACGCCTCGGTTGTCCACTGATTCATGACCTATGCCGCTAGCGTTTTGTGAGGGGAATGCTTTGCCTACTTCCGTGACTATGGCCTTCTGGAACTGCTGCATTTTGCCTGACCTCTCCGCCTCGGGAATAAGAGACATAAAGTTCTCCTTTTAGCGTGGGTCTAACAGTGTTACCAACCAGTAATGATTGTCGGCCAAGATGTTCTTAACGCGAGGGTCACGAGACAGGCAGCTTACCATAAAGTCAGCCATGTGTGCCAGACTCTTAACAGCCATCACTTCAGTATCCTGACCGACACGATGACTGAACATGCTGTCCTCCTCCTCCTCATCATCTACCCTGTCCTCTGGCCAGCCACGCTGAACCGAGGATATGACTGCATGTCATATCCTCAATTTGGCCAGAGAGTTGCTCCATGTCTTCATCCTCCTCCTCGTCATAGTCCTCCACTGCACGTTGTGATGAGACGAGGCTGGGCTGTGTGTTATCATCACCCACACCCACTACTGTTTCTTGCTGAAACTCATCGCGCTCCGCCTGCAATGCATCATGTTTGTTTTCTGAGCAGAGACCATTTTAGAAGGCAGAGAAGCGGTATGGTGACGCTAATAATGTCGTCATCGCCGCTCACCATCTTGTTGTAGTCCTCAAAGTTTTGGCGGATGGTGCATAGGTCGGACATCCATCTCCACTCCTCAGGTGTTATGTGTGGAGTTTGACCCATTTCCCGACGGCTTAGGTGATGCAGGTACTCAACAACTGCCCTCTTCTGCTCACATATCCTGACCAACATGTGCAGAGTTGAATTCCAACGCGTGGGGACATCACACACCAGTCTGTGTGCCGGAAGATGCAAACGGCGTCTTAAGGCGGCAAGGCCGGCTGAAGCAGTAGGTGACTTTCGAAAATGTGCAGACAGGCGGCGAACTTTTACCAGCAGATCAGACAGCTCTGACTATGACTTTAGAAACCGCTGAACCTCGAGGTTGAGCACATGGGCCAAGCATGGAACATGTGTCAGCTGGCCTCGCCTCAAAGCCGCCACCAGGTTCCGGCCATTGTCACACACCACCTTTCCTGGCTTTAGGTTCAGAGTTGTGAGCCAGTGATCTGCCTGCTGTTTCAGAGCTGTCCACACCTCTTCTGCATTGTGGGGTTTGTCACCTATGCAGATTAGCTTCAGCACTGCCTGTTGCCGCTTCGCCGAGGCAGTGCTGCAGTGCTTCTGTGTCGCCCTGGACAAGCCAGGGGCCACAGAGCACAACACTTAAACACCCCACACTCCCTGCAGGCATATCATAGTCAAAACACAAAATCCTTGTTGCCTTCCCCAGGGGCTGTTGTCCACACCAGGGTGTGGAGCCAGGCGGTTGGTCTCCACCCACCGAGGAGGAGGGAAAACACAGGCAGTGAGAGTTAAGCTAAGGAAGTGGAAGGAGGAAAGTAGTAGAGAGGAGAAAAGTGACAGCAAAGAGCCTGAAGTTGGTCCGGGTGTGTGGCCTGGACAGGACAGCAAGGTTGGCAGGATGTGCTGACCGTCTGCAGTGGAGGCCGATTGGAGTCTGCCGTAAGGACCGTGGACGGGTGGTGACCCGGCCGTACCGGACCGGTATACAAAGCGAAGCCAGCACCATTGGCAGAGGACTTTCGGATCCCGGCAAGGCTTGGTGTCGCCGTGAATTTGCCAAATCCGTTATTGAAGGGGACCTCAGGGTTTCCAAACAGCCAAGTCCAGATAGAAGGCAACCGTACAACCGTGAAGGGGAGACACAGCCACCGGCAAGGGCAACCGTCTCCCAGGGCCAGCGCCTGTGGGCAAAAGGGGCTCCTCCGGCCCATATCCAGGTCAGGGAGCGGGTTACCGTTGGGAAACCATCACTACCAACACTTAACTTCGGTGCAGGGAGAGACAGTCATCACTAACCTGCAGGGAGGAACAACCGCAGCCGTCCGAGTGACCTGTCCATCCAGCCACTTGTTTTACCCTGAACTGTGTCATCATCATTGGGCTGAGTGAGTACCTCCGTGCCATGCGGCACAGCGCTGCCCCTGCGACCATGCACTTCATCAGGCCCCGCAACCCGCCTGTCATCCATCTCTACCCCATCACCAGGCCCCGGGACAACCAACCCCCCTACCCACGTAGGGGAGAAATAACAACAAAGCTGCTCCCTGTCACAGGCTCCCGGGATCCCCGTCCAGAGCAGCGGTGGTGTCCACACAATCACCACAACCGTGGGTGGCGTCACGGACAATATCCCCAAAACCCAAACCACCCCTTTTCACTCACGGGCGAGTAGCGCCGCTCGAGTCCCCGGGATCCGGCCATCGCTCGAGCCAACGAGCAGCAGCAGCCGTAGAGCTGCGTCAGCCGGACCCGAGCAGTGGGAGAGCGCACCGTCCCCTCCTCCGCCAGCGACACTTACAGCTTGGGACTGGTGTGGAGGGTAAAGTGGATCAGGATGCGCAGGAGGAGGAGGAGGCTGAGGAGCATGACATTCCGGAGCTGTAGAGTGTGTGTGAAACCCTGACTGAGGTAGGGCCTGCAAAACTTGGTGTGTGAAGGACGTATTCCGTCCCTCGCTCAGACTGGGTCCCAGCTTGCACAATATTAACCCAGTGTGACGTCAACGAGATGTAGCGGCCTTGCCCACATGCACTTGTCCACGTGTCTGTGGTTAGGTGGACTTTGGCTGAAACAGCGTTGTTCCGGGCACGTGTGATGTTTTGTGACACGTGGTTAGTTATGCAATGCGGGGACGGCACACAGGGAGAAATAGTGGCGGCTGTGGACCGAGTAACGTGGGACAGCTGCCACCATCAGTTCGCGGAATGCTTCTGTCTCAACCAGCCTAAAAGGCAACATTTCCAGCGCAAGCAGTCGCGAAATGTTAGCATTTAGAACTGTGGCATGTGGGGTGTTGGCAGTGTATTTGCGCCTGCGCTCAAAGGTTTCCTGAATGGATAACTGAACGTTGCGCTGGGACAAGGACGTGCTTGATGATGGTGTTCTTTCTGCGTAGGCAACTGCAGGTGCAGGAGTGGAGGAGGCTTGTTCGCAGGCAGCATGGACAGGGGATTGGCTCGCATGCACAACCAGCGAAGACGTAGCAGTGACATCAGCAAGCACTGCTCCTCGACTCTGTTGTACTTCCCACAAAGTCGGGTGCTTGGCTGACATGTGCCTGATCATGCTGGTGGTGGTCAGGCTGCTAGTTTTGGTACCCCTGGTGATGCTGGCATGGCAGGTGTTGCAAATGGCCTTTTTAGAATCATCTGGAGCCAACTTAAAAAACTGCCAGTGTCAGAGTTCCTGGTTTTCCAGTTTTCTTTTGAAAGAGCTTGCCCTTTGTTAACATGGAGTTTTCTGTTATGTTGCCCTACTTCCTGTCCATCTGTTTAAAAGCCGCCCCTAAAGCTTAGTCCAGTGCCTGAGTATACTGCTTCCTGTGTGCTCCTGCCCTGCTGCTTTTGGTTCCTGATTGTTATTCGGATCCTCTTGGAAAACAACCGACACCGACTCTGGACTTCATCTGGTATCATCTAGCTGTACCTGGACTCCGTTTGCCGTCTTTGGTCGGAACTTCTGCCCGGTTCCTTCCGTTTAATACCACTCTGGACTCACATCACGTACAGACATTTTTCGACTTACCTATTGCCCTTTTGTGTCCCGGCTGCTGCGCATTTAGGGCTTCTGGGGTGATTGCCAGACAGTCCCTGTATAGGGGTTTGCTGTTGGTGGTCTCCCTGGGGGAGTCCGGTGCGCGGTACCGGGAATTCCCTTTCGCTCAGTCCCTGGAAGGTATTTCCTGTATTTATGTTCTACTGTGTTTTTGTTCCGTTTATGTACATATTTGCTGGTTGCATATTATAAATGTCTTGCACCAAGAACTCGTCTCTGGTTGTCATTGCCCTAACGCAATCGAAATCCTCAATACATACAATAGTATTACAGCCAGACTCGGGAAGACCTAACATTTGTACAGGCACCTTGTGTCGTGTTGTTCCGGGGAACAGTTGACTGACGTCTGCCTGGGGCCACCACTCTGCTTCTTACTGCCTGTTGTGATGCTACGCCTCCCTCCCCCTGTGCACTGCTGTCCTCGCTCTGCATATCCTCCTGCCAGGTTGGGTCAGTTACTGGATCATCCACCACGTCGTCTTCCTCTTCCGCACCCTGCTCCTCCTCCTGACTTCCTGACAATTGTGTCTCATCATCGGCCACCCCTTGTTGAGACACGTTGCCAACTTCGTGAGAACGTGGCTGCTCAAATATTTGTGCATCTGTACATACAATCTCGTCATGGCCCACTTCAACAGGAGCTGGCGAGAGGCCAGAATTTGTGAATGGAAACGTGAACGAACAGCTATTCCGAGTGTCCAAGTGTGGGATCAGTAATGTCCGTGGACGTGTACTCGGCCTGGTGGTAGGAAGGAGGATCAGGTTCTGAAATGTGCGGTGCAGTATCACGGCTACTGACACTTGACCGTGTGGAAGACAGAGTGTTTGTGGTGGTGCCAATCTGACTGGAAGCATTATCCGCTATCCAACTAACAACCTGTTGACACTGGTCTTGGTTCAAGAGGGGTGTACTGCTGCGGTCCCCAAGAATTTGGGACAGGACGTGCGAGCGACTAGATGTGGCCCTTTGTTGTGGCGAAATTAGAGCTTGCACACAACCTCGGTGTCTGCCTGCACCACCATCACGTCCACTTCCTTGTTCGTTGACAACGCCCTTGCGCATTTTGCAATGCTGTGCTGATGTGTATTCACTAGACTTGTGTGTTATATCCAAGTTTGTGCAAAACTCACACAAATGCAGCGGAAAGCTGCCACCAACAGGCACACACGTGCAATTTTTAAATGCAAGCACGGAGGCACTAAGAACCTAACAGGTCTCTATCCAGGGACAACGTAGAGCCTCCCAATGTTTGGCTTCCCTGCCTAAGGGCTATACTATAATACACCCACTTCCTTCCAATGGGCACTTCAGGTTTACAGGCCTTCATGCACGTCTCTATCCAGGGACAACGTGGAGCCTCCCAATGTTTGGCTTCCCTGCCTAAGGGCTATACTATAATACACCCACTTCCTTCCAATGGGCACTTCAGGTTTACAGGCCTTCATGCACGTCTCTATCCAGGGACAACGTGGAGCCTCCCAATGTTTGGCTTCCCTGCCTAAGGGCTATACTATAATACACCCACTTCCTTCCAATGGGCACTTCAGGTTTACAGGCCTTCATGCACGTCTCTATCCAGGGACAACGTGGAGCCTCCCAATGTTTGGCTTCCCTGCCTAAGGGCTATACTATAATACACCCACTTCCTTCCAATGGGCACTTCAGGTTTACAGGCCTTCATGCACGTCTCTATCCAGGGACAACGTGGAGCCTCCCAATGTTTGGCTTCCCTGCCTAAGGGCTATACTATAATACACCCACTTCCTTCCAATGGGCACTTCAGGTTTACAGGCCTTCATGCACGTCTCTATCCAGGGACAACGTGGAGCCTCCCAATGTTTGGCTTCCCTGCCTAAGGGCTATACTATAATACACCCACTTCCTTCCAATGGGCACTTCAGGTTTACAGGCCTTCATGCACGTCTCTATCCAGGGACAACGTGGAGCCTCCCAATGTTTGGCTTCCCTGCCTAAGGGCTATACTATAATACACCCACTTCCTTCCAATGGGCACTTCAGGTTTACAGGCCTTCATGCACGTCTCTATCCAGGGACAACGTGGAGCCTCCCAATGTTTGGCTTCCCTGCCTAAGGGCTATACTATAATACACCCACTTCCTTCCAATGGGCACTTCAGGTTTACAGGCCTTCATGCACGTCTCTATCCAGGGACAACGTGGAGCCTCCCAATGTTTGGCTTCCCTGCCTAAGGGCTATACTATAATACACCCACTTCCTTCCAATGGGCACTTCAGGTTTACAGGCCTTCATGCACGTCTCTATCCAGGGACAACGTGGAGCCTCCCAATGTTTGGCTTCCCTGCCTAAGGGCTATACTATAATACACCCACTTCCTTCCAATGGGCACTTCAGGTTTACAGGCCCTCATGCACGTCTGTATGCAGGGGCATTGGTGAACCTCACAATTTAGGACTGCCCTGGCAAAGGAAAATACTACAAAGACTCACTTCCTCAAAATGGGCACATTAGACTCAAGAGGCCTTCATGTACGTCTCTTCTCAGGGACATCGGAGTGCCACACAATGTTTTCACGTAAAATCTTTCATGTATTGATCTCAAAAAGTAACATACACCAGCTCTATCTCACTATTGGGTATGTGCCCTTAACATTTCCGCCATGAAAAATCATTTTGGGGTCATTTTGGAAGGTTTTCTGGTGAGTCCGTAAAAATGGCGTAAAACGCGGACAAAATTGTTCACAGCTGTGACTTTTGAGTGATAAATGCTTCAAGGGGTCTTCCCCATGCTGTTGCCATGTCATTTGAGCACTCTTCTGAGACTTTTGTGACATTTTTAGGGTTTCTCCATGCTGCCGGGAGGTCATTTCACAAAAATACTCGGGTCTCCCATAGGATAACATTGGGCTCGTTGCTCGGGCCGAGTACACGAGTATCTTGGGAGGCTCGGCCCGAGCTTCGAGCACCCGAGCTTTTTAGTACTCGCTCATCACTAATATATATATATATATATATATATATATATATATATATATATATATATATTATATATTTTTTTCTGCACGAAATTGTAGCTGCATTTTTTCTTTAAGGGAATATTATTATGCTCTACTATGGTTAATGCAATTGGAACACATGTGCAACAGCTTGTCATAGATGTACGCTTCCATAATGTGATAGATATCAATTTATTTACCGTAAATAGCTTTTATAAATTCATGTTGTCTTATGCTGTGACTAAGGGCACACAGACGGAAACGCGTCAGTACTGCAATGTAATTATGGATCCTTTTAATCTATTTCCTTTTTAATGGACATTCAATAAATACCTTTTTACTTTACCGGATGGCAGTGCTGGATTTTTCTCCTTTTCTTCTCATGGTATAGAGCAGTCTATGCTTTTGTGGGACATCATTAAATACGGTGGGGAAAAAAAGTATTTAGTCAGCCACCAATTGTGCAAGTTCTTCCACTAAAAAGATAAGAGAGGCCTGTAATTGACATCATAGGTAGACCACAACCATAGAGACAAAATGAGAAAACAAATCCAGAAAATCACCTTGTCTGATTTGCCAAGAATTTTTTTTGCAACTTATGGTGGAAAAATATGTATTTGGTCAATAACAAAAGTTCATCTCAATATTTTGTTATATATCCTTTGTTGGCAATGACAAAGGTGAAAGGTTTTCTATACGTCTTCACAAGGTTGGCACACACTGTTAGTGGTATGTTGGCCTACTCCTCCATGCAGATCTCCTCTAGAGCAGTGATGTTTTGGGCCTGTCGCTGGGCAACACAGACTTTCAACTCCCTCCAAAGGTTTTCAATGGGGTTGAGATCTGGAGACTGGCTAGGCCAATCAAGGACCTTCATATGCTTATGACGCCACTCCGTTGCCCTGGCGATGTGCTTGGGATCATTATCATGCTGAAAGACCCAGCCACGTTTCATCTTCAATGGCCTTGCAGATGGAAGGAGGTTTGCACTCAAAATCTCATGATACATGGCCCCATTCATTCTTTCATGTACACAGATCAGTCGTCCTGGTCCCTTTGTAGAGAAACAGCCCCAAAGCATGATGTTGCCACCCCCATGCTTCACAGTAGGTATCATGTTTTTTGGATGCAACTCCGCAATTCTGTCTCCTCCAAACACGACGACTTGTGTTTCTACCAAACAGTTTTACTTTGGTTTCATCAGGCCATATGACATTCTCCCAATACTCTTTTGGATAAACCAAATGCTCTCTAGCAAATGTCAGACGGGCTCGGACATGTACTGACTTAAATAGGAGAACTTGTCCTGCAGGATCTGAGTCCCTGGCAGCGTAGTGTGTTACTGATGGTAGCCTTTGTTATGGTGGTCCCAGCTCTATGCAGGTCATTTACTAGGTCCCCCGTGTGGTTCTGTGATTTTTGCTCATCGTTCTTGTGATCATTTTGACAACACGGTGAGACCTTGCGTAGAGCCCCAGATCGAAGGAGATTATCAATGGTCTTGCGTATCTTCCATTTTCTTATTATTGCTCCCACAGTTGTTTTAATCACACCAAGCTGCTTGTCTATTGCAAATTCAGTCTTTTCAGCCTGGTGCAGGGCTACAATTTTATTTCTGGTGTCCTTCAACAGCTCTTTGGTCTTCACAATAGTGGCGTTTGAGGTTGTGGACAGGTGTCTTTTATACTGATAACAAGTTCAAACAGGTGCCATTACTACAGGTAATGAGTGGAGGACAGAGGAGCCTCTTAAAGAAGAAGTTACAGGTCTGTGAGAGCCAGAAATCTTGCATGTTTTTAGATGACTAAATACTTATTTTCCACCATAATTTGCAAAACAAATCTTGCCAAATCAGACAAGGTGATTTTCTGATTTGTTTTCTCATTTTGTCTCTCATAGTTGTGATCTACCTATGATGTCAATTACAGGCCTCTCTCAGTGGGAGAACTTGCAGAATTGGTGGCTGATTAAATACTTTTTCCCCCCACTGTATATGATGTACTTTCTACATTGAAAGCTTTGATCATTCTGTTTTTCTTTGTGCATTGTCAGCAAGCTGCTAATCAGTGATAGAGACTAAAGCCCGCTACACACGCTTCAATATATCTCACAATCTGTCGTTGGGGTCAAGTTGTAAGTGACGCACATCCGGCATCGTTTGTGAGGTATCTGCGTGTGACAGCTACATGCGATCAGGATTGAACGCAAAACCGTTGATCGCAAACACATCGTATCATTCTCTAGAATTGAGCGTTTTGTTGCACGAACCTAGTCAATTGTAACGTGTGACATCCCTCATACGATTTTGTTGTCTGATGCTATGTGCGCAGGTGTGCGCTCTGCACCGCAGCTTAAAAAAGGTCTGCTTCGGAGCGCAGCTGAAAAGCTGCGTTCTGAAGCGCCTCACAATGTCTGTCATGCACTAATCTCTGTCAGTCCGTCACTATCTCTGTCCCTCACTCTCTGTCCATGTCAGTCTATCCCCCTCTCTCATACTCACCGATCCCCGATCCCCGGCGCTGAACGGCATTCACACTGCTCCGGCGGCTTTTACTGTTTTGAAAAAGCCGGCCGCCCATTAAACAATTTCGTATTCCCTGCTTTCCCCGCCCACCAGCGCCTATGATTGGTTACAGTGAGACACGCCCCCACTCTGAGTGACAGGTGTCACACTGCACCCAATCACAGCAGCCGGTGGGCGTGTCTATACTGTGTAGTGAAATAAATAATTAAATAATTAAAAAAAACGGCGTGCGGTTCCCCCCATTTTTAAAACCAGCCAGATAAAGCCATACGGCTGAAGGCTGGTATTCTCAGGATGGGGAGCTCCACGTTATGGGGAGCCCCCCACCCTAACAATATCAGTCAGCAGCTGCCCAGAATTGCCGCATACATTATATGCGACAGTTCTGGGACTGTACCCGGCTCTTCCCGATTTGCCCTGGTGCGTTGGCAAATCGGGGTAATAAGGAGTTATTGGCAGCCCATAGCTGCCAATAAGTCCTAGATTAATCATGTCAGGCGTCTATGAGACACCCTCCATGATTAATCTGTAAGTTACAGTAAATAAACACACACACACAAGAAAAAATCCTTTATTAGAAATAAAAACACACACACATATACCCTGGTTCACCACTTTAATCAGCCCCAAAAAGCCCTCCTTGTCCGGCGTAATCCAGGATGCTCCAGCGTCGCATCCAGCGCTGCTGCATGGAGGTGACCGGAGCCGCAGCAGACACAGCCGCTCCGGTCACCTCCACACAGCAAATGAACACAGCCGCGCGATCAGCTGCTGTCACTGAGGTTACCCGCGGCCACCGCTGCATCCACCTTCTGAATAATTGGCGTGCACTCACATGATAGAGCGAGGTGCTAGTGGATGGGTCAGCTGTGACTATATTATGAAATATGTGATCACTGCACACTTTTGATTTTTTGAAGTGTAAGGACTTATTACAAATATTCACGTGTAGGCGACATATAACAGCGTTTTGAGCTCTGCGGTTTTGATCACGATTAAAACAATCTGTACGTGATTCCTTTTTTTTTGCCAAGATAAGTGCACTGTTGGGGGCTGCAGCCTGTAGCTGTATACTTTATCTGTGCTGGGTATCATAATATGGAGAACCCTAGGCCAATTTTTTAAAAAAAAAAATATTTATTTTTATGCCAATACAGATCCACAGACAGGGTCTGTGATTGCAAGCATTCAGACATGCTGTCACACCGGCTGGGGACGCATCTGACTGCAACCAATCACAGATGCCAGGACTGCCGGTGGGCAGGGGAAGTAGTGAATATGTATGATATGTATGAAGGTAAATGAGCAGCCTCAAAAGTAAAATGAGCGGCTCCCAAAGCAGTTACAGCCGCGTGGAGACTTGGTAAGTATAACGCACTTTCTCCAATCCCCCTATGCCTTCTCCCACCATTATTAAGCGCTGCAATCTGGTCCCTATAGACTTATACGAGGACTGGCGTCCGACGAGATATCAGAGATCAATTCTAGGCCAGAACCTATTTTTTTTTTTTTTTTTTTTAAAAACCTGTTTAGACTTGCCGATCCCAGGTATCTGCAAGTCCGCCCATCACTAACTTTGAAAGATCGGACTTGAAAACATCAATACCAAATATGTGTATTTTTTACATTCTTTTATTTTTAATGGAGTAAATGGGGGGTGATTTGAACTTTTTAATATTTTTAAAACCTTTTTCCACTTTTAATGTCATGTACTAGTCCTCCCAGGGGACTTAAAACTCTGATCGTTTGATTGCCTGTGCTATACACAGCAGTGCATTAGCACTATTGTGTATAGCAGACATCACTATCTCCTTTGAATGCCAGCCACGGTCCAGCATTCACAGGAGGATCATGATGACAGGCAGACCATCAGGGCCCCGTGATCATGTCACCATGCTCACAGTGGTACAGTGGTATTTAACTAGTTAGTAGCTCTGATCCACCCGCAACTATTAGAGGCAGGTGATGGCTGAGTAAATCAGCCATCATGCACGGGCACACATGCAAGCTCTGTGTGAGATTCCACATCTTCTTTTTGCACATCTTAGCTGGTAGTAACAGTTGTGCATACCAGGCATCCCTGTAAAGGTAAAGCTTGACATGAGCACAGTATAAATGCAATATCTAGGTTGCTAGGTGTCTTCAAATATAAAGCTGCTGGGAGACTAGGCAGGGAATTCACCAGTAAATAGGTGACGCTTTCCCTCTGTGTCTCATTAGAAGCCGCTCTCTCTTACTGCTGAGGCAAAGCTTATTACCACACTATGGGAGAAAGTGATGGCCAAAGCTACGTATCCTGCAGAGATTCTGTTTGTGCCAAGATAATGGGTGATGATGCCAGCTCTATTTTGGGATCTCAAACATACAAAATCAATATCAGGCAGAAGAATGAAGATACAGAATCCTCTTTTTTTTTAATAAACATAAGGAATGTATTTCTATCCTTCTACAGGCTTTAGTGTGAAATGATGTGGGATTGACCAACGCCAATGATGAAGGTTCTGTGTCCATCTTGGGCTAAAGAAAGACAGGTGGAGGGGTCATTCATACTTAGTGCCATAGCCTTCGTTGCCCTTGTGGCAATTTTTCACATAAAGAGAACATGGTACCGATCACAGATTCAAATAGAATGCAGCAAAGTGGAGGCAATTAGGTATAGTAACAAAACATTAGGAATGTATAGTAAAGTTTGGACCGAGTTCCTGACTCATGTATTAAAAATTGGTCCTGTTGTGACTGCAAGTTGCGGACAGGACATCGTTTTGTGTGCAGCTCTATGTGCTTGTACATATTGCAAACTGTAGCCAGAATTACAGTACCTTTTTATTGAATGCATTATTCTCTTCCGTAAGACCAAAGCACTGCTTGAGTAAGTGCACAGGAACACTGGCTAAATTGCGTCTGTGTGCTCTCCATGGGTGGTCTGTGGCGCACATGGGCATCATTCATCGGAACGAGTACTTACCATGAGAGGTGGAGGGGCACTTTAAAGCCATTGGACTGATTGCGACTGGCAAAAATAATACACAGTACTTTCATTTGATTGATGAAATGACAAATATTACCTCCATATAAAACATTAAACAAATAAGACTATACGGCATAAATAATTCCCCTAACTGCACCCACTGTCTCCCTAGAGATGTCAAATAAAATATCCCAGTATGATAGACAAAAAACCTTCCAAAGTAGCACCAAACAAATACAACAGCACAGAAATGTTTTTTCCAAGAAAAATATCAGTGAAATACAAAATACCTTCCCAAAATCGCTAAGTACCACAGTGCAGCATAAAATACTTCCATAGAAGGATCAAATACAGCTGAAACCAGCCAGACGTTTACATACAGTATCTAAAAAGACACATATGCATGTTTTTCTCACTATCTGACATGAAATCAGAATAAACTTTTCTGATTTAGGTCAATTAGGAATCAAAATTATTTATATTTGCCAAATGCCAGAATAATGAGAGCGCGAGAGCGTTTAAAGGCATTCTTATTACTTTCTGTAAAGTCAAAACTTTATATACATTTTATTAGTATTTGGTACCATTGCCCTTAATCTGTATGACTTAAGTCAAGCATTTTGGATATCCTTTCAAAAGCTTCTCTCAACAGTTGTTAGGAATTTGGGCCCATTGCTCCTGACAGAACTGGTGTAGCTCAGTCATGTTTGTAGGTCGCCTTGCTCACCCATGCCTTTTCAGCTTTACCCATAAATTTTCAAGAGGATTGAGATCAGGGTTTTCTGATGGCCACTCCAAAACATTTAGTTTGTTATTCTTAAGCCACTTTGTAACCAGCTTGGCAGTATGCTTCAGGTCATTGTCCATTTGGAAGACCCATTTCTGCCCAAGCTTTAAGTTCCTGTCTGATGTCTTGACATGTTAATGCAGTATTGCCACATAATCTTCTTTACTCATGATGCTGTGGCGCCCTGGACAAGCCAGGGGCCACAGATAACACACACACACACACCCACCCCCAGCAGTTCACAGCAGACATCCCCAAAGTGACCTGCTTTCTTCCTCGGGCTCAGACAGACACACCAGGTGGGCGGAGTCAGGAGATGGAGACGCCCACCCAGGAGTTTAGCTGGCCTGAGGCAGGAAACAAGCGCAGTCAAGTTCAGGCAGAGGAAGAGAGAGGAGGTCTGCAGAGAGGCAGACATAGCCAGGGGCCTAGGTTGGAGCCTAGGGCCCTCATACAGAAAGTCAGGCAGACGGTAGTGGCCGTCTGCAGGGAGCCGGGAAGACAGTTGGTGGAACCGTAGGTAGCCGGGGCTGGGCGGTGGCCCAGCGGTACTGAACCGGGGAGCCAGCTGGAAACCGGAACGCAGGAGGAGTGTGCACGGAGGTGAAAGAAAGGACTTACACCACCAAACTGGGTCAGGGGAGAAACAACAACCGCAGCCGTCTGTGGGACCCGTCCATCCAGCCGTGTGTTTTACTGAGAACTGTGTCATCATCATTACCGGCTGAGTGAGTACCACCGTGCCGTGCGGCGCCGTGCGGCACCGCACTGCCCCCGCAACCCTGCACCTCACCAGGCCCCATAACCCGCCTGCTACCCATCCACCTACCTCACCGGGCCCCGGGACAACCAACCCCCTACCCACGGAGGGGAGAACTAACATCTAGCTGCTCCATACCATCACTCCCGGGATCCCCGTCCAGAGCAGCAGTGGTGTTCCAATCTCACCACAACCGTGGGTGGCGTCACGGACAATCTCCCTTACCAAATCCCCTTTTACTGTGGAGCCTGGGATCACAGACCGGGTCACGCCACCGTACTGAGGCGTCCCCAGGCGACACATTTGGCGTCACGAACAGGATCTTACCGCTCTGCCGTCTGGAAGAGGTGCGCCTTGTTACCGCCGGAGGTGTCCGGCCAGAAAATTTCAGAAGCCGCCATCTTGGGCGCGAAAAATTTCCCGCTCAAGCGTCTTCCCCGAGCAGGAAAGGCACAACAGTGGAGCCCCGCCCCCTGAAGAAGGAAGTGCTAAAAAGAGGCTAAGGGGGACGGGATGGCGTCCGGCCGCATGTGAACCGCGGCTGTGGAAGCAGGGACGCCAGGACTCTGCCAGTGTTTGGTTCCTGGAACACCGCTGCACGAGATGTCCCGTCCGTCCGGCACCGCTGAAACCTCAGTGCCCGTGCCAAACGCCCCGACCGACCCGTTACCTCTGTCACCGGTAGCGGAGCTCGCAGCGTCTGCGAGGGAGGCCCCAGACCTGGGGTCCCCAGGTCTTACCTTTGTCAACGCCCTGCCACCGGTCTCGGCTTCCATCCCCGCGGCACCGCCGATGATGACGGCCCTGGCAGTCCGCACGGCCGCAACGGCAGCGAAGCACCCATCCCGTTAACTGTCTGGGCAGCCTGGTTCTGGACTGGGGTCAAGGGGTGCTGCCATTTCTTAGGGGCAGCATCAGGGCCAGGTTGTTTGGGTGGGTGACTAAAGGACCCGTTCCGTTGCCATTATTAAAAGTGTTTATTTTTGTTGTAACGTTGAAGTAATGTGCATCCCGTTGTGGGAGGTTTGCAAGGGAATGCTTGTGTTTTGATGTTTTATTAATTTTGCAGTTAAAAGAAAAATAAAACCGGTGATGGACGGGCAGCCCGCGGACGGTCTGCATTTTGCTAAGGGGGAATGTGGCGCCCTGGACAAGCCAGGGGCCACAGATAACAACACAGACACACCCACCCCCAGCAGTTCACAGCAGACATCCCCAAAGTGACCTGCCTTCTTCCTCGGGCTCAGACAGACACACCAGGTGGGCGGAGTCAGGAAATGGAGACGCCCACCCAGGAGTTTAGCTGGCCTGAGGCAGGAAACAAGCCCAGTCAAGTTCAGGCAGAGGAAGAGAGAGGAGGTCTGCAGAGAGGCAGACATAGCCAGGGGCCTAGGTTGGAGCCTAGGGCCCTCGTACAGAAAGTCAGGCAGATGGTAGTGGCCGTCTGCAGGGAGCCGGGAAGACAGTTGGTGGAACCGTAGGTAGCCGGGGCTGGGCGGTGGCCCAGCGGTACTGAACCGGGGAGCCAGCTGGAAACCGGAACGCAGGAGGAGTGTGCACGGAGGTGAAAGAAAGGACTTACACCACCAAACTGGGTCAGGGGAGAAACAACAACCGCAGCCGTCTGTGGGACCCGTCCATCCAGCCGTGTGTTTTACTGAGAACTGTGTCATCATCATTACCGGCTGAGTGAGTACCACCGTGCCGTGCAGCACCGCGCTGCCCCCGCGACCCTGCACCTCACCAGGCCCCATAACCCGCCTGCTACCCATCCACCTACCTCACCGGGCCCCGGGACAACCAACCCCCTACCCATGGAGGGGAGAACTAACATCTAGCTGCTCCATACCATCACTCCCGGGATCCCCGTCCAGAGCAGCGGTGGTGTTCCAATCTCACCACAACCGTGGGTGGCATCACGGACAATCTCCCTTACCAAATCCCCTTTTACTGTGGAGCCTGGGATCACAGACCGGGTCACGCCACCGTGATACCCACAGAAGTGACCCCGTGGCCCGGATCTGAGTACCCCTGGTCCCCGGGCGACACAATGCCATCTTTGGAACACCCATTTCCACACAGCTACCTGTACATATGTCACCCAGGGATAGGGGGTACTCAGAACCGGGCCACTGGGGTCGCTTCTAGAGGTATCACGGTGGCGTGACCCGGTCTGTGATCCCAGGCTCCACAACAAAAGGGGAATATGTAAAGGGAGATTGTCTGTGACGCCACCCGTGGGTCGCGGTGATGAGATGGTGGCACCACTGCTGCCTCTGGGGACCGTGCCCGGGACTGATGGTGTGGGGCAGCAAGGTGGGGTAGGGGAGTTGTAGTCTCGGGGCCCAATTGGGAGTTGTGGTGGTGGCAGGGCTTGCAGGGATCAGCACACTTACAGTTCGGTTGTCCTGGTGTTGGATGAGGCTACTTTCATGTGTAGGGTCAGGAAACACAGAGTCTGTTTTGTCAACCAACTTGCCAAATGGCCGGTCACCTTTGGCGGGTGTCTTCGGGTCCCACACCCAGATGTTCAGCCAGGGCCCTTCTTTCCACACTCTGTCTCTTTCTTGTCTGGACTAGTCCGTTTGAACAACCTCTGGATCGGGTCCCCCTCCCAGCACCGGCGGGCTACAACCCTTTCCCAGTCGCCTCAGGATCCCCGCGAGCAGATCTCCATCACCTGTGGCCCTCACAGCCACCTAGTCCGGTAGTCCAGGGCTCCAACCCCGGCTACCACCTTCTGCCAGGGAGCTCCAAGCTTCCCTTGTCAGCGCTTCACTGACTACTGCACAACTGAAACTAAAAGTCTATCCACTTCCTTAGCTGCTCTCACCCCCCTCCCTTTTTCCTGGGGAGGGGGTGAGTAGGGCCTGATTGGCTGGTGTACATCTGTGTGGGGATTGTGTAGCTGCCAAGGAGGATTAACTCTTTCTGTGACTACCTGGTTTTGCCAGGGCGTCACATACACAGTCAGGTTCGTCATATATTAACCCTAGAGAGTCAAAGAACCTATCCATGGAAGACTGCTCGGGGACTGACAGGGGTAAAGAAAAAGTCCAAGTCTGCGGCCCCCCCTGAGCAAAAACATAATTCCCACCCGCTGACTCATTTCCAGAGGATTGGGGTCTTAACGTGAAAAGAAGTCTGCAACTTTTCCTGAAAGTCGGAAATTGGTCCTTCTCCCCAGAAAATATGTCAGGAAGCATGACACTGGGTTCAGGGACAGTAACGTGTGAAGGGTCTGTTTGTCTACTCCCAGACTGAAGTAGGGGGTTTTGAGAAAATCTTAATTACTCACCGGTAATGGGATTTTCAATAGCCCATGACAGCACCACATGAGAGATAGGTTCCGCCCACATCAGGACAGGAAACCCACTGATAAAAAGGCGGTACCTCTCCTCCACATCAGTAGGTTTTCAGAGCCAGAGAGGACCAACAAAACACAAGAAACAGATTAATCATACCACCACCCAAGGAAAAACACCCATAACTAACACTCCCCGAAGGGTGCCCACAACCAGTGAATAGGGGGGGAACTAAGGGTGCTGTCATGGGCTATTGAAAATCCCATTACCGGTGAGTAATTAAGATTTTCCCTGCCGCCCATGACAGCACCACATGAGAGATTTAAATAGACCATCCACCTTAGGGAGGGACCACCGCCTGCAAGACCCGTCTCCCAAAGGAAAGGTCAGTCGTGGAGGACAAGTCCAGCCTATAGTGCCGAAAGAAAGTCCCAGGAGACGACCAAGTAGCCGCCCGACAGATCTGGTCAAGAGAGGCATCCGCCCTCTCCGCCCAAGACGTAGACACCGCTCTAATGGAGTGCGCCCTAATGCCCGGAGGAGGAGTGGCGTCTTTAGCCGAGTACGCCAAACCGATGGCATCCCTGACCCATCTGGCCAAGGTAGCCTTAGAAGCCCCATGCCCCCTGGACTGCCCCTGAAAAGTGACAAACAGGACCTGAGACTTCCTCCATTCCCTAGTCCTATCTAGGTACGTGACTAAGGCCCTCCGGACATCCAACGTGTGTAACCTAGCCTCCTCCTCGTTCCGAGGGGGGTCACAGAGGGAAGGGAGCACGATCTCTTGGGACCTATGAAAAGGTGTAGAAACCTTGGGCAAGTAGAAGGGATCAGTCCGCAACACTACCCTATCATCCAGAATCTGGGTATAAGGGTGAACCACAGACAAGGCTTGGAGATCCCCCACCCGCCTGGCCGAGGTGAGTGCGACGAGGAGAAAAACCTTAAGGGACAGCAGTTTGAGAGGGACTTCCCCTAAGGGCTCAAACGGAGGCCCTGTGAGGGCATCCAACACTAAATTAAGGTCCCATGGGGGAACCCTGGGAGCCTGAACAGGTACAGACCTGGACTTAGATTTAATGAACCGGCAAATCCATTCATTCTGCGCCAGACTACAATGAAACAGTGCCCCTAAGGCCGATACCTGCACCTTGAGCGTACTGGTGGAGAGCCCCAATTCCAACCCCCTCTGGAGGAATTCTAGAATAGCCGAGATAGGAGGGGGGCCCTCCGCCCGAGCCCCCGACTGAAGGAGAAAGCGCTTCCAGACCCTACCGTAAATGGCCGTGGTGACCGCTTTCCTACTGCGAAGAAGAGTATCGATTAGGCAAGAGGAAAACCCCCGTCGAGCTAGCAGCCGCCGCTCAAACACCAAGCCGTCAAATGGAGAGCCGGGTCGGGGGGGTGACGGACTGGGCCCTGGGACAGGAGATGAGGGGCGTCCGGGAGAACCCAAGGATCCACCAGAGACAGTGTCCGCAGCCAGTAAAACCACGCCCGTTTCGGCCAGAAGGGGGCGATGAGAATAACCTCTGCTCTGTCGGTCCGGATTTTCCGGAGAACCGAAGGCAACAGGATCAGGGGAGGAAACGCGTACAGGAGGCCGTGAGACCAAGACATCTGGAAGGCATCGAGGGCAACAGGATCGTCTCGGGGGTTGAGAGAGCAGAACCTGTCCACTTTCCGATTCGCCTTGGTAGCGAACAGGTCTAGAACAGGGACACCCCATAGAAGCGTGATCTTGCGAAAGACCTCCGGGTCCAAGGACCACTCCCCCTGACGGAGACAGTGCCGGCTGAGGAAGTCTGCCTCCTCGTTGTCCGTCCCCTTGATATGAAGAGCAGTCAAGGAGGAGAGATGTTGTTCGGCCAGCTGGAAGATGTGCATAGTCAGAGTCAGAAGAGAAGGGGATCTGGTGCCGCCCTGATGGTTGACGTACGCCACCGTCACCCTGTTGTCCGAAAGGATCCGAACATGGCAACCTCTCAAGAAGGGGAGGAACCCCTCTAGTGCCTTGAGAACCGCCATGAGCTCCCTGTAGTTGGAGGACTGTCTGACCAACCGAGCGTCCCAGGGACCCTGGAGCACCCGTTGGCGTAGATGGGCACCCCACCCCCAATGGCTGGCATCTGTGACTATTGTGTCCGTGACCGGGGAAAGCCAAGGAACCCCCATCCTGAGGTGAGAGGGGTCCTGCCACCAACCCAGGGAGTGCAAGGTGTCCGCAGACAGGGTCAATTGTTTCTCCAAACAGCCTCCAAACAGTCTCTGAAACTGAAGGACCTCCATCTGGAGGATTCTGGAATGCAGTTGGGCCCACCACACTCCTGGGATGCAAGAGGTAAGAGTCCCGACCAGCGACATAGCCTGCCGTAAGGACATGCTTGGGCAACTCCTTACGGAAGAGAGAAAGGACAAGATCCTGGCGACCTTGTCCTCTGGCAGGTGGCACAACTGTCTGGTAGAGTCCAAGACGAGACCCAGGAAGACTTGACACTGGAGAGGCTGGAGTCTGGACTTCTGCTGATTCACCACCCACCCCAGGCTTTCCAGGATGGTGATGACCCTGGTCACGTGAGCCGCACATAGAGACTCCGACTGACTCACTATCAGGAGGTCGTCCAGATACGGAATGATCAATATGTCCTGTTCCCTGACATGTGCCATGACCTCCGCGAGGACTTTGGTGAAGATCCGTGGGGCCATGGAAAGCCCGAATGGCAGCGCTGCGAATTGGAAGTGTCTCAGCCTCCCGGAGACGTGTAGTGCGAACCTGAGAAACCGCCGGTGAGACGGAAAAATAGGGATGTGATAATAGGCGTCCTTTAAGTCGAGGACCGCCATAAAACACTCTGGATACAACAGCCTGACAGTTGACTTCATGGTCTCCATTTTGAAGGCTCGCTGCACCAGATGCAAATTCAAGTTCCTCAGGTTGAAGATGGTGCGGAAGGTGGAGTCCGGCTTCCGAACCAGAAAGAGAGTGGAGTAAAAGCCGTCCCCTTCTTGTTCTATGGGGACCTCCTGAACGACTTTCCTCGAGAGGAGAGTTAGCACTTCCACTTCCAAGGCCATCTGCCGCTCTGGGGACCGCAAGGATGTTATCATGAGAGACCCCCGAGGGGGTGAACGGAAGTCCAATTTTAACCCTTCCTCCACAATCTGAAGGAGCCACTTGTTGGAGGAGATTGCCTGCCATGCATGGAGGAAGAGGGACAGCCGACCCCCAACCTGATGATAGGCGTCATTGAGAGGGCTTGGGCTTATTATCGGAGTGCTTGCCAAAGAGAAAGCCCGAGGTAGTCTTTCTACGGTCCTTCCACTGATCTTGCGGTTTTTGAGACTTCTTTGCGAAAAACTGACGTCTCCGAAAGGGCCGGCTGCGAGAGGACGCCACCGGAAAAACTGGAAACCCCTGTTTCTTATCGGATGCCTTAGTGAGGAGGTCGTCCAGGCCAGAGCCAAAAAGATAGGCACCTTCACAAGGCATGCTGCATAGTCGCCCCTTGGATTGGACATCACCCTTCCAAGTTTTCAGCCAGAGGGCCCGACGCGCGGAATTGGAAAGCGCCGCCGACCTGGCAAATAGTCTTAAAGAATCAACCGAGGCATCAGCCATAAAGGCAGCAGCACCCTGTATTAAGGGCAAGGACGAGATAATATCTTTCCTAGGAGTGTCATTGCGCAACTGGTCTTCTAACTGCTGAAGCCACACCATTAAAGACCGGGCAACACAGGCGCTGGTCACGGCCGGGCGCAAGCCACCTGCCGTAGACTCCCATGTCCCTCTCAGAAAACCATCAGCCTTCCTATCCAGCTGATCCTTTAGGGACCCCAAGTCCTCAAACGGCAAGGTAGTGGAACGAGACGCCTTGGCAATAGCGACATCAATTTTCGGGGTTCTATCCCAAGAGGTAGATGCTTCCTCATCTACGGGGTACTTCCTTTTAAGGGAAGAGCTAAGATTCAACCTTTTGTCCACTTTTTTCCACTGGTCAGTAATGAGACTTTGAACCTTCTGGGGAATGGGAAACCCCTTACGCTTCCTGGAATCCAAGCCCCCAAACATGACATCCTGGGTAGATTCGGGCCCCCTGGGGTCCACTATACCCATGGTCGAACGTACTGCCTTCACCAAAGGTCCGACGTCTGCTGTAGGGAAACAAGGGCGACCACCTTCATCGGAAGAGGAAGAGGAGCCAGAATCGGAGGGGGAGGATCCCGAGGATCCCGACGACCGAGAGCCGAACCCGCCGAGGTATCGGGAGTAGACAGCTTATGATGACGGGACTTCTTGCGCCTCTTGCCCCCCTTAAGGGATTAAGGGACTCCTGTACTTCCGCTCTGATAATGGAACGTAATTCAGATGAGAACCCCGGCCCCTCTTTGAGTAGGGTCTGTTGGATACAGCCTGCACACAGGGCCTTGGTGTAATCCGAAGACAGGGAGGATTGGCATATGGCACATTCCTTGTGACGCTGCTTGGAGGCACATTTTTTCGGTACCTAACAAGAGAGGGGACACGGAAACGGGGACTTAGAAACATGGAAGACCACGAAGTCCACTCACCCCCACGACTCCAGGCAATACCGGATCAGGAGGCGGATTCTTATCTCCCTTGGACCTCTTGGGACCCACCGACCGAATGCTGCCCGGACTGGATACAGCCTTCCGGGAACGATCCGCAGAGCCGCGTTCCGAGCCCCGCTGTGGCGACTCCTTGCGCTGCTCCTTGCTGCGGGGTGAATCTCCTGCCATAATGGTAACAATGGAGGAGAAAAAACTCACCAGTCCCAAGCGCCGGTCACATTTGTCTCGTTACATGGGCGCCGCCATCTTGGATCCTAGTGCGCATGCGCCCACCAGTCACTTCCTGGTCACATTGCGCACGTCACCCTGGAATCGCGTCACTTCCGGTCGAAGCTTCCAGCTTCACTCCAGCGTGCTGCACAGCAGGGACAAGCCTTCCAGCGGCCGCCGTGAGTGCGCACATCCCTGGAGCGACGCCGGGCCGAGCTCCCGCTCCAGGCCCGCGCCTCACCGCCGCAGAGGTCTGAGACCGAGGGGGGGTGCATCCAGGCCCGAGCACCGGCTTCAGGTAAGTACCAGGCTTCCACACCGGGTCGGACCTGGGACAGCAATGGGTTGTCCATACCAGGACAGGAAACCAAACTGATGTGGAGGAGAGGTACCGCCTTTTTATCAGTGGGTTTCCTGTCCTGATGTGGGCGGAACCTATCTCTCATGTGGTGCTGTCATGGGCGGCAGGGAAAAGTCCTGGTACAGGTTAAAACTGTCCCTGAAGTTGATTAAAGAAGGTTGCCAGGGTTTGGTGCTCCTCAGTAAGGTCCTGTACTATTTGAGTCAAATTTGCCACCTGCTCACAAAGAGCACATAATGCATCCATGACCCATAAGAAAAAACAGTCAATGGGCCAGCGATAATGTAATAAACGACCAGGGGGAGCTGGAGCTCCTGTGAGGAGTAATGGCTCTCAGTGTCATGAGGAGCTTACCTACTAGAGGTCACTAACATCTGTGTCAAGCCGCAATAGAATTGTAAGACAAGCCGACGTCAGTGACGGGAGGTAACGCAGATACAAAAGGGATAAACAGAGCCATAATCAGAAAGTAAGCTGAGGCCGCGAACTAGGAGGTATTGTCAGGAACCGGAGGGGAGCAGAGCCGAAGTCAGAGAGCAAGCAGAGGTCAGGAGCCGGGAATACACATGGGAGGGGAGGAGAGAGCGAAGATAGGACAATAGGCAGGGGGCAGGTCAGGGAGACAAGGAGGTCAGGGAAAGGAATACCACTTAGTGGGCAGGATCAGAGGAGCAAAGTTTACCAGAGATGCACACTGCAGAGCACTAACTGTCGCTGGCAGCGTGCGGAGGGAAGCTGTTCCCAGATAAGGCAATGTGACCCCAGGACGGGGCCCAATGTTAAAGGCTCCTCGCACAGGACCTAACACTGGAGATAGCAGCCAGCAAAACAAAAACAATGGCTCTGCGTCATCCTGATCCTGAGTGGATCGTGATATGTCTATTATTTTCCTATTTTTTTTAGACCTACTAAGCATTATACCTTTTGTGTGTTAAAGCCTTAAACTTTAATAGCTTTGCCTTCTTGCCCTAAAGAACCTGTGTCTCTGTAAAGACTAAGTGGTAGCTGTGCATGTGACCTGTGTATGGTCTGCAGGCAGGGAATACATTGTGTGCATGACATTGGGAACTACCACCCTTTTGGTAAGAAGTGACAGCATTGAGCTTGCTGTCATAATGGTATGATAAATAAAAGTAAAGAAAACTTATTGGCTAAGTAAACTCTTGTGTCGTGTGTTTTACTACATCGAGGAGCGACAGCAGGGGTGTTGGACACCGGCGTGAAGAAGCAAGTGTCGCACACCTGCCCAAAGTCAGTTCCACACACAGAGTCTCCTAGGTGAAGGAGCGTGGCGCCGGAAAGACCCTGGGCCAGCAGCCTCCTTCATGTGTACTGGTTGGTGGTATGTTCTGTGTTCAATCTGTAGTCTGAGTGAGGGGTGAGTGTAAAATAGAGCTGTACAGTGACATAACCACTTATAGTCGGTTCCCCACCACATGTTACAGACAAGATTGAGTGATGGCCTGACTATGACAGTCTGGATAGAGATTAGATTTTGCTGCCTGAAGATCTAAAATACTGCTTACTGTATTTCTTTAATACCGTATCTGTTGTGTATTGTGAGTATCTGAGGGAAAAAGCTCAATAGGGATATTTTGTTTCACTGAGGTAAGCTGCAGTGAATGGTCTGTAATTCAAAAAGGTATTGATCTGAAATCTATATTGTGTTAGTTTTTATTAGTATAGTTATTACAGTCATATGAAAAAGTTTAGGCATCCCTGTTAATGTTAACCTTTTTTCTTTATAACAATTTGGGTTTTTGCAACAGCTATTTCAGTTTCATATATCTAATAACTGATGGACTGAGTAATATTTCTGAATTGAAATGAACCTCATATTATACTAACAGAAAATGTGCAATTCGTATTTAAAGAAAATTTGACCGGTGCAAAAGTATGGGCACCTCAACATAAAAGTGACATTAATATTTTGTAGATCCTCCTTTTGCAAAAATAACAGCCTCTAGTCGTTTCCTGTAGCTTTTAATGAGTTCCTGAATGAAGGTATATTTGACCATTCCTGTTTATAAAACAATTCCAGTTCAGTTAAGTTTGATGGTCGCCGAGCATGGACAGCACACTTCAAATCAACCTACAGATTTTCAATGATATTCAGGTCTGGGGACTGGGATGGCCATTCCAGAACATTGGAATTGTTCCTCTGCATGAATGCCTGAGTAGATTTGGAGCGGTGTTTTGGATCATTGTCTTGATGAAATATCCATCCCCTGCGTAACTTCAACTTTGTCACTGATTCTTGCACATTATTGTTGAATCCATGCGATCCTCAACTTTAACAAGATTCCTGGTGCCGGCACTGGCCACACAGCCCCAAGGCATGATGGAACCTCCACCAAATTTTACTGTGGGTAGCAAGTGCTTTTCTTGGAATACTGTATTTTTTTGCCTCCATGCATAACGCCTTTTTGTATGACCAAACAACTCAATCTTTGTTTCATCAGTCCACAGGACCTTCTTCCAAAGCATAACTGGTTTGTCCAAATGTGCTTTTGCATACCTCAGACGACTCTGTTTGTGGCGTGCTTGCAGAAAGGGCTTTTTCCGCATCACTCTCCCATACAGCTTCTCCTTGCGCAATGTGCGCTGTATTGTTGACAGATGCACATTGACACCATCTGCAGCAAGATAAACCTGCAGGTCTTTGGAGGTGGTCTGTGGATTGTCCTTGACTGTTCTCACCATTCTTCTTCTCTGCCTTTCTGATATTTTTCTTGGCCTGCCACTTCTGGGCTTAACAAGAACTGTACCTGTGTTCTTCCATTTCCTTACTATGTTCCTCACAGTGGAAACTGACAGTTTAAATCTCTGAGACAACTTTTTGTATCCTTCCCCTGAAAAACTATGTTGAATAATCTTTGTTTTCAGATCATTTGAGAGTTGTTTTGAGGAGCCCATGATGCCACTCTTCATAGGAGATTCAAATAGTAGAACAACTTGCAAGTGGCCACCTTAAATACCTTTTCTCATGATTGGATACACCTGCCTATGAAGTTCAAAGCTCAATGAGGTTACAAAACCAATTTAGTGCTTTAGTTAGTCAGTAAAATTAGTTAGGAGTGTTCAACTCAAGAAATTGATAAGGGTTTGCACCAGTCATATTTTGTTTAAATGCGGATTGCACATTTTCTGCTAGTACAATAAACCTCATTTCAATTCAGAAATATTACTCAATCCATCAGTTATTAGATATATGAAACTGAAATAGCTGTTGCAAAAACCCAAATTGTTTTAAAGAAAAAAGGTTAACATTAATAGGGGTGCCCAAACTTTTTCATATGACTGTATTTTCCCAGAGTATTAGTTGTTAGCCCTCACATAGATTTGTCGAAACAGCTGACATTTGTTTTCCTCAATTTCTGTATGGCTCCCTCAGTGCTTTAATGTATTTTTTGCATAGTTTTTGTTCTTTTAGACGTTTACTTTGGCTTCATATGGATATATTTTTTTAATATTGGGTTCAGTATTAATGCTTTTGTCATGCCCTGACAAAATCAGGGTGTCATAGATAACTGCACCCCTCTTCCACGTGCAGGATTCCCTCCTCCTTGACCCTCCATCACCACCCCACATCTAGGTACACAACATCAGCCAGCAAAGCCTAGTCACCCACCATGACAATAGGAACAAACCAGTGGGCGGGGCCAAGCAGATGGTGACGCCCACCTAGGGGTTCTGAGGTGTGATTGGAGGGGCGAGTTTGAGTTCAGTCAGACAGGAGAAAGAGAGAGGAGTGTGAAGTGACAGGGTGGTCAGCGGTTGGAGCTCCTGGAGTACTGGACTACTGACAAACTGACTAGGTGGCAGTCGGCAGACAGGGCGACAGGTGACGGAGGTCCGGTCACGGGAAACCTTAGGTGGATCGGGGCAGGGTTGTAGCCCGCCGGTATCGACAGCGGGAATCCGGGCCGGAGGCCGTGTACAGACGGGGTACCTGGACCCTAGAGCAAGGACAGCTTCACACACCTTACTAATTGACCAGCAAGATTTCAGGTCTTGTCCCACAGGAGGCCCAGATAGTGCAAGACGGAAACCCAACGAGGGGCTGGTGTGTTCCTGCAAAAGTGAGGAGCCGCCTGCTGATAGATGGGGCCTACGGCAACATGAGATGCCGGTTGTAGCCGGCACCGAGGGTATCCGAGCAGGCCTGGCTCCTGAGCAGGAGGAGAAGCACGGGAACCGTGCCCCATACTGGGAGCGGCAGCAGCAGCAGCTGTGCAGGGAGATAGACGCTTGGGAGAAAAAGAGAGCTGCAGTGATTGCCGGGACCTACTGGGAAAAGGACTGTCTGCGGCAAGCCACTTTCCGGGTCAGGGGTCCGACATACAGAGGGCAGATCCACCACTGAAAAGGGTGGGGGGGGGGGGGGTTCATCTACAAATTGTGACTGGATGCCGAGAGTTTTGTGTTCCGGAGTGATGTGACCCCTCATCTGCCTATTGGACATCCAGATCGGGATCTGGAACCCGGGGACTTGGTGAGCTACACCCGGAATTGTGGAGAGTGGGAGTGGTTTACCCTCGATATAAAGAAATGGGCGATAGTTGATGAAAAGCCATGCCTCGCCTCCCACCGTCACCTTCATGAGAATGAAAAGAAGGAGTAAAGAGGTAGCAGAACCTGGCTACCCCCTTTCCTACGTTTAACCCAGCCTACCCTTTAGTTGTTTATTGACCATGGCCTCAGGATTGGCGGAGGCCACCCAAAAACCTTCTTGGGGGTCTTGTAAATACCCCTTATTTGCCTTCATATTCCTCTGCCTGCCAGGACTGTGACACCCACTGGAGAGGACTGGTTGGAGGAAGGGCCTGCAGTAGAGTCGGCCGAGGCTCAGTCACTACTGAAACCGGTGGCTAACCTCCAGGCCCAAGGGTTCTGGGACACTGGGAGTCTTTGGGGTGGACTGGTGGAACAGAACTGTTTGCAACGTTTAAGTGATGTGCCTCCCTGTCAAGGGATGAAATGTATATAATGTTTCATGTTATACCTCTTTTTACATTTGCAGAAGCAGTTTAATAAATGTCAGTGGCCGGACAGCCCGAGGACGGGCTGTGTTCTACCAAGGGCGAGTGTGACGCCCTGACAAAATCAGGGTGTCACAGATGACTGCACCCCTCTTCCATGTGCAGGATGCCCTCCTCCTTGACCCTCCATCACTACCCCACATCTAGGTACACAACATCAGCCAGCAAAGCCTAGTCACCCACCATGACAATAGGAACACACCAGTAGGCGGGGCCAAGCAGATGGTGATGCCCACCTAGGGGTTCTGAGGTGTGATGGGAGGGGCGAGTTTGAGTTCAGTTAAACAGGAGAAAGAGAGAGGAGTGTGAAATGACAGGGTGGTCAGGGGTTGGAGCTCCTGGACTACTGGACTACTGACAAACTGACTAGGTGGCAGTCGGCAGACAGAGCCACAGGCAATGGAGATCCGGTCGCGGGAAACCTTAAGTGGACCGGGGCAGGGTTTTAGCCCGCCAGTATCGAAAGCGGGAATCCGGTCCGGAGGCCGTGCACAGACGGGGTACCTGGACCCTAGAACAAGGACAGCTTCACGCTCCTTACTAATTGACCAGCCGGGGACAAGATTTCAGGTCTTGTCCCACAGGAGGCCTAGACAGAGTGAGACGGAAGCCCAACAAGGGGGATAGGGTTCCGCAATTGCCTGCTAAGATCCCACAGGTCAGTTCTCGCGGGCCACAGCTCCCAACACACAAAATCACCGGGAGTGGACTTCCCCGTTTCATGCGGAGTAGTTAACAAAAAGGACACAAACACCAAGTGCAGGAGGAAGGGACCTCTGTTTGCTGTACCAGGGTGTGGGATCCGAACACACCCGCCGGAGGTCACCGGTCACTGGCAATTTGGTTTACCATCTGGACTCTGTGTGAATTTATTCAGGAACTGGGAGTACACCAACACCATCCGGTCCAACCCTGCAGGTTGCGCTCCGCAGCACCATCCCACCTGTATTGGGGCCCCAGGACAACACCTGGAGGGGATAACATCCAGCTGCCCCACTCCATCGGTCCCAGGCATCACCTACAGTGGCAGCGGCGGTGTCACCAACAATCACCGCACATCACGGGTGGCGTCACTGACAAAATCTACCTAGTATATATAAACCTTCTTTTTCACTTGCGGGTGACAGACGGGTGTTCAGGCCCGGGTCTGGCTTCCCCTCGAGCCACCGCCACGACCCCGGATCTGAGCATCTCGAGCAGCCCCCTGCTGGGGTCTGTCCCCTGCCCGCAACACTTTTACATAACTACCGCTTTCTTGCTCCAAAATACTCCTTTCTTTGAATGTCGTGATTAAACTACTATTGTAACTTTTTTCTGTTCAATTTTTAGCTTTATATTTGTCTCTTCAACTGGCTTTCTTGGCCTACCTCTGCTCCGTCTTCCTTTCCATCACTGGGCCTTGCTTTTCTAGTGGATTGTTTTGTTTTAGGGTAGATATCTGGGGTGAAAAATTATTCTTCATTCTATTTTTACAGGTGACAAAAGGTGAAACCTTAAAAAACTGATATTAGAAACATCACTATTCTGAAATTGTAGCTCTCAGGGTGACTTGACATATTTTGGGCGTGCATAGATTTTATATATATGTAGGGGTAAAAAGGTTACATCCACTATGTTCTTAATTGGTCTCGACAAGACAGACTTTCCAACTGTCGTCTGTATCATAATGCTTAATTGTGGTATTGTATCTGTTGAAAGCACGGTGTGTGGTGAGATGGAATCATCAAATTCCACCCCAGTGTTGGACCCATTGATCCAGTCTGTATCAATTAATAAGGGTGGTAGATGTGGGTTTGGAATAATGTACTCAGAATCCACAATGCTGTGGATGTTATGTGTGTTTTTCTCTCCAGAGGAATTTCATGCTATTGCAGCCTAGTGTAATGGTTTTTGTGAAATGTGGTGTTTTATTAGTGTGCGGTCTCTTCCCTCTAGCCCTGAATGTTCTTCCTGAACCTCCTTATTGCTGTCTATATATTTGTTGTTATGATTATTTATATATTGTTGCTAGTTATTAGAAGATCCATGTATGTTCGGGTTCGCTAGAATCGGCCGGACTTTAGTCAAAGGTTCAGTTTGGTCCTCAAACTTGACCCCAGACCCTGAACCCCATACAAGTCTATGAAGACCAAACTTCGGTGCTGAAAAATGGCTGTAAAATGGTCATACTAAGGAATAGAAGGCTACAAAATGAAACAAAATGGGGGTAAGAGCAGGACAATTGCCCTGAAAACATATGTGGGCAGGGAAATTACTTAAGAGTTCTGTCACAATAGCATGGTTACATAAGAAGTAAAAGAATAAAAACTAAAATTTTTTTTAAATATGCCCCAACAGATACTGATTTCAGAGGTCCCCCACAGAGGGGTGCATTCTACAGCAATATTGTCACCACATAGTGTTACCAGTGATAAAAAAAAATAAAAATATATATATATATATATATATATATATATATATATATATATATATATATATATATATATATATATATATATATATATCATATCATCTTGATGTGGTCATCCAATGAACAGTTGCAACACTTCTAAGAACCTTTGTCAATACAGACCACGATCACTAAGCCTGAGGTGGCATCTCAGTGGTCGAAGTCGACAATATTAGACAAAGGTTAGTACTTGATAGAGAGCCTTCTTCCTGCTACATACTTGGTGTTGCTGGCTCCATTTTGGCACAAATACCAGACATGGATGTATAATCCTCTTAATTATTTCCAATAAACAGGCAATACATTTCAATGAGTTTCCACACTAAAATCCATGTCTGACATATACATCGTGCGAATACGACTAGAATTTAAAAATAATAATAGTAGTGAGGAGGAGGTAACAGGGTGATATGTAAGGAAATGGCCTAGTTCCTGCCCCTAAAGACATCAACTGTGGCATGTGTCATAATGTGCATTGTGCTATATATTATATAAGAAATATGTGATGTTTCTGTATCATGGTGTTAGACATGTAAAGGTGTCATGTAGCACATAAAATAGGCATAATGTGTACAGTGGTAAGTTAGAAAGCTTGTTCAGCTACTGACTGAGTGTGTAGGGCAAGCAGTAGATTAGTTGTGGGATCAGCCCACTGGGGGTAGCGCTAGTCTCAAGGACCAGAGGGCAGACTGCATCTTGGTTTAGTAGAGAATAGTGTTTGAGAAGTGTCAAGTCAGACACGCAAATCACGTGGAATACCTAGGCTGCAGCTATTGGGTGTTTGTGGTAACTGCAACTGTAAAAACGAGTGGACAGAGAGCATAGAGCACCTGGGAAGGACTCAAAAAGTTGAGACGTATAGAGAACTAGCTCCGTCCCACTACAAGGTACTTCAGGTCCCAGACTGTTCTGTCTTTGGGCTGTCTCCAATAATATGTGTCCGGAGGATGATCACCGTAGACCTGGGCGAACGGGTCAGTTACAGTAATGGGCGTTAGATGAGCTAAATAGTCTGTGCACTCTGGCCAAAGGTCGTATCATTAGTGATCAAATCCCTGTGGCTGTGGTCCCCTCACCCACAACTTCCCCCCAAAAGTAACCCAAAAAACTTGTGTAATCGGCAGGATAGGGCCTGGCTTCTAAACAAGCATTGAGAAGAGCAGAAGGCCCGTGTAAAGTGTGAAATGGTGACCAAGCCACAATCTGAGATTGAATTGAAAATGGAAACTTCAGTGTGGGTGAAGATAGCAGATGTTGAAGCAGTGAAGAGAAGATGTTCCACTTGTCATGAGCGTTATAGCATGGGAAAGTCACGTAGATGTGTCCAGCCTATGAATACCCCAGTGAAGAGAAGATGCCCTTTGGTCAGTGGAGCCTTCCTCAGATGGGTGCTGCAAAAGGAGAGGTGTGATGCCCTGGCAAAACCAGGTAGTCACACATTAGGCCCCCGCATAACACCTTCCCTCTCCTAGGTCACATACAGCCCACCTGAAACCCTAGTCACCCCTCTCAGGGTAAGACAGGCACACCAGTGGGCGGGACCAGGCGGTTAGGGAACGACCACATAGGGGTCTAGACAGCCCGGGGCGGGAAAACAAGCAGATTTAGTTTGGAGTTCAAGTTGAGAGGAGTGTCGGCTTGAGCTAGGTGGAGCTCCAGCGGAGGAGAAGTTCAAGTTGAACAGTGCCAGGGTCGGAGCCCTGGTACCTTGGCTAGGTGGCAGACGGTGGTCTCCGTCAGCAGGAGACGGGAAGACGGCTCGGCAGATCTGAGGTGGACCGGGACAGGGTTGGAGCCCGCTGGTACCAACACCGGAGACCCGACCGGAAACCGTGCACAGAGGGGGTACTCGGACCCTGAAGCCAGGACCGGAACCGACGGACTAGCTAATCAACCGATTGAGGGCAGGATTATAGGTCCTGTCCTAACCAAAGTCCCAAAAGCAGACAACCACCCACAGAGAGGGATAGGGCAACTGCCAGGGCCCATAGATCCCACGGGTCAGCGTCAGCGGGCACGGCTCCTCAGGCACACAAAACCGGGAGCGGACTCCCATGTTCCATACCGGGAAGTTTAAACACACAACCACAACTAGTGCAGAGGCAAAGACGCCGACCACCAGCCCGGGTGAGGGACCAGAGTACAACCGGCCGCAGCGGCCGGCCACCAGCACCTTGGTTTACCAAAAGACTCATGTGATTCATTTGATTGTGAGTAACCAAACATCCCCTGGTATGTCCGGGCGCGCAAGCCCCTGCCATCGCCATACCCTGCACAGGGAAACTGGGCCCAGGGGCAACCATCCCTACCCACGGAGGGGTTAACATCCGGCTGCCACTACATCTCCCCCGGGTATCCCACAACAGCAGCAGTGGTGTCCTACTTCACCACACACCGTGGGTGGTGTCACAAACTGAATACGGCCAAGGCCGTACAACTACGTCCCCCTTTTCATTCGGCGTGTCCGCGTGACCCCGGGTCCGGAGGATCACTCGAGCCACACAGCGGGTCCGGATCAGAGCAGCCCGGCTGCTGCGGGCGTGGGGGCGGCACAGAGGCCCTGCCCATTGCAGCAAGCTGATGGAGAAAGGGCGAGGCTGAAGTAACAGGAGAAGAAGCTGGGAGAGGCTCTATTCTGGAAGGAGTGGCCAGGCAAAAAGGGACTCCCATCGCAGAGCAGGCCGGCGCCATTGTGGGAATGTGAGATGACAGTGATGGAGCAGCGTAAAGTGTGACCTGAGTGAGAAGGGCAGTGGTTTGGGGCTCTGGCCTGCGAAAGCCCCAGGCATGTGGCCTGGAAAAAGTAGCTGCAGCTGCAAGAGAAGATGCGGTGGCCAGGAGGTCTGTTGAAGCCAGAGGTGTCCTAAAAAGATGGGCACTCGACATCTGGACCAGCAAGTGTGGCGGCTACTCCCAGGCGACTAAAGCTCTGTGGCCAGGAAGAATGACTGAAGCTTGTGACAACAGTGAGTACCATGTTCCTACTAAATGAAGCTCATACAGGCGGCCCCTATGCCACTTCCAGGAAGGAGTGTGACCAAGGTGGCTTCGGCCCCCTGCTCAGCGTTTATACGGAGGAAGAACCCACCACTCTAGACTCTGTTAAGGCCAGGTGGATTGCTGAAGTAGTCTAGTGGATAAAACAGAAGAAGGAATGGGTGCAGACCCAGTTGGATCTTCTTAGGGGCAGAGATGTTAGCGATCGGATAACATTGGCACCATGAGAGACTGTAAGGTGTTAAATACTGTTTGTATAGAGTCTAGTGCAAGGGTACAAGGGAAACACAGAGACACAGGTTTGCTAAACAGTTCTTGTATTACTTCATACAAGTAAGCGCACAAAACATGAAGGGTTAAACAGTTGCAGGGTGCAGAGGCTGGGAAAAAATTAAGCAGGAATGGATCCTCAAAGTTCAGCGTATAAGTGTCAACGTATAATTCAGTCCCTCTTACTGTACTTGTAAATGTCCATGGCAGAGCAGAAAGGTTCCTGTGTGGACACGAGTTCCAGGGATCCAAAACAGAGGATGGCAGAAAAGTAGTTCTTCCAAAGACTTCAGGAGACCAGGTTACAGGTAGACTGCAAACAGGATTCAGAAGCACTGGTCCATCAGCTGAGATGGCTTAAGCAGGTAATTGGCAGGGAACAGGGCGGGAACATAGAAGCTCAGGAATCCATATTGACTGAGGGCAAAGGTGAGGGCAACAGAACAGGAAGCAAGATGGCCAATGAAGAAAAAACAGATTAAAGCAAAATGACAAAACAAGGCAAAAAGTCAGAAAACCTCACAGACACCTTGATTGCTGCAGGGGGTACGGATTTATGCAGGAGGAGAAGACCGCAGCCTGGGTGTATGTGAAGCTGGCTCTGTGCGTCAGGGGCCTGGCCTGAAGGAAGGAATCAGGGTCCAGTTTATGAAGAAGGTCGGCCCAGAGGGCTGGTTTGCGGTGACAGTGAAAAAGGTCCAGTCGTAAGTGGATAATCCACCGGTGACTGCCCAATCACAACAGGAAGTGGAAGCAGTGCAAGCCCCCATATCCCTGAAGCCGTCTGTGCATGTCCGACAGAACAGTGGAGAGACTGAATCTAGTACCTCGGCCTCCACTGTTAAAAAGTATAAAAAACGCGGAAGGGAGGACACCAAGAAAATAAATGGATAATAAAGAAGGGATCAAAACCACTTAGCACATTGGTAAGTGAAGACTGTGCAAAAAGTGGGATCACCAAATAGATAAATATACAAAAATATCTTTATTAAAGCAAAGACACAAATGCCACAGACAATTAAAATCAATTAAAAAAGCAAACAGCTTACAGAAAACACACACAAAGGGTGCCAGTGGTATGACACCCAAAGGAGACCTCACACCCTCAAAGAGCCCAAACCCCACTGAATGGAATGATGACAGGTATTCAACAAAGTGTCCAGAAAACTGAGACCATCAGCATAACAGATAATCAGATGAACAAATCACAGTCGCAGTTAAGACCAAGGTATACTAGTAATATAGCAACACCGGCAATAATAAACATGATATAAAACAAAGATGATACAACCAATACTACCTACGGATGGACACACATGGGGGTAAAGGCATGAAGTGGAGGGGTGAGGTGCTAACCCCACGCATATCGCTACAAAGAAGGATTGATTTTAATTGTCTGTGGCATTTGTGTCTTTGCTTTAATAAAGATATTTTTGGCCTCCACTGTTGGCACCAGAGTCTCAGTCCTGTAGGAGTGGGCCGGTGCACCGGCCATTGTGTATGTGGCCCAGGGAGCACACTTGACCGTGTATGTCATAGTGGCCGAGGTGAAAAAGACCTTGGCATGACAGCATCCATAGTGTAGAGCATGGTGGATTGCTGGAGTCAGTGACCTTAAAGGGAACCTGTCAGATCCAATATGCACCCAGAACCACAAACAGTTTTGGGTGCATATTGCTAGTCCCTGTCTAACTATCCCTGTATACACTAGCATAGATAAAGAGATCTTTAAAAAAGTATGTCTAAAGATCTTTTATTGTATGCTAATTAGCTCAGGGACTAGTCTCAAGGGCATTGCTTCTGCTTGCTCCTGTGGGCCCCTATGGGTGTGCTATTGTCGCGGGCGGAGGAGGGGACGCTGCGCTCTCCCACTGCTCGGGTCCGGCTGCCGCTGCAGCTGCGGCCTGCTGCTGCTCGGTGGCTCGAGCGATGGGCCGGATCCCGGGGACTCGAGCGGCGCTCCTCGCCCGTGAGTGAAAGGAGATTATTTTTTGGGATGGTTTATTGTCCGTGACGCCACCCACGGTTGTGGTGATTAAGTGGACACCACCGCTGCTCTGTATGGGGATCCCGGGAGCGATGACAGGGAGCAGCAAAGTTGTTGGTTCTCCCCTCCGTGGGTAGGGGGTAGTTGTCCCGGGGCCAAGTGATGAGGTGGGTGATGAGGGATGGCGGGGCCGGTGCAGGGCTTGGTGGGGTGCAGGGACGCGGGGGCAGCGCTGTGCCTCACGGCACTGTGGTACTCACTCAGCCTGAGACGGGGACACAGTTCTCGGTAAAACACACGGCTGGAAAGACGGTTCCCACGGACGGCTGCAGTTGCTTTCCCCAGTAGTTGACGGTGACGGTCCCTTTTCCTGCACCTAAGATGATGATGGTAGCGATGGGTTCCCACCGGTAACCCGCTCCCCGACTTGGTTATGGGCCGGAGGAGCCCTACTTTGCCCGCAGGCGCTGGCCCTGAGAAACTGGTGCCCTGGCGGTGGCGGTGTCTCTCTCTAACGGTCGGACTGTTGCCTTCAATCGGGACTTGGTTGTTGGGAGACCCAGAGGTCCCCTTCACTGACGGATTTGGCAAATTCACGGTGACTCCTAGCCTTGCCGGGATCCGAAAGGCCCCTGCCAATGGTGCTGACTGCTCTTCGTATACCGCTCCGGTACCGCCGGGCCACCACCCGTCCACGGTCCTTCCGGCAACCTCCAAGCAGCCTCTCCTGCAGACAGTCACCGCCGTCTGCTAACCTTGCTGTTCTCAGTCCGGGGCACACACCCGGACCCACTTCAGGCTTTCAACTGTCACTTTCACTGTCCTCCTCTACCACTTCCTTCTACTTCACTCCCCTAGCTTGAACTCTCTGGTTTCCCGCCTCCAGGGCTGTGTACTCCTCGTTGGGCGGAGCAAACCGCCTGGCCCACCCCCTGGTGTGGACATCAGCCCCTGGAGGAAGGCAACAAGGATTTTTGGTTAGCCTTGGTGTTCCTATCTGGGGTGTAGGGTGTGGTGGTGTTATGACCTGTGACCCCTGGCTTGCCCAGGGCGTCACATTCCCCCTTAGCAAAATGCAGACCGTCCGCGGGCTGCCCGTCCAACACCGGTTTTATTTTCTGAAAAGATATAAAAAGAATAACACACATACAAATAAAATAACTTCATCCCACATCGGGAGGTTCATTTCTTAAACGTTACGTAACATTTCAAACGGTTGCTGCTGCCGCTCTCTCCCACCCAAGTAACCTGGCCCTGATGCTGCCCCTAAAACCCAGGCAGCACCCCTTGACCCCAGTCCTGAACCAGTTACCCAAGCGGGATCTGTCCTTCCCCTCCAGAGGGTAGCCACCGGTTCCTGTGGTGGCTGGGCCCCAGCCTGCTCCACTGCGGGCCCTCCCTCCAACCTGCCTCTCCGGAGGCAGTAACGGTTGCTGCAACAAACATTATTTACAAGCCACTAATGTTTGTGGTTGCCCTGTAAGTTCACGGGCTTGTCCATAGAAGTTCCTATGCAGCTAGCTGGTCCCCACGGGGACAACAATGCCGGCAACGGCCGGTTCCAAATCACGGTTAATCAGGTTACTGTTCGGTAATCAATTTTCATTTTCTTCAAAAACTTTCAACTTTTAAACACACATGGTGGTCCCAACGGGGACGGTGCAATGGTGCTCCGCTGCCCTTACTGTGCACTTTCGTCCTCCTCACCCGGCTCTGGGTGGAAGAACACGGGCACCAGCCCCTCCAGTGCATAGCAAGCGCGGCGAGGAAGGGCCGCCCGATACCCGTTGTTTCCACTCCGGGGGATGTAAGTGGCCTCCGTGCCCTGCAGAGCGACAACTTCTTCATCTTCCTCCGAAACGGGCTCGGTTTCAGGCCCGGAATCACTATCGTCCGTCTCTGCGCCAGGCGGGTTGCCGCTAGCTGCCGCAGCTTCCAGGCTTGTCACTCTCTCGGCCACGGTCCCGAAGGGGTGTACGCCCGATGGACCAGGCGCAGCGCGGTGCACGGGCAAGGAGGACAGAGGTGGCATGGGGGCCAGGGGTAGACCGGGTCCCTCAGCCGCAGCGGCCGGTCCCTCGGGGACATAGGGGCGTGGGTCACTCACCAGCTCCTCCATCATGGCCTCCATTCCATACACTCGTGCAACTGCAGCTGCATCCTCCACCTCCGCGGTCCACTGTTCTATCAGCCGGCAGATCTGGTCCCGGTAGTGTCGGCAGATCCCTGCCGTCCAGGCCCTCAGCCATGCCGCTGTCCCGGGCACCGGTTCGGTAGCCTCCGCATAGCTAGGGGGAGCGGACATTCTTTGCAGGGGTCGGCGGATCGTGGGGTCCCAGCGTCCTTATCTGTATAGCCGCGGCTACATGCACTCAGTCGCCATTTCGTCCCCCTTAGCCTCTTTCCGGCCCCTCCTCTATCGGGGCGGGGTTTTGGCCTTCGCGCCTCCGCTACTCGAGAAGACGCTCGAGCGGGAACTCTTCGCGCCAAAGACGGCGACTTCTGAAATTTTCTGGCCGGACACCTCCGGCGGTCACAAGGCGCACCTCTACCCAACGGCAGAGCGGTAAGATCCTGTTCATGATGCCAAGTTGTCGCGGGCGGAGGAGGGGACGCTGCGCTCTCCCACTGCTCGGGTCCGGCTGCCGCTGCGGCCTGCTGCTGTTTGGTGGCTCGAGCGATGGGCCGGATCCCGGGGACTCGAGCGGCGCTCCTCGCCCGTGAGTGAAAGGAGATTGGTTTTTGGGATGGTTTATTGTCCGTGACGCCACCCACGGTTGTGGTGATTAAGTGGACACCACCGCTGCTCTGTATGGGGATCCCGGGAGCGATGACAGGGAGCAGCAAAGTTGTTGGTTCTCCCCTCCGTGGGTAAGGGGTAGTTGTCCCAGGGCCCAGTGATGAGGTGGGTGATGAGGGATGGCGGGGCCGGTGCAGGGCTTGGTGGGGTGCAGGGACGCGGGGGCAGCGCTGTGCCTCACGGCACTGTGGTACTCACTCAGCCTGAGACGGGGACACAGTTCTCGGTAAAACACACGGCTGGAAAGACGGTTCCCACGGACGGCTGCAGTTGCTTTTCCCCAGTAGTTGACGGTGACAGTCCCTTTTCCTGCACCTAAGATGATGATGGTAGCGATGGGTTCCCACCGGTAACCCGCTCCCCGACTTGGTTATGGGCCGGAGGAGCCCTACTTTGCCCGCAGGCGCTGGCCCTGAGAAACTGGTGCCCTGGCGGTGGCGGTGTCTCTCTCTAACGGTCGGACTGTTGCCTTCAATCGGGACTTGGTTGTTGGGAGACACAGAGGTCCCCTTCACTGACGGATTTGGCAAATTCACGGTGACTCCTAGCCTTGCCGGGATCCGAAAGGCCCCTGCCAATGGTGCTGACTGCTCTTCGTATACCGCTCCGGTACCACCGGGCCACCACCCGTCCACGGTCCTTCCGGCAACCTCCAAGCAGCCTCTCCTGCAGACAGTCACCGCCGTCTGCTAACCTTGCTGTTCTCAGTCCGGGGCACACACCCGGACCCACTTCAGGCTTTCAACTGTCACTTTCACTGTCCTCCTCTACCACTTCCTTCTACTTCACTCCCCTAGCTTGAACTCTCTGGTTTCCCGCCTCCAGGGCTGTGTACTCCTCGGTGGGCGGAGCCAACCGCCTGGCCCACCCCCTGGTGTGGACATCAGCCCCTGGAGGAAGGCATCAAGGATTTTTGGTTAGCCTTGGTGTTCCTATCTGGGGTGTAGGGTGTGGTGGTGTTATGACCTGTGACCCCTGGCTTGCCCAGGGCATCACACTATCATGCGATCATGCACTACTTCAGTTTGACGCCAGGATGCGTACACCCAGCTTCATAGTGCGCATTACTGAAACTCTGGGGTCATGTGCACTGAGCCGAAATCCAATGTGGGTCGGCGACGGCGGTCGAGAGGTGAGTGAGATCATCATCTGATGCTGCACATTCATTAGCATGTTAGTACACCCACAGAGGCCGACTAGCAAGGGAAGCAATGCCCTTGGGACTAGTACCCATACTCATTAGCACAAGATAAAAGATATTTTTATACTTGTGCTAATAAATACGTTTTCTAAAGATCTCTTTATCTATGCTTGTTTTTACAGGGACAGTTAGGCAGGGATTAGCAATGTACACCCAGAACTGCTCGTAGTTCTGGGTGCATATCGGACCTGACAGGTTCCATTTAAAGAATGTGTACCAGTGTTGTGCCTGCAGTGTCAATTTGTTGAAAGTACTGTGCGTAACAATTAGTAAAATACTGTTAAGAAAGAACTCCGAGTCTGTGTCGTTGACTCCCCTGAGGACAGGTCCTGATTGGTTAAATGGCCTGAAACAAGCTATGACTTGCAAACACAAACCCCCTTGCTCTGTCAGGGCTCGGGCTACAGGAGGAATCCTCTAGCCCAAGACTACCACCTTGAGCCACTCTAAAAGATAAAGTAAAGGCATATGTGAATAAGTTTCATCAAAAGAGTCATAATAAATATGTAGGCCTCGATTCATCAAATGGATTTTGCCCGAAATTTGGAGTAAAACTGAAATGTTGCAAAATAGATATTCGTTTATAAAAATTCATTCAATCAACAGACTGCAGATGGATGTTAGAATCTAAAGACTTGGTGCTTTTGTACTATGTGTGCTAGATGGCATCAGAGTGACATAAATGGTAAATTAACCATTAACATGCTGATGAGACACGAAAGGGTACTTTACACGCTGCGATATCAGTACAGATATCGCTAGCGAGCGTACCTGCCCCTGTCGGTTGTGCGTCACAGGCACATCGCTGCCCGTGGCGCACAACATCGCTAACACCCATCACACGAACTTACCTTCCGTGTAACGTTGCTCTGGCCGGCGATCCGCCTCCTTTCTAAGGGGGTAGTTCGTGCGGCGTCACAGTAACGTCACACGGCAGCCGTCCAATAGCAGAGGAGGGGCGGCGATGAGTGGCCGGAACATGCCGCCCACATCCTTCCTTCCTCATTGCCGGTGGATGGAGGTAAGGAGATGTTCGTCGTTCCTGCGGTGTCATATGTAGCGATGTGTGCTGCCACAGGAATGAGGAACTACTGACCAGAAAACGATTTTTCATAAATAAACGACCTCTCTCAGACAAACGATTTTTGCCTCTTTTGCGATCGTTTAAGGTCGCTCCAGCCTGTCACACGCTGCGATGTCGCTAACGAAGCCGGATGTGCGTCACAAACACCGTGACCCCGACAATATATCGGTAGCGATGTCGCGGCGTGTAAATGGCCCTTTACTGTACCTCTATATTTAGGAGGTTGTAGGAATAAATAAATCTTAGTTAAAACTATTACTGTGATCAATTAATGTGGTTATTCCCATATTCTCATTATTTCTCCAACATCATAGTACATGGATACTAATTGTGTCATGATTGACTCCTGGCTCAGCTGGAGCTGAGCCTTTTTTTTAGTTTCACTTTTGATGCAGGTCACGTTAGGGGTTAATCCTTTCTGCCTCGTTCTGGAGGTCAGGCTGCTTTATTAGGGCACTGTTTCTCTTGGACTTCGCCAGTGATATTTCTGGCTCTTATGTGTTCTGCTCTTGAGTGACCTGTTGTCTGCCCTGCCCCCTCATGACCTCCGTGTTCACCTGACCTGTTAACCTCCTCTGTTGTCTGTTTCCATCAGTGTCTCTCCAACTGTCTCCCTGTTCGTTCCTTATCTGTTTACCTTTATTCTGTCTTGTCTTCCCACTCCCCCTCGCTTCTAGGCTCTGATTTCCCGGCTACTGACTATTTGCTTCCCTCTGACTACGTTTAGACTTTGCCCTTGTGTACTTACAAGACCTCATGTTGAGACACGGCTTTCTGACGATTCTACTGCCATCTGGTGGGCTTGACTAGTATTACCTCTGCTAGGGAATTCCCTGCTCATACGTTTCATCCACTTTTACGCCCCCTAGTGGTTTACCAGCTAACTACCTTCTCAGATAGTTTTGAGGAATCCTCTCAGTCCCACATTACTGCGCTGTACTGCTATTGTACATCTTAGAGTACAGTGTGACAAATTGATAATATTCTGCACAGACTAAAGGCTGGTTTACGTGACACGACATCGCTAAAGCGATGTCGTTGGGGTCATGGAATTTGTGACGCACATCCGGCCGCGGTAGCAATGTCGTTGTGTGTGATACCTATGAGCGATTTTGAATCGACGCAAAAACGTTCAAAATCGCTAATCGGTGACATGCCCCCCATATATTAATATATAATTATCGTTGCTGCTGCAGGTACAATGTTGTTCGAAGTTCCTGCGGCAGCACACATCGCTATGTGTGACACCGCAGGAACGAGGAACCTCACCTTGACTGCGGCCGCCAGCAATGAGGAAGGAAGGAGGTGGGTGGATTGTTACGTCCCGCTCATCTCCGCCCCTCCGCTTCTATTGGGCGGCTGCTTAGTGACATCGCTGTGACGCCGAACGAACCACCCCCTTAGAAAGGAGGCGGTTCGCCGGTCACAGCGACGTCACTAGGCAGGTAAGTAGTGTGACGGGTTTGCACAATTTTGTGCGCCACGGGCAGTAATTTGCCCGTGACGCACAAATTATGGGGGCGGGTACGCACACTAGCGATCTCGCTAGTGAGACCGCAGCGTGTAAAGCGACCATAAGCACAACATAAAGGTTCTATTGAACCTTTTTTCAACTCATCTGCCTCTCGCTGCATTTAGCATCACATAGATGAATGTGCAGTTATTATTTCGCTGCCAAAACTACATTTCCCGGCAGCACTTTCTTCTCCTCAGTGTTGCAGACCCATACCTCCATCTCCTGTGTGCTTCTGACTAGAGATGAGCGAACCCGAAGTTCAGTGTTCAGTGTTCAGTGTTCGCACTGAACACTGACTTTATAAAAAAAACAGAGTTCGGAGTTCAGGTGCTGTATGAAAACCACTCGATTGAGCAGCGATGTGCTCTGGTAACGATCTGTGAACATCTGTGTCTCAAAATTGTGGCACAATCTTAGAAAAATGTTCTTTAGTATATAATGTCAAAGACTTTGAATAACCCACCATCTATAGACTATAGTACATAATATCATCAAAATATTCAGAGATTCTGTAAAAATCCATGTGAACAGAGGACAAGGCCAACTGCTAATATTGGATGCTCCTGATGTACGGGCCATTAGACAGCAATGCATTAAAAACAGACATGATTCAACCATGAAAATCACTGCATGAGCTCAGGAATACTTCCAGAAATCATTGTCTGTGAAAACACTTTGCCATGCAATCCACTAAGGCAAGTTCAAGTTTTCAAAATGATGCTGACTTTTCTGAGCCAAAGCTCATTTACGATTGACTGAAGCAAAATAGAAAACTGTTCTGTGGTCAGAGTTCGTGGATGCCATGTACTGTGGACTCAAGAGGAGAGGGAACATGCAGGTTGTTATCAGCGCACAAGTTAAAACTTTGCATCTCTGTATGGGGTTTTATTAGCTCCTATAGTTTTGGCAGCATACACATCATGAATGACACTATCAAGGCTGAGCATTATATAGAGATTTTTTAACAACATATGTGTGGAGCCCCCAAGCCCAAGTGTAGCGGTGCATTACCTTCAGGGACTCCACGTGGAATGGTCTGGTCACAGGTAGGTTGCTTCTTTAGGAATTTCGTGACGCCACTTTCGGTATTGCGGTCAGGGGACCACCACTGCAGATTAGGGGATGCCTGGGGCTGATGTTGGATGCAGCTAGATATAGTGGCCTCCCGAGAGTGAGGCAGGCCCAGGACCCTGTGTAGGTGTGTGGAACCACAGGTCGCAGAATGACTCAGGCACAGTCCAGACAGTCTTTCAGGGTTTTTACTCACAATAGATGGCAGGGTGAGTACCCGGGCGTAGCTGGGATTAACCAGAGGAAACCAGGCACTCCGTCAGGCTGACTTTTGAGGGTGACTACCGACTCGCCTTCTCTAGCCCTGATGTTTTTGTGGTGTTCCCGACTTGAAGTCCCTACGGGGGTCACCCAGGGAAGTTGCTGCTGCCTGTTCTCCCCTCTTTTCGGCCCGTTTGCTTGTAGCCTGGACCAGGTCACTCCGGCTGCTTGCCTCTTGTGAGCTATGGGCCCTCTCATTGCTACGTGGCTGCGGACTCTGTGGTGTTGTGGTGGGGGTCTGAAGTGCCCCCTCTGGCAGGAGAAAACTGAATGAATCTCTGCACTGGGACCTGTTACCCTTACGGGCCTGGTACCTCCCTGGCAGTCCCCTTACTCAGCCACCTCTTGCCTCCTGCCTCGGGTGGTTTTCGGGTGGCACTCCCAGGTGACCGATCTCCCCCGTTGATAGTCACTGCACGTACGTTGTCTGACTAGTGGCAGCCTCAGGTCTCCTCTTTGCGTCTGCTCTCCCTGAGCTCCACTTCAGACTGGCTCACTACTTCCTCCCCACTGTGCCTGCCTACGCAACTTAGCAACCAGGCTCTCTACCACACCCCTTTAGTGGAGATGGAGGCCACGCCCCCTCCTGGATTTCCCAGGGGTCCACTCAAAGGTCCATGTGGGAGACCTGATTACTATGCGCCTGTGTAATCACACCTCGGTCAGCCTTCTGGATTACCTGTATTGTACTGCCCCCAACATGGGTGCAGTACTCAGTGGTACCTGACCAGGTCAGGGGCGCCACATTCCCCCTTAGTTATCACCAGCACATCCTCGGGCTGCAAGACAACATTTAAAATGCATAAAACAGTAAAACATATAAAACATTTTAAAACCACCAGGTACCAAACATCACCACCCTCCACCCACAAGTCCATTACCCACCCAAAACCCTCTCAGGAGGCAGGTCACCATTCCTTTTAGCAACCAGGTCTGGGCTCCAATCTTCCTCTCCCGTCGAGCCGCGCCTTCAGCCACTTCTGGCAGGATGTAGAGGCGGCTTTCGTGGTCTGGTGGTTTTCAGGGTATACCCTGCCTTCTGGCAGGAATGTAAAGGCAGCCTCCACAGCTGACACAGGCTGGGTACCCTCTTTGTGGTGGAGAGCCAGGCCCCATAAACAGGCGTGCTCCCTGGTCACAGGCGAGCCAGGCCCCATAAACAGGCGTGGCCAGATGGTTGTACCTCTGGGGTAACTATCAACACTGCGAGAGTTTGTGGCTATAGCCAGTTCATAGCCAATGGTCCATGTTTTCAAAGTGCAAAGGGTAGTTTCTTACATAAGTTCATGTGGGCACATGACTTACGGTGGCTTTGCACGTTGTGACATCGCAGGTGCGATGTCGGTGGGGTCAAATTGAAAGTGACGCACATCCGACGTCGCAGGCGATATCGTAGTGTGTAAAGCCTTTTTGATACGATTAACGAGCGCAAAATCGTCGTAATCGTATCATCGGTGTAGCGTCAGTCATTTCCATAATTTGGAAATGACCGATGTTCCGAATGTTGTTCCTCGTTTCAGCGGCAGCACACATTGCTGTGTGTGAAGCCGCAGGAGCGAGGAACATCTCCTACCTGCATCCTGCGGCTCACGCCAGCTATGCGGAAGGAAGGAGGTGGGCGGGATGTTTACGTCCCGCTCATCTCCGCCCCTCCGCTGCTATTGGCCGCCTGCCGTGTGACGTCGCTATGATGCCGCACGACACACCCTCTTAATAAGGAGGTGGTTCGCCGGCCAGAGCGACGTCGCACGGCAGGTGAGTGCATGTGAAGCTGCCGTAGCGATAATATTCACTACGGCAGCTATCACCAGATATCGCAGCTGCGACGGGTGCGGGGACTATCGCTGCAGCATTGGTAACACATTGTTACCGATGTTGCAGCGTGCAAAGCCCGCCTTAAACTTTTTCTGTAAACGTTGCAAACTGGTTAAAACTGTAACTTTGCTGTACTTTACATAGATTCCTCTGTACCAGGGCTTTGGCCTGTAGGGCTGTGGCACCTGACATTTTCTGTGTCTCTTTCGTCGTCATCTGTAGTGGTATCATCAATTGGTTCCTTGTCTTTGTCCTCATTTTCTCTATCCTCTTCTTCTGTTTCTGTTTCTTTTTCTTGTTCTTTTCTTTCTGTAGCTTTATCTTTTTCCTGTTCTGTTATTGACTTTAAGGTTGGTTGGGTGGAGACTGCTGGGCCACAATCAGGGTTTCTAGGGTATGATGTAACATCTAGTGCGTACCATCCACGCTCTCCTTGATGCTTAGTGAATTCCACCAGATCTCCCATATATAGATTTCTTCCTGGATGTCCTCTTGGTTAATGTGCTCTTACATCTCTTCTACTGACGAATATCCCTTCTTTCATACCGGGTGCGACAATGAAGCCATATCCTGACTTAAGACTGAACTCTTCTTCTACACCATGGAAAAAGGGTCCTCTTTCCTGATGGCGGGTTGTTCTCAGGAACCGCTTCTCTTCTAGATCCCGGGCCGTTACTTCTTCTCTCTTTTTCTGCTCAGGGAACTTTTGCGTAGGGAAAGGCTTTGCTCTGCGGCGGCGTGCTCTGCTTGCGGGGTTCTTGGTGACTGCAGGCTCCCAGACTACATACATGCTTGGGGCCAGTACTGTCAGTTCTTCATCAGCAGAAGGTGTTGGTCTCTTCATCCGAGCGGGAGTATGGCAACATTTCAGGATCCAGGCCCCCTTCAGCTTCACAGGGTGCTGCGTCCTCCTCCTGCTTTTCTGGGATTGCCGCTTCAGCCTTCAGGCCTTCCCTCTCCCTTAGTTCTTCTGAGCACTCCTCGGATGGCAGCGCTGGGGATAGGTTTTCATCAGCAGGCCAGGGTGGTGGGCTCTTTGCCGCAGACATCACTGAGGACACTCTGGGTGAGCACCTGGGGAGCAAATAGCGGTCCACCATTTCCTTTGGGAACCGCGCCTCCAGATCCGCCTTAAACTTTAAGTATTCAGGGTCTTCTCCTTCTGGCGGGGACGTGGGACCCGGTTCCTTGGACTGGGGAGCGGTGTCTGCTCTGGCATTGCAGGCCGGGGTAGATGGCCTTGCAGTCTAGTCTTGGCGGGTCGAGCCTGGCGTGGCTGCGGCCTGGTCTTGGCGGGCCGAGCCTGGCATGGCTGAGCCTGGATTTGGCGGGCCGGGCAGGGCATCGCTGCTGCGGCCTAGTCTTGGCGGGCCGAGCCTGGCGTGGCTGCGGCCTGGTCTTGGCAGGCCGAGCCTGGCGTGGCTGCGGCCTGGACTTGGCGGGCCGGGCTGGGCATCGCTGCTGCGGCCTTGTCTCGGCGGGCCGAGCCTGGCGTGGCTGCAGCCTAGTCTTGGCGGGCCAGGCAGGGCATCACTGCTGCGGCCTGGTCTTGGTGGGCCGAGACTGGCGTGGCTGCGGCCTGGTCTTGGCGGGCCGAGCCTGGCGTGGCTACGACCTGGACTTAGCGGGCCGTGCTGGGCATCGCTGCGGGAGCCGCGGGCCTCTCAGCAGGGATCCGCAGGGGCGTCGCCTCCGGGGTCGCAGCAGTGATCTCAGCGGGCATGGCAGCGTGGTGTGCCGTGGGCGTCGCAGCGGGCTCCAGATATGGCAGCGCTGGCAGGGTTGGTGCACTCGAGCGGGCAGGGGCAACATAGGACTCACCCATCGGCACATCATCGGGGTCTGAGTCGTCGCCGTCTGGTGTGGCGTTCATCGTGCGGTCCGCTTCTCATAAGCCAACACCGCTGTAGCCTTCTCCTGGAGCTCCGTGCGTCCTTCCCTAAGCTACTGTAAGATCCTGGCCTCCAGCCATTCGCAGAACTGGCCAAGCTCCCGTCCCACCAGGCAGCGGAGCCTGGCTCTGGATTTCTGTCTTCAGATGCCATTTCCTCTGCTCTCAGCGTCGCCTCTGCACAGCCTTTCACCTCTTGCACCTCTCTCTGCCTCTGCTCAGTTTCATTTTCTTCTGCAGACTGATAGCTTCCCGCCGTCCAGGGACAGATCCGCCTCTCATCCCCTCTTGCAAGGTCGGGACGCTGCAGGGCTTCTCTCTGTAGCCACACCTCTTCGTGGGCGGTAACTTCTGTTTTCGCGCGCTGCTGTTGTTTCTTGGCGCCCTTTTCATGGTGGCAATATGGCGGCACTTCAAACTTTTTAAGCGGACCGCCAAGGCACATAGTCACCTGTCTGTACAGGTCTAGTCCTTATCCTGTTCATAACGCCAGGATGTGGAGCCCCCAAGCCCAGGTGTAGCGGTGCATTACCTTCAGGGACTCCACGTGGGATGGTCTGGTCACAGGTAAGTTGCTTCTTTAGAAATTTCGTGACACCACTCTCGGTATTGCGGTCAGGGGACCACCACTGCAGATTAGGGGACACCTGGGGCTGATGTTGGATGCAGCTAGATGTAGTGGCCTCCCGAAAGTGAGGCAGGTCCCAGAGAGTCTTTCAGGGTTTTTTACTCACAATAGATGGCAGAGTGAGTACCCGGGCGTAGCTGGGATTAACCAGAGGAAACTAGGCACTCCATCAGGCTGACTTTTGAGGGTGACTACCGACTCGCCTTCTCTAGCCCTGATGTTTTTGTGGTGACCCCAACTTGAAGTCCCTATGGGGGTCACCCAGGGAAGTTGCTGCTGCCTGTTCTCCCCTCTTTTCGGCCCATTTGCTTGTAGCCTGGACCAGGTCACTCCAGCTGCTTGCCTCTTGTGAGCTATGGGCCCTCTCGTTGCTACTTGGCTGCGGACTCTGTGGTGTTGTGGTGGGGATCTGAAGTGCCCCCTCCGGCAGGTTTGGCAGAAGAAAACTGAATGAATCTCTGCACTGGGACCTGTTACCCTTACGGGCCTGGTACCTCCCTGGCAGTCCCCTTACTCAGCCACCGCTTGCCTCCAGCCTCGGGTAGTTTTCAGGTGGCACTCCCAAGTGACCGATATTCCCCGTTGATAGTCACTGCACATACGTTGTCTGACTAGTGGCAGCCTCAGGTCTCCTCTTTGCGTCTGTTCTCCCTGAGCTCCACTTCAGACTGGCTCACTACTTCCTCCCCACTGTGCCTGCCTACGCAACTTAGCAACCAGGCTCTCTACCACACCCCTTGAGTGGAGATGGAGGCCACGCCCCCTCCTGGATTCCCCAGTGGCCCACTCAAAGGTCCATGTGGGAGACCTGATTACTATGCGCCTGTGTAATCACACCTCGGTCAGCCTTCTGGATTACCTGTATTGTACTGCCCCCAGCATGGGTGCAGTACTCAGTGGTACCTGAACAGGTCAGGGGCGCCACATTTGCTTCCATCTAGATTATATCTGTTTCAGGGGATGCCTTGTATATTTCAGCAAGACAATGCTAAACCACATACTGCATCCATCAAAACAGCATTTTCCCTGATTTCTGTGACTGCTCAGCTACTTAGCTGAGCAGTTCATCTCAGAACACTGCCAGTTTTAGTATTCTGCTCAGTCGTGCTTGTTGGATTAGTTTATCTGCTCTCTGTGCTTTGATCTATTACTGCCAGACCTTGAACCTCATCTGATCTTCCATTTGTGTTGTACCTTTGTTCTGATCCGCTGTCCTCCAGAAATACTTACTCCACACCGTGATGTGACTGTTCCTCTGTCTTTTCCCTTATCCTTGACGTGCTCTCCTGGTATCTGACCACGGAACATTCGACTACCCTTCCTCATGACTTGCCTGTGTAGTGACTAGCATCGCATTAGAATTTGCATTATGCAAGTTGCAGGCTCAGATTTCAAGTACTATGGGGCTTCCCAAAATTCTCCACTACTGATTGTAGTATGACTTTTGAACTTTCTGATGTGCAATTGCTCTCCCAAACCTCTAGTGGCACTTCTTGATAAAAAAAAGAGTTTCAAGGAAAGCTGTAAACTTTTTTTTACCTTATGACCCCAGTCTTGAGATAATGAGTCCCAGCGGGTGGGAATAGGAAATAATCATGTCCCTATTGTCAGGGTGCCCTCAAACATTTTTATTGTCTCCACTAGCCCCAGAATGGTCTTCTGTTGACACCTTTTATGATGCCTTAGGGATGATCTATGACATGGTCCAGGTGGCAGAGGCAAAGATCATGAACCTGATGCAGGGTTAAGGACTATAGTTCCAAATTTCGGCAATGGTCCTCTGAAGTCCTGTAGAATGACGCAGCTCTCAGGTGCCAGTTCCACAGAGGCCTTTCAGATACTGTTAAGGATGTGTGATGCCCCTGGACAATCAGGTCATCACAGGGTACTGCACAAGCTGCCCTTCCTTGCAGTATTCCTCCTCCCTCTTGGTTCTGGGTCCCTTCTTAAGTGGTGTTGCCTCCATCAGTGAATCAAAACCCTGGAGACACCCTGCACCACACCCACCTAACACACCAGTGGACGGCTTGATAGGAATAGAGTCGCCCACCTGGAGGGTTGGGGAGGGGAGGTGAGGAAGTGTAGTGAGTTGAGTTGAGGAGAGTCAGTGAGTGGAGAAGGAGAGTAGCCCTCGAGCTGAGAGGAGCTCAGAGGAGGTAGGGAGTGGGACTCCCAAAGTAACGGCCTAGGTTGCAGATGGTGGTCTGGACCTAGAAGGAGTCAGACCCCCCAGGCGCAGGGGATCTTGTCAAGGTGCTTGGGCTCATCGAGAAGGACGGCCGGCAGCCTGGCCCTATCACCGGTTCGGGATCGAAGGCACGACATGTTACACAGACCTTAGGCAACACGGACCCTAGCTTCAGGCAACCTGACAATTCACCTGAGGAGAACGGAGCCTTCATGATCCGTTCCCACCCTCTCCAAAATTAAGGCATTAGCGCAACGAGGGGGATAGGACTTTCCAACCCAAAACGGTCCAGAAAATCTCAAGCGTGAGCCCTGAGAGTAAGCTCCCTCACTTAGCCATAGTGGGGAGCGGGACCCGGCTAGTTCCAAGCTACCGGGCCATCAAGTTGAAGTCTAATACTAAGTGCCAGGAGGCAGGTCACGGACCACCAGGTAGCACTACTTGGGGATGGGACCCGGACAAGCTCCCCTCAGCGGCAGCGGTACCCAGAGACTTGCTTTACCCGGTTGTCGGTGTCTGATTATGGACTGAGTGAGTTCGAGAGTGACCCCTTCATCCCCACGGCACTTCCCACCTTTCACCGGAGTCCCGGGGCATCCCCCTACCCGTGGAGGGTTCCAACACCTTGCTGCCCCGTTCCATCATCCCCAGGTACTCCCAAAGCAGCAATGGTACTCCTAATTACCACACACCATGGGTGGCGTCACGAACTATAACTCCCCTGTAAATACCCCCGTTTTCATTCGAGTGGCTGCACAACCCCCGGGTCCGGAGACCCTCGAGCCACAGCGAACCTGGATCTGAGCAGCTTGGCTGCTTCCACGGGGGCGGTACAGATGCTCTGGCTTTGCATACGCCAACTTACTCCTTGGGGGACACCATGACTCAGGCTATTCATATGGATTGAAAAATTTGGGAGAGTCAAGATGAACGACAGGAGGTTTTGAATTCTTCCCAGGTCCGTCTATTTACCTGAGGCAGAACCTATGGAGGTAGGAGCAGCCAGCTCAAGGGCCATTGAGAAGAGACATTGACGCAATCTCGAACTCTGCTTCTATTGTGGTTGCACTAGAAATTTTCTTAACCCCTTCACGATCTTGGACGTATATATACATCCTAGATCATGTCCCCGCCGGTAACAGTGAGCCTGCTGTAATCCCTGTACATGTCTTCTGATCCAATCTGCAGACATATGCAGCTAACAGGCGCAGGTGGATCAGGGATCCACCAGGGCCTGCTTACCACTTATATCACGGTGTCAAAATCTGACAGAGTGATTTAAATGGCTGCTGTGGCGATTGTGCCGTATCCCATCGACGCGATCACAGGGCGCCAATGTGTTGCCATGGTAGCGTGGGGTCAGCTGATGATCCCTGACGCTAGCATGACGTATTTCCTGTGAAAGTTGATCAGCAGAAATGGAAAGGCAATGAGTCTCTGCAGTGATAAAGTCCTCCAGGAGGACTAGTAAAATAAAAAAAAAGGTTTAAAAATATGAAAAAATTAAAAAACCCTAAAAGTTCAAATAACCCCCAATGAAAATAAAACAATAAAAAAATAAAAAATATATACATATTTGTATTGCCAAGTTCAGAAATGATAATACTAATAATAATAATATGTATTCATTTATATAGCGCTGTTAATTCCAGAGCGTTTTACACACTTTGGCAACACTGTCCCCATTGGGTCTCACAATCTAAATTCCCTATCAGTAAGTTTTTGGAGTAGGGGAGGAAACCTGAGAACCCGGAGGAAACCCACGCAAACACAGGGAGAACATTCAGGCTCCTTGCAGTTGTTGTCCTTGGTGGAAATTAAACCCAGGACCCCAGCGCTGCAAGGCTGCAGTGCTAACCACTGAGCCACCATGCCACCCATAATGTACACTCTATCAAAATATAAAATCAATTACCTTTTTTTTCACTTTGTAAGACGCACTTTTTTCCCCCCAAAACTGGGGGTACAATAGAGGGGCGTCTTACAAAACAGATATGGCTTACCGGGATGCCGGTGGTAGACTGGGGTCATAGGAGACAGGCTCACAGGACACACTCGGGGTTGTCATGGCATGCGGCATTGATCTGCAGGTGGGCTGTGAGGGTGTCTCGGCAGCAGGTGTATTGAGCTGACTACCGGCTCAAGTGAATCGACCGCGGTTGATGTGATGAACTTGAAGAAAACGACCGCGAAGTCCTATCTGTGCACGCGCCGCCTCCGCGGCCATTTTCTTGAAATTTATATCCGCTACACCCCCGAGCCCGCAGTATCGCTGACCCTCCTGAGCCGCAAAACCCCCTCCTCTGAGCCCGCAGCATCACCTACTCTGCCTCTTGTGACCTTTCTGAACAGCTCCACCACCACCGCTCCCCCTGGTGAGCATTAGGATTAAGACGCACTAGGATTATAAGACGGACCCTCATTTTAACATTAAAAATTATTGTTTTCTATTTTCCTCCTCTAATTTTGGGGGGTGTCTTATAATCCGGTGCGTCTTAGAAAACAAAAAAAATTCTGTAATTTGATCGGTACACAGAGTGGTGAGAAAAAAATTCCAAATGCCAAAATTACATTTTTTGGTCACCAAAAGATTTATTTTAAATGCAATGACAGGCGATCAAAACATAGCATCTGCACAAAAATGGTATCAGTAAAAACGTGAGCTCAAGACACAAAGAATAAGCCATCGCAGAGTCCTAGATCGTGAAAAATGAGAACACTACAGGTCTCGGAAAATGACGACAAAAGCGCAATTGGTTTTTTGGACATGTTTCTGTATTTTTTTAACTTCTTAGATAAAAGTATATTATACATGTCTGGTATCTACAAACTCGTACCGACCTGAGGCATCATATAATCATAAAATTGCACTTTTTTTTTGCAATCTCACTTGGAATTTTTTTTCCCATTTCCAGTACACTATTTGGTAAAACTAATGGTTTTATTCAAAAGTACAACTCAGCTCACAAATAACACACTTCATATGGCAATATTAATGGAAAAATAAAAACTTATGGCTCTTGGAAAAATTGAAAACAAAAAATGAAAAATCGCTGAGGGTGAAGGGCTTAAGGACTACTTGGCACTTCCTCAAGTAAGCAAGCCGTTAGGAAATACCTAAAGGGGGCTTTACACGCAACGATTTCTCTAACGATATGTTGTCGGGGTCACGTAATTCGTTACGCACATCTGGCGTCGTTAGCGACGTCATTGCGTGTGACATCTATGAGCAAGTGTTAACGATCAAAAATACTCACCTGATCGTTGATCGTTGACACGTCATTCATTTTCAAAAAATTGTTTCTGGTGCTGGATGCAGGTTGTTCGTCATTCCTGAGGCAGCACACATCGCTATGTGTGAGACCTCGGGAACGACGAACGGCAGTGTTCCTGCGTCCTCCGGCAACGAGGTGGGCGTGTCGTTAATGCGGCTGGTCTCCGCCCCCTTCTATTAGCGGGCCGCTGTGTGACGTCGCTGTGATGGCGCACGAACCTCCCCCTTAAAAAAGGTTGTTCGCCGCCCACAGCGACATCGCTAGGAAGGTAAGTACGTGTTACGCGTCCTAGCGATATTGTGCGCCCCAGGCAGCGATTTGCCCATGATGCACAAACGACGGGGGCGGGTGCTTTCATGAGCGACATTGCTAGCGATGTCGCTGCGTGTGAAGCAGCCTTAAGTCTGGGTGATTGTTGAGGAGGTCACTCAGACTTCCAGGTACCTTTTTACTCCTGAGATAAAATACTACTGAATGTGGAACGACTTTTCCAAAAATCAATCATTATCAGCATTCGTTTTCATTGACTGTAGGACTAGAGCTAACTTCACTGATTCAGGGCTGGTTTTGAGACTAGGATTATGGGCAGATAAGTTGGAAGGACCCATTCAAATTGTTGCCATTGAGAGGACGCCACTATGCCAGAACCTTGTCTAGTGGGTAAAAGTGAAATTTCCACTCAGAGTGGAAACTCTTAACTCTGAGTCCATATCCTGTTATGTATTTTATAACTTACCTGTGGGGTTAGTGTTGGGAATTTTATGACTGCGTATTCATAATTCTGTCATTGATTGGTGTCAGAAGTGTATTGTTAAGTCGATTTCCTATTGTCATAAGATGTTTTTGTTCTGTTCAGGTTTTAGCCGCTAGTCGGGAGGGTCTGCCGGGGTACCTGAAGGACTCTGGAGATATGTTCTTAGAAACAGAGGCTGTTTTTTTAAACAAATCAATTCAGTTGAAGTTTAGACTTTCAGATTTAATTCAATGGGTTGAACAAGATGATTGCATAAAAACATGAGGAACTAAAGCATTTTTTAAACTCAATCCATTCATTTCTGGGGCTCAAAAGTAAATGGACAAATTAAATATTTTGAAATAAAATGTTAATTTCTAATACTTGGTTGAAAACGATTTGTTGGCAATGACTGCGTGAAGTCTTGAACTCATGGACATCACCACACGCTGTGTTTCCTCCTTTGTAATGCTCTGTTAGCCTTTACTGCAGCGGTTTTCAGTTGATGTTTGTTTGTGGACCTTTCTGTCTGAGGTTTAGTCTGTAACAAGTGAAATGCAGTCCTATTGGGGTGAGATCAGGTGACTGACTTGGCCATTCAAAAATATTCCACTTCTTTACTTTAATAAGCTTCTGGGTTTCTTTTAACTTTATGTTTTGGATCATTGTCCATCTTTATTATGAAACGCCGACCAATCAGGGTCACGCTCAGGATACAGCAGCACGGAGGTGCGCACTACGTTCAGGAACCCTCACTTACTCTAAAATATACAAAAGAGAGCAATACCTGAAGCGACTACGTGAACAAGGCTATTATTAGCCGAAACTTAGGAATTGGTCGCAATAAGCTTAATGATCTCTCCTTTGTAAATAAATATATTTCACTTGCAAAAAAAACCATAGTGTGCAGTGTATCTATAATTAATGACCAATCAGTTTGGCTGCATTCGAACACACAGTATGTCTCTGAAAACACTAGAATTGATCCGGCTGCTTCTGTTCTGTGTCACATCATCAATAATCACTAGGGATCGTATGATACAGATTATATGATGTGCTCTGGATCATGAGCTGTACCATGTCCGGCCATCACATTGCCTCCGTCGTGTGATACAGATGATGTGGTGTGCTCTGGATCATGAGCTGTACCATGCTCGGCCAGCACACTGCCTCTGCCGCGTTTTACAGATGATGTGGTATGCTTTGGATTCTGAGCTGTACCATTCCTTTGCCATACTTTTTTATCTCCATCATTCTGGTAGAGGTTGATCTTGATTTCATCCCTCCAAAGAATGTTCTTCCAGAATTGTACTAATTTTTTAAAATATTTTTTAAGCAAAGTAGAATCTAGTCTTCTTCTTTTTGAGACTTATGAGTGGCTTGCACCGTGCAGTGAACCCTCTGTATTTTCTTTCATTCAGTCTTCTCTTTATGGTAGATTTGGATATTGATATGCCTACATTTTGGAGAGTGTTGTTCACTTGCTGGATGTTGTGAAGGTGTTTCTCTTCACCATGGTAATTACCGTATTTTCGGATTATAAGACGCACTTTTCTTCCCAAACATTTGGGAGGAAAATGAGGGGTGCATCTTAAAATCCAAATATAGCTTACCGGGAGGTGAATTGGCGGGGGGCTGACTGTGCGGCTCTGTGTGCAGGCGGATGGGTGCGTGCGGGCGGATGTGTACAGCCCCGCGCTCGGCTGCAGCCGAGCCGCTCGGATCCGGGCTCGTTTGGTGGGTGGCTCGAGCTCCTCCGGACCGGGGGTCACGTCGCTCTGCAAGGGGGGTTGCTGGCGATCTCAATGGGAGGTGGTTAGGTTGGTGTTCGGTCGGAGCCATGTTTGAGTTCGTGACGCCACCCACGGGACGTGGGGAAAGTGTAGACACCACCGCTGCAGTTACGGGGGCACCCGGGGGAGATGGTCGTGCAGCAAGATGTTAACCCCTCCGTGGGCAGGGGTGGTGGCCCCGGGACCCGTTTGGGGAGAATAGTGGTTGGGCGGTGCAGGGCGGTGCGCGGCCGGGTGGCACTGTTGTACTCACGATTCCTGACACACACTAGTCTCCAATGAACAAAGTTGATGGTGGTCGGTGCCCGCAGCCGGCTGCGGCTTGTCCCCCACCCGGGTTGGTGGTCCTGGCCTTCTTCCTGCACCTTGTTATGTTCGTGTAGACTGCCTGTGCCTTAGCAGCGGGAGTCCGCTCCCCGGCTGTGTATGTACTGGTGGAATCTGTTTGCCCACAGGCGCTGGCCCGTGGGATCTCTCTGCCTGTGCAGTGGCTTTCTATCCCCCTCGGTGGGCTGTTCCCTTTTTTTGGGTCTTGGGATGGGAAAGGACCTAAGGTCCAGACCTCAATCAGTGAATTCAACGTGGTCCAGTGGCTTCTGGGCCTCGTTCTGGGTCTGAATACCCCTCTTGTGCTCCGGTTTCTAGTCGGTTCCCCGGTTCGGTACCGGTGGGCCACTACCCTGTCCCGGTCCCTTACGGTTCCACCTGGCCGTCTTCCCGGTCCCTGCAGGCCAGGCCACCGCCTGCCTCCTAGCCAAGGTACCAGGGCTACGACCCTGGCACCTGTCAGTTCCCGCTGCAGACCTGTCACCACAGGCCTGCTGCACACTCCTCCTCTACAAACTGATCTGACTGACTGTGCACTTGAACTGAACTGAACTGTGTTTCTCCTGCCTCAGGCCCTCTGGACTCCTCGGTGGGCGTGGCCAACTGCCTGGCTCCGCCCCCTGGTGTGACCATCAAGCTCAGAGGGGGTTGACTAGGTTTTAGTGTGGTTGGCTGCTGTTACCTTTTTAGGGGGACAGGTATTATGCAAGGGCCTACCTGTGACTACCTGGCTAGTCCAGGACGTCACAGCTGGGTGCCTGTCGGTGCATGCGGCCAGCTGCCGCTCTGTCCCGGTAGCCGGCTGTCTCTCTGTGCGGGTGGCCGGGCGGCTTGCTGGCTGCTACTCTGTGTGGGCGACCGGATGGCTGTGCGGACTGCGGTGGCTGTATTGCAGGTGTTCTAGTCTGTCCACGGTCCTAGCTTCAAATGATGGCAGCGGGAGTCAGTGCATGCGCAGATAGAGCTCTTGGATGAGCTCCATCTACACACGCGCCGCTCCGGGCACCATTTATTTGAAGCCTGGACCGCGGACAGACTGGGACACTCGCCACACCATCCTACTCCACCTCACAACCACCGCAGCTTCCGCTGCCACCACTGACCTACTGCTGCCACCACTGACCCGCTGTTGCCACTGCCACCACTGACCTGCTGTTGCCGCTGCCACCACGGACCCGCCACCATCGCTGCCACCCTTGACCCGCCACCGCCGCTGCCACCAATGACCTGCCGCTGCCTTTGCCACCACGGACCCACCGGTGCCACCACTGACCCAACACAGCCTCTCTCTCCTGTGACCCTGCTACCCCACCGCTGCCGCCCCTATCGGTAAGACAACATCGGAGTATAAGACGGACCCCATTTTTTTTTTTACCTTTTTTTATCTCTAAACTCGGGGTGTATCTTATAATCCAGTGTGTCTTATAAAACATAAAATACGGTATTCTGCAATTATCCACCATTGTTCTCTTCCGTGCGTGTATAGGTCTTTTTGCATTGCTGAGGTCACCAGTGCTTGCTTTCTTTCTCGGGATGTACCAAACTGTAGCTATCGCCATTCCTAACATTGTAGCAATTTTTCTTTTTTTTTTTTTCTGTTTTTGCAGATGAAGGATGGCTTGTTTCACCTGCAAGGAGAGCTCCTTTGACTCCAAAAACTTCAAAATGCAAGCAGCACACCTCAAATCAACTCCAGACCTTATATGTGCTTAATTGAGAATGAAATAGCAAAGGCATTGCCCACACAGCCTTTGAGTCAATTGTCCAATTATTTTTGGGCCCTTTAAAACCAGGGTGGCACATGTAAAGGAGCTGAAACTCCAAAACCATTAATCAAATCATTTAATGTGGATACCCTCAAATGAAAGCTAAAAGTCATAACCTTATGTCCATGTTCATTATATAACTATAACTTGAATATGTTTCAGGAAACAGGTAAAAGAACTAAATTTTGTGTCAGTGTCCAAATATACAGTACAGACCAAAAGTTTGGACACACCTTCTCATCTCTAGAACAACTGTTAAGAGGAGACTTTGTGCAGCAGGCCTTCATGGTAAAATAGCTGCTAGGAAACCACTGCTAAGGACAGGCAACAAGCAGAAGAGACTTGTTTGGGCTAAAGAACACAAGGAATGGACATTAGACCAGTGGAAATCTGTGCTTTGGTCTGATGAGTCCAAATTTGAGATCTTTGGATCCAACCACCGTGTCTTTGTAGGAAAGGTGAACGGATAAACTCTACATGGCTGGTTCCCATCGTGAAGCATGGAGGAGGAGGTGTGATGGTGTGGGGGTGCTTTGCTGGTGACATTGTTGTGGATTTATTCAAAATTGAAGGCATACAGAACCAGCATGCCTACCAGAGCATCTTGCAGTGGCATGCTATTCCATCCGGTTTGCGTTTAGTTGGACCATCATTTATTTTTCAACAGGACAATGACCCCAAACACACCTCCAGACTGTGTAAGGGCTATTGGACTAAGAAGGAGAGTGATGGGGTGCTACGCCATATGACCTGGTCTCCACAGTCACCAGACCTGAACCCAATCGAGATAGTTTGGGGTGAGCTGGACTGTAGAGTAAAGGCAAAAGGACCAACAAGTGCTAAGCATCTCTGGGAACTCCTTCAAGACTGTTGGAAAACCATTTCCGGTGACTACCTCTTGAAGCTCATCAAGAGAATGCCAAGAGTGTGCAAAGTAGTAATCAAAGCAAAAGGTGGCTACTTTGAAGAATGTAGAATATAAGACATATTTTCAGTTGTTTCACACTTTTTTAAGTATTTCATTCCACATGTTTTAAATTATAGTTTTGATGCCTTCAATGTGAATCTACAATTTTCAGAGTCCTGAAAATAAAGAAAACTCTTTGAATGAGAAGGTATGTCCAAACTTTTGGTCTGTACTGTATATATGGACCTAATTGTATGCAAATGAAAGTTTATAGAAGGGTCATATTTGTCTTTCCTCATAGCATGTAGCTGCTTGATTTTTCTTTCTAAAAAAGGAAGACATCCTTGCCTCGATTTCTGTGAATTAAACAAAATTACAGTTAAGAATACTTATCCATTCCACTCATCAGCTTACAGAGGCTAAACGGTTTTTCAAACTGATCTAGGAGGGCTTAAAATTTGATACGCATACAGAAGGGTGATGAGTGGCAGATGGCATTTTTAACATCTGAAAATTTTCCCATGCCTTTTGGATTACTGCCAGCAGTTTTCAAAACTTGAATAATATTTTATGTGATTCTGATAGAAGGTTTATGGTAGTCTATCTGGATGATATTCAAAGTATGGATACATTTTTTGGAGGGAGCTATTCATCAAGTCATGGTTGTGATGGATCATAAAAAAATAGCTAATTCTGAATCAGCCAACTGGTTGACCCCAAGACAGGCCAGATGACCTTTATTAGAGATGAGGGAATCTTTGGAAGTTCGGTTCTCCAGGTACATTCGAACCTTAAAGAAGTTCGGTTTTTGACTCCGACTTGATCCAAAACTCAATGGAAGTCAGTAATTGGGCATTTCATGGCTCCACCCACATGCTGCCAGCCATAAGTAGAACACTTCCAGCGGTGGGTGTTCGAGTTTTTTCAAAACTTTTTTTTGTTTGTGTCTGCACACTGCATCTGATCATGCGGATTTTACCCAAAATGTGGGCCATCCAAAAACTGCACACGGTTTGCATGGGGCTGAGCATCACTCATAGTGAAGCACAGCGTTGCATGACTGAGTGGCTTGCACTCATAACTCATTCGAACTTTGAACCCGAACATAGTTTTTTTGGAAATTGGTTTCTGAACCCGAACTACGAACATCAACTCTCAGGTTTGCTCATTTCTAGTCCTTATTTTTCTATAGATTAAATTTTTCTATCAAGTTTAGATCAAGAATGTGAGGGCTGATGCTTTGTCATGTAGCCTTGATTCTGTTTCTCTTGCAGAACCTCCATCATCCTTTCTTCCTCTAGGTATTGTGGTTTCTATGGTATCTTCGGTGTTGGAAGCAAAGCCCAGTTTTGGCTCCTTCTACTACTCCAGGATCCAAATTTTTTGGCCTGTGTATTTGACATTACTTTGGCTACAGGAATTTCATGATTCTGTTTTGAGTGATAACCCTGGAGTTACAGCTACCCAGACTGCTAGACTCTTTTAGTGGTCATCCATGCAGTCTACCATAGATGGCTAGCCAGGGAATTGGCTCCATTGCCAATTCCAGAAAGACTGTGGACTCATTTGTCCTTGGATCTCGTTACTGATTTGCTTTTGTCTGGTGTTAAAACTAGAGATGAGCGAACCGGTCGCGGTTCGGCTCGAGTTCGGTTCGGTGAACGGGCGTCTTGTTCGAGTTCGGTTCGGCTAACGTTCGACGAACCGAACTCGAACCGCATAGGAAACAATGGCAGGCAATCACAAACACATAAAAACACCTAGAAAACACCCTCAAAGGTGTCCAAAAGGTGACAAACAACTCACAACACAACACAAACACATGGGAAAGTGACAAGGACATATACTCATGCAAAAACAAAAGAGCTGGACAAGGAAAAAGAGGAGGAGACACAGATATAGGCTTGGCACGCCCTTCTAAAATCATGTAAAACACCGCAAGGTGACTCCAAGCGGAGTCTCCCTTTTTTCCAAAAATTGGGCCACACACACACCCACCCCTTCAGTGGTAGCACTTGTGCCTCAGTTGTACACTTCACAGGTAGATTTGCATCAAGCACATTCAAAAATACGCCATACTTAACCGTCCCCAGGATGACACCGGGGTAGGTAGCAAAGGCTTTCCTGATCCCAGCTCTGTACATCTTGGATCATTTTTAAAAACAATGTAAGCAAGAGTTACTCCAAGCGGAGTCTCCCTTTTTTCCAAAAATTGAGCCACACACACACCCACCCCTTCAGTGGCAGCACTTGTGCCCCAGTTGTACACTTCACAGCTAGATTTGCATCAAGAACATTCAAAAATACGCCATACTTAACCGTCCCCAGGATGACACCGGGGTAGGTAGCAAAGTCTTTGCTGAACCCAGCTCTGTGCATCTTGGATCATTTTTAAAAACAATGTAAGCAAGGGTTACTCCAAGCAGAGTCTCCCTTTTTTCCAAAAATTGGGCCACACACACACACACACACACACACACACACACACACACCCACCCCTTCAGTGGCAGCACTTGTGCCCCAGTTGTATACTTCACAGCTAGATTTTCATCAAGCACATTCAAAAATACGCCATACTTAACCGTCCCCAGGATGACCCCGGGGTAGGTAGCAAAGTCTTTGCTGAACCATGACTTGTTCATCTTGGCTCCTTTAAAAAACACAGCAAGCAAGGGTTACTCAAAGTGGAGTCTCCCTTTTTTACAAAAATTGGGTCCCACACACACCCACCCCTTCAGTGGCAGCACTTGTGCCCCAGTTGTACACTTCACAGCTAGATTTGCATCAAGCACATTCAAAAATACGCCATACTTAACCGTCCCCAGGATGACCCCGGGGTAGGTAGCAAAGTCTTTCCTGATCCCAGCTCTGTGCATCTTGGATCATTTTTAAAAACAATGTAAGCAAGGGTTACTCCAAGCGGAGTCTCCCTTTTTTCCAAAAATTGGGCCACACAGACACTCACCCCTTCAGTGGCAGCACTTGTGCCCTAGTTGCAAAAAGGATGTTTTGATTTGCATCAAGCACATTCCAAATCCACAAGCATTTACTCTCCCCAGGATGACACAGGGGTAGTAAATTCCTTGTGGATCCATGACTTGTTCATTTTGATGAACGTTAGTCTGTCCACATTGTCACTGGACAGACGCGTGCGCTTATCTGTCAGCACACACCCAGCAGCACTGAAGACACGTTCAGAGACAACGCTGGCAGCTGGACACGACAAAATCTCCAAGGCGTAAGTGGAGAGCTCTGGCCATTTTTCAAGATTTGAAGCCCAAAATGAGCAAGGCTCCATTTGCAAAGTCATGGCATCGATGTTCATTTGGAGATACTCCTGTATCATCCTCTCCAGCCGTTGACTATGTGTCAGACTTGTTGTCTCTGGTGGCCTTGCAAAGGAGGGTCTAAAAAAATTATGAAAAGATTCAATAAAATTGCTGTTACCAGCACCAGATACGGTGCTACTGGTACGGGTAGACTGTTGAAGATGACGAGACCGTCCCATGTTTGTCAAGTTACAACTGGGAGATTCACTCCCTGTACCTGCACGGTTGTTTGGTGGAAAAGCCGAGCTAAGATCGAGTAACAGCTTCTGCTGATACTCCTGCATACGTGCGTCCCTTTCTATGGCTGGAATTATGTCACAAAATTTGGACTTGTACTGGGGATCTAATAGTGTGGCAAGCCAGTAGTCATCATAACTTCTAATTTTGACAATACGAGGGTCATGTTGGAGGTAGTGCAGCAAGAAGGCACTCATGTGTCTTGCGCAGCCAGGCGGACCAAGTCCACGCTGTAATTGTGGCATAGAGGTGCTAACCGTTCTTTCTTCCTCTGACATCTCCCCCCAACCTCTTTCAACTGAAATTTGACCAAGGTCTCCCTCATCCGCTGAGTCTTCCATGTCCATGGACAGTTCGTCCTCCATTTCTTCATGTTCTCCTGCACCTTCCTCAACATTTCGCCTGCTACCATGCGCCCTTGTTGATCCCTGTCCCCCATGGTCCCATGCCTGCCGCGTTGGTGATGATGAACGTCTGGACCTTGGTGATGTTGTTGTGTCTTGCGCATATGAATCCTCCTGTAGTTCCTCCCCTTCCTGTTGTCCCACCCCCTGACTCCGAATAGTGTTTAGCGTGTTCTCCAGAATGTAAATGACTGGAATTGTCATGCTGATAATGGCATTGTCAGCACTAAACATATTCGTCGCCATGTCGAAACTGTGCAGAAGGGTGCATAGGTCCTTGATCTGAGACCACTCCATCAGGGTGATCTGCTCCACCTCTGCATCTCGTTGGCCCAGGCTATACGTCATGACGTATGGCACCAGGGCTCGGCAGTGCTGCCACAGTCGCTGTAACATGTGGAGAGTCGAATTCCAGCGTGTCGCCACATCGCATTTCAGGCGATGAACCGGCAGGCCGAAAGACTTCTGGAGCGATGCAAGTCGCTCAGCTGCGGCGGTTGAACGGCGGAAGTGAGCAGACAGTTTTCGTGCCCTGGTCAGAAGGCCATCTAGGCCGGGATAGTGTGTTAAAAATTGCTGGACAACAAGGTTCAACACGTGAGCTATACAAGGCACGTGTGTCACCTTGCCCAGGCGAAGGGCCGCATCCAGGTTTGCAGCATTGTCGCACACGGCCTTACCAGGCTGCAGGTTGAGTGGAGACAACCATTTATTAAACTCGGTCTCCAGAGCTGCCCACAACTCAGCCGCTGTGTGACTCCTATTTCCAAGACATGTCAAGCTAAAGACCGCCTGATGCCGTTGCGCTCTGCTGCCAGCATAGTAATGAGGGGTGCGTGATTCCTTCTGCACAGTGAGAACGCTGGTGGCCTGACCAGGCAGGCTTGGGGCTTGTAATACTATTGTATGTTTTGAGGATTTCGATAGCGTTAGGGCAATGACAGCCAGAGACGAGTTTGTGGTACAAGATGTTTATGATATGTAACCACGGTAGATACACAACGGAAATACACAGTATAACAAACACATGAAAATACCTTTCCGAAACGGAGCGAAGGGGATTCCCGGGGCCACGCACCGGACTCCCCCAGGGAGACCACCAGAGCGAACCCCTATACAGGGACTGTCCGGCAATCAACCCCGGAAGGCCTAAATGCGCCGCAGCCGGGACACAAGGGGCAAGCGGTAAAGTCCAGAAGTGTCCGTACGGGATGAAAGTCCAAAATGGTGATGAACCGGAAGAAACCGGGCAGACGTGCTGACCAAAGACGGCAGACGGAGTCCGGGCACAGTTTGAAGAAACCGGGTATGGTCCAGAGTCGGTCGGTAGATTTTCAGGAGGATCCAAAGGTAATCAAGCAGCAGCAGCAGCAAAGCAGGAGCACACAGCAAGCAGTATACTCAGGCACTGGACTAGGCTTAGAGGCGGCCTTTTAAGCAGCTGGACAGGAAGTAGGGCAACAGAACATAAAACTCCATGTTAACCGAGGGCAAGCTCTTTCAAAAGAGGACTGGAAAACCCGGAAACCTGACATTACTCCCCCCCCCAGAAACGGCCTCAGGACGGGTCAGGGCCCGGCTTGTCCGGGTACCGTCGATGAAACTGAGCGATCTTCCGGGGTGCTCGAATGTTACCCACCGGTTCCCAGAAATCGTCCTCGGGGGCGTACCCCTGCCAACGTACCAGATACTGAAGCCGACGACGATGGAGCCGGGAGTCAATAATGTCCTCAACCACGAACTGCTCCTCGCCGTCGACCATCACAGGCGGAGGAGGAGGCACGACACGACCATGAAACGTATTGGGAGAGACGGATTTGAGGAGAGAAACATGAAAGACCGGGTGTACCTTTAGATGGTGCGGTAACCGCAGCCGACAGGCCACAGGGCTCACGATCCCGGTGATCTTGAACGGACCGATGAATTTTTGTCCCAGCTTCTGCGAAGGGACACCCAATCTCAGGTTCTTGGTGGACAACCATACAGAGTCCCCTACCTTATACATGGGTGCCGGTTTCCGGTGAGCGTCTGCCGACCTCTTGTAACGCTCCTGAGCTGTAGCCACAGTGTCCTTCAGAACCTCCAGATTTTGTCGTAGCTCTGTCAATCTGTCCTCCACCGCAGGCACTGAGACCGCAACCGGTGACCTAGGCAAAATAGTCGGATGGTAACCCAAGTTAGCAAAGAAGGGCGTTACCTTAGTGGAGCTTCTCTGAGTGTTGTTATATGAGAACTCCGCCAACGGAAGCATCTTCAGCCAATCGTCCTGCAGATGGCTGACATAACAGCGAAGGTATTGTTCCAGGGTTTGATTGGTCCGTTCGGTTTGCCCATTTGTCTAAGGATGGTATGCAGAAGACAAACAGACATCAATCTGGAGTGCCGTACAAAACCCCTTCCAGAACCTAGACGTGAACTGCACGCCCCGGTCAGAGATGATCTCGTCTGGTACCCCATGCAATCGGAATACGTTCTGGATAACCAGATCCACTGTCTCTGCGGCTGAGGGAAGACCGGCACACGGAATAAAGTGAGCAGCTTTAGTCAACCGATCCACCACCACTAAAATGGTATTGTGACCGTCTGAGACGGGCAACTCCACAATAAAATCCATTGAGATAGACCCCCAAGGGCGAGATGGCACGGGTAACGGTTGGAGGAGTCCTGTAGGAGCCACACGAGGGACCTTGCACCGGGCACAAACCACACATGAGTGGACATAGTCCTTTACATCCTTTAAACAGGTAGGCCACCAGAAAAAACGGTTCAGAAATTCCTGCGTCTTCTGTACCCCCCTATGACCAGCCAACACGGAGTCATGGACCAACTTGAGAACCCGAAGTCTTACGGCCTCCGGGACATAAATGCGTCGCTCTCTCAACCACACACCATTCCGAAGAACAAGAGTTACATCATTCGGGGGGGCAGCAAGAAATACGTCACCATCATAGGCCAGCTTGATGTCCTTCCACAAGTCCTGGTCCTGGATTACTCCAACGAAATTGGCATCCGATAACACGGTCTGAGACGGGGTTCCAGGCACGGAGTCCACGACGTGGATTCGGGACAAGGCATCGGCTTTCCCATTACGTGAACCTGGACGGTATGTAACGACAAAATTGAACTGGTTAAGGAATAGGCTCCAACGGGCTTGCCGTGGAGACAGGCACCTGGCAGACTTAAGAAATTCCAGATTACGATGATCTGTGAGTACTATCACTTGCTGCGCGGCTCCCTGTAAGTGGTGTCTCCATTCCTTGAAAGCGGAAATAATCGCTAACAATTCCTTGTCCGCAATGTCATAGTTCCTTTCTGCAGGGGACAACCGGCGGGAAAAGAAAGCACACGGATGTAAGAGACTCTTGTCCCCAGTCCTTTGAGAAAGGATGGCCCCTAATGCGTAGTCGGAAGCGTCGACTTCCACGATAAAGGGAAGTGCGGGATTCGGATGTACCAATATAGGCGCTGAGGTAAAACAAACCTTGAGACGATGGAAAGCTTCCTGGGCCTGGGCGGACCACACAAACTTCTGTCCTTTCTTGGTTAACAGAGTGATGGGACGAACGATCTCTGAAAAATTACGGATAAAACGTCGGTAAAAGTTGGCAAAACCGACAAAGCGTTGTACCTCTTTGATGTTCCCCGGTTCCGGCCAGTCTAGAATTGCTTGTATCTTGCCAGACTCCATGTTCAGTCCCTGAGGAGAGATGACATAACCTAAGAATTGTATTTGTGAGCAATGGAATTCGCATTTCTCCAGTTTGATGTACAGGTGGTTTTCCCTCAGCCGGGTAAGTACGGTCTTGACGTGTTCCTGGTGTTCCTGCAGGGAATCAGAAAAGATTAGGATATCGTCCAGATAAATCACCATGAATTGGTCCATGATATCCCTAAAAATATCGTTAACTAGATGTTGGAAAGTCGCGGGAGCGTTACAAAGTCCAAAAGGCATCACTAGGTACTCAAAATGTCCATACCGACATCGGAACGCGGTCTTCCACTCGTCTCCGGGACGTATACGGAGTAGATTGTATGCCCCACGGAGATCCAATTTGGTGAATATTTTTGCCTGTTGGACCCTCTCCAATAGCTCAGGAATCAACGGTAACGGATACCGGTTCCGGATAGTTATTTTATTCAGTTCCCGGTAGTCAATACAGGGTCTCAGAGTCCCCTCTTTCTTTTTCACGAAAAAGATGGGTGCCCCTGCTGGTGAGGTAGACGGACGAATAAATCCCTTAGCTAGACTTTCATCAATGTATTCTTTTAGTGCTTCTAGCTCAGGTGCCGCCAACGGGTAGACATGACCAAACGGGATCTCCGCCCCTGGGAGTAAGTCTATGGGGCAATCATACGGTCTATGTGGGGGAAGCCGATCGGCTTTTCTTTTGTCGCATATATCCGCAAAGTCATTATACACCGGGGGTAGAACAGGTACCTGTACAGTGCCCTCCGCATTCGGTGTTACTGGAACCGGAACAGTTGGACTAATGGTCGGAATACTCTGCGGTGGGAAGGATATTTCCTTAGTTTCCCAATCGATGACCGGATTTGTAGACCTTAGCCACGGAATACCTAGAATAATCGGAAAATGAGGAGAAGAAATTAACATGAAAACAAGGGTCTCCTGCTGACCTGGCTTCATGACGCATTCTAGCGGTACGGTTTCCCGATCAACTGGTCCAGAGATTAACGGAGATCCGTCAACCGTCTCCATGGTAACCGGTGAGGATCTTTGCTGAGTCCGGATACCGTGTTTCCTGGCAAAAGAGGAGTCCATGAAATTTCCCCCTGCCCCAGAATCTATCATTGCAGAGGTAGGTATTAGCTGTCCCTCCCACCGGATCTGAATGGGGAGCGAGCAATGGGTATATTTCCTTTCCGAGTCCTTCGGTGAGGTTGACATTACAGTCAAGGGAAATACCGCATCCAAGTGTCCGCTTGCCTCAGAGATATCGGACTCTGCATCCGTGTTGTCACACTCTGCCATGGCTGCCAATACCTTATTTGGGCGATTCGGACGTTTCGGGCAGTCGATCAAGAAATGGTCCGATTGACCGCAATAGAAACACAAACGCTCACGGAGCCGGTGTTCGCGACGTTCATTGGTCTCTCGCTTTTGCAGAGAGTCCACTTGCATAGGAACGTCCTCGGCCTCCCGTGGCGTCCTGAGAGCGGGTTCTCTGGAAGGAAATGCAAAGTTGTTCACACGGTTTACAGCTGCCCATTTTTCCTGTCTACGTTCCGTCAAGCGGGTATCAATACGCACACAGTGCTGGAGAAACAGTTCAAAATCCCCTGGAGATTCGGAACGGGCTAACTCGTCTTTGATGGTACCGGACAAACCCTTTCTGAAAACAGACAATAATGCATTGTTTCCCCAATCGGTGTCTACCACTAACCTCTTAAATTCAGTGGCATATTCAACGACAGAACGCTTTCCCTGACGCAAGGAAAGGAGAGCCGATTCAGCGGTAGCACGGCGATTCGGATCATCAAACATCTGCGCCATTGCGGTCAGAAAGTCCTCCAGGTGATTTAAACGGATGTCCCGGTTCTCTATCATAGGATTAGCCCAAGCCAGTGCTCGTGAGGTTAATAACATAATTATACATAACACTTTGGACCGGTCAGAACGGTAATAATCAGCATGTACATCAAAAAACAGTATACATTGGTTCACAAATCCACGAAACTGACTACGGTCACCATTGAAACGGAATGGGGGTAACCTAGGCATACCGGCAGCTGATACGGACGTAGTGGGGCCGGCTTCCTGAGCCTCCACTCTGACTTGCAAATCCTGTATAGCCGGACCCAGTACCTGGTGATCATGGCCCAGCTGTGTCTCCACATCTCTAAGTTTAGACTGCACCACCTCCATCTCCTGCTGCAAGGAGTTAATCATAGAAAAGAGCTGATCTACTCGTGTCTCAGTCATTGCCCCAGCGAAATCCTCTTAGTGGCCTGAGTATAATGTAATACTATTGTATGTTTTGAGGATTTCGATAGCGTTAGGGCAATGACAGCCAGAGACGAGTTTGTGGTACAAGATGTTTATGATATGTAACCACGGTAGATACACAACGGAAATACACAGTATAACAAACACATGAAAATACCTTTCCGAAACGGAGCGAAGGGGATTCCCGGGGCCACGCACCGGACTCCCCCAGGGAGACCACCAGAGCGAACCCCTATACAGGGACTGTCCGGCAATCAACCCCGGAAGGCCTAAATGCGCCGCAGCCGGGACACAAGGGGCAAGCGGTAAAGTCCAGAAGTGTCCGTACGGGATGAAAGTCCAAAATGGTGATGAACCGGAAGAAACCGGGCAGACGTGCTGACCAAAGACGGCAGACGGAGTCCGGGCACAGTTTGAAGAAACCGGGTATGGTCCAGAGTCGGTCGGTAGATTTTCAGGAGGATCCAAAGGTAATCAAGCAGCAGCAGCAGCAAAGCAGGAGCACACAGCAAGCAGTATACTCAGGCACTGGACTAGGCTTAGAGGCGGCCTTTTAAGCAGCTGGACAGGAAGTAGGGCAACAGAACATAAAACTCCATGTTAACCGAGGGCAAGCTCTTTCAAAAGAGGACTGGAAAACCCGGAAACCTGACAGGGCTGAGGTGGAGGACCCAGATGAGGTGGAGGAGGCAGAAGCAGTGGCGGAACTTGGACAGACAGAGGATTGACACACAAGTCGTGGGGATGGCAAGACTTGTGCAGCAGACCCTTCACCATCTATCACCATAGTTACCCAGTGCCCAGTCAGCGACATGTAACATCCCTGTCCATGCTTACTGGTCCAAGTATCGGTGGTGAAATGAACTCGTTGACACACAGAGTTTCTCAAGTAAGCGGTGATGTTGTGTGCGACATGCTGGTGTAGCGCGGGCACACCTTTCTTATAGAAGTAGTGGCGACTAGGCATCTGGTACTGGGGCACAGCGACAGACATAAGGTCTCTAAAATCCCGTGTGTCCACCAGGCGGAAAGGCAGCATTTCGGTAGCCAAGAGCTTACAGAGGGATAAAGTCAACCTCTTAGCTTGTCATGGGTCGCAGGAAATGGCCTTTTATTTGTCCACATCTGAGGGACAGAGATCTGGCTGCTGTGTGTAGACGGTGTTGAGTAGGGTGTCCCTGGAAAAATGCAGGTTTGTGAGTTAAGTGCAGGCATAGACATGATGTTGCCTTCATCCAACGTTGGTGCTATCGATGTCTGAGAGAGCTGTACACACGCACTTGTTTCCCCTTCCAAACCAACTGACGACCTACCAAGCAAACTGCCTGTTGCGGTTACAGTGGTGGAAGTTGTGCGTGGAAAACCAGGTGTGACAGCTGTCCCCACAGTCCTAGAAGATGAAGAGCGCGCGGATGCACTGGAAGGGGCAGGCGGTGGATGGTTCACTCCGCTAGGCCGCATTGCAGCACGGTGAGCTTCCCACTGGGACATATGATATTTATTCATGTGACGATTCATGGAAGAAGTTGTCAAACTGCTGAGGTTTTGCCCTCTACTAACAGAATCATGACAAATTTTACAGATCACATAATTTGGGCGATCTTTTGCTATGTCAAAAAAGGACCAGGCTAGGCAAGGCTTAGAGGGCATGCGACCTGCTGATCCACCCCGACTAGTGCTCAGAGGCACAGTGGTGGCTGAGGATGCAGTTGTAGACGTGCTACCAGTACTCCGACTCTGTCCAGGAAGGCGCAAGGTAACTTCGTCGTCAGTTGCATACTCCTCCACCGTCTCTGTTGATCTCCTCGCTCCTCGAGGGCCTGACTGTGGGTTGACAGTAGGTGGGATCTAGAACTTCCTCATCAATTGTTGTGTTTGCATTCCCCTCACCCTCAGACCGAGCCTCTTCTTGCTCTGACCGAATATTTAAGTTGTCATCCCAATCTGGTATCTGCGTCTCATCGTCATCAGTATGTTCCTCATTGTCTATAACAACAGGTGTTACAGTTTGTGAAAAAGGGTCAACATTATGCACAGAAACTTGGTCCTCATGGCCTGATTCAGAGTCACAAAGGTTCTGGGCATCACTGCAGACCATTTCCTGGTCTGTACTCACTGTAGCTTGGGAGCAGACCTCTGATTCCCAGGCTATAGTGTGACAGAACAGCTCTGCAGACTCAGCCATCTCAGTTCCACCATACTGTGAAGGGCAGATGGAGACTTCAGAGCTGGGAGAAAGCAAGTTTGATTGGGATGACAACTCAGAGGACTGGTGTTTTTTGGATGCGGTAGTTGAGGTGGCGGAGAGGGCACTTGTTGAACCACTTGAGATCCATTCAAGCATTTTCCTTTTTTGGCCATCATCTACCTTTGTTCCAGTTGTTTGTGTCCGTAAAAAAGGGAGCACATTGGATTGTCCACGGTAAGTAGTAGACATCTTACTTTTGCTGGATGATGGTCTATCTTCAGCAGATGTTAATGGAGCTTTGCCACCTTCCCCACGGACAAACCCTTTTTTTCCTTTTCCAACACGCCTCTTCCCCTTTCCACCAGCATCTGTCATTTTGCCACTCATTTTGATTGCGACAAGATTGTGCACTTAAAATGTGGTAGTAAAAATTGAGAGGTGGTGTAGATTGCAGCGGAGGTCTATCTTTATTAACAGCAGAATAAACAACAATAACTATCCTTGACAATGCAACTACGGCCCTTAAACTGGCAGCAGAGTTTGCTAGTATAATGGCTTAGTAACAATGAGTTTGAGTGTGCAATGCAGAGGTGCTGCACATAGGTTTGCACCAGTGGGACACTAATGGAAGTCCAACAGCCACTTTTAGGATGCCACTAAGTTTACTCAGTGTTTGCTAGTAAAATGACTTAGTAACAATGAGTTTGAGTGTGCAATGCAGAGGTGCTGCACATAGATTTGCACCAGTGGGACACTAATGGAAGTCCAACAGCCACTTTTAGGATGCCACTAAGTTTACTCAGTGTTTGCTAGTATAATGGCTTAGTAACAATGAGTTTGAGTGTGCAATGCAGAGGTGGTGCACATAGGTTTGCACTAGTGGGACACTAATGGATGTCCAACAGCCACTTTTAGGATGCCACTAAGTTTACTCAGTGTTTGCTAGTATAATGGCTTAGTAACAATGAGTTTGAGTGTGCAATGGAGAGGTGAAGCACATAGATTTGCACCAGTGGTACACTAATGGAAGTCCAACAGCCACTTTTAGGATGCCATTAAGTTTACTCAGTGTTTGCTAGTATAATGGCTTAGTAACAATGAGCTTGAGTGTGCAAAGGGCAGGAGGGTACAGTGGCAGGGTTGTGGGTCTGGGTAGAGGAAAGGAAGCCTCCCTTTCTATCCCTCCTAATGGGGAAATGCAGTGAGGAAGTCCCTGAGCTTAGCTACACAGACGCTGTCATCTTGTGTAGTTGTTAAAATCTGTTTTCACGGACCTGACTGTCACCTATGGCTCTGACCCAGCCGGTATTAGCCCTTAAAAGGACTAATAGAAACTTCTATCCCTATTCTGTATAGCGCTGTGTATAAAGCATACACAGCAGTATCGGAGACAGGAGCTACGCCAGCGGTGACACCAAGACGCAGAAGGCAGATAATGGCGTGCTGGAGGAAAATGTCCGTTTTTATAATGCATGGACATGTGACATAGACATCCTATCACACGTGCCGTTGCTTCTCTGGCTAAAAGTCCACTTAGCTGTGTGTGTGTCTGGGATTGGCTGACATGCTGGCCCGCCCCACTACACGCGCGCGCTTAGGGAAGGAAGACAAGGAAAAAAAAAAAAAAAATGGCGATTGCCATTATCCAAACAGCAGTGATCTGAATGCGCTGTTCCCGCACACTATACGCTGAAATTTCATAATAGTGTGAGTCACAGTGTGACTAAAGGCTACTTTACACACTGCGATATCGGTCCCGATATTGCTAGCGTGGGTACCCGCCCCCATCTGTTGTGCGACACGGGCAAATCGCTGCCCGTGCCACACAACATCGCGCAGACCCGTCACACATACTTACCTGCCCGGCGACGTTGCTGTGACCGGCGAACCGCCTCCTTTCTAAGGGGGCGGTCCGTGCGGCGTCACAGCGACGTCACTGAGCGGCCGCGCAATAGAAGCGGAGGGGCGGAGATGAGTGGCCGGAACATCCCGCCCACCTCCTTCCTTCCTCATAGCGGCCGGGAGGCAGGTAAGGAGAGGATCCTCGTTCCTGTGGCATCACACATAGCGATGTGTGCTGGCGCAGGAGCGACGAACTACATCGCTACTGCTGCAGTAGCGATAATCGAAAATGGACCCCCATGTCACCGATGAGCGATTTTGCACGTTTTTGCAACGATGCAAAATCGCTCATCGGTGTCACATGCAGCAACATCGCTAATGCGGCTGGATGTGCGTCACAAATTCCGTGACCCCAACGACTCCGCATTAGCGATGTCGCAGCGTGTAAAGCCCCCTTTACACTATTACAGCGGAAAGGCAGCTAGTAATTAGCTTGTCTTTTTGCTGCTAGAACCGTTCTCGAACGTATCTAGAACTATCGAGCTTTAGCAAAAAGATCGAGTTCTAGTTCGATCTAGAACAGCCCCCAAAATCACTCGAGCCGCGAACTGGAGAACCTCGAACCGCGAACCGCGCTCAACTCTAGTTAAAACTATCTTTTGGATGATAATCAACCGATTCAGTAAACAAGCCCACTTCACTGTTATCAGGGTTTCCTAACGCTAAAATAATTCCCAAGTTGTTCATCAATCATGTGATTGTGGTAAGATTGCATGAAATCTCTCTGAATATTATATCTGATAACAGGTTAAAATTTGTAAAAATCAGAAAACTAGGTAAAGCACAAATGATAACTTGAAAAAAATGATTTGATGAAATTCTTGTAAATCAAAAAGTCACTATTTAAGAGTATTTCATGCCAAAAAACTGACGAAAAAACAATTAACTAATCAGTTGCTCTCTTGTTTCAGCTTTATACTAACCCAGCAATTTTTTCAGAGCTAGAAAAACAGTAATATTTCGCCAGCACTATATATACACTAGCATCTCCCTGGGTATCCATGCTCAACTCTGCTTAATCAAAATAAGTCAGCAATGGCTATGTAGTAGATCATTTTTTAAATTGACAGTTTTTTCTTTGACAATCAAAATACATTTTTAACTTAAAGAAGACCTTTCATCAGCGTTAGCATGTTCAACTGGCCATCATCATGGAAAAGCAGAGATTCTTCACTGGGGCATTTACTTTTTCCTCTATATGGCCAATCAAACACTGTCAGCGTCATGCAAGAAAAAAATACCCCCAGAAAAGGTCAGAACATGCTTTTTCTCTGTGATCTGGCATGATGACACACAGCTTTGCTCTCCTTGCAAGGTCACACAGATTTCAATGCCAGCAGCTACTGAATTACATAGCTCCCAACTATCCTGGATACAGTGGGAAAGTCCCAATTTTGAAACTCTGCCCCGCTGTTCTTGACGTGAGCTTACTTTTCCCGCACTGCAGTGAGAAGCAGCCGCCATGCTCACGCAGTCCACCGACCATGCCCCTTCTTGATGCCTTCCATGTCATCCCTTGCTGCCAAACACACCCCCTGTATAATAGAGCATGGTGAGTAATTTGTTAAACATAGCCCCTATATACAGTATGAGCCCACACGTAGTCCCTATATACAGTTTGAGACACACAAAGCCCTCTATATACAGCATGACCTCCTACATAGCCCCCAGGCACCCTCCTCCCCGCCCACGACAACTTGGCGTCACGAACAGGATCTTACCGCTCTGCCATTTGGTAGAGGTGCGCCTTGTTACCGCCGGAGATATCCGGCAGAAAAATTTCAGAAGCCGCCATCTTTTTGCGCGAAAAGTTCCCGCTCGAGCGTCTTCTCGAGTAGCAGAGGCGCGAAGGCCAGAACCCCGCCCCGAGAGAGGAGGGGCTGGAAAGAGCTAAGGGGGACGGGATGGCGTCCGGCCGCATGTGAACCGCGGCTGTGGAAGCAGGGACGCCAGGACTCTGCCAGCATTTGGTTCCTGGAAGAGGCCGCCGCAGTGATGCACCGACCCGTTACCCCTGTTACCGGTAGCGGCGCCCGCAGCGTCTGTGGGGGAGGACCCAGACCTGGGGTCCTCAGGCCTCACCTTTGTCACCACCCTGCCACCGGCCCCGGCAGTCCGCCCGGCCGCGACGGAGATGACGACGGCTCCGGCAGTCCGCCCGGCCGCAACGGCAGCGAAGTACTGGTCCCGTTGACCAATGGGGAGCCGTTCCTGGACTGGGGTCAAGGGGTGCTGCCTGGGCTTTAGGGGCAGCACCAAGGCTAGGTTATTTGGGTGGGTGACTGAAGGAACCGTTACCTGTTATTATTAAAAGTGTTGGACTGTTAAAGCAACGTTAAAGTAATGTGCATCCCGTTTGGGGAGAGTTGAAAATGCTTGTGTTAATGTTTTGATCTTTTGCAGTTTAAAAGAAAAATAAAACCGGTGATGGACGGGCAGCCCGAGGACGGTCTTCATTTTGCTAAGGGGGAATGTGTCGCCCTGGACAAGCCAGGGGACACAGGTAACAGCACACACAAACCCCCACCCCCAGCAGTTCACAGAAGACATCCCCAAAGTGATCTGCTTTCTGCCTCAGACTGACACACCAGGTGGGCGGAGTGAGGAGATGGGGACGCCCACCCAGGAGTGAGCTGGCTGGAGGCAGGAAACAAGCCCAGTCTAGTCCTAGGAGAGGAAGAATGAAGGTCTGCAGAGAGGCAGATGGAGCCAGGGGCCTAGGTTGGAGCCTAGGGCCTCGTAGAGAAAGTCCGGCAGACGCTAAGTGCCGTCTGCAGGGAGCCGGGGAGACAGCTGGTGGAACCGCAGGTAGCCGGGGTTGGGCAGTGGCCCCCCCAGTACGGAGTCGGGGAGCCAGCTGGAAGCCGGAGTGCAGGAGAAGGGTGCACAAAAGTAGAAGAAAGGACTTACACCATCAAACTGGGTCAGGGGAGAAACAACAACCGCAGCCGTCTGAGGGTACCCGTCCATCCAGCCGAGTGTTTTACTAAGAACTGTGTCAGTGTCTCAGGCTGAGTGAGTACCACAGTGCCGCAAGGCGCAGCGCTGCCCCCGCGTCTCTGCGCCCACCAGGCCCTGCACCTCCCAAAACATCACCGGGCCCCGGGATCACCAACCCCTACCCACGGAGGGGCAACACAACACCTGGCTGCTCCGCATCACCATCCCCGGGAGCCCCGTATAGAGCAGCGGTGGTGAAATCACCACAACCGTGGGTGGCGTCACGGACAATAAACAATTCCCACACCCAACAACCCCCTTTCACTCACGGGCGAGGAGTGCCGCTCGAGAAACCCCCGGGATCCGGCCCACCGCTCGAGCCACCACTGAGCAGCAGCCGCCGGACCCGAGCAGAAGGGGTGAGCGTAGTGTGCTGACACCCTCCTCCCCCCCCGTGACATATACAGCATGAGCCTCCGTATAGTTCCTGTATAGCGCAGCAGCCACCACATAGCCCCTATATATAGTAGGAATCCACACAACAGCAGAAGCCCACAAAGCCCATGTAAACAGCAGGAGCTTCCATATAGCCTCCTATATACACAACCACACAAAACCCCTGTTTACAGTATGAGCCCTCACATAGCTCTTGTATACAGCATGAGCCCCCACATAGCCCCTGTATACAACAGGAGCTTCCATATAGCCTCTGTACACAGCAGGAGCCCCCACATAGCCCCTGCACACAGCATGAGCCTCATTATAGTTCCTGTATAGAACAGTAGAACCCACATAGCCTCTATATATAGTAGGAGCCCACACAACAGCAGAAGCCCCACATAGCCCCTGTATACAGCAGGGTCTCTCACATAGACCCTGTATACAGAAGGAGCACTACATAGCATCTATATACAGCAGGAGCTCCCATACAGCAGTAGCTCCCACATAGCCTCTGTATACAGAAGGAGTGCCACATAGCACCTGTATACAGCAGGATCCCCCAGAGAGCCATTGTATACAGCATGAGCCCCCACATAGCTCCTGTATATAGAAAAAGCTCCCACATAGCAGGAGCTCCCACATAGCCCCTGTATACAGTAGGAGTGCCACATAGCCCCTGTATACACCAGGACCCCCCAGAAGGATCCCTCAGATAGCCGTTGTATACAGCATGAGCCCCCACAAAGCTCCTGTACACAGCAGGAGACCCACATACCCCTGTATACAGCAGGAGCCCCACAGAGTCCCTATATAGAGGCACACATCCCATACACATATAAGAAAAATGAAACCACAAACTCAACTTGCTCCTGTTCCCATGTCACTCTTCGCTGATCAATGACAAATAAAACATCATGTCAGTCATTTCAAATATACAGTAGGTGTTGCTGCTGCTTTGGCTACTTGCATGGGAAACGTGTCTACCTGGATCACAGAGGGATCTACTGGTCTGTCATGCAGGCATCAGGCGTTCACTTGACAAAATCTTCACGGAGTAGGTAATAGAACCTATCTTGGTAATAAGCCCATTTGAATTCCCTTTCAGAAGTTGTAATAAATTCCCCCATTTTGCTTTCATAGCAGGGGTCTATAAGCGTGACTGTTGAAAGCTCATCTCTTTGCTTCATGTTAACCATATGGCTTTCCTCCCACTAGCATTGTAGCATATTGTTTGACATGCTCACCTGCACAACCGAGGGACCGTTGTTTTATTGTCATTACTCTGTTCCAAAAGCTGGCTGTCATGGCTAGTGATGAGCGAATGTGCTCGGCACTGCTCAGTACTCGATTGAGCATTACTCAACACTCGGGCGCCATGCTCAAGTCCCCGCTCCGCATGTTTCCTGACGCTTTATCGGCCAATAAACATGCAGGGATTGCCTGTCAATTATAGTCATGTCATTACCGTCATTTGTCAGCTGCATAGTCATCTGGTCTATATAAGACCCATTCCTGCCATGCTTGCCGCACTCTATCCAGAAATAGTGTAGGGACCAGTGAGAGATTCTGCATGAGTAGGGACAGTATATTATAGCATGACAGTACCTGTTGGTACAAAAGTAAACAGTTATTTTCAGGGCTAATTGAAAGCTATTCTATTCGCTAATAATATCTTTCTTATTTTGCCTTTAATGTAGGAAAAGCTGCTGATACCTAAAAAAATGTAACCTATTTTCTAATAATACTGCTCTTATTCTGCATTTAGTATAGGTGAGCTTCTGGAGTAGGCATAGTGTATAAGAGGCCTGTAGACAAAGAATCTATCTGGCCTCACAGACTGTGCTGCTCCTAACTAAAAAAATCAATTATTTTCTCTAATAATACTGCTCTTAATTTACAATAAATTTTGGATTGAGATTCTGGAGCAGGGATCGTGTTTTACAGGCCTGTAGGCAGCGATTCAAAACTTCCACAGCGTGCTGCTTATACTTAAAAAATATAATCAATTCTCTAATAATACTGCTCTTATTCTGCATTTAGTTTACGGTAAGTTACTAGAGTAGGCATAGTGTATTACAGGCTTATAGGCAGGGATACAAGCCTTAGAGAATATGCTGCTACTAGCTAAAAAATTCTATTCTCTAATAATACCACTCTTAGCTGCATACGTAATTTAAAATGTCAAAGACCTGCAGTAAGAGACATATAAGTGGATGTTCCGCTGATGGTGGTGCACTCAGAGGCCGTGACCATGAGCTAGGGCAAACTGGGCCTGCTGCAGGAGTACAGCGAAGACACTTATCATCTAGACCTAGCTTCATGTCTCACCTTGCAGGTGGGCACGGGACACTACTGTTGAAGCCAGAACAGTGCAAGCAGGCTATGGGCTGGATGGTGGATAATGCTTCCTGTCTGTTTACCAGCACAACCCTGTCTTCCACATTGTCCAGTCTAAGTAATCAAGTCAGGACCACATAATTTTCACCCTGATCCTCCTTCCTCCCACCATGGAAGGTCTAAGAAGACAAGTGACCCCACACTTGGACACTTTGTGGAGCTCTTTACCTTTCCATTTATGTCTTCTTCTGGCCTCTCACGATGAACATTTCAAGAGGCACATGTGAGTGGTGATGCCCGAGTATTTGAGCAGCCACTGTCAGAAGATGGCAATGGTGTGGAATGGCAATTACTGTCTCAAGAGGTGAATGATGATAAGATACAGTGGCCAGCAAGTCAGATAAAGTCTGGAAGTCAAGAGTAGAGATGAGCGAACTTGTTTGATAAAGGTTTGCTAATCTTAAATTTGATAACAGCCTTGGCCGATTTGGCTCAGAAATCCAAACACTTTCCCTAAAAGTTCGGTTTTGTTCGATAACTGTGATTTTTCTAATACTTTACAATTACTTATATAGTGGTGCTGTATGATGAATGGGAGGATGTGTTTGATGACTGGAGGGGATGGGGAGAGGTCAGAGGAGCGGTGTACTTTTTTTTTTTTTCTTAACTTTATGCGTGTGTACCGCCCTGTGCTTGGCAGTCGAGCCGCTCGGATCCGGCCCTTCTGTGGGTGGCTCAAGGGTCTCCGGACAAGGGGGCCTCACGGTCACTTCAAATGCAAAGGGGTTGTGATGGGATGGTGGGTGTAGGACGGATATGTACGGGCTGAGCCGTACGGAGTTCGTGACGCCACCCACGGTGTGTGGTGATATTGGACACCACCGCTGCAGTTACGGGGCACCCGGGGGAGATGTTGTGCAGCAAGTTGTTAACCAGTCCGTGGGCAGGGATGGTGGCCCCGGGACCCATTGGGGGTTTGGTGGTGCAGGGAGATGGGCGACCGGAGGGTGCTGGTGTAATCACTATTAAGAAAACACACGAGTCTCTGGTAAACCAAGGTGATGGTGGTCGGTGCCCGCAGCCGGCTGCGTTCTGGTTCCCCCACCCGGCTGGTGGTCTCTGTCTTTCTCCTGCACCTTTTTTAGAACGGTGGACTGCCTGTGCTTGCAACTTCAGAAGTCCGCTCCCGGCTTGGGGTCACCTAAGGAGCCCTTTGCCCGCAGACGCTGGCCCGTAGGATCTCTGAGCCGTGGTGGTTGCCTTTTATCCCCCTCGGTGGGCTGTTGCCTTCAGTCGGGACTTTGGGTGGGACAGGACCTCTAGTCCTGGTCTCAATCAGTTAATGAACTAGTCCCCAGTAGCTTCTGGACCTAGCTTCAGGGTCTGAGTACCCCCTTTGTGCTCCGGTTTCCGAGTCTGTTCCCCGGGTCGGTACCGGCGGGCCACTACCCTGTCCCGGTCCACCTCGGTTCCACCGAGCCGTCTTCCCGGCTCCTGCAGATGGAGACCATCATCTGCCTCCTAGCCAAAGGCACCAGGGCTCCTACTCTGGTACCTGTTCAATTTGGGTTTTCGCCTCCACACAGCTCGAGCCCACAATCCTCTCCAACTTGAACTCTCTACCTTAACTGCCTGACTGACTTGTTTCCTGCCCCAGGATGTCTGAACTCCTTGGTGGGCGTCTTCCAACCGCCTGGTCCAACCCCTGGTGTGTCAAGCCCTGAGGGGGGGTGACTAGGGTTTAAATGTTTGGCTGTGTGTTACCTGTGAGGGAAAGGTGTAATGCGGGGGCCTATTTGTGACTACCTGGCCCGGCCAGGGCATCACACGTAAATTTTCCGACAGCCAATTAGGGCACAGAAAACATCTGGAATGTTCAGACACAAGGGCTTGGGTCATTGGCTGCCTATGTCACATGTTCCTCTGCATATAAAATATGAACATGCGGCGATGGTGCCATATCTGATTGCTAAAGCTTAAGCTGGGTTCACACTAAGCGACAGTGACAACGACATCGCTGTTACGTCACCATTTTCTGTGACGTAACAGCGACCTTGTAAGTCGCTGTTATGATCGCTGCTTAGCTGTCAAACACAGCGACGCAGCAGCGATCATAACGTCGCTGTGCTACATGTGCAGAGAGCAGGGAGCCGCGCTTAGCGCTGGCTCCTTGCTCTCCTAGGTACAGTACACATCGGGTTAATTAACCCGATGTGTACTGCAGCTACATGTCACAGTGCAGAGAGCAGGGAGCCGCGCACACTGCTTAGCGCTGGCTCCTTGCTCTCCTTGCTACAGTATACATCGGGTTAATTACACGATGTGTACTGCAGCCACATGTGCACAGAGCAGGAGCCGGCGCTGGCAGCGAGGGCGGAAGCTGGTAACGAAGGTAAATATCGGGTAACCAGGGAAAGGTCTTCCCTTGGTTACCCGATGTTTACGCTGGTTACAGCTTACCGCAGCTGCCAGACGCCGGCTCCTGCTCCCTGCTCGCTTCATTTCGTCGCTCTCTTGCTGTCACACACAGCGATGTGTGTGTCACAGCGGGAGAGTGACGACCAAAAAATGAAGCTGGACATTCAGCAACGACCGGCGACCTCACAGCAGGGGCCAGGTCGTTGCTGGATGTCACACACAGCGACAGCGACGGGACGTCGCTGCAACGTCACAGAAAATGGTGACGTAGCAGCGACATCGTTGTCGTTGTCGCTGTGTGTGACACCAGCTTTAGGGACGGTGCTGCCACCACTGCTGCTAGACAACTTAGCTAGGGGTTTAATCATAGCTTGGTAAGATATTTAGGACATAGGCCGATTGTGTAGACTAGGGAAGTGCAGTGTAGAGAATGTTGTGTGCCACAAATCAGAATTTCATCATCTAGTAATAGCTAATTCTGTGTTCCAGCTCAAGCTTGCTATTTCTGTATCTAAATAGTGCACAATCTATAGTCCAGCTAAAATTTACTATTTCTGCATCAAAATGGAGCCACATCTGTGTTCAAGCTCCAAATTGCTAATTCTGCATCAAAATAGGGCCACATCTGTGTCCAGCTCCATATTCCTATTTCTGCATCTAAATAGGGCCACATCTGTCTTCCGGCTAAATGTACTTTTGTACCATGGATCTCCCAGCGTACACTGGCAACCCACTAATCGGCATTATTTCTACACATAACAATATGGCAATCATGTTGCAGATAGTGAAGCAAGAAGTTGCTCATGTGTCGGGGGCTTCCATGAGGTCTACATCCATGGTGTGTTGGTGGTGGGGTAACACTCATGCTTGCTTCCTCTGCCCACTCCCACCAAACACAGACAACAGAGAGGGGATCAATATCTTCTTCATCTCCAGACTGTTGCGCACCCATTACCTCTTCATCCTTGTTCTGCCTATGATCCTCATCTCCTGCACCTTCAATACCAGTCTGTTTGGTACCAAAAGCCCCCCTCGATCACTGTACTACACCCTCACATACCACCCGCCTGTGCGACAACAGACCAGACCTTAGAGATATTGGTATCCCTTCCGCATCCTCCTATGCTTCCTCCTCTACCTCTGGGACCACCACCTCCTCCCGCAGATTATTTAAACTGTGTTTCTGCATTTGGATTACCGAAATAGTCATGCTGATGACGGTATCGTCAGCACTAACCATCTTCGTAGCTGTATGGAAACTGTTCAGAAGGGTGCAGAGGCCCTTCATGTGTGCCCACTCCGCAAGTGTGATTTGCTCCATGCCCGGACTGTGCTGGCCAAGTCTATACATAATTGCATACTGCACCAGGGCTCATTGCTACTGCCACAGTCGCTGCAACATGTGCAGAGTAAAATTTCTCAGCCATAGTTGTGGCTGAGGATGCAGTGCTTGTCATGGATGCATCTCTCCGTGTCTGTACAGGAAGACACAATTTGAATCTCCTTGTCTTCCTCCTCCTTCACCTCCTCTGCTGAGCTACTCAGATGTGTGCCTCTGGATTCACACCCAATGAGAGGTATAACCTCCTCGTCATCTTCTCAGTTGTTCTACACCTCGCCCTGAGAATCACCCACCTCCTCTTCATGCCCTGACAGCACAGAACAGTACGCGTACGTCTCAGATATCTGAGTCTCATCATGATCCCCTCCAACCCTGGGGGTTAAAGACTGGTGACAAGGGTCTGGATTCTGGTCAGACCCTACTTTATCCAGCCACAGATCCAACTGACAAAGATTTTAGGCATCATTGCAGATGCTTTTCTCCTCTAGAACCTAATAATCTTTGGAGCGGAGTACTGATGCCTACAGAATAGAATGTGTGAAAAGTTGTTCAGACTCGACCATCTTTGTTTCCCCACAGTTACTTGGGCGGTTAGAAAGCTGTGACACTGGGGGAAACAAGAGTAATTCAGGTGTCACCTCTGAGTACTGTACTGTGTGTGATGTCAAGGTGAAGGAAGAGGAGGAGAGGCTACTTGATGCAGAGCTTGCCATCCAATGTAGCACATGCTCTTTCTGGGCCACATCTACAAATCATACCACTGTGCAGCTGCCAAAGAAAGGGAGTCAAGTAGCCGGTCCACTAACAGAAGTTGTCACTTGTTTTTGGATAGGATTAGCTGGTGCTTGTTCAGTAGAGCTTTCAATAATGTTACCACCTATTTCACGTACACCTCGAACACAACTCCTATTCCCCCAATTCATTTTAGTAGAAACACTGCCTGATTCCAGTGAGCCCTGGCTGCACAGTACGGAGTTTGGGGGTATTCTCTCTGTACTGTTGGAATGGAGGGTCATATTAAGGGAGACATTGAAAGCAGAGGTGGAGGCCCTAGAGGAGGTGGAAGAGACAGAAGCGAGGGATTTAAAGACTTCAGAGTGTATTTTGTCTTTATTTCTTTAATAATTAGATTTTTTTTTACTTTCAGGTTTGCTTTTGGGGAACGTCGTTGGTCATCACTGTGGATTACGGCGGACCTTTTTGTTTAAAGAAACAAACAAAAAAAAAAGTGAATGAGGGCTGAAGTGTGTGTGTGGGGGTGGGGTGGGTCTAAACCTCATTGTCATCCTCTCTGTTGTTTCACTCTTCCTTTAAAAACTGTAAAAAGGCAAGCAATATACAGTGTGTCCACCCATATCCTGTTCACCACCATTAACTTGAGAACGGCGGCACCTATAGGCATAGAAGTGGTGTCTAGGTATAGTAAAGTAGACTTGCGCTATGCAATGAAACCACCTATAGAGCCACCTGGTGGAAAACAACTGAGTTATCTTGAAAACGGAACGAGACAGAGAAAAAAAGTGAATTAAAATATTGTAGAGCATCATCAATTCAATACGAATCGACACCTTGCAAACAGAAATGCTATGATATGAAACCCATGACCCCCCAAAACATTGAATGCTGGTCCCGCATATGGCGCTCATTTAACTTTGATGCTCAAAGTGGCCACCGTCTGGACTCTGGACAGCATACTGTATCTTGCTGCACGTTGTGCAATATGGTAGGTGACACGTTTGCACAAGTATCCGTCGTCGTAGGTCCTGCAATGTTGGTGGAGGGGTCGCATACACCTGCTGTTTGATGTGACCTCACAGAAAGAAGTCCAGTGGGGTCAGGTCAGGTGAGCGTGGAAACCAGTCCACGCAGCCACCATACCCAATGACTTGTAGGAAGGCCTCCATGAGGTATCGCTTCATGTCCGCAGCTTTGTGAGTTTTACACGTTCTAATCATAGCATTTCTGTATGCAAGGTGTCTATTCATATTGAATTGACGATGCCCTACAACTTTGTAATTCACTTTTTTTTCTCTATCTTGTTCCGTTTTCAAGATAAAAATGCTAACGCCATTGTTTTCCACCTGGTGGTGCTCTAGGTGGTTTCATTGCATAGTGCATGGCTACTTTACTATACCTAGACACCACTTCTATGCCTATAGCTGCCACCGTTCTCAAGTTATTGGTGTGGACAGGATATGGGTGGAGACACTGCATTTATATAATGAAGCCAAATATTTGAATTTTTTTTTTCTTTTTGTCTTTCAGGGTACACTGCTGATTTGTCAGCTTTTTGTGCAGACAATACAACTGTATACAGTTTTAAGGTTTTGATCTCCAACAGATCCTTATTATGAATGTCCATAAACAATGCTTTTTTTTTGCAAGTTACGTTATCTGTTTCATCCACCAGGGCAGTCACCACTCGTTGACTCTAACATTTTCCCAGAATGTTAAACTCTGCTCCGGTATTCCACTGTGGTAGATGCACTCACTCAGCTGCATCTTGAGGTAGACACAGAAATGATTCTCTATTTAAATTTCAGCTGGTTTATTGCATTCATAAACCAGCCAGAACAAAACAAAATAAAACAAAACAGCCTTACCAGCATAAAAGAAAACAAAAGCACATGTGAAAAGTCCACACACTGCTGGGTCCACCTGCTAAGGTTTGGGGTTCCACACTGTTCACACTGAGTAACAGGGATGAGGAACTGCTTCCTCCACAACACAGAACAATGTTTCCAATAGCCTGGCTTTTATCTCCTGGACCACACCCCGAGGTGGAGATATGGTGAACAGCCGTCCCACCCATCTCTCTTGTTGTTTTCAAAAACTTGACCCTGTTAAAAGCCATTTAACCCTCTTAGCACCTAGTACGCTAGTGTACCGCCCCCGCGACAGCCGACGGGCTGCTCGGATCCGGATCCGCAGTGGCTTGAGGGGTCTCCGGACCCGAGGCGGGGTCGCGGGGCCTCTCGAAAATAAAAGGGGGTAGAAAGGGTGGATTGGATAATGTTTGTGACGCCACCCACGGTTCGTGGTAAAAATGGGGATACCACCGCTGCTGCGTTTAGGGGAGAGGGGAGTGCCTGGGAGCGATTAAATGGCAGCTATTGATGTTAACCCCTCCGTGGATAAGAGAAGGTGTCCCGGGGCTCGGTGCTGGCAGGCTGGAGACCTGTTGGCAGCAAAGGGGCACAACGTACTCACACAGTCCAGAGACACTGACACCAGGTAAACCAAAGTCTTGCACGTCCTGCAGCCTTAGTCCGAACACGTTTGGTCCGTGCCCTTTTGGCGTTGCTGGTTGGTCTGAAGCCTTGTCCCTTGGCACCGTGTTTACACTTGGTGGATCCCTTTCACCTAGAACTACTCGGGTCCCGCTCACCTGCGTGGCTAGCAGAGTGAGCTTGCTCTCAGGGTTCACGCTTTGGATTTTCTGGACGGTTTGTGGAAGTCCTATCCCTCTGTTGCACTAGTACCCCGATTTTGGAACGGGTGGAGAGTGGTTCATGAAGATTCCGTTCCCGTCGGGTGAATTACTGGGCTGCGTGAAGCTACTTCCCAGCCTAGGGTTCGCGTACCCCGTCGTGCCCTGGCCCCTGCCCGGTTGCAGCACAAGGTCGCCGGTCTGCCCTCCATGGCAGTACCATGCCCCCTGTCACTAACCCCTGTGACCGGGGTTACAGCTCTTTCCAGGCCAGACCAACGTCTGGCACCTGGGATGGTTCCAGGAGCCCAGCTCCGCACCGTGACCTTTCCTGTCACTGCTCACAGGCATTTCTCTCCAACTACTCCTCTCTCCTACTCCTGACACTTCTAGCCCTCCTTTTACTATCCCTCCATCTGGGTGGCCCTATTCCCCTCAGGCTGCTCAATGGGTGTCTGGTGGGTGTGGTGCAGAGTGTTCCTCAGGATTTGTGTATACCTATTCTTAGCAACACCAAAAGGACAGGACCCGTATCCAAGGAGGAGCAGGTACCATGCAGAAGGGCAGATTGCACGGCACCCTTGTGACGACCTGATAGGCCAGGGCGTCACATTCCCCCTTGGTTAAGCGTAGCTCGTCCGCGAAGTACAGGACGCCCAGTATTTATTGAACTGGTAAAAAGAAAGGTTAACATTAATAACATTTATTCTACAGGTTCATTCCACATTAGGGAGGTACTTATGCTTTAATGTTACCAAAACTTAGAGTTCACCTGTCAGCAGGGGGACGCCACCGGTTGTGATGGCAGCGGGAACCAACCTTCCACGTTGTGGTCCCTTCCTGCGTCAGTCCAGTCCCATCGTCCCGGATCCCAATAACCCCCACCCAAATAACCTGGTTCCCCATGAAACCTAAATGGGTCCTTGGTCAGGTTAAGGTCCCGGGGTTGTGCCAGATGACTCTTTGGCACAGGAGGTGCAGTTATGTACAAGACACAAGTTTGTGTTTGTCACGCCAGTCCTGTGACCGTGGTCCATTTTTACTTAACTATTTAAAACTACGAAGTCATTGAAAAAGTCGACAAAGACCATGTACCGGTTGTACATTTGTAGCAAATCTAGAGGAACATCAGGTTACTTTCCCCTTTCATTAAAACCGTTTCATTAAAGCATTCATTTTCTAGCAGTTTATATAAGAAACTAACAAACTGTGAAAAACAACAAACGAAAACACCGATACCTAACAATCCTATGGCATCATTAACTTTTCAGTATTAACCTTTTTTTATCGCTGCATTACTGCAACAGGCAATCTTGATCGATCGGTGCCAGAGGCCCCTCCAAGGCACGGAGCAGCCTTTGGCCACCATGCCATGGACCCCAGACCCAGGTGGCACTCCCACTCACTGACTCTTTAGTGGCAACTCATCTCCGGCGTCGCTCTCTGGCGATCACTCCCGTACGGAACCATAATAGCCGCCGCCCGTGCACTTCTTCAGCACGGGGATCGATGCTAGGCTATATTTCAGCCTCCAACACTTGTGGCAGGTAAATTTCTGCGGTCCTGACAGCCGTCGGGATGCCGTGCGGTAGTGGAACCGGTGGACTGGAAGGTCCCACTTCTGCTACTGTAGGTAGAAAGACCGACTGCTCCGCAGCTGGTGTTGCAGGGCCCAGGTGCTCAGCCTCTGAGGACGGGCCCAGTGATGCGGACGGGTCTGATCTGGCCGGGCTCCGGGGAACCGCTGACGTGACTGGGACGACAGGAGACATCGAGGCTGCTCATATGAAAATGCTGCAGGTTCCACTGCCAGGATTGGTGATGGCAGCTCGGCGTCCGCTGAGGACGGGGTAGGTGACGGTGGACTGGTTGCTGCAAGCGGGGGCGGACTGGATCCTTCAGCCACCATGGCTGGATTAGGGTAAACAACAGGGACTGGGTAACCGCTAACCCTTTCTTCACGTGGGACTTCACTTTTCAAGGCGCACGTCACCCAAGTTAGCGGGTCCTGCTTGCATCCTGTTCGTGATGCCAAGTTTTTTGGAGGAGTACCGCCCCCGCGACAGCCAACGGGCTGCTCGGATCCGGATCCGCAGTGGCTTGAGGGGTCCAAGGACCCGAGGCAGGGTCGCGCGGCCTCTCGAAAATAAAAGGGGGGTAGAAAGGGTGGATTGTATAATGTTCGTGACGCCACCCACGGTTCGTAGTAAAAATGGGGATACCACCGCTGCTGCGTTTAGGGGAGAGGGTAGCACCCGGGAGCGATGGAATGGCAGCTATTGATGTTAACCCCTCCGTGGGCAAGGGAAGGTGTCCCGAGGCTCGGTGCTGGCAGGCTGGGGACCCATTGGGAGCAAAGGGGCACAACGTACTCACACAGTCCAGAGATGCTGACACTGACACCAGGTAAGCCAAAGTCTTGCACGTCCTGCAGCCTTAGTCCGAACACGTTGGGTCCGTGCCCTTTTGGCATTGCTGGTTGGTCTGAAGCCTTGTCCCTTGGCACCATGTTTACACTTGGTGGATCCATTTCGCCTAGAACTACTTGGGTCCCGCTCACCTGTGTGGCTAGCAGAGTGAGCTTGCTCTCAGGGTTCATGCTTGGGATTTTCTGGACGGTTTTGGGAAGTCCTATCCCTCCGTTGCGCTAGTACCCAGATTTTGGAGCGGGTGGAGAGTGGTTCGTGAAGATTCCGTTCCCGTCGGGTGAATTACTGGGCTGCATGAAGCTACTTTCCAGCCTAGGGTCGCGTACCCCATCGTGCCCTGGCCCCTGCCCAGTTGTAGCACAAGGTCGCCGGTCTGCCCTCCATGGCAGTACCGTGCCCCCTGTCACTACCCCCTGCGACCGGGGTTCCAGCTCCTTCCAGGCCAGACCAACGTCTGGCACCTGGGATGGTAACAGGAGCCCAGCTCCGCAGCGTGACCTTTCCTGTCACTGCTCACTGGCACTACTCTCCAACTACTCCTCTCTCCTACTCCTGACACTTCTGGCCCTCCTTCTACCATCCCTGCATCTGGGTGGCCCTATTCACCTCAGGCTGCCCAATGGGTGTCTGGTGGGTGTGGTGCAGAGTGTTCTTCAGGATTTGTGTATACCTGTTCTTAGCAACACCAAAGGGACAGGCCCCATAACCAAGGAGGAGCGGGTAACATGCAGAAGGGCAGATTGCACGGCACCCTCGTGACGACTTGATAGGCCAGGGCATCACATTCCCCCTTGGTTAAGCGTAGCTCGTCCGCGAGCTACAGGACGCCAAGTATTTATTGAACTGGTAAAAAGAAAGGTTAACATTAATAACATTTATTCTACAGGTTCATCCCACATTAGGGAGGTATTTATGCTTTAACGTTACCAAAACTTAGAGTTCACCTGTCAGCAGGGGGATGCCACCGGTTGTGATGGCAGCGGAGACCCAACCTTCCACGTTGCGGTCCCTTCCTGCGACAGTCCAGTCCCATCGTCCTGGATCCCAATAACCCCCACCCAAATAACCTGGTTCCCCTGGATACCTAAATGGGTCCTTGGTCGGGTTAAGGTCCCGAGGTTGTGCCAGATGACTCTTTGGCACAGGAGGTGCAATTATGTACAAGACACAGGTTTGTGTTGGTCACGCCAGTCCTGTGACCGTGGTCCATTTTTACTTAACTATTTAAAACTACGAAGTCATTGAAAAAGTCGACAAAGTCCATGTACCGGTTGTACACTTGTAGCAAATCTACAGGAAAATCAGGTTACTTTCCCATTTCATTTAAAACCATTTCATTAAAGCATTCATTTTCTAGCAGTTTCTATATGAAAAATAACAAACTATGAAAAATAACAAAGGAAAACACCGATACCTAACAATTCTATGGCATCATTAACTTTTCAGTATTAACTTTTTTTTTTTATCGCTGCATTACTGCAACGGGCAATTTTGATCGATCGGTGCCAGAGGCCCCTCAAAGGCACAGCGCAGCCTCTGGCCACCATGCCATGGGCCTCAGACCCAGGTGGCACTCCCACTCACTGGCTCTTGAGTGGCAACTCTTCTCCGGCGCCGCTCTCTGGTGATCGCTCCCGTACAGAACCGTAATAGCCGCCGCCCGTGCACTTCTCCAGCACGGGAATCGATGCTAGGCTGTATTTCAGCCTCCAGCACTGGCGGCAGGTAAATTTCTGCGGTCCTGACACCGTGTTTACGCTTGGTGGATCCCTTTTGCCTAGAACTACTCGGGTCCCGCTCACCTGCGTGGCTAGCAGAGTGAGCTTGCTGTCAGGGTTCACGCTTGGGATTTTATGGACGGTTTTGGGAAGTCCTATCCCTCTGTTGCGCTAGTACATAGATTTTTGAGCGGGTGGAGAGCGGTTCGTGAAGATTCCGTTCCCGTCGGGTGAATTACTGGGCTGCATGAAGCTACTTCCCAGCCTAGGGTCTGCGTACCCCGTTGTGCCCTGGCCCCTGCCCGGTTGTAGCACAAGGCCGCCGGTCTGCCCTGCATGGCAGTACTGTGCCCGCTGTCACTACCCCCTGCGACCGGGGTTACAGCTCCTTCCAAGCCAGACCAACGTCTGGTACTTGAGACGGTTACAGGAGCCCAGCTCCACAGCGTGACCTTTCCTGTCACTGCTCACTGGCACTTCTCTCCAACTACTCCTCTCTCCTTCTCCTGACACTTCTGGCCCTCCTTCTACCATCCCTCCATCTGGGTGGCCCTATTCCCCTCAGACTGCCCAATGGGTGTCTGGTGGGTGTGGTGCAGAGTGTTCCTCAGGATTTGTGTATACCTGTTCTTAGCAACACCAAAGGGACAGGACCCGTAACCAAGGAGGAGCGGGTACCATGCAGAAGGGCAGATTGCACGGCACCCTCGTGACGACCTGATAGGCCAGGGCGTCACACTAGAGCATTACATCTGGGTTTACATCACAGAATTTAATAATTTCAGTGACACATACCTCCCCTCTGGCACTTTACCTGTGATCATATCACATATCCCCCCTCTCTCAAAGCCGGGGGTTTTGGCACCTTCAACCACTAAACAGGGGAGCCCCAACAGGGCGTCTGCATTCCCATGTAATTTCCCAGGCCTGGTTCTACAAGGAAGTTAAAGTCTGGGAGCACTATAAACCACCCGTTCACCCTGGCATTCTTCCCCTTTTATTCTCTCATCCATTTCAGTGACGCATGATCGGACACTAGTCTGAACTTTTGGCCTAGCAGGTAATATTTCACCGCCCATCTTTTGGCCAAGCACTCTTTCTCCACGATGGCATAATATTTCTCACAGGAGGAGAGTTTTCTACTCATATATAACATTGGATGTTCCTCGCCATTTATTTCCTGCGATAATACAGCTCTTAAACTAACCTCAGAAGCACCGGTCTGAAGCATGAACTCTTCAGTGAATTTAGGTGTCACTAACAGTGGTTGCATACACAGAGCTAACTTCAATTCCTGGAAAGCTTCGTACCCTAAAGGGAACCAAACATCAGGATTTTCGTATACGGTAAAGCCAGTGCAGTACTGGCACTATCAGGCACAGTCTGTACATACCATTAGTGGGCAGCTCGGATGTTTAGGCTTTGAAATCCAAGTTTGTGAAGTTTAAAAATTCATAATCTTTTTGACTGACAGTTGCACCTCTGCTGATAATATCCGGGCGGGTTATGCACATGGATTTCTGCCCCCCCCCTCCCACCGTCTGTTTCTTCCTTTCTCTGACTCTATGCAAAGTTTTCTATTCAGTAACATGGCGTTGGAGTTGGCGCCTGCACATAGCGCTTATCTCCGGCGCCATGTTTCTGAAGCCTGCATTACCTTGTCTTGTGCCTGAGAGGGCGGCGCATGCGCCCTAACTTCTTCAAATCTCGTTCTTCAGGCACCGTTTTTATTTTTCTGCTTCTGTAAAACGTAAAAACATAACATTGTAAACTTTTAAAACATTTCGTCCCTATACAGGGAGGCACATTCCTGACCATTGCATAACCACAGTCCCTTTCCAACCAGTCTACCCCAAAGAGTCCCAAAGTCCAGAGCCCTCTGGCTTGGAGGTTAGCCACTGGTTTTGTTAGTGACTGGGCCTCGGCTGACTCTACTGCAGGCCCTTCCTTCAACCAGTCCTCTCCAGTGGGTGTTACAGTCCTGGTGGTAGAGTAACAAGAAGGTAAAGGTGAAGTATGTACAATAACCCAAGAAAGTTTTTGGGCAGCCTCTGCCAGTCCTGAGGCCATGGTCCATGAACAACAGGGGTAAAGCTGGGTTAACTGGGGAAAGGAGGTAGCTGGGTTCCGCTACCTTTTACTCCCTTATCTCATAAAGGTGACGGTGGTAGGTGAGGCGTGGCTCTTCATTGACTACTACCCACTTCTTAACACCAAGGGCAAACCATCCTCGCTCTCCACAGTGCCTGGTGTGGCCAACCATGTCTCCGGGTTCCAGATTCCTATCCGGATGGCTGGTTGGTTGATGAGGGGCTACATCCCTCTGGGACACAAATATCTCGGCCTCCAGTCCCGGCTCATAGATGAACCCCCACCCCTTCTGTGGGTTGAAATGGCGGACCTGTCCCCGATACGTCGGGCCCCTGACCCGGAAAGTAGCTTGCTTGAGACAATCCTTTTCCCAGTAGGTACGGGCAATCACCCCGCTCTCTTCTCCTCTTGAGAGGCTATTTCCTTGCGGAGCTGCCGCTGCTGCCGTTCCCAGTACAGGGCACGGCTTCCATGCTCCTCCTCCTGCTCAGGAGCCAGGTCCAATCGGATGCCCTCAACGCCGGCTACGACCGACCTCACAGGTTGCCGTGGGACCCACTGATTAGTGGCCTTCTCCTCTTCCCTGCAGGAACAATCCGGCTGCTCCTCAGCCGAGCATGAAGTGGGCTTGGGCCTGGATCCTCCAGCACATCCTCTCCGTCAGCTCCTCGATCCAGTCAGCGGTTCCGGGGACGGGACTCTCTGGGCGCTGCCTGCCAGGTTGATGTGACATCCTGCACTGGTGTCCAGGAACGGGTTTTTGCAGAGTCCTGGCATCCCTGGACTTCATCAGCTCTGGTCACATGCCACTTCCTCACCTTCCCCCTTGGTTTTCGGCAGCAATCACTGGCTGCGTTCACAGGAGGTGGGCGGAGCTTCAGATTCGCGCTCTTTTTGGGGATGAAGATGGTGAAGTTGTTCTTTTTGGCCCCAAAAATGGAGGGCAAGATGGGGTCTGTCCGAAAAATGTCAGCGTTTCACGGGTTAACAGTCCAGGAAAGGCGCACTTCACCAAGGTTAGTGGATGGGGTAAGTATCCTGTTTGTGACGCCAAGATTTGTCGCGGGCGGGGCCGCAAACCACAGCAGGGGGGCTTCTCGAGACGCTCGGATCCAGGATCGTAGCTGTGGCTCGCGTGGCAGCCGGATCCGGGACTCGTGCAGCAGCCCGTCGCCCACAACTTAATAAACGGGTTATTTACAGGGGAGAGTTTGTCAGTCACGCCACCCATGGATTGCGGTGACAGTTGGTGACACCGCTGCTGCCTTGGTATGGGGAACCCGTGGCCTGGCCGGGCCCCCTCTCTTCACCGGGCCCGGTGTAGGGGGTGAGCCTACCCCCTACAAAGAGAGTTAGTTTATCGGAGTTATCATTAATAAAAATGTTTCATTTATATTGTGTTAGAGCATCCCCTAGTGGCCGGGTGGGACGGCTGTCGCCACCGTGAGAGGAGGAGCCGGCAGAAACCAGAAGGGGGGAGTGTGCGTGTATGTGAGTGAGAGAGGTTGTTGGATCCGGGACGTGAGAGAGTGAAGATCAAGGGGCAGAGTGTGGGGGCTGTATCCAGAGGGGACGCCGGAGAGAACGAGAGTGTACGGAACCTCGGAGAGTGAAGCAACCGGTGTGGGTCCGGTGTGTGTGTAACCGCCAGTGGGAGCCCGGTGAAGTGGAGTAATCAGGGCACATCCCCACGTGAGGGTACGTCAGGGCAGGTTGTCCCCCAGCCCAGGAAGTGTTTTTTTCTGCAACAGCCGGATTGAGTCTACGTGTGTCAATAAATATGTCTTTTGTTTGCATCACATCTTGCCTGAAGACTGTTTGTACCACTATCGACGACGACACCACCACACTCTGCCCCACCAAGTCAGTTCCCGACCTTGAAGTAGTGATGGAGCCAGGGGAGAGCCTGGAATCAACAAAGGCCACGACTACAAGGCCGGAGGCGCCCCTGGCCACTCACTACATGTGGCGTAGTCGGCAGGATGCGAATTCCCTGCCAGGGACCCAAGAAGCCGGAGATCAAGTGGTGCCTGGGGCACAGGATCCGGACTATGAGAAAAGATTTCCAGTCCCCTGGTGGGAAGAAGATACAGTGCCTGCAGCGTTGGACCGGGCACAAGATGGCGGCAAGATGGCCGTCGTCTGTGAAGATAAAGAAAGCGCGCGAAAAGTTGGCGCCAAAAGAAGAGCCTGGGGCAGGCCGGTGCCGAAGAAGAAGTTCGGAGTACTCCGCCCAAAGAGGGGAGGCGCCAGTCCCAGGGCACACAGAAAGACATGTGAAGTGGGCGGTGTTTTGAAGAAAAAGAAGAACCGCCGCGGAGGGGTCGAGCCGTGGTGTGAGACTAAGGGTGGAGCATCCTCAAGAGCGGGTAAAGTGAGCCCGCCTTCACTTCCTCTAGTCTCGCCACTGACCCTGACGCCCGTACTGCAGACTTGCACTGAAGGAAAAATGGAGAATGTGGGAGAAAGCCGCCAGAAGCAGATGGTGTCCGCGGAGGGATTCCCTGCCTACTTGCCGGCTGTACCCGAAGGACCGGGACGAGCCACAAGGGTGACCTGGCTCACGACATGGGACGCGGAGACCGGTGCGACCACAACAGAGGTCCGGGCGACCTACGCCGCCCAAATACCGTCGGGGAGCCGGATGCTGGGAGCCCCATATCCCTGCCCAGAGAGACCCTCGCCAGCCGCGGTGGAGCCTGAAACGCCTGGCTAAACTCGGATTCCGGCGGAGATATACGCCCAGAAACTGGAGCGAGACGACTGGGGTTTCTATTGGGATCCGGTGCTGACGTCTTCCCTACCGACCCGAAGATCCCCGTCACCTGAGCCAGACCCAGTGCAAGAGCGGCTGCTTGCTGAAACCGTCGCCCGGGAGATCATGGCGGGTCCCCACGGCGAAGAATTTGAGCACCAGTATACCACCGGTGTGGTCGTCAAATTTAGTCAGCGAGAAGGTTATGGCTTTATCCGGGATGGAGAAACCGGAGACGATTACTTTTATAATCGTGTCAACCTCGATACAGAAGGCCTCCCACAGCGGCTGCATACTCTGTACCCCGGGGAAAAAGTACGATTCCTAAGAGAAGTGGGCTGCCGGGGCTTGTTTGCGGTGGGGGTGCATCGTACACCCACTGAACAGGAGGCTGCCCAATGGCAGCAGGAGGTGGAGTGGGAAGAGCACCAGGCCCGGCGACAAGCACAACGAAGACCGGTGCTGGCTGAAGTCTCCCGACCCCGACATACCGTAGCTGTGGCTCCTGCGGTCATGCCCGGGCCAAGTACCGATCTGGAGAAGGGAACCTCGCCGGTGCTGGCAATCAACCAGAACATTACGACCCATCCGATGATTGTGATGGGTAGCCCGCCACCGTCCCGCGCAGCGACCCCCTCATCTCCGTCCGAGACTGAGGAGTTCAAGCCGGAGGTCGATTCAGTGGAGCAGCTCACCTGTCAGGAGCCTTTCCGGCGGCTGCGCCGATTACCCGGGCAGTCCCTGTGGGAATATATTCAGGCTCAGCGGGCCGAGTGGCAACGGGCCTACCACCCGGAATAGGCATCTTGCCGGGAAATGGCTGGCCTGTCTTGTTTGATGCCGGCGTGTTTGAGCCGGAGAAAGTTTATGTTCCAGTTGTTGATTCCGGAGAGAGCCTGCTTGCTGGACTGAGCCAGGGGCTCCTCCGCGTTATTACTAAAGAAGTTTCCATGTTCCTGCGTTGACCACCAAAGACCGGGAGCGCTGCTAAGCCTCCGGGCACACCAAAGACCGGGAGCGCTGCTAAGCCTCCGGGCACACCAAAGACCGGGAGCGCTGCTAAGCCTCCGGGCGCGGGACAGGTTCGCAGTTGATTGCACATGTTTTATATAGTTTTAAAAGTTGTAATTTTAGAATGGAGCCTTGCCGGGAGGCTCGGGTTTTAAGAGGGGAGGTGTGTAGGGGGTGAGCCTACCCCCTACAAAGAGAGTTAGTTTATCGGAGTTATCATTAATAAAAATGTTTCATTTATATTGTGTTAGAGCATCCCCTAGTGGCCGGGTGGGACGGCTGTCGCCACCGTGAGAGGAGGAGCCGGCAGAAACCAGAAGGGGGGAGTGTGCGTGTATGTGAGTGAGAGAGGTTGTTGGATCCGGGACGTGAGAGAGTGAAGATCAAGGGGCAGAGTGTGGGGGCTGTATCCAGAGGGGACGCCGGAGAGAACGAGAGTGTACGGAACCTCGGAGAGTGAAGCAACCGGTGTGGGTCCGGTGTGTGTGTAACCGCCAGTGGGAGCCCGGTGAAGTGGAGTAATCAGGGCACATCCCCACGTGAGGGTACGTCAGGGCAGGTTGTCCCCCAGCCCAGGAAGTGTTTTTTTCTGCAACAGCCGGATTGAGTCTACGTGTGTCAATAAATATGTCTTTTGTTTGCATCACATCTTGCCTGAAGACTGTTTGTACCGCTATCGACGACGACACCACCACACTCTGCCCCACCAAGTCAGTTCCCGACCTTGAAGTAGTGATGGAGCCAGGGGAGAGCCTGGAATCAACAAAGGCCACGACTACAAGGCCGGAGGCGCCCCTGGCCACTCACTACACCGGTATACTAGTCACAGTAGTAATGCCCTGATGGCGGCCCTGGCTGCTGGGCCTGCACCGGGTGTTTGATCAGGTCCTCCATGTTGTCTGACCATGCTTCCTGGCTTATTGCTGCCTTCCCCCAGGACTTGCAGTTCCTCTGTAGCCATCACAGATGCTCCCTGGGATTCCTGCCTGCACTTCTGCACCATCTGTGGTAGATTCAATCACTCAGCTGCAGCTTGTAGACACAGAAACGATTCTCCATTTACATTTCAGCTGGTTTATTGCCTTCGTAAACCAGCCAGAACAAAACAAAACAGCATAATAGAAAACAAAAACACATGTACAAAGTCCATACACTGCGGGGTCCACATGCTAAGGTTTGGGGTACCACACTATTCACACCGAGTAACAGGGATGATGAACTGCAGCCTCCAAATACAGAACATTGAGAGTTTCCAGAGGCCTGGTTTTTACCTCCTGGACCATACCAGGAGGTGGAGATTTGATGAACAGCGATCCCACCCATCTCTTTAGCTATTCACAAAAACCCAGCCCTGTTAAAAGCCATTTAACCCTCTCAGCACCTAGTATGCTGGAGCATTATATCCGGATTCACATCACTGAATTTAATAATCTTATCGACACATACCTCCCCTCTTGCAATTTACCAGTGATCATATTACACCACTTAATGCTTTTATGTGGTCTTCGGCTGTCACACCACACACAATATTTGGACTTTTTGGTCACCTTCATTATACTGGCCTCATGTTTGATGTACCCTTCATTTTAGCATAGTCAGATTCCCAGACTAAAGGCCCCTTTACACACTGAGACTTTCTAGCGATCCCACCAGCGATCCCAACCTGGCCGGGATCGCTACAAAGTCTCTGGTGAGTCGCCGGTGAGCTGTCAAACAGGCAGACCTGGCCAACGACGCAACAGCGATCCGGACCTGCAGAACAACCTAGCTAGTCATTGGGGACGTTGTAAAGCAGCTTTTTCAAAGGGAAGTTGCTAACGAAGTCGCTGTAAAGTCCCCTTTACACACTGAGACTTTGCTGCACAGCGGGAAACAAAGGACCAAAGAATGGTCCTGAAAGATTTGTAGCGATCAGCAACTTCACAGCAGGGGCCAGGTCGCTGATGTGTTTCACACACTGCAATGTCGCTGGGGAGGTCGCTATAACGTCACAAAACCGGTGACGTTACAGGGATGTCGTTTGCGATGTTGCAGTGTGTAAAGCCACCTTTACGCTGATTGTGTGTTGCCTCTAGCAGAAGGGTTCCCAGACTGGAATACATGCAACTACATTTCACTCATCTACTGCTCTTACTATCCTTAAGTGTATAGCAATGAAAGTGTATGAAACTAAAATTGCAGCCACTTGACTGGGGCTGAGCAGAAAAGCAGTTTTAGCTGTTGCATGAGGTATGAGTGCTCCCAACAGATCCTGTGTGATGCAAGGCCCATGCCTGACAGCTGTGCAAATGTGACGCCCTGGACTATTCGGGTCGTCACAGGGTTCTGCACAATCAGCCTATCCCGTGCAGGACTCAAACCCCCATGGTTCTGGGAGCCTAACCTGCAGTACTGCCTCCACCTGCATTCACAAATCCTAGATACACTTTGCACCACACCTGTCAGGCACACCAGTGGGCTGCTTAAGCAGGAATAGGGCCGCCAACCTAGGGATCAGACAGGGAGGTTGGAGGTGTCAAGTTAGTTCAGTGGTAGCCCTCGAGCTGTGAGGAGCTCTGAGGAAGCTGGGAGTTGTAGCTTCCAGGGGAGAAGCAGACTAGGTCACAGACGGTGGTCTGGACCTAGAGGAGTCGGACCCCTGGTCGCAGGAGATTGAGGCTAGGTGCCTGGAACCCGTCAAGGAGTATGGTCAGCAGCCTGGCCCCATCACCGGTGCATGACCGAAGGTACGTCGGGGTACACGGACCCTACGTCGGGGAGAAGCTTCAGGTGACCCGGCAATTAACTTGCGGAAGACAGGGGCTTTATGGACTGTTTCCATAAGCTCAGAGATTGGGATCACTAATGCAATGAGGGGGATAGGGCTTTCCTAGCAAGCGGCCCACTAAATTCCCAAGCATGAGCCCCTGAGAGCAGGCTCCTTCACTTAGCCACAGTGGGGAGCGGGGCCCGGAAAGCTCCAAGCTACCAGGCCACAACGGACAATCTAAATTGGTGCCAGGAGGCAGGTTGCAGACCACCAGGCAGTGCTGCAGGGGACGGGACCCGGTCAAGCTCCCCTCAGGAGACAGCGGCAGTCAGAGACTTGGTTTAACCTGTTGTCAGCGTCTGCTTCATTGCTGAGTGAGTACCCGACTGACCCCTGCACTGCATCCCCGCATCACCATCCAGAGTCCCGGGGCCTACCCCTACCAGTGGAGGGTAACGTCATCTTGCTGCCCTACTCCATCACCCCAGGTATTCCCAGCGGCGGTGGCGGTACTCCCAATTACCGTACACCATGGGTGGCATCACGAACTATATACATATCCCCTGTAAATAACCCCTTTTCTGTTTGAGTGTGGCCCCTAGCCCCCAGGTCCTGAGACCCTCCAGCCACGAGTAATCACCACACCCGGATCCGAGCGGTTCGATCCGCTGCAGGGGCGGCACACAAAGACACTATGGGCATTGTGGGCCAGTTGATGCCACTGTCCTGAAAACATGAACATGAAAAAATGTGGAAAAGTTCACTGGGGTATGAATACTTTTTCAAGGCACTGTACGTATATAATTTTTACCGATACTCACAAATCGTGCTGCAGAGCATTCAAACTCATGCAGAAGTAAGAATTTTAGTGAATTTGACTGAAAATCAATCCTTCGGAGATTGATTTGCTTATTAATAGTAATTAGTAACAAATTGTACACTGATGAGCAAAAGGGTAACAATGTTTTCAACTTTTGAATTTCAGGCTATATATATCATCATCCCCCCTAGTTTTGAAGTGAGACTACATTCATTTTATAGACAATCATCTTGGCTATCTCATACATAAATTTGACTTGCAACTATTTAGCATATGATTAGTTATACAGATTATTGTCATTGTTATTGTCATCACTGCATTGTTACTGTTTTGCTCCTGAAAATGTAAATTTAATTTTCATTATTTTGTTAGTATTTTTTAAATTCAGCTTTGGCTTTCAACACTGCCTGAATCCTTCTGGGCATGCTCTCAATCAGATTGAAGCATGTCTCATCTGATATCTGACCCTAGGTCTCTTCTACACGTTCCCAATGTTGTTGTATAATGATCGACTCACTTAGGTATGTATACAGCTTTTTCTTCAACCCTATCCACAAGTGTTCAATTGGGTTGAGGTCTGAAGACTGTGAAGCCAATCCAGCACCTCTGTTCTATTTTCATTGAACCATTCATTGAAAATATCTTTTCTAGTCTCAACATGTGCTTTGGATCATTGTCCTGCTGGAACACTATCTTCCTTTTTGTACATATGGCTTGATTATACAAAGTAACTCGTCTTGTAGGATACTCACATATACTGTAGCTTAGCATTGAGACCACCATTTATCTTGGTCAAGTATCCAACACCTTTGGTTGTGAAGCAACCCCATAACATCAAGTTTCCTTCACTGAACTGAACGTTAGCACTTTTTTCCATTGCTTATTCCATACCCATTTTCATATCAGAGAGTAGTCTATTGACTTTTATTTCATCCCTCCAAATCACCCATTTCCAATCTTCCACTGTCCACGTTTCTACTTTCTTGCAAACCCGAGTCAACACTTTTTATGACGATATTGAAGTCAAAGCTTCTTTACCTTTTTTTGGGCCACCATTCTGAACTTGTGTAACGTGTGTTGCACGGTGCTTGCATGGATGTCTGTGACTTCACTATTAGAAAGCATATGAGCCACCGCCTCTGCCGTGTTTTCTCGCACCACAACTGATAGACTTTGTGATGAGCCGACTTTTGACTCCGATATTTTGTCTGGACATCCACCTCTTGACTTTTGAATAGATGGACAGACTTAATTTCGTATTCTTCCAGCCATCATCAAACTCACATGATGCAGTTTGGAAATTTTCTTCGCCGAGATACCACTAGCAATGAGCTGGATGATGCTGTTTCTCTTTTCTTGGCAAATCTTATTTATGGCTGCTACTCAATTCGAACTAGGGATCATTCAGTTGGGGATCAACATAATAACACACTGAGCCATCAGTGAATGTGAGAACAGGTTGTAATGTGAAGTACACAGGGAGAAAAAGATTTTTCCACCAACAGGACGAAAACAGTAACAATGCAGTGACAGGACAAGAATCTACATAACTAATCATATGCTAAATAGTTGCAAGTCAAATTTATGTATGAGATACCCAAGAGGGTTGTCTATAAAATGAAGGTAGTCTTACATTTGAAGCTGTAGTGGATAATGAGATATGGAATCTGAAAGTAAGTTCAAAACTTTGTTACCCTTTTGCTTGTCAGTGTATATGTCACACGGTATTTAGCTCTAATCTCGCTGAGTGTCATGGCGGCTTCAGGCGCTGTCCAGTGTGCAGAACACTCCACACTATGCTTTCTCTGGTGCTTCTGAGTTGCAAAGGCATGCTCAGATGTCAACCAGCTGTGTGCCCATTAGGGATCAGGCTAGCAGGAGTTAATTTCTGCTAGCTTGCTGGTTCCCTTTCAGATCACATATTGCTGGACAGGACACCTATCACAGTTACTCCCTGCCTTTTTAAAATGGAGTAATCTGTTTTCCCTGGCAGACTATAGCTTTTGCTAATCCGTTCCATATGGTGTTGTGTCCCAGTTGCTGGTGATTTACTGAATGTGTAACGCCCCTGTAGCATGGTCGTTACAGGGTATTGTATAATATCCTTTTCCCGGGCAGGAGGAGGTAAATTTGCACACACACACACACACACACACACACATCACATCACATCACATCACCAGGAAAGGGTTAATAGGTTTTCAGCAATAGCTCAGGTTTGCATGACTCATCCTGTCTTCTAATGAGCAGGAAGCAGGTGGCTTCACACAGACAGGTCACCATGACGACATTCTGGTAGGGTGGGGACCTGAGCTAGGAGTGAGCTGCAGAGAAGACAGGAAGTCTAGTCAGAACCGTCTGGAATGTGAGTGAAGACAGACCTCAACAGGGGTAGCTCCTGTGGAGGGGGACCAGCCAGACCGGGGCTAGTAACACCTGGAGGAAGGGAACGGGTCAGGTACTGAGGATCGCGGAGAATGTCCTGGTAGTGCCCAGGAGGGACCTGATTCTGTCAGGGGGCGCTACCAGAGTAGGGAGAAAGAGAGACAGAGAGGCGGCAAGACCCCAAGAAGCTTCATGCCATGGGGATGGCAACCAAACGCACACGACAAAGGGACCCTCAGATAACCTTACCAGACCCTGCCTCCGACCTGCCCGGGACCGACTGGAGGCTACAACGGCGAGGACCGGCACCCGGGTGCGATTTTGGAAAAGACCGGTGAATAAATAGGAACTGGAACCCGCACTCAGTGACTCTTGTGAGTAAATGCCGTGCTCCCATGGACATCCGCCCTCATTTCTCACCAACCTCCCGGGGCTTACCCGCTCCACCCATGGGGAGCGATTCCACCTTTTCTGCCCGTAACACTTGCCCCGGAGAGAGACTGTGCAGCGGCGGCTAAACACTTGGCTGCATACCATGGGTGGCGCTGCGTGCAACCCCCGTTCCCGTCCCATACCATTCCTGGGGGAGAGAAGGGTTGCAGGGAGAGGTGGTCCACGGCAGAGGAGACCAAGACCCCAGTCACCTCTGCAACCGGTGACGTGCTCCCAGGAACCATACCCACTTCGCATTACCCCCCTCTTGTGGACTGTCGAACTCTTTAATGAAACGGAAGCCGGGTCAGGCCACTCACAGCTCGACCCCGAACACCACCGGCCCGGTGACCGTGCGACCCTGCAAGCCCCGACGTGGGCGTTTCACATGCTGCTTGGTGTGCTGTGAAACCCTTTCATCGCCTAATTATTTCCTCCCTGCCATTTATTTTCTCCTTATCACGTATTGTCTTATATCTCCATGTGTCCTAGCTATGTGATAGTTTTGGTTTCCCTGTTTGTCCATATCTGTGGGTTCAACTACTCCTGTCCCGACCCTCCCCTGGGATTGGGGAGAGGGGGTATTAGGTCAGGGCTGTACAGGAGCAGGGCAAGGAAGGCGGCCCAGACATCTTCACCATCAGAGGTATCTCTGGGATCAGGGACAGCTGGGGACCCCTAGTCTGAGAGCCAGATTACGAGCTCTGGTTCCCTGTTATACCCTCACACCCTATAACAGTATAGTTGTGTACTTGAAGTTGCTAGTGTTTGCAGTCACAATCAAAGTACATTCGCATAATTAATTTTAGCAAATTCAACAAATAAATTGCTATTCAAGGAGTTGCCTTATTATCCTTTGTTCTTGCCAACCCACTAGTTGCTTCCTTGTGTCTTTGTTATTCTATCCCAGTAGTAATGTCTTGCTAAGGCCTAAGACACACGAAATGACAAACGAAATGACACACGAAAAGACAAACGCATGAAAATCGGAGCAAGTGGAATGCGATAAAACATTGCATTCTACTCGGACTAATATTAGCCTATGTCCCAGCACCCATGAGCGATTATTTTCTCATCCCTAATCGGACCGAGAAAATAGTCGCAGCATGCTGCAGGTGCAATGCGATACTTGTTTCTCTTGCACCCATTCAAGTCTATGGGACGAGAGAAAAATTGTACTTCACTTGCAAACACCGATGTAATGTGAGTGCAGAACGAGAATGGTAATAGCCGGCAATGGAGGAGAGAGGGAGATAAATCCCTCCATCCCCTCCTCAACGCTGGCCCGCTCCTCCTCAGTGCCAAGCGCCCCCTGCAGCTGAGGTCTGATCGCACAATCGGACCTCAGTCGCAGTGACACTCGCACTACACTCAGCTCCCGCTGTGCTACCATCCGCATTTTTTATTTTTGTTCTTTCAATTTTACAGTCAGAATAAGCAACAATAGTAATTGTTTAGTAATCCTCTGTGCATTGCTAGTGTTTGCATGGATAACCAAAGTACAGTCTTCATGGCAACATCAGTGTTATTTTAAGCCACTGCCATAGCCAGCTATTTAAGAAGTTGTTCAAATCTTTATATCTGACAGCTCATTTGCTGCTTACTTGTGTTGCAACCAACAGTAAATATAAATAACCATCAGTTTATTTTAATGAACACTGTTTATGGTTACAGTTTGAAGCAGGATTTGATTTTCTTGCAGTTTCTTAGCTATAGAGGTGTTAATCTCTTCATTTAATGATTCGAGTTAATTTAATAAGTTAAAGGAGTTGTCCGACATAAACGCCAACATTTTTTTTAAGCTAATCTGGGCTGTATTATTATATAAAACACCCCTACATTCTGTTTTTTGTTTCTAACGTTTGTTACTCTTGAATTGTCACTTTATTTTCTCCAGCTCAAGCAAATTTGACTTTTTCCTTTCCTAGGTTGCCAAACCTCACAGTCATAGCTGGCACCGCCCGGCCTCACTGTCCAGCCCCGCCGCCTGCACATTTATTGGCTGTCAGTATTCTGCTTCGCACTGATCGCTCCAGCATTGGAACTAATAGAGCAATGATACTACCTCTCATCTGTGACAGCACAATCACTTCACCTCACATCCACAATGGTGACACATAGAGTTGTTACATGTTCCTCACACCTTAAGCCTTGTGCCCACAATGCGCTTTTTTATACGTTTTTCCTTTCTTTTTTTAATCAATAAGTAACAAAAAGTCATCCCAACAAAGTCTATGAGAATCTTAACTTGCTATGCCAACGTTGCTTTTTTTCCGGTTGCTTTTTTTGTTGCTGAAAAAAAGCAACATGTCAATTGTTTTAGCGGTTTTTCCTGCTTTTTTTTCCCTCAATTGACTTCAATGGAGTCAGTGAAAAACGCTGGAAAAAAACACGTGTAATGCAGACGTTGTTTTTATTAGTGTTTTTTTTATTTCACTGGGGATCCCTGCAATAGAGATGAGCAATCCTGATCAGCAAAGATCGAGCCAAGGATCGGTAAAAAAAAGTAAGTAAAAGGGTTAAAGCAGTACAAACGTAAAGGCATCCCTGCGGCTGCAGCATTACTTCCGGGCCCACCCGATAATTATCGCTAATGGATATTTCCCCGCCCACCGGCGTATCTGATTCGCTGCAGTCAGACCCTGCCCCCAGAAAGCATCTGTTGATTGGTGGAATTACAGATGCTGTCTCAGGGTCTATATTGTGGCATAAAATAAATAAATAAAACAGTTGGATCCTCCCTATTGATACCAGCACAGATAATGCATATGGCTACATGGTGCAGCCCCCAGCAAGGCGCTTATCTTGGCTGTGTATCAAAATAAGAGGAACCGCATGCGGCTGTTTTATTTTTTTTAATTATTTAAATAGATAATTAAAGAAAAGAAAAAAAACAGATTATTAGACCCCCCCAGGCAAAGAATAGCAACCTGCAGCTCCCCGGGAATGTCGCATCCATTAGATGTGACAAGCCCGATGCTTTATCCGGCTTTTACCAATTGCCCTGGTGCGGTGGCAATTGGGGTAAGGGCTAGCACACACGGTAAGTAAAACAAAGCAAGTGGAATGAACAAAAAATTGCAGTCCACCCGTACCCATGTTACTGTATGGGCCTGCTCCCAAATACGATTTTTTTTCTCAGCCCTAATCAGACCGAGAAGACAATCGCAGCATCCTGCGGGTGGAATCTGGTTCATTTTCACTTGCATCCATACATGGGTGTGAGAGAAACTTTGCATTGCTCTCGCATTACAGCGGAGTAATGCAAGTGCAGTGCGAGAATCGCATCAGCTGATAATGGAGGAGATAGGGAGATTTTTTTTTTTAAGCAATACATTTTTATTAAATTTTTCAATAACAGGGTAAACATTTACATTTAAAACATGACAAGATATTAAGTGATAGCCACAGTAGTTACACATTTTACACACCCAAGGTATCAAGTCATAACAGCAAAATGGGTGAGGAAAAGTGGAAGAGGGAGAAGGGGCAGGGAGGGAAAGGGGGGGAGAGAGGGAGGGTGAGAGGGGAAGTAGGGGTAATGCCACTCGGAAACAGCTTTAGAATCCACATAAAGCCTTAAGAAGGGTTACTATCGGAGGAGGGGGTCAGATTAAACCTTAGGTTGAAAGTTACATCTCAGGGAGGAAAGGAAGCATAGTGTTCTGCCATATATGTCAGCCTGCTAATAGTCATTCATTGCAATTTCTGTTACAAGCCCTAGAGGTCGTTGTTATTCTTTTGAATTGCTGAGTTTCTCTTTAAGCTAAATGTATTCTGGGTAACAAACGCCCCTCTGAGCTGAGAAGAAGCCTGCAGCCATTTTTTGTTTGGATTTGTTAGGAAAGGACCTGCCGACTTACCTTTCTGTACATTCACCCCTGCCTAGTGTAATCCGGTGAGCAAATCAAATTACATGTGTTAGTGATAGAATCTTAGATTGTAGATTGTGTAGTAAATGCATTGTACCTTAGTGTCATCCCTGCCTTGCTTGTATAGATAAGATTCTCTATCTGTGTTGCAGCTGCAGTGACCTTTCACCTACATTCTCATAAGAACTGTATCTCATATACTGTTATGCTATGTTAACTCTGTATTAACACTGTACTGACTGTAATCATTTTCTTGTTTTAGTTTTTACCCGTATTCCGTATTCCGTATACCGTATTCAACTGTATCTTGGATATACCGTATTCAACTGTATCTTGGATATTCCTATATTCACTGTATATTCCACGTATACTGCAATCAAGTTCACGTTACCAGCTAATAAATCAAGGCTACTGAATTCCAGTCTGTCTATTTGAAATGTGAACGAGGGTTTAGCTGTATGCCGGAGATTCACAGCGTTACATGAAAGAAGGCAGAACAGTAAAAACGGACACTGACCACAGGCGGTAGTTGAATAGACTGCATGGGGCCGCTATCACCCACACTGCACCGCATACGGGTACCACAGCAGCCGCCATACAGCCGCAGGGTTCAAGAGCGTAGCCCTCCCCAGCAAGCACGACACCTTTCCCGCCACGCGGAACCCGTTCACGTATAGACCCAGCTTTTCCGCCCAAGTTATCATCAATCCACAGCTGAGTGCACAATGTCTGTGTCCCGAGCACCCTCAGTGAGGACAAGGTCCCGAGCAAGCTGCTCTAACAAGTCTTTAGTGAAAGAGTTCGCTGCTATCGCTCGTGCAGAAGCTGAGGCTGCAAAAGTAAAATCCACCTTTGCTGCACAAGAGATGCAGCTAAAGCTAAGACAAGCAGACCGAGATGCAGAAAGTGCATGCCTGCAAGCAGAAAGAAAACGCTTGCTAGCTGAACAAGAAGCTGAAAAAGCCCGCCTGCAGGCCTCTCTGGACAAACTTATTGCAGAAAAGGAGGCAGCAGCGGCAATAGCCAAAGCAGAGTTCCTGGAGGCCGCGGAGTATTCTGAATCCGAGGAATGCACCAACGTACTTGGACCAGACATAGAGCAACAGGATCCAACCCAACGCGTCTCAGAGTATGTCCACCAGCACCCCGGAACGGACGACAACCCTGATCCACGACATCGATCAGCCTATATCGACTACCAGAGACTCCATCCCGAACTGCAGTACTGTAAGCAAGAAAGTATGCAGCAGGTCGACGTCGACTACAACTACAGTTTTACAGAACAGAAGGTATCACCTCCATCCCGAATTAGAGGGACACCCTTTGCTTCAGAACTGTATTATACAGACTACCCTGAGACTGAAGCTCCTAAAGGTATGGTGATACACCACACATTAGACATGACTATAACACACCAGCTCGCAACAGCACCAACCAAGCTACCATGGACTCTGCAAAGTTCTTTGCTCACCGAGAACTGGTTACTAAGGGACTTGTAAAGTTCACTGACAAAGCTGAGAACTATAGGTCATGGCGAGCCTCGTTCCAGAACACCATTCGGGGTCTGGACCTTTCTTGTAGCGAGGAGTTAGATCTCCTAGTAAAGTGGCTTGGGAATGATTCGGCTGAGCACCCCAAACGACTAAGAGACATTAATATAAAGCATCCAGCCACAGGCCTACATAAGGTGTGGGAAAGACTTGATGAATGCTATGGGTCCATAGAAGCCATTGAAAATGCTTTATACCAAAGAATTGATGGTTTTCCTAAGATAGGGCCTAAAGGTTATCAAAAACTTAGAGAACTGAGTGATTTGTTGATAGAGTTACAGGTTGCCCAGGAGGAAGGAAATTTTCCCGGATTGGCTTTCCTGGACACTGCCAGGGGAGTTAATCCGATTGTGCAAAAACTTCCTTACAACCTACAAGAAAAGTGGGTTACATGTGGTTCACGGTACAAGCAAATTCATAATGTGCCTTTTCCTCCTTCACTGTATTTGTAAATTTTGTTGTTCAACAAGCTGAAGTCAGAAATGACCCCAGTTTTGACTTCACCCTGTCGTGTCCCACTACCCCCGGTGTCAAACTCAGTAGGACACCCTTGGCAGTCCATAAAACTAACATTGTTTCCACAGGACCTTCTCAACATGCTAGTAAGCCACCTCCAGAAGAGAACGGACCTCAAGATGTCAGTAAGCAGTGTCCCCTACACAAGAAACTGCATCCGCTACTAAAATGCAGAGCCTTCAGGGAGAAGTCTTTAGAGTATCGCAAAGGTTTCCTCAAGGAAAACAATATCTGCTTCAAATGCTGTGCTACAACATCACACCTCGCCAGGAATTGTGAAGCTAGCGTGAAATCTGCAGAATGCAGCAGCACGGATCACAATACAGCCTTACACCCTGGATCACCCCCATGAGTGTTGTCACAAGCAGAGGAGCACAATGCCAAGCAAAAGGATACTGACGTGGACTCCCCTGAGGTCACCTCTCAATGTACCGAGATCTGCGGAGGACCCGTAGGAGGAAGATCCTGTTCAAAAATCAGCCTTGTCCGAGTCTACCCAGCAGGCCATAGGGACAAAGCGATCAAGATATATGCAATCCTGGATGACCAGAGCAACAGATCTCTAGGCACATCCATCTTCTTCAACAACTTCCGCATTGTAGGCCCCGGTTCTCCCTACTTGTTGAAGACGTGCGAAGGTACCGTTGAGACGGCGGGGAGGAAAGCAACCGGATACAAAGTGGAGTCTGTAGATGGCCAGATCTGTCTATCATTACCGATCATACTGGAGTGCAATCAGATTCCCGACAACAGGTCTGAGATACCTTCATGGGAGGTAGCTACTCATCACCCCCATCTGAAGCGTATAGCTCACCTGATACCTGAGTTGGACCCAGAAGCCCCAATAGCTTTACTCTTGAGAAGAGATATACTATGAGTTCACAAGACTAGAGAATACATCAACAGCTCCCAAAACGCTCCATACTCACAGAAGCTCGATCTTGGATGGGTCATTATAGGAGACGTCTGTCTAGGAGGAGCACACAAGCCGACCTCAGTCAACAGTATGCTCACCAATACATTAGAAAATGGACGCCCGTCTCTCTTCCAGCCATGTCAGAATAGTCTGCTGGTAAAAGAGTTACAGTGCAGCACCCCTCTGCCTTGCTCTTTCTCAGTTTCTTCCAACGAAGACCACGCTTGTGAAAGTGAACAAAACCACATAGGGTGTGCAGTCTTCCACAGGACAAATGAAGACAACAAGACAGTGATGTCCATAGAAGACAGGATGTTCTTGGACACCATGGATCGGGAAATAGTCAAAGACATATCAAACAGTTGGGTCGCACCAGTACCATTTCGACCTCGGAGACGACGCCTACCAAACAACAGGGGAATGGTCTACAATCACTTCATCTCCCTCAAGCCCAAACTTCAGAGGTCACCTGAGACAAAAGAACACTTCTTTACCTTCATGGAGAAGATCTTGCAGAACAACCACGCGGAGGTCGCACCCGCGCTTCAAGACTCATTGTTGGTACTTACCTAACTTCGGTGTGTACCATCCCAAAAAGCCAGGCCAGATAAGAGTGGTATTCGACTCGAGAGCCAAATGTGAAGACGTCTTGTTGAATGATGTCCTATTGTCGGGCCCAGACCTCAACAACAGACTCCTAGAAGTATTGATCTGTTTCCACAAGGATTCAGTGGCATTCATGGCTGACATACAACAGATGTTCCACTGTTTTATCATCAAAGAGGAACACAGAAAATATTTGAGGTTGTTCTGGTATCGCGACAACGACCCCGATAAAGACATTGCAGAGTACCGGATGAGGGTACACATCTTCAGGAACAGTCCTTCCCCAGCAGTCGCTATCTACGGCCTCAGAAATTCCACCAAAGAGGGTGAAGAAAAGTATGGGTCAGATGTCAGATCCTTCGTAGAAAAAGACTTCTATGTAGACAACTGCCTGAAGTCCACACCAATAACTGAGGCTGCAATCAGTCTCTTAAAAAGGGCTCAAGAAATGCTTGCTCTGTCTAACCTGAGGTTGCATAAAATTGCCTCCAACAGCTGAGAATTGATGGAAGCCTTTCCCTCTCAAGACTATTCCAACGATCTAAAGGACTTAGACCTAAGCATTGACTCCCTTCCCATGCAACGGAGCCTAGGATTGCTTTGGGATTTGAAGACGGATGCCTTCACCTTTCAGATCAACAAAGATGAGAAACCCTTCACGCGCAGAAGAGTTCTTTCTTTTGTGAATAGCTTGTACAACCCATTGGGATTCATGGCTCCAGTAACTATCTAAGGCAAGATGATGCTAAGGGACTTCACCCAAGAGACATCTGATTGGGATGACCCACTTCCAGCAGAAAAAGCAGATCTGTGGACTGAGTGGAGGAAGTCTCTCGATCCTTGACTGACCTTCGTGTAAAACGACCGTATGCTCCTGTGCCATCCACGGAAGTCAAAACACAAAAACTTTGTGTCTTCTGTGACGCATCAGTCAAAGCGATCGCAGCAGTAGCGTACCTAAAAACCACAGATGCAAATGAACAGAGCCACATCGGGTTCGTTATGAGCCAGACAAAACTGGCGCCACTCCGTGAACACACGATACCCAGACTTGAGCTCTGCGCTGCCGTTCTCGCTGTTGAATTGGCCGAACTTATCTCAGATGGGATGAGTCTGGAGATCAAAGACGTCAAATTTTATACAGACAGCAAAGTGGTACTTGGGTATATCTGCAATGAAACGCGACGCTTCTATGTCTACGTCAGCAACCGAGTACTAAAGATAAGAAGATCCACTTGCTCTAGTCAATGTCACTACGTGTCTACCCATCACAATTATGCAGACTACGCGACTAGATCCATTGTACCAAGTCATCTGAGAGACACTACATGGCTCACGGGTCCTGCCTTCTTGCACCGTTCAATGCCTGACATCAGAGAGTCTGATACATTTGAGCTAGTGGACCCAGATGACGATGAAGAGCTTCGTCCTTAAGTGTCTGTTCTACATACAGTGACCTCAAGTAATCACCTCAAATCTCATCGATTCAGCAGGTTCTCGACTTGGAAGTCACTCGATCGAGCCATCGCTTTTCTACTCCATGTAGTTCAGTCCTACAAGATAACACTACCTACAAGTCAGAGACCTTGTAGAGGTTGGCATCACTGCAAGCATGCATTCACCGCTTCTAATCTGGAAAGAGCTATGATTGCAATACTCCGCGTTATACAAAATATAGCCAATGCCTTTGGGACAGATGGAAAAGGCAGTACCTCTCCACTCTGCAAACCAGGACGAAGTGGCAGAAAGACCACCCAAACCTCAAAACTGGCAGTGTTGTACTTGTGAAAGACAGTCAAGCACATCGGAATGAGTGGCCACTCGGCCTAGTCACCAAACCTTTTCCCAGCAAGGATGGGAAAGTATGTAAGGTAGAGGTCAGAGTGTGCAAGCTTGGGGAGAACAAACTCTTCCTCAGGCCTGTAACCAAACTTGTGTTACTGATTTCCCCAAAAGAACCAAATAGTGGCATCCGTTGACGTCAAGCGGGGAGTGTTCTGCCATATATGGCAGCCTGCTAATAGTCATTCACTGCAATTTCTGTTACAACCCCTAGAGGTCGTTGTTATTCTTTTGAATTGCTGAGTTTCTCTTTAAGCTAAATGTATTCTGGGTAAGGAACGCCCCTCTGAGCTGAGAAGAAGCCTGCAGCCATTTTCTGTTTGGATTTGTTAGGAAAGGACCTGCCAACTTACCTCTCTGTACATTCACCCCTGCCTAGTGTAATCCGGTGAGCAAATCAAATTACATGTGTTAGTGATAGAATCTTAGATGGAAGACTGTAGTAAATGCATTGTACATTGTAATCCTACATTTTAGTCCCTGCCTTGTTTGTATAGATAAGATTTTCTATGTGTTGCAACTGTAGTGACCTTTCACCTACATCCTCATTATAACCTGTTATGCTATGTTAACTCTGTATTAACACTTTACTGACTGTAATCATTTTCTTGTTATAGTTTTTACCCGTATTCCGTATTCTGTATACCGTATTCAACTGCATCTTGGATATACCGTATTCAACTGTATCTTGGATATTCTTATATTCACTGTATATTCCATGTATACTGCAATCAAGTTCACGTTACCAGCTAATAAATCAAGGCTACTGAATTCCAGTCTGTTTATTTGAAATGTGAACGAGGGTTTAGCTGTATGCCGGAGATTCACAGCGTTACATGAAAGAAGGCAGAACACATAGGGTGAAGACAACCAGAGAGCCCAGCGCTCCTCCAGAATGGTACGTCTCTGAGGGTTATAAGAGAGGGTGAATTCATATAACTTTGAAGTGTTAACTCCTTCTATGACTTCCCATAGGGATGGGACCGTGGGTTGATTCCACAAGGCAGTAATGCTTTGCCTAGCTGCAATAAAAATAAATGAGCAGATCCATCTAATCTCTTTTGGTAGGTCTGAGATTCCAATATTAAGTAACGCCATGGCTGAGTCTGGGGGAAGCTGAACCATCGTACATTTACTTATAAGGGAGAAAACTTGGTTCCAAAAAGAGGTGATTTTTGGCAAAGTAAAGCAGACGTGGAGGACCGTGCCCAAATTCCCACATTTTTTCCAGCAGAGGGGAGAGTACGAAAGATAAACATGCAATAGCCTTTTGTGGGAAAGAAACCATCTTAATTGTATTTTCTTACTAAGCTCTAGGTGGTTGACACATGAGGAGCAACCCGAGGACCACACCAAAGCCTTAGGCCACTGTTCTAATGGGTACACACCCAGTCCTGTTCCCAGATTAATACCTCCCTCTCCTTAACAGCAGCCGCCCTGTCCTCCGCGGCTATGCTGCGATCGCAGGATCGCATCACAGTGGCATAACAGTGACGTGACACTCGGTTTACTCTCTAGCAGAGCGGGGGTCGGGTGTCATGCGATCCACTTGCATTAATGTCTGTTTGGTCCCAGTCTAATAAAAGAGGTTAATAACAGCCCACAGCTGTCACTAAGCTCTAGATTAGTGATGGCAGGCATCTATGACACCCCGCATCACTAATCTGTAAGTGAAAGTAAATAAACATAAAAACAGGAAAAATCCTTTATCTAATATATAAAGCTGAGTGTATGCAGCTATGTATGCGTGTATGTCCGGTATAGGAATCCGCACCATCACATTTACAATCACAAAATTTTGAACAGCCACCTCATTTGAGTCAGGGAACGTCATAGACTATGTTTTCATTGGAAAATTTAACCCCGTGCTTTACAGTTATTAGCCAAAAAACCTGCTTACATTAAAGTCAATGGAGCTGGAAACAGATCTGTTAATATTGACTCCTATTATAGACAGACAAAGAAATACACAGAGAGACCCACCCACAGAAAGAGACGCACACACACAGAAAGAGACAGTGGGCAGTGAGAGCTGAGTCCCGGCTGTAATATCAGTTAGAGACTTGGCGGCAAGTCAGTGATCAGTTGTCAGAGACAGTCATCAGTTGTCAGTCAGTTGTCAGATGGTATTTCTGATGCTTAACACTGATATATGATCATGTCTTAAAATGTATTTTACAGTTTGTCAAAAGGCAGTTAAATCCCTAAACTAAAGACTAACCAAATAATATATAACTTTTAATTAACTTATTAAAATAAAGGGACAGACATTATTACATTACATTTTTTCAGTTATTATTTATTTATTTTTTTTGACGATACCTTCCCTTTAAAAACAACATATGAGCTAGCAATAAAGATAGGACCAGTGAGTCTAAATAGGGAATGCCTTGTGGCTAAAATGAGTGCTCATGTGATTTAAGGTAGAACACAGCACTCAGAATTTTTAATGTTATCTGTCCCTTAATCTTAATAAGTTAATTAAAAGTTATATATTATTTGGTTACTCTTTAGTTTAGGGATTTAACTGCCTTTTGGCAAACTGTAAATTAATGTCTGTTAACCCCTACCCTGACTGATAGAACGAGCTTTCAATAGAATGTCTTAAAATGGACACTGTACACGTGATCACTTTCCAGGGACCATTTCACAAGGGAGAGGTAAGCGATCCTTGTCCCTGCCTTCTGACTGCTGCGATCGCACTAATTGCGGCATTCAAGGGGTTAAGTTGCCGGGAGCAGCGCGAGCAACACACCGGACAGTGAGAGCTGAGTCCCTGTAACATCAGCTGGAGACCCGGCAGCAATCACGGGGGTACAGCGCTTGAACCCTTTAACCTCCACGATTGCCATGACAAAAAAAGCACAAAAAAGCATGTGAAAAAAGCACAAAAGCATGAAAAAAGCATGAGTAAAGCATATTTTCAGCAGCTTTTTTTCCTGCCATGCTTTTTTTGTGCTGGAAAAAAGCACTGTGGGCACATAGCCTTATAATGTAGATAAATGAATACTATGTACCGTATTTTTTGCTTTATAACACGCACCTGATTATAAGACGCACCCCCAAATTTGGTGAAGAAAAAGAGAATTTTTTTTTTTAATGTTAAATGGGGTCCATCTTATAATGCCAGTGTCCCTCTAACAAATCATATAGGGTATATGTCCTTCATCCTAAAATTAGCCCCCCTTAATCTGGATATGGCCCCCTTATATTGAATATAGCCCCCTTGTGATGGCACACGTTCCCCTGTGCTGCCCATTGCCCCTATAGATTGCACAAGTCCCCCTGTGTTGGATATCGCCCCCATAGTGCTGCCCATGGCCCCTATATAGATCGCACAAGTCCCCCTGTGTTAGATATCGCCCCCATGGTGCTGCCCATGGCCCCTATATAGATCGCACAAGTCCCCCTGTGTTAGATATCACCCCCATGCTGCTGCCCATAGTAAAATAAAACCCTCTTTCCTTACCTCCTCCAGCGCTGATCTCCCTCCTGTCTACCTCCATGCTTCTCTTCTTCCACTTCCTGGTTCTCAGTGAGGTCATGTGATCGGCACAGCAGACGGAGATCTCTGCATTCCTGATCACAGTGGAAGCAGGGACACGGGGAGAAACGCTGGAGTGGGTAAGTAAAGCTTTTTTTATTTTAGAATGAGCAGCAGCCTGGGGGCCATATCTACCACAGGGGGGGCATGTGCCATCACAGGGGGGCGCAGGGACATATAATATGCACCGGTCCCCCAGCCCGTCACTGCGGTGCGATTTCAGCACCACCGGAGATGGACAGCGGTTATGCATATTATATGAGCGGGAGCAGGAGATCAAATGCTGCCACCGCAGCGTTCACCTGCCCCTAGCAGCGCCCCCACCTCCCCTGGACCCTGCAGTGTATATATATATATATACCCCCCTATATTCGGCTTATAAGACGCACCTCCTACTTTCCCCCAAAATTTGGGGGAACAAAAGTGCGTCTTATAAAGCGAAAAATACGGTATATGTCCGCTAAAAGAATTTGCACCGTCGCATTTACAATCACAAAATTTTGCACAAATACCCCATGTGATTCAAGGAACGTCATAGACTATGTTTTGAGGGGAAAATTTAACCCCGCGCTTTACAATTACTCTCCAAAAAAACAGCTTACATTAAAGTCAATGAAGCTAGTAACTACAGGTCATTAACAGGAGCTGTGATTGGTTGCTATAGGCAACAAAGGACATTCTTAGTATAAGAAGCTTATGTGTGAGGTAATATGATTTCAGTGGAGAGACGGAGAGAGAGAAAGACAGAGAGACAGAGATACACAGAGACAGACAGACAGAGAGAAAGAGACGGAGAGCGAGAGAGATGGAGAGAAAGAGACAGAGACAGACAGACGGCGAGAGACAGAGACAGACAGAATGGGAGAGTGTGATAGAGTGAGAGTGACAGTTACTATCCAAGACAACGCCAGGTACAACAGCTATATATATATACAATGCCTTGCGAAAGTATTCGGCCCCCTTGAATTTTTCAACCTTTTCCCCACATTTCAGGCTTCAAACGTAAAGATAAAAATTTTAATGTTATGGTGAAGAATCAACAAGTGGGACACAATTGTGAAGTTGAACAAAATTTATTGCTTATTTCGAACTTTTTTAAAAAATAAATAACTGAAAATTGGGGCGTGCAATATTTTTCGGTCCCTTTAAGTTAATACTTTGTAGCGCCACCTTTTGCTGTGATTACAGCTGCAAGTCGCTAGGGGTATGTCTCTATCAGTTTTGCACATTGAGAGAAAAGTGGGGCCTGCAATATTATTCATCCCCTTTACTTTCAGTGCAGCAAACTCACTCCAGACGTTCATTGAGGATCTCTGAATGATCCAATGTTGTCCTAAATGACTGATGATGATAAATATAAGCCACCTGTGTGTAATCAAGTCTCCGTATAAATGCACCTGCTCTGTGAAGTCTCAATGTTCTGTTTAAAGCGCAGATAGCATCATGAAGACCAAGGAACACAACAGGCAGGTCCGTGATACTGTTGTGGAGAAGTTTAAAGCTGTATTTGGTTACAAAAAGATTTACAAAACTTTAAACATCCCAAGGAGCACTGTGCAAGTGATCATACTGAAATGGAAGAAGTATCATACCACTGCAAATCTACCAAGATCCGGCCGTCCATCCAAACTTTTATCTCAAACAAGGAGAAGACTGATCAGAGATGCAGCCAAGAGGCCCATGATCACTCTGGATGAACTGCAGAGATCTACAGCTGAGGTGGGAGAGTCTGTCCATAGGACAACAATCAGTGATACACTGCACAAATCTGGCCTTTATGGAAGAGTGGCAAGGAGAAAGCCATTTCTCAAAGATATCCATAAAAAGTGTTGTTTAAGGTTTGCCACAAGCCACTTGGGAGACACACCAAACATGTGGAAGAAAGTGCTCTGGTCAGATGAAACCAAAATCGAACTATTTGGGCACAATGCCAAACGATATGTTTGGCGTAAAAGCAACAAAGCTCATCACCCTGAACATACCATCCCAACTGTCAAACATGGTGGTGGCAGCATCATGGTTTGGGCCTGCTTTTCTTCAGCAGGGACAAGGAAATGGTTAAAATTGATGGGAAGATGGATGGAGCCAAATACAGAACCATTCTTGAAGAAAACCTGTTGAAGTCTGCAAAAGACCTGAGATTAGGACGGAGATTTGTCTTCCAACAAGACAATGATCCCAAACATAATGCAAAATCTACAAAGGAATCGTTCACAAATAAACCAGGTGTTAGAATGGCCAAGTCAATGTCCATACCTGAATCCAATCGAGAATCTGTCAAAAGAGCTGAAAACTGCTGTTCACAACGCTTTCCATCCAACCTCACTCAGCTCGAGCTATTTGCAAAGGAAGAATGGGCAAGAATTTCAGTCTCTCGATGTGCAAAACTGATAGCCACATACCCCAAGCAACTTGCAGCTGTAATCGCAAAAGGTGGCGCTACAAAGTTTTAACTCAAAGGGGCCAAATAATATTGCACGCCCCACTTTTCAGTTATTTTTTAAAAAAGTTTAAAATATGCAATAAAGTTTGTTCAACGTCACAATTGTGACCCACTTGTTGATTCTTCACCATAACATTCCATTTTTTATCGTTATGCTTGAAGCCTGAAATGTGGGAAAAGGTTGAAAAATTGAAAGGGGCCAAATAAGTAGAATGAGGTGTACTCTGGTTGGAATTCAACTGACACTGGCGTGGAAGTCAGAGATGTAAAGAAGTTGATTTGAAGTTGCTACAAAGCTAGGTCAATCAATGTGGGGATGAACGACCACCACATCAAAACCCTGTCATGGCAAGCCCAATCTCCAGACCTGAACGCCATTGAAAACCTCTGGAATGTAATCAAGAGGAAGATGGATAGTCACAAGCCATCAAACGAAGAACTGCTTAAATTAATGCAGCAGGAGTGGCATAAGGTCACCAAAAAGCAGTGTGAAAGACTGGTGGAAAGCATGCCAAGGCTCATGAAAGCTGTGATTAAAAGTCATGGTTATAACACAAAATATTGATTTCTGAACTCTTCCTGAGTTTAAACATTATTTGTTTTGTTGTTTCTAAATGACTATGAACTTGTTTTCTTTGCATTATTTGAGGTCTGAAAGCAATGCATTTTTTTGGTTATTTTGACCATTTCTCATTTTCAGAAAATAAATACAAAATTTACTGCTTAGAAATTCGGAGACATGTTGTCAGTAGTTTATAGAATAAAAGAACAATTTACATTTACATCAAAAATATACCTAAAAAAGAGAGAAATCAGAAAAAGTGAACATTTTGCAGTGGTCTCTTAAGTTTTGTCAGAACTGTATATACAGTATATATATATATATATATATATATATATATACTGCTCAAAACAATAAAGGGAACACTTAAACAACACAATGGTATTTTAGTATATATATATATATATATGTATATATATATATATATACAGTTAGGTCCAGAAATATTTGGACAGTGACACAAGTTTTGTTATTTTAGCTGTTTACAAAAACATGTTCAGAAATACAATTATATATATAATATGGGCTGAAAGTGCACACTCCCAGCTGCAATATGAGAGTTTTCACATCCAAATCGGAGAAAGGGTTTAGGAATCATAGCTCTGTAATGCATAGCCTCCTCTTTTTAAAGGGACCAAAAGTAATTGGACAAGGGACTCTAAGGGCTGCAATTAACTCTGAAGGCGTCTCCCTCGTTAACCTGTAATCAATGAAGTAGTTAAAAGGTCTGGGGTTGATTACAGGTGTGTGGTTTTGCATTTGGAAGCTGTTGCTGTGACCAGACAACATCCGGTCTAAGGAACTCTCAATTGAGGTGAAGCAGAACATCCTGAGGCTGAAAAAAAAAGAAAAAATCCATGAGAGAGATAGCAGACATGCTTGGAGTAGCAAAATCAACAGTCGGGTACATTCTGAGAAAAAAGGAATTGACTGGTGAGCTTGGGAACTCAAAAAGGCCTGGGCGTCCACGGATGACAACAGTGGTAGATGATCGCCGCATACTTTCTTTGGTGAAAAAGAACCCGTTCACAACATCAACTGAAGTCCAGAACACTCTCAGTGAAGTAGGTGTATCTGTCTCTAAGTCAACAGTAAAGAGAAGACTCCATGAAAGTAAATACAAAGGGTTCACATCTAGATGCAAACCATTCATCAATTCCAAAAATAGACAGGCCAGAGTTAAATTTGCTGAAAAACACCTCATAAAGCCAGCTCAGTTCTGGAAAAGTATTCTATGGACAGATGAGACAAAGATCAACCTGTACCAGAATGATGGGAAGAAAAAAGTTTGGAGAAGAAAGGGAACGGCACATGATCCAAGGCACACCACATCCTCTGTAAAACATGGTGGAGGCAACGTGATGGAATGGGCATGCATGGCTTTCAATGGCACTGGGTCACTTGTGTTTATTGATGACATAACAGCAGACAAGAGTAGCTGGATGAATTCTGAAGTGTACCGGGATATACTTTCAGCCAAGATTCAGCTAAATGCCGCAAAGTTGATCGGACGGCGCTTCATAGTACAGATGGACAATGACCCCAAGCATACAGCCAAAGTTACCCAGGAGTTCATGAGTGCAAAAAAGTGGAACATTCTGCAATGGCCAAGTCAATCACCAGATCTTAACCCAATTGAGCATACATTTCACTTGCTCAAATCCAGACTTAAGACGGAAAGATCCACAAACAAGCAAGACCTGAAGGCTGCGGCTGTAAAGGCCTGGAAAAGCATTAAGGAGGAAACCCAGCGTTTGGTGATGTCCATGGGTTCCAGACTTAAGGCAGTGATTGTCTCCAAAGGATTCGCAACAAAATATTGAAAATAAAAATATTTTGTTTGGGTTTGGTTTATTTGTCCAATTACTTTTGACCTCCTAAAATGTGGAGTGTTTGTAAAGAAATGTGTACAATTCCTACAATTTCTATCAGATATTTTTGTTCAAACCTTCAAATTAAACGTTACAATCTGCACTTGAATTCTGTTGTAGAGGTTTCATTTCAAATCCAATGTGGTGGCATGCAGAGCCCAACTCGCGAAAATTGTGTCACTGTCCAAATATTTCTGGACCTAACTGTATATATATATATATATACAGTGCCTACAAGTAGTATTCAACCCCCGCAGATTTAGCAGGTTTGATAAGATGCAAATAAGTTAGAGCCTGCAAACTTCAAACAAGAGCAGGATTTATTAACAGATGCATAAATCTTACAAACCAACAAGTTATGTTGCTCAGTTAAATTTTAATAAATTTTCAACATAAAAGTGTGGGTCAATTATTATTTAACCCCTAGGTTTAATATTTTGTGGAACAACCCTTGTTTGCAATTACAGCTAATAATCGTCTTTTATAAGACCTGATCAGGCCGGCACAGGCTCTGGAGTTATCTTGGGCCACTCCTCCATGCAGATCTTCTCCAAGTTATCTAGGTTCTTTGGGTGTCTCATGTGGACTTTAATCTTGAGCTTCTTCCACAAGTTTTCAATTGGGTTAAAGTCAGGAGACTGACTAGGCCACTGCAACACCTTGATTTTTCCCTCTTGAACCAGGCCTTGGTTTTCTTGGCTGTGTGCTTTGGGTCGTTGTCTTGTTGGAAGATGAAATGACGACCCATCTTAAGATCCTTGATGTAGGAGCGGAGGTTCTTGGCCAAAATCTCCAGTTAGGCCGTGCTATCCATCTTCCCATGGATGTGGACCAGATGGCCAGGCCCCTTGGCTGAGAAACAGCCCCACAGCATGATGCTGCCACCACCATGCTTGACTGTAGGGATAGTATTATTGGGGTTGTATGCAGTGCCATCCAGTCTCCAAACGTCACGTGTGTGGTTGGCACCAAAGATCTCGATCTTGGTCTCATCAGACCAGAGAACCTTGAACCAGTCTGTCTCAGAGTCCTCCAAGTGATCATGAGCAAACTGTAGACGAGCCTTGACGTGACGCTTTGAATGTAAAAGGTACCTTACGGGCTTGTCTGGAATGGAGACCATTGCGGTGGAGTACGTTACTTATGGTATTGACTGAAACCAATGTCCCCACTGCCATGAGATCTTCCCGGAGCTCCTTCCTTGTTGTCCTTGGGTTAGCCTTGACTCTTCGGACAAGCCTGGCCTCGGCACGGGTGGAAACTTTCAAAGGCTGTCCAGGCCGTGGAAGGCTAACAGTAGTTCCATAAGCCTTCCACTTCCGGATGATGCTCCCAACAGTGGAGACAGTAGGCCCAACTCCTTGGAAATGGTTTTGTACCCCTTGCCAGCCTTGTGACCCTCCACGATCTTGTCTCTGATGGCCTTGGAATGCTCCTTTGTCTTTCCCATGTTGACCAAGTATGAGTGCTGTTCACAAGTTTGGGGAGAGTCTTAATTTGTCAGAAAAGGCTGGAAAAAGAGATAAGTAATCCAAACATGTGTAGCTCATTGTTCTTTGTGCCTGAAATACTTCTTAATACTTTAGGGGAACCAAACAGAATTCTTGTGGTTTGAGGGGTTGAATAATAAATGACCCTCTGAATAAACTTTTCACAATTTAAAAAAATAAAAAAAAAAATAAAAAAAGAAATAACATTCTTTTTTGCTGCAGTGCATTTCACACTTCCAGGCTGATCTACAGTCCAAATGTCACAATGCCAAGTTAATTCCGAATGTGTAAACCTGCTAAATCTGCAGGGGGTTGAATACTACTTGTAGGCACTGTATATATATATATATATATATATATACACTGTGCGCAGAATTATTAGGCAAACGAGTATGATACTTTTTATACATGTTGTCCTACTCCAAGCTGTATAGGCTTGAGATCCAACTACCAATTAAGTAAATCAGGTGTTGTGCATCTCTGTAATGAGGAGGGGTGTGGTGTAATGACATCAACACCCTATATAAGGTGTGCTTAATTATTAGGCAACATCCTTTCCTTTGGCAAAATGGGTCAGAAGAGAGATTTGACGGGCTCTGAAAAGTCCAAAATTGTGAGATGTCTTGCAGAGGGATGCAGCATTCTTGAAATTGACAACCTTTTGAAGCGTGATCACCGAACAATCAAGCGTTTCATGGCAAATAGCCAACAGGGTCACAAGAAGCGTGTTGGGCAAAAAAGGTGCAAAATAACTGCCCACGAATTGAGGAGAATCAAACGTGAAGCTGCCAAGATGCCATTTGCCACCAGTTTGGCCATATTTCAGAGCTGCAATGTTACTGGAGTATCAGAAAGCACAAGGTGTGCCATACTCAGGGACATGGCCAAGGTAAGGAAGGCTGAAAAACGACCACCTTTGATCAAGAAACATAAGATAAAACATTACTGGGCCAAGAAATATCTTAAGACTGATTTTTCAAAGGTTTTATGGACTTTATTTTGGTTTTTCACAGTCTGCAGCTGGAATTTTTTCTCGTATTTATACAACACCCAGATACGCACCTGTTCACATTGTAAAGGTGCTGCCAGTACGGTTTGAAGTCAGGTTAGTACCAGCGTGGGAAACCACAAGGGAACCCCTGTTTCATTCTGGTTTTTTTTTCTATTATATAAATATATATATAAATATATAGATAGATAGATAGATAGATAGATATACACACACGCAAAAAAACAAATTTCTCAGCCCATTATTTTATGTTGAAAACACTACTCTCTGCTTATACTCAAATAGGGGCGCACAAAAAATATTCTCACCTGTCCTCCATTCCCGTGGTGTCCTTTTACCTGTTTCTTGCAGACTGCTGGCACATAGACCCCTTGGTGATTGTGGCCACTGCAGGGGCCACTGCTGTTGTCGTCAGCATTTTATTTCAGTTGAATGATTCGCGACGCTGGCAACAGCAGCGGCCCCGTGTACCTAATACCTCACATATATTTTATATGTATTTTTTGCACTTTGACTATGCGGGGTGCAGCCGGGCCTCTTAATACGGCCGTGCATAGTGGAATTTCTGTCCCTTGCGTGCTGCAGTGAGTAGTGTCTGGATAACCCGCCTAATCTAATAGTAAGGGCGTGGTAATAGGTTGCTGGCTGGACACCATGCGCATACAAGTGTGAACAGTGCCCTATGCGCGCCACTAGTGTGCGATTTACCTTGCACCTGTGAAGTGTCCATCATGTTGAGAGGCTTGTCTGCATCCTGTTTGTGCATTAGATGTGTTGGCCTGGGCTAACTGGACTGGTTGCCCTTTTTTGCTGTGAGTACATTTTATAATACTTTTTTGGGGGAGTTTTTATCTCCTCTTCTTGTTGCTATTTTTGATAGATAGATATACACACACGCAAAAAAACAAATTTCTCAGCCCATTATTTTATGTTGAAAACACTCCTCTCTGCTTATACTCAAATAGGGGTGCACAAAAAATATTCTCACTTATCTTCCATTCCCGTGGTGTCCTTTTACCTGTTTCTTGCAGACTGCTGGCGCATAGACCCCTCGGTGATTGTGGCCACTGCAGGGGCCACTGCTGTTGTCGTCAGCATTTTATTTCAGTTGAATAATTCGCGACGCTGGCAACAGCAGCGGGCCCGTGTACCAGCTGCGATCACTAAGGGGTCTATGTGCCTGCAGTCCGCAAGAAACACAGCGGGAACGGAGGATAGGTGAGAATAATTTGTGTGTGTGTATATACACCGTGTGCAGAACTATTAGGCAAGTTGTATTTTAGAGGATTTTTTTTATTATTGATCAACAACTATGTTCTCAATCAACCCAAAAGACTCATAAATATCAAAGCTTAATATTTTTGGAAGTTGGAGTGGGCTATTTTTTTTAGATTTGGCTATCTTATGAGGATATCTGTTTGTGCAGGTAATTATTACTGTGCAGAATTATTAGGCAACTTAATGAAAACCAAATATATTTCCATCTCACTTGTTTATTTTCACCAGGTAAACCAATATAACTGCACAAAATTTAGAAATAAACATTTCTGACATGAAAACACAAAACCCCCCAAAAATTAGTGACCAATATAGCCACCTTTCTTTATGATGACGTTGAACAGCCTACCATCCATAGATTCTGTCAGTTGCTTGATTTGTATACGATCAACATTGCGTGCAGCAGCCACCACAGCCTCCCAGACACTGTTCCGAGAGGTGTACTGTTTTCCCTCCCTGTAGATCTAACATTTTATGAGAGAGCACAGGTTCTCTATGGGGTTCAGATCAGGTGAACAAGGGGGCCATGTCATTATTTTTTCATCTTTTAGACCTTCACTGGCCAGCCACGCTGTAAAGTAGTTGGATGCATGGGTTGGAGCATTGTCCTGCATGAAAATCATGACTTCTTCCTGTATCACTGCTTGAAGAAGTTGTCTTCCAGAAACTGGTAGTAGGTCTGGGAGTTGAGCTTCACTCCATCCTTAACCCGAAAGGTCCCACAAGTTCATCTTTGATGATACCAGCCCATACCAGTACCCAACCTCCACCTTGCTGGCGTCTGAGTCAGAGTGGAGATCTCTGCCCTTTACTGATCCAGCCTCTGGCCCATCCATCTGGCCCATCCGGAGTCACTCTCATTTTATCAGTACATAAAACCTTTGAACAATCAGTCTTAAGATATTTCTTGGCCCAGTCTTGACATTTTATCTTATGTTTCTTGTTCAAAGGTGGTCGTTTTTCAGCCTTCCTTACCTTGGCCATGTCCCTGAGTATGACACACCTTGTGCTTTTTGATACTCCAGTAACGTTGCAGCTCTGAAATATGGCCAAACTGGTGGCAAATGGCATCTTGGCAGGTTCATGCTTGATTTTCCTCAATTCGTGGGCAGTTATTTTGCACCTTTTTTGCCCAACATGCTTCTTGCGACCCTGTTGGCTATTTGTCATGAAACGCTTGATTGCTCGGTGATCACACTTCAAAATTATCACAATTTCAAGACTGCTCCATCCCTCTGCAAGGCATCTCATAATTTTGGCCTTTTCACAGCCCGTCAAATCTCTCTTCTGACCCATTTTGCCAAAGGAAAGGAAGTTGCCTAATAATTAAGCACACCTTATATAGGGTGTTGATGTCATTACACCACACCCCTCCTCATTACAGAGATGCACATCACCTGATTTACTTAATTGGTAGTTGGCTCTCAAGCCTATACAGCTTCGAGTAGAGTAGGACAACATGTATAAAAATGATCATGTGATCAAAATACTCATTTGCCTAATAATTCTGCACACAGTGTTTATGTGTATATATAGATAGATAGATAGATAGATAGATAGATTGATATGTGTGTGAGCAACGGCGTAATAGGGGACATGAAGGGGACCAGAATGAGGACATTACTAAAGTATTGGCACATTACAACAGAGGACAATATGGGCACATTACTACAGAGGACAATATGGGCACATATAATGTAGCAATGTGCCCATTCTTGTTTCCATAATATAGTTAAGGGCCCCATCCTCTAATACTGTGCCCATCCTGTAGTATTGTGCCCATCCTCCTGTTCATCCTGTAGTAATGTCCCTTTTTTCTGGTCCTTTTCTTACAGTAATGTCCTCTTTCCTGGTCCTCTTCTTGTAGCAATGCTCTATCCTGTAGTAGTGCCCCCTACTGTGCCATTCTTCACACATGATAAAAAAACAAAGACATTTTCTCCTCACCTCTCCTCCATTCCCTCAGTGTCCTGTTTGCTTCTTGCATCCCGCAGCCCCCTTGATTAACGCTGCCGGTGCAGGGTCTGCTGCTGACAGAGCTTTTTATCAGATGACTGATTTCTGGACACTGCACAGAGACGCACTCTCTATACAGCTTCTCCAGTGATCAGCTGCCAGCCACTGATTGGCCGGTGGTTAATCATAGAGTGAGCTCGCATCAGTGTAGCACCCGGAAATCAGTCATCTGATATAAAGTGCTGAGTGCATGGGCCCCCAGCACAGGCAGCAATTAGCAAGAGGGCCACGGCTGCAAGCAGCATCAGTGGCCACCCGCATGCAGCCTACGGGCAGCATCTTTGAGACCACTGCACTATGGAATATGTGGGAGGGTGCAGAGGAAGGGGGTGGGGACTCTGATGCACTGTACCCGCCCAGAAGGGCAGCAACATGATGTCAACTGTGTTGCTCGTCAACAGGGTCCTGCCCCTATTGACGTGACGTCACAGGATGCAGCAAAATACCAACAAGAGTGGTCACATAACCAGTCTGAGCTGGGGAGAGGGGCTGACAGCAGGGCAGGAAGGTAGTTGCTATCTATTTACCTGCCCCTATGTAGCCCAATAATGAAATTACAGAAAAAGGCAAAATAAGCCGGATAACCCCTTTAAGGGTTAATTCAGATATGTCTTCCACCACCAGGAGCAAAACAGTAACAATGCAGTGACATGACAATAATCTGCATAACTATCTATATGTGGCGCCCCTGAGGCTTCAATCACCACAGAGGTACTGCACCTCAGCCAGAGGTATGGTATTTCATCCTGGGTAAGGAGGAGATCAACACCGGTTCACATAAAAGCACGACACCCAGGCTCAGAAACACTTCATCAGACATGGTAAGGGTGTGATTATACCTGAAGCCAGGCTGGGGGGGTGGAGTCTTAGGAGTGGGAACACAGTAGTACAAGTGGGAACAGAGTGTGAAGTGTTTTAGTCAGAGGAGCAGTAGAGGAGCTAAGACATGTGGCCTGGAGCAGGTACCGCTCGGCCCAGGCATAGAAAGAAGGGGTACTAGAGACTGCGGGAGCTAATTTTCTGTGGCCTTGTGCCACATATAATCTTTGGGTGGAAGGACTTGGCTGCAACATGAGGACTGGTCCCTAGGCTAGGGGAGTATAACCTATGGGCTTCACTAGCAAAACCAGCGCCTCAGGTTGCTGCATGCACCAAACCTACCACCACACACAAATTCACTGGAAGGTGACCCTCAAAGACCAAAGGGATAGAGCTTCATGCCACCCCACAGGGATCACGGACACTGATACAGGGTTCAGTGAGCGAATGCACAATGCAGGAGGCAGAAGCAAGTGCAGGAGTCAGCCAGGAAAGGGTACACTTTAGAAAGGTGCACCGGACATGACCTCCGAACTACCCAGGATCGGCTGGAGCCCATCGCGGTGAATACCGGCATTCAAAAGGTGGTCCCTGGTATGTGTGTAACCAGCTACAGTGAGTAAACACCTTGACACTGCACCCTGTGTTGCTCCTTTATTCGCCTGTGCCCACAATTATAGACTACTACTACCACCACCGTCCACCCTGGGGCCCAACTCTACCTGTGGAGAGCTAGACCACCAAAGCTGCATCACTATCTGCCCCAGAGGCCCCATCCTGCAGCGGTGGCATCGACATTTGCCACATACCACAGGTGGCGTCACGAACTACCATCCCCAACATCCATTATTCCCCGTCCCCTTTTGATTGACACCGCCGGGGTCACAGAACCAGGCCATGCCACCGCAGCGCATCCAGAGCCAGAACCGTCGCCCACTAACAAGTCAGCCCATGGTCCCGGTGTGGGCGTGTCATATATTCTAAATAACTCCAAGTCAAATTCACATATGAGATAGCCAAGATGATTGTCTATAAAATGATGGTAGTCTCACGCTCAAAGCTGTAGTGGATGGTGAGATATAGAGCCTGAATTCAAAAGTTCCAAACATTGTTACACAGTAGCACATGAACCAGGACTGCACTCACTTGGGAATTCATAGTACATTATGTGATTTTTTTAAAGGCATCAAATAATTATTCTATAAGTTTCATATTGTTCTTTTATTCCTCCTTTAATTATAAGTAGTGATAGGTGAATAGTGAAATATTCGGGTTCAGATTATGCATATTGAATACCTAGTACTATTCCAGTATTCGTCACAAATAACGAACCTAATACAAATCAATGGGGAACCCGAGCATTTTTCTTGAAGATTTCCCATAAAAATGCTCTGGTTCCACATTCACTTGCATTAGGTTTGTTAAGGGAGCTTTACACGCAACGACATCGCTAATGACATGTCGTTGGGGTCACGGAATTTGTGACGCACATCCGGCCTCGTTAGCGACATCGTTGCGTGTGAAACGTACGAACGACCGCTAACGATCAAAATTACTCACCTAATCGTTGATCGTTGACACGTCGTTCTAATCCCAAATATCGTTGCTGTTGCAGGACGCAGGTTTTTTGTTGTTTCGTCGCTACGTATGACACCCAGGAACGAGGAACAACACCGTACCTGCGTCCTCCGGCAATGAGGTGGGCGTCTTTCTTTCGGCTTCTCTCCGCCCTCTATTGGACACCTGCCGTGTGACGTCACTGTGACGCCGCACGAACCGCCCCGTTAGAAAGGAGGCGGTTCGCCGGCCACAGCGACGTCGCTAGGCAGGAAAGTATGTGTGACGGGGACTAACGATATTGTGTGCCACGGGCAGCCATTTTCCCATGACGTACAACCGATGGGAGCGGGTGCGATCGGCAGTGACATTGCTAGCAATGTCGCTGCGTGTAAAGTGGCCTTTATTGCTGACAAATACTGGAATAGTACTAGGTATTCGGTAGGATTAATCCAAACCCAATTTAGTATTTGCTCATCAGTAGATGTAAGCTATCGTGAATTTTACTACTGGGCTTACATGCCCTCTTTATGGAAACCTGTGCACATTTACCTTCAGCTCCAAAGAAGGAACAGGAGAAGTGCAGCAGCAGCTCAGTAGGGTTGTGCCCACTGATTGCTCATCGTCAGGTTAGTATGTGACAGTCTGCTGCTGGGAAGCCCCCTCTACCTTCACAATGAGGATGGCAGACCCTCTTCTCAGTTTTAGAATAGAGCAGATGAGTGTGATGAGGGGGCGAGGATGTTACCATCAGAGGGTGTGTGCAGGCTGTGCGAGGAGTTTGTGCGCTGGTGCTGAAAGAACAGCTCCTTTCCTCCAGCTGTCTTCTATCAGGAGGGGGCTGGCAAGGAGACATCATCAACATCTCCACCTCCAGGAGCCACCTCACGATCTTCTTCACTCTTCAGCCTGACTATCACTGGGATCACACACTTGTTTCTGTAAATCCTGCAGGAGGTCGTGGATTCTTTGTTTGTGCTCCTATATTTAATGGCCACCGCCTGTTGTGCTCCTGACATCCTTACAGCAGCTGACACGGGAGGAAAATGCTCCCTGAAATGGACTGAGATGGACATATGAGAAGAACAGCCCTTTGTAGTTGAAGCCAGGAGAGCCATTCATAAAATCAGACAAGTAGTTTGCACTTCAAGATCGATCCTTGCCTTTGATCCTTCCAGAAAGGATGAAGAGGGGCTGGCACATAATACTGGCACTTTATTGGCACTGTGTGTGAGGTATGGAGGAGCTTTGTCTTTGTCCAGGCTGATGCATGTTACATGTATGTATTACTGGGCAGCTTACAACCTGTAGGAGGACAATATGCATGGTGTACATAGGGTCCAGTGAGTGGGACCTTGGATGAGAACCTTGGAGGAGCCTTCAGCTTTGGAGGCGGAGACCTCAGTGACAGGTAGGAAGGAGCTGGAGAACTTCTTACTAACTGAAGGTCAACAAGTTGAAGGGTTCTGTGCTCAGAGTAGTTGTGTGCATTAATGTAAGGAGATAAAGAGGCTCTTCCCTTATTTAACCATTTGTGTGTCCTCACTTTTTATCCACCACTGCAGGACACAGGCTCCTTTCTCCTGCCACCCATGCGCGTCATGTGGCATCCAGAGATATGGGCAAGATCGATGAGAATGAGAGGATAATCCTCAACGTGGGGGGCACCAGGCACGAGACCTATCGGAGTACTCTGAAGACCGTGCCCGGGACCCGGCTGGCATTACTGGCATGCGACTCTCAGAGCGACTCCGGGCTGGAGCAGCAGCCGGTCCCTGGCACCTTCCAGGGCTCCTGCCGGGGCAATGAATTCTTCTTTGATCGCCACCCAGGGGTCTTTGCTTATGTCCTCAACTACTATCGCACTGGCAAACTGCACTGCCCAGCGGATGTATGCGGACCCCTGTTTGAGGAGGAATTGGCTTTCTGGGGCATTGATGAAACGGACGTGGAGCCCTGTTGCTGGATGACCTACCGCCAGCACCGAGACGCAGAGGAAGCCCTAGATATCTTTGAGACCCCAGACCTAATCACTGGAGAACCACCACCCTTAGATGAGGATGAGGAGGACTTAGGGAAGAGACTTGGGATAGAAGATGTTGTGGGTCCTGATGGGAAGACAGGACGCTGGAGGAGGCTGCGGCCCCGCATGTGGGCTTTATTCGAAGATCCTTATTCTTCCAGAGCCGCCAGGGTAAGTGCTGCCAGGGCAATACCTGCCAGTCCCACTCATGCCATAACCTGTTGCTTCATGGGCAGCACCACAACTCTGACTTCATTATTCCCCCTTCTACCATATAACCTGAATGGCCCACCCTACCATCTACCCTCACTATAATGTGCCATAAAGGTCCTCATGCCCTAAACCATACAAGGTGTAATAGTAAGTTACTATAAGTAAGCCATGTACCTGCCAGCACCAGTCACCAGCATGGTACACGTCCTGAGGAAGTGAGGAGCAGTGGCAGCACCCAGTTCTCTGGACATCCCCTTAGTAATCTCACTGAAACATTGCAAGGCCAACAATGTTTCACTTTTATTTGCCTGACTTGTTTTTGTGTCATATGTGATATATGGTTGGTGAACATACACAACTAAGGACTTTAAAATATTGATAATGAGGAGTAAAAGTACCCGATATTGATAATGTACATGGTAATGTCACAATACAGGGCACTGAACACAGTGACGTCACAGTATAGTATAATGAACACAGTGATGTCACAGTATAGTATAATGAACACAGTGATGTCAGAGTATAGTATAATGAACACAGTGATGTCACAGTATAGTATAATGAACGCAGTGATATCACAGTATAGTATAATGAATAGTGATGTCACAGTATAGTATAATGAACACAGTAATGTCACAGTATAGTATAATGAACACAGTGATGTCACAGTATAGTATAATGAACGCAGTGATGTCACAGTATAGTATAATGAATAGTGATGTCACAGTAAAGTATAATGAATAGTGATGTCACAGTATAGTATAATGAACACAGTGATATCACAGTATAGTATAATGAACATAGTGATGTCATAGTATAGTATAATGAACACAGTGATGTCACAGTATAGTATAATGAATAGTGATGTCACAGTATAGTATAATGAACATAGTGATGTCACAGTATAGTATAATGAACACAGTGATGTCACAGTATAGTATAATGAACACAGTGATGTCACAGTATAGTATAATGAATAGTGATGTCACAGTGTAGTATAATGAACACAGTGATGTCACAGTATAGTATAATGAACACAGTGATGTCACAGTATAGTATAATGAACACAGTGATGTCACAGTATAGTATAATGAATAGTGATGTCACAGTATAGTATAATGAATAGTGATGTCACAGTATAGTATAATGAACACAGTGATGTCACAGTATAGTATAATGAATAGTGATGTCACAGTATAGTATAATGAACATAGTGATGTCACAGTATAGTATAATGAACACAGTGATGTCACAGTATAGTATAATGAACACAGTGATGTCACAGTATAGTATAATGAATAGTGATGTCACAGTATAGTATAATGAACACAGTGATGTCACAGTATAGTATAATGAACACAGTGATGTCACAGTATAGTATAATGAACACAGTGATGTCACAGTATAGTATAATGAATACAGTGATGTCACAGTATAGTATAATGAACACAGTGATGTCACAGTATAGTATAATGAACGCAGTGATGTCACAGTATAGTATAATGAACACAGTGATGTCACAGTATAGTATAATGAACACAGTGATGTCACAGTATAGTATAATGAACACAGTGATGTCACAGTGTAGTATAATGAACACAGTGATGTCACAGTATAGTATAATGAACACAGTGATGTCACAGTATAGTATAATGAATAGTGATGTCACAGTATAGTATAATGAACACAGTGATGTCACAGTGTAGTATAATGAACACAGTGATGTCACAGTATAGTATAATGAACACAGTGATGTCACAGTATAGTATAATGAACACAGCGATGTCACAGTATAGTATAATGAACACAGTGATGTCACAGTATAGTATAATGAACACAGGGATGTCACAGTATAGAATAATGAACACAGTGATGTCACAGTATAGTATAATGAACGCAGTGATATCACAGTATAGTATAATGAACACAGTGATGTCACAGTATAGTATAATGAACACAGTGATGTCACAGTATAGTATAATGAACACAGTGATGTCACAGTATAGTATAATGAACACAGGGATGTCACAGTATAGTATAATGAACACAGTGATGTCACAGTATAGTATAATGAACACAGTGATGTCACAGTATAGTATAATGAACACAGTGATGTCACAGTATAGTATAATGAACACAGTGATGTCACAGTATAGTATAATGAACACAGTGATGTCACAGTATAGTATAATGAACACAGTGATGTCACAGTATAGTATAATGAACACAGTGATGTCACAGTATAGTATAATGAACACAGTAATGTCACAGTATAGTATAATGAACACAGTGATGTCACAGTATAGTATAATGAACACAGTGATGTCACAGTATAGTATAATGAACACAGTGATGTCACAGTATAGTATAATGAACACAGTGATGTCACAGTATAGTATAATGAACACAGTGATGTCACAGTATAGTATAATGAACACAGTGATGTCACAGTATAGTATAATGAACACAGTGATGTCACAGTATAGTATAATGAACACAGTGATGTCACAGTATAGTATAATGAATAGTGATGTCACAGTATAGTATAATGAACACAGTGATGTCACAGTATAGTATAATGAACGCAGTGATATCACAGTATAGTATAATGAACACAGTGATGTCACAGTATAGTATAATGAACACAGGGATGTCACAGTATAGTATAATGAACATAGTGATGTCACAGTATAGTATAATGAACACAGTGATGTCACAGTATAGTATAATGAACACAGTGATGTCACAGTATAGTATAATGAACACAGTGATGTCACAGTGTAGTATAATGAACACAGTGATGTCACAGTATAGTATAATGAACACAGTGATGTCACAGTATAGTATAATGAACACAGTGATGTCACAGTATAGTATAATGAACACAGTGATGTCACAGTATAGTATAATGAACACAGTGATGTCACAGTATAGTATAATGAATAGTGATGTCACAGTATAGTATAATGAACGCAGTGATATCACAGTATAGCATAATGAACACAGTGATGTCACAGTATAGTATAATGAACACAGGGATGTCACAGTATAGTATAATGAATAGTGATGTCACAGTATAGTATAATGAACACAGTGATGTCACAGTATAGTATAATGAACACAGTGATGTCACAGTATAGTATAATGAACATAGTGATGTCACAGTATAGTATAATGAACACAGTGATGTCACAGTATAGTATAATGAACGCAGTGATATCACAGTATAGTATAATGAACACAGTGATGTCACAGTGTAGTATAATGAACACAGTGATGTCACAGTATAGTATAATGAACACAGTGATGTCACAGTATAGTATAATGAACACAGTGATGTCACAGTATAGAATAATGAACACAGTGATGTCACAGTATAGTATAATGAACACAGTGATGTCACAGTATAGTATAATGAACGCAGTGATATCACAGTATAGTATAATGAACACAGTGATGTCACAGTATAGTATAATGAACACAGTGATGTCACAGTATAGTATAATGAACACAGTGATGTCACAGTATAGTATAATGAACACAGTGATGTCACAGTATAGTATAATGAACGCAGTGATATCACAGTATAGTATAATGAACACAGTGATGTCACAGTATAGTATAATGAACACAGTGATGTCACAGTGTAGTATAATGAACATAGTGATGTCACAGTATAGTATAATGAACACAGTGATGTCACAGTATAGTATAATGAATAGTGATGTCACAGTATAGTATAATGAACACAGTGATGTCACAGTATAGTATAATGAACACAGTGATGTCACAGTATAGTATAATGAACACAGTGATGTCACAGTATAGTATAATGAACACAGTGATGTCACAGTATAGTATAATGAATAGTGATGTCACAGTATAGTATAATGAACGCAGTGATATCACAGTATAGTATAATGAACACAGTGATGTCACAGTATAGTATAATGAACACAGGGATGTCACAGTATAGTATAATGAATAGTGATGTCACAGTATAGTATAATGAACACAGTGATGTCACAGTATAGTATAATGAACACAGTGATGTCACAGTATAGTATAATGAACACAGTGATGTCACAGTATAGTATAATGAACACAGTGATGTCACAGTATAGTATAATGAACACAGTGATGTCACAGTATAGTATAATGAACGCAGTGATATCACAGTATAGTATAATGAACACAGTGATGTCACAGTGTAGTATAATGAACACAGTGATGTCACAGTATAGTATAATGAACACAGTGATGTCACAGTATAGTATAATGAATAGTGATGTCACAGTATAGTATAATGAACACAGTGATGTCACAGTATAGTATAATGAACGCAGTGATGTCACAGTATAGTATAATGAATAGTGATGTCACAGTATAGTATAATGAACACAGTAATGTCACAGTATAGTATAATGAACACAGTGATATCACAGTATAGTATAATGAACACAGTGATGTCACAGTGTAGTATAATGAACACAGTGATGTCACAGTATAGTATAATGAACACAGTGATGTCACAGTGTAGTATAATGAACACAGTGATGTCACAGTATAGTATAATGAACACAGTGATGTCACAGTATAGTATAATGAATAGTGATGTCACAGTATAGTATAATGAACACAGTGATGTCACAGTATAGTATAATGAACACAGTGATGTCACAGTATAGTATAATGAACACAGTGATGTCACAGTGTAGTATAATGAACACAGTGATGTCACAGTATAGTATAATGAATAGTGATGTCACAGTATAGTATAATGAACACAGTGATGTCACAGTATAGTATAATGAACACAGTGATGTCACAATATAGTATAATGAACACAGTGATGTCAGAGTGTAGTATAATGAACACAGTGATGTCACAGTATAGTATAATGAACACAGGGATGTCACAGTATAGTATAATGAACACAGTGATGTCACAGTATAGTATAATGAACGCAGTGATATCACAGTATAGTATAATGAACACAGTGATGTCACAGTGTAGTATAATGAACACAGTGATGTCACAGTATAGTATAATGAACACAGTGATGTCACAGTATAGTATAATGAATAATGATGTCACAGTATAGTATAATGAACACAGTGATGTCACAGTATAGTATAATGAACACAGTGATGTCACAGTATAGTATAATGAACACAGTGATGTCACAGTATAGTATAATGAACACAGTGATGTCACAGTATAGTATAATGAACACAGTGATGTCACAGTATAGTATAATGAACACAGTGATGTCACAGTATAGTATAATGAATAGTGATGTCACAGTATAGTATAATGAACGCAGTGATATCACAGTATAGTATAATGAACACAGTGATGTCACAGTATAGTATAATGAACACAGGGATGTCACAGTATAGTATAATGAATAGTGATGTCACAGTATAGTATAATGAACACAGTGATGTCACAGTATAGTATAATGAACACAGTGATGTCACAGTATAGTATAATGAACACAGTGATGTCACAGTGTAGTATAATGAACACAGTGATGTCACAGTATAGTATAATGAACACAGTGATGTCACAGTATAGTATAATGAATAGTGATGTCACAGTATAGTATAATGAACACAGTGATGTCACAGTATAGTATAATGAACACAGTGATGTCACAGTATAGTATAATGAACACAGTGATGTCACAGTGTAGTATAATGAACACAGTGATGTCACAGTATAGTATAATGAATAGTGATGTCACAGTATAGTATAATGAACACAGTGATGTCACAGTATAGTATAATGAACACAGTGATGTCACAATATAGTATAATGAACACAGTGATGTCAGAGTGTAGTATAATGAACACAGTGATGTCACAGTATAGTATAATGAACACAGGGATGTCACAGTATAGTATAATGAACACAGTGATGTCACAGTATAGTATAATGAATAGTGATGTCACAGTATAGTATAATGAACACAGTGATGTCACAGTATAGTATAATGAACACAGTGATGTCACAGTATAGTATAATGAACACAGTGATGTCACAGTGTAGTATAATGAACACAGTGATGTCACAGTATAGTTTAATGAATAGTGATGTCACAGTATAGTATAATGAACACAGTGATGTCACAGTATAGTATAATGAACACAGTGATGTCACAATATAGTATAATGAACACAGTGATGTCAGAGTGTAGTATAATGAACACAGTGATGTCACAGTATAGTATAATAAACACAGGGATGTCACAGTATAGTATAATGAACACAGTGATGTCACAGTATAGTATAATGAACACAGTGATGTCACAATATAGTATAATGAACACAGTGATGTCACAGTATAGTATAATGAACACAGTGATGTCACAGTGTAGTATAATGAACACAGTGATGTCACAGTATAGTATAATGAACACAGTGATGTCACAGTGTAGTATAATGAACACAGTGATGTCACAGTATAGTATAATGAACACAGTGATGTCACAGTATAGTATAATGAACACAGTGATGTCACAATGTAGTATAATGAACACAGTGATGTCACAGTATAGTATAATGAATACAGTGATGTCACAGTGTAGTATAATAAACACAGTGATGTCACAGTATAGTATAATGAACACAGTGATGTCACAGTATAGTATAATGAACACAGTGATGTCACAGTATGGTATAATGAACACAGTGATGTCACAGTGTAGTATAATGAACACAGTGATGTCACAGTATAGTATAATGAACACAGTGATGTCACAGTATAGTATAATGAACACAGTGATGTCACAGTATAGTATAATGAACACAGTGATGTCACAGTACAGTATAATGAACACAGTGATATCACAGTATAGTATAATGAACACAGGGATGTCACAGTATAGTATAATGAACATAGTGATGTCACAGTATAGTATAATGAACACAGTGATGTCACAGTATAGTATAATGAACACAGTGATGTCATAGTATAGTATATTGAAAACACAGTGATGTCACAGTATAGTATAATGAACACAGTGATGTCACAGTATAGTATAATGAACACAGTGATGTCACAGTATAGTATAATGAACACAGTGATGTCACAGTATAGTATAATGAACACAGTGATGTCACAGTATAGTATAATGAACACAGTGATGTCACAGTATAGTATAATGAACACAGTGATGTCACAATGTAGTATAATGAACACAGTGATGTCACAGTATAGTATAATGAATAGTGATGTCACAGTATAGTATAATGAACACAGTGATGTCACAGTATAGTATAATGAACACAGTGATGTCACAGTATAGTATAATGAACACAGTGATGTCACAGTATAGTATAATGAACACAGTGATGTCACAGTATAGTATAATGAACACAGTGATGTCATAGTATAGTATATTGAAAACACAGTGATGTCACAGTATAGTATAATGAACACAGTGATGTCACAGTATAGTATAATGAACACAGTGATGTCACAGTATAGTATAATGAACACAGTGATGTCACAGTATAGTATAATGAACACAGTGATGTCACAGTATAGTATAATGAACACAGTGATGTCACAGTATAGTATAATGAACACAGTGATGTCACAATGTAGTATAATGAACACAGTGATGTCACAGTATAGTATAATGAATAGTGATGTCACAGTATAGTATAATGAACACAGTGATGTCACAGTATAGTATAATGAACACAGTGATGTCACAGTGTAGTATAATGAACACAGTGATGTCACAGTATAGTATAATGAACACAGTGATGTCACAGTATAGTATAATGAACACAGTGATGTCACAGTATGGTATAATGAACACAGTGATGTCACAGTGTAGTATAATGAACACAGTGATGTCACAGTATAGTATAATGAACACAGTGATGTCACAGTATAGTATAATGAACACAGTGATGTCACAGTATAGTATAATGAACACAGTGATGTCACAGTACAGTATAATGAACACAGTGATATCACAGTATAGTATAATGAACACAGGGATGTCACAGTATAGTATAATGAACATAGTGATGTCACAGTGTAGTATAATGAACACAGTGATGTCACAGTATAGTATAATGAACACAGTGATGTCACAGTATAGTATAATGAACACAGTGATGTCACAGTATAGTATAATGAACACAGTGATGTCACAGTACAGTATAATGAACACAGTGATATCACAGTATAGTATAATGAACACAGGGATGTCACAGTATAGTATAATGAACACAGTGATGTCACAGTATAGTATAATAAACACAGTGATGTCACAGTATAGTATAATGAACGCAGTGATGTCACAGTATAGTATAATGAACACAGGGATGTCACAGTATAGTATAATGAACACAGTGATGTCACAGTACAGTATAATGAACACAGTGATGTCACAGTACAGTATAATGAACACAGTGATGTCACAGTATAGTATAATGAACACAGTGATGTCACAGTACAGTATAATGAACACAGTGATATCACAGTATAGTATAATGAACACAGGGATGTCACAGTATAGTATAATGAACATAGTGATGTCACAGTATAGTATAATGAACACAGCGATGTCACAGTATAGTATAATGAACACAGTGATGTCACAGTATAGTATAATGAACACAGTGATGTCACAGTATAGTATAATGAACACAGTGATGTCACAGTATAGTATAATGAACACAGTGATGTCACAGTATAGTATAATGAACACAGTGATGTCACAGTATAGTATAATGAACACAGTAATGTCACAGTATAGTATAATGAACACAGTGATGTCACAGTATAGTATAATGAACACAGTGATGTCACAGTATAGTATAATGAACACAGTGATGTCACAGTATAGTATAATGAACACAGTGATGTCACAGTATAGTATAATGAACACAGTGATGTCACAGTATAGTATAATGAACACAGTGATGTCACAGTATAGTATAATGAACACAGTGATGTCACAGTATAGTATAATGAACACAGTGATGTCACAGTATAGTATAATGAATAGTGATGTCACAGTATAGTATAATGAACGCAGTGATATCACAGTATAGTATAATGAACACAGTGATGTCACAGTATAGTATAATGAACACAGGGATGTCACAGTATAGTATAATGAACATAGTGATGTCACAGTATAGTATAATGAACACAGTGATGTCACAGTATAGTATAATGAACACAGTGATGTCACAGTATAGTATAATGAACACAGTGATGTCACAGTATAGTATAATGAACACAGTGATGTCAGAGTATAGTATAATGAACACAGTGATGTCACAGTGTAGTATAATGAACACAGTGATGTCACAGTATAGTATAATGAACACAGTGATGTCACAGTATAGTATAATGAACACAGTGATGTCACAGTATAGTATAATGAACACAGTGATGTCACAGTATAGTATAATGAACACAGTGATGTCACAGTATAGTATAATGAATAGTGATGTCACAGTATAGTATAATGAACGCAGTGATATCACAGTATAGTATAATGAACACAGTGATGTCACAGTATAGTATAATGAACACAGGGATGTCACAGTATAGTATAATGAATAGTGATGTCACAGTATAGTATAATGAACACAGTGATGTCACAGTATAGTATAATGAACACAGTGATGTCACAGTATAGTATAATGAACATAGTGATGTCACAGTATAGTATAATGAACACAGTGATGTCACAGTATAGTATAATGAACGCAGTGATATCACAGTATAGTATAATGAACACAGTGATGTCACAGTGTAGTATAATGAACACAGTGATGTCACAGTATAGTATAATGAACACAGTGATGTCACAGTATAGTATAATGAATAGTGATGTCACAGTATAGTATAATGAACACAGTGATGTCACAGTATAGTATAATGAACGCAGTGATATCACAGTATAGTATAATGAACACAGTGATGTCACAGTGTAGTATAATGAACACAGTGATGTCACAGTATAGTATAATGAACACAGTGATGTCACAGTGTAGTATAATGAACACAGTGATGTCACAGTATAGTATAATGAACACAGTGATGTCACAGTATAGTATAATGAATAGTGATGTCACAGTATAGTATAATGAACACAGTGATGTCACAGTATAGTATAATGAACACAGTGATGTCACAGTATAGTATAATGAACACAGTGATGTCACAGTATAGTATAATGAATAGTGATGTCACAGTATAGTATAATGAACGCAGTGATATCACAGTATAGTATAATGAACACAGTGATGTCACAGTATAGTATAATGAACACAGGGATGTCACAGTATAGTATAATGAATAGTGATGTCACAGTATAGTATAATGAACACAGTGATGTCACAGTATAGTATAATGAACACAGTGATGTCACAGTATAGTATAATGAACATAGTGATGTCACAGTATAGTATAATGAACACAGTGATGTCACAGTATAGTATAATGAACGCAGTGATGTCACAGTATAGTATAATGAACACAGTGATGTCACAGTGTAGTATAATGAACACAGTGATGTCACAGTATAGTATAATGAACACAGTGATGTCACAGTATAGTATAATGAATAGTGATGTCACAGTATAGTATAATGAACACAGTGATGTCACAGTATAGTATAATGAACGCAGTGATATCACAGTATAGTATAATGAACACAGTGATGTCACAGTGTAGTATAATGAACACAGTGATGTCACAGTATAGTATAATGAACACAGTGATGTCACAGTGTAGTATAATGAACACAGTGATGTCACAGTATAGTATAATGAACACAGTGATGTCACAGTATAGTATAATGAATAGTGATGTCACAGTATAGTATAATGAACACAGTGATGTCACAGTATAGTATAATGAACACAGTGATGTCACAGTATAGTATAATGAACACAGTGATGTCACAGTGTAGTATAATGAACATAGTGATGTCACAGTATAGTATAATGAACACAGTGATGTCACAGTATAGTATAATGAATAGTGATGTCACAGTATAGTATAATGAACACAGTGATGTCACAGTATAGTATAATGAACACAGTGATGTCACAATATAGTATAATGAACACAGTGATGTCAGAGTGTAGTATAATGAACACAGTGATGTCACAGTATAGTATAATGAACACAGGGATGTCACAGTATAGTATAATGAACACAGTGATGTCACAGTATAGTATAATGAACGCAGTGATATCACAGTATAGTATAATGAACACAGTGATGTCACAGTGTAGTATAATGAACACAGTGATGTCACAGTATAGTATAATGAACACAGTGATGTCACAGTATAGTATAATGAATAGTGATGTCACAGTATAGTATAATGAACACAGTGATGTCACAGTATAGTATAATGAACGCAGTGATATCACAGTATAGTATAATGAACACAGTGAAGTCACAGTGTAGTATAATGAACACAGTGATGTCACAGTATAGTATAATGAACACAGTGATGTCACAGTATAGTATAATGAATAGTGATGTCACAGTATAGTATAATGAACACAGTGATGTCACAGTGTAGTATAATGAACACAGTGATGTCACAGTATAGTATAATGAATAGTGATGTCACAGTATAGTATAATGAACACAGTGATGTCACAGTATAGTATAATGAACACAGTGATGTCACAATATAGTATAATGAACACAGTGATGTCAGAGTGTAGTATAATGAACACAGTGATGTCACAGTATAGTATAATGAACACAGGGATGTCACAGTATAGTATAATGAACACAGTGATGTCACAGTATAGTATAATGAATAGTGATGTCACAGTATAGTATAATGAACACAGTGATGTCACAGTATAGTATAATGAACACAGTGATGTCACAGTATAGTATAATGAACACAGTGATGTCACAGTGTAGTATAATGAACACAGTGATGTCACAGTATAGTTTAATGAATAGTGATGTCACAGTATAGTATAATGAACACAGTGATGTCACAGTATAGTATAATGAACACAGTGATGTCACAATATAGTATAATGAACACAGTGATGTCAGAGTGTAGTATAATGAACACAGTGATGTCACAGTATAGTATAATGAACACAGGGATGTCACAGTATAGTATAATGAACACAGTGATGTCACAGTATAGTATAATGAACACAGTGATGTCACAATATAGTATAATGAACACAGTGATGTCACAGTATAGTATAATGAACACAGTGATGTCACAGTATAGTATAATGAACACAGGGATGTCACAGTATAGTATAATGAACATAGTGATGTCACAGTATAGTATAATGAACATAGTGATGTCACAGTATAGTATAATGAACACAGTGATGTCACAGTATAGTATAATAAACACAGTG